>NC_089801.1:10918151-12270651 GCF_029633855.1 Hoplias malabaricus | reverse complement strand
AAGCGGTTACATATAATGAATGAATGAAGGAATGAATACTTAAAGAAACAAGGCCCCAAAACAAGCAAATAGCTGAAGAAGACTGAATGAATCACAGATTTCATGGAGTCATTTACATGTACAAAATATGCAATAAATTACATAGCAATGATAGGTCCATTAAAGTAGTCATTTTATATTTTATTTATTATGGTGCCCTGCAAAAAAGTAATTTCTGTATGGTGAAACAAAATGTACAGAAATGCACTTGAATGAGATGAAAATATGAAATGTGTAATTTAATCATGAGTTATTGGTATGATATCATCATATCAAATTTCAAGCTATAACCATCCCAAACTTTTCTTTTTTTTCTTTATTTCAGTTCATTCATTCATTCATTAATTTTCTGAAACCGCTTATCTAGTTCAGGGTCGCGGTGGGTTTGGAGCCTACCCAGAATCATTGGGCGCAAGGCAGGAACACACCCTGTAGGGGACACCAGTCCTTCACAGGGTAACACACACTCACACACACCTACGGTCACCTAGCCACCTATCAACTTGTGTTTTGGGACCATGGGAGGAAACCGGAGCACCCAGAGGAAACCCATGCAGACACAAGGAGAAACACCTCACAGACAGTCACCCAGAGTGGGAGCTGGAGCTGTGTGATTGCGACACTACCTACTGCACCACTGTGCTGCTACTAATTCAGTTCAATTTTGTTGTTTATTGGATGAATTGTGAAGACAGGTGGTGGAAAAATCTGTGCATGCATGCAATGTGTGTATATTGGAGGGAATGTGATCACAAACTCCAGCTATAATTCCAAAAAGTTAACGTTCCTTAACAAAGTAGCATTTCATATCTGCCCACTTTTGGAACCTCTTTCCTTCATCTGTCCTCAGATCTATGCTCATGGATCACAGTATTGTGGTCAAGAACTATTGGAAATGCATTAGCATTAGTTTAGCATTTTTCAGAAATAAATGATAATCCAAATCATGTCACCATTAGTACATTTCTGAGCAGCATATTTCCTCTTTGCTCATGTCCAGATTCTGGAAAGAGCGAAAAATCTAATGATAACGCTTTCTAATGCCCATATGTTAATCGTCATTTGAGAATATACATCTGCGTATTTCATAGTTAATAAAACACCTTGTGCATTTTTATTGTGTACATAGTGTACTTATAATGTACTTTAATGTGTGAACATTTTTTAATTGATTTTCATGGAATGGAGGACTGTGCTCACTCTTTTAGTCAAAGCAGTGAAGGCTTCGAGAGATATAATGGACCAGTGTCCTTATTGTATCTAACCCTCATTCGAACTGCTCTTATGTCACTGCTGCATGTATGTATGTATATTCCATTATGGGTCATGGAAGTATCATAAACAAAGACACACCTGTGTGTTTCTGTACCTACTGTTGACAGTGTCTTTGTCTTTTTTCCCATTTTCATGTATCTACCTGCTCTGCTTGTGTCAGCCACCATTTTCATGGATTAACATAAGGCTGGACCAATAACATTCAATCGTCAATAAAACTAACTTCTGCATGCCTGACGTCATCACTGACAAAACGAATTATTTTCCTGAAATAACAATGACAGGATTATTAGTAACACCATGTTTATAATTATAAAGTAACAAAGGTAGTTTTGAAAGTGATTTTTAAATCTTTCAAAACAAAACTTTTTCTTATAAAACTTATAAAACTTATTCCCTGAATGAACCTGTGTATACTCCACAGGGTGGGTGCCATACATTACATCACTCAGTTACAAGATAAATAAAACCCTGGCCATGAGAGATTCTGTGTTTTGTGGAAAGAATAGTGATTATTTCTAGTGAAGATGTTGTGTACAAACTGTGTACAAACAACTGTCTCTGGAGTAAAGAGGCCAGAGGTGACACCATGACAAAAATAGCCCTTTACATCACAAACACTTTAGTAGTTTATTTGTCGTCAATGCTTTTGCTTATTAACACTGCAGAAGTGACAGAAGCTCAGTGTGGAACAAGTGCTGAAAGTTCATCAGAGAGATAATGGTGGAGGAAATCTATGATGATGTGGTCAGCTTTGAGCTGAGTGAGATGGACAGAGAGGAGATGTTGGTGGTCATTTATGAATGTGCAGATGCTGATAGAGTTCAGAAAACCAGCACAAAAACCATCAGCACACAAAGGGAAACAACAATACAGGACACAGGTAAAGTACATAACAACTTTCTAAAACAAATAATTGTTTTTTCTTCTGTTTTATTTTTTTTTATATCTTTTGAAACCTCCATCTGCTTTTCATACTGTAAAAGATACTGTAAATGTATCTTTCAATCTGCCTGCAGTGTGTTTTGGACTGCTGTGTGTTCTCCTGCTGATCAACAAAATAACGCTCTGCATGAACCGTGAGTATTTCTGCCTCAAACACAAATACAGTGCTCTACATAAAATTTGGAACAAAGGCATCTTTCTGTGACATGTGAGGTATATTTAAAGCCATAATTGCAGTATTAAGAAATGTTCACTGATCTTTATGTTTAGACGCATGCTCTGTGTCTGGGCTTCAAAGAGAGAAATGTTAATTTATTATATATTTCTTTACATTTATAGTCCAATCAGGGTCAAAACTATTTGCACGTGAAAGAAAAGTGCACACATGTCTGAAAGTGTAATGAAGATTTGGAGCTGTAAATATATTTGTACGTGTGTGCACCTGTATATATAATTTACATGTGTGAAAAAGTGCACGGGTAAATATAATTTTACCATTCATATTTTAACAGTGAAGTTTCACAAGTCTGATAGACAGAGGCACACATTTCCTATAGAAATTTCATATAGGCTGTATATAAGTGTGGAATATAAATTTCCGTTCATTTACACTGTGATATTTTGGACAAAAGATGGCTGAAGTTGGCATCTGGTTTGCACTTACAGAAAGTGCAAAGCAAAAGTGGAGACAGAGGGTGTCAGCATTTAAAAGTACAGAAGCAACTAATCTTGAACATAGCAACTTTTGTTTAAAGATTTGAGAAGATTGGTGATGGTTCCACGTCATGGTGAAACTGACACTGGACGCTGCTCACCAGGTAGTGATCCCGGGGGCAAAAGATTCTACTTTTGGAGCTGGCATCATTTTAGCTGACATGGGAAAATTAGAAAAACCTGGAGAATAAGAAACTTTATTGTGAAGATCTGTACAAAACAATAATAAAACTATGAGAGTTATTGGTCAAATATTGACAATCAAGATAAACATTTTGGAATAATTATTGTAAAGAAAGAATTTAGTAGTGAGATTAATATCACATGAGGACTGCTAGGCCAAGAAAGAACTTTAATGATGCTCTTAATGCTGAAGGTAAAGAATACTCAGTTTTCTGTCCGATAATGCATAAACAGCTTTCAGGAGGTGGATTTCAGTTTGTCAGAGACCACTATCCACAGAAGCTTTCAAATAAAGAGGCTACACGGCACGATGCAAACCACTAGTTATTCATAAAACTAGAACGTCCAGATTACAGTTTGTAAATAATTACTTAAATAACCTGCAGAACTCTACAAACATGTCTTGCAGTTTAAACCAAGACAGATCCAGTCTTGGATCCAGATGTGTGAATATATCATGTCCGGCTGCAACAAATACTGACACACTTATATTCCTGAATGGTATAACTGCTGATGACAGGAGCACAATGAATTCTGAAATGTAAAGGAACATCTTATCTGCTCACACTGGACCTGAATACACAATGTCGATAGGCTGATGCTGTGGAAGCACAAACACACCAGTGGTTCCCCTTTGACAGCAAAATAACATCTGATAACAAACGTCTCAAAATATCTTCCCTGTATTTTATCTCGATGCAGATATAAATGTGCAAGCGGAGAAGGACAGTCTGACACAAACTGTCATTTCTCTAAGAGCAAACTTCACAGCAGAGGCTGAAACATTTTTATCCCCCATCAGAAATCTCATTGAGGAAAGAGACCAGCTGAGGGATCATACTTCCACTGTGACTGGTGAAAAGAGAAAATAAAATATTTTTAACACTAATTAAACATGATATGTTATTTATATAAAGTGACGTGGCGGACACATGGATCCAGCTTTTACTACTGTTTAGAAAAGGCCAAAAATTGCCATGATTCCAGACAGGAGTGCAAGAAGAAAGGTGGAGATTTGCTGATCATAAACGGCAAAGAGGAACAGTTGAGAGAGACATACCGCGTCAGACAGAGAGAAAGGTGTCTAAATTTTAATAATATTATTTTGCCCTCTAGGAGTTCATTAACAACCAAGGCATAAATACCTGGATTGGTTTTAACTGATAAAGAAAAAGAAGGAGAGTGGAAGTGGGTGCAAGGGTCAGCACTAAATTCATCTGTAGGAGTTTTAAAATCTAGTCAAATCTAGTCATGGTAGATTAGATTAAATTTGTATGAATATTAAATAGAAACACTTGAGGGTTTGCAAAATATAAATTATTTGAAATGTCATTCATGATGTATTATTTAAACATTAGTTAACCCTTTGATTTCTAAATTAATTACAAAAGTTACATCTGAAAAAGAAGACTTCAGACCAAAGCGCAACATTCCAGTCCTTTTTCTCCTTGGCCCAGGTGAGATGCTTCTGGCATTGCCTCAATCATGAGTGGCTTGACACAAGGAATGCGACAGTTGTGGCCCATGTCCTGGGTACGTCTGTGTGTGGTGGCTCTTAAAGCACTGCCTCCAGCAGCAGTCCACTCCCCCAAATCCCACAAATTTTTGAATGGCCTTTTCTTGACAATCATTTCTTGGCTGTGGTTATCCCTGTTGCTTGTGCACCTTTTTCTATCACATTTTTTCCTTTCACTTACCTTACCATTAATACGCTTGGATACAGCAGGATGGTATCAATGACTGCCTTCTGGACATCAGTCAAGTCAGCAGTCTTCCCCATGATTGTGTAGCCTACTCAGTTTGCCTTTGCAGGTGTTTTGTGTTGATTATTCTAATTTTCTGAGATGATGATTTTTTTTACAGTGTTCATTGGCAGTGATCCATAACAATCAACATTAAAAGAAATAAACACTTGAAATAGATCACTATGTTTGTAATGAATTTATATATGAGTTTTACATTTTGGATTGAATAACTGAAATTAATTAACTTTTAGGCAGCACAGTGGCACACAGCCCCTGGGGTTGCGGGTTAATGTCCCACTCCAGGTGACTGTCCATGCAGAGTTTGGTGTGATCTCCGCGTGTCCATGTGGGTTTTCTCTGTGTGCTCTGGTTTCCTCCCATGGTCCAAAAACACACATTGGTAGGTGGGCTGGAGACTCAAAAGTGTCCGTAGACGTGAGTGAATGTGTGTGTGTGTTGTCCTATGAAGGACTGGCGCCCCCTCCAGGGTGTATTCCCGCCTTGCGCCCAATGATTCCAGGTAGGCTCTGGACCCACCGCGACCCTGAATTGGATAAGCTGATACAGATAATGATAATGATGATGATAATGATTTTGACAGAAATAATTTTGATCAGGGCTGTGCATTGCAGAGAGCAAGGCCTCCTGATAAGTGTGATGCAGAAATAAGTGTGAATTCCTGTTCGAGCATTTGACCACTGAAGTCAATAGTCACATTCATTTACACTTTCAGAATTCAAAGCTTGAGAAATGAAGCAGCAAAGCAAAGAAAATTACCGGTGTTTGAAATACATATTAATATTTACTTATTTACATTAAGTCGTAAGCAGTATATTAGCCACACCCTTACCAGACGTTTAACCATTTAACCACCAAGTTGAATCAGTTAACAACCGATATAATGTATTTTTATATATCAATGATAATTAGTGCATCTTAACATATGAAACAACTAACTTCAAATTCTCTGGTCTAAGCTTATTATTTCCCTTGACATTTTCCCCTGGCAATTCTATTAAAAAAACTTATCACTCTTGTGGTGGAGAAAATATATACAAGTATTAAGAATTGAAATCTACAAGAGCATTTGCAATAAGAAAGTAGTTTATTTATCCTTAAGGTGGTCAGCACACAATTGTACAGAGTATTATGCGAATGAGGACAAAGAAGATGTTTTCACAGAGAGTTTATATAGGTAGTTTATACACCATAACCATAAGATAATCACTCTGCAAGTTTCTGCAAGCTTAGCTTCCTTAGAGACACCCCAGTTTGATATACAAGACGAGGTACAAAATGTTTACTTCTGATAAAGCAATGACTTCTAAATGTCCTGACATACACTTAGTTTCTGTGTTCTGTTGACGATTATAAATGAATATATAGACAAAACAAGCAGACAGGGTCTTTCAACAGAGACATATAAAAATTTTCATTACAATCGTCACCCTTTCTTTCTCTGTGTTAAACATGACCATTAATGAATATTAAGGTGTTTACTATCTGATTTGAATCATTTATAAACATTTATAAGTGTAGTCTTGTTTTAAAGTTGTGGACTGCATACTGTAGCACAGGTGTTTTTCAAGGACACTTCACACCCCGCTGAACGCAACTGTACAACGTCGAGAGACTGATGCTGTGGAAGTGCAAGCATATCATCAGTTCCCCTTTTACACCAAAACAACTTTTGGGAACAAACACCACAGAATTTACATGTGTTTCTTCCCTGCATTTTATTTTGATACAGATATAAATGTGAAAGCAGAGAAAGACAGTCTGACCGAAACCCTTTTATCCCACATCAGAAATCTCACTGAGGAAAGGGACCAGCTGAGGAATCAGACACCCACTGGAACTGGTGAGAAGAGTAAATCATTTTTATTTTTACACTAGTTTTTTTTATTTTTACCAGTTTTTATTTTTACACTAATTACATATTGTATGTTTTTTATTATTATTTAAAGTGACGTGGCTGACACATGGATCCAGCTTTTATTGCCATTTAGAATGGACCAAAAACTGGAATGACTGCAGACAGGAGTGCAAGAAGAAAGGAGGAGATCTGCTGATTATTAACAGCAAAGAGGAACAGGTGAGAGACACACACAGAGACAGAGACAGAGAATGAGAAAGAGAAAGAGTGAGGTGTCTTAATATTAATAACACTGTTTTGTCCTCTAGGAGTTCATTAACAACCAAAGCATAAATGCCTGGATTGGTTTAACTGATAAAGAAAAAGAAGGAGAGTGGAAGTGGGTGGATGGGTCAGCACTGACCACTGGGTAAATTCATCTGTAGGATTTGTAATGTCTGGTAAAATCCTGAATGTAGTCATGGTGGATTAAATTAAAATTGTATGAATATTAGACTGAAAAAAATTATTTGAGATATAATAATAATGATAAAATAATAATGCACCCTTGTCTATTGAAAGACAAACATATAAGGCACTTCTTAAGACACATTATTGAATTTTCTTGCCCTAGAGGACACGTCATCTTAAATTATTGCAAGAAATGGCACACAAGAGGGCACTTTGTTATTTATTTGCCACATGAAGGGCAGCCAATAGGGCATGTTATCTCATTTTTACCACTTTGCCACCCTTGAGGGCACTAGTGACATTTTGCAACAATCTGAGCATGAGGTGGGGGACCCCGGAATCCACCACTGTTATTTAGCATAAATTACTTACAGTCTTAATCATGTTACAGACATATGCAAATGTCTTCATGTAGACTGGTGTTCCTACCTGAGCAGGGAATTGAAATGAATCATCTTCTGAA
Source organism: Hoplias malabaricus (assembly GCF_029633855.1). Classification (NCBI taxonomy): domain Eukaryota; kingdom Metazoa; phylum Chordata; class Actinopteri; order Characiformes; family Erythrinidae; genus Hoplias; species Hoplias malabaricus. The sequence goes on along the minus strand of NC_089801.1, from coordinate 12,262,961 downwards.
TAAAAGGCAGCAGTGTTAGCCACTACTCTACTCAAACCACATTGAGGACCCCTCAATTAATGTGTGGCCTATGAATGAAATAATGTAAAATAAATCAATTATGTCAAATTTCTAATGCTTGCCTCTTTGATGTTTGTTAATCTCAGATACTGGAGGCAAGATGAACCCAATAATGGTGGTCGGGTGGAGCACTGCGCTGTTTTCTCTGTCTACGTTGCACTGAACACATGGAATGATATAAACTGCATGCAACCATCAGACTGTGTCTGTGAATCTACAAAGCCACCCTCATAAAGGTTTGAGAACTTCAGACCATTTACTGCTTTTGGATCTGAAAAAATCTGAAAGAGAGTGAACACAACCTAACACAGAGTAAATATAACATGGATGTTGTAACACATCTGTTGGTCATTTTTTAATGCGCTGTGTGGCACCAACATAATTATTTTTTAACATCTAACATAATTCTATGTAAGCATCTATAAAGGCTTAATCCAACAAACAGCAGCTGTCATAAAGCCCTTATTGGAAAAAACCTTTATAAAATCTGCAGAGTTTGTGGACACAGACATTCAGCACTGGGTGGTGAAGCAGTAGAACTGCATTAAGTGAAGGAGAATGATTCAATAACTTTGGGATGGATAGCGTTTAATGCTGTGATCCAGAACTAAACAGAACATCAGAACCTGACCTCACTGTTGCTGTAATGAATGAATATCATCATATCTTCACAGTTAAATTGTAATATTATTGTCTACTTTACAAAGAGGTGTAGAAGCTGTTACTGTATCAAAGAGGGTCAAATTACTAATACCCTGGATTTCAGAAGAAATATTCATGAGCATCTATCCACAGATTTGCCACTTCACTCTGTTTTTGATATTTCTGCTTCTGCTTTATGATTGAAAATATATTAGCCCTGATAGTCATTTTCATTTTTCACTTGAGTTTCACTTGAGTTGGAACACATCTTTACATGAGTTCTGCTGAGAAATGGAATTATTAATGTTTATTTTCAGTTAAATAAATTAATCTTTCATGCATGTATTCATGAGGGGGAAAAATGTCAGCACAATCTCCCCCCCTCGTGGAATGATTCATATACTTGCATATATCTACAGTACAAATGTAAGAAATAGCGCCTCTTTCTCGTGCAACTGAGTGAGTGCGTTTGAGGTCATTTCCATGAAGTGAATCACATCGAATGTAAGCAGTGAAATATTTAATTGCATCCAATATTTACTTCTTTTTTTTTGTATGGTATTTAGGTATAAAGACAATAAGCCTTAACATTATTTTTAAACATGTACAACCAAATGTTCCATTAATTATTTTATTAATATACCATTATTTTGCTTCAGACATTTCTTGTAACATTAAAAATACTATTTTTAAAATGGCCTGTAATGTGTTTTTTAATCAAATCCTTCAAATCCACATAGTTTTCAGTGAGCTCTATTCTGGTCATATTTGAGGAGGGATTTATCATATTTGTATATTGTGGTTTATATCTAAGCTTCGCTGAACATTTCACATAACATCCAAGTTTAGAAAAAAACAAAATTCTTCGAAATGGGTTTGAAGGGGCTTTAAAGCCCCTGTTCAAATATAAAGCTGCTCCAATCCACAGCTTCACTGGCTCAGATTCACCGTTAGAGTCAGCACAACAGATAACAATGACGGCTAATTAAACTTATGAAAGCGGCTTGTATATAACGTCTTGTTAGGGAAACACAGGAGGATTTGGGTGTCAGTGAACGTTAGCTGTGGTCAGGTTGTGGATGCAGCAAGTTAACCTTAGTCTCTGGTCATGTCCCTAACTGCACACTGCTGCACCGAATAGTATTTAAATATAATAATATACCACCCTTAGCAGTGCTGTCTGTAGTATGTACAGTTCCATAGTGTGTTGTTTGATATTTTACTGCCTTCACACCTACGGACACTTTTGTGTCACCAATCCACCAACCAACGTGTGTTTTTTGGAGGAATGTTTATTGGTGGGAGGAAACCGGAGCACCTGGAGGAAACCCACGCGGACACGGGGAGAACACACCAACTCCTCACACACAGTCACCCAGAGCGGGAATCGAACCCACGACCTCCATGTGGTCCCAGGAGCTGTGTGACTGACACTACCTGCTGCGGCACCATGCCCGATCGATAAACAGATAGATAAAGAGATAGATTAAAAACATTTTGAAAAGAAACCCCAACCACCGATAATAGTAAATACACACTGACTGCTATTCAAAAAAATATTTAGAACTTCAAAGAGAAAAAATATATCTTCATGAGATTTCCATCCCGAAGCCAACAGATGGCGCCAGTGTAGCGCTTCTGCTTAAAGAGCTCATATACATTACACTTGACCGAACATGACTACATTTAAATGATTGATTTCAAAGTTTCTTTTAATTAACACTATTTTTAATGTTTTTCTAAGACTTAAATATGTAAATGACCTCTTTTCTGATTGGCTGACATGTGTCTTAATTAAAAAGCATTTCATAGTGAAGCTATCTTTTTAACTTCAGCTGAATAGTGGCTATATGTAAATATACAACATAATGTTTTGGGACGTTTTGCACAGTGACACACTCACACCTATGGACACTTTTGAGTCACCAATCCATCTATCAACGTGTGCTTTTGGATCGTGGGAGGAAACCAGAGCACCCAGAGAACACCCATGCAGACACAGAGAAAACACACCAAATTCCTTACACACAGTCACCCTGAATGGAGATTTTAACATGGATGTTGTCACAAAGCAGCTTCACAGACTTGGTATCAGAACAGATCATGTGGATCAGAAAGCCCCATGAAAGAAAGCTGAAGGCAACAGTGGCAAGGAAAAGCTTCCTGAAGGCTGGAGGAAATTTGGAGTCTGCAGTTGCCACTGTTCAACATGAGGACAAGAGATATTCAGATGAAGGTCAGTTGAGCTATTGTGAGTTTAGAAAACAAGAATAAAACTGTTAGAGTCATTGGTAAAACATTGGGATTACCAGAAATAACTGTTTGGAATATTATTGTGAAGAAAGAAGGCACTGCTGAGCTCATTAATCATAAAGGGACTGCTAGGCCAAGAAAGACCTTCACTGCAAATTACAGAAGAATATTTAATATGGTAAAGTCATGAGTCAAGTCATGTAAAGTCGTTAGAAGTCAATAAGGAAACCACGTTTCCTGTGGAAATGTGGTGAGGCGTCATTGCTTGGCCTGGTATGGCTGCCCATGTATTGGTGCACTTAACTTCATAGATGGTGTATGTGCTGAAGACAGTAGCTCAATGAATTCTAAGGTCTATAGGAATTCTTACCTGCTCAAGTTCCAGTTAATAACTCCAACATCATTGGATGGCACTTCAGCCAACAACATGATCATGATCCCAAATATACTACTGAGGCTACTGAGGCAACACAGCTGTTTTTCATAAGTAGACAAACAAGACATTTCTTCAGTCACACAATTTAAATCCATCTAAGTATGTGTACCATTCGCCAAAGAGAATACTTAAAAACCGTGACGCTGAACTGGATAAGCGGTTACAGATAATGAATGAATGAATGAATGAATACTTAAAGAAACAAGGCCCCAAAACAAGCAAATAGCTGAAAAAGACTGAATGAATCACAGATTTCATGGAGTCATTTACATGTAAAACATATGCAATAAAGTACATAGCAACGATAGGTCCATTAAAGTAGTCATTTTATATTTTATTTATTATGGTGCCCTGCAAAAAAGTAATTTCTGTATGGTGAAACAAAATGTACACAAATGCACGTGAATGAGATGAAAATATGAAATGTGTAATTTAATCATGCGTTATTGGTATGATATCATTTTAAAGTAAGGAGCATATCAAGAAATATATTCTTTTATTCATGGTCTTATGATTAAAATAAATCAATTCAGGTGGGCTAGAAATTTCAAGCTATAACCATCCCAGACTTTTCTTTTTTTTTTTTTTCTTTAATTCAGTTAATTCATTCATTCATTCATTTTCTGTAACCGCTTATCTAGTTCAGGGTCGCGGTGGGTTTGGAGCCTACCCAGAATCATTGGGCGCAAGGCAGGAACACACCCTGTAGGGGACACCAGTCCTTCACAGGGTAACACACACTCACACACACCTACGGTCACCTAGCCACCTATCAACTTGTGTTTTGGTACCATGGGAGGAAACCGGAGCACCCAGAGGAAACCCATGCGGACACAGGGAGAAACACCTCACAGACAGTCACCCATAGTGGGAGCTGGAGCTGTGTGACTGCGATACTATCTACTGCACCACCATGCTGCCACTAATTCAGTTCAATTTTGTTGTTTATTGGATGAATTGTGAAGACAGGTGGTGGAAAAATCTGTGCATGCATGCAATGTGTGTACATTAGAGGGAATGTGATCACAAACTCCAGCTATAATTCCAAAAAGGTAACGTTCCTTAACAAAGTAGCATTTCATATCTGCCCACTTTTGGAACCTCTTTCCTTCATCTGTCCTCAGATCTATGCTCATGGATCACAGTATTGTGGTCAAGAACTGTTGGAAATGCATTAGCATTAGTTTAGAATTTTCAGAAATAAATGATAATCCAAATCATGTCACCATTTGTACATTTCTGAGCAGCATATTTCCTCTTTGCTCATGTCCAGATTCTGGAAAGAGGGAAAATCTAATGATAATGCTTTCTAATGCCCATATGTTAATCGTCATTTGAGAATATACATCTGCGTATTTCATAGTTAATAAAACACCTTTTACATTTCTATTGTGTACATAGTGTACTTATAATGTACTTTAATGTGTGAACATTTTTTATTTGATTTTCATGGAATGGAGGACTGTGCTCACTCTTTTAGTCAAAGCAGTGAAGGCTTCGAGAGATATAATGGACCAGTGTCCTTATTGTATCTAACCCTCATCCGCACTGCTCTTATGTCACTGCTGCATGTATGTATGTATATTCCACTATGGGTCATGAAAGTATCATAAACAAAGACACACCTGTGTGTTTCTGTACCTACTTTTGACAGTGTCTTTGTCTTTTTTCCCATTTTCATGTATCTACCTGCTCTGCTTGTGTCAGCCACCATTTTCATGGATTAACATAAGGCTGGACCAATAAAATTCAATCGTCAATAAAACTAACTTCTGCATGCCTGACGTCATCACTGACAAAACAAATTATTTTCCTGAAGTAACAATGACAGGATTATTAGTAACACCATGTTTATAATTATAAAGTAGCAAAGGTATTTTTGAAAGTGATAATGTTTTAATCTTTTCAAAACAAAACCTTTTCTTATAAAACTTATAAAACTTATTCCCTGAATGAACCTGTGTATACTCCACAGGGTGGGTGCCATACATTACATCACTCAGTTACAAGGTAAATAAAACCCTGGCCATGAGAGATTCTGTGTTTTGTGGAACGAATAGTGATTATTTCTAGTGAAGATGTTGTGTACAAACTGTGTACAAACAACTCTCTCTGGAGTAAAAAGGCCAGAGGTGACACCATGACAAAAATAGCCCTTTAGACCACAAACACTTTAGTAGTTTCATTCTCGTCACTGCTTTTGCTTATTAACACTGCAGAAGTGACAGAAGCTCAGTGTGGAACAAGTGCTGAAAGTACATCAGAGAGATAATGGTGGAGGAAATCTATGATGATGTGTTCAGCTTTGAGCTGAGTGAGATGGACAGAGAGGAGAAGTTGGTGGCCATTTATCAAAGTGCAGATGCTGTTAGAGCTCAGAAAACAAGCACAAAAACCATCAGCACACAAAGGGAAACAACTATACAGGACACAGGTAAAGTACATAACTTTCAAAACCAAATAATTGTTTTCTTTTGTTTGATTTTTTTTTATATCTTTTGAAACCTCCATCTGCTTTTCATATTGTAAATTTCATGATGAACAATCTGATAGAAGGGTCCAATATTACTTATAAAAAATCTCATTAAGTTCTATTTAAAGACTGAGCAAGTTCGTGTTTTTATCTGAATTTATTTTTTTAGTGAGATCACAGATATTTAATCCACTATTTATCAGTTGTTAGAACAAGAGGTAGAGCTTCCAATCTGCCTGCAGTGTGTTTTGGACTGCTGTGTGTTCTCCTGCTGATTAGCAACGTAACAATCTACATGAACTGTGAGTATTTCTGCCTCAAACACAAATACAGTGCCCTACATAAAGTTTGGAACAAAGGAATATTTCTGTGATATGTGAGGTATATTTAAACATAAGGCCTTAATTGCAGTATTAAGAAATGTTCACTGTTCTGTATGTTTAGATGCATGCTCTGTGTCTGGGCTCCAAAGAGAGAAATGTTTAGGTTAAGCTGTCAGTGAGAGTAGGAGACTATAAATTTTACCCCTCCCTTAGTCCCTTAAACATGCAAATGTATACCAACCTCTATATTCACCATATTTGGAAAGGAGAAAGAACCATATAGATCGGGTCCTACCCAAGAGAGGGAGGAGAGAAAATAGAGATGGGAGAGAGCAGATAGAGAAGAGAGAATGGGGCAGAGACATGCGCGCGCTGAATCGGGAAAACTCTCTCACGGGATCCTTGTACATAGCCACTAGGGGGCGCATTTCAAATTTTCTACATGAAAATATGGAATATCTCAGTGAAATATAAACATATTGACAAGCAGTTTGCTTTATTGCATACTCTGCATAGTGTCTTACAACTTTGCAATTCCAACTATTGTCAAAAAATGCATAGTTTATCCACAATAGTCAGGTATGTGAAAATGGAGCTTTTCGTACTCCTCCCTGGAAATTTGTCTTATCAATAAACAACTGGTATTTTTGCAATCTGTATAGACTGTAGGTCAATAATTATTCACAAAAGTTTGAACTTTTGACATGCTGTTGCGGCAGTAATTTAACAAATATGCATGGGCGGGGCTCCATGCACTCTTTGAGCTATAACTACAACAAACTTCACCCAAATCAAACACAACTTGGTGCACATATGTACGTCATTACTCTGAAGCAGTCTGCTAAATATGCCCGCATTGCACAGAAAGGGGGCGCTACAATTAGACAACAACTGGTTGCATAGGTTCATAATTGATTACACTGCCACCTAGAGATGCAGTACCAGCAAGATGAGACAGTTATATTCTGATGACCATGGGAAAGGAGCTTGTGCGTTTTCATATCATTTGGCTAAAGCATTTTTCAGTTTCAGCTGTTAGTTATGTGAAGTTTTGAATACAAGCTGTACTGCTCTTTTTAAGCAGATCCTGCTATCACACAGTAATGAAAGTTCCACATTTTGTTGATAATTATTAAAGTTCAGGTTCTTATGAATCTCATGATCACACATATGTCCATATTGGCTTTTGATCCAAGCACTAGTTCATGCTCAAATACATGTCTGTTCCCACTCACCTGCCTGGAGTCTTCTCTTTTTTGCTGAATCCCCCCTCAGCCCCTCCTTCTCCTTCTCACACACAGACTGTCACCTCCCCCCCCCCTCCCCCCTGCCAGTCAGAGAGGGCCAGAGGACACAGACAATTGAAAGCAGTTTTAAACAAATCAACAGTAACATAATGACCACCTCCTTATTTTAGTTTCAGTATCCATGTTTTCAGCTCCACTGTCCAAAGTAACACTTTGTAGATCTAACATTACAGAGAGGGGTGCACCTCTTGCTCTGCATACTTTCATTGCTCCCTTTCACATGTTCTTCAATGGTCAGGACACATACAGAGCAGATATGCTGAAAATGTATGACCTACTGTCTCTGCCTTTTTTATCTATAATGTGGACCAACAGAGTATGTGTGTGTAACAGTGTAGACAGTGAGTGGACACAGGTTTTAAAATTATCCAACAGCACTGCTCTCTCTGATCCACTCATAAGAGCACAATACAAACTGAAATAGTACCACAATGTCAGTGTCACTACAGTTCTGAGAATGTATGAGATACTGTCTGAATTTATGTCTATAAGTTTGACCAATAAAATATATGTATCTCAGTGTGGACAGTGAGTTGACACAAATGTTAAAATCTCTAGCAGCACTGCTGTGTCTTATCCACTCATAAGAGCACTACACACACTGCCATATCACCACAATGTCAGTATCACTGCAGTGCTGCGAATTATCCACTACCCAAATTATATATGCTTTGTGGGGTCCTGAACATTGGGTCAGAATCCAGGGTGAAATTCCAGATTCAGTTCTGTGCTCTGGGCTGTCTCTGTAACCCAAGCCCCACGTTCACCTGTCTGCAGACCAGAAATTCACTCACTCATCTACTACCCTTTCTTCTTAGAAGTCAGAGCACCAAGGATCACATTTTAAAGCACTACAAAATCTTAAAGTGTGGCTCCTGTATCAGGAAATGTCATATGCTACTTTCTTGCTCTGCAAAGACTGCTCACTTTCAACCTGCTCTTCAATGGTCTGGACACCTATTCAGCAGGTATGACTCAGGTGTTGGAGTTGTAAATCCCTCAGCATCACTGCTGGACAGAGAATAGTCCACAGCCAAACACAGCCAGCAGAGAGTGTCCTGTGTCCACTGATGACAGACTCGAGTACAAGCTACTCCACATCATATCTGCTGTTTGGGGTCCTGAACATTAGGGTGAGAAACCAGAGTGCAACTCCAGAGTGACTTCTGTGCTCTATGCAGTCTCTGTCATCCGCTACTCCTCCAGCTCATGCTACACCTCCAAAGAGATGCCAGAACAGCATGGAACACCTTATAAACACTACACAAACTTCCCCAACAGCCCCTACTATCTCAGGACACCTCATATGAATAAAACACCTTACAAACACTACACAAACTTCCCCAAAAGCCCCTACTATCTCAGGACAGCTCATATGCTAGCACATTGTTCTTCTACCAGCGAATACCAGCTTGGACCCCGGGAATTGTCGCTTGCGGCTATATTTTATTATTTTTTTTTTTTAACATATGGAGTCCAATCAGGGTCAAAAACATTTGCATGTGAGAAAAGTGCACACACAAAAAAGTGTCTGAAAGTGTAATGAAGATTTGGAGCTGTAGATATATTTGTACATGTGTGCACCTGTATATATAATTTACACATGTGAAAAAGTGCATATTCATATTTTTAACAGTGAAGGTTTACAAGTCTGATAGACAGAGGCACACATTTCCTACATTTTAGGGCAGCACTAGAGTTTCAAGCCATATAGGCTGTATATAAGAGGGAACAGTAAATCCCCCTTCATTTCTACTGTGATATTTTGGACAAAAGATGGCTGAAGTTGGCATCTGGTTTGCACTTACAGAAAGTGCAAAGCAAAATGGAGACAGAGGGTGTCAGCATTTAAAAATACACAAGCAACTAATCTTGAACATAGCAACTTTTGTTTAAGGATTTGAGAAGGTGATGTTTCCACGTCATGGTGAAACTGACACTGGACACTGCTCACCAGGTAGTGACCCCAGGGGCAAAATATTCTACTTTTGGAGCTGGCATCATTTTAGCTGACATGGGAAAATTAGAAAAAGCTGGAGAATAAGAAGCTTTATTGTGAAGATCTGTACAAAACAATTATAAAACTATTAGAGTTATTGGTCAAATATTGACAATCAAAATAAACATTTTGGAATAATTATTGTAAAGAAAGAATTTAGTAGTGAGATTAATATCACATGAGGACTGCTAGGCCAAGAAAGAACTTTAATGATGCTCTTAATGCTGAAGATAAAGAATACTCAGTTTTCTGTCGTATAGTGCATTAACAGCTTTCAGGAGGTGGATTTCAATTTGTCAGAGGCCACTATCCACAGAAGCTTTCAAATAAAGAGGTTACACTGCACGACGCAAACCACTAGTTATTCATAAAACTAGAACGTCCAGATTACAGTTTGTAAATAATTACTTAAATAACCTGCAGAACTCTACAAACATGTCTTGCAGTTTAAACCAAGACAGATCCGTATCTGAGTGATGGTAAAGGCAAAGTGTTGCAGCAAAAAGGAACTGCCCACAATCTAAGTATTTCACCTCTTCACACACGTATTTGGCATGTGTGAATATATCATGTACGGCTGCAACAAATACTGACACACTTATATTCATGAATGGTGTAACCGCTGATGACAGGAGCACAATGAATTCTGAAATGTAAAGGAACATCTTATCTGCTCACACTGGACCTGAATACACAATGTCGATAGGCTGATGCTGTGGAAGCACAAACACACCAGTGGTTCCCCTTTGACTGCAAAATAACGTCTGATAACAAACGTCTCAAAATATCTTCCCTGTATTTTATCTCGATGCAGATATAAATGTGAAAGCGGAGAAGGACAGTCTAACACAAACTGTCATTTCTCTAAGAGCAAACTTCACAGCAGAGGCTGAAACATTTTTATCCCCCATCAGAAATCTCACTGAGGAAAGAGACCAGCTGAGGGATCATACTTCCACTGTGACTGGTGAAAAGAGAAAATAAAATATTTTTAACACTAATTAAACATGGTATGTTATTTATATAATTTGACGTGGCGGACACATGGATCCAGCTTTTACTACTGTTTAGAAAAGACCAAAAATTGCCATGATTCCAGACAGGAGTGCAAGAAGAAAGGTGGAGATCTGCTGATCATAAACGGCAAAGAGGAACAGTTGAGAGAGACATACAGCGACAGACAGAGAGAAAGGTGTCTAAATTTTAATAATATTATTTTGCATTAACAACCAAGGCATAAATACCTGGATTGGTTTTAACTCATACAGAAACAGAAATAGAGTGGAAGTGGGTGCATGGGTCAGCACAAAATTCATCTGTAGGAGTTTTAAAATCTTGAATTTAGTCATGGTAGATTAGATTAAATTTGTATGAATATTAAATAGAAACACTTGAGGGTTTGCAAAATATAAATTATTTGAAATGTCACCCATGATGTATTATTTATACATTAGTTAACCCCTTGATTTCCAAATTAAATACAAAATTTACATCTGAAAACAAGACTTCAGACCACGGCGCAACATTCCAGTCCTTTTTCTCCTTGGCCCAGGTGAGATGCTTCTGGCATTGCCTCTATCATGAGTGGCTTGAAACAAGGAATGCGACAGTTGTGGCCCATGTCCTGGGTACGTCTGTGTGTGGTGGCTCTTGAAGCACTGCCTCCAGCAGCAGTCCACTCCTTGTGAATCTCCCCAAAATTTTTGAATGGCCTTTTCTTGACCATCATTTCTTGGCTGTGGTTATCCCTGTTGCTTGTGCAACTTTTTCTATCACACTTTTTCCTTTCACTTACCTTACCATTAATACGTTTGGATACAGCAGGATGGTATCAATGACTGCCTTCTGGACATCAGTCAAGTCAGCAGTCTTCCCCATGATTGTGTAGCCTACTCAGTTTGCCTTTGCAGGTGTTTTGTGTTGATTATTCTAATTTTCTGAGATGATGATTTTTTTTACAGTGTTCATTGGCAGTGATCCATAACAATCAACATTAAAAGAAATAAACACTTGAAATAGATCACTATGATTGTTATGAGTCTATATATGAGTTTTACATTTTGGATTGAATAACTGAAATTAATTAACTATTTAGGCAGCACAGTGGCACACAGCCCCTGGGGTTGCGGGTTAATGTCCCACTCCAGGTGACTGTCCATGCAGAGTTTGGTGTGTTCTCCGCGTGTCCATGTGGGTTTTCTCCAGGTGCTCCGGTTTCCTCCCATGGTCTAAAAACACACATTGGTAGGTCGACTGGCGACTCAAAAGTGTCCATAGGCGTGAGTGAATGTGTGAATGTGTGTCACCCTGTGAAAGACTGGTGCCCCCTCCAGGGTGCATATAATCATTTAACAGAAAGCATTTCGATCAGGGCTGTGCATTGCAGAGAGCAAGGCCTCCTGATAAGTGTGATGCAGAAATAAGTGTGAATTTCTGTTCGAGCATTTGACCACTGAAGTCAACAGTCACATTCATTTACACTTTCAGAATTCAATGCTTGAGAAATGAAGCAGCAAAGCAAAGAAAATTACAGGTGTTTGAAATACATATTAATATTTTATTATGTTTTATTATTATTATTTTATTTTATTTATTGTTTAATTTATTATTATTATTTTTATTTATTATTATTTATATTAATATTTACTCATTTACATTGAGTTCTAACCACTGTGCAACTGGCTGCTTGACTGGAAGACCACAGGCAGTACGGGTTGGCAGTAACTCGTCCAGCACCATTACTCTGAACACGGGGGCTCCCCAAGGATGTGTGCTGAGCCCCCTTCTGTTCACTCTGCTAACCCACGACTGCTCTCCATCACACACCTCCAACCTCTTCATCAAGTCTGTGGATGACACGACTGTGGTAGGCCTCATCAGCAACAACGATGAGTCACACTACAGGAGCGAGGTGAGCCGGCTGGCCTCTTGGTGCAAACACAACAATCTCTCTCTGAACACTGAGAAGACCAAGGAGATTGTTGTGGACTTCAGGAGAACCCACACACAACATGCCCCTCTATCCATCAACGGGGCTGCTGTGGAGAGGGTGAGCACCACCAAGTTCCTGGGTGTGCATGTCACAGAGGACCTCTCCTGGATCAACACAGCATCACTGGCCAAGAAGGCTCACCAACGGCTCTACTTTCTCCGCAAGCTAAGAAGAGCAAGAGCTCCACCCCCATCATGATCACCTTCTACAGTGGGGCCATTGAGAGAATCCTGACTAGTTGTTTCACTGCATGGTAGGGGGCCTGCAAAGCATCCGGCTGCAGAACCCTCCAGTGTATTGTGAGAACTGCAGAGAAGATCATTGGTACCTCTCTCCCCTGCCTTCAGGACATATACAACTCCCATCTCCTACGAAAAGCCCTCTGCTTGACAGGTGATCCCACCCACCCACTACACAGCTTCTTGAGCCTGCTGCCATCAGGGCGGAGACTGCGTAGTCTCAGGGCTAGGACCAGCAGACTGAGGGATAGCTCCATCCATCAGGCTGTGAGAATGCTGAACTCTCTCCCTGCTCTGCCCCCCTCCCACTTCTGCCCCCCCCCACACACCACTCAGCAACCTCATCAATTACCACCAATATCCAACTGTGACTTTGAAAATCAGGCAGACACTGAATCATTTTAACCAGCCTCCAGGCTTCATATCTCTGTATTTGCACTACTGTTGACATCGGGTCTGTTTATATTGGTACTGTCACTTAAGCTCCTCATCAGACCTAACTGTGACTTTTTCAATGGGTATGCACTTGTTCACTTTATTTAGTTGTTATGCGATTATCTTGCACTATTGTCTACTCTGCCTTGTACATCCAGTAACCTACATCCTATTACGATTATTTTGCACTACTGCTTACACTGACCTGTACATCCAGTATCCTACCTCCAAATCAGGTTATTGTCCTCAGTCAGTGTCCCATTGACTCATGTATGTCTATCAGTGAGCTGCTGGTATCGTATGCCCCGCACTTGTCTTCTGTTGTCCTGCACTTGTTCACTTGAACTGTTGTTCACTTTCCTATATTTATATATATTTATATTTATTTAGCTTAATTGAATTTAGTCTATGTTTTGTTAAATGTTACTGCATCTTGGAGAGGAGAGTAACGTAATTTCAATCCTTTGTATGTCCTGTACATATGCAGAATTGACATTAAAACTCTCTTGACTTGACTTGACTTGTATATTATCTACATCCTTACCAGATGTTTAACCACCAAGTTGAATCAGTTAACAACGGACATAATGTATTTTTATACATCAGTGATAATTAGTGCATCTTAACATATGAAACAACTAACTTCACATTCTCGGGCCTAAGCTTATTATTTCCCTTGACATTTTCCCCTGGCAATTTTATTCAAAAAACTTATCACTGTTGTGGTGGAGAAAATAAATACAAGTATTAAGAATTGAAATCTAACAGAGCATTTGCAATAAGAAAGTAGTTTATTTATCCTTAAGGTGGTCAGCACACAATAACAAGAGTATTGTTATAATAATAAGAGTATTATGTGATTGTGGACAAAGAAGATGTTTTCACTGAGAGTTTATATAGGTAGTTTATACACCATAACCATAAGATAATCACACTAATTTTCTGCAAGCTTAGCTTCCTTAGGTTCCCAGGTTGATAAACAAGATGATGTACAGAATGTTTTGTTGTGATAAAGCACTGACCTCGAACTGACCTGACATACACTTAGTTTCTGAGTTCTGTTGGCAATTATAAATGAATATATAGACAAAACAAGCAGACAGGGTCTTTCAACAGAGACATATAAAAATTTCCATTACAATCGTCACCCTTTCTTTCTCTGTGTTAAACATGACCATTAATGAATATTAAGGTGTTTACTATCTGATTTGAACCATTTATAAACATTTATAAGTGTAGTCTTGTTTTAAAGTTGTGGACTGCATACTGTAGCACGTGTGTTTTTCAAGGACACTTCACCCCCCGCTGAACGCAACTGTACAACGTCGAGAGACTGGTGCTGTGGAAGTGCAAGCATATCATCAGTTCCCCTTTTACACCAAAACAACTTTTGGGAAAAAACATCACAGAATTTACATGTGCTTCTTTCATGTATTTTATTTTGATACAGATATAAATGTGAAAGCAGAGAAAGACAGTCTGACCGAAACCCTTTCAACCCGCATCAGAAATCTCACTGAGGAAAGAGACCAGCTGAGGAATCAGACATCCACTGTAACTGGTGAGAAGAGAAAATCATTTGTTGCAGTTTTTATTTTTACACTCATTAAATATTGTATGTTTTATTTATTATTATTTAAAGTGACGTGGCTGACACATGGATCCAGCTTTTATTACCGTTTAGAATGTTCCAAAAACTGGAATGATTGCAGACAGGAGTGCAAGAAGAAAGGAGGAGATCTGCTGATCATTAACAGCAAAGAGGAACAGGTGAGAGACACACACAGAGACAGAGAGAGAGAGAAAGAGAAAGAGTGAGGTGTCTTAATTTTAATAATACTGTTTTGTCCTCTAGGAGTTCATTAACAACCAAGGCATAAATACCTGGATTGGTTTAACTGATAAAGAAAAAGAAGGAGTGTGGAAGTGGGTGGATGGGTCAGCACTAACCACTGGGTAAATTCATCTGTAGGATTTGTAATGTCTGGTAAAATCTGGAATGTAGTCATGGTGGATTAGATTAAATTTGTATGAATATTAAACTGAAAAAATGTATTTGAGAAATTACAAATAATAATTCATTTGGTGGCTTTCGTAACATATTATTTATACATTAGTTAACACTTCACATCATCACATAGTAACGGATTACATAATTATTAATAATAAGGTGCTGTGTAAAGTGATTGTTTATCCCTAGATCATATTTCTTAACTGTGTGTGTATCTATTAAAGGAAGAAAAATGAGAACTAAATATTGGTGTTACATTGTTTATTACTAAGCAATTAATAAATTAAAAGGCAGTGTCAAGGAGGGGCACAATAGAGGATACCTAATAATGCACCCTTGTCTATTGAAAAACAAACAGATAAGGCACTTCTTAAGACACATTATTGAATTTTCTTGCCCTAGAGGACACATCATCTTAAATTATTGTAAGAAATGGCACCCAAGAGGGCACTTTGTTATTTATTTGCCACATGAATGGCAGCCAATAGGGCAAGTTGTCTCGTTTTTGCCACTTTGCCACTTTGCCACTCTTGAGGGCACTAGTGACATTTTGCAACCATCGGAGCACGAGGTGGGCGGCCCCCAGGGTCCACCACTGTTATTTAGTAAAAATTACTTACAGTCTTAACCATGTTACAGACATATGCAAATGTCTTCATGTAGACTGGTGTTCCTACCTGAGCAGGGAATTGATATGAATCATCTTCTGAATAAAAGGCAGCAGTGTTAGCCACTACTCTACTCAAACCACATTCAGGACCCCTCAGGTAATGTGTGGCCTATGAATGAAATAATGTAAAATAAATCAATAATGTGAAATTTCTAATGCTTGCCTCTTTGCTGTTTGTTAATCTCAGATACTGGAGGCAGGGTGAACCCAATAATGGTGGTCGGGTGGAGCACTGCGCTGTTTTCTTGGTCTACCCTCCTGCACTGAACTCATGGAATGATATAAACTGCATGCAACCATCACCCTGTATCTGTGAATCTACAAAGCCACCCTCATAAAGGTTTGAGAACTTCAGACCATTTGCTGCTTTTGGATTTGAAAAGATCTGAAAGAGAGTGAAAACAACCTAACACAGAGTAAATATAACATGGATGTTGTAAGACATTTGTTGGTCATTTTTTAACGAGCTGTGTGGCACCAACATAATTATTTTTTAACATCTGACATAATTCTATGTAAGCATCTATAAAGGCTTAATCCAACAAACAGCAGCTGTCATAAAGCACTTATTGCAAAACACCTTTATAAAATCTGCACAGTTTGTGGACACAGACATTCAGCACTGGGTGGTGAAGCAGTAGAAATGCATTAAGTGAAGGAGTATGTGTCACACCCTTGTCCTGTCGTGTCTGTTTTCCCCGCCATGCGGTCTCTTAGCACATGGCTCTGTTTGTTATTGTCCATGTCTCCGCCCTTGTCCAGCCTTTGTTCCACCTCCTTGTCCGTCCTCCTCGTTATCTGTGTCAGGTGTGTCTTGTCTGTGTCAGGTATTTAAGTCCAATTGTCTCACTTCCTCTTGTCGGTCATTCGTTCCAATTTCCAGGTCATGTTGTTTTTAGTTCCAATTCACAGTCTCGTTGTTTCCTTCCCTAAGTCATGTTGTGTTGCTTTATGTCGCCCAGTTCAGTGTGTTTGTCTCCGTCATGTCATGCCTTTTTTCCCTTCCTCGTTATGTTGTTTTGCGTTTCAATCCCTAGGTCATGTTGTTTAGCCTTCTAGTCTGTCTGTCTCTGCTATTACTCGTTTCATTATCTATTGTCTTGTTGCTCCCAAGTCTGTCTGTCTCTGTTGATTCTCTATTATGTTTGTTCTCTGTTTAGTCTACTGTTTTATGCTCTGTTTATGACTCTGTTTAGTTCTCTAGTCTTTATGTACCATTAACACTGTTTAGAACTCCATGTTTATGTTTAGTCTGTTTAGTACTCTGTGTTTAGGTTTTGTCTGTTTAACTGTGTCCTAGTTTAGTTCACTTAGCTCCGTTTTGTCCAAGTCTCTGTTAGCTCTCTGTTTTGTTATTCTTTTTGTAAATTAAAGTTCACTGTGTTTTAGCGAGTGTGTCCGCCTCCATCAGTCCGTCCCGCGATTCCTGACAGTATGATTCAATAACTTTGGGATGGATAGCGTTTAATGCTGTGATCCAGAACTAAACAGAACATCAGAACCTGACTTCACTGTTGCTGTAATAAATGAATATCATCATATCTTCACAGTTAAATTGTAATATTTATTGTCTACTTTACAAGAAGGTGTAGAAGCTGTTACTGTATCAAAGAGGGTCAAATTACTAATACCCTGGATTTCAGAAGAAATATTTCATGAGCATCTATCCACAGATTTGCCACTTCACTCTGTTTTTGATATTTCTGCTTCTGCTTTATGGTTGAAATTATATTAGCCCTGATAGTCATTTTCATTTTTCACTTGAGTTTTTATGTGTAGTAGATGTTTGATTGTTTTGTTCATTTATAGCAAATACAATTAATAAAATAACAAAACCTGTTCATTTTCAAAAGTGGAATAAAACACAAAAAGTTAAACATTGTAAATGGGAGCATCATCATTTCTACATCCAGTGTTTTAATAACAGTGTTAGTCACAGCTGTCTGAGTGCTGGCTCCATCACAAATATATCACAGGTTTAAATCAGCATCTGAGGCTAGGAGTCTTAGAAAACACAGCTGACCTCACTCTCTGGGCGAATAAGATGTCCTTCCCTTTTACTGCATGATGATGTCTGTGCAGGTGCCTGTGAGCTGATGTGACAGATCTGGACAGTTACTATTTTTAAATTGTCCAGTAGCATGGCATCATCAGTACAGTCTCAGGAGACCCAAGCCCACACATATCCATGGTCAATGCTACCAAATAATTCCTTCAAAAAAAACAACCAGTTATTTTCTCCAGACACATTTTCATGTCTATTGTAGAAATACATCTATTTTAAACATGACCACTTGTATCTATGTGACTATAGAGTATAAACTGGTTCATTCTCATGTGTTGCTCATTTTTGTTAGCAGTGGAATATTCCTTACATGACTTCTGCAGAGAAATGGAATTATTAATGTTTCTTTTCAGTTAAATAAAGTAATGTTTAATGCATGTATTCATGAGGGGGAAAAATGTCAGCACAATATCTCTCCCTCGTGGAATGATCCCTATATTTGCATATATCTACAGTACAAATGTAAGAAATAGCGCCTCTTTCTCATGCAACTGAGTGAGTGGGTTTGAGGTCATTTCCATGAAGTGAATCACATCAAATGTAAGCAGTGAAATATTTAATTGCATCCAATATTTGCTTCTGCTTCTTTTTTTGTATGGTATTTAGGTATAAAGACAATAAGCCTTAACATTATTTTTAAACATGTACAACCAAATGTTCCATTAATTATTTTATTAATATACCATTATTTTGCTTCAGACTTTTCTTGTAACATTAAAAATACTATTTTTAAAATGGCCTGTAATGTGTTTTTTAATCAAATCCTTCAAATCCACATAGTTCTCAGAGAGCTCTATTCTGGTCATATTTGAGGAGGGATTTATCATATTTGTATATTGTGGTTTATATCTAAGAATCGCTGAACATTTCACATAACATCCAAGTTTAGAAAAATACACAAACTTTCGAAATGGGTTCGAAAGGGGCGTTATAGCCCCTGTTCAAATATACAGCTGCTCCAATCAACAGCTTCACTGGCTCAGATTCACCGTTAGAGTCAGCACAACAGATAAAAATGACGGCTAATTACAGTTATGAAAGCGGCTTGTATATAACGTCTTGTTAGGGAAACACAGGAGGATTTGGGTGTCAGTGAACGTTAGCTGTGGTCAGGTTGTGGATGCAGCAAGTTAACCTTCGTCTCTGGTCATGTCCCAAACTGCCACTGCTGCACTGAATAGTTTTTAAATATAATAATATACCACCCTTAGCAGTGCTGTCAATAGTATGTACAGTTCCATAGTGTGTTGTTTGGTATTTTACTGCCTTATCTACTTAGGAATCAGCTTATAGCTATCTAATGTTTTGGGTATGGGATTGGCTTCCCTTGTGGAAAAAGAGAGAAAAGTGTACTATTTTGGAACCATTCATTTGTACTATATCCTTATTAATATGTAATATAAATTATATCAAATTACACTGAATATATACTGAGTGTACTAGTCATTATTTCTGCAAATCTAAGTACACTTCAAATGTATTTATAAAGCTTAGTGTTGTATAAGTCAAATTCATATTATTTACAAGTATTGTAATATGTAATAGAGGTATATTTGTGCTAATGCATAATTTTTATTAATTATTATTTTGACATGGTCTAATTGTTTATATTAGTGACTTATTTTATATTTTATTAATAAATAAATCTCATTTTAATGTGTTTTATAAATGAGGCAGGCAGCTCAGATAAATCAGGGCATGTGAGAGAAG
Organism: Hoplias malabaricus; assembly: GCF_029633855.1. Lineage (NCBI taxonomy): Eukaryota > Metazoa > Chordata > Actinopteri > Characiformes > Erythrinidae > Hoplias > Hoplias malabaricus. Next base: position 12,243,346 of record NC_089801.1, on the reverse strand, counting down.
TGCACACAAAATAAAGTGTCTGAAAGTGTAATGAAGATTTGGAGCTGTAGATATATTTGTACATGTGTGCACCTGTATATATAATTTACATGTGTGAAAAGGTGCATGGGTAAATATAATGTTACCATTCATATTTTTAACAGTGAAGTTTCACAAGTCTGCTAGACAGAGGCACACATTTCCTACATCTGAGTGCAACACTAGAGTTTCACGCCATAAAGGCTGTATATAAGTGTGGACTGTAAATCCCCCTTCATTTCCACTGTGATTGTTTTAAGACAAAAGGTGGCTGAAATGGAAGTTGGCATCTTCTTAACACTTGCAGAAATTGCAAAGCAAGATGGAGACAGAGGGTGTCAGCATTTAAAAATACAGAAGCAACTGAGATTGAACAAAGCAAATTTTGTTTAAAAATTTGAGTGTTCGTTTGGATGAAAAACTGGTGTGAGTCCAGACAGGAGTTCAAGAAGAAAGGAGGAGATCTGCTGATTATAAACTGAAGAGAGGAACAGGTGTGTGTGTGTGTGTGTGTGTGAGAGAGAGAGAGAGAGAGAGAGAGAGAGAGAGAGAGAGAGAGAGAGAGAGAGAGAGAAGCATGAGTTGTCTAATAATACTGTTTTGTCCTCTAAGAGTTTTTAACAATCAGGGCATAAAAACCTGGATAATCTTTAGGATTTTAAAGTCTGGTCAATGTAGTTGTGGTGGATTAGATTAATTTTGTTTGAATATTAAATAGAAACACTTGATAACCCAAGGGGGATTGGGGGGCTTACACTGAAGTGTACTTATCTTAAATATACTTAGTACAATATGATTATTATTTAAATTCAATTAATTTATTTATTTATCTAACTTTATTTGTTCATTTATTTGTTCATTGTAATTTTGGGAACCTAGCACCTTCCTTTGTGTTCTCTGTTTGAATGTTGTAATGTCTGTGTGTGCATTCTTCTGTTATTGTCTGTAAGTCTATTTTGTTATTAATTATAATTTAATTATTGTAAAATGTCATTTTCAGTTGATATTACATGTTGCAAAATTTCAGAAAAGCAATAAAAAGATTTACCCCAAAGAGGTATACTTAGTGTACTTCCATGCACTCATGATTAATGTACTAAAAGTGTGCTAATTTTAATGTGCTATGTACTTAGTATGCTATTTATATATCGTCAGTGCTACTAAAAGTATGCTTAAATCATTAATGCCCAGGCACTTCAAACAGCTTTTCAGCTTCACCACTGGTAATTATCCTTCATGGAGTACGTCCAGCACCTGGAGGGTTCACAGCCCTGGTTTAAAGAAAGTAAGTGAAATATGCTGACAGCATTGTATTCACTTTTGCTCAGCCATCATGTCTGTTTCAGTTCATAGACTCTAGACAGCATCGGGTTCCAAACTGTCTCTTGCTTGGTCTCATAACTTGTAACATCTCCATTTAAATCATGTGGAACATGTCAACAAGCCCATCATCATTTCCATGCTGTTCTATTCCTTTCAACTCAATGCTATATGTATGTGCATACAATAATAGCACCCATCTCTGTAATCAAACACAGACACAGAGCTTCCCTACTTTTTTTTTTTTTTTTTTTTTTTGTTTATTTTTGTCTATAGCTGTGTTCATCCTAGGAACTAGAGGCAGAGACAATGGGGCGTTCCCCTCCATTAGCACAAATCTGAGATGATCTTTCTACAATTCTACTCACATTGCACTATTAAATTCTAGAGCAAATAACACCTGTTTTACCTATTTTAAACACAAGGGGGAATCACTCTATAAAGTTGTTAATTTTAGGGAACAATTTGATTCTTCGTCTCATACAAATTAATTTAACTTAATTTAAATTAATTAAGCACTAACTAAAAACAAGATAAAATCAAACAAAAACAACTGATATTGCACAATATAATTTCTAGGTACAAAACTTTCTCACACGTTCCTTTCGGTTGTATACATCACAGTCCTGTTTGCCATGATCTTAGTTTTTAAAAAAATACGGTGGGAGTATGTGAAATGAAATCATAGAGAGATAGATAAACAGATAGATTGAAAACATTTTGAAAAGAAACCCCAACCACTGATAATAGTAAATACACACTGACTGCTATTCAAAAAAATATTTAGAACTTCAAAATAAAAAAATATATCTTCATGAAATTTCCATCCCGAAGCCAACAGATGGCGCCAGTGTAGCACTTCTGCTTAAAGAGCTCATATACATTACACTTATGACCGAACATGACTACATTTAAATGATTGATTTCAAAGGTTTTTTTAATTAACACTATTTTTAATGTGTTTCTAAGGCTTAAATATGTAAATGACCTCTTTTCTGATTGGCTATCATGTGTCTTAATTAAAAAGCATTTCATAGTGAAGCTTTCTTTTTAACTTCAGCTGAATAGTGGCTATACGTAAATATACAGCACAATGTTTTGGGACATTTTGCACAGTGACACACTCACACCTATGGACACTTTTGAGTCACCAATCCATCTACCAACGTGTGTTTTTGGATCGTGTGAGGAAACCAGAGCACCCAGAGGACACCCATGCAGACACAGAGACCCAGAACACACCAAATTCCTTACACACAGTCACCCTGAATGGAGATTTTAACATGGATGTTGTCACAAAGCAGCCTCACAGACTTAGTATCAGAACAGATCATGTGGATCAGAAAGCCCCATGAAAGCAAGCTGAAGGCAACAATGGCAAGGAAAAGCTCCCTGAAGGCTGGAGGAAATTTGGAGTCTGCAGTTGCCACTGTTCAACATGAGGACAAGAGATGTTCAGATGAAGGTCAGTTGAGCTATTGTGAGTTTAGAAAATAAGAATAAAACTGTTATTGAGTCATTGGCAAAACATTGGGATTACCAGAAATAACTGTTTAGAATATTATTGTGAAGAAAGAAGGCACTGCTGAGCTCATTAATCATAAAAGGTCTGCTAGGCAAAGGAAGACCTTCACTGCAAATTACAGAAGAATATTTACTATGGTAAAGTCCTCCATTGTCTTGGAGACAGATCAAAACAGACTTGAGGTGGAAGGTGTCTATTTTTCAAAGACTATTTTCTGCAGAAGTCTTCATGAACAGAAACACAGAGACTGTATAGCAAGGTGCAAACCACTAATTAACCACAAAATCATTACAGCAAGATGACATTTAAGAATGCTTAAAAGAGCTTCTGGAGAATGTCTTGTGGACAGATTAGACCGAGATTAACATGTTAGCAGAGTGACGGCATGAGTGTCATTAGAAGACAACAAGGAAACCATGTTTCCTGTGGAAATGTGGCGAGGCGTCATTGCTTGGCCTGGTATGCCCATGTATGGCTGCCCATGTATTGGTGCACTTCACTTCATTGATGGTGTATGTGCTGAAGACAGTAGCTCAATGAATTCTAAGGTCTATAGGAACATCTTACCTGCTCAAGTTCCAGTTAATAACTCCAACATCATTGGATGGCACTTCAGCCAACAACATGATCATGATCCCAAATATACTACTGAGGCAATGTTTACAATGTTACTACTGAGCTGTTTTTCATAAGTAGACAAACAAGACATTTCTTCAGTCACACAATTTAAATCCATCTAAGTATGTGTACCATTCGCCAAAAAGAATATTTAAAGAACTGTGACCCTGAACTGTATAAGCGGTTACAGATAATGAATGAATGAATACTTAAAGAAACAAGGCCCCAAAACAAGCAAATAGCTGAAGAAGACTGAATGAATCACAGATTTCATGGAGTCATTTACATGTAAAAAATATGCAATAAAGTACATAGCAATGATAGGTCCATTAAAGTAGTCATTTTATATTTTATTTATTATGGTGCCCTGAAAAAAAGTAATTTCTGAAACAAAATGTACACAAATGCACTTGAATGAGATGAAAATATGAAATGTGTAATTTAATCATGAGTTATTGGTATGATATCATTTTAAAGTAAGGAGCATATCAAGAAATATATTCTGTTATTCATGGTCTTATGATTAAAATAAATCAATTCAGGTGGGCTAGAAATTTCAAGCTATAACCATCCCAGACTTTTCTTTTTTTTTTTTTTTCTTTAATTCAGTTCATTCATTCATTCATTCATTCATTTTCTGTAACCACTTATCCAGTTCAGGATCGCGCTGAGTTTGGAGCCTACCCAGAATCATTGCGCACAAGGCAGGAACGCACCCTGTAGGGGACACCAGTCCTTCACAGGGTAACACACACTCACACACACCTACAGTCACCTAGCCACCTATCAACGTGTGTTTTGGGACCGTGGGAGGAAACCGGAACACCCAGAGGAAACCCATGCAGACACAGGGAGAAACACCTCACAGACAGTCACCCGGAGTCGGAGCTGGAGCTGTGTGACTGCGATACTATCTACTGCACCACCATGCTGCCACTAATTCAGTTCAAATCTGTGCATGCATGCAATGTGTTATATTGGAGGGAATGTGATCACAAACTCCAGCTATAATTCCAAAAAGGTAACGTTCCTTAACAAAGTAGCATTTCATATCTGCCCACTTTTTGAACCTCTTTCCTTCATCTTTCCTCAGATCTATGCTCATGGATCACAGTATTGTGGTCAGTAACTGTTGGAAATGCATTAGCATTAGTTTAGAATTTTCAGAAATAAATGATAATCCAAATCATGTCACCATTTGTACATTTCTGAGCAGCATATTTCCTCTTTGCTCATGTCCAGATTCTGGAAAGAGGGAAAATCTAATGATAATGCTTTCTAATGCCCATATGTTAATCGTCATTTGAGAATATACATCTGCGTATTTCATAGTTAATAAAACACCTTTTACATTTCTATTGTGTACATAGTGTACTTATAATGTACTTTAATGTGTGAACATTTTTTAATTGATTTTCATGGAATGGAGGACTGTGCTCACTCATTTAATCAAAGCAGTGAAGGCTTCGAGAGATATAATAGACCAGTGTCCTTATTGTATCTAACCCTCATGCTAAATGTATGTTATATTTATGAATTAAACTTTATCAGTTATTCACTGTCCTACATTATTCTTATCCCCACTGCTCTTATGTCACTGCTGCATGTATGTATATATATTCCACTATGGGTCATGGAAGTGTCATAAACAAAGACACACCTGTGTGTTTCTGTACCTAATTTTGACAGTGTCCTTGTCTTTTTTCCCATTTTCATGTATCTACCTGCTCTGCTTGTGTCAGCCACCACTTTCGTGGATTAACATAAGGCTGGATCAATAAAATTCAATCTTCAATAAAACTAACTTCTGCATGCCTCCTTACTGACGTCATCACTGACAAAATAAACTGTTTTCCTGAAATAACAATGACAGGATTATTAGTAACACCATGTTTATAATTATAAAGTAGCAAAGGTATTTTTGAAAGTGATAATGTTTTAATTTTTTCAAAACAAAACTTTTTCTTATAAAACTTATAAAACGTATTCCCTGAATGAACCTGTGTATACTCCACAGGGTGGGTGCCATACATTACAGTTATGAGGTAAATAAATAGGACACAGGTAAAGCACATAATTACTTTCAAAACCAAATAATTGTTTTTTCTTTTGTTTGATTTTTTAATATCTTTTGAAATCTCCATCTGCTTTTCATGTTGTAAATTTCATAATGAACAATCTGATAGAAGGGTCCAATATTACTTATAAAAAGTCTTTCATTAAGTTCTTTTTAAAGACTGAACAAGTTCATGTTTTGATCTGATATTATTTTTTTAGTGAGATCACAGATATTTAATCCACTATTTATCAGTTGTTAGAACAAGAGGTAGATCTTCCAATCTGCTTGCAGTGTGTTTTGGAGTGCTGTGTGTTCTCCTGCTGATCAACAGCGTAAAGCTCTACATGAACCGTGAGTATTTCTGCCTCAAACACAAATACAGTGCCCTACATAAAGTTTGGAACAAAGGCATATTTCTGTGACATGTCTCTCTACTCCTTAGTTGAAAATTTATATCAAACTATGAGCTATTTAATGTATACAACATGTATACGACATTTAATTAATTAATTAATTTTTTTTAACAAATGGAGTCCAAGGGTGGCACGGCGGGGCAGCAGGTAGTGTCGCAGTCACACAGCTCCAGGGACCTGGAGGTTGTGGGTTCGATTCCCGCTCTGGGTGAGGAGTTAGTGTGTTCTGTGAGGAGTTAGTGTGTTCTCCCCGTGTCCGCGTGGGTTTCCTCCGGGTGCTCCGGTTTCCTCCCACAGTCCAAAAACACACGTTGGTAGGTGGATTGGCGACTCAAAAGTGTCCATGAATATGTGTGTGTGTGTGTGTCTGTGTTGCCCTGTGAAGGACTGGCGCCGTCTCCAGGGTGTATTCCCGCCTGGCGCCCAATGATTCCAGGTAGGCTCTTGCCCCCCCGCGACCCTGAATTGGATAAGCGGTTACAGATAATGAATGAATGAAATGGAGTCCAATCAGTGTTAAAAACATTTGCATGTGAGAAAAGTGCACACAAAAAGTGTCTGAAAGTTTAATGAAGATTTGGAGCTGTAGATATATTTGTACGTGTGTGCACCTGTATATATAATTTACACGTTTAAAAAAGTGCATGGGGAAATATAATTTTACCATTCATATTTATAACAGTGAAGTTTCACAAGTCTGATAGAGAGCACTAGAGTTTCAAGCCATATAGGCTGTATATAAGAGGGGACAGTAAATCCCCCTTCATTTCTACTGTGATATTTTGGACAAAAGGTGGCTGAAGTTTTCACTTACAGAAAGTGCAAAGCAAAAGTGGAGACAGAGGGTGTCAGCATTTAAAAATACAGAAGCAACTAATCTTGAACATAGCAACTTTTGTTTAAAGATTTGAGATGATTGATGATGTTTCCACGTCATGGTGAAACTGTCACTGGACGCTGCTCACCAGGTAGTGGTGCTGAGGACAAGAGAACAATGAATTCTGAAATGTAAAGGAACATCTTATCTACTCACACTGGACCTGAATACACCATGTCGATAGGCTGATGCTGTGGAAGCACAAACATACCAGTGGTTCCCCTTTGACAGGGGAAAGACAGTCTGACACAAACTGTCATTTCTCTAAGAGCAAACTTCACTGAGAGCAGAAATCTCACTGAGGAAAGAGACAAGCAGCTGAGGAATCATACATCCACTGTAATTTTTTTTAACAATAATGAAACATGATATGTTATTTATATAAAGTGACGTGGCTGGCACACGGATCTACCTTTTACTACTGTTTAGAAAAGACCAGAAATTACCATGATTCCAGACAGGAGTGCAAAATGAAAGGAGGAGATCTGCTGATCATAAACAGCAAAGAGGAACAGGTGAGAGAGATATACAGCGACAGACAGAGAGAACGGTGTCTAAATTTTAATATTATTTTGTCCTTTAGGGGTTAATAACAACCAAGGCATAAATACCTGGATTGGTTTTAACTGATACAGAAACAGAAGGAGAGCAGAAGTGGCTGGATGGGTCAGCACTGACCACTGGGTAAATTCATCTGTAGGATTTTTAAAATCTGCTCAAATCTTGAATTTAGTCAGTAGACAGCTAATACTGCATTGGGATCTGAGGGACAGAAATATATTAACAAACACCACTGATGCAGGAAAAAGCCTTGTTAACTTCCAGTGAAAATCAATGTAAAAAGACATTATTCTGAATAAATGTGGAACATTTTTATTTCTCCATTCATCATTGATCACAATGTGAAAGACAACTGCTGTGTTCAAATTAAAAATCAACCAAAAATGGAGGCAAATATTTTTAAGCAACAATATCTTGTCAGCAACAATATCTTGGCATACAGTTTTTTTTTTATTGACCTATAGCAGTGTTTTAGATTCATGGATTATAAACTTGCAAGGTAACTGGGTTCAATGTGACTATTGACTTCAGTGGTCAAATGCTTGAACAGGAATTCACACTTATTTCTGCATCACACTTATCAGGAGGCCTTGCTCTGTGCAATGCACAGCCCTGATCAACATTCTTTCTGTCGTATAAATGATTAAACTTAGATGAAAATGTAAAACTAAAATAACTCATTTAGACTTCACATGTCTTTTAATTTTATAGTTTTTTTAATAACATTTTTACATTGGTATGAAAATAGAAAGTGGTATAAGTGAAACATTTTTTAACTCATTTTATTTTAAGACAGTTTGGAATGTGTTTCCATGTGTTGTTTAAAAATTATATAGTAAAATGCAACACTGTTTAAAGAAAATTATGAAAATGTCACAAAACAATTTTTGCAACACATAATTGTCATAATCTGCCTAATATTATTCCACAAAGTAAATCAATTTTTACTTTAAAAACTCCCATTTCCATTTCCAAATGGCTTTTACTGTTTTACAAACCTGACACATTAGGAGTTCAGTCACTGTGATGTGGTTATAGGTGTGCATGTATAGAATGGCTGTACAGAACAGTGATATTTGCACTGCGCATAACGTTACTAAATGAACGTTACTCAGTTACCTCGTTTGAACTGTGTGCCTTGTCATCATGATGTTCTTATGAGTCTTGTAGCTTCCCTATTGGTTTGTTTACATTATAACAGCACCTGGGTTCACTTTGCCCCTTGATTTTGACAAGCACTAGAGGACAAGGGGAGGTGGATATGAAGTCGTGTCTCTAAACTAGAAGCCCAGGGCAGAGGGCAGCAGGTGAATGAATCAAATGAATCTGTGTCAAATAGCACTACAAGAAGTAAAAACTGGCAGTGACGCTATGACATGCTACCAAATAAGCCACAATTTATTCATAATGTACTATATATACAATGATGGAAGCTAGAAAGCCACTGCTATGAGCTTTGGATACAGCTAAATCAGAGTTAGCCAATCAGAGCTCAGAAAGTTAACTATCCATTTTTAAACCTATCTTTAAACTTATACAAACATTATGGCACACATTTGGCACATACGTCATGAATTATTTTTTTCACAGTTTTTTCAGTTGTTTACTGCCCTGCATGATTCGTATACCAATTGCTCTTATGTCACTTCTGTGTTTATGTATGTATATTCCACTATAGGTCATGATATTATCACTCTGTTACAAGGTAAATTAAATTCTGATCATGAGTGATTCAATGCTTTTTTTATTGAATAATGATTATTTTCAGCTTCTGGAGTACAACAATGTGTTCAAAATACATTCTCTGAAGAAAAACCAATATGCAAACAGGAAACAAATGAGGCCAGATGTAAGACCAAGACACAAATATCAATTTAGACCACAAACATTTTGGTAGTTTCATTGTCGTCACTGCTTTTGCCTATTTATAACCAATGCAGAAGAGACAACAGCTCAGTGTGGAACAAATGCTGAAAGTAGATCAGTGAGATAATAATGGGGGACATCTATAATAATGTGGGCAGCTCTGAGCTGAGTGAGATGGACAAAGGTGAGCAAGAGAAGATGTTTATTTATGAAAATATAAATGTTACTAGAGCGCAGGAAAACAGCACAAAAACTACCAATACACAGGAGGAATCAACAACGCAAACCTTCAGGTGCTGTTCATGTTGTGGTAAGTTTTCATTATGAGCAAGCCAACGGAAAGGGTCCAAAATGACTTCCAATTAAATACATAGTATTTTAATGTTTGAAATTGACAGTGAAATATGTCCAATGACTATGCATAGAAAAGATTCATATAGGAATATTTAAAACTTATTTTAGAGAGATCACAGGTTGTATTTTCACTGTTTATCAGTTGTCAGAACAAGAGGCAGATGTTCCCGACTGGCTCCAGTGTGTTTTGGACTGCTGTGTGTTCTCCTGCTGATCACAAGCATAATGCTCTACATGAACTGTGAGTATTTCTGCCTCAAACACACATACAATGTCCATAACATTTTATATTTTTTCTGTGAGATGCCTCTCTGCTCCATAGTTTAAAATTTCATATAAAACCATGAGATATATAAAGTACATCTTCCAGACTGTAATTTAATGGTACTTGCAGAAAATAGTGTGTGGGCACCACATTTCTGTAGACCTCCTTTATCAGGACACACAGCCCACCACCAACATTCATATCCCCCAAAACAATAACATTTAACCCCTAAAATAACCTGTAAACAATAAACATGGTGGCTGCTGAGCACACAATTTTTTATTACTCCACTGTGGGACTAATAATTGTTTATCTTATTTGATGCTGGGAGCTCCCTGTGTGATCCTCAGCCACATCTCTGCTGGGCACTGCCACACAGCTTCTCTCCAAGGGCTGACAATGTCCTTGTAAAGCCCACACATTTAAATTTGAACAGTCCCCCTCCGTCAACAGTAAAAGCCCCAAACACACAGATAATAATCCCAAAAATACTGCAGCACAGGTGTTTTTCAAGGACACTTTACCCCCCACTGAACGCAACTGTACAACGTCGAGAGACTGATGCTGAGGAAGCACAAGCATATCATCGGTTCCTCTTTTACACCAAATGAACTTTTGGTAACAAACATTATAGAATTTACATGTGTTTCTTCCCTGTATTTTATTTTGATACAGATATAAATGTGAAAGCAGAGAAAGACAGTCTGACCGAAACCCTTTTATCCCACATCAGAAATTTCACTGAGAAAAGAGACCAGCTGAGGAATCAGAAATCCACTGTAACTGGTGAGAAGAGAAAATCATTTGTTGCAGTTTTTATTTTTACACTCATTAAATATTGTATGTTTTTCTTTTATCATTATTTAAAGTGACGTGGCTGACACATGGATCCAGCTTTTATTACCGTTTAGAATGGACCAAAAACTGGAATGATTGCAGACAGGAGTGCAAGAAGAAAGGAGGAGATCTGGTGATTATTAACAGCAAAGAGGAACAGGTGAGAGACACACACAGAGACAGAGACAGAGAATGAGAAAGAGAAAGAGTGAGGTGTCTTAATATTAATAACACTGTTTTGTCCTCTAGGAGTTCATTAACAATCAAGGCATAAATACCTGGATTGGTTTAACTGATGAAGAAAAAGAAGGAGAGTGGAAGTGGGTGGATGGGTCAGCACTGACCACTGGGTAAATTCATTTTTATTTTATTTGTAATATCTGGTAAAGTCTTGAATTTAGTCATGGTGGATTAGATTAAATTTGTATGAATATTAAATAGAAACACTTGAGGGTTTGCAAAATATTAATTATTTGAAATGTCATCCATTACGTATTATTTATACATTAGTTAACCCTTTGATTTCCATATTAGACTGAAACAATTTATTTGCAAAATTACAAATGATAAATTATTTGGTGGCATTCATAACATTATTTATACATTAGTTAAAACTTTACATCATCACATAGTAACTGATTACATAATTATTAATAAAGTACTGTGTAAAGTGATAGTTTGTCCCTAGATCATATTTCTTAACTGTGTGTATCTATTAAATAATGAAAAATGTGAACTAAATATTGGTGTTACATTGTTTATTACTAAGCAATTAATAAATTATGGGTAATTATCTACGCTTAATTAGTAGTTAAATAATGAACAATGAATTATCAATGAATACTTAACCTTTCATTTATCCTAATCTACTTAGCAGTTGCAGACTCAGACTATTTCAAGGGCAGGGGTGAAAAAACAAAAAGGGCATTCTGCTGTTCATTTCTACATTCCGAAAAATAAGAAAATAAAGTGGCCAACAATATATGAGATTAAATCAAATTCTATATCTAGGTATTAACCTAACTTAGTGGGCCCTTGCAAAAATGCATACCATGCTTGTTATTAGCTGTGTGATGTGTTTTAAAAGTAAGATGTGCATTTAAAATCTTATCAAAAGTATTTTACTGGACCCTAGACTGCTGCCATGGCACCAACTTGGGGAAAGCCTCTCCCAGGAGGGGTGTTACAAGGGCACTGCATCATGTTTTCTCTCTTGGAAGGGCATCTGCGAGGGAATGTTGAATTTATCCGATTGAGGGACTGCCTTTAGGGCACTATATAACCTTTTCTCCACTGACGAGGCTTCCATTAGAAAACTTACCCATATTTAGTCTAATGTAGATACATCCTTTGCGTGTGATTTTTTCAACTGGAAAAGGCACTGCCAAGGAGGGGCACAACAGAGGATACCTAATAATGACGACAAACATACAAGGCACTTCTTATATTAAGGCACTTCTTAAGGCACTTAAGACACATTACTGAATTTTCTTGATCGTCATCTAAAATTATTGCAAGAAATGGCACACAAGAGGGCAATTTGTTATTTATTTGCCACATGAAGGGCTGCCAATAGGGCAAGTTGTCTCGTTTTTGCCACTTTGCCAGTCTTGAGGGCACTAGTGACATTTTGCAACAATCGGAGCATGAGGTGGGGGGGCCCCAGGGTCCACCATTGTTATTCAGCATTAATTACTGCCAATCTTAATCATGTTACAGACATATACAAATGTCTTCATGTAGACTGGTGTTCCTACCTGAGCAGGGAATTGAAATGAATCATCTTCTGAATAAAAGGCAGCAGTGTTAACCACTACTCTACTCAAACCACATTCAGGACCCCTCAAGTAATGTGTGGCCTATGAATGAAATAATGTAAAATAAATCAATTATGTCAAATTCCTAATGCTTGCCTCTTTGCTGTTTGTTAATCTCAGATACTGGAGGCCAGGTGAACCCAGTAATAATGGTAGGGCGGAGCACTGTGCTGTTTTCTGGGTCTCCCCTTCCCCACTGAACACATGGAATGATCGGAACTGCATGCGAACATCAGACTGTGTCTGTGAATCTACAAAGCCACCCTCATAAAGGTTTGGGAACTTCAGACCATTTGCTGCTTTTGGATAAAAATTGATCCCCACTGTTCCACCGTTAAATTGCACCGTTAAAAAGTGAACATAAGAGAGTGAACACAACCTAACACAGAGTAAATATAACATGGATGTTGTAACACATTTGTCGGTCATTTTTTTAACGAGCTGTGTGGCACCAACATAATTATTTTTAACATCTGACATAATTCTATGTAAGCATCTATAAAGGCTTAATCCAACAAACAGCAGCTGTCATAAAGCACTTATTGGAAAACACCTTTATAAAATCTGCACAGTTTGTGGACACAGACATTCAGCACTGGGTGTTGAAGCAGTAGAAATGCATTAAGTGAAGGAGTATGATTAAAAAACTTTGGGATGGATAGCGTTTAATGCTGTGATCCAGAACTAAACAGAACATCAGAACCTGACCTGTAATGAATGAATATCATCATATCTTCACAGTTAAATTGTAATATTTATTGTCTTCTTTACAAGGAGGTGTAGAAGCTGTTACTGTATCAAAGAGGGTCAAATTACTAATACCCTGAATTTCAGAAGAAATATTTCATGAGCATCTATCCACAGATTTGCCACTTCACTCTGTTTTTGATATTTCTGCTTCTGCTTTATGGTTGAAAATATATTAGCCCTGATAGTCATATTCATTTTTCACTTGAGTTTTTATGTGTAGTAGATGTTTGATTGTTTTGTTCATTTATAGCAAATAAAATCAATAAAATAACAAAACCTGTTCATTTTCAAAAGGTTGAATTTAAAGCCAAAAAGTTAAAAATTGTAAATGGAAGCATCATCATTTCTACATCCAGTGTTTTAATAACAGTTTTAGTCACAGCTGTCTGAGTGCTGGCTCCATCACAAATATATCACTGATATATTATGCCACAGCATCTGAGGCTAGGAGTCTTAGAAAACACAGTTGACCTCACCCTTTGGGTGAATAAGATGTCCTTCCCTTTTACTGCATGATGATGTCTATGCAGGTGCCTCTGAGCTGATGTGACAGATCTGGACAGTTACTATTTTTAAATTGTCCAGTAGCATGACATCATCAGCACAGGAGGTCTCAGGAGACTCATATGGAGACTCAAGAGATTCATATATTTGCATATATCTACAGCACAAATGTAAGAAATAGCGCCTCTTTCTCGTGCAACAGAGTGAGTGCGTTTGAGGTCATTTCCATGAAGTGAATCACATCAAATGTAAGCAGTGAAATATTTAATTGCATCAAATATTTGCTTCTTCTTCCTTTTTTTGGTTTGGTATTTAGGTATAAAGACAATAAGCCTTAACATTATTTTTAAACATGTACAACCAAATGTTCCATTAATTATTTTATTAATATACCATTATTTTGCTTCAGACATTTCTTGTAACATTAAAAATACTATTTTTAAAATGGCCTGTAATGTGTTTTTTAATCAAATCCTTCAAATCCACATAGTTCTCAGAGAGCTCTATTCTGGTCATATTTGAGGAGGGATTTATCATATTTGTATATTGTGGTTTATATCTAAGAATCGCTGAACATTTCACATAACATCCAAGTTTAGAAAAATACACAAACTTTCGAAATGGGTTCGAAAGGGGCGTTATAGCCCCTGTTCAAATATACAGCTGCTCCAATCAACAGCTTCACTGGCTCAGATTCACCGTTAGAGTCAGCACAACAGATAACAATGACGGCTAATTACAGTTATGAAAGCGGCTTGTATATAACGTCTTGTTAGGGAAACACAGGAGGATTTGGGTGTCAGTGAACGTTAGCTGTGGTCAGGTTGTGGATGCAGCAAGTTAACCTTCGTCTCTGGTCATGTCCCAAACTGCACACTGCTGCACTGAATAGTATTTAAATATAATAATATACCACCCTTAGCAGTGCTGTCTGTAGTATGTACAGTTCCATAGTGTGTTGTTTGATATTTTACTGCCTTATCTACTTAGGAATCAGCTTATAGCTATCTAATGTTTTGGGTATGGGATTGGCTTCCCTTGTGGAAAAAAAGTGTACTATTTTGGAACCACTCATTTGTACTATATCCTTATTAATATGTAATTTAAATTATATCAAATTACACTGATTATATACTGAGTGTACTAGTCATTATTTCTGCAAATCTAAGTACACTTCAAATGTATTTATAAAGCTTAGTGTTGTATAAGTCAAATTCATATTATTTACAAGTATTGTAATATGTAATAGAGGTATATTTGTGCTAATGCATATTTTTATTATGAATTATTATTTTGACATGGTCTAATTGTTTATATTAGTGACTTATTTTATATTTTATTAATAAATAAATCTCATTTTAATGTGTTTTAGAAATGAGGCAGGCAGCTCAGATAAATCAGGGCATGTGAGAGAAGTGCACACAAAATAAAGTGTCTGAAAATGTAATGAAGATTTGGAGCTGTAGATATATTTGTACATGTGTGCACCTGTATATATAATTTACATGTGTGAAAAAGTGCATGGGTAAATATAATGTTACCATTCATATTTTTAACAGTGAAGTTTCACAAGTCTGATAGACAGAGGCACACATTTCCTACATCTGAGTGCAGCACTAGTGTTTCAAGCCATATAAGCTGTATATAAGTGTGGACTGTAAATCCCCCTTCATTTCCACTGTGATTGTTTTAAGAGAAAAAGGGACTGAAATGGAAGTTGGCGTCTTGTTTACACTTGCAGAAATTGCAAAGAAAAATGGAGACAGAGGGTGTCAGCATTTAAAAATACAGAAGCAACTAAAATTGAACAAAGCAAATTTCGTTAAAAAAGTTTGAAATGATTGGTGTTCGTGTGGATGGAAAACTGGTGTGAGTCCAGACAGGAGTTCAAGAAGAAAGGAGGAGATCTGCTGATCATAAACTGCAGAGAGGAACAGGTGTGTGTGTGTGTGTGTGTG
The DNA here is from genome assembly GCF_029633855.1 of Hoplias malabaricus. NCBI lineage: Eukaryota > Metazoa > Chordata > Actinopteri > Characiformes > Erythrinidae > Hoplias > Hoplias malabaricus. The sequence goes on along the minus strand of NC_089801.1, from coordinate 12,227,604 downwards.
TGTGTGTGTGTGTGTATGTGTGTGTGTGTGTGTGTGTGTGTGAGAGAGAGAGAGAGAGAGAGAGAGAGAGAGAGAGAAAGCAAGAGAGAGAGAGATAGAGATAATACTGTTTTGTCCTCTAGGGGTTTATTAACAATCAAGGCATAAAAACCTGGATAATCGTTAGGATTTTTAAAATCTGGTCAAATTTTGAATGTAGTCGTGGCGGATTAGATTAATTTTGTTTGAATATTACATAGAAACACTTGATAACCCAAGGGGGAGTGGGGGGGGGGGGGGGGGGGGGGGCTACACTGAAGTGTACTTATCTTAAATATACTTAGTACAATATGATTATTATTTAAATTCTATTAATTAATTTATTTAACTAACTATTTTTGTTAATTTCTTTGTTCGTTGTAATTTTTGGAACCTAGCACCTTCCTTTGTGTTCTCTGTTTGAAAGTTGTAATGTCTGTGTGTGCATTCTTCTGTAATTGTCTGTAAATCTATTTTATTATTAATTATAATTTAATTCTTGTAAAATGTCTTTTTCAGTTGATATTACATGTTGTAAAATTTCAGAAAAGCAATAAAAAGATTTACCCCAAAGAGGTATACTTAGTGTACTTCCATGCACTCATGATTAATGTACTAAAAGTGTGCTAATTTTAGTGTACTATGTACTTAGTATGTACTTACACCACTCGTAATTATCCTTCATGGAGTACGTCCAGCACCTGGAGGGTTCACAGCCCTGGTTTAAAGAAAGTAAGTGAAATATGCTGACAGCATTGTATTCACTTTTGCTCAGCCATCATGTCTGTTTCAGTTCATAGACTCTAGACAGCATCGGGTTCCAAACTGTCTCTTGCTTGATGTCATAACTTGTAACATCTCCATTTAAATCATGTGGAACATGTCAACAAGCCCATCATCATTTCCATGCTGTTCTATTCCTTTCAACTCAATGCTATATGTATGTGCATACAATAATAGCACCCATCTCTGTAATCAAACACAGACACAGAGCTTTCCTACTTTTTTTTTTTGTTTTGTTTTGTTTGTTTTGTCTATAGCTGTGTTCATCCTAGGACAAAGAGGTAAAGTCAGTATGGCGTTCCCCTCCATTAGCACAAATCTGAGATGATCCTTCTCCAACTCTACTCACATTGCCCTATTAAATTCTAGAGCAAATAACACCTGTTTTACCTATTTTAAACACAAGGGGGAATCACTCTATAAAGTTGTTAATTTTAGGGAACAATTTGATTCTTCGTCTCATACAAATTAATTTAACTTAATTTAAATTCAACTTAATTTAAATTAATTAAGCACTAACTAAAAACAAGATAAAATAAAATAAAAACAACTGATATTGCACAATATAATTTCTAGGTACAAAACTTTCTCACACGTTCCTTTCGGTTGTATACATCACAGTCCTGTTTGCCATGATCTTAGTTTTTAAAAAGTGGGAGTATGTGAAATGAAATCATAGAGAGATAGATAAACAGATAGATTAAAAACATTTTGGAAAGAAACCCCAACCACTGATAATAGTAAATATACTTTGACTGCTATTCAAAAAAATATTTAGAACTTCAAAATAAAAAAATATATCATCATGGTATTTTAATCCCGAAGCCAACAGATGGCGCCAGTGTAGCACTTCTGCTTAAAGAGCTCATATACATTACACTTATGACCGAACATTCATTCATTCATTATCTGTAAGCGTTTATCCAACTCAGGGTCGCGGTGGGTCCAGAGCCTACCTGGAATCACTGGGCGCAAGGCAGGAATACACCCTGGAGGGGGCGCCAGGCCTTCACAGGGCAACACAGACACACACACACATTCACTCACACTTACGGACACTTCTGAGACGCCACTTCTGAGACGTGTGTTTTTGGACTGTGGGAGGAAACCGGAACACCCGGAGGAAACACACACGGAACGGGAATCGAACCCCCAACCTCCAGGTTTTTTAATTAACACTATTTTTAATGTGTTTCTAAGGCATAAACATGTAAATGACCTCTTTTCTGATTGACTATCAGGTGTCTTAATTAAAAAGCATTTCATAGTGAAGCTTTCTTTTTAACTTCAGCTGAATAGTGGCTATACGTAAACATATCGGTTTTGTGTCATTTCTGAATGAGCTTCCTTTTGTCTTTTAATGTCTTTATATAGATGTTATGGACAATGTAAAAATATCTATCTTCACATTTTTGTTTAATTTTGACACTTTGACCAATAAAATCTGTATTTGTTTATTTATTTATTTTGCAAACTTCATTGTTCATAGTTTTAGTAGTTATTTGTAGTATAGTTATTTATTGTTCTAATTCTAGGATTTAGATGAGAGGAAACCCTAGACATGACCAGTTAAGGATGTGTGACAACGTAGTATCCACAAGCCCATTCATTTTCTTTTACATTGTAATGCCTTTTGCTGGGAACTTTTTCAGAAAACTAAAACTTATCAGTGATGTATAGTGAAAGGTTTTATGTTTTGTTGATGCTAAATCTGCAATATATTCTCATTCATTTATCTCCCTCAACCACTACAAACTGCTGTTTAGAGTTTAGAGCCCACTGGGCACAAGGCAGAAACACAGCCTTTCAGGTTTTTGTCCTTTAATGAGTACAACTTCTTCTAATCACTTTCTATTCATTGTTCATTACCAACTACTATATTTTTAAGCCATATTAAGGACAATATAACACCCTTATACTGATAACTCGTGTGAGTAACTGTGGCTTATTGGGAACAAAAACTGAAAAATTATTTTAACTCCAGGTTGACTTTAAATAAAGATGCTCCTAATATATCTAAAACCTGTGTGAATGAGCTACCAATGCCAGCAGACTAAATCCTAATAGCATCAATTGCCCAATTCATTTCAGTACAAGTGTTTTGACAGCTGCAAATGCCATGCAAGAGTTTTAGCATTCAGTTTGCAGACTTTGGCTTTCTTACTGTTTCTGTCTTTGTATCATATGAAAACCACATCCATTGCAGTAAGCTCGGTGCATTCTTGTCTTGTCTATTTCCTGTTTATTTCTGCTAAAAGGGGTACTAATAAACAAAAGAGTCCTATCGTGGCAGAAGAATATTTCTATCAGTTTTTCAGTTCAAATGTAGAGCATGTTGAGATGCTTTGTATATAGAAAATGCTCAATAAATAATGATTTTATTCATCACAAAAAAGTGAAAAAAAAAAAACAATTAAATTTTTAAATGATTGTATTATTTGCATTACTCTAACTGGTCATTCCTTTTGTCTCTCTTCTGTATTTTAGGGGGTTATATTCATATAACTTCAGCTGGATAATTACTAATTTGGTCAAATTCAGTTTTCAATTTTTTAAGTTTAAAGCAGCCTTTTATTAGTCATTTATGGAATTAAACAAATTGAAGCAAGATTAATTTAGGGGTTTAAGCTATTTTAATATGCAGTGACATAAGAATAAAATATAAATATTTGGAGACAACAGAAATAGTACAAACAAATAGCATGTCCACATTTGTTGTATAACTGTTTTACTTTGTATTATATTTTGCAATTACTATATGTTATAGTTTTATATTTAAATGTTTTTTTAGAATAAGCTTAGTTACATTCTTATGGTAAACTTTATGTACATTTTAATTTTACTTTAAAAACAAAAAAAAACTCATTGATGAAAATATGTCACTTTAAATGATTTGTTGTAAAGGAGGAAATAAACAGGATAATTGATTTTCATAATTATTAAATATGTAATTTGAAAAATATATTTAGATTTCCGTTATATGTCATATTGCTGTTCTAACACGTTCACTAAGCCAAATCTGTGACATTTAGATACTGAAGAGTAGAATAATGTCTACAAGAAATATACAGTGCTCTTCATAATGTGGGAGAGAAGCACATTTTTATTCCATATGCCCCTTTGCTCAACAAAGTGATTAAAATACACATTCTAAGCTTTAAAGATATTTGCCATATTTAAAATTACAACAATTTGTTTTTACAAAGACCCCCTTATATTAGGACAGCATAATGTTTTAGGACATTTTGCACAGTGACACACTCACACCTATGGACACTTTTGAGTCACCAATCCATCTACCGACGTGTGTTTTTGGATCGTGGGAGGAAACCAGAGCACCCAGAGGAAACCCATGCAGACACAGAGAGAACACACAATTCCTCACTCTGAACTGAGCTTTTAACATGGATGTTGCCACAAAGCAGCTTCACAGACTTAGTATCAGATCAGATCATGTGGATCAGAAAGTCCCATGAAAGCAAGCTGAAGGCAACAGCGGCAAGGAAAAGCTCCCTGAAGGCTGGAGGAAATTTGGAGTCTGCAGTTGCCATTGTTCAACATGAGGACAAGAGATGTTCAGATGAAGGTCAATTGAGCTATTGTGAGTTTAGAAAACAAGAATAAAACTGTTAGAGTCATTGGTAAAACATTGGAATTACCAGAAATAACTGTTTAGAATATTATTGTGAAGAAAGATGGCACTGCTGAGCTCATTAATCATAAAGGGACTGCTAGGCCAAGAAAGACCTTCACTGCTAATTACAGAAGAATATTTACTATGGTAAAGTCCCCCATTGTCTTGGAGACAGATCAAAACAGACTTGAGGTGGAAGGTGTCTATTTTTCAAAGACTATTTTCTGCAGAAATCTTCATGAACAGAAACACAGAGACTGTATAGCAAGGTGCAAACCACTAATTAACCACAAAATCATAACACCAAGATGACATTTAAGAATATTTAAAAGAGCTTCTGGAGAAAGTCTTGTGGACAGATTAGACCGAGATTAACATGCTATCAGAGTGACGGCTTGAGTGAAGTTAGACTTGTGAAATGTGGTGAGGTGTCATTGTTTGACCTGGTATGGCTGCCCATGTATTGCTGCACTTAAATTCATTCATGGTGTATGTGCTGAAGACAGTAGCTCAATGAATTCTAAGGTCTATAGGAATTCTTACCTGCTCGAGTTCCAGTTAATAACTCCAACATCATTGGATGACGCTTCAGCCAACAACATGATCACGGTCCGAATGTACTACTGAGGCTACTGAGGCTACTGAGGCAACACAATGTGTATTTTTTAATCATGAGTTATTGATATGATATCATTTTAAAGTAATGAGCATATCAGGATGTGTATTTTGTTATTCATGGTCTTATGGTTAAAATAAATCAAATGGGCTAGAAATTTCAAGCTATAACCATCCCAGACTTTTCTTTTTGTTTATTTTTTTTTCTTTAATTCAGTTGGTCCAGAGACTACCTAGAATCATTGGGTGCAAGGCAGGAACACACCATGTAGTCCTTCACAGAGCAACACACACTCATACATTCACTCACACCTACAGACACTTGAGTCGCCAATCCACCTATCAACCTGTGTTTTTGGACCATGGGAGGAAACCAGAGAACCCGGAGAAAACACTCGCAGAAAACACCAAACTCCTTACAGTCACCCGGAGTGGGACTTGAACCCACAGCCTCCAGGTCCCTGGAGTTGTGTGACTGTAACACTACCTGCTGCACCACCGTGCCTCCTTAATTCAGTTCAATTTAAAAGAATTAATCAAAAGTAAAACAACAAAAGGGTGAAGGGTGATCACAAAAAAGTGAAATAATTCCAAATTAATTATCTCATAAATTCCTTTACAACTTTATACAGATCAAAAAAGACTAGAACTATAAAAATCTTGACAAATAAAATGAGAGATTATCTGTAGCCTTCACTACATTCATCATAAGCTTCGCTTACTTTAAGTTACTTTCCTACATTGCAGTTTTTAATCTGTATATCAAACAAAAAGCCACAAAACCTTCAAACACCCTGGTGTGAGCCTCTGCATTTCCTGTTTGTTTCAGCATTTAGCGTTATGGAAAAAAAAAAAAAACAGTTGTTCCTTTACTTCATATACTGCTTTCAGACAGAGGTGGCAATTATTAATGATCGGAATATAACAGTACACACTGGGACACAAACAGGGACACAAGGATGACAGATAGAAATATGATAGGTAAAGGCAAGCACACATTTATTTAAAAATTCCTTTATGAATTTTATAGTGGTTACAGTGGTATAGTGGTAGAAAAATGCATAGTGGTGGGATTTGGTCGCTGGTTTGTTACATTAAGACACATTAAGCTTCTTTAAATTAAAGCATCTTTCACTGTCATTTTAAATGGAGTAGAAACATTTTGTTTGTATCAGTGTAAAGTTAAAAAAATACTACATCCGCGCAGATCATCGTGTGAAAAAATCATTTGTTCATCCATCAATTTATTTATGTATCTATTGTCTGTATGCTAATGATTGTCTGTTTGCTGAACACTTATTCAGTTCTGCATCAGGGAAGGTGCAGAGCTCATCCACAATTACCAGGCAAAAGGCAGAAACAAGGTAAAGAACGGCATTATCTGTTCAAATGTTTTCATTTGAATATTTCTTTCTGGTCTTAGGTCTGATACAAACAAAAATGTTGGGAAAAAAACTCTGTTATTTTCTATTTGTGTTCTTGTTATTATAGGAATTATGTAAAATATTAATATATTTGAAAATATAATATAAATGAAAGTCAACATTTGTTTTTCAGGTTGATAACCTGTTACTCTCTAATTTAGATAATCTCATATAAGTTTTGAGTGCGGTCACAGATACACACCATGGATGAATATTAAAATGTTCTGTGAAATGTGCCTTTGCTCATTTAATGATCAGATTTAAATACACGCCACAATGATGAAAGAGAGACATTGTTCTTAAACTAAAGTAGTGTTCACTAAGGTTTTCTCCACAATATATTGATCGCCTCAGTATAATAATGGATTTATCAATGACTTTGGCTGGAATTATACCAAACCATGACTGTATTTTAATTGTCTGAGATTTTTATATTCTTATCTTTTGTCCCATTTGTTGCTGGTGAAAGATTTGTTTAATATTATTATAAAGTAAATAACTTATTGTAAAGTAACAATCCTTGACCGTTCCTACCAATGATGGTAGAGAAACCTTGTGCACACACTAGATCTTGTTTTATGGTAAAGTGTAACTGTTTAAATTTGAAATTTCGTTTCTAAATCCAGTGCTTCAGATTGTCACTGTCATATTTTAACCCTTACACTACTGTGTAGTTTTTTTTGTTGTTTTTAAAAATATGGAGACCTACTTAGGGTCCCTCTTGCCTAGTCCCGTCACAATTATGCACTTCAAACCTAAAGCTGAACATTGCCTGAATGTCAGTACTTGCTAGACAAGAATGCAGGAGAATATTTTGCAGAAATGTACAGGTGTCTTTTTAATATACTTATAGCAAAAGATTATCAAAATTAAAATGTTTCAAATGCTGGTCAAAATCCTAAGGTTCTTAATAAAATCAGAGCTGTTCTTAACACCCACAAATCAGTTTGTACTGATGTTACCTTTGAGACCTGTAATATTTATATTTATCCATTTTAACCCACCTTCATATCTTAAGTTAAATATTGGATCATTTGAAATCTTTGGCCTGTCCTACAGATTTAGATTTCAGTTTTTAAAAATTCACTGCTGCTTTCGACATCATCTGTCACAGCATCCTTATGTCTATTTTGGCATTAAAGGTACCACTCTGAAGTGGTTTAGATTTTATTTATCTGCCAGAAGTGTTCTGTCAGAGTTTATCCTTTACTGTATATTAGAAGGGGGACATTGTGCTTATAGCCACTAAACTATTGAATCATTTGCCGCTGCAAGTTAGGATGGCACCCACATTGATTTCAAATCCCATCTTAAGTCATATTGGTTAACACCTTCGGTGAAACCTGTTTTTGTATTTGTAAATATATGCACAACGTGTAACCTGGTAATAATGCTTTGTAATGTTGTTTATAAATGTTGGTTTTTTTAATGTTTAAATGCACATCTCGCACCATTAATTTCCCTCATATATGTGGCCTTAGACAATGAGCAAGCAATGTAGGTTTATCTTTCAATTTGACATTTTTCAAAAAATAATAATTTACATGATTCTGGGCATGTCTATGATAGCTTCCTGGACCTTCAAATACAGAGCTACATATATACATATTTCTCATTTTTGTTGTTTGACGGTAAAACACCTCTAATTCTCCTTGCTGTATTTTGTCCCCCCAAAAAAATGTAAAAAAAAAAAAAAAGATTATGTTTTAAACTGCAGTAATATGTCTGTCTTTATTTAATTAGTTTGCATTTAAGTGATTAATTGATACAAATTTTAGACATAATGTATAAATAATGAGATATCTTTAAATGTCAGTCACAATCTGAAGCATTCAATTATGGTATTGTAAACATTTAGAAGTATTGGTATGTATTATAGGTTCTTTATAATTATTCACGGGTCAATATCCATAACTAACATTGACACTTACATAAGTTACAATTACATAATAATTCATTACAGTTCATTATAAGAGACATTATTGGAGATTATAAGTATGAATGCAAAGCATTATTACCAAGTTACAAAGTTATAATCACATTTATGAAGGCTTATAAATATGGGCTTCATAGAATGTGTTACCTCATTTTATTCTTTGGCTTTTAGTATGATATTTATTTTTTTATTTTATTTTCATTTTTATCTTTCTCTCTGGTTTTTTATGTTAATTGGACAGTACTTTGGTCAACATTCTGTTGTTTTTAAAACTATGTTTTAATTGAAGCCGACATTGACTGGAAAGTTGGAAACATTTCACCCATCCTTGCTCATCAAGGACTAAGATTATTAAACATTACAATATCCTTTAAATTCATTAATGAAATCATCTGTATACTGTTATTAAAGGGGCAGCCGTGGCGTTAAAAAATGGACTAGAGACTGGAATGTCACCAGTTCAATTCTCAGGAGAGGCAGGAAAAAATTAATCCACGGTAAAGTGCCATTGTGCAAGGCACCTAACCCCCAGACTACTCCCCAGGCACAGAGACAGTTTGCAGCCGGCTGCTCCGGCTGTGTGTGTGTTCACTGTCTCTAGAGTGTTTTAAGAATTGCTCTGTAGTATGAGTTTGTGTGTGCCACGGATGTGTCAAATACAGAGAAGCAGGTTCTGCTATATTCTACAAGTAGAGCATTTTTACAGTCAGTAACTATTTTTATCAGATAATTTGGTTTATTCATTTTTAGGAGTATTTAAAAATATAACAAAAAGTGCTTCTAACACCAACATATTCCTGCTTCAAGAGGTATAATCAATGAGCAGATTTCACAAATTAAGTAATAAAATTATTCATTATTAAAAAAAATATATAATATATATTTGTGTAGTTTGTTTAGCAAGTAGAAGAAGATGTTGTGGACTTGCTGTATGTTTTGGACTGCTGTGTCTTCTCCTGGTCATCAGCAACATCGTGCTCTGCCTGTACTGTAAGTGTTTTGAAATATACAAATATGAAACCGTTAAAGAAACAGTTATACATCATCAAAGGAAACATAAGTGGAGTAATGTCCTTGTGCACTGCTGCAAAAGTGAATTAAAGAGAACTAATGTTATGCATTTCCTGGGACTGAATACTATTTTCTGGGCATATGTTTCTGGAAAAAGCATTAAGTTTTCACCTTCTCTGTGTTTTATCTTAATGCAGATATCAACTTAAAAATGGAGAAAGAAGAACAATGCCAGCTGAGGAATCAAACTGTGATTGGTGAGAAGACAAAAAAACAAAACAAAACAAAAAGATATATATATATATATTTCTTTTTTTTTTTTTGCTGTATATTTTTACACTACTAAATCATGGCTTGTTTTTTTAGCGAAGAAGTATGGATCCAGCTATTACTACATTTTAGAATGGACCAAAACATGGAGTAAGGCCAGAGAGGACTGCAGAGAAAAAGGAGGAGATCTGCTGATCATAAACAGCAAAGAGGAACAGGTCATATGAGAGAGAGAGAGAGAGAGAGAGAGAGAGAGAGAGAGAGAGAGAGAGATACATGAATTCTGATAAAATTCTAATACTACTATGTCTTCCTGCAGGAGTTCATAAACAAACAAGGCATAAATACCTGGATTGGTTTAACTGATGCAGAAAAAGAAGGAGAGTGGAAATGGGTGGATGGTTCAGCACTGACCACTGGATAAATTCATCTGTAGGATGTTTAAATCTGATCAAAACTTTTATGAATTAAATCAAGGTGGATTAGATTAATTTACTATGAATAGAAGGAGGCAAAATTTGAGCAAAAATATACTTGAGAAATCGCAAAAACATAAATGATCTGAAATGTCATCTATAACTCTGTTAATGTACGGTTTGTAGGACACTGTTGGCTGAATAATTTGTGTTGGTGCACTATCCTCAGACCAGAGGCGCTTCTGAGGGCTTTAAAAACACAAGTAGCCCTGCTGTGTCTAATTTTCTTATAACAGCACAACATACAAACACACCACCACCATTACGTCAGTGAAACTGCAGCACTCTGAATGATTCACCACCCAAATCATCCTGACAACTGAAGAGCAGGGTGAAATGAGGATAAGAAATTATGCAGAGAAATAGGTGGATTAGAGTCATCAGTGTGTGTGTATGTGTGTGTGTGTGTGTGTGTGTGTGTGTGTGTGTGTGTACCGTGAAATGGACAAGCGGAAAAGATGATGATGATGAGATGTATATATATATATCACACTAACATATTACACAGTTAAGAAATACAAGCTAAACTATCACTTTACACAGTACTTCATCGATCATTGTGTACTAACTATGTTAGAGGAAGTAAAATGAGGGCTAAGTAACAGTTTGGTACATTACTGCTAGGCATTTAATCAATCACTAAATAATTAACTAGGCATCATTATGTGTTAAATTATGAAAAAAATTATTTAATAATAAATAAGTGACATTTCATTTATCCCAATTTATTTAGAATTCATTAGTTACAATCTTAATCATGTTACAGACATATGTAAATGTAGCATTAGGAGTCTTGCTGTAGGACTTGGTTTAGCATGGTGTTCCTAACTGAGCAGGGATTAGAACTGAAACATCTTCTGCATTAAAGGCAGCAGTGTTAGCCTCTACTCTACTCAAACCACATTCAGACCCCTCAAGTAATGTGTTGCCTGTGAATCAAATAATATAAAATTAAACAATGTCAAATGTCTGATTCCTACCTCTGTGCTGTTTGTTAATCTCAGATACTGGAGGCCAGGTGAACCCAATAATGCTGATCATGGGGAGAACTGTGCTGTTTTCTGGGTCTCCCCTCCCGCACTGAACTCCTGGAATGATATGGACTGCTTGCAACTGTCATTCTCTATCTGTGAATCCACAAAGCCACCATCGAACTAGAGAACTTCAAACCATTTGCTACTTTTGACTCCAAATTGATCACCACTATCATTTTAAAGCAACATATTCCATTGGCAAAAGGGGAAAAATGGACAATGTGAACACAACCTAACACAAGGTAAATATAACATGGATATTATAACACATCTGTTGGTCATTTTCAACAAGTTGTATGGCACAACATAATTATTATATGACAACTGACATAAGCCTATGTAAACATCTATAAAGTCCATCAAGTAGTAGCTGTGTGGCCTATATAGGTGTCATTCAACACTGTGAAAGTTCATCTAGAATAAAATGTTCAATTAAGAAAATATTTAATGTATTAAGGTTCAATTAAAATGCATTTTTAGTATTTTTTGTAAAGACATTATGGATTTATAAAGATTTAATCTGAAATATTAAAAAATGAATATTAAATAAACTTAAATTCTATATGCAAAAGTAGTAGATGGGCCTTATAATTCAACAGTTTTAAGGTGCACCATTTGTGGACACAGACAATCAGTTGTACACGCACAACTTTTATAATCTCTATAGAAATCCAGTGCTCTGTAGGAGCCACACATGCACTTACGATCAGTGCCTAGTGTCAGCTGGAGTGGAGTAATGCCCACCAGTACAATGTGGTGAAGCAGTGGAACTGCTTTAAGTGAAGGAGTGTGATCCAGTAACTTTGGGATGGATAGAGTTGAATGTTGTGATCCAGAACTCATCTTCTAACATCAGAACCTGACCTCAACGTTACTGTAATGAATCAATATCATCACATCACAGTTAAATTTGAAATCGTTATTGTAGCAAATTGGGTTAAAGAAGGAAACATTTTGATAAGCATCTACAGATTTGCCATTTCGGTTAAATTCAATTTTATGGTTTTGATATTTCTGCTTCTGCTTTGTGGTTGAAAATAAACTTGCTTTGATTAACATGCTCTCTTTTCACATGAGTTTTTTTCTGTAGCATATATATTTTTCATTGTTAAATATGAATCAAAACTAAATGTAGGGCACAGTCACACAGCTCCAGGGATCAAGGGTTTGGGGCTTGAATCCTGCTCTGGGTGAATCCTGCTTCAGTTTCCTTCCACAGTCTAAAAACACATATTGGAAGTGGACTGGAGACTCAAAAGTGCCCGTAGTCACCGTATGATTCCAGGTAGTCTCTGGACCCACCTCGCCCCTGAGCTGGATAAGCGCTTACAGACACTGAATGAATGAATGAATGAATGAATGTATAACTAAAAACTTAAACTTTGTGAATGGAAACATTATAATTTATATTCAGACTTTTAAAAGAGTATGTTGTTGTTTAATGTGAAATAAAACCCTTTAAGATCTACATTTGGGAAAACATTGCCTGCAGTCAGTTAAACTTTTACAGACTTTTAGACTGTTACAAATTTTACAGATTGGTGGATTACTCTTAGAGGAAAAGGGGCATCGCTCCTCTTTATCAGTGGTTAGAATGGGAAGCAGAGGTTTCAGACTGGCTGCAGTGTTTGTAGGACTGCTGTGTTCCTCTGCTGATCACCAACATACTGCTCTAATTACGGTCAATATTTCAGCCTCAAACAAAAAATATGTTGTTTCTAAGAATATCATTTCAAAAAAATAAAAATAAATAAATAAATGCTACAATCATCATACATCAATACTGATAATCTGGGGCAGGAACCAGGATAATCTTTTTTTTCTTTTAAATATATGCAGATTTTATCTATATTACAATACAATTAATCTATTGTGAATGTGAAATATTATAATTTAAAAATCAGCTGCACAATAGCCTTGTGAAGGATTGGCCCCCCTCCAGGGTGTATTCCTGCCTTGCGCCCAATGATTTCAGGTAGGCTCCGGACCCACCACGACCCTGAACTGGATAAGCGGTTACAGAATGATTGAATGAATGAATGCACCACAATAAAGGGTCTTTTTCATTATAATGCACCACAGTTGTCATTGGGAGACAGGCTAGTTTAGCACCCACACTCTTACGTCAGACAACCATGCTACTGTAATTTTTACACTCTCAGAAAAAAAATAGTACAGTAGAGGTACAGTATTGTCATTGAAATAAAAACAGTGTAAATGTACCTTTAAAAAGGTAAAACAGTGGTGTTAAAGTCCAGTTGTGTTCCCTAAAGGTACATTACAATCTCTTCACCAGAAGGAGGGTTGAATATTTGTAATTGTTCATAATAGAAATGTGTCAAACAAAAGAAAATCCGTCCTGCAGATGAAATTCGTCATATAAAGTCAACACAACATTAAAATCTATAATTTTTATAGAATATGGTGCAGTTAAGTTCCCTAACTGAAGGTACTAGAATGTACCTTTGGGGGTACCACCACAGTGACAGCAAAATGTACCACCACAGTGACACTATTTCAGACAGTGTACAGAATGTAGTTTTCCAATGTCATGATTAAACAAGAACTGACATCCCATTCTTTAAATAGACATCTTGAAATCAGAACTTTGGCCAAAAATGTGAATCTAATTTGTATGTGGTGCCTTCACAGATAAACATTTATTCATGACATGTGCACAACTGCACCCCTACACCATTACCCTAGCTTTTAATTGATTGTAACAATCTGGACTGCCCAGAGGACACAATGTCTATTATTTTAGTAAATAATCTGAAAGGTTGATTTAATCAGACTGAAATACTCATTTCAGATGTGCTCCAGCCCTGAGAAGATGTCTCTCAAATATTGCCTCTGCTGTGCATACATTCTTAACTTTTATTCCTGTATGCAGTCATGAGTTAATTCACAACAGTTGATTAAAGTAAAACAATCACAGCAGCATGACAGCTGAGGTATTTACAAAAATCCTGGTGTAGATCATGAAATACAGTTATTTCTCTTTTTATTAGTTTATATAAATATTATTATTTAAAATGCTGTATAATGCAAGTTTTGCATAACTTAAAATCTAACTTTCCCATAAACAATTACAGCAAAGTGGTAGTTAATGTTACATATGAATATTATTTATTGTATTTTTCAGACAAAAACAATAAATGACAAAGAGAAAATTAATTTTGTAACTTGTGTTGGATGAATAAATAAATAAATAATCTCTCTCACACACACACTCTTGGATTTGTGACATAAGAAACAATTTGAAAACAAACATTTAAAAATTAAAACTTATATTGAAGCCACATTTAGACCAAGCTGATGCTGATTTCTGAAATGTTTCATTTTGTCATTAAGCTTTTTTTTTTCTTAATAACCTATAGCTGTAATTCATGGATTATAAACTTACGCAAAATGCGAGGTGACTGTATATGTTTTTTGTAAATTTTAGAATTTCATTACATGTCAAAGTCCATTTATTACCCACTGTATCTCTCAGATTCACTTTTAGTCCATTATTTGAATTGAGGTTGGTACGAGTTCAGACAAAAATGTATCATGCCTTTTTTCAATTCAGATATAAATGTAAAAAGGAGGCTTTATAAAGTGAGAGTATCTTGTCCACTTGCAGAAACTTGAATGATAATACAGAATAATGACTAGGCAAGTGAAACAGCCAGCATTATACTTTTTTCTTATCATTTCAAAACAAGAAACTGTTAAAAAAGGAAACTTTGTTGTATAGACACACTACTAAAATATGACTGTACTTTATTGTTCTCTAGAGGAGCTAGACCTAAAAGATGGATATGGGAGCTGGGAGAATGCAGAAGTGTAGTTCAGTTATTCACAGAAGCAGGCTTGGGACTGAGGGATAGCTTGTTGAATCCCATAGACTTTGTTGCAGAATTAAAACAGTTATCATCAGTAAAGCTGATGATAATGGAGTGGAGGATTGTGCTGTGTTCACTTCTTTAGTGAAAGCACTGAAGGCATGGAATGAGACACACTCTGCTTTTGAGAGACACTGCATCTGTGAGTCTACACTGCCACCTTCAGTAGCAGTAGGTCACTTTAATAAAGGTCATAAAAATATCGTAGGTTAGTATCCCCCAAACATTTCTGAATCTTCCAGAAGTTTTAACATGGAACATATAGCTCCCATGTGAGCAAGCCAGAGGTGACAGTGGCAAGGAAAAACTGCCTTAGAGATGATAGATGATAGAGCGGCACGGTGGCGCAGCCGGTAGTTGGGTTTGATTCCCGCTCCGGGTGACTGTCTGTAAGGAGTTTGGTGTGTTCTCCCCTATCTGCGTGGGTTGGTGGAATGGTGACTCAAAAAAATAAAAGTGTCTGTAGGTGTGAGTGTGTGTGTGTTGCCCTGTGAAAGACTGGAGCCCCCCTGTATGTTTTCCTGGACCCACCACGACCCTGAACTGGGTAAGCAGTTACAGATAATGAATGAATGGACCACGCCCAGAGAAGCGTGAAGGAAGAAAGGAAATGTCCAGTTTCAACCTAAATGTAACTGATCCCCCCAGTCAGAACTGAGTTAAGGGAGAGTTGGTTAAAGAAAGTAATCTGCAGTGTACAAAAGGACATAAAATATAAACACATATACAAATAAACTGTAAACTGTATCTTAATGTTCCATTTTCTGTAGAGGATGAGCATTTATTTTCACTTAGCAAATCAACAAAAATAATTATTTGAACAAATGCCATTTTTCCACCTATAGTCTAAAAACTGTGCACACATATGTACATACAAACAAACCAGCACATGTACATACACCTCTGTGATACATGATGTCTCTAGGTTCTAGATTCTAGGTTCTGGATGAATGGTGAACCCAATGCTGAAAATGAAGAGGAAGACTGTGCTTTTTCCTTTGACGGGGCTTACACACTTAAGACATGGAATGACATAAGCTGCTTTACAACATGTAAATGGATCTGTGAATACATGCTGCTGTCTGCTAAACTGCTCCAGTAATGTACGAGGTTTATTTTCAGTCCTTTCAAATGTGCATTCAGTAGCTTTTTCCAAGTATTCTTCTTATATACACTAACTGCATCGTCTGTAGGGGTAAAAGCTATAAGGTCTAAAAGAAGTTGATTCTTTGTCTCATGCAAGTTGCACTGGATAGAAAAAAATATTAATAACTAGCAATTTCATAAATTGTTTTGTCTTACCTTTCTGAGGTAAGAATGACGAGCTGCATGTTTAAAGAAATGATAAAACTATGTAATCATGATTAGCAGTACATTATATAGAATATTTGGGGATTGGGGAGAGGAGTTGAATGTTTTTTGTGATGTGAAATTGATTATTTAAAGCAGGTAGAGGTGTGGTTATTCTACTTCTCAGAGATTTAATGTAAAGACATAAATGTTAATCTGCTACTGTACATTAAATAACTGAAAGGACTTTGAATGAAAATGCTAGAATAAAAGTTGTTCAAGAGAACAGTTGTATCTCTTTTTAAACTGTCCTGTTTGCTTCTTCAGGTCTTCACTTCTGAAGCTTTGACGACTAAAATGCAAGAGTCAGTGACTGCTCAGTCCTTGTGGTCACAGGCCTCTGAGCGACAGGAACTCAAAACCAAAGTATCTCACACTTATTTCTCCATCACACTTATAAAGACAACTTGCACTCTGCAATGCAAATACCCAACAATTGTTGAACTACTCAGCCAAGCAGCCAAACTAGCATGTAACCAAACCAGCATGAGATTTACTTTTAATCTTAACCATTGGTTCAGAGCATAAACAGGGTTCAATGGTTTGCCCAGCACTCAGCCAAAACAGGTAGTGGCTGATTTACTTAAGTTAGCAGTGGAGTATTCATGCATTCATCAATTTCAGGGTTTCAGTGGGTCTGGAGCCTACCTGGAATCATTGGGCGCAAGGCAGGAACACACACTGGAGGGGGTGACAAATCTTCAGAAAGCAACATACACTCACACCTATGAACACTTTTGTGTGCTAATTGTGAAGAACTAGTCCCCCTCCAAGGTGTGTTCCCTCCTCGTGCCCAGTGATTCCAGGTGGGCTCCGGACCCACCGCGACCCTGAACTGGATAAGAGGTTGAATGAATGAATGAATGAATAATGTAATTACTTGGTGAACTCTGAGGAATGAAACTTCAAAAGAATTTTTTATTCTAAGATGTGTTTTTCTTCATAAAGTCATTGTGTTGCCATACCTTAATTAAAAAAAAAAAACACTGAATTAAAAAAGCACTGAATTATAAACCACTGTGTTCAAGCACAGTTTGTCTGTGCATCCACAATCACAAGTTAAAACTCACAAATGCAAAGAACAATATATAAATAGAATCCAGAAACAGTGCTTCAAGCCCTGGGCCTGAACTGAGGTAAGGTGGGGCGGCACAGTGGCACAACAGGTAGTATTGCTGTCACACAGCTCCATTGTCCTGTGGTTGTGGGTTCAAGCCCAGCTCTGTGTAGGTGTGTTCTCCCCGTGTCCATGTGGGTTTCTTCCCATGGTTCAAAACACCCACCTTGGTAGGTGGATTGGTTACTCAAACAAGTCTCAACTCAACTTTATTTATAGAGCACTTTTCCATAGTCCATAGGTGTGAGTGAATGTGTGTGGATTGCCTGCATTGCACAGAGAGACTGGGTAGGGTCTGGACCCACCCACCAAAGCCAACCTGAGCTCCTGCTCAAAAATTATATTCGAATTCACTTCCCCATTTTAGCCTTAACAGGTGTGGTTTGTACGAGCAAGTGTGTGTTTTTCTGCTATTGCAATTCATCCATTCATTCATTCATTCATTCATTCATTGTCTATAACCATTATCCAGTTTAGGTTTGCTGTGGTTACAGAGCCCACCCAGAACCACTGGGCGCAAGGCAGAAACACACCCAGTTCCCCACAGGGTGACACACACACACACATATATGCTGCTATGTTTTATTGACTATTCACTGTGCTGCATGCTTCTTATCCTCACTGCACTATGTCTTATGTCAGTACTCTGGGTCCTATATGCCATGAACATTATTTTTTTTCTTATTCTCATGTGTCTACATGCTCTGCTTGTGCCAGCCACCACTTTCAAAGATTAATATATGGCTGGATATCTAAAACACAAATAAAATTAACATGTGCATGCCTCTTTCCTCCTTACTGGTGTCATCACTGTCATACACATATAGTGTGTTAAAATTATGAATTTTTACTGAAGTAAGAATGAGCAAATCATTAAAAATCAAAGTCCATGGGTATTAATGAGTGAGTGGTTGTTTCTGCCAGAACCAGTGATTCTGGGTAGGCTCCAAACCCACCATGACCCTGAAATGGATAAGTGGTTACATATAATATATAAAGGAATTAATTAATTCTCACATTAGATGAGGAGACAGACTATATTTTATTCCCTAAAATTAAAGTAAATTAAAGACCATTAGAAATTCTAAGATCTGATTAAAGAAATGTAAGCTTTTGTCAGCTACTGGAGTTCCAGAAGACGTATCAAAAAACAAGACATTTTAAGAATAGGCATGCAAAGAAGTAGGACAGTGACCTGGAGGAAAACCAAAACATAACTAAGAAACAAATGAGGCCAGAGGTGAGTCCATGACATCCCTATATTACTTTAGACCACAAACACGTCATCAGGGTCAGTATCATTATTGTTGTGTCTTAATAAAGCTTCAGAAGTGACAGCAGCTCAGTGTGAATAAGTGGTACTAGTGCAGTAAATCATAGGGAATTTAAGATGTGGCCAATTTTGAGCTGAGTGCAATGGACAGAGGAGGGCAAGTGAAGAAGATGGTGATTATTTATGAAAGTGAAAATGACAGCAAGCACTTAAAACAGGAACTGCAATCAAGATATGAAGATAAAGCTGTCTGGCAGACATAATGCAGATCATTTGTTGGCTTTTCTTATTTATATTTTGGTTTATTTAGTATATTTGTGCTTTTTGATATTTATATTAATATTACATTTTTGTATGAATACTCTTAATAACTAAGTTCCTGCTAAGTTCTTTAACTAAGTTCATTGCCCTTTAAAAGTGTGTAAATGCATTATTATGCTATAATAATATCTTCATGTAAGTGGCATATAATGGTCTTAAAATTACAATAATTTTGTTTATTTGGTTACTGATGAGGCGGCACGGTGGCGCAGAAGGGAGTGTCGCAGTCACACAGCTCCAGGGGCCTGGAGGTTGTGGGTTCGATTCCTGCTCCAGGTGACTGTCTGTGAGGAGTTGGTGTGTTCTCCCCGTGTCTGTGTAGGTTTCCTCCCACAGTCCAAAAACACACGTTAGTAGGTGGATTGGTGACTCCAAAATGTCCATAGGTGTGAGTGAATGTGTGTGTGTCTGTGTTGCCCTGTGAAGGACCCCCTCCAGTATGTAATCCCGCCTTGGGCCCAATGATTCCAGGTAGGCTCTGGACCCACCGCGACCCTGAATTGGATAAGCGGTTACAGATAATGAATGAATGAATGGTTACCGATGATCAAATAGTGTTGAGTATGTTCAGTTCTATGAACTGCTTCACTTTAAAAAAATGGAAATTGTGAAATGGTTTGTATAGATATTTTCCTATTTTCTGGTTCATGGATTTTTTCTTTTAAATGTAGCAGGTATATTTTTATATAGTTTTTATATGTATATGAAACCTAGAGAATATGTGTATACATTATGCTTATTGTATTCAGGTGTAAAAATTGCTATAATATTTTTGTAAAAATTCATTTGTAACATTTGAATGATATTTTACTAACACTGCATTGTGGAGAACTAGTGTTGCTTGTAAATACCCTAAAGCCACAAAAGCCACACCAAAATATGCCAAGTGTGTTTCTTCTGTGATTATTTCCTGACAACAGCAGATATTTTAATAACTGGCTGAAACTTCAGAGCAAACCATTCTCCTTTCACTGTGTAGTAGGTTAGTGCTGAAATTAGATTAGAGGAGATATACAGGAGAATGGCTAATATGAAAAAGTGGGTAGCACTGACCTGAGTGGAATTAACAGAGGGAAAGTGGGGACATTTATGAAAGTTTAGAGTTCAGAAAATCACAAGAAAGCCTGAGGAAACAAGCTCGAACACTGACAGCACCATCACAAACAGAAAGGAGACAACACAGGCCCAGCTTAAAAAAACAATCAGCCAAAAGCTGATGTGCTAAAGACACTTGTGCATAGTTATTTCCTCCTTACCATTCTCATCATTGATATATCATTATCAGTTCTTAAAATCAATCATTTTTCCGAAATAACAGTAAATGTGTTTAGTAGGAACACACATTGTTTCGTGGAGCACTTTAGCAAGCAAAGTAGCAATCAATATTTTGGAAACACAATTTTTGTTTTGTGCAATCCATGAGAATCAATTTGTGGATCACATAATGTCTATTTAGTAATTATGAACACATTTGAAATTTTACACATACAACACACTCCAAAAAAGTTAGAGGTGCAAAATATGAATAACATATTTACAGAATAATCAAGTTACAGCATTTTGTAACATTTTCCTGTAAGCAGCTTAATATAAAGGATAAAGAAAATCAGTCTTTGCAACAGAAATTTGTTTGTGACTAACAAAATTGCCACAAACTGTAAATGCTATGAATTGAGAGATGCCAGAGATGTTATCATGAAACATGGACACACATGCTACTTCAACCCACAAACACTGAAGTAAAAACACTTCCTTTCTCACGCTTATTTTGTACTAAAATTCTAAAAGCAACAACTTAGTGTGTACCAAGCTCTGAACACAAAATATATCAGAAAGATTGTGTCGAAGGGAATCTATAAACTGCACACAGAGTTAAACTGAGTGAGATGGACGGAAGAGAGCAAGTGGAGAATACTTTAACTATTTATGAAAATGTAGATGATTTAGGAGTGCCGGTAAACAGCACAGGGAGAAAGACAACAGCAACACAGAACAGAGGTAATGTATATAAACACAACAGAAATTAAACCTTTTATTCTCGCCACTGTTTCTTTTCTCTTTGTTGACATGATTTGAAAACTGCTGCTATTTACATTGTGGTGAAATTTCTTGATGTACAGGCCCATAAAATTGGTCCAAAATTACCTTCAAAAAATGTATTAATTGCTTTCCAAGATTTGGGGAATGAATATTTAGAACTTATTTTCAGTTGTTAGAACAAGAATCGGATGTTCCAGACTGGCTGCAGTGTCTTTCGGACTGCTGTGTGTTCTCCTGCTGATCACCAACATAGTGCTTTACGTGAAGTGTAAATATTTCTGAAACACAAATTTCTCATTTCAAATAGAAAAAAAATAATAGAAATAGTTCAATACATTGTCCATATTTCTGATTGCAAATATAGAAACCATAATGTCTTTTGTAACAGCTAATTTAAGCAATGGTAATGTTTTCTTAATGCAGACAATAATATAAAAGAAGAGAAAGATGGTATGTCCCGAGCAGAGAGAGAAACCCTCTTATCCAGCATCAAAAATCTGACTACAGAAAGAGATCAGCTAAAGAACAGCAATCAGGTCGTGATCAAGGAAAGGGATCAGCTGAAGAGCAGCTATCAGGACCTGACTAAGGAGAAAGAGCAGATAAATAAAGCTCTAAATGCAAATAAATCCACCAATACGGATCTATTACAACGATTCGGTGAGTAAAAAAACAGATTCACCCTCTAAAATAATATACTTTTTTTGTTTTATAATTGTTTTATTCTTACATTTAGTGCAACTGACACTCACAATCATTAATGAATCAGTCTGTTGTGCCACTAGGTGTATTAATGAAGAAAAACCTGTAGAATGCGTCTATATTTATGAGATAGTAATGAGAGTAATAATTTCATCCAAGTAAAATGTATTTAGGTCCTTTATAAAAGAAATAATTCTTTTCATTTTGTTCTGGCATCGATTTATTCTCATTCATAAATATGACCAAAGACTTGAAACATTATAGTCATTCACTTCTTTTTCGGTCGTTAGAATTGACAGCAGATGTTACAGACATGTGGCAGTGTATTTAGCAGTTTGTGTTTGTTCACTTGCTGATCACCAGCTTTATTTCTTACCTACAAGGAATAAAGTCACTTGGAAGTAGCTATTACTACATCTCTGATGACTCCAAAACATGGAGTGAAGCCAGAAATGTTTGCAAAGCTAAAGGAGCAGATTTACTGATCATAAACAGCAAAGAGGAACAGGTAAGAGAGAGAGAGAGAGAGAGAGAGAGAGAGAGAGAGATAGAGAGAGAGAGAACTCTGAGCTCTTTCTAATTGCTATCTTTTCTGTTCTAGGAGTTCATTAAAAAACTAAATCTATATGTCTGGCTTGGTTTAACTGATGCAGAAAAAGAAGGCGAGTGGAAGTGGGTGGATGGGTCACTACTGACCAATAAGTGAGTAGCTGTGTTATTTCCCCCCCAAATCTTGTCACATGACATTTACAGATTTTCCTGACACTCATTCACAGTGGCTTACAAAAATGCTTCATGTTCAGACAGAATGTGTATCCTAGCTAGTACAAATAGCTTTGAGTCCAAAATCCCCTTTAGCTCAGACACAGCCAGAACAAGAGCAGTGCTGATACCTAGAAAGAACAAAACAGTGCAATACACAGCTTCTAGTCAGTGTTCATACCTAAAAAGAAAAGTAAACCTAAAAGATCTTGAGATTGAACTTTGAAAAATACTACATTCATTCATTATCTGTAACCGCTTATCCAGTTCTGAATCTGAGTCTGAAAACATAAAATCTTCAGCTGAAAAATATAAAACTTTAAAATTTCAAAACATACAGGATGAAAATATATAATTTATCCCAAAAAATTCCAGAATTGAATCAACATTTTATTTAAACTGAAAAAAAAAAAAAAAAAACCTCATCCTTGGTGTTTTAGCAAGTTTGTTTAATATGTGTTTCTCCTATGGGTACGAACCCCAGTAGTAGAAAAGAATTAGGCTATTAAAGGCTAAAATTGTGATGCTAGAAATATTTTTTCAACTTTTTGGTGTTACTTCCATAAATAAATATATAAATAAATAAATAACGGTAGAACTGCAGTACGGTACGAGTCAGGAATGTACTTTCAACATTTCTTCCCCAACCAACCCCTAAGGACTGCCATAGCATCATAGAAATGCTTTACTTGTAAATATTTATGTAGACTTTTATTTGACGCCAGATATTCAGCTGTTGTATCAATGAAATATTTTGCATTTGTCAGTGTGCACATTTCTGCGAAATATATCTTTATCCAGACATCACCAAATGACAAAAAAGCAAAAAGGCTATACCTCCGATGTTGTCACTGACCAAACGTTCTTTTAATTACACTTTTTAATTTCTGGTGAACCGAGGACATTAGCTGTTAAAGCTTTGTGAGTGGAATTTTTTACCTGTGCTTGGCATTTATTTGAAAAGCTGTGATGGCAGAAAATGTCATCATTTTTATTATGTAAAATAATATTCACAGAGATTAAGTCTGAGTGTATTTAATTTAAACCTACTGTAGTATTTTATTGTGAATTTCATATTTTACATTCTGATTATTTTATTTTATTATGTGCTGCCAGAATCAGTGTGATTTTGCAGTTTTTGTTTTGTACATAACGCGAGACACAGTGAAGTATCTACTACTTAAGTAGATTTTTTCTTGCTATATATATTATATATATATATATTTCTTTTATAATAATTTAAACAATTACTATTACAGCTGTTCCAGTAATTGTTATTTTAAACTAAAAATAATTTTACATGAAGTCAGAATTTGTCAAATCTACCCATTTCTTGCCTGTTTTATAGTGGCATCTGATGATTGGACTAAAGTTACTAGCTAGATAAAGTTTGTTTGCCAATTTAATAAACAGCTACTAGCAAAAAGAAAAAGACCCAAACACATGGAGTGATGCCACTTCTGTGAATGTGTACCTACACCGATTTATGAATGAATGAGGCAGCCAGGGGGCACCAGCCACAATCTTGCATAGGGCTCCAATTTGGTCAGGGCTGGCTCTGACTGCTATTACAGAGGAAAGTCTGGTAAGAGCTAAAATGAACAATTGTACAATTAGAAATTTTCTGTCACATACATCCAAACCACTCTTAAACCTGTATCTCCAGCACATCCATCCTGTGTATGTGTGGTTTGGTCTCATGGACAGTAAAACATAATTCAAGAAAGCAGAAGGAAAAAGAAATGTAAAGTATGGAAACGTCTGCTTTCAAGCTAGCTGTCAGTTATGAGCAGTCCTTGAAAGCTACTCATAACTGTGATAGACCAAGTAGCTGAGGGTCATGCTGCTGCAATGTGTGGTTGAGGTGTAATGTGCAGTTGTTGACTGAAAAGTTCATATGAGAATCACAGAGAATATGCATTTATTTACTTTCATTTTCAAAATGTAAAAAATGTCACAAATCTGTGCATACATATGTTCAAACCAAGAAAAATATGTAAATACATCTATGTGATATTTTGTTATTAATTCAAGGTTCTGGAAAACTGGTGAACCCAATGATGCACATGGAGATGAGGACTGTGTTGCTTTTGCCGAGACTTCTGACCCACTGATGACATGGAATGATATACCCTGCTCTTACAAAGCAGGATGGATCTGTGAATATACATATGCTATGCTGTAAAATGCCACCGCGACCCTGAAATGGAGAAGCGGAGAAGAAAATGATGATGATGATGATGATGTAAAATGCTGCAGTAATTCATTAGTTGCTTGCTTGAATGTGATTTCTTTTAACATAGCTATCAGTCATTTTCCCCTGTGTTTCTCCTTCAAGTACAACCATCCCACCACACCCATGTGCACATCATGCTGTACGCTCTTCACAAATTTTGCTAAATTTGGTTGCAAAAAATTATTGGTTGTACATTTAAAAAAGAATAAAGATAAAATCAAAATTAACCTCACATTGTTCTTAAAGGAATACTATGTAATATGTAGGTTTTTTGTCTCTTGAGCTCCCCCTGCTTGTTGCTGAGTTTAATTCACATTTACAGTGCTACATGGAGAAAGGCTGTCACACACACACACACAAATCCTCCCTCTCCTTTCACAGACACATGCCCTCTCTCTCTCTCTCTCTCTCTCTCTCTCCCTCTCTCTCTCACACACAGATAAGCACACACACACAATGATCTTCTGAGCCAAGGAATATTCACGTCAGTCACAAACATCTCTCTGAGCAATGAAATTGCTGCTTTCTTTTGCAGGGTGTTTGTAAGAGTAGTTTATATTTTTGTGGGAATTCCCACTCCATTCTGTATTAAAATGTCCAGTATTAAAAATGAAAATCCTGAAAGAATATTCAGTGAAAGATAGTTTTGTTGTTTTAATTTTTTATTTCTGGGATCACAAACATTTTCATATTTCAGATTCTCTATCTTCATCAGTCAAATAAATCTAGAAAATTATGCTTTGGATATTGTGGAACATCTGAACAAAAATAAAAAACAATAAAAACAACAATATGCCTGAATTATTCTTTCATTCATTGATTATTCAGTTCAGGGTTGTGGTCGGTCCGGAGCCTACTTGGAACCACTGGTCACAAGGCGGGAACACACCCTGGAGGGGACCCTAGTCCTTCGCAGGGTGACACACACGTATATAGACACTTTTTGAGTAGCCACCTACCAGCATGTTTTTTTGGACAGTGTGAGGAAACCAGAGCACCCAGAGGAAACCCACATGGACACGGGGAGAACACACCTAGCTCCTCACAGACAGTCAGCCAGAGCGCAACTTAAACCCACAATCTCCAACCTGTGCGAATGCGACACTACCCGCTGCGCCAAAATGAGCTCAGGAGGTATGTAGGGCACTAGGACCTAAGGAAAAGACTCAAGTGCTCCGGTTTCCTCCCATGGTCCAAAAACACACAATGTTAGGTGGATATGCGACTCATAAGTGTGTGTGTGTGTGCGTGTGTGTGTGTGTGTGTGTGCGTGCCCTGTAAAAGACTGGTGCCCAGTGATTCCAAGTAGGCTTGGGACCATGACCCTAAACTGGATAAACGGTCACAGATAATGAATGAAGAAATTAATGTGTTATATTCTACTGTTCCTTCTATGTTTGGGGTGTATTTTGTCTGGAATGCAACCCCCTGTCAGAACACAATCGCAGAAACTTTCCCCTCGTGTGCAGAGAATGTGAGAGCAATGAGTTTGGCACACTCTCTTCACAAGGTGAGTTTTTCTACATTTCCTCATCTTCCTCCTGGGAAATATTTTACTGTTTGCAAGAACACTTTGTTGCCACCCTCTCTTCTGACAATAAAAAGATGTTCTGGGACAGGCTCTCCTTTTCTTGGTCATTTTTTAATATCTGAATTAAAAAAATAAAATGTTTAGGTAGAACCATTTCAAAATAACATGCTTTCTACAAATAAAATAAGTATTTTGTGGTTTAGCCTTCTGACAGCAGATCAACTCATGTGCAGAAGTCATTTTAATGCTATGATCACACTTGGACCAGCAAGTGTTGCGCACCTTCTCACACCTTGAGAAACCACCAGCTGCTACTCTGTGCAAACTTCACCTTGTACCGTGTGCATTTCTCTTCTCAGAGGCTCAAATGAATAAACTCCTCCCTGACTTCATCCTCTGTCATGTTCTCACAGAAACAACAAGCATTTTTCCCTCTACCAGGACTGCTGTCCTCCTGGGTCTCATTTAAATAACCAGTCTCATGATATTGACACTGATAGAACAGCAACATGGGGGCAAACCAGAGTGACAGCATTATTTATTATCAAACATGAATATATTCTAATATAATGTAAAATCACTTTATCTAAAGTATCTCAAAATAAATTTGCTCACATTGAATCATGTAGAAGACTCAAAAATCATGTTTCATGTCCATTTTAAAGTATTAGTGATCAGCTGGAGAACACAGCAGTCGAAAACATACTGTAGCCAGTCTGAATCATCTTCAAATGATAAAGAGTGAACTGACTTAGTAAATGCTGCTGTTTTCCTAGGAATTGTTCTCTAGTTTATGTACTTAGTAACCGTACCTGTGCTCTGAGTTGTTGCCTCCCCCCATGCATTGGTAAATTCAGACATTGTGCTGGTTTCCTGAGCTCAAAAAGCATCTGCACTTTCATAAATAACCACTGTCCTTTCCAATCACTCTTCTTTGTCCATTTCAATCAACACAAATCTTCACGCTTTCATCATAGATTTTCTCTATATTTCTCTCTAAGACACTCATTTTTCTAAACCACTGAACCCTGAGTAGCATTTTCTACAAAGTTCACAGAGTTCAAAGTTCACAAAGTTAACCGAGAAGTGACAGAAGGGTGAGGTAATGTCAGAGACATTAACCACAAAGCTATAAGGGCTTTTGCTTCTCTTTTTCTTACTTGCTAACCCACATACACTCACACATTCACTCACACCCACAGACACTTTTGAGTCACCAATCCACCTTCTAATGTGTGCGGGGTTGTTTTGGACCATGGGAGGAAACAAGAACCGTATTGAACTACTGAAATAAATTACTTTTTGATGAATTGATGATTACTTTCTGATGATTTAAAATTATTGAGATGCACCTGTAACTCCCATTATAACAGTACATTAATATAGTGGCACGACTGATTGAACTCATAAACTTCTTGTGTAAGCTGTCAAATGTGTTAAAGGTACATAAAAATTAATAAAAATATTTTTTAAATTCTGTTGTACACATGCCTTCTGAAGTTTCTAGACCAAGATTTTTGGTTTAAAGAATGTGAACACACACGTCT
The DNA here is from genome assembly GCF_029633855.1 of Hoplias malabaricus. Classification (NCBI taxonomy): domain Eukaryota; kingdom Metazoa; phylum Chordata; class Actinopteri; order Characiformes; family Erythrinidae; genus Hoplias; species Hoplias malabaricus. The sequence continues at coordinate 12,199,634 of NC_089801.1, read as the reverse complement.
GATGATAAATCTTGAAGATGGAAGGAATTTAAGAAAGCAGTAGATTTTTAATTTTTTTTTTTTTAATATTGGAGGGGAGGGGGCATTACTGTGATTAGAATATTTTGTTTTATAGTTCTTATATTATAGTCTTATATTACTATGACTTATATATTTTTGTTCCACAATCTTCATTATATTTGATCATTTACAGTTCCTACAGTTCTAGTCAAAACTATAGATTTGTTTCTTTCATAAGTGAAAAAATGTGTGGGGAAAAAAAATCTTAAGTTTTTATTTATTTAATTTTTTGAGAGTGTTAATGCACAGTACCTGAAGTGGTAAGTGTTTTATAATTTTCTTCTGTAAATCAATGGCTTTTGGTTCTTATTTAGAGTTGCGATTATTAATTTGATCAGAGGGACATGTATTTTCTAGACTGCCTTATCATTTATCTGGAAAGTATCTGATTCTGAATATATTTGAATTGCAATTAAATTGCTTTTTATCAGATTTAAATCGCAGACCCAGTTGTGTTTCTCAGAGCAGCTGATATCATTCCATGTTTGCAGTCCAGATTAAGCTCTATCAGAGAAAATTGCACAGTCCTCATTTTTACCAGCATCGTTTGGTTCATGTTTTATCCAGAATCTGAAAAAACACACAGCATTCATCTGTAATCCTTACATTTTACATCTGATGTGATTCAAGTGCAAATTTAATTAAATGAGAATTAATACATTTTGTCAACAGAGACATTTGTGACTGTATCTACTTCTTTTTTGTAACATACCCATTGGCCAGAGGTTCACCGTCCACCCACATCCACTCTGTTTCTTTTTCTTTATCTGTCAGACCAATCCAGAATGTTTTTTTAAATTGGTCAAAGAGGAAACTCTGGAAGAAAAAAAATAACAACTAATATCTCTCTCTCTCTCTCTCTCTCTCTCTCTCTCTCTCTCTCTCTCTCTCTCTCTCTCTCTCTCTCTGTGTGTGTGTGTGTGTTTATGATCACCAGATCTGCTCCCCTCTCTCTGCAATTTTGTCTGCTCTCATTCTAGGATTTCCTTTCAGTGGATAAAGCGTAAAAGCTGCTTCCACTCTTCTTCCAGTCCTGAAAAATCACTAATGCTGTAAAAAAAAGACAAAGAAAAATATTTCAGAAGCTTGAAAAGACTTTGTTCTGTTTATCAGTAAGTGAGAGGGTGAGTAGTTACGTCACTCACAGATCTGCTTCAAGAAATAATCATATCTGCTTTGTAAGATGTGTTTCTCCTTAGTCAGATTCTGGTTTCTGCTCTTTAGTTGATCTCTTTCTTCAGTCAGATTGGTGATGTTGAATAATTGGATCTTTCTCTCTGCTGAGGTTCGGTTTTTGACCTCCATGTCTGCATAAATATGTACACGGTTACATTAATTTGGTGCCCCTTCTTAAATTATGGTTTGCTTATTTTAAGCAAGCATACCATTGTTGCCCAATTAAATACATACATTTCCATTTTTTTGTTTACTACATCATTTGAACACAACAATTGTCTTTAATATCATGTGAAAAAGGCAGAATGAAAGCTAAAACGTATTCTTCAAGAATATTAAACTCAAAACAGATGATTACATACAGAAATATTCCCATTACAAACCTGTTTCTATAACTCTCAATATTAATGAGAGTTTTCTCAATGACATTTATTGGTTATGGCTTCTGTATTTTAGTTCTAAGAACTTTAGAACCTATTTTGATGCCATTGAAGACACTGCAGAAACCACTGCGGCAGAGAATGCTAGAAAAACAAGCAAATAACTTGGTAAAATATACAAAGCCTTTAGGAAGAGTTTGAGGAGTTCTAATTGTCAGTAATTTGTGTGCGGAAAGCAATGAGTTAGCTATAAGATGCCAATAAACATCTTTCTTGGTTAGAGTTGAGGTGGATTCAGCAGAGAAACTCCAGAACATTCCAAAAGTACATTTTCCTTTGGTCTCATGAGCATTGCTCTTAGATGGGATTGTGAACAAATAGGAATTGCTGGGTTCCAAATGTCATTTTTAATTATATAGCTACATTATATATACACAAGTTTGTATTTTAGAAGTTATAACCTGTGAAATGAGAAAAATATTTACCCCATACATTTTTTATTTATGGTTATTGTGGTTTTTAAGTGAACAGAGTGCTTGTGGATAATGGAGAGATGATAAATTGTACAGTACCTGTTTTGTTCAAACAGGTCAGGGTTTTTTATTTTCTTTTTTTTTTCTTTGGAGGACCGTCTGATCTGGAGACAGTCTAGTGAACCTTCATAGAAGTTAGATGGAGAGCCACCCAAGAGATGAACTGTCTCCTTAAGATTTACAATCCCTTTCTACTGGTGAAGTTTTATTTTATATATTTTCCTCATGCATGTCTTCCTAAAGCTTGTTATATTCATTATTAAGGTGAAAATAAAGTTATTAAGTTTAGACGAAGAGTTGGAACAGCAGTGTATCTCAATGACATCTTGTTGACAAAATGGAGTGACCATGAGCATCTCCAAACATTGCTAAAAAGTTTGGAAAAGGCAGGCCTGCGGTTAAAGCGAAGCAAATGTTCATTCATGGCAAAAGAAGCTGAATTTTTAGGACACAAGTGGATGTTACTGGACTTCATCCACTGTCAAAGAAAGTCAAAGCCATTCAAAAAGCATGAGCACCAGCACAAAGCATATCTGGGATTATTTAACTATTACAACACATTTCTAACTAACTCGTCAACATTTTTGACACCACTGCATAAGGAAGGATATGAGTTGGCACTGGGCGAAAAACAAGGGGCTGCTTTTAAGAACTAATTCAGTCATCAGATGTCCTAGTGCATTATGACAGTCAGAAGGATCTTTTTCTGTCCTACAATGCATCGTCATATGGAGTTGTTGTGGTTTTATCGAATCGAATGCCCAATGGGGAGGAAAGGCCCATCAGTTTTGTCTCCCAACTGGACAAAGAAGGACTGGCAGTGACGTTCAGGGGTGCAACACTTCCATACTTATATGACAGGAAGTTTACTATATGCACAGATCACAAACCTCTTCTGTCTCTTATCAATGAGATGAAAGCAGTTCCTCAATGCATCATCCAAGATACAGAGGTGTTCCATGACCCTAGAGCTTTTGAGTATGTAATTGTATACAATCCAGGAAAAGACCATGGCAATGCAGACGCCTTGAGCAGATTGCCCTTACCAGGTGAAGAAACCATGGATGTCTCCAAAGATAGAGTTCTAATGATGGAGGAAATGGCACTGGTGTCAGTTGAGGAGGTGCAAAACTGGACAAAAAAGGATCCAGTGTTGTCAGAGAGTATGTTAGGAAAGTGTGGCCACAGCACATGTCAGATCCAGATTTTGTACCCTACATCGCCAGAAAAGATGAGTGTTCAAGATTATTGTATATTATGGGGTGTACTTGTGAAACATTTATGTCAAAAAATTAAATTTTACATGTGACTTCTGCACCATTTATATATATATATATATATATATATATATATATATATATATATATATATATATATATATATATATATATATATATATCTGTCTAGACTTTCAAGACCATGATAAGAAAATCTTGGTGAAAGAAGCATTTCCACTAAAGTAGTTTGTGTGTTGTTCAGTTGCTGAATTACAAATTACACCACCATATTTTGTGATATTACGTTTCAATTGTTCCCCTAAAAGGTCTGCCAAAATCTGTTGACTAATAATAATAATAATAATAAATTCAACCTATATAGTGCCTTTCCCAAACCCAAGGACGCTTAACTGTCCTATGAAGTTAACAGCTACTAAATGAATTGTTTATAACTGTAATTTGCTAAGCCAAATTTAATTTCGTGCAGTTTAATTTATTACATTTTTACCTATTTTCCATGCAAAATATAGAAAATAACATTAAAAAGAGTTCTTGCACTTAAGTGCTTTTGAGAAATTCATTTTCTTAAATGAATACAATTGATCCTAATTTATTGTGCTTAATAATATTAGCAATATAAACTGACAAACGGGCTAATAATATATCCGAAACCTTTCTGCAAATGGAACACCTTCAGACTAAATGCTAATCAGTTTGGCTACATAAAATGTGTATATAATTTTAATGTTATTCATTTCATTACAAGTGTTTTGACAGCTGTGAATACCAAGTATTTTTTCATCACATTTGCAGACTTTGTCTTTCTTACACTTTTTATCATATGAAAACCACATCCATTTCAGTGAGCTCAGTGCATTCCTGTCTCTTTCCTATTTACTTCTGCTAACGGGTATTAATTGGGGATGTGATTATAAACAGTATCTAATGATCACTGTTGGACAAAGTACAACCAGAATCACATGGCAGCTGTTACTGGAATGCCACCTTAGAGACTAAAAGAAAGCCACGTCTCTTTATTATGTTTAGATAATATAAAAAGCTGTGTAATGTAATTTAAATCTAATGTTTGTTTGTCACATTACATACAAATGATAATTACTCTATTTCTCAGAACCACTTTAGAATATGAATACACTACACAGGTATCTTGAGATGTTTCCTCATGTAATATTTTTATTTGGCCTCAAACGTAATATTTTTTTCTTAATAACCAATAACACCATTTCAGTTTCACAGATTCTAAACTTAAAATATGACTTGACTTTATTATTTCTCCAAAATTTAGTGTTAATTACAAATCAAAGTGTATTACTCACTGCACCTCTGATTCACATTCAGACCCTTATTTGAGTTGAGGGTTGTAAATAATGCAAGAGTTCAGACAGAAATCATGCTTTTATCAATTCAGATATGAATGTGAAAGAGGAGGCTATCAAAATCTGCGAGGAGTGAGAAATGTCCTCTTGTCTACAGGCAGAAACTTGTCTGATCATATTTAATAATGGCTAGGTAAGTGAAGCAGCCACCATCACACTCTTGTAACATCTCAGATCATTCCAAGATGTTAAATTTTTTTTTTTTTTTTTTTTTTTTTTTTAAGAGAATCTGGATTTAAAAGGAAGGCAAATCAGGGGGAATGGTGTGGGAACAACGATAATGCAGGGGATTTGGAGTCGTTTGGTGAAACTTATCATGACAATTATTTCCAGTAGTGCAGTTGTGCACAGAAGCAGACTTGTATACAATGGAAACTGCTACATTAGCAGCTAATTCACCAAATTATTTTAAAAATTCTCTAAATATTTATAAAGAACAGGGTGTTCTTGTTGTGGCTGGCTAGTTATGTTAAATGTACATCATTTCAAAGGAAGTGAAGTTGTAATCATGTTTTTGGATAATATCTAAAACATTTTTGTAAACTACACATAATCCACCCCTTTGCCTGTCAATCTGGGGCTGTGTGCATATTTAAAGCCTGTAAGAGTGGGGGCCAGAGATGATTAACAACATTTAAATTATTTAAATTCTATTCATTTATTTATTTAACTAACTATTTTTGTTCATTTATTTGTTCGTTGTAATTTTGGGAACCTAGCACCTTCCTTTGTGTTCTCTGTTTGAAAGTTGTAATGACTGTGTCTGCATTCTTCTGTAATTGTCTGTAAGTCTATTTTATTATTAATTATAATTTAATTATTGTAAAATGTCTTTTTCAGTTGATATTACATGTTGCAAAATTTCAGAAAAGCAATAAAAAGGTTTACCCCAAAGAGGTATACTTAGTATACTTCCATGCACCCATGATTAATGTACTAAAAGTGTGCTAATTTTAATGTGCTATGTACTTAGAATGCTATTTATATATTGTCAGTGCTACTAAAAGTATGCTTAAATCATCAATGCCCAGGCACTTCAAACAGCTTTTCAGCTTCACCACTGGTAATTATCCTTCATGGAGTACGTCCAGCACCTGGAGGGTTCACAGCCCTGGTTTAAAGAAAGTAAGTGAAATATGCTGACAGCATTGTATTCACTTTTGCTCGGCCATCATGTCTGTTTCAGTTCATAGACACTAGACAGCATCGGGTACCAAACTGTCTCTTGCTTGATCTCATAACTTGTAATATCTCCATCAGCTGTGTTCATCCTAGGACAAAGAATTAGAGGCGGAGACAATGGGGTGTTCCCCTCCATTAGCACCAATCTGAGATTATCTTTCTCCAATTCTACTCATATTGCACTATTAAATTCTAGAGCAAATAACAGCTGTTTTACCTATTTTAAAGACAAGAGGGAATCACTCTATAAAGTTGTTAAATTTTTATGGAACTATTTGATTCTTCGTCTTGTGCAACTTGAATTTTATATGAAAGAATGGATGAATAGATGAATTAATTAAGCACTAAAAAAAAAACAAAAAAAAAACTGATATTGGACAATATAATTTCTAGGTACAAAACTTTCTCACACGTTCCTTTCAGTTGTATACATCGCAGTCCTGTTTGCCATGGTCTTAGTTACTTAAAGAAATATGGTGGGAGTATGTGAAATGAAATCATAGATAGATAGATAAACAGATAGATTGAAAACGTTTTGAAAAGAAACCCCAACCACCGATAATAGTAAATACACACTGACTGCTATTCAAAAAAATATTTAGAACTTCAAAGGGAAAAAATATATCTTCATGAGATTTCCATCCCGAAGCCAACAGATGACGCCAGTGTAGCACTTCTGCTTAAAGAGCTCATATACATTACACTTATGACCGAACATGACTACATTTAAATGATTGATTTCAAAGGTTTTTTTAATTAACACTATTTTTAATGTGTTTCTAAGGCTTAAATATGTAAATGACCTCTTTTCTGATTGGCTGACATGTGTCTTAATTAAAAAGCATTTCATAGTGAAGCTATCTTTTTAACTTCAGCTGAATAGTGGCTATACGTAAATATACAGCACAATGTTTTGGGACATTTTGCACAGTGACACACTCATACCTATGGACACTTTTGAGTCACCAATCCATCTACCACAATGTGTTTTTGGATCGTGGGAGGAAACCAGAGCACCCAGAGAACACCCACGCAGACACAGAGAAAACACACCAAATTCCTTACACACAGTCACCCTGAATGGAGATTTTAACATGGATGTTGTCACAAAGCAGCCTCACAGACTTAGTATCAGATCAGATCATGTGGATCAGAAAGCCCCATGAAAGCAAGCTGAAGGTAACAGTGGCAAGGAAAAGCTCCCTGAAGGCTGGAGGAAATTTGGAGTCTGCAGTTGCCACTGTTCAACATGAGGACACGAGATGTTCAGATGAAGGTCAGTTGAGCTATTGTGAGTTTAGAAAATAAGAATAAAACTGTTAGAGTCATTGGTAAAGCATTGGGATTACCAGAAATAACTGTTTAGAATATTATTGTGAAGAAAGAAGGCACTGCTGAGCTCATTAATCATAAAGGGACTGCTAGGCCAAGAAAGACCTTCACTGCAAATTACAGAAGAATATTTACTATGGTAAAGTCCTCCATTGTCTTGGAGACAGATCAAAACAGACTTGAGGTGGAAGGTGTCTATTTTTCAAAGACTATTTTCTGCAGAAGTCTTCATGAACAGAAACACAGAGACTGTATAGCAAGGTGCAAACCACTAATTAACCACAAAATCATAACACCAAGATGACATTTAAGAATATTTAAAAGAGCTTCTGGAGAACGTCTTGTGGACAGATTAGATCGAGATTAACATGCTATCAGAGTAACGGCATGAGTGTCGTTAGAAGTCAATAAGGAAACCACGTTTCCTGTGGAAATGTGGTGAGGTGTCATTGCTTGGCCTGATATGGCTGCCCATGTATTGGTGCACTTAACTTCATAGATGGTGTATGTGCTGAAGACAGTAGCTCAATGAATTCTAAGGTCTATAGGAACATCGTACCTGCTCAAGTTCCAGTTAATAACTCCAACATCATTGGATGGCACTTCAGCCAACAACATGATCATGATCCCAAATATACTACTGAGGCAACCCAGCTGTTTTTCATAAGTAGACAAACAAGACATTTCTTCAGTCACACAATTTAAATCCATCTAAGTATGTGTACCATATGCCAAAGAGAATACTTAAAGAACCGTGACGCTGAACTGGATAAGCGGTTACAGATAATGAATGAATGAATGAATACTTAAAGAAACAAGGCCCCAAAACAAGCAAATAGCTGAAAAAGACTGAATGAATCACAGATTTCATGGAGTCATTTACATGTAAAAAATATGCAATAAAGTACATAGCAATGATAGGTCCATTAAAGTAGTCATTTTATATTTTATTTATTATGGTGCCCTGCAAAAAAGTAATTTCTGTATGGTGAAACAAAATGTACACAAATGCACTTGAATGAGATGAAAATATGAAATGTGTAATTTATCAATCATGAGTTATTGGTATGATAACATTTTAAAGTAAGGAGCATATCAAGAAATATATTCTGTTATTCATGGTCTTATGATTAAAATAAATCAATTCAGGTGGGCTAGAAATTTCAAGCTATAACCATCCCAGACTTTTCTTTTTTTTTCTTTAATTCAGTTAATTCATTCATTCATTCATTTTCTGTAACCTCTTATCTAGTTCAGGGTCGCGGTGGGTTTGGAGCCTACCCAGAATCATTGGGCGCAAGGCAGGAACACACCCTGTAGGGGACACCAGTCCTTCACAGGGTAACACACACTCACACACACCTATGGTCACCTAGCCACCTATCAACTTGTGTTTTGGGATCATGGGAGGAAACTGGAGCACACAGAGGAAACCCATGCGGACACAGGGAGAAACACCTCACAGACAGTCACACGGAGTGGGAGCTGGAGCTGTGTGACTGTGACACTACCTACTGCACCACTGTGCTGCTACTAATTCAGTTCAATTTTGTTGTTTATTGGATGAATTGTGAAGACAGGTGGTGGAAAAATCTGTGCATGCATGCAATGTGTGTATATTGGAGGGAATGTGATCACAAACTCCAGCTATAATTCCAAAAAGGTAACGTTCCTTAACAAAGTAGCATTTCATATCTGCCCACTTTTTGAACCTCTTTCCTTCATCTTTCCTCAGATCTATGCTCATGGATCACAGTATTGTGGTCAAGAACTATTGGAAATGCATTAGCATTAGTTTAGAATTTTCAGAAATAAATGATAATCCAAATCATGTCACCATTTGTACATTTCTGAGCAGCATATTTCCTCTTTGCTCATGTCCAGATTCTGGAAAGAGCGAAAAATGTAATGATAATGCTTTCTAATGCCCATATGTTAATCGTCATTTGAGAATATTCATCTGCGTATTTTATAGTTAATAAAACACCTTTTACATTTTTACTGTGTACATAGTGTACTTATAATGTACTTTAATGTGTGAACATTTTTTATTTGATTTTCATGGAATGGAGGACTGTGCTCACTCTTTTAGTCAAAGCAGTGAAGGCTTCGAGAAATATAATGGACCAGTGTCCTTATTGTATCTAACCCTCATTCCCACTGCTCTTATGTCACTGCTGCATGTATGTATGTATATTCCATTATGGGTCATGGAAGTATCATAAACAAAGACACACCTGTGTGTTTCTTTACCTACTTTTGACAGTGTTATTAGTATTTTGACAGGATTATTAGTAACACCATGTTTATAATTATAAAGTAGCAAAGGTATTTTTGAAAGTGATAATGTTTTAATTTTTTCAAAACAAAACTTTTTCTTATAAAACTTATAAAACTTATTCCCTGAATGAACCTGTGTATACTCCACAGGGTGGGTGCCATACATTACATCACTCAGTTACAAGGTAAATAAAACCCTGGCCATGAGAGATTCTGTGTTTTGTGGAACGAATAGTGATTATTTCTAGTGAAGATGTTGTGTACAAACTGTGTACAAACAACTGTCTCTGGAGTAAAGAGGCCAGAGGTGACACCATGACAAAAATAGCCCTTTAGACCACGAACACTTTAGTAGTTTCATTCTCGTCACTGCTTTTGTTTATTAACACTGCAGAAGTGACAGAAGCTCAGTGTGGAACAAGTGCTGAAAGTACATCAGAGAGATAATGGTGGAGGAAATCTATGATGATGTGGTCAGCTTTGAGCTGAGTGAGATGGACAGAGAGGAGAAGTTGGTGGCCATTTATCAAAGTGCAGATGCTGTTAGAGCTCAGAAAACAAGCACAAGAACCATCAGCACACAAAGAGAAACAACAATACAGGACACAGGTAAAGTACATAACTTTCTAAACCAAAAAATTGTTTTTTCTTTTGTTTGATTTTTTTATATCTTTTGAAACCTGCATCTGCTTTTCATACTGTAAATTTCATGATGAACAATCTGATAGAAGGGTCCAATATACTTATAAAAAGTCTCATTAAGTTCTATTAAAGACTGAGCAAGTTCATGTTTTGATCTGAATTTATTTTTTTAGTGAGATCACAGATTTTTAATCCACTATTTGTCAGTTGTTAGAACAAGAGGTAGATCTTCCAATCTGCCTGCAGTGTGTTTTGGACTGCTGTGTGTTCTCCTGCTGATTAGCAACGTAACAATCTACATGAACTGTGAGTATTTCTGCCTCAAACACAAATACAGTGCCCTACATAAAGTTTGGAACAAAGGCATATTTCTGTGATATGTGAGGTATATTTAAATATAAGGCCTTAATTGCAGTATTAAGAAATGTTCACTGTTTCATATGTTTAGACGCATGCTCTGTGTCTGGGCTCCAAAGAGAGAAATGTTTAGGTTAAGCTGTCAGTGAGAGTAGGAGACTATAAATTTTACCCCTCCCTTAGTCCCTTAAACATGCAAATGTATACCAACCTTTATGTTCACCATATTTGGAAAGGAGAAAGAACCATATAGATCGGGTCCTACCCAAGAGAGGGAGGAGAGAAAATAGAGATGGGAGAGAGAAGATAGAGAAGAGAGAATGGGGCAGAGACATGCGCGCGTTGAATCGGGAAAACTCTATCACGGGATCCTTAAGAACCCGTGAGACACTGTTTCTGTAAATAAAGATGTATTTACAACTTTAACCGTGTCTGCGGAGATTCTTTTCCATCACCTGTCTTCACAATACAGCAAAAGTTAACAACACATGTCTCTCTACTTCTTAGTTGAAAATTGATATCAAACTACGAGCTATTTAAAGTATACAACATGTATACAACATTTAATTTATTATTATTTTTTTTAACATATGGAATCCAATCAGGGTCAAAAACATTTGCATGTGAGAAAAGTGCACACACAAAAAAGTGTCTGAAAGTGTAATGAAGATTTGGAGCTGTAGATATATTTGTACATGTGTGCACCTGTATATATAATTTACATGTGTGAAAAAGTGCATGGGTACATATAATTTTACCATTCATTTTAACATTTTTAACATTTTTAACATTTTTTAAGTGAAGTTTCACACGTCTGATAGACAGAGGCACACGTCCTACATCTGAGTGCAGCACTAGAGTTTCAAGCCATATAGGCTGTATATAAGTGTGGACTGTAAATCCCCCTTCATTTCTACTATGATATTTTGGACAAAAATACACAAGCAACTAATCTTGAACATAGCAACTTTTGTTTAAAGATTTGAGATGATTGGTGATGTTTCCACGTCATGGTGAAACTGACACTGGACACTGCTCACCAGGTAGTGACCCCGGGGGCGAAAGATTCTACTTTTGGAGCTGGCATCATTTTAGCTGACATGGGAAAATTTGAAAAAGCTGGAGAATAAGAAACTTTATTGTAAAGATGTGTACAAAACAATTATAAAACTATGAGAGTTATTGGTCAAATATTGACAATCAAAATAAACTTTTTGGAATAATTATTGTAAAGAAAGAATTTAGTAGTGAGATTAATATCATATGAGGACTGCTAGGCCAAGAAAGAACTTTAATGATGCTCTTAATGCTGAAGGTAAAGAATACTCAGTGTTCTGTCCGATGGTGCATTAACAGCTTTCAGGAGGTGGATTTCAATTTGTCAGAGGCCACTATCCACAGAAGCTTTCAAATAAAGAGGCTACACGGCACGATGCAAACCACTAGTTATTCATAAAACTAGAACGTCCAGATTACAGTTTGTAAATAATTACTTAAATAACCTGCAGAACTCTACAAACATGTCTTGCAGTTTAAACCAAGACAGATCCGTATCTGAGTAATGGTAAAGGCAAAGTGTTGCAGCAAAAAGGAACTGCCCACAATCTAAGTATTTCACCTCTTCACACACGTATTTGGCATGTGTGAATATATCATGTCCGGCTGCAACAAATACTGACACACTTATATTCCTGAATGGTGTAACTGCTGATGACAGGAGCACAATGAATTCTGAAATGTAAAGGAACATCTTATCTGCTCACACTGGACCTGAATACACAATGTCGATAGGCTGATGCTGTGGAAGCACAAGCACACCAGTGGTTCCCCTTTGACAGCAAAATAACATCTGATAACAAACGTCTCAAAATATATTCCCTGTATTTTATCTCGATGCAGATATAAATGTGAAAGCGGAGAAGGACAGTCTGACACAAACTGTCATTTCTCTAAGAGCAAACTTCACAGCAGAGGCTGAAACATTTTTATCCCCCATCAGAAATCTCACTGAGGAAAGAGACCAGCTGAGGAATCATACTTCCACTGTGACTGGTGAAAAGAGAAAATAAAATATTTTTAACAATAATGAAACATGATATGTTATTTATATAAAGTGATGTGGCGGACACATGGATCCAGCTTTTACTACTGTTTAGAAAAGACCAAAAATTGCCATGATTCCAGACAGGAGTGCAAGAAGAAAGGTGGAGATTTGCTGATCATAAACGGCAAAGAGGAACAGTTGAGAGAGATATATACGGCGACAGACAGAGAGAAAGGTGTCTAAATTTTAATAATATTATTTTGCCCTCTAGGAGTTCATTAACAACCAAGGCATAAATACCTGGATTGGTTTTAACTGATACAGAAAAAGGAGGAAAGTGGAATGGGTGCATGGGTCAGCACTAAATTCATCTGTAGGAGTTTTAAAATCTTGAATTTAGTCATGGTGGATTAGATTAAATTTGTATGAATATTAAATAGAAACACTTGAGGGTTTGCAAAATATAAATTATTTGAAATGTCACCCATGATGTATTATTTATACATTAGTTAACCCCTTGATTTCCAAATTAAATACAAAATTTACATCTGAAAACAAGACTTCAGACCACGGCGCAGCATTCCAGTCCTTTTTCTCCTTGGCCCAGGTGAGATGCTTCTGGCATTGCCTCAATCATGAGTGGCTTGACACAAGGAATGTGACAGTTGTGGCCCATGTCCTGGGTACGTCTGTGTGTGGTGGCTCTTAAAGCACTGCCTCCAGCAGCAGTCCACTCCTTGTGAATCTCCCCCAAATTTTTGAATGGCCTTTTCTTGACCATCATTTCTTGGCTGTGGTTATCCCTGTTGCTCGTGCACCTTTTTCTATCACATTTTTTCCTTTCACTTACCTTACCATTAATATGCTTGGATACAGCAGGATGGTATCAATGACTGCCTTCTGGACATCAGTCAAGTCAGCAGTCTTCCCCATGATTGTTTAACCTACTCAGTTTGCCTTTGCAGGTGTTTTGTGTTGATTATTCTAATTTTCTGAGATGATGATTTTTTTTACAGTGTTCATTGGCAGTGATCCATAACAATCAACATTAAAAGAAATAAACACTTGAAATAGATCACTATGTTTGTAATGAGTCTATATATGAGTTTTACATTTTGGATTGAATAACTGAAATTAATTAACTATTTAGGCAGCACAGTGGCACACAGCCCCTGGGGTTGCTGGTTAATGTCCCACTCCAGGTGACTGTCCATGCAGAGTTTGGTGTGTTCTCCGCGTGTCCATGTGGGTTTTCTCCAGGTGCTCCGGTTTCCTCCCATGGTCCAAAAACACACATTGGTAGGTCGACTGGCGACTCAAAAGTGTCCATAGGTGTGAGTGAATGTGTGAATGTGTGTCACCCTGTGAAAGACTGGTGCCCCCTCCAGGGTGCATATAATCAATTAACAGAAAGCATTTTGATCAGGGCAGTGCATTGCAGAGAGCAAGGCAGAAATAAGTGTGAATTCCTGTTCGAGCATTTGACCACTGAAGTCAACAGTCACATTCATTTCCACTTTCAGAATTCAAAGCCTGAGAAATGAAGCAGCAATGCAAAGAATATTACAGGTGTCTGAAATACATATTAATATTTTATTTATTATTTATATTATTTATTTATTTTTATTTATTTATTATTATTATTATTCTTTATATTTATATTTACTCATTTACATTAAGTCTTTACCAGTGTGCAGCTGGCTGCTTGACTTCCTGACTGGAAGACCACAGGCAGTACGGGTTGGCAGTAACTCGTCCAGCACCATCACTCTGAACACGGGGGCTCCCCAAGGATGTGTGCTGAGCCCCCTTCTGTTCACTCTGCTAACCCACGACTGCTCTCCATCACACACCTCCAACCTCTTCATCAAGTCTGCGGATGACACGACTGTGGTAGGCCTCATCAGCAACAACGATGAGTCACACTACAGGAGCGAGGTGAGCCGGCTGGCCTCTTGGTGCAAACACAACAATCTCTCTCTGAACACTGAGAAGACCAAGGAGATTGTTGTGGACTTCAGGAGAACCCACACACAACATGCCCCTCTATCCATCAACGGGGCTGCTGTGGAGAGGGTGAGCACCACCAAGTTCCTGGGTGTGCACGTCACAGAGGACCTCTCCTGGACCATCAACACAGCATCACTGGCCAAGAAGTCTCACCAACGGCTCTACTTTCTCCGCAAGCTAAGAAGAGCAAGAGCTCCCACCCCCATCATGATCACCTTCTACAGTGGGGCCATTGAGAGTATCCTGACTAGCTGTTTCACTGCATGGTACGGGGCCTGCACAGCATCCGGCTGCAGAACCCTCCAGTGTATTGTGAGAATTGCTGAGAAGATCATTGGTACCTCTCTCCCCTGCCTTCAGGACTTACACAGCTCCCGTCTCCTACGAAAAGCCCTCTGCTTGACAGGTGATCCCACCCACCCGCTACACAGCTTCTTCAGCCTGCTGCCATCTGGAAGGAGACTGTGTAGTCTCAGGGCTAGGACCAGCAGACTGAGGGATAGCTCCATCCATCAGGCTGTGAGAATGCTGAACTCTCTCCCTGCTCCCTATTGTCCTCAGTCAGTGTCCCATTGACTCATGTATGTCTATCAGTGAGCTGCTGGTATCGTATGTCCTGCACTTGTCTTCCATTGTCCTGCACTTGTCTCCTGTTTGTTCACTTTCATATATTTATATACTTAGCTTAGTTGAATTTACTCTATTTTTTGTTACATGTTACTGCATCTTGGAGAGGAGAATAACGTAATTTCAATCCTTTGTATGTCCTGTACATATGCAGAATTGACAATAAAACTCTCTTGACTTGATTTGACTTCTATATTAGCTACACCTGTACCAGATGTTTAACCATTTAACCACCAACTAGAATCAGTTAACAATGGACATAATGTATTTTTATACATCAGTGATAATTAGTGCATCTTAACATATGAAACAATTAACTTCAGTATTAAGAATTGAAATCTAACAGAGCATTTGCAATAAGAAAGTAGTTTATTTATCCTTAAGGTGGTCAGCACACAATAGCACAGAGTATTATGTGAATGTGGACAAAGAAGATGTTTTCACAGAGAGTTTATATAGGTAGTTTATACACCATAACCATAAGATAATCACTCTAAATTTCTGCGAGCTTAGCTTCCTTAGAGACACCCCAGTTTGATATACAAGACGAGGTACAGAATGTTTAGTTCTGATAAAGCACTGACTTCTAAATGTCCTGGCATACACTTAGTTTCTGAGTTCTGATGTACGGTTAGAAATGAATATATAGACAAAACAAGCAGACAGGGTCTTTCAACAGAGACATATAAAAATTTCCATTACAATCGTCACCCTTTCTTTCTCTGTGTTAAACATGACCATTAATGAATATTAAGGTGTTTACTATCTGATTGAACCATTTATAAACATTTATAAGTGTAGACTTGTTTTAAAGAAGTATAGTCTTGTTTTAAAGTTGTGGACTGCATACTGTAGCACAGGTGTTTTTCAAGGACACTTCACCCCCCGCTGAACTCAACTGTACAACGCAGAGAGACTGGTGCTGTGAAAGCTCAAGCATATCATCAGTTCCCCTTTTACACCAAAACAACTTTTGGGAACAAACATCACAGAATTTACATGTGCTTCTTCTGTGTATTTTATTTTGATACAGATATAAATGTGAAAGCAGAGAAAGACAGTCTGACCGAAACCCTTTCAACCCGCATCAGAAATCTCACTGAGGAAAGAGACCAGCTGAGGAATCAGACACCCACTGTAACTGGTGAGAAGAGAAAATCATTTGTTGCAGTTTTTATTTTTACACTCATTAAATATTGCATGTTTTTTAAGGAGGAGATCTGCTGATTATTAGCAGCAAAGAGGAACAGGTGAGAGACACACACAGAGACAGAGAGAGAGAGAAAGAGAGAGAGTGAGGTGTCTTTATTTTAATAATACTCTTTTGTCCTCTAGGAGTTCATTAACAATCAAGGCATAAATACCTGGATTGGTTTAACTGATGAAGAAAAAGAAGGAGAGTGGAAGTGGGTGGATGGGTCAGCACTGACCACTGGGTAAATTCATTTTTATTTTATTTGTAATATCTGGTAAAGTCTTGAATTTAGTCATGGTGGATTAGATTAAATTTGTATGAATATTAAGTAGAAACACTTGAGGGTTTGCAAAATATAAATTATTTGAAATGTCATCCATTACGTATTATTTATACATTAGTTAAAACTTTACATCATCACATAGTAACTGATTACATAATTATTAATAAAGTACTGTGTAAAGTGATAGTTTGTCCCTAGATCATATTTCTTAACTGTGTGTAACTATTAAAGAAAGAAAAATAAGAACTAAATATTGGTGTCACATTGTTTATTACTAAGCAGTTAATAAATTATGGGTAATTATCTATGCTTAATTAGCATTAAATAATGAACAAACAATGAATTATCAACGAATACTTAACCTTTCATTTATCCTAATCTACTTAGCAGTTGCAGACTCAGACTATTTCAAGGGCAGGGGTGAAAAAACAAAAAGGGCATTCTACTGTTCATTTCTACATTCCGAAAAATAAGAAAATAAAGTGGCCAACAATATATGAGATTAAATCAAATTCTATATCTAGGTATTAACCTAACTTAGTGGGCTCTTGCAAAAACGCATACCATGCTTGTTATCAGCTGTGTGATGTGTTTTAAAAGTAAGATGTGCATTTAAAATCTTATCAAAAGTATTTTACTGGACCCTAGACTGCTGTCATGGCACCAACTTGGGGAAAGCCTCTCCCAGGAGGGGTGTTACAAGGGCACTGCGTCATGTTTTCTCACTTGGAAGGGCATCTGAGAGGGAATGTTGAATTTATCCCATTGAGGGAGTGCCTATAGGGCACTATATAACCTTTTCTCCACTGACAAGGCTTCCATTAGAAAACTTACCCATATTTAGTCTAATGTAGATACATCCTTTGCATGTGATTTTCTCTTCTGGAAAAGGCACTGTCAAGGAGGGGCACAATAGAGGATACCTAATAATGAACCCTTGTCTATTGAAAGACAAACATATAAGGCACTTCTTAAGACGCATTATTGAATTTTCTTGCTCGTCATCTTAAATTATTGCAAGAAATGGCACACAAGAGGGCACTTTGTTATTTATTTGCCACATGAAGGGCTGCCAATAGGGCAAGTTGTCTCGTTTTTGCAACTTTGCCAGTCTTGAGGGCACTAGTGACATTTTGCAACAATCGGAGCATGAGGTGGGGGGGCCCCAGGGTCCACCACTGTTATTCAGCATTAATTACTGCCAATCTTAATCATGTTACAGACATATACAAATGTCTTCATGTAGACTGGTGTTCCTACCTGAGCAGGGAATCGAAATTAATCATCTTCTGAATAAAAGGCAGCAGTGTTAGCCACTACTCTACTCAAACCACATTCAGGACTCCTCAAGTAATGTGTGGCCTATGAATGAAATAATGTAAAATAAATCAATAATGTGAAATTTCTAATGCTTGCCTCTTTGCTGTTTGTTAATCTCAGATACTGGAGGTCAGGTGAACCCAGTAATAATGGTAGGGCGGAGCACTGTGCTGTTTTCTGGGTCTCCCCTTCCACACTGAACACATGGAATGATCGGAACTGCATGCGAACATCAGACTGTATCTGTGAATCTACAAAGCCACCCTCATAAAAGCTTGAGGTATAAAGTATAAGCTTTTGGATAAAAATTGATCCCCACTGTCATTTTAATGCAAACGTATTCCACCGTTAAAAAGTGAACACAAGAGAGTGAACACAACCTAACACAGAGTAAATATAACATGGATGTTGTAACACATTTGTTGGTCATTTTTTAACGAGCTGTGTGGCACCAACATAATTATTTTTTAACATCTGACATAAGTCTATGTAAGCATCTATAAAGGCTTAATCCAACAAACAGCAACTGTCATAAAGCACTTATTGGAAAACACCTTTATAAAATCTGCACAGTTTGTGGACACAGACATTCAGCACTGGGTGGTGAAGCAGTCGAACTGCATTAAGTGAAGGAGTATGATTCAATAACTTTGGGATGGATAGTGTTTAATGCTGTGATCCAGAACTAAACAGAACATCAGAACCTGACCTCACTGTTGCTGTAATGAATGAATATCATCATATCTTCACAGTTAAATTGTAATATTTATTGTCTACTTTACAAAGAGGTGTAGAAGCTGTTACTGTATCAGTGGGGGTCAAATTACTAATACCCTGGATTTCAGAAGAAATATTTCATGAGCATCTCTCCACAGATTTGCCACTTCACTCTGTTTTTGATATTTCTGCTTCTGCTTTATGGTTGAAAATATATTAGTCCTGATAGTCATTTTCATTTTTCACTTGAGTTTTTATGTGTAGTAGATGTTTGATTGTTTTATTCAATTATAGCAAATAAAATTAATAAAATTACAAAACCTGTTCATTTTCAAAAGTGGAATAAAACACAAAAAGTAAAACATTGTAAATGGGAGCATCATCATTTCTACATCCAGTGTTTTAATAACAGTGTTAGTCACAGCTGTCTGAGTGTTGACTCCATCACAAATATATCACAGGTTTAAATCAGCATCTGAGGCTAGGAGTCTTAGAAAACACAGTTGACCTCACTCTCTGGGTGAATTCCCTGGGTCCTTCCCTTTTACTGCATGATGATGTCTGTGCAGGTGCCTGTGAGCTGATGTGACAGATCTGGACAGTTACTATTTTTAAATTGTCTAGTTGCATGGCATCATCAGCACAGTCTCAGGAGACCCAAGCCCACACATATCCATGGTCAATGCTACCAAATAATTCCTTCAAAAAAAACAACCAGTTATTTTTTCCAGACACATTTTCATGTCTATTGTAGAAATACATCTATTTTAAACATGACCACTTGTATCTATGTGACTATAGAGTATAAACTGGTTTATTCTCATGTGTTGATCATTTTTTAGCAGTGGAATGTTCTTTACATCACTTCTGCAGAGAAATGGAATTATTAATGTTTCTTTTCAGTTAAATAAATTAATGTTTAATGTATGTAGTTTATGAGGGGGAAAAATGTCAGCACGATATCTTCCTCTCGTGGAATGATCCCTATATTTGCATATATCTACAGTACAAATGTAAGAAATAGCGCCTCTTTCTCGTGCAACAGAGTGAGTGCGTTTGAGGTCATTTCCATGAAGTGAATCACATCAAATGTAAGCAGTGAAATATTTAATTGCATCCAACATTTACTTCTCTTTTTTTTGTATGGTATTTAGGTATAAAGACAATAAGCCTTAACATTATATTTAAACATGTACAACCAAATGCTCCATTAATTATTTTATTAATATACCATTATTTTGCTTCAGACATTTCTTGTAACATTAAAAATACTATTTTTAAAATGGCCTGTAATGTGTTTTTTAACCAAATCCTTCAAATCCACATAGTTCTCAGTGAGCTCTATTCTGGTCATATTTGAGGAGGGATTTATCATATTTGTGTATTGTGGTTTATATCTGACTCGAAAGTGTCCGTAGGTGTGAGTGAATGTGTGTGTGTGTCTGTGTTGCCCTGTGAAGGACTGGCGTCCCCTCCAGGGTGTATTCCCGCCTTGCGCCCGATGATTCCAGGTAGGCTCTGGACCCCCCGCGACCCTAAAATTGGATAAGCGGTTACAGATAATGGATGGATGGATGGTTTATATCTTAGCATCGCTGAACATTTCACACAACACCCAAGTTTAGAAAAAAACAAAATTTTTCGAAATGGGTTTGAAGGGGCTTTAAAGCCCCTGTTCAAATATAAAGCTGCTCCAATCCACAGCTTCACTGGCTCAGATTCACTGTTAGAGTCAGCACAACAGATGACAATGACGGCTAATTACAGTCATGAAAGCGGCTTGTATATAACGTCTTGTTAGGGAAACGCAGGAGGATGTGGGTGTTAGTTAACGTTAGCTGTGGTCAGGTTGTGGATGCAGCAAATTACACTTAGTCTCTGGTCGTGTCCCAAACTGCACACTGCTGCACTGAATGGTATTTAAATATAACAATATACCACCCTTAGCAGTGCTATCTGTAGTATGTACAGTTCCATAGTGTGTTGTTTGGTATTTTACTGCCTTATCTACTTAGGAATCAGCTTATAGCTATCTAATGTTTTGGTATGGGATTGGCTTCCCTTGTGGAAAAAAAGTGTACTATTTTGGAACCACTCATTTGTACTATATCCTTATTAATATGTAATTTAAATTATATCAAATTACACTGATTATATACTGAGTGTACTAGTCATTATTTCTGCAAATCTAAGTACACTTCAAATGTATTTATAAAGCTTAGTGTTGTATAAGTCAAATTCATATTATTTACAAGTATTGTAATATGTAATAGAGGTATATTTGTGCTAATGCATATATTTATTATGAATTATTATTTTGACATGGTCTAATTGTTTATATTAGTGACTTATTTTATATTTTATTAATAAATCCATCTCATTTTAATGTGTTTTAGAAATGAGGCAGGCAGCTCAGATAAATCAGGGCATGTGAGAGAAGTGCACACAAAAAAGTGTCTGAAAGTGTAATGAAGATTTGGAGCAGATTTTCACAAGTCTGATAGACAGAGGCACACATTTCCTACATCTGAGTGCAGCACTAGAGTTTCAAGACATATAGGCTGTATATAAGTGTGGACTGTAAATCCCCCTTCATTTCCACTGTGATTGTTTTAAGAGAAAATGTGGCTGAAATGGAAGTTGCCATCTTCTTTACACTTGCAGAAATTGCAAAGCAAGATGGAGACAGAGGGTGTCAGCATTTAAAAATACAGAAGCAACTAAGATTGAACAAAGCAAATTTTTTTTTTAAATTTGAGATGATTGGTATTCGTGTGGATGAAAAACTGGTGTGAGTGTGTGTGTGTGTGTGTGTGTGCGCGCATGTGTGTGTGTGTGTGTGTCTGTGTGTGAGAGCGTTAGAGAGAGAGATAGAGATAATACTGTTTTGTCCTCTAGGAGTTTATTAACAATCAAGGCATAAATACCTGGATAATCGTTAGGATTTTTAAAATAAAATAAAGTCAAATTTTGAATGTAGTCGTGGTGGATTAGATTAATTTTGTATGAATATTAAATAGAAACACTTTACTTGATAACCCAAGGGGGAGTGTGGGGGGGGGGTTACACTGAAGTGTACTTATCTTAAATATACTTAGTACAATATGATTATTTTTCTGTTCATTTATTTATCTAACTATAATTGTTCATTTATTTGTTCATTGTAATTTTGGGAACCTAGCACCTTCCTTTGTGTTCTCTGTTTGAAAGTTGTAATGTCTGTGTGTGCATTCTTCTGTAATTGTCTGTAAGTCTATTTTATTATTAATTATAATTTAATTATTGTAAAATGTCTTTTTCAGTTGATATTACATGTTGCAAAATTTCAGAAAAGCAATAAAAAGATTTACCCCAAAGAGGTATACTTAGTATACTTCCATGCACTCATGATTAATGTACTAAAAGTGTGCTAATTTTAGTGTACTATGTACTTAGTATGCTATTTATATATCGTCAGTGCTACTAAAAGTATGCTTAAATCATCAATGCCCAGGCACTTCAAACAGCTTTTCAGCTTCACCACTGGTAATTATCCTTCATGGAGTACGTCCAGCACCTGGAGGGTTCACAGCCCTGGTTTAAAGAAAGTAAGTGAAATATGCTGACAGCATTGTATTCACTTTTGCTCGGCCATCATGTCTGTTTCAGTTCATAGACTCTAGACAGCATCGGGTACCAATATACCAATGATCTCTTGCTTGATCTCATAACTTGTTATATCTCCATTTATATCATGTGGAACATGTCAACAAGCCCATCATCATTTTCATGCTGTTCTATTCCTTCCAACTCAATGTTATATGTATGAGCATACAATAATAGCACCCATCTCTGTAATCAAACACAGACACAGAGCTTTCCTACTTTGGTTTTTTGTCTATAGCTGTGTTCATCCTAGGAACTAGAGGCAGAGACAATGGGGCGTTCCCCTCCATTAGCACAAATCTGAGATGATCTTTCTACAATTCTACTCACATTGCACTATTAAATTCTAGAGCAAATAACAGCTGTTTTACCTATTTTAAACACAAGGGGGAGTCACTCTATAAAGTTGTTAATTTTACCAATTTTAGGGAACAATTTGATTGTTCGTCTCGTGCAACTTGCATTTTATATGAACGAATGAATCGATGAATGAATAGATGAATTAATTAAGAACTAACTAAAAATAAATAAATAAATAAATTAATTAATTAATTAAAAACAACTGATATTGGACAATATAATTTCTAGGTACAAAACCTTCTCACACGTTCCTTTCGGTTGTATACATCGCAGTCCTGTTTGCCATGATCTTAGTTACTTAAAAAAATATGGTGGGAGTGTGTGAAATGAAATCATAGACCACTGATAATAGTAAATACACACTGACTGCTATTCAAAAAAATATTTAGAACTTCAAAGGGAAAAAATATATCTTCATGAGAATGAGATTTCCATCCCGAAGCCAACAGATGGCGCCAGTGTAGCACTTCTGCTTAAAGAGCTCATATACATTACACTTATGATCGAACATGACTACATTTAAATGATTGATTTCAAAGGTTTTTTTAATTAACACTATTTTTAATGTGTTTCTAAGGCTTAAATATATAAATGACCTCTTTTCTGATTGGCTATCATGTGTCTTAATTAAAAAGCATTTCATAGTGAAGCTATCTTTTTAACTTCAGCTGAATAGTGGCTATACGTAAATATACAGCACAATGTTTTGGGACATTTTGCACAGTGACACACTCATACCGATGGACACTTTTGAGTCACCAATCCATCTACCAACGTGTGTTTTTGGATCGTGGGAGGAAACCAGAGCACCCAGAGGACACCCATGCAGACACAGAGAGAACACACCAAATTCCTTACCCTGAATGGAGCTTTTAACATGGATGTTGTCACAAAGCAGCCTCACAGACTTAGTATCAGAACAGATCATGTGGATCAGAAAGCCCCATGAAAGCAAGCTGAAGGTAACAGTGGCAAGGAAAAGCTCCCTGAAGGCTGGAGGAAATTTGGAGTCTGCAGTTGCCACTGTTCAACATGAGGACAAGAGATGTTCAGATGAAGGTCAGTTGAGCTATTGTGAGTTTAGAAAATAAGAATAAAACTGTAAGAGTCATTGGTAAAACATTGGAATTACCAGAAATAACTGTTTGGAAAATTATTGTGAAGAAAGAAGGCACTGATGAGCTCATTAATCATAAAGGGTCTGCTAGACCAAGAAAGACCTTCACTGCTAATTACAGAAGATTATTTTCTATGATAAAGTCCTCCATTGTCTTGGAGACAGATCAAAACAGACTTGAGGTGGAAGGTGTCTATTTTTCAAAGACTATTTTCCACAGACGTCTTCATGAACAGAAACACAGAGACTGTATAGCAAGGTGCAAACCACTAATTAACCACAAAATCATAAATGCAAGACGATATTTAAGAATATTTAAAAGAGCTTCTGGAGAAAGTCTTGTGGACAGATTAGATCGAGATTAACATGCTATCAGAGTGACGGCATGAGTGTCGTTAGAAGTCAATAAGGAAACCACGTTTCCTGTGGAAATGTGGTGAGGTGTCATTGCTTGGCCTGATATGGCTGCCCATGTATTGGTGCACTTAACTTCATAGATGGTGTATGTGCTGAAGACAGTAGCTCAATGAATTCTAAGGTCTATAGGAACATCGTACCTGCTCAAGTTCCAGTTAATAACTCCAACATCATTGGATGGCACTTCAGCCAACAACATGATCATGATCCCGAATATACTACTGAGGCTACTGAGGCAACACAGCTGTTTTTCATAAGTAGACAAACAAGACATTTCTTCAGTCACACAATTTAAATCCATCTAAGTATGTGTACCATATGCCAAAGAGAATACTTAAAGAACCGTGACCCTGAACTGGATAAGCGGTTACAGATAATGAATGAATGAATGAATACTTAAAGAAACAAGGCCCCAAAACAAGCAAATAGCTGAAGAAAACTGAATGAATCACAGATTTCATGGAGTCATTTACATGTAAAAAATATGCAATAAAGTACATAGCAATGATAGGTCCATTAAAGTAGTCATTTTATATTTTATTTATTATGGTGCCCTGAAAAAAAGTAATTTCTGTATGGTGAAACAAAATGTACACAAATGCACTTGAATGAGATGAAAATATGAAATGTGTAATTTATCAATCATGAGTCATTGGTAATATATCATGTTAAAGTAAGGAGCATATCAAGAAATATATTCTGTTATTCATGGTCTTATGATTAAAATAAATCAATTCAGGTGGGCTAGAAATTTCAAGCTATAACCATCCCAGACTTTTCTTTTTTTTTCTTTAATTCAGTTAATTCATTCATTCATTCATTTTCTGTAACCGCTTATCTAGTTCAGGGTCGCGGTGGGTTTGGAGCCTACCCAGAATCATTCCGCGCAAGGCAGGAACACACCCTGTAGGGGACACCAGTCCTTCACAGGGTAACACACACTCACACACACCTACGGTCACCTAGCCACCTATCAACTGGTGTTTTGGGACCATGGGAGGAAACCGGAGCACCCAGAGGAAATCCATGCAGACACAGGGAGAAACACCTCACAGACAGTCACACGGAGTGGGAGCTGGAGCTGTGTGACTGCGACACTACCTACTGCACCACTGTGCTGCTACTAATTCAGTTCAATTTTGTTGTTTATTGGATGAATTGTGAAGACAGGTGGTGGAAAAATCTGTGCATGCATGCATAAGGTAATGTTAATCGTCATTTGAGAATATACATCTGCGTATTTTATAGTTAATAAAACACCTTGTGCATTTTTATTGTGTACATAGTGTACTTATAATGTACTTTAATGTGTGAACATTTTTTATTTGATTTTCATGGAATGGATGACTGTGCTCACTCTTTTAGTCAAAGCAGTGAAGGCTTCGAGAGATATAATGGACCAGTGTCCTTATTGTATCTAACCCTCATTCCCACTGCTCTTATGTCACTGCTGCATGTATGTATGTATATTCCATTATGGGTCATGGAAGTATCATAAACAAAGACACACCTGTGTGTTTCTGTACCTACTGTTGACAGTGTCTTTGTCTTTTTTCCCATTTTCATGTATCTACCTGCTCTGCTTGTGTCAGCCACCATTTTCATGGATTAACATAAGGCTGGACCAATAAAATTCAATCGTCAATAAAACTAACTGCATGCCTGACATCATCACTGACAAAACAAATTATTTTCCTGAAATAACAATGACAGGATTATTAGTAACACCACGTTTATAATTATAAAGTAGCAAAGGTATTTTTGAAAGTGATAATGTTTAAATTTTTTCAAAACAAAGCTTTTTCTCATAAAACTTATAAAACTTATTCCCTGAATGAACCTGTGTATACTCCACAGGGTGGGTGCCATACATTACATCACTCAGTTACAAGATAAATAAAACCCTGGCCATGAGGGATTCTGTGTTTTGTGGAACGAATAGTGATTATTTCTAGTGAAGATGTTCAAACTGTGTACAAACTACTATCTCTGGAGTAAAGAGGCCAGAGGTGACACCATGACAAAAATATCCCTTTAGACCACAAACACTTTAGTAGTTTCATTCTCGTCACTGCTTTTGCTTATTAACACTGCAGAAGTGACAGAAGCTCAGTGTGGAACAAGTGCTGAAAGTACATCAGAGAGATAATGGTGGAGGAAATCTATGATGATGTGGTCAGCTTTGACCTGAGTGAGATGGACAGAGAGGAGAAGTTGGTGGCCATTTATCAAAGTGCAGATGCTGTTAGAGCTCAGAAAACAAGCACAAAAACTATCAGCACACAAAGGGAAACAACTATACAGGACACAGGTAAAGTACATAACTTTCAAAACCAAATAATTGTTTTCTTTTGTTTGATTTTTTTTTATATCTTTTGAAACCTCCATCTGCTTTTCATATTGTAAATTTCATGATGAACAATCTGATAGAAGGGTCCAATATTACTTATAAAAAATCTCATTAAGTTCTATTTAAAGACTGAGCAAGTTCATGTTTTTATCTGAATTTATTTTTAGTGAGATCACAGATATTTAATCCACTATTTATCAGTTGTTAGAACAAGAGGTAGATCTTCCAATCTGCCTGCAGTGTGTTTTGGACTGCTGTGTGTTCTCCTGCTGATCAACAACGTAACGCTCTACATGAACTGTGAGTATTTCTGCCTCAAACACAAATACAGTGCCCTACATAAAGTTTGGAACAAAGGCATATTTCTGTGATATGTGAGGTATATTTAAATATAAGGCCTTAATTGCAGTATTAAGAAATGTTCACTGTTTTATATGTTTAGATGCATGCTCTGTGTCTGGGCTCCAAAGAGAGAAATGTTTAGGTTAAGCTGTCAGTGAGAGTAGGAGACTATAAATTTTACCCCTCCCTTAGTCCCTTAAACATGCAAATGTATACCAACCTTTATGTTCACCATATTTGGAAAGGAGAAAGAACCATATAGATCGGGTCCTACCCAAGAGAGGGAGGAGAGAAAATAGAGATGGGAGAGAGCAGATAGAGAAGAGAGAATGGGGCAGAGACATGCGCGCGCTGAATCAGGAAAACTCTCTCACGGGATCCTTAAGAACCCGTGAGACACTGTTTCTGTAAATAAAGATGTATTTACAACTTTAACCGTGTCTGCGGAGATTCTTTTCCATCACCTGTCTTCACAATACAGCAAAGTTAACAACACATGTCTCTCTACTCCTTAGTTGAAAATTGATATAAAACTATGAGCTATTTAAAGTATACAACATGTATACAACATTTAATTTATTTATTTTTTTTAACATATGGAGTCTAATCAGGGTCAAAAACATTTGCATGTGAGAGAAGTGCACAAACAAAAAAGTGTCTGAAAGTGTAATAAAGATTTGGAGCTGTAGATATATTTGTACATGTGTGCACCTGTATATATATTTTAAACGTGTGAAAAAGTGCATGGGTACATATAATTTTACCATTCATATTTTTAACAGTGAAGTTTCACACGTCTGATAGACAGAGGCACACATTTCCTACATCTGAGTGCAGCACTAGAGTTTCAAGACATATAGGCTGTATATAAGAGGGGACAGTAAATCCCCCTTCATTTCTACTATGATATTTTGGACAAAAATACACAAGCAACTAATCTTGAACATAGCAACTTTTGTTTAAAGATTTGAGATGATTGGTGATGTTTTCACGTCATGGAGAAACTGACACTGGACGCTGCTCACCAGGTAGTGACCCCGGGGGCGAAAGATTCTACTTTTGGAGCTGGCATCATTTTAGCTGACATGGGAAAATTAGAAAAACCTGGAGAATAAGAAACTTTATTGTAAAGATCTGTACAAAACAATTATAAAACTATTAGAGTTATTGGTCAAATATTGACAATCAAAATAAACTTTTTGGAATAATTATTGTAAAGAAAGAATTTAGTAGTGAGATTAATATCACATGAGGACTGCTAGGCCAAGAAAGAACTTTAATGATGCTCTTAATGCTGAAGGTAAAGAATACTCAGTGTTCTGTCCGATGGTGCATTAACAGCTTTCAGGAGGTGGATTTCAGTTTGTCAGAGGCCACTATCCACAGAAGCTTTCAAATAAAGAGGCTACACGGCACGATGCAAACCACTAGTTATTCATAAAACTAGAACGTCCAGATTACAGTTTGTAAATAATTACTTAAATAACCTGCAGAACTCTACAAACATGTCTTGCAGTTTAAACCAAGACAGATCCGTATCTGAGTGATGGTAAAGGCAAAGTGTTGCAGCAAAAAGGAACTGCCCACAATCTAAGTATTTCACCTCTTCACACAAGT
Source organism: Hoplias malabaricus (assembly GCF_029633855.1). Lineage (NCBI taxonomy): Eukaryota > Metazoa > Chordata > Actinopteri > Characiformes > Erythrinidae > Hoplias > Hoplias malabaricus. Next base: position 12,171,034 of record NC_089801.1, on the reverse strand, counting down.
ATTTGGCATGTGTGAATATATCATGTCCGGCTGCAACAAATACTGACACACTTATATTCATGAATGGTGTAACTGCTGATGACAGGAGCACAATGAATTCTGAAATGTAAAGGAACATCTTATCTGCTCACACTGGACCTGAATACACAATGTCGATAGGCTGATGCTGTGGAAGCACAAACACACCAGTGGTTCCCCTTTGACAGCAAAATAACGTCTGATAACAAACGTCTCAAAATATCTTCCCTGTATTTTATCTCGATGCAGATATAAATGTGAAAGCGGAGAAGGACAGTCTGACACAAACTGTCATTTCTCTAAGAGCAAACTTCACAGCAGAGGCTGAAACATGTTTATCCCCCATCAGAAATCTCATTGAGGAAAGAGACCAGCTGAGGAATCATACTTCCACTGTGACTGGTGAAAAGAGAAAATAAAATATTTTTAACAATAATGAAACATGATATGTTATTTATATAAAGTGACGTGGCGGACACATGGATCCAGCTTTTACTACTGTTTAGAAAAGACCAAAAATTGCCATGATTCCAGACAGGAGTGCAAGAAGAAAGGTGGAGATCTGCTGATCATAAACGGCAAAGAGGAACAGTTGAGAGAGATATATACGGCGACAGACAGAGAGAAAGGTGTCTAAATTTTAATAATATTATTTTGCCCTCTAGGAGTTCATTAACAACCAAGGCATAAATACCTGGATTGGTTTTAACTCATAAAGAAAAAGAAGGAGAGTGGAAGTGGGTGCATGGGTCAGCACTAAATTCATCTGTAGGAGTTTTAAAATCTTGAATTTAGTCATGGTGGATTAGATTAAATTTGTATGAATATTACATAGAAACACTCGAGGGTTTGCAAAATATAAATTATTTGAAATGTCACCCATGATGTATTATTTATACATTAGTTAATCCCTTGATTTCCAAATTAATTACAAAATTTACATCTGAAAACAAGACTTCAGACCACGGCGCAGCATTCCAGTCCTTTTTCTCCTTGGCCCAGGTGAGATGCTTCTGGCATTGTCTCTATCATGAGTGGCTTGACACAAGGAATGTGACAGTTGTGGCCCATGTCCTGGGTACATCTGTGTGTGGTGGCTCTTAAAGCACTGCCTCCAGCAGCAGTCCACTCCTTGTGAATCTCCCCCAAATTTTTGAATGGCTTTTTCTTGACCATCATTTCTTGGCTGTGGTTATCCCTGTTGCTCGTGCACCTTTTTCTATCACATTTTTTCCTTTCACTTACCTTACCATTAATACGCTTGGATACAGCAGGATGGTATCAATGACTGCCTTCTGGACATCAGTCGAGTCAGCAGTCTTCCCCATGATTGTGTAGCCTACTCAGTTTGCCTTTGCAGGTGTTTTGTGTTGATTATTCTAATTTTCTGAGATGATGATTTTTTTTACAGTGTTCATTGGCAGTGATCCATAACAATCAACATTAAAAGAAATAAACACTTGAAATAGATCACTATGTTTGTAATGAGTCTATATATGAGTTTTACAAGTGAATGTGTGTCACCCTGTGAAAGACTGGTGCCCCCTCCAGGGTGCATATAATCATTTAACAGAAAGCATTTTGATCAGGGCTGTGCATTGCAGAGAGCAAGGCCTCCTGATAAGTGTGATGCAGAAATAAGTGTGAATTCCTGTTCGAGCATTTGACCACTGAAGTCAATAGTCACATTCATTTACACTTTCAGAATTCAAAGCTTGAGAAATGAAACAGCAAAGCAAAGAAAATTACATATTATATATTGAAATACATATTAATATTTTATATTTTATTGTATTATTTTATTATTATTATTTAATTTTATTTATTGTTTAATTTATTATTATTATTTTTATTTATTATTATTATTTTATTTTATATTAATATTTACTCATTTACATTAAGTCTTAACCACTGTGCAACTGGCTGCTCTACTTTCTCTGCAAGCTATGAAGAGCAAGAGCTCTCACCCCCATCATGATCACCTTCTACAGTGGGGCCATTGAGAGTATCCTGACTAGCTGTTTCACTGCATGGTACGGGGCCTGCACAGCATCCTGCTGCAGAACCCTCCAGTGTATTGTGAGAACTGCTGAGAAGATCATTGGTACCTCTCTCCCCTGCCTTCAGGACTTATACAGCTCCTACGAAAAGCCTTCTGCTTGACAGAAGATCCCACCCACCCGCTACACAGCTTCTTCAGCCTGCTGCCATCAGGGCGGAGACTGCATAGTCTCAGGGCTAGGACCAGCAGACTGAGGGATAGCTCCATCCATCAGGCTGTGAGAATGCTGAACCCTCTCCCTGCCCCCCCCCCCCCCCCCTCCCACTTCTGCCCCCCCCCACACACCACTCAGCAACCTCATCAATTACCACCAATACCCAACTGTGACTTTGAAAATCAGGCAGGCACTCAATCACTTTAACCAGCCTCCAGGCTTCATATTTGCACTACTGTTGACATCGGGTCTGTTTATATTGATACTGTCAAGTGCACTTGTTCACTTTATTTAGTTGTTATGCGATTATCTTGCACTATTGTCTACTCTGCCTTGTACATCCAGTATCCTTCCTCCTCCTATTATGATTATTTTGCACTATTGTTTGCACTGCCTTGTACATCCAGTATCCTACCTCCAAATCAGGTTATTGTCCTCAGTCAGTGTCCCATTGACTCATGTATGTCTATCAGTGAGCTGCTGGTATCGTATGTCCTGCACTTGTCTTCCGTTGTCCTGCACTTGTCTCCTGTTTGTTCACTTTCATATATTTATATACTTAGTTGAATTTAGTCTATTTTTTGTTACATGTTACTGCATCTTGGAGAGGAGAGTAACATAATTTCAATCCTTTGTATGTCCTGTACATATGCAGAATTGACAATAAAACTCTCTTGACTTGACTTGACTTGACTTCTATATTAGCTACACCCGTTCCAGATGTCTAACCATTTAACCACCAAGTTGAGTCAGTTAACAACGGACATAATGTATTTTTATACATCAGTGATAATTAGTGCATCTTAACATATGAAACAACTAACTTCACATTCTCGGGCCTAAGCTTATTATTTCCCTTGACATTTTCCCCTGGCAATTTTATTAAAAAACTTATCACTCTTGTGGTGGAGAAAATAAATACAAGTATTAAGAACTGAAATCTAACAGAGCATTTGCAATAAGAAAGTAGTTTATTTATCCTTAAGGTGGTCAGCACACAATAACACAGAGTATTATGTGAATGTGGACAAAGAAGATGTTTTCACAGAGAGTTTATATAGGTAGTTTATACACCATAACCATAAGATAATCACTCTAAGTTTCTGCAAGCTTAGCTTCCTTAGAGACACCCTAGGTTGATATACAAGACGAGGTACAGAATGTTTACTTCTGATAAAGCACTGACTTCTAAATGTCCTGGCATACACTTAGTTTCTGTGTTCTGTTGACGATTATAAATGAATATATAGACAAAACAAGCAGACAGGGTCTTTCAACAGAGACATATAAAAATTTCCATTACAATCGTCACCCTTTCTTTCTCTGTGTTAAACATGACCATTAATGAATACTAAGGTGTTTACTATCTGATTTGAACCATTTATAAACATTTATAAGTGTACTCTTCTTTTAAAGTTGTGGACTGCATACTGTAGCATGTGTGTTTTTCAAGGACACTTCACCCCCCGCTGAACGCAACTGTACAACGCAGAGACTGATGCTGTGGAGGTGCAAGCATATCATCGGTTCCCCTTTTACACCAAAACAACTTTTGGGAACAAACACCACAGAATTTATATGTGTTTCTTTCATGTATTTTATTTTGATACAGATATAAATGTGAAAGCAGAGAAAGACAGTCTGACCGAAACCCTTTCAACCTGCATCAGAAATCTCACTGAGGAAAGAGACCAGCTGAGGAATCAGACACCCACTGTAACTGGTGAGAAGAGTAAATCATTTGTTCCAGTTTTTATTTTTACACTCATTAAATATTGTATGTTTTTTTATTATTATTTAAAGTGACGTGGCTGACACATGGATCCAGCTTTTATTACCATTTAGAATGGACCAAAAACTGGAATGATTGCAGACAGGAGTGCCAGAAGAAAGGAGGAGATCTGCTGATCATTAACAGCAAAGAGGAACAGGTGAGAGACACACAGAGACAGAGACAGAGAATGAGAAAGAGAAAGAGTGAGGTGTCTTAATATTAATAATACTGTTTTGTCCTCTAGGAGTTCATTAACAACCAAAGCATAAATACCTGGATTGGTTTAACTGATGAAGAAAAAGAAGGAGAGTGGAAGTGGGTGGATGGGTCAGCACTGACCACTGGGTAAATTCATCTGTAGGATTTGTAATGTCTGGTAAAATCTTGAATGTAGTCATGGTGGATTAAATTAAATTTGTATGAATATTAGACTGAAAAAATTTATTTGAGATATAATAATAATGATAAAATAATAATGCACCCTTGTCTATTGAAAGACAAACATATAAGGCACTTCTTAAGACACATTATTGAATTTTCTTGAGGACACGTCATCTTAAATTATTGCAAGAAATGGCACCAAAGAGGGCACTTTGTTATTTATTTGCCACATGAAGGGCAGCCAATAGGGCAGTTTGTCTCGTTTTTGCCACTTTGCCACTCTTGAGGGCACTAGTGACATTTTGCAACAATCAGAGCACGAGGTGTCCACCATTGTTATTTTGCATAAATTACTGCCAATCTTAATCATGTTACAGACATATGCAAATGTCTTCATATAGACTGATGTTCCTACCTGAGCATGGAATCTAAATGAATCATCTTCTGAATAAAAGGCAGCAGTGTTAGCCACTACTCTACTCAAACTATATTCAGGACCCTTCAAGTAATGTGTGGCCTATGAATGAAATAATGTAAAATAAATCAATTGTGTCAAATTTCTAATGCTTGCCTCTTTGATGTTTGTTAATCTCAGATACTGGAGGAAAGATGAACCCAATAATGCTGGTGAGGGGGAGCACTGTACTGTTTTCTGTGACTACTCGGCACTGAACTCATGGAATGATATAAACTGCTTGCAACCATCAGACTGTGTCTGTGAATCTACAAAGCCACCCTCATAAAGGCTTGAGAACTTCAGACCTTTTGCTGCTTTTGGATCTGAAAAAATCTGAAAGAGAGTGAACACAACCTAACACAGAGTAAATATAACACGGATGTTGTAACACATTTGTTGATCATTTTTTAACGAGCTGTGTAGCACCAACATAATTATTTTTTAACATCTGACATAATTCTATGTAAGCATCTATAAAGGCTTAATCCAACAAACAGCAGCTGTCATAAAGTCCTTATTGGAAAAAACACCTTTATAAAACGTGCAGAGTTTGTGGACACAGACATTCAGCACTGGGTGGTGAAGCAGTCGAACTGCATTAAATAAAGGAGTGTGATTCAATAACTTTGGGATGGATAGTGTTTAATGCTGTGATCCAGAACTAAACAGAACATCAGAACCTGACCTCACTGTTGCTGTAATGAATGAATATCATCATATCTTCACAGTTAAATTGTAATATTATTGTCTACTTTACAAGGAGGTGTAGAAGCTGTTACTGTATCAAAGAGGGTCAAATTACTAATACCCTGGATTTCAGAAGAAATATTTCATGAGCATCTATCCACAGATTTGCCACTTCACTCTGTTTTTGATATTTCTGGTTCTGCTTTATGATTGAAAATACATTAGCCCTGATAGACATTTTAATTTTTCACTTGAGTTTCACTTCAGTTGGAACACATCTTTACATGACTTCTGCAGAGAAATGGAATTCATTCATTCATTATCTGTAACCACTTAGAAATGGAATTATTAATGTTTATTTTCACTTAAATAAAGTAATCTTTCATGCATGTATTCATGAGGGGGAAAATGTCAGCACAATATCTCTCCCTCGTGGAATGATCCCTATACAGACACAGAACTTCCCTGCTTTGTTTTTTCGTCTATAGCTGTGTTCATCCTAGGACCAAGAACTAGAGGCAGAGACAATGAGGTTTTCCCCTCCATTAGCACAAATCTGAGATGATCCTTCTCCAACTCTACTCATATTCCACTATTAAATTCTAGAGCCAATAACACCTGTTTTATCTATTTCAAACACAAGGGGGAATCACTTTAGAAAGTTGTTAATTTTAGGGAAAAAGTTCATTCTTAGTCTCGTGCAACTTGCATTTTATATGAATGAATGAATGAATGAATAAATGAATAGATGAATTAATTAAGCACTAACTAAAAATAAATAAATAAATAAAATAAAATAAAAACAACTGATATTGGACAATATAATTTCTAGGTACAAAACTTTCTCACACGTTCCTTTCGGTTGTATACATCGCAGTCCTGTTTGCCATGGTCTTAGTTACTTAAAAATATACGGTGGGAGTATGTGAAATGAAATCATAGATAGATAAACATTCATTCATTATCTGTAAGCGCTTATCCAGTTCAGGGTCGCGGTGGGTCCAAAGCCTACCTGGAATCATTGGGCGCAAGGCGGGAATACACCCTGGAGGGGGCACCAGTCCTTCACAGGGCAACACAGACACATTCACTCCTACGGACACTTTTGAGTCGCCAATCCACCTACCAACGTATTTTTTTTTTGGTCTATGGAAGGAAACCAGAGCACCCGGAGGAGACCCACGCAGACACGGGGAGAACACACCAACTCCTCACACACAGTCACCCAGAGCGGGAATCGAACCCACAACCTCCATATGGTCCCAGGAGCTGTGTGACTGACACTACCTGCTGCGGCAACATGCCTGATCGATAAACAGATAGATAAAGAGATAGATTAAAAACATTTTGAAAAGAAACCCCAACCACTGATAATAGTGAATACACGTTGACTGCTATTCAAAAAAATATTTAGAACTTCAAAGTAAAAAAAAAATATCATCATGAGATTTCCATCCCGCAGCCAACAGATGGCGCCAGTGTAGCACTTCTGCTTAAAGAGCTCATATACATTACACTTATGACCGAACATGACTACATTTACATGATTGATTTCAAAGTTTTGTTTTTTTTTAATTAATTAATTTAATGTGTTTCTAAGGCATAAACATGTAAATGACCTCTTTTCTGATTGGCTATCAGGTGTCTTAATTAAAAAGCATTTCATAGTGAAACTTTCTTATTAACTTCAGCTGAATAGTGGCTATACGTAAACATATCGGTTTTGTGTCATTTCTGAATGAGCTTCCTTTTTTCTTTTAATGTCCATATATAGATGTTATGGACAATGTAAAAATATCTATCTTCACATTTTTGTTTAATTTTGACACTTTGACCAATAAAATCTTTATTTATTTATTTATTTATTTTGCAAACTTCATTGTTCATAGTTTTAGTAGTTATTTGTAGTATAGTTATTTATTGTTCTAATTCTAGGATTTAGATGAGAGGAAACCCTAGACATGACCAGTTAAGGATGTGTGACAAGGTAGTATCCACAAGCCCATTCATTTTCTTTTACATTGTAATGCCTTTTGCTGGGAACTTTTTCAGAAAACTTAAACTTATCAGTGATGTATAGTGAAAGGTTTTATGTTTTGTTGAGCCTAAATCTGCAATATATTCTCATTCATTTATCTCCCTCAACCACTACAAACTGCTGTTTAGAGTTAAGAGCCCACTGGGCACAAGGCAGAAACACGGCCTGGATATTTCCCCTAAAGAAGATTGAAGATTGAAAAGTAAAACAAAGTAGATTATTATTATTATTATTATTAATTTAGTACCCTTTTATCATGAGAAATAGTCTAGGTTAAAGCATGATTCGATTTTATATTTCAGTTTGTTTTCAAGCAAAAAAAAAAAATAGAAAAAAAGAGTGCACTTGCACTAAATTGGTCTTGAGAGGTTTTTGTCCTTTAATGAGTACAACTTCTTCTAATCACTTTATATTCATTGTTCATTACCAACTACTATCTTTTTAAGCCGTATTAAGGGCAATATAACACCCTTATACTGATAACTAATGTGAGTAACTGTGGCTTTTTGGGAACAAAAACTGAAAAACTATTTTAATTTCAGGTTGACTTTAAATAAAGATGCTCCTAATAGCATCAATTGCCCAATTCATTTCAGTACAAGTGTTTTGACAGCTGCAAATGCCATGCAAGAATTTTAGCATTCAGTTTGCAGACTTTGGCTTTCTTACTGTTTCTGTCTTTGTATCATATGAAAACCACATCCATTGCAGTAAGCTCAGTGCATTCTTGTCTTGTCTATTTCCTGTTTATTTCTGCTAAAAGGGGTACTAATAAACAAAAGAGTCCTATCGTGGCAGAAGAATATTTATATCAGTTTTTCAGTTCAAATGTAGAGCATGTTGAGATGCTTTGTATATAGAAAATGCTCAATAAATAATGATTTTATTCATCAGAAAAAAGTGAAAAAAAAACAATTACAATTTTTTTTATTATTGTATTCTTTGCATTACTCTAACTGGTAATTTCTTTTTTACTCTCTTCTCTATTTTAGGGAATTATTTTCATATAATTTCAGCTGGGTAATTACTAATTTGGCCAGTTCAGTTTTCTAATTTTTTCTATAAGTTTAAAGCAGCCTTTTATTAGTCATTTATGGAATTAAACAAATTGAAGCAAGATAAATTTAGGGGTTTAAGCTATTTTAATATGCAGTGACAAAATTCATAAGAATAAAATATAAATATTTGGAGACAACAGAAATAATACAAACAAATAGCATGTCCACATTTGTTGTATAACTGTTTTACTTTGTATTATATTTTGCAATTACTATATGTTATAGTTTTATATTAAAATGTGTTTTAGAATAAGCTTAGTTACATTCTTATGGTAAACTTTATGTACATTTAAATTTTACTTTAAAAACAAAAACTAAACTCATTGATGAAAATATGTCATTTTAAATGATTTGTTGTAAAGGAGGAAATAAACAGGATAATTGATTTTCATAATTATTAAATATGTAATTTGAAAAATATATATAGAATTCCCTTATGTCATATTGCTGTTCTAACACGTTCACTAAGCCAATTCTGTGACATTTAGATACTGAAGAGTAGAATAATGTCTACAAGAAATATACAGTGCTCTTCATAATGTGGGAGAGAAGCACTTTTTTATTCCATATGCCCCTTTGCTCAATATTTTCATGTTTCAAAACAAACCAAATCTGAAGTGATTAAAATACACATTCTAAGCTTTAAAGATATTTGCCATATTTAAAATTACAACAATTTGTTTTTACAAAGACCCCCTTATATTAGGACAGCATAATGTTTTGGGACATTTTGCACAGTGACACACTCACACCTATGGACACTTTTGAGTCACCAATCCATCTATCAACGTGTGTTTTTGGACCGTGGGAGTAAACCAGAGCACCCTGAGGACACCCATGCAGACACAGAGAAAACACACAATTTCTTACACACAGTCACTCTGAACTGAGCTTTTACCATGGATGTCGCCACAAAGCAGCTTCACAGACTTAGTATCAGAACAGATCATGTGGATCAGAAAGCCCCATGAAAGCAAGCTGAAGGCAACAGTAGCAAGGAAAAGCTCCCTGAAGGCTGGAGGAAATTTGGAGTCTGCAGTTGCCATTGTTCAACATGAGGACAAGAGATGTTCAGATGAAGGTCAATTGAGCTATTGTGAGTTTAGAAAACAAGAATAAAACTGTTAGAGTCATTGGTAAAACATTGGAATTACCAGAAATAACTGTTTGGAATATTATTGTGAAGAAAGAAGGCACTGCTGAGCTCATTAATCATAAAGGGACTTATAGGCCAAGGAAGACTTTTACTGCTACAGAATTACAGAAGAATATTTACTATGGTAAAGTCCTCCATTGTCTTGGAGACAGATCAAAACAGACTTGAGGTGAAAGGTGTCTATTTTTCAAAGACTATTTTCTACAGACGTATTCATGAACAGAAAAACAGAGACTGTATAGCAAGGTGCAAACCACTAATTAACCACAAAATCAAAACAGCAAGATGATATTTAAGAATGCTTCAAAGAGCTTCTGGAGAAAGTCTTGTGGACAGATTAGACCGAGATTAACATGTTATCAGAGTGACGGCATGAGTGAAGTTAGAAGACTTGTGAAATGTGGTGAGGCGTCATTGCTTGGCCTGGTATTGCTGCCCATGTATTGCTGCACTTAACTTCATTGATGGTGTATGTGCTGAAGACAGTAGCTCAATGAATTCTAAGGTCTATAGGAATTCTTACCTGCTCGAGTTCTAGTTAATAACTCCAACATCATTGGATGACGCTTCAGCCAACAACATGATCACGGTCCGAATGTACTACTGAGGCTACTGAGGCAGCACAATGTGTATTTTTTAAACATGAGTTATTGGTATGATATCATTTTAAAGTAATGAGCATATCAGGATGTGTATTTTGTTATTTTTTTATGTTATGTTATTCATGGTCTTATGATTAAAATAAATCAAATCAGTTGGGCTAGAAATTTCAAGCTATAACCATCCCAGACTTTTCTTTTTGTTTATTTTTTTTTCTTTAATTCAGTTGGTCCAGAGCCTACCTAGAATCACTGGGTGCAAGGCAGGAACACACCATATAGTCCTTCACAGAGCAACACACACTCATACATTCACTTACACCTACAGACACTTTTGAGTCGCCAATCCACCTATCAACCTGTGTTTTTGGACCATGGGAGGAAACCAGAGAACCCGGAGAAAACACTCACAGAACACATCAAACTCCTTACAGTCACCCGGAGTCGGACTTCAACCCACAGCCTCCAGGTCCCTGGAGCTGTGTGACTATAACACTACCTGCTGCACCACCGTGCCTCCATAATTCAGTTCAATTTAAAAGAATTAATCAAAAGTAAAACAACAAAAGGGTGAAGGGTGATCACAAAAAAGTGAAATAATTCCAAATTAATTATCTCATAAATTCCTTTACAACTTTATACAGATCAAAAAAGACTAGAACTATAAAAATCTTGACAAATGAAATGAGAGATTATCTGTAGCCTTCACTACATTCATCATAAGCTTCGCTTACTTTAAGTTACTTTCCTACATTGCAGTTTTTAATCTGTTTATCAAACCAAAAGCCACAAAACCTTCAAACACCCTGGTGTGAGCCTCTGCATTTCCTGTTTGTTTCAGCATTTAGCGTTATGGAAAAAAAAAACTGTTGTTCCTTTACTTCATATACTGCTTTCAGACAGAGGTGGCAATTATTAATGATCGGAATATAACAGTACACACTGGGACACAAACAGGGACACAAGGATGACAGATAGAAATATGATAGGTAAAATGCAAGCACACACACACACACACACACACACAAATCTGTTTAAAATATTATTATTGTACATTTATGAATTTTATAGTGGTTACAGTGGTAGAAAAATGTATAGTGGTGGGATTTGGTCACTGGTTTGTTACATTAAGACACATTAAGCTTTTTTAAATTAAAGCATCTTTCACTGTCCTTTTAAATGGAGCAGAAACATTTTGTTTATATCAGTGTAAAGTTAAAAAAAATACTACATCCGCGCAGATCATCGCGTGAAAAAATCATTTGTTCATCCATCAATTTATTTATGTATCTATTGTCTGTTTGCTTATGATTGTCTGTTTGCTGACCACTTATTCAGTTCTGCATCAGGGAAGGTGCAGAGCTCATCCACAATCACCAGGCAAAAGGCAGAAACAAGGTAAAGAACGGCATTATCTGTTCAAATGTTTTCATTTGAATATCTCTTTCTGATCTTAGGTCTGATACAAACAAAAATGTTGGGAAAAAAATCTGTTATTTTCTATTTTTGTTCTTGTTATTATAGGAATTATGTAAAATATTAATATATTTGAAAGTATAATATAAATGAAAGTCAACATTTGTTTTTCAGGTTGATAACCTGTTACTCTCTAATTTAGATAAACTCATATAAGTTTTGAGTGCGGTCACAGATACACACCATGGATGAATATTAAAATGTTCTATGAAATTTGCCTTTGCTCATTTAATGATCAGATTTAAATACATGCCACAATGATGAAAGAGAGACATTGTTCTTAAACTAAAGTAGTGTTCACTAAGGTTTTCACCATTATATATTGATCGCCTCAGTATAATAATGGATTTATCAATGACTTTGGCTGGAATTATACCAAAGCATGACCGTATTTTAATTGTCTGAGATTTTTATATTCTTATCTTTTGTCCCATTTGTTGCTGGTGAAAGATTTGTTTAATTTTATTATAAATAATTTTAATCTTGTAAAGTAACAATCTTTGACCGGTCCTACCAATGACGGTAGAGAAACCTTGTGCACACACTAGATCTTGTTTTATGGTAAAGTGTAACTGTTAAAATTTGAAATTTCGTTTCTAAATCCAGTGCTTCAGATTGTCACTGTCATATTTTAACCCTTACACTACTGTGTAGTTTTTTTTTGTTGTTTTTAAAAATATGGAAACCTACTTAGGGTCCCTCTTGCCTAGTCCCGTCACAATTATGCACTTCAAACCTAAAGCTGAACATTGCCTGAATGTCAGTGCTTGCTAGACAAGAATGCAGGAGAATATTTTGCAGAAATGTACAGGTGTCTTTTTAATATACTTATAGCAAAAGATTATCAAAATTAAAATGTGTCAAATGCTGGTCAAAATCCTCAGGTTCTTAATAAAATCAGAGCTGTTCTTAACACCCACAAATCAGTTTGTACTGATGTTACCTTTGAGACCTTTGATGTTTATATTTAACCATTTTAACTCACCTTCATATCTTAAGTTAAATATTGGATCATTTGAAATCTTTGGCCTGTCCTACAGATTTAGATTTCAGTTTTTAAAAATTCACTGCTGCTTTCGACATCATCTGTCACAGCATCCTTGTGTCTATTTTGGCATGAAAGGTACCACTCTGAAGTGGTTTAGATTTTATTTATCTGCCAGAAGTGTTCTGTCAGAGTTTATCCTTTACTGTATATTAGAAGGGGGACATTGTGCTTATAGCCACTAAAATATTGAATCATTTGCTGCTGCAAGTTAGGATGGCACCCACATTGATTTCAAATCCCATCTTAAGTCATACTGGTTAACACCTTCGGTGAAACCTGTTTTTGTATTTGTAAATATATGCACAACTTGTAACCTGGTAATAATGCTTTGTAATGTTGTTTATAAATGTTTTTTTTTTTAATGTTTAAATGCACATCTCGCACCATTAATTTCCCTCATATATGTGGCCTTAGACAATGAGCAAGCAATGTAGGTTTATCTTTCAATTTGACATTTTTCAAAAAATAATAATTTACATGATTCTGGACATGTCTATGATAGCTTCCTGGACCTTCAAATACAGAGCTACATATATACGTATTTCTCATTTTTGTTGTTTGATGGTAAAACACCTCTAATTCTCCTTGCTGTACTTTGTCCCCCCCCCCAAAAAAAAAAAAAAAAGGTAAAAAAAAGATTATGTTTTAAACTGCAGAAATATGTCTGTCTTTATTTAATTAGTTTGCATTTAAGTGATTAATTGATACAAATTTTAGACATAATGTATAAATAATGAGATATCTTTAAATGTCAGTCACAATCTGAAGCATTCAATTATGGTGTTGTAAACATTTAGAAGTATTGATATGTATTATAGGTTCTTTATAATTATTCACGGGTCAATATCCATAACTAACATTGACACTTACATAAGTTACAATTACATAATAATTCATTAGAGTTCATTATAAGAGACATTATTGGAGATTATAAGTATTCACGCAAAGCATTATTACCAAGTTACAAAGTTATAATCACATTTATGAAGGCTTATAAATATGGGCTTCATAGAACGTGTTACCTCATTTTATTCTTTGGCTTTTAGTTCTGTATGATAATTATTGTTTTTTATTTTATTTTCATTTTTATCTTTCTCTCTGTTTTTATGTTAATTGGACAGTACTTTGGTCAACATTCTGTTGTTTTTAAAACTATGTTTTAATTGAAGCTGACGTTGACATTGACTGGAAAGTTGGAAACATTTCACCCATCTTTGCTCATCAAGGACTAGGATTATTAAACATTACAATATCCTTTAAATTCATTAATGAAATCATCTGTATACTCTTATAAAAGGGGCAGCCGTGGCATTAAAAAATGGACTAGAGACTGGAATGTCACCAGTTCAATTCTCAGGAGAGGCAGGAAAAAATTAATCCACGGTAAAGTGCCATTGTGCAAGGCACCTAACCCCCAGACTACTCCCTAGGCACAGAGACAGTTTGCAGCCGGCTGCTCCGGCTGTGTGTGTGTTCACTGTCCCTAGAGTGTTTTAAGAATTGCTCTGTAGTATGAGTTTGTGTGTGCCACGGATGTGTAAAATACAGAGAAGCAGGTTCTGCTATATTCTACAAGTAGAGCATTTTTACAGTCAGTAACTATTTTTATCAGATAATTTGGTTTATTCATTTTTATAGAGATATAAAGAGCATTTAAAAATATAACAAAAAGTGCTTCTAACACCAACATATTCCTAGTTCAAGAGGTATAATCAATGAGCAGATTTCACAATATAAGTAATAAAAGTATTCATTATAAACAAAAAAATAAATTAATATTATATATATATATATATATATATATATATATATATATATATATATATATATATATATATATGTATAATATATATTTGTGTAGTTTGTTTAGCAAGTAGAAGAAGATGTTGCGGACTTGCTGTATGTTTTGGACTGCTGTGTCTTCTCCTGGTCATCAGCAACATCGTGCTCTGCCTGTACTGTAAGTGTTTTGAAATATACAAATATGAAACCGTTTAAGAAACAGTTATACATCATCAAAGGAAACATAAGTGGAGTAATGTCCTTGTGCACTGCTGCAAAAGGGAATTAAAGAGAACCAATGTTATTCATTTCCTGCGACTGAATACTATTTTCTGGGCATATGTTTCTGGAAAAAGCATTAAGTTTTCACCTTCTCTGTGTTTTATCTTAATGCAGATATAAACTTAAAAATGGAGAAAGATGTACAATGCCAGCTGAGGAATCAAACTGTGATTGGTGAGAAGAGAAACATTTTTTTTTTTGCTATATGTTTTTACAAAATACTAAATTGTGGCTTTTTTTCTAGCTAAGAAGTATGGATCCAGCTATTACTACATTTTAGAATGGGCAAAAACATGGAGTAAGGCCAGAGAGGACTGCAGAGAAAAAGGAGGAGATCTGCTGATCATAAACAGCAAAGAGGAACAGGTGATGAGGAAAAAAAAAAGAGAGAGAGAGAGAGAAATACATGAATTCTGATAAAATTCTAATACTACTATGTCTTCCTGCAGGAGTTCATAAACAAACAAGGCATAAATACCTGGATTGGTTTAACTGATGCAGAAAAAGAAGGAGAGTGGAAATGGGTGGATGGTTCAGCACTGACCACTGGGTAAATTCATCTGTAGGATGTTTAAATCTGATCAAAACTTTTATGAATTAAATCAAGGTGGATTAGATTAATTTTCTATGAATAGAAGGCGGCAACATTTGAGAAAAATATACTTGAGAAATCGCAAAAACATAAATGATCTGAAATGTCATCTATAACTTGTGTCCACTCACTGTCCACTCTGTTAATGCACAGTTTGTGTTGCTCGTCCTTCCATCCTTCATCAGTGGACATAAGACACAGGACACTGTTGGCTGAATAATTTGTGTTGGTGCACTATCCTCAGACCAGCGGTGCTGCTGAGGGCTTTAAAAACACAAGTAGCCCTGCTGTGTCTAATTTTCTCATAACAGCACACCACACAAACACACCACCACCATTACGTCAGTGAAACTCCAGCACTGAGAATGATTCACCACCCAAATCATACTGACCACTGAAGAGCAGGGTGAAATATGGATAAAAAATTATATATATATATATATATATATATATATACATACTTTACACAGTACTTCATCGATCATTGTGTACTAACTATGTTAGAGGAAGTAAAATGAGGACTAAGTAACAGTTTGGTACATTATTGCTAGGCATTTAATCAATCACTAAATAATTAACTAAGCGTAATTATGTGTTATGTTATGAAAAAAATATTTTTAATAATAAATAACTGACATTTCATTTATCCCAATTTATTTAGCATTCATTAGTTACAATCTTAATCATGTTACAGACATATGTAAATGTAGCATTAGGAGTCTTGCTGTAGGACTTGGTTTAGCATGGTGTTCCTACCTGAGCAGAGAATATAACAGTGTTAAACACTACTCTACTCATATTACATTCAGACACCTCAAGTAACATGTTGCATGTGAATCAAATAATTTAAAATAAAACAATGATGTCAAATGTCTGATTCCTACCTCTGTGCTGTCTGTTAATCTCAGATACTGGATGTCAGGTGAACCCAATAATGCTGGTCCGGGGGAGCACTGCGCTGTTTTCTTGGTCTCCCCTCCTGCACTGAACTCATGGAATGATATGAACTGCATGAAACCATCAGACTGTATCTGTGAATCAACAAAGCCACCATTAAACTGACTTGAGAACTTCAGACTATTTGCTGCTTTTGGCTCCGATTTGATCACCACTGTTATTTTAAAGTAATATATTCTATTGGCAAAAAATTATGAGGGACAAAAATGTGAACACAACCACATAACACAGAGTAAATATAATATGGATATTATAACACATATGTTGTATGGCACAACATAATTCTTTTATGACAACTGACATAAGCCTATGTAAACATCTATAAAGTCCATCAAGTAGTAGTTGTGTGGCCTATATAGGTGTCATTCAACACTGTAAGAGTTCATCTAGAATAAAATATTCATATAAAGTGTTTTTTAGAATTTTTTCTAAATCCAATATAGATTTATACAGATTTACTCTAAATATTAAAAAATGAATATTAAATAAACTTAAATTCTATATGCAAATGTAGTAGATGGACCTTATAATTCAACAGTTTTAAGGTGCACCATTTGTGGAGACAGACAATCAGTTGTACACGCTCAACTTTCATAATCTCTATAGAAATCCAGTGCTCTGTATCAGCCACACATGCACTTACGATCAGTGCCTAGTGTCAGCTGGAGTGGAGTAATGCCCACCAGCACAAGGTGGTGAAGCAGTGGAACTGCTTTAAGTGAAGGAGTGTGATCCAGTAACTTTGGGATGGATAGAGTTGAATGTTGTGATCCAGAACTCATCTTCTAACATCAGAACCTGACCTCAACGTTACTGTAATGAATCAATATCATCACATCACAGTTAAATTTGAAATGGCTACTGTAGCAAATTGGGTTAAAGAAGTAAACATTTTGATGAGCATCTATAGATTTGCCATTTCAGTTACATTCAGTTTTATGGTTTTGATATTTCTGCTTCTGTTTTGTGGTTGAAAATAAACTTGCTTTGATTAACATGCTATTTTTCACATGATTTTTTTCTGTAGCATATATATTTTTCATTGTTAAACATGAATCAAAACTAAATGTAGGGCACAGTCACACAGCTCCAGGGATCTGGGGTTTGGGGTTTGAATCCTGCTCTGGGTGACTGTCTGTGAGGAGTTTGGTGTGTCCTCCCTGTGTCCTTGTGGGTTTAGTCTGGGTGCTCCAGTTTCCTTCCACAGTCTAAAAACACATATTGTTAGGTGGATTGGAGACTCAAAAGTGCCCGGAGTCACCTTATGATTCCAGGTAGTCTCTGGACCCACCTCGCCCCTAAAATGGATAAGCGCTTACAGACACTGAATGAATGAATGAATGAATGAATGAATGAATGAATGAATGAATAACTAAAAACGTATACTTTGTGAATGGAAACATTATCATTTACATCCAGAATTTTAAAAGAGTATGTTGTTGTTTAATGTGAAATAAAACCCTTTAAGATCCACATTTGGGAAAACATTGCCTGCAGTCAGTTAAACTTTTACAGATTTTTAGACTGTTACAAATTTTACAGATTGGTGGATTACTCTTAAAGGAAAAAGGACATCCCTCCTCTTTATCAGTGGTTAGAATGGGAAGCAGAGGTTTCAGACTGGCTGCAGTGTTTTGTAGGAGTGCTGTGTTCCTCTGCTGATCACCAAGAAATTGCTCTAATTACTTTCAATATTTCAGCCTCAAACAAAAATATGTTGTTTCTAAGAATATCATTTCAAAAAATAAAAATAATAAATAAATGCTACAATCAACATACATCAATACTGATAATCTGGGGGCAGGAAACAGGATAATTTTTTTTTCTTATAAATATGTGCAGATTCTATCTATATTACAATACAATTCATCCATTGTGAATGTGAATTATTATAATTTAAAAATCAGCTGCACAACAATAGCCCCTCCAGGGTGTATTCCTGCCTTGCACCCAATGATTTCAGGTAGGCTCTGGACCCACCGCTACCCTGAACTGGATAAGTGGTTACAGATAATGAAAGAAAGAAAGAAAGAAAGAAAGAATGAATGAATGAATGAATGCACTACAATAGAGGGTTTTTTCATTATAATGCACCACAGTTTGTAATTGTTCATAATAGAAATGTGTCAAACAAAAGAAAATACGTCCTACATATGAAATTGGTCATATAAAATCCACACAACATTAAAATCCATAACTTCTATAGAATATGGTACAGTTAAGTTGGATTTGTGACATAAGAAACAATTAGAATACAAACATTTAAAAATTAAAACTTATATTGAAGCCACCTTTAGACCAAGCTGATGCTGATTTGTGAAATGTTTCATTTTGTCATTAAACTTTTTTTCCCCTTAATAACCTACAGCTGTATTTCATGGATTATAAACTTGTGCAAAATGCGAGGTGAATTTATATGTTTTTTATAAATTTTAGAATTCATTACATGTCAAAGTCTATTTATTACCCACTGTATCTCTAAGAGGGCAGCACGGTGGCACAGCAGGTAGTGTTGCAGTCACACAGCTCCAGGGACCTGGAGGTTGTGGGTTTGATTCCCGCTCTGGGTGACTGTCTGTGAGGAGTTGGTGTGTTCTCCCTGTGTCCGTGTGGGTTTCCTCTGGGTGCTCCGGTTTCCTCCCACAGTACAAAAACAGTACAAAAACGTTGGTAGGTGGATTGGCGACACAAAAGTGTGTGTGTGTGTGTGTTGCCCTGTGAAGGACTGGCGCCCCCTCCAGGGTGTATTCCTGCCTTGCGCCCAATGATTCCATGTAGGCTCTGGACCCACCACAACCCTGAATTGGATAAGCGGTTACAGATAATGGACGAATGTATCTCTCAGAATCACTTTCAGTCCATTATTTGAATTGAGGTTGGTACGAATTCAGACAAAAATGTATCATGCTTTTTTTTTTTTTTTTTTTAAATTGCTGATCAACAACAAAGCAGAACAGGTGTAAACAACAAAGCAGAACAGGTGTGTGTGTGTGTGTGTGTGTGTGTGGGTGAGAGAGAGAGAGAGAGTCTGTACTAAGTCAGATTACTGTGTGTTCATTCCCAGAAGTTCAAAAACATATCAAATATGTTGTCTGGCTTGGCTTAAGTGATGCAGAAATGTAAGGCATGTGGAAGTGGGTGGATGAGTCAGTGCTGACCACTGAGTGGGTAGCTGTTTTATTTCATCACTCAGTGATTTTCAAGGACTACCTGACTGCAAACAAGAAACAGTAGCTCTTAGCTTTTCTATTTGTAATAAATAAGCAGTCAGACAGGCAAGATAGGAGATAGACCGTCAGTCTGTCATTCTTTTGCTGTGTCTCATGTTTTCCTGCTTTGTTGTTCACTTGTTGCCATGTGCTTGGTGTTTTTGTTTTGTTCCTGTCTCCTCCCTTGTCCCTACCCTAGCCCCACCTTCTTCTCTCCTTGTCATTAGTGCTTCCACTAATGCCTTCTTTGTAGTCCTGCTCTGTTCCACTGCATTCTTTTGTAGGTTCTTGAGTGTGTAGATGTTTGTTTCTGTCTCCCAGTGTTTTACTTGTTATGTAGCCGTTTACGGTTGTTTCCTGTTTGTTCTTGTTTGGTTTGTTTCCGTCTCTCCTGCTAGTGTTATTTTTTTTATATATAGTTTATGTTTTTGTTTTGTAAATAAAGTTTGTCCTTGCATGTATGTCTGCCTCCTCATCCTCCCTACAGCTTGACAGAAGACAAGACCCAAAATAATGGAGGTAGCAAGGAATCCGTGGACTGGGTGTGCCAATGGTCGGAGTCCATTCCATTCAGGTCCAGGCACACCCTTCGGATATGTAAAGGAAGAACCAGTACCCACAACAACCAGAGTCTCTAAGAGTCACCAACGGCAATGTGCTGGAGTCTCCCCCTTGCTGGAGGACTGCCCCTTCAAGTCCGGGGAAATTTTTTGGGTGTGGGGAGCATTGAGTGTTGGTGCTGTTAGCCTCAACCCTCAGGGCAGAGGAATTGAGGCTAACAGGGGCGCACCTCATGAGGATTCTTGGTGAAGGGATTTATGGGATTTCCTCATGAATGTGCCAATTGGACCTCCAGAACCCTCAACAACTCCAGCACATGCCCTTCGAGCAACCCAAGCTCCTGCCTCCGTAGACTTCAATGCAGGGCTGCCTGCCTCCATGGATGTCAGTGCAGGACTGCTTGCTGCTGCTTCTCTAGTAAACATGGCGCCCGCCCCTCCTGTTCCAGTGAACGCGACCCCTGCTGCTTCTGTTTCTATGGTGATGGTGCCTGCCACTTCTGTTCCTATGATGATGGTGGTCCGAACCTCCTCTGTTCCTGTGCCAGTGGCGCCTCCTGCTGCTTCTGTTCCAGTGCCTTTGGACACAGCCTCTTCTGTTACAGAGACTGTGGCACCCCCAGCTGCTTCTATTCCCGTGATGATGGCGATCCCAGCCACCTCTGTTCCTATGACTGTAGCTCATGCAGCTTCTACTTGTTTTGGGCTGAGTCCGTGCAAATGCTTTGAGGTTGCCTCTCAGAACCATGCCCAGGCTGTTTTTGTTTGTTCCTGTTCTAGTCCCTGTTTATGTCTGTGTCAGCCATTGTCCCTGTCACAGTGTTTGTGTCTGTTCCTGTTAATATCCTGGTCCCTGTTCCCCTGCCTAGTTCAGTCCAGTCTGCTGTGTCCACTCCTGTGCAGTCTCTGTTCCAGTCTGGTGTCCTGTCCATTCTCCAGTTTCTGGCTCTGTCCAAGTCCCATTCCTGTCTTCTGTTCAGACTCCAATTTCCAGTCCTGCTCTGTCTCATGTTTCCAGTCCTGTCATGCCCCCAGTTCAGTTTCCTGTCTCCACTCCTGCCTTGTCTTGAGTCCAGTCCCATGTTCAGTTTCCTGTCTCTGCACCTGCCTTGTCTCGAGTCCAGTCCCATGTTGAGTCCCAGTCCTCAGCTCCAGTCCCATCAACTTTTTTTGTCTCCTGTCAAATCCCCTGGTTTCTCTCCTGATGGCCCCCAGTCCAGTCTCCGTTCCAGTCTAGTGTTCAGCCTCCTGTTTCTACCTCTGTCCTGTCTTGTTCAGAGTTCCGTCACCTGTTCTTGCTCCTGTCTTTTCCCTGTTCCTGTCCAGTATTCAGTCTCCTGCTTCTGCCTCTGTCCTGTCACCTCTCAGGTCCTGTGTTTTGTCTTCTGTTCAGTGTCTTGTTTTTTCTTCTGTCTAGCTTTAGTCCTGTGATCTGTTAGTCTCTTGTGTTGTTTTCCAGACTCCTCTCCTTTGCTAGCTCTGGGTGGTCTAGGTCTATGCGCCCTGGGAGTTGCTTGTTCAGGAGGGGGCTTCTGTCATGCTTTTGTCTTGTCTGTGTTCCTGCTTTCTTCCCTTCTTTTTATGTGCTAGAAGCACATGGCTTTTTCCCCCTGCCTCCTGCCTTGTATTTACCCTATCCCTGCCTTAGTCTCTCATTGTCATTAGTGTTTTCATTGGTGCCTCCTTTGTAGTCCTGCCCTCTTAACTTTCCCAGGTGTTGCTAGTCTGTGCTCTGTGTATATATAGTCCCTCTGTGTCTGTGGTGTGGTCTACCGGTCCACGGCTGTTTCCGGTTTGTTCCTGTTTAGTTCTGTTTGGTTTGCTTTACATCTCTCCTGCTCGTGTTTATTTTAATATTGTGCTTTGATAGTTTTGTAAATAAAATTTGCTTGTACGTCCGCCTCCTCGTCCTCCCTACAGTTGTGACAGTCAGAATTTAGTGTAAGAAATCACATTATCTACAGGGAAAAATGTAAAGGTAGGTTTAGTCTCATGGATGTAAAAATGCATTGGAACATGCCATGGAAAGAAAGGAAATGTCCAGTTTCAACCTAAATGTATCTGACCCCCCAGTCAGAACTGAGTTATGGGTCATGCCTGAGAGTTGGTTAAAGAAAATGATCTGCAGTGTACAAAAGGACATAAAATATAAACACATATACAAATAAACTGTGAATGTATCTTAATGTTCCATTTTCTGTAGAGGATGAGCATTTATTTTCACTTAGCAAATCAACAAAAATATTCATTTGAACAAACGCCATTTTTCCACCTACAGTCTAAAAACTGTGCACACATATGTACATACAAACAAACCAGCACATGTACATACACCTCTGTGATACATGATGTCTCTAGGTTCTTGAATCTAGGTTCTGTATGAATGGTGAACCCAATGCTGAAAATGAAGAGGAAGACTGTGCTATTTTCTTTAACAGGGCTTACACGCTTAAGACATGGAATGACATAAGCTGCTTTACAACATGTAAATGGATCTGTGAATACACACTGCTGTCTGCTAAACCGCTCCAGTAATGTACAAGGTTTATTTTCAATCCTTTCAAATGAGCATTCAGTAGCTTTTTCCAAATATTCTTCTTATATACACTAACTGCATGGTCTGTAGGGGTAAAAGCTGTAGGGTCTAAAAGAAGTTGATTTTTTGTCTCATGCAAGTTGCACTTGATAGAAAAAAATATTAATAACTAGCAATTTCATAAATTGTTTGCTCTTTCTGAGGTAAGAATGACGAGCTGCACATTTAAAGAAATAATAAAAGTATGTAATCATGATTATCAGTACATTATATAGAATATTTGGGGATTGGGGAGAGGAGAGAATGTTTTTTGTGAAATTGATTATTTAAAGCAGGTAGAGGTGTGGTTATTCTACTCCTCAGAGATTTAATGTAAGGACGTAAATATTAATCTGCTACTGTACATTAAATAACTGAAAGGACTATGAATGAAAATGCTAGAATAACAGCATTTGAATCTCTTTTTAAACTTTCCTATGTTTTGCTCCTTCAGGTCTTCACTTCTGAAGCTTTGATGACTAAAATGCAAGAGTCAGTGACTGCTCAGTCCTTGTGGTCACAGGCCTCTGAGCGACAGGAACTCAAAACCAAAGTATCTCACACTTATTTCTCCATCACACTTATCAAGACAACTTGCACTCTGCAATGCAAAGACCCATCAATTGTTGAACTACTCAGCTAAGCAGCCAAACTAGCATGTAACCAAACCAGCATGATTTTTACAGCATGATTTAATCTTAACTATTGGTTCAGAGCATAAACAGGGTTCAATGGTTTGCACAGCACTCAGCCAAAACAGGTGGTGGCTGATGTGTTTTTCTTCATGAAGTCATTGTGTTGCCGTACCTGAATTAAAAAAATACTGAGTTAAAAAAGCACTGAATTATAAACCACTGTGTTCAAGCACAGTTTGTCTGTGCATCCACAATCACAAGTTAAAACTCACAAATGCAAAGAAGAAACAACATATAAAGAGAATCCAGAAACAGTGCCTCCTTTTCTGGGCCTGATCTCTTTTAAGATGGACTGAGGTAAGGTGGGGTGGCACAGTGGCACAACAGGTAGTATTGCTGTCACACAGCTCCATTGTCCTGGGGTTGTGGGTTCAAGCCCAGCTCTGTGTAGGTGTGTTCTCCCTGTGTCCATGTGGGTTTCTTCCCATGATTCAAAAAACCCACCTTGGTAGGTGGATTGGTGACTCAAACAAGTCCATAGGTGTGAGTGAATATGTGTGTGTGATCTGCAAAGATACTGGATTGCCTGCATTGCACAGAGATACTGGGTAGGGTCTGGACCCACCCACCAAAGCCAACCTGAGCTCCTGCTCAAAAATTATAATCGAATTCACACAAATTCACCATTTTAGCCTTCACAGGCATGGTTTGTACGAGCGAGTGTGTGTTTTGCTGCTATGTAATTCATTCATTCATTCATTCATTGTCTATAACCATTATCCAGTTTAGGTTTGCTGTGGTTACAGAGCCCACCCAGAACCACTGTGCGCAAGGCAGAATCACACCCAGTTCCCCACAGGGTGACACACACATACACATTCATGCTGCTATATCCAACACACCCCTCCAGGGTGTATTCCCGCCTTGCGCCCAATGATTCCAGGTGACCCTGAACTAGATAAGCGGTTACAGATAATGAATAAATGAAGTGAAATACTCACAGTTCATGTAGTTCAATACATTGATGATCAGCAGGAGATTACACTGCAGCCAGTCTGAAACATATGCTTTTAGTTCTATCAACTGATAAACAGTGAAATGAATGATGAAATTCTGCTGCTGTTTTAGGAATTGTTCTCTAGTTTATTTACTCAGTAACTGTACCTGTGTTCTGTGTTGTTGCCTTCCTCCATGCATTGGTAAACTCAGACGTTGTGCTGGTTTCCTGAGCTCTAACAGCATTTGCACGTTCATAAATAACCACCGTCCTCTCCAATCGCTCTCCTCTGTCCATCTCACTCAGCTCAAATCTTCCCATCTCATCATAGATTTCCACTCCCATTCTCTCTAAGACTCTTATTTTTCTAAACCACTGAACCCTTAGTACTCTTTCTACAGAGTTCACACAGTGCCATGCACTAACCAAGAAGTGACAGGACAGGAAATAATATCAGAGACATTAACCACAAAGCTAAAAGGCCTTTTGTTTGTGTGTCTGTGGGTTAATAAGAAAGAAAAAGAGGAGCAAGAGACCAGTGTTTGTAAAAATGTGCTAAATTACTCATGAACTCATAATTAAAAAACTATTTTGAATATATATTGCTAAAGATTTTTCTATTACCCTGAGATAAACAGGGTACTAACAATATCCTTGGAGCATCCAAAATTTTGTGGATGATGACGATATAACTATAGCTGCTTAACTAATTCACAGGCTTCATTTTATTATACCATTTTATCTGAAATGCACACATTTTGTTTAGCACATATTTTGCATATGTATAAATTAAAGTGAATCACTTTAGCTCTTGCAACCTACAGTTTTAGTCAAAACTATAGATCTGTTTCTTTTATGAGTGAAAATATGTGTGGGAAAATCCTGCAGCACACTGTTAAAAACTATTTTAACAGTGTTAATACACAGTAAGTGTACTGTAATTTTTCTTCTGTAAATCAATGGCTTTTGGTTCTTATTCAGAGTTGGGATTATTAATTTGATCAGAGGGACATGCATTTTCTAGACTGCCTTATCAATTACTTGGAAAGTATCTGATTCTGAATATATTTGATTTGCAATTAAATTGCTTTTTGTCAGATTTAATTCGCAGACCCAGTTATGTTTCTCAGAGCAGCTGATACCATCCCATGTTCGCAGTCCAGATTCAGCTGTATCAGAGAAAACTGCACAGTCCTCATTTTTACCAGCATCGTTTGGTTCAGGTTTTATCCAGAATCTGAAAAAACACACACAGTATTCATCTGTAATTTGTACATTTTACATCTGATGTGATTCAAGTGCAAATTTAATTAAATGAGAATTAATACATTTTGTCAACAGAGACATTTGTGACGGTATCTACTTCTTTTTTGTAACATACTCATTGGTCAGAGGTTCACCATCCACCCACATCCACTCTGTTTCTTTTTCTTTATCTGTCAGACCAATCCAGAATGTTTTTTTATATTGGTCAACGAGGAATCTCTGGAAGAAAAAAAAAGAAATACTCTAACATATCTAACTCTCTCTCTCTCTCTCTCTCTCTCTCTCTCTCTCTCTCACTCACTCACTCACTCACCTGTTCCTCCTTGCTATTTACGATCACCAGATCTGCTCCCCTCTCACTGCAATTTTGTCTGCTCTCATTCCAGGTTTTCCTTTCAGTGAAGAAAGAGTAAAAGCTGTTTCCACTCCTCTTCCAGTCCTGAAAAATCACTAATGCTGTAAAAAAAAAGACAAAGAAACATATTTTAGATGCTTGAAAAGACTTTGTTCTGTTTATCAATAAGTGAGTAGGTGAGTAGTTACGTCACTTACAGATCTGCTTCACGAAATAATCATATCTGCTTTGTAAGATGTGTTTCTCCTTAGTCAGATTCTGGTTTCTGCTCTTTAGTTGATCTCTTTCTTCAGTCAGATTGGTGATGTTGAATAAGAGGATCATTCTCTCTGCTGAGGTTATGTTTTTGACCTCCATGTCTGCATAAAAAGGTACACGGTTACATTATTTTGGGTGCCCCTTTTTAAATTATGGTTTGCTGATTTTCTAAGCAAGCTTTCCATTGTTGCCCAATTAAATACATGCAACTCCATTATTTTTTTTGTTTGTTTACTACATAATTGTTACACAACAATTGTCATTAATATCGTGTGAAAAAGGTGGAATGAAAGCAAAAACGTATTCTTCAAGAGTATTAAACTCAAAACAGACGATTACATACAGAAATATTCTCATTACAAGCCTGTAATATTAATGAGAGTTTTCTCAATGGCATTTATTGGTTATGGTTTCTGTTAACCTATTTTAATGCCATAGAAGACACTGCGAAAGCCACTGTGGCCGAGAACGCTAGAAGAATAGGCAAATAACTTGGTAAAATATATAAAGTCTTTAGGAAGAGTTTGAGGAGTTCTAATTGTCAGTAATTCGCGTGCGGAAAGCAAGGAGTTAGCCGTAAGATGACAATAAACGTCTTTCTTGGTTAGAGTTGAGGTGGATTCAGCAGAGAAAATCCAGAACATTCCAGATGTACATTTTCCTTTGCTCTCATGAGCATTGCTCTTAGACAGGATTGTGAACAAATAGGAATTGCTGGGTTCCAAATGTTATGTTTAATTATATATCTACATTATATATACAAGTTTGTATTTTAGAAGTTATAACCTGTGAAATGAGAAAAATATTTACCCATTACCTGGAAAAAAGAAATGTATATTTGATGTTCTGAATTTAGAAAGATACAGTATTGGTTATTGTGGTTTTTAAGTGAACAGAGTGCTTGTGGATAATGGTGAGATGAGAAATTGTACAGTACCTATTTTGTTCAAACAGGTCAGGGTTTTTTTTTTTTAATTTTTGGGAGGATCGTCTGATCTGGAGACAGTCTAGTGAACCTTCATAGAAGTTAGATGGTGAGCCACCCAAGAGATGAACTGTTTCCTTAAGATTTACAATCACTTTTTACTGCTGAGGTTTTATTTTATTTATTTTTCTCATGTATGTCTTCTTAAAGCTTGTTATATTCATTATTAAGGTAAAAAATAAAGTTATTAAGTTTAGAAGAAGAGTTGGAACAGGGATAAATTAACCAGATAAATCCTAAACCCTAAATAACATTAGTCCATTTAAACTAGACAACTGAATTAGCAATATACCCAAAAGCCCTAACGAAATAAAAAAATTAACTAACTTTAACTAATAGTGGAATTAAACAAGACTAAATAGTGAAACGGTTCATTTAACTTACTGTTTTTTTATTATTATTATTATTTATTATATCCTACTTCTGTTATTTTGCATGCCCTTTTCAGCCTTCAGCAAAGCTGAATATTTTATTTAACCCTTACTTCTGCCTCCTGTTATGATGTCATACACCAACCACCTCCTCAACGAATCTAGACAAACTGGTCCAAAACCTTACCGCAGTCTCAGCATTGTGTTTTTATGGTAACCAGCTTCATTGCTGAAGGTAAGGCAGTTGCCATTCTAATCTATCACTGCAAAGAGGGGTTACAAACGCATGAGACAAAAGTAATGACAGATTTCTCACAATGTAGTGGAATAAAAAGTAACTTTGAAATGTAGTGAAGTTAAAGTAAAAAGTCCCCCAAAATAAAGATACTCCAGTAAAGTACAGATATACAAAAAACTTACGATAATGAATTACATTTACTTTGTTACTATCCACCACTGCCAGCACAACACACACTAAAACACCACCAGCACATCAGTGCATTGCATCACTGAGAATGATCCACAACCCATGTCAAACCTGCTCTGTGGGGTCCCAAGCATAAGAATGGGATGAAAAAGGGCAAACAAAGTATGCAGAGCAACAGATGGACTGCAGCCTGTAATAGTAGAACTACAACTTGAACTTTTACAATGAAGGTGTTATTATCAGTTTACGTCCTTAATGTGTGTGTACAGAAGATGAAGGCACATGATATATTAACATGGTATATTTAGTTCGGTTTGCCAGTGGGCATCGGTTAAGGTATTGTTCCCTGTTTAGAAGGTTTGTGTGACTCGAGAAACATGTCTTATGACTAGTTGCACATTCTAGTGCTAGTACTAGTGGCCTTTGCATTCAACTAAACCCTGTGTATTTGAAAGAGGAAATATTTTTGTGTTTGAAACTGAAATACTCACAGTTCATGTAGATGAATATGTTGATGATCGCCAGGAGAACACACAGCAGGCCCAAACAGATGGTAGCCAGTCTGCAAAATCTGCCTTTTGTTCCGACAGCTGAGAACGAGTTAACTGATTTATAAAGCACACTGTTTAAAATAAAAGTTTTCTTACTAAACACATGCTAGCATATGAACTCAAAGGTCACTGTACCTGTGGTCTGTGTTGTCTCCAACTGTGTGCTGTTGTTCTCAGACTTTATGCTAGTTTCCTGAGATCTAACAGCATCTACACTTTCATAAATAACCACTGCCTTCTCCACTCGTTCTCCTCTGTCCTCAAAGTTGCTCACATTGTCATAGAGATCCTCTGCCATTGTTTGTCTGTAACTGTGAATTGACCGGCCAGCTTTCACTATCCATCTGCAGTGTTCATCTACTGGAGTTTACTAAAGAGGATGTGGTTTGACAGGAAATGATCAGAAGTGTGAAAATTGTGACTTACCTACTGAGGCTAAAATTCGTAATTTGTAAAGCTTTGTGAGAACTCAAATTGTAAAAATGCTGTATAAATAAAACTGAAAGTAGCAAAAATTATATATATATATTTTTTTTTTTTTTACAAATGAACAACTTTCCTGTTGTGTAACTTCAGAATAAAGTCCCTTAAAATGATCACAATTCAATCGTTTTTATTCTTATTCTTTTAAAACTTAGATTGTTATTAAACACGAAAGCTTCAGTTTGGACAGACCAATATATTCACATGCAAATGATAGTACACCACCTAATTGTGTTAATCATTTAACATCAAGGCATTGTTGTTTCATTTCACAACGAGGCCCTTTAGGTCTTTGTGTTATTCCATCTCTGAAACTTATATTCAAAATTTAGATTATTATTAAAAGAAATGCAAGGAAATCAATTGTACATGGTACAGCGCAAGTCAATTACCTGCAGCCATGTGAATTTGAAGATTAAAAAATTAAATACCAGTCTGGGCAGAAGGCTTCAGGTGGACAAGTGAGTTCTGGCTTTCCCCTATTCAAGATACCTGCATCCTCAGTACAGATCTTCTGTATGGGGCGGGACTTAGCAGTGAATATGAGCTCTCCCAGGGGTGACATCCAATGGGAGTGAGGCACGCAATATCCGCTCTGCTCTGCTGAAGGGGATACAGGCAAGCTGCGATGAAAAGTGATGCAATGATGGTATAGAGACAGCAAAAGTTAACAGTATACATGAGCACCACATGAGTGGCATTTGCTGCCCTACAGCTTGATAGTGCAGTGTGCAGTGCAAGGGGCACCTGGAGTAGGACCCCTGCACCTGATGTTCTTTTGACCAGGCTGTCGACTTGTTGTTGTATGTGCCCTCCTGCAATAAATGTAGATCAGACAAACACATCAATTGCACACCCCACTTCATTCTCTCTGCTCCACTGTACACCCATTGAAAATATTGCTGTGGATGTCCTCCATTACTGATGCTGGAAAACACAATGTTTTTGTGGTGATGGACTACTCACACAGCCTCATCTAGATTATTAGCAAACCTGCCATTAATGATTATCTCAAAATAGCTTCGTTCCATGTGCAGTACACAGGGTAGGTCTTTTAAATAAGATCGACCAGAGAGTCAGCCAGATTATTCATTATTATTTATTCATTGATTATTTTTAAACTATCCAGCTCAGTGTCATTGTATATTATTAATATTATTTTTATGCTTTAATCACACTTTAATTATGTTTTAATCTTGATTTCAGAGGATGGGCTGTATGGTGGGGTAACAGTTAGTGTCTCTATCTAACAGCTCCAGG
Organism: Hoplias malabaricus; assembly: GCF_029633855.1. NCBI lineage: Eukaryota > Metazoa > Chordata > Actinopteri > Characiformes > Erythrinidae > Hoplias > Hoplias malabaricus. The sequence goes on along the minus strand of NC_089801.1, from coordinate 12,140,581 downwards.
GTCTGCATCTGCGTGGCTTTACTCCAGGTGCTGCAGGTTACTTCCACGATCCAAAAAAAATACATTTAAATAAATAAATTAATTAATTAATTAATAATGTTGGTAGGTGGGTGCCTGTAACGTTTTTCAGTTCAATTTTCCGATAGTTCGAGCTAAATACAGAATTATAGGACATTGGGCTTAAAACTTGGCATGTTAAGAAAATAAAGGGTTTTTTCTTGTTTTTTCCAATTTTTATTTCTGTTCCTCAAAATCAGAATTTCCAAAAACATTCATTCCATTTCCAGATTTCCTGCGTCTTGGAATGAAAGTGATAGGACTGTACCATCACGGCGGGGGAGACATACTCTCTGAGTGTAAACAAAAAACAGATACTTGTTAAGGGCCGACATTATACCGAGACTCACGGAGCAACAGGGTCAGCATTTACTCGGCCAGTGCGGTCAAACCATCTACACTCATCTTAAGAAAAGGCAGTCATGCCGTGTAGGCCTCTCTGGGCGTGTCTACAGTGGTGCTTCTTGAGGAAAAGCACAGGAAAACTGGACTCTAAACTTTAATTAGACGTTATTTACTGAGCTTTAATCACAAAATAAATCCTTATTTGTCGGAAAATAATTATTATAACCCTTAAACCAGAGAGCAAACCCCATAACCTGAATGAAATGCAGTGTTCCAGATATTAAAAAGTATAATAAAATTGTTTATGTGTATTGTGTAATTGGTGACACTGCTGTTGTGTCTGAGTACGAAGACATTTTTCGCTGTTTGGAGGGCAGTCGTTAACGTGCAGAGAGGTACAGCAGGTTGGTCTCCCCCGCTGTGATGGTACAGTCCTATCACGTTCATTACAAGGCGCAGTAAAGGTGTAAATGAGAAAAGGGGAGTGTCGTTTTTTCATTTTTTTTGAAATACTGATTTTGAGGAGGGCGGCACGATGGTGCAGCATGTAGTGTCGCAATCAATCAGCTCCAGGGGCCTGGAGATTGTGGGTTCGATTCCCGCTCCGGGTGACTGTCTGTGAGGAGTTGGTGTGTTCTCCCCGTGTCCGCGTGGGTTTCCTCCGGGTGCTCCGGTTTCCTCCCACAGTCCAAAAACACACGTTGCAGGTGGATTGGCGACTCAAAAGTGTGTGTCTGTGTTGCCCTGTGAAGGACTGGCGCCCCCTCCAGGGTGTATTCCCGCCTTGCGCCCAATGATTCCAGGTAGGCTCTGGACCCACCGCGACCCTGAACTGGATAAGCGCTCACAGATAATGAATGATTTTGAGGAGGAAAATTGGAAAAACAAAGGAAATCCATTTTTTTCTTACTATACCAAAAATAAATAAACATATAACAAAAAAAGAACCCCAGAAAAGAAACCCAGTTTTCTATATTTTATTTAAGTATTAACCTCAAACTATCAGGAAATTGAACTGATAAACGTTATACGGATCAGCTCTTAAACAGGGTGTGGGTTGTGAGTATATGGCGCTGTGAGGTGGACTGGTATTCTGTCAAGGGTGTATTCTGCCCTCACGTCCTGTGATTCCAGAAAGGCTTCAGACTCACCATGATACTGAACATGATCAAGAGATTTCTAAAAAGAATGCAATAATAAACGATCAAAAGTCGCCAAAATTACTGGATGACAAATTCTTTAAAGCACTACTGCCACCTCGTGGTTAAATAGGTATCTGCTGGATATTTTTTTTTTGTTTTTTTTGTGTAAAGGAACAGGAGATAATTATTGAAGCATGACAAGCAGCACAATTTATTTTAATTCTGATTGAATGCAGAAAGATTATAGCCTGAGTTACTATAGACCACACTGTGTATCACAGCACATTATACTGTATGTGGACTGCCTTAAAAATCTGGGTTCATGAAAAAATTATATTAGGATGTTTTTGCGGTTCAATGAATTTTAAAGCCACACTGACACCAATTTTTAAAAGCATCATACATTTTGCTGCATAAATGTGAATTATTAATTATTTAAAGAGTACATGTTTATTTTCAAGTCATTTCTGCCACCATAATGCTGCCAGTAAGCTGCCTGTGATCAATGAAACTTGAGCTGAACATAGCAGTCTTTACTTTACATATAGCTTTTCATGCATTAAAACACATTATTAAACAGCACTGAAACATGTTTTGTGTTTATTGTAACTATATATAGTTTTATACAAGCACTGCTTTTTGGTTAAATAAATTATTTTAAATAATACTTATCTTTTTATATAACTTTTACACAGCACTATATATGCATCAAGAATAAATATAATAAAATATGACAAAATATCTCAAACTAAAAAGTAAAAGACCAAATATCAGTACGAAAAATTGGATAAAATCTGTTTTCTTTAACATATTTCACAGATTTTTTTAGAAACTTGTCTGTTAAAACCATATACTGTGTGGAGTACGTACTGAGGCATTTTACAAAGTTGTACAACTCCGAGCATTTCTTGGTCGCCTGCCCCTGATGGCTGCTTTTTTCTCGGTGGATGTGTTGATAATAAGAATGAACTGGAAACGAATGAAAGCAAACTCCAGAAATCTCTGTTTTATTAAGCTTACAATTTGTTGGCTGGTAGGTACTTCGTGTACTTGAATTTGCTGATGCACTGGATAAATGATTTGAGCAGGATTTGGGGAAAAAAGCATTGAAAACAATAAAGACATAAAATGATTAAAACAACTCTCTTTAAATCACTGCATGTTGGTTCTTATTCAGAACTGAAATTATGGATTTTATAAAGGGGTGGGGGGGTGGGGGGCATGCATTAAGTCCTGCATCCTCTAGATTTCATCATGATGGTTTCTTCAACAGCTTGGAAAGCATCACATTATGGCTTTATCCAGACATTTCTTATGTTTGTCAGATTGAATTCACGGACCCAGTTCTGTATCTTAGAGCAGGAAAAATCAGTCCATGTTTTCTGATTCAACTGGTTCAACTGTGAAAACTACACAGTTCTCACCTTCATTAGCATTATTGGGTTCACCTTTCCTCCAGAATCTGACAAAACAAAATGAAATCAAAACATCACAAACATTAGTGAGGTCTTTACTGCCAAAACACTATTGCATTAAATTGGTTTTGTAATGTAACTGTAAATTGTTTCATTTAAAACAATGAAATAATAAACAGAAATAAATAATAATGTATAGTCAATAAATATAAGAAAGCAACATTTTCTTGACATACTCTTCAGTCAGCAGTTGCCCATCGGCCCATTTCCATGTGTTTTCAATTTCTTTATCAGTCAGACCAATCCAGAATGTGCTGCCTTTATATTGGTCAATGAGAAACATCTGGAAGAAAGAATAGAATCTGCTCTAAATGATTCTCTCTCCCTCTGTCTCTCTCTCTCTCTCACACACACACACACACACACACACACACATTGTGCTCACTCACCTGTTCCTCTTTATTGTTTATGACCACCAGATCTGCTCCTCTCTCAATGCAGTTCTGTCTGCTCTCCTCCCAGGTTTCCTTTCCACTGGAGAAAATGTAAAAACTGCTCCCATTCTTCTTCCAGTCCTTAAAGCAGCTTCTCTCTACCAAAAAGCCATGAGAACAAACATTTATCAAAAATGTGAAGGACTGTTTGCGAGAATGAGTTCTTTAGATAAATGTTTTCCTCACCAATATGCTTTAATAAACTGTCATATCTGGTTTGTAAGATGAGATTTGTCTCAGTCAGATTCTCATTTTTTTTTTTTTTATGTCTGCAACACAAAATAGAAATATATTTACAATAAACTAATAAATGTGAACCTGTGAACACAATCTACAGGAAAATACTCATCACATTGTATAGACTATATTTACCATATTGTTAAAGACACAGTTAAGGATGTTTTAACATGACCCTGGGTTCTAAAATGGTTACATACAACTGTATACTGACAAATTATTATTGTTTCAGGCTGAAATACTCACAGTACATGTAGAGCAGGATGTTAGTGATCAGAAGAAGAGACAGCAGACCCAAACAGATTGCAGCCAGTCTGCCACATTTGCCTCTTGCTGTAACAACTGATAAACACTGAACTGAATCATAAAACACTACATTTTAGCAATGCATATTCAGAGTAACTATACTTTAGTTTATTCACTCAGAGGTCACTGTACCTGGGGTCTGTGTTGTTGTCTCCCACTGTGTGTTGGTAAATTCCTTCTTTGGGCAAGTTTTCTAAGATGTAACAGAATCTGCACATTCATAAATAACAACTGTCAGGTCACCCACATAGAAGCAGCCATTTTTTTAAAAAAGTACACAAATAATGATGCACTACGTGTTAGTACGTGTTCCATTAGTCAGTATAAAGTAGGGTGACCAGACGTCCTCTTTTACCCGGACATGTCCTGTTTTTTAGATTTAAAATGTCAGGGATTTTGTTTTTCTGGAGCTTACATAGAATTTCGAGAAGCGTTTCGTTCACAAACTAGTCCCGCCCTCCCCTACTCCGTTTGGTTCGCTTGAGTGAGAAGGGGGCGTGGTGAAGTAGCCTAAAATCTTCTGATTGGACGGTCTGACTGGAGAGCTACCATTATTGGTCGATAACCTTCACTGTAAATATTTAATTGGTCAGTCTGCACGTCAGTAGTCCTTGTTTACTTCAGGCAACCTACCCTCACATGGAGCAGCTATGCCGAAACGTATAAGTTCTCGGATGAATTAAAAATAAATCCCCATGTTTTCCCATGTGTAGCAAATGAAGGTGTAAAGGACCTAAAAGCACACTCGCCTCTTTTTCACCATCTGAGATCTAGTCACACTAGTATAAAGACTATTTCATCATGTTAATAATCATTGCAGATAATGATTAATTTCACGACTCAAGCTTCAGTCCAGACCACTGTTAAATAAAGTAAATAAATGTTTTTAGCTTTTTTTTTTTAATCGTCTCATGTGTAGTGTGGTGTTACTAGTTCAGGTCACCAGGTGGCAGTATGCGCTCTAGCTGTTCATTTCTTTACTGTAGTGACTCAAAAAATAAAATAAAACACAGTAGGTTTTTTAATGAGGGTGAGTAATGCCAGTTTTTGCCTCTGTGGTTTTTCTCATTTAATCCTTAAAAATATCAAACATCGAGCAGTATTTTGTACAGATTAGCACTGTTGGAAATGGTATGTTACTTTGCTGGTCTAAATTATGTTATTTTTGTTCTATTGGCCAGTTTTAAATATGGGCATGGATATTCAATTTTTGATTCAAGCATTTTGGATTAGTTTTTTTGTGTCCTTTTCATATTCTTTTTATTATCATTCTATTAATGCACCTTTTTGCACCGATGACCCAGAATCCTGCACTTCTTATGGCTCCTTCTGTAAAAAGACTTGGTGCTTGGTCCGTTCATGAAAGAGGTTCGTGAGTAGAGAAGCAATGTGGCCTTTCCCAGGGATAATGATGTGCATTGGAGCATTCTCCAGCCTTCCTCCATCTCTCAGAAGACCCTCATCATTAATGATGGGATTTAGTTTCTTTAAAATATTCCTTTTGGAAATCTCTATTCCTGCATTCAAAATGTCCATAGCTGCAGGCAAAAGCTCCTCTGCAGTCGTATGGGGTTTTTTGAATTGTGCAACTCTTACGGCCACCTGATATGATGCTTTCAGTGCATTTTCACTAACCTTTGCATTCTTTCTCATGAAAATCTTCTATCCTTTGAAATCACACAACATCTGTCTCATAAAGTCAAGAGGCTTGTCGTTCAAGGAACTGTGATGTATCTCTATATGCTGCAGTAGTTTTTGAAGGCTTCGTGGCTGCATTTGAATGCACCGTTGAACACACAACACAGCGGCACGTCCTCTTCAGTTTTCCATCCATTATCTGTAACCGCTTATCCAATTTAGGGTTGCGGGGGGTCCAGAGCCTACCTGGAATCATTGGGCGCAAGGCGGGAATACACCCTGGAGGGGACGCCAGTCCTTCACAGGGCAACACAGACACACACATATTCACTCACACACTCACACCTACAGACACTCTTCAGTTTTCTGTTACTGTAAATCCATATTTTATGTAATCTTGGGGTTTTTTGTCTTTCCCTGTGTTTCACCATTTCATTTGCAAATGTAGCTTTTCCTGAACAGCCCACAGCATTAGAAGTCTGTTCCTCTGCAGTGGCATTTCTCCCTTTCCTCATCAAATACCAATCTATGATGACTAGCTAAATTCAATAGTAGCAAATAGCTACCTCAGTTTTACACCACACCACTCCAAATTCATCTTCACAAATATATATTATTTGTCAGCCTAAACTCAACTGTGTATATAACTATTTGCTTTTGCTTGCTAGTATATCTGCGTGTGAGAGACTGATATGATGTAGCAACCCCAGCTGAATAATGGTCAAATTGAAAACTGATGACTGATGAATATTTATTCCCTTTTGCGTTCACAAGTTCACCATAAGAGCTGAATTAAAACAGAAAATAAGAGTCTTGTTCACACAGGAATAAAGAAACATTTGAAAAAGCATTTTTCAGCTGAAAATTCTGCTATTAAACACAGTTCACAGTCTCTTAAAAAACTTAATCCATCATTGCTTACTTAATATCAGCAAACAATACATAAACCTTTGTATATTTAAAGTGTCATGGAAATGATCAACTAATAAGAAATGAGACTGAAAGTGGCCTTTGGGTAACCTTTGTTGAGAGCAGTTAAAGCAGCTTTTTATATCTACACACACACACACACACACACACATAAGCACTTCATTGCTACATAACGGGGGTATTTTGTAACTGAGCCACCGATAAGGGAAGAAAGAGAACAGTTTTGTGTAGAAACTGATTTCTAAGAGTCATCCCGTGCTCATTAGAAGGAAAAACTTCCTTAATCTCCTGTATGCAGAAGTTTAACTCTTTCAGCTTCACTCCCATATCCTCCCGTCACGTTCCTTTTCTACAAAAGACTGAGTAAACACTTTGAGACAACAGAATAATGCAACATACGTTTCATTAAACAGCTCATCTTCGTAGAAAACAAAGACTTCTATTAATTGTCAGTGATTACTACTAATAATTTTATGATTCAGGTTACTCCTCTATTGGTGTTAGAGCTGGTTTTCATATCATCACTACTTTGTATTAACCCTGTCATACTACCATAGTCACAGCTTTTTTAGTTATCTTTCTGGTAACCGCCAACACGCTGTCTGTTGCTGGGTTCTCTTGCCTGACCCATGGAAGCTTTTTTCGCAGGACAATTTTGCCTGTTCTTTACCATGAACCTACTAACCTCTGTATTTTTATTTGTTTCCTTTGTCTGGTTTTCTTTCTCCTGTCTCTCTCATGTTTGAGATGTCCTGCTGCTCCATGGGTGTTGCCCTGATCGATCACCTGATCGATGTTTGGCCATGGTGTTTTATCTCAAATTAACTCTGCACCTACTTTTAACTCACACAGAATCACTGATCACCTCCTCCTTCCTCAGACTCCTATATCACTACTATTCTACATTCACATTACTATAACACATTCATCTATCATTAGTTCACTTTTACTTCTGCTCCGTTCTCTGTTGTGTCTCCGGTGTCGACCCAAGGAGGATGGGTTCCCCGTATGAGCCATGGTTCCTTCCAATAGTTCTTCCTCGTGTGCAGAGGGAGTTTTTTCTTGCCACTGTTGCCCCAGGCTTGCTCATAGGAGGCTTGTGAGTTTATTGTGATCAGTGAGTTTATTTGGTGTAAGGTTTATAAATATGATGGTGTTTCAGCAGTGTTCCTCAGTGGCGCAGTGGACTACACGTGTTAAAGGGCCAGTTGTGCTCTCTTTTTCATGCTTTGTTTAAAATTTTGACCTCTGAGTGAGTCCTGTAGTATATAAAGAGTTTAGAGCAGGTGGGAAATCTGTGAGAAAACAACTACTATATGTACCCTAATCTCACACTTAAAAACGATGGTTCTACAAGGGTTCTTTAGTAAAGAAATTGGTTCTATACAGAACCCTGAATACATTAAAAACTTCAGCATGATTAAAGGTCTGATTTCTTCAGATCGAATGAGAATGTCCATCTTCTGTGTGGCACCATAAATGATTCCTCTATTGTTACAAACATGAAATTGTGATAATAGAATAACATTTTTTGTGTCATAAAGAACCCTTTTCTAAACGTTGCTACATAGAACCATCTAGAGTACATTCTCCTTCAATCTGAAAAACACTTTCATGATGCAAAGAAATCCATCTTAAAATACTACATTAACATTATTATATCCCCAACATGTAACTTAAACATTTAATGTCATTATTGTTTCAAGTGGGACAAGATGAGAAGGAGTTTTGCTGGAGAACTATACAATAACTCAGTGTGGGGAATGAAAGCTGCTCCTTAAATATTGCTCTCCTGTTCCTTTTATAGTATCACAGTCACACAGCTCCAGGGACCTGGAGGTTGTGGGTTTAAGTCCCAAGTGACTATCTGTGAGGAGTTTGGTGTGTTCTCCCTGTGTCCGCGTGGGTTTCCTCCGGGTGCTCCGGTTTCCTCCCACGGTCCAAAAACACATGCTGGTAGGTGGATTGGCGACTCAAAAGGGTCTGTAGGTGTGAATGTGTGAGTGTGTGTGTTGCCCTGTGAAGGACTGGCGCCCCCTCCAGGGTGTATTCCTGCCTTGCACTCAATGATTCCAGGTAGGCTTACAGATAAGGGTTACAGATAATGAATGAATGAATGTGCCTTTTATTAAAACACACAATGTATTTCATAATGGTCATTCATATATAGTTCATAAACACCAGGTATAAAAACTTAAAAATCATGATGACTGTGTATTAAAACCAGGGATTAAATGATGACTGTGTATTAAAACCAGGGTATTTTAATATACATTTTCGAATATTTTCATAATTATGTAAATTGAATTAAATATGAAAATGAATAATTTATATATAGGTTTCATAGTCACCAGGAACTAAGCTTCTAACCAGAGGTCTGTAGATCCAAATACGTAAATTAACGACTGTTTGCGACCATTCAGTGGAACTACAGTTTTGAGAAACACGTGTGGTTTAACGATAGATCGGACTGTGCAATTTGCTCACGTTTCAGTGATGGTTTTAAGAAACACTTTCATTGCAACTATATAGTTCCAACTATGTAAGCTGCTACATTTTGGGATATTGGTGCAAGGATAAGGTTGAATCTCCCCTCTTGTTTATTTTTTGATATTTCATCATTCAATCAGATCCCCAAACCATCTGAAAATGTTTAGAGAAATAAATAAAATTAAATAATTTTCAAAAAGTATTTAACTCTCTCATTCTCTGTCAACTGGGTGAAATCTCTGAGCGAGTGGTAATCATTTACATATTTGCCTGAGGCCTAACTGCATACTGAGGACACACATTTACTGACACACACACACCTATGGACACTTTTGAGTCGCCAATTCACCTACCAACATGTGTTTTTTGACTGTGGGAGGAAACCGGAACACCCAGAGGAAACCCACGCAGACACAGGGAGAACACACCAACTCCTCACAGACAGTCACCCGGAGCGGGAATCAAACCCACAACCTCCAGGTCCCTGGAGCTGTGTGACTGTGACACTACCTTCTGCTATATACATCATGTGTAATCAAAGAAATATTTTCATCATAATCCCACATGAGATACATTGCCTATTCCTTTGAAAACAGAACTAATTAAATGAACTCAGATTTTGTTTCAGTTAGTATACTGTATATTTGCCACCAAAGCTCTACAACTCCAAGCAATTTTTGGTTGCCTGCCCCTGATGGCTGCTTTCTTCTCAGTGGATGTGTTGATAATAAGAATGAACTGGAAATTGAATGAAAGCTAACTCCAAAAAGCCCTTGTCTTGTCGTGTCTGTTTTCCCCACCATGTGCAGACTTTTCCCAGCACATGACTCTGTTTGTTATTGTCCATGTCTCCGCCCATGTCCCCGCATTTGTTCCTCATCCTCGTCCGTGTCTCTTTTGTAGTCCTGCCCCCTCGTTATCAGTCTCATGTGTCCTTGAGTCTGTATAAGTCCCTTTGTCGCTGTATGTTTGTCGGTCATTCGTTTCACTTCCTAGTCATGTTGTTTCTCTTCCATTGTTGCCTTGTCATGTTACTCAGTCCGGTCTGTCTGTCTCTGTCGTTTCCTATGTCATGTTATTAGGTTTGTCTGTCGTGTTTGCTTTGGCGCTCCGTGTTTAGGATTAGTCTGTCTGTCTCTGCTATTACTCGTTTCGTTTTCCATTGTCATGTTGCTCCCAAGTTTGTCTCTCTCTGCTGATCCTCGTTTAGGTTTGTTCTCTGTTTAGTTCTCTGTTTAAGACTCTGTTTAGCTCTCTAGATTGTGTGTCCTGTTTGCTCTAGCTCTGCGTGTTCTACTTTAGTTTGTTTAGCTCCCTTTGTCTAAGTCTCTGTTAGTGCCCTCTGTCTTTTTGTCAAAGTCTATCTGTCTGTATCTGTTTTGATATCTTTCCTTTGTTTAAATAAAACGTTCCCTGTGTTTTAGCAAGTGTGTCCGCCTCCGTCAGTCCGCCCCGCCATCCTGACACAGTGGATAAATGATTTGACCAAATATGCGCTCTTTAAAATGTAATATACCACAAAGCATTTGGGAAAATAAAGCACTGAAAACAATGAAAAATAAATATTAAAAAAATATTAAAACAATTTATTCAGAACAGAAATTGTGGATTTTATAGGGGGGGGGGGGATCACATTATTGCTTTATCTAGACATTTCTTATGTTTGTCAGATTGAATTCACAGACCCAGTTTTGTAACTTAAAGCAGGGAAAATCGTTCCATGTTTTCTGATCGGATTCAACTGGTTCAACTGTGAAAACTGCACAGTTCTCACGTTTATCAGCATTATTGGGTTCACCTTTCCTCCAGAATCTGACAAAAGAAAATGAAATTAAAACATCACAAACATTAGTGAGGTCTTTACAGCCAAAACACTATTGAATTAAATTGGTTTTGTAATGTAACTGTAAATTGTTGATTTAAAACAATGAAATAATGAACAGAAATAATAAATAATAATGTATAGTGAATAAAGATGAGAAAGCAACATTTTCTTGACATACTCTTCAGTCAGAAGTTGGCCATCCACCCATTTCCATGTGTTTTCAATTTCTTTATCAGTCAGACCAATCCAGAATGTGCTGCCGTTATATTGGTCAATGAGAAACATCTGAAAGAAAGAACAGAATCTGCTCTAAATGATTCTCTCTCTCCTCTCTCTCACACACACATTGTGCTCACTCACTTGTTCCTCTTTATTGTTTATGATCACCAGATCTGCTCCTCTCTCACTGCAGTTTTGTCTGCTCTCCTCCCAGGTTTCCTTTCCACGGGAGAAAAAGTAAAAACTGCTCCCATTCTTCTTCCAGTCCTTAAAGTATCTTCTCTCTACCAAAGAGCCATGAGAACAAACATATATCAGAAATGTGAAGGACTGTTTGCGAGAATGAGTTCGTTAGATAAATGTTTTCCTCACCAATATGCTTTAATAAACGATCATATCTGGTTTGTAAGATGAGATTAGTCTCAATCAGATTCTCAGTTTGGTTTTTATTTATGTCTGCAACACAAAATAGAAATATATTTACAATAAACTAATAAATGTGAACCTGTGAACACAATCTACAGGAAAATACTCACATTTTATAGACTATATTTACCATATTGTTAAAGACACAGATAAGGATGTTTTCACATGACCAGGGTTTAACTGTGTACTGATGAAATATCTGTGAAGTGTGTTTTTGCGAGGATTAATTCTGTGGCAAATATTGTACTCACCAATACGTTTCACTAAACTGTCATATCTTGTTTGTAAGATTATATTTTCCTCCGTCAGATTATCATTCACCTTATTGTCTGCAATAAAAAATTGTATTTTATTTTTTTTACAATGAGCAAATATTTGGTCACCCGTGGTCACTTTGTTTCGCAGTGAAACTGTGAACACAATCTACAGGAAAATACTTAACACATTTTATTTACTAAATTTACCATATTTTAAAATACAAAGTTAAGGAGGTTTTAACATGACCCTGGGTTCTAAAATGGTTATATACAACTGTATACTGACAAATTATTATTGTTTCAGGCTGAAATACTCACAATACATGTAGAGCAGGATGTTAGTGATCAGAAGAAGAGACAGCAGACCCAAACAGATTGCAGCCAGTCTGCCACATTTGCCTCTTGCTGTAACAACTGATAAATAATACTGAACTGAATCATACAACACTACATTTTAGCAATGCATATTCAGAGTAAATATGCTTTAGTTTATTCACTCAGAGGTCACTGTACCTGGGGGCTGTGTTGTTGTCTCCCACTGTGTGTTGGTAAATTCCTTCTTTGGGCAGGTTTTCTGAGATGTAACAGAATCTGCACATTTATAAATAACAACTGTCATCTCATCTGTCCTCAAAGCTGCCCACATCGTCATAGAGGGACTCTGCCATTCGTTACTGTCCTTAAATGCACTGCTCAGTTGTTACTGTCCAAACAGCAATGTTCATCTCCTTGAGTTTAAGAAGAAGTGGCTTGACAGGAAATGCTATCAAACAAAAATCTGATGCCAGAAATGTAAAAAAGAGAAGTTAATGTTTCCTCTGACCTAATGTCTATTATACAATTTTGTTAAATAAAAATGCCAAGGCTGTGGTCTTATTTAATTGATACACTACTGAGTGCTTTTCAAATAATGAATGTCCATCCAGGAGGCATCCTTATCAAAATCCTTACGCACAAACTATAGAACAGGTCACCCACATATAAGCAGCCATTTTTTAAAAAGTACACAAACAATAATGCATTACATGTTTGTATTTCAGTAGTCAGTATAAAGTAGGGTGACCAGACGTCCTCTTTTACTCAGACTTGTCCCCTTTTTTAAACTTATAAAAATGTCCGGGCGGAATTTCACACACGTCCGGGATTGTGTTTTTCTAGAGCTTACATAGAATTTCAAGAAGCGCTTCGTTCACAAACTAGTCCCGCCCTCCCCTACTCCGATTGGTTCGCTTGAGTGAGAAGGGGGCGTGGTGAAGTAGCCTAAAATCTTCTGATTGGACGGTCTGACTGTAGAGCTACCGTTTCTACCGGTTGATATCCTTCACTGTAAACATTTAATTGGTCAGTCTTCATGTCAGTAGTCGTTGTTTACGTCAGGCAAAGCTCGTGTACCTACCCTCATCTCGAGCAGCTATGCCGAAAGGTAAATGTAAGTTCTCGGATTAATTAAAAAAGAAATTCCCATGTTTTGTGTAGCAAATAAAGATGTAAAGGACCTAAAACACACATATCACAGATCTGGTCACCCTAATTTCAGTAGTCAGTATAAAAACTATTTCATCATGTTAATAATCATTGCAGAAAATGATTGATTTCACGACTCAAGCTTCAGTCCAGATCACTGTTAAATAAAATAAATAAATAGTTTTTCAGGCCATCAGGTGGCAGTATGCGCTCCAGCTGTTCATTTCTTTACTGTGGTGACTCATAAAAACACACAGTAGTAGGTTCTCTCAGGAAGGTGAGCCGTGCCAATTTTTGCCTCTGGTTTATCTCATTTAATCCTTAAAAATATCAAACAGCAGTATTTTGTACAGATTAGCGCTGTAGGAAATTTTATGTTACTTTGCTGGTCTAAATTATCTTATTTTTGGATATTCAGATTCGAGCATTTTGGATTATTTTTTTTGTCCTGTGCATATCTTTTTGTGCAAATTTACATTGTAAGTGGATCTAACTAGTGGTTGGAGCTGTTTTTTTTTACTCTAATGTAAATTAGAAAATTGAGCTTGTTTTAACTGAGTGTTGTATTATTTCGTGAAGATGACAAGCTGCTGCCCAAGTCTGCCAAATAAAACAGCACCACCAGCTGATGCATTATACTTCGGAGCTCCCTTGTCCTTTCCTTTCATAAGTTCACAATGCAAAGCCCAGCCAGGGAGCAGTAAAGAGAGAAAGGGATACATTTTGATGCTGTGAACCGGATGTGTGTCTAAAGACCAGTCTGTATCATATACTGTTTATTGAGCGCTCTGGTTCCAGGATGAATTCTGACGGTCTAAGGCTGGGGAACGTGTGATCTCCAAATCAGTCCAAATGCCAGGACACAGAGTACAATTCAAGAAAAGGAAAAACTCTATTAATGCACCTTTTTGCACCGATGATCCAGAATCCTGCACTTCTTTTGGCTCCTTTAAAAAGACAGCCTTGGGGCTTGGTCCGTTCCTGAAAGAGGTTCATGAGTAGAGAAGCAATGTGGCCTTTCCCAGGGATAATGATGTGTATTGGAGCATTCTCCAGCCTTCCTCCAACTCTCAGAAGACCCTCATCATTAATGATGGGATTTAGTTTCTTTAAAATATTCCTTTTGGAAATCTCTCTTCCTGCATTCAAAAGCATCATCTCCTCTGAACAGTAGGGCTGGCCACTAATATTCGGATATTCGTTCGTTGGGTAGGTATTTGATTTTACACATGTCCATAGCTGCAGGCAAAAGCTCCTCTGCAGTCGTATGGGGTTTTTTTGAATTGTGCAACTCTTACGGCCACCTGATATGATGTTTTCAGTGCATTTTCACTAACCTTTGCGTTCTTTCTCATGAAAATCTTCTATCCTTTGAAATCACACAACATCTGTCTCATGAAGTCAAGAGGCTTGTCGTTCAAGGAACTGTGATGTATCTCTATATGCTGCAGTAGTTTTTGAAGGCTTCGTGGCTGCATTTGAATGCACCGTTGAACACACAACACAGCGGCACGTCCTCTTCAGCTTTCTGTTACTGTAAATCCATATTTTATGTAATCTTGGGGTTTTTTGTCTTTCCCTGTGTTTCACCATTTCATTTGAAGATGTAGCTTTTCCTGAACAGCCCACAGCATTAGAAGTCTGTTCCTCTGCAGTGGCATTTCTCCCTTTCCTCATCAAATACCAATCTATGATGACTAGCTAAATTCATTAGTAGCAAATAGCTACCTCAGTTTTACACCACACCACTCCAAATTCATCTTCACAAATATATATTATTTGTCAGCCTAACTGTGTATATAACTATTTGCTTTTGCTTGCTAGTATATCTGCGTGTGAGAGACTGATATGATGTAGCAACCCCAGCTGAATAATGGTCAAATTGAAAACTGATGACTCTTGAATATTTATTCCCATTTGCTTTCACAAGTTCACCATAAGAGCTGAATTAAAACAGAAAATAAGAGTCTTGTTCACACAGGAATAAAGAAACATTTGAAAAAGCATTTTTCAGCTGAAAATTCTGCTATTAAACACAGTTCACAGTCTCTTAAAAAACTTAATCCATCATTGCTTACTTAATATCAGCAAACAATACATAAACCTTTGTATATTTAAAGTATCATGGAAATGATCAACTAATAAGAAATGAGACTGAAAGTGGCCTTTGGGTAACCTTTGTTGAGAGCAGCTGAAGTAGCTTTTTATACCTACACACACACACACACACACACACACGTACATAAGCACTTCATTGCTACATAAGGGGAGTATTTTGTAACTGAGCCACCGATAAGGGAAGAAAGAGAACAGTTTTGTGTAGAAACTGATTTCTAAGAGTCATCCGGTGCTCATTAGAAGGAAAAACTTCCTTAATCTCCTGTATGCAGAAGTGTAACTCTTTCAGCTTCACTCCCATATCCTCCCGTCACGTTCCTTTTCTACAAAAGACCGAGTAAACACTTTGAGACAACAGAATAATGCAACATACGTTTCATTAAACAGCTCATCTTCGTAGAAAACAAAGACTTCTATTAATTGTCAGTGATTACTACTAATAATTTTATGATTCAGGTTACTCCTCTATTGGTGTTAGAGCTGGTTTTCATTTCATCACTACTTTGTATTAACACTGTCATACTACCATAGCCACAGCTTTTTTAGTTATCTTTCTGGTAACCGCCAACACGCTGTCTGTTGTTGGGTTCTCTTGCCTGACCCGTGGAAGCTTTTTTCGCAAGACAATTTTGCCTGTTCTTTACCTTGAACCTAATAACCTCTGTATTTTTATTTGTTTCCTTTGTCTGGTTTTCTTTCTCCTGTCTCTCTCATGCTTTGAGATGTCCTGCTGCTCTCCGGGTGTTGCCCTGATCCATCCTCTGTGTGTCCTGTACAAGATCCTGGCCTTGTCCATGTCTCATCTACACTGTCATGCTTGGCCATGGTGTTTTATCTCAAATTAACTCTGCACCTACTTTTAACTCACACAGAATCACTGATCACCTCCTCCTTCCTCAGACTCCTATATCACTACTATTCTACATTCACATTACTATAACCCATTCATCTATCATTAGTTCACTTTTACTTCTGCTCTGTTCTCTGTTATGTCTCCGGTGTCGACCCGAGGAGGATGGGTTCGCCGTATGAGCCTTGATTCCTTCCAAGGTTTCTTCCTCGTGCTGAGGGAGTTTTTTCTTGCCACTGTTGCCCCTGACTTGCTCATAGGAGGCTTGGATCCGGAATTTCATTGATTGAAAGATAATTTTATAAAAATAAATTATATATATATATATATATATATATATATATATATATATATATATATATGTATCAGTGAGTTTATTATTATGAAAAATACATATTGAGTATATTTGAAAAGTTATAAATATGACGGGGTTTCATCAGTGTTCCTCAGTGGCGCAGTGGGCTACATATGAAAACCCCTCCTTCTTGTATTGCAGGGACATGAGTTCATCACTGAATGGTTTTTATAACAGCAACTGAAGCTCTCAGTGATGAATACGTGATTCACTAAAGTACTGTAAAGTATTCTATGTTGTCTCTTCTGATATATTTTTAGTTGATAACATCTTTTTACACACTCAGCTCAACTTTATTTATAGAGCACTTTAAAAAACACCAACAGCTAAAACAAAGTGCTGTACAAAAGATGTTTATAAAACAAAATAAACTAAAATAACCAATAGGAAAAATAAATAACTTAAATAAAAACAAAAACTAATAAAACAATACAAAAGTCTCATGCTGGGTTGAAAGCCAATGAATAAAAACACACACACACATAAACGGTACAGTTAAAGGGCCAGTTGTATTGTCCTTTCCATGCTTTGTTTAAATTTTTGACCTCTGAGTGAGTCCTGTAGTAATTAAACAGTTTAGAGCAGGTGGAAAATTTGTGAGAAAACAACTGCTATATGTTTATGCCCTAATCTCACACTTAAAAAGATGGTTCTACAAGGGTTCTTTAGCAAAGAAATTGGTTCTATACAGACCCCTGAATACATGAAAAACTTTAGCATGATTAAAGGTTTCTTGGCATCATGAAAGTGTTCTTCAGATCGATGGAGAATGTCCATCTTCTGTGTGGCACCATAAATGGTTCCTCTATTGTTACAAACATTGTAGTAGAGTATGGATCGAATAAAGAAATGAAAAGTTCTGAAAGACTCTCCACTCTGAATAAGGATTTCTTGGGACAGAACCCCACATTCCACAAATTGTGTGTGTGCGTACAGACTCTACAACCCCCCCCCCACACACACACACACAAACTCCCGCACATCAAAGACTGACCAGGACACTCTCCAATGACTCCCCCTCTTCTCCATGAATGTAAAGAAAACAGACCCAGTTTATGACGCTTTTAGGCCAGAAGAAGATCAAACAAAGTTTGGAGACCAGGATCAAAAAGGACCCCAGTTATAGCCATGGGTGCCTAGATTGGTGCCTAGATAGGCACTGATTATCGTTTGCAAATTGACAGATGGCCGCCAGAGTTGACCTTGCGGTGAACTCCCATAACCTGGCTCAAACCATACTAATAGCATGGACCAACAGTGCCCCCAAGTGGACGTTTGCGAAATCACGTTTCGCCCTGCTGCCTTTTAAGTCCATAACGGACTTAATCGAGTATTTATAAATATGTTTATGCAATATGTATGAATGTTACTCTCTGTTATTCTCAAGTGAATGTCTACTAACTAATGAAGGGATGTGTATTACTGTTTCAATCATGAAGGAAAATTTCTGTCTCTGATTAGGAAAACAAATTAGTTTCTAACTTCTAGCATAATATTGTAGTGGGATGTAATCGTAAAATACCCAAGATATATATACATAGATATTTGATATTAATAATCCAGGACACTCATTGTGCTATACCACAAGCATGTATAATTAATTTTTACTTTATTCAGGTTTATGTGTATACGTGATTCTCTTCTCTCTCTGAAACGTGAAACAAGTCACGTGAGCCTCGGACCCAGGATCCAATCAAAGAAAGAAGACCTCCCAAATGGGTGTGACCGCGCCACATCTGAAAAGGGAGTGCCCAACTCGGTCTCAACCCTCTTGCTCTGCACTTCTCTTTCCGCTACGCTCCTCACGTCGCGACGCTCTACTTCTTCCTTACGCCGACGAAACTACTCTCCAACAGAACTTTATAGAGGACCTCACTCAACTTCCAAGGGACGCCTTGTGCTAGTTAGCAGTGTGATACAGAAACTACAGTGTAACGTCGAGCAATTTTCAGTAATCTTTTCTTTGTTCATTTGTGTTCCTGTTTGTCGCCCAATCAAAGTTTTAATCTCACGACTGATCAAAGCAGGTAAAACTTATTCGTGGCCAGAGTAAGAGACACCGCCGAGATAGAGGAAAATCGTAAAATAAGCATAGGCTTATTAATTCGATTTTTAGATCTGGAAACTGCAAGGACAAGCGAATTTCTATTCCAAAGCCTCCATATGGATGGAACGTCCCACTCAGGACAGTGAGCCAGAGGAAATCCTTTCATCTGCGTCACCACGCTCTAAGTACGCCCGAGGCGGCCTGACTCGCGGGTGACCAAATCCACGCTGACCCAGCCTGAAAGCTCCCACGGAAGAACTGCGGGAACCAAGCGGGACTCCTCTCTCCCATAACCTCAAAGCGCCTCTGTACCCATCGAGTGGTTGAGATCGACAGAAAAGTAAGCTAAAATTACGCACTTCCAGACCTGAAAATTGAATTAAATCTCTTGGTAAAATAATCTTAATCAGACCATAGCAACATATCTTTTCCAAGTCATATCGCCTAGCCCATCTCTAAATTCGAACCGGCTTGACCTGCGTTGATCCCGTGAGAATTTTTACGATCGTGCTATGTTTATTAAATATTCTCTTTTCTCTTAATAAAATATTTCCATTATTTGAAATAACAGTGTGTGGAGTCTGTTCATTAAGAGTCTGAAAATCCTGAAGAACTCACGTAGCGATGACAGTATTCACTCTCTAATTACTTGTTAATGTTTTTGTCATTTAAGTCAATCATAACAATAACAATTATTATCATTAGTCAAACGTCATTAATCAGAACGAGTTCGAATAAGGTCAAACGCTACATATTACATATAAATACTACAACATGAAATCGTAATAATAGAATAACACTATTTTGTGTCATAAAGAACCCTTTTCTAAAAGTTTCTACATAGAACCATCTACAGTACATTCTCCTTCAATCTGAAAAACACTTTCATGATGCAAAGAAACGCTTTTATCATGCACAAGATTCTTCAAGTGTTTAGGGCTCTATATAAAACAATTTCTCCCCAAGACAGGGCTGTCTCCTGGACCCCAGAATCCCCTCAGTCTGGGAACTCATCTGTCCATCCTGCTGCCTCAACACAGAGGCCCTTACACCCAGACCCACTGGCTTTAAAGCAACTGCTGCCAGTGCAGTGAATAGCTCCTCAGTTCCTCAGTGTCCCCCACCCACCAGAGAGTAATTAATATTGTTCTTTATTTGTTTTAATGTACTGGTTTTATAATGGGTAACTTTTTTTCACTTTTATAGACCCTGATTGATCCTTTCTGTATCTAATCCCTTCTACCCATTTCCTACTTCAAAAAAAGGCTGGTAAACCAGGCCTACATGCTGCCCCAACTCCTCATCCAACGGGGCTCTTCAGAAAAAGTGATATGTAGTGTATTATACATTTATACATTAATTTATAAATCTGTATCTGTTTAAAAAGATGTTGATATTCCCTCAGTGAAATGAAGATAAAACAATATTCAAATCAATCTTAAAATACTACATTAAAATTATTTTATTCCCAACATGTAACTTAAACATTTAATGTCATTATTGTTTCAAGTGGGACAAGATGAGAAGGAGTATTGCTGGAAACTATACAATAACTCAGGGTGGGGAATGAAAGCTGCTCCTTAAATATTGCTCTCCTGTTCCTTTTATAGTATTGCAGTCACACAGCTCCAGGGACCTGGAGGTTGTGGGTTCAAGTCCTCCTCCTGGTGACTGTCTGTGAGGAGTTTGGTGTGTTCTCCCTGTGTCCGGGTGCTCCGGTTTCCTCCCACAGTCCAAAAACACATGCTGGTAGGTGGATTGGCGACTCAAAAGGGTCTGTAGGTGTGAATGTGTGAGTGTGTGTGTTGCCCTGTGAAGGACTGGCGCCCCCTCCAGGGTGTATTCCTGCCTTGCGCTCAATGATTCCAGGTAGGCTCCGGACCCACCGGACCCTGAACTGGATAAGCGGTTACAGAATGAATGAATGAATGAATGTGCCTTTTATTAAAACACACAATGTATTTTGTAATGGTCATTCATATATAGTTCATAAACACCAGGTATAAAAACAAAAATCATGATGACTGTGTATTAAAACCAGGGATTAAATGATGACTGTGTATTAAGACCAGGGTATTTTAATATACATTTTCAAATATTGTTATATTTATTTAAATTGAATTAAATATAAACATTAATAATTTATATATAGGTTTAATAGTCACCAGGAACTAAGCTTCTAACCAGAGGTCTGTAGTTCCAAATACGTAAATTAACAACTGTTTGCGACCATTCTGTGGAACTATGGTTTTGAAAAACGTGTGGTTTAACGATAGTTCGGACTATGCAATTTACTTACGTAGTTACCTCGATAGTTTCAATGACGGTTTTGTGAAACACTTTAATTGCAACTGCATTGTTCCAACTATGTAAGCTGCTTACGTAGATAGCAACTACACTTTTGGGATATTGGTGCAAGGATAAGGTTGAATCTCCCCTCTTTTTTATTTTTTTATATTTTATCATTCAATCAGATCCCCAAACCATCTAAAAATGTTTAGAGAAATAAATAAAATTAAATAATTTTCAAATAGTATTTAACTCTCTCATACTCTGTCAACTGGGCGAAATCTCTGAGCGAGTGGTAATCATTTACATATTTGCCTGAAGCCTAACTGCATACTGAGTTTTGTGACAATGTGAGGCATTTGTTTCTTGTCAGTGTGTTTTTAAATGTAACAAATCACCAGACCAGCTTAACTTGCAGGCAATCACATATATACATCATGTGTAATC
This sequence comes from Hoplias malabaricus, assembly GCF_029633855.1. Lineage (NCBI taxonomy): Eukaryota > Metazoa > Chordata > Actinopteri > Characiformes > Erythrinidae > Hoplias > Hoplias malabaricus. The sequence goes on along the minus strand of NC_089801.1, from coordinate 12,119,230 downwards.
AAATAAATATTTTCATTATAATCCCACATGAGATACATTGCCTATTCCTTTGAAAACAGAACTAATTTTGTTTTAGTTAGTATACTGTATATTTGCCACTGTATATATTATACAACTCCAAGCATTTCTTGGTTGCCTGCCCCTGGTGGCTGCTTTCTTCTCAGAGGATGTGTTGATAATAAGAATGAACTGGAAATTGAATGAAAGCTAACTCCAAAAATCTCAGTTTTTTTTTTATTTCACAATTTTCTGATGCACTGGATAAATGATTTGACCAAATATGCCCTCTTTAAAATGTAATATACAACAAAGGAGTTAGGAAAATAAAGCACTGAAAACAATAAATAATAAATATAAAAAAAATATTAAAACAATGTATTCAGGACTGAAATTATGGATTTTATAGGGGGGGAGCATCACAATATGGGTTTATCTAGACATTTCTTATGTTTGTCAGATTGAATTCACAGACCCAGTTCTGTTGCTTAGAGCAGGGAAAATCGTTCCATGTTTTCTGATCAGATTCAGCTGGTTCAACTGTGAAAACTGCACAGTTCTCAACTTCACCAGCATTATTGGGTTCACCTTTCCTCCAGAATCTGACAAAACAAAATTAGTGAGGTCTTTACAGCCAAAACACTATTGCATTAAATTGGTTTTGTAATGTAACTGTAAAATGTTTCATTTTAAACAATGAAATAATGAACAGAAATAATAAATAATAATGTATAGTGAATAAAGATAAGAAAGTAACATTTTCTTGACATACTCTTCAGTCAGAAGTTGGCCATCCACCCATTTCCATGTGTTTTCAATTTCTATATCAGTCAGACCAATCCACAATGTGCTGCTTTTATATTGTTCAATGAGAAACATCTGGAAGAAAGAACAGAATCTGCTCTAAATGATTCTCTCTCTCTGTGTCTCTCTCTCCTCTCTCTCTCTCTCTCTCTCTCACACACACACACACACACACACACATTGTGCCCACTCACCTGTTCCTCTTTATTGTTTATGATCACCAGATCTGCTCCTCTCTCAATGCAGTTCTGTCTGCTCTCCTCCCAGGTTTTCTTTCCACGGGAGAAAAAGTAAAAACTGCTCCCATTCTTCTTCCAGTCCTTAAAGCAGCTTCTCTCTACCAAAGAGCCATGAGAACAAACATTTATTAGAAATGTGAAGGACTGTTTGCGAGAATGAGTTCTTTAGATAAATGTTTTCCTCACCAATATGCTTTAATAAACGGTCATATCTGGTTTGTAAGATGAGATTTGTCACAGTCAGATTCTCAGTTTGGTTTTTATTTATGTCTGCAACACAAAACAGTAATATATTTACAATAAACTAAAAAATGTGAACCTGTGCACACAATCTACAGGAAAATACTCATCACATTTTATAGACTATATTCACCATATTGTTAAAGTCACAGATGAGGATGTTTTCAAATGACCAGGGCTTAACTGTGTACTGATGAAATATCTGTGAAGTGTGTTTTTGCGAGGATTAATTCTGTGGCAAATATTGTACTCACCAATACGTTTCACTAAACTGTCATATCTTGTTTGTAAGATTATATTTTCCTCCGTCAGATTATCATTCACCTTATTGTCTGCAATAAGAAATTGTATTTTATTTTTTTTACAATGAGCAAATATTTGGTCACCCGTGGTCACTTTGTTTCGCAGTGAAACTGTGAACACAATCTACAGGAAAATACTTAACACATTTTATTTACTAAATTTACCATATTTTAAAATACAAAGTTAAGGAGGTTTTAACATGACCCTGGGTTCTAAACTAGTTACATACAACTGTATACTGACAAATTATTTTTATTTCAGGCTGAAATACTCACAGTACATGTAGAGCAGGATGTTAGTGATCAGCAGAAGAGACAGCAGACCCAAACAGATTGCAGCCAGTCAGCCACATTTGCCTCTTGCTGTAACAACTGATAAATACTGAACTGAATCATAAAACACTACATTTTTATCAATGCATATTCAGATTAACTATGCTTTAGTTTATTCACTCAGAGGTCACTGTACCTGGGGGCTGTGTTGTTGTCTCCCACTGTGTGTTGGTAAATTCCTCCTTTCGGCAAGTTTTCTGAGAGTCTGCACATTCATAAATAACAACTGTCATCTCCTCTGTCCTCAAAGCTGCCCACATCGTCATAGAGGGACTCTGCCATTCGTTACTGTCCTTAAATGCACTGCTCAATTGTTACTGTCCAAACAGCAATGTTCATCTCCTTGAGTTTAAGAAGAAGTGGCTTGACAGGAAATGCTATCAAACAAACATCTGATGCCATAAATGTTAAAAGAGAAGTTAATGTTTCCTCTGACCTAATGTCTATTATACAATTTTGGTAAATAAAAATGCAAAGGCTGTGGTTTTATTTAGCTGATACACTACTGAGTGCTTTTTAAATAATCATGCCCATCCAGGAGGCATCCTTATCAATATCCTTACGTACAAACTGTAGAACAGGTTACCCACATAGAAGCGGCCATTTTTAAAAAACTACACAAACAATGATGCACTACCTGTTAGTATTCCATTAGTCAGTATAAAGTAGGGTGACCAGACGTCCTCTTTTACCCGGACATGTGCTCTTTTTTAGACTTAAAAAAAATTCCGGGCGGAATTTCACCAACGTCCGGGATTGTGTTTTTCTAGAGCTTACATAGAATTTCAAGAAGCGTTTCGTTCACAAACTAGTCCCGCCCTCCCCTACTCCGATTGGTTCGCTTGAGTGAGAAGGGGGCGTGGTGAAGTAGCCTAAAATCTTCTGATTCGACGATCTGACTGTAGCGCTACCGTTATTGGTTGATAACCTTCACTGTAAACATTTAATTGGTCAGTCTTCACGTCAGTAGTCCTTGTTTACATTACCTCTCCTTCATGTATCGCAGGGACATAAGTTCATCACTGAATTGTTTTTATAACAGCAACTGAAGCTCTCAGTGATGAATAAGTGATTCACTAAAGTACTGTAAAGTATTCTATGTTGCCTCTTCTGATATATATTTGTAGTTGATAACATCTTTTTACACACACATGCATAAACGGTACAGTTAATGGGCCAGTTGTACTCTCTTTTTCATACATACATACATTTTCTTTTCCGCTTTTCCATTTCAGGGTCGTGGTGGCAACAGGGCGAGCAAAGAAGCCCAGAAGTCTCTGTCCCTTGCAACATCCACCAATTCCTCCTGGGGGATCCCAAGGCATTCCCAGGACAGCCGGGATATATAATTCCTCCAGCGTGTCCTGGGTCTACCCCGGGGCCTCCTTCCAGTTGGACGTGCCTGGTATACCTCCAGTGGGAGGCGTCCAGGAGGCATCCTGATCAGATGCCCAAACCACCTCAACTGATTTCTCTCAATGCGAAGGAGCAGCGACTCCCTTCCTGGATCAGGGCCTTGTCGTGGCCGAAGGGCTTGTGTGGTCTCATGACCTCCAGGGCTATGTTGTAGGGAGCTGTTAGCTCCCAGTAGGGTCTCCCATGGCGAACAGGTCTGGATTGAAGATCCAGACAAACAAGATCCAAAAGCATTCCTATGAGTACACCCATTAAAAATCAGTGTACCCTGCCCGGGAGAGGGTTACAGGGACCTACCCCTGGAGCCAGGCCTGGGGGTAGTGTCCGATGGCGAGCGCCTGGTGGCCAGGCAGCCCTGGTAACCTGGCTGGGCTCAGCCCTAAATGGCAACGTGGGAGGATCATGTGGGCTCACCACCCGCAAGATCCAGAGTAGGGGTGCGGTGCAATGCCCATCGGGCACAGAGTGGGGATGAAGGGGCCCCTGGCGTCGTGGAACTTGTCTCTTTTTCATGCTTTGTTTAAATTTTTGACCTCTGAGTGAGTCCTGTAGTAATTAAACAGTTTAGAGCAGGTGGAAAATTTGTGAGAAAACAACTGCTATATGTTTATGCCCTAATCTCACACTTAAAAATGATGGTTCTACAAGGGTTCTTTAGCAAAGCAATTGGTTCTATACAGACCCCTGGATACATTATCTTAATAATCTTAATAATCTTAATCAGACCATAGCAACATATCTTTTCCAAGTCATATCGCCTAGCCCATCTCTAAATTCGAACCGGCTTGACCTGCGTTGATCCCGTGAGAATTTTTACGATCGTGCTATGTTTATTAAATATTCTCTTTTCTCTTAATAAAATATTTCCATTATTTGAAATAAGTGTGTGGAGTCTGTTCATTAAGAGTCTGAAAATCATGAAGAACTCACGTAGCGATGACAGTATTCACTCTCTAATTACTTGTTAATGTTTTTGTCATTTAAGTCAATCATAACAATAACAATTATTATCATTAGTCAAACGTCATTAATCAGAACGAGTTCGAATAAGGTCAAACGCTACATATTACATATAAATACTACAACATGAAATCGTAATAATAGAATAACACTATTTTGTGTCATAAAGAACCCTTTTCTAAAAGTTGCTACATAGAACCATCTACAGTACATTCTCCTTCAATCTGAAAAATACCTTTACAATGCAAAGAAACGCTTTCATCATGCACAAGATTCTTCAAGTGTTTAGGGCTCTATATAAAACCACTTCTCCCCAAGACAGGGCTGTCTCCTGGACCCCAGAATCCCCTCAGTCTGGGAACTCATCTGTCCATCCTGCTGCCTCAACACAGAGGCCCTTACACCCAGACCCACTGGCTTTAAAGCAACTGCTGACAGTGCAGTGAATAGCTCCTCAGTTCCTCAGTGTCCCCCACCCACCAGAGAGTAATTAATATTGTTCTTTATTTGTTTTAATGTACTGGTTTTATAATGGGTAACTTTTTTTCACTTTTATAGACCCTGATTGATCCTTTCTGTATCCAATCCCTTCTACCCATTCCCTACTTTAAAAAAAAGGCCTGTAAACCAGGCCTACATGCTGCCACAACTCCTCATCCAATGGGGCTCTTCAGAAAAAGTGATATGTAGTGTATTATACATTTATACATTAATTTGTATCTGTTTAAAAAGATGTTGATATTGACTGTTGATAAAACAATATTCAAATCAATCTTAAAATACTACATTAAAATTGTTTTATTCCCAACATGTAACTTAAACATTTAATGTCATTATTGTTTCAAGTGGGACAAGATGAGAAGGAGTATTGCTGGAGAACTATACAATAACTCAGGGTGGGGAATGAAAGCTGCTCCTTAAATATTGCTGTCCTGTTCCTTTTATAGTGTCGCAGTCACACAGCTCCAGGGTCCTGGAGGTTGTGGGTTCAAGTCCTCCTCCTGGTGACTGTCTGTGAGGAGTTTGGTGTGTTCTCCCTGTGTCCACGTGGGTTTCCTCTGGGTGCTCCGGTTTCCTCCCACGGTCCAAAAACACATGCTGGTAGGTGGATTGGCGACTTAAAAGGGTCTGTAGGTGTGAATGTGTGAGTGTGTGTGTTGCCCTGTGAAGGACTGGCGCCCCCTCCAGGGTGTATTCCTGCCTTGCACTCAATGATTCCGGGTAGGCTCCGGACCCACTGCGGCCCTGAACTGGATAAGCGGTTACAGAATGAATGAATTAATGAATGAATGTGCCTTTTATTAAAACACACAATGTATTTCATAATGGTCATTCATATATAGTTCATAAACGCCAGGTATAAAAACTTAAAAATCATGATGACTGTGTATTAAAACCAGGGATTAAATTATGACTGTGTATTAAGACCAGGGTATTTTAATATACATTTTCAAATATTGTTATATTTATTTAAATTGAATTAAATATAAACATTAATAATTTATATATAGGTTTAATAGTTACCAGGAACTAAGCTTCTAACCACAGGTCTTTAGTTCCAACTACGTAAATTAACAACTGTTTGCTACCATTCGGTGGAAATATGGTTTTGAGAAACATGTGGTTTAACGGTAGTTCGGACTATGCAATTTACTAACGTAGATACCTCAATAGTTTCAATGACGGTTTTGTGAAACACTTTCATCGCAACTGCATCGTTCCAACTATGTAAGCTGCTAACGTAGATAGCAACTACACTTTTGGGATATTGGTGCAAGGATAAGGTTGAATCTTGCCTCTTGTTTTTTTTTTTTTTTTTTTTTTTTGATATTTCATCATTCAATCAGATCCCCAAACCATCTGAAAATGTTTAGAAAAATAAATAAAATTAAATGATTTTCAAAAAGTATTTAACTCTCTCATACTCTGTCAACTGGGCGAAATCTCTGAGTGAGTGGTAATCATTTACATATTTGCCTGAAGCCTAACTGCATACTGAGTTTTGTGACAATGTGAGGCATTTGTGTCTTGTCAGTGTGTTTTTAAATGTAACAAATCACCAGACCAGCTTAACTTGCAGGCAATCACATATATACATCATGTGTAATCAAATAGATATTTTCATCATAATTCCACATGAGATACATTGCCTATTCCTTTGAAAACAACTAATTACATGAACTCAGATTTTGTTTCAGTTTGTCTACTGTATATTTGCCACTGTATATATTCTACAACTCCAAGCATTTCTTGGTTGCCTGCCCTGATGGCTACTTTCCTCACACTGGACAGTGTTGATAATAAGAATGAACTGGAAATCGAATGAAAGCTAACTCCAAAAATATGCCCTCTTTAAAATGTAATATACAACAAAGGATTTGGGAAAACAAAGCACTGAAAACAATAAACAATAAATATAAAAAAAATATTAAAACAATGTATTCAGAACTGAAATTATGAATTTTATAGGGGGGGTGGGGGCATCACATTATGGCTTTATCTAGACATTTCTTATGTTTGTCAGATTGAATTCACAGACCCAGTTCTGTTGCCTAGAGCAGGAAAAATCGTTCCATGTTTTCTGATCAGATTCAGCTGGTTCAACTGTGAAAACTGCACAGTTCTCACCTTCACCAGCATTATTGGGTTCACCTTTCCTCCAGAATCTGACAAAACAAAATAAAATCAAAGCATCACAAACATTAGTGAGGTCTTTACAGCCAAAACAATATTGAATTAAATTGGTTTTGTAATTTAACTGTAAAATGTTTCATTTAAAACAATGAAATAATGAACAGAAATATTAAATAATAATGTATAGTGAATAAAGATAAGAAAGTAACATTGTCTTGACATACTCTTCAGTCAGAAGTTGGCCATCCACCCATTTCCATGTGTTTTCAATTTCTTTATCAGTCAGACCAATCCAGAATGTGCTGCTTTTATATTGGTCAATGAGAAACATCTGGAAGAAAGAATAGAATCTGCTCTAAATGATTCTCTCTCTCTGTCTCTCTCTCTCCTCTCTCTCTCTCACTCACACACACCCACACACACATTGTGCCCACTCACCTGTTCCTCTTTATTGTTTATGATCACCAGATCTGCTCCTCTCTCACTGCAGTTCTGTCTGCTCTCCTCCCAGGTTTTCTTTCCACGGGAGAAAAAGTAAAAACTGCTCCCATTCTTCTTCCAGTCCTTAAAGCAGCTTCTCTCTACCAAAGAGCCATGAGAACAAATATATATCAGAAATGTGAAGGACTGTTTGCGAGAATGAGTTCTTTAGATAAATGTTTTCCTCACCAATATGCTTTAATAAACGGTCATATCTGGTTTGTAAGATGAGATTAGTCTCAGTCAGATTCTCAGTTTGGTTTTTATTTATGTCTGCAACACAAAATAGTAATATATTTACAATAAACTAATAAATGTGAACCTGTGAACACAATCTACAGGAAAATACTCATCACATTTTATAGACTATATTCACCATATTGTTAAAGTCACAGATGAGGATGTTTTCACATGACCAGGGCTTCACTGTGTACTGATGAAATATCTGTGAAGTGTGTTTTTGCGAGGATTAATTCTGTGGCAAATATTGTACTCACCAATACGTTTCACTAAACTGTCATATCTTGTTTGTAAGATTATATTTTCCTCCGTCAGATTATCATTCACCTTATTGTCTGCAATAAGAAATTGTATTTTATTTTTTTTACAATGAGCAAATATTTGGTCACCCGTGGTCACTTTGTTTCGCAGTGAAACTGTGAACACAATCTACAGGAAAATACTTAACACATTTTATTTACTAAATTTACCATATTTTAAAATACAAAGTTAAGGAGGTTTTAACATGACCCTGGGTTCTAAACTAGTTACATACAACTGTATACTGACAAATTCTTTTTGTTTCAGGCTGAAAAACTCACAGTACATGTAGAGCAGGATGTTAGTGATCAGCAGAAGAAGAGACAGAAGAGACAGACCCAAACAGATTGCAGCCAGTCTGCAATATTTGCCTCTTGCTGTAACAACTGATAGTGAACTGAATCATAAAATATTGCTTTTGTAGTAAAGAGTACTCATAGTTAATACACACTAGTTTATTCATTCATAGGTCACTGTACCTGGGGTCTGTGTTGGTGTCTTCCACTCTGTGTTGGTAAACTCAGTCTTTGTACAGGCTTCATGAGATCTAACAGAATCTGCACTTTCATAAATATCCACCATCTTCTCCAATCTCTCTCCTCTGTCCTCAAAGCTGCCCACATTGTCATAGAGGGCCTCTGCCATTCGTTACTGTCCTTAAATGCACTGCTCAGCTTTCACTGTCCAACTGCAATGTTCATCTCCTGAAGTTTAAGAAGATGCTACAGAGGAAATTGTGTCAGACAAACCTCTGACACCATAAGTGTTAAAATAGAAGTTAACGTTTCCAATGTCCTAATGCCTGTTGTAAAATATTGGCAAAAAAAATGCAAAGGTTGGGACCAGACTTACTTTCTACACTATTTGAAAAGCATAGTGTAAAAGCATAGCATTCAAATAATGATCGTGTTAAGAATCACTTCAGAAATTTGATTGCATCACTCAAGCCTCAGTCCAGACCACTGCTATTTCGAAAATGTTTTTAGCTTTTTAAATAAATTGTCTCATATTATATTGCAATGGCCCTTAAGACAGCATCAGGGATTTCCATGAGAGGAAAAGGTGGGTTGAAAGAACTGAAATGCAGGGTAGGAGTGAATTACCTTTGTGTCTGTTTATTATAAAGTTGTTGATTTTTTCTTTTCTTTATGAGGAAAAAAGTTTGACAATAATTCAAAATGAAATAATTAAAATAATGTATGCATTTGACAAGTCTCCCTACATCCTACAGAACAATGTAGAAGATCAGACATCAATGCAGTGCATTATAAACAACTAAAAGCATTGGCTCAAATTATTAGACGGAGCGTATCAGTCAGTATTTGTCAGTCACATGTGATGTTTGCTTGTGATGTAATTGCATGCAATTACTGATAAACATCGGGTTGTGGGCTCAAACCTGCCTCAGATCAATGTCTGTGAGAATCCTGGGACGTTCTCCCTGTGACTGAGTGGGTTTCCTCTGGGTGTACTGATTTCATTATACAGTCCAAACAACACGTGTTGGTAGGTTGATTGGCTATTTCAAAGTCCCAATACATGTGAAAGTGTGAGTGTGTGATGCCCTGGGATGGGACTCAAGGTGTATTCCTGCATGATTCTGATGACAAAATTCCTGTTTGTAGACTCAAGACCCAATATGACCATGAATAGAAAATTAATCAAACGCCCCAAAACAACACTTGTAACCATTTTTGTTCTAAATAATCATGATTGCTGAGAGGTTTTGTCCTTGGTCTATGGGTTTCTGTTGTTTAAAATGAATAGTCCTCTGCATTGATAATACAGCACAACATGAAATGAGCCTGTTCATTTCTTCAGGAATTCCTACCGTGTGGAAAAGTAGACGGAATAAAATCAATACAAACAGCCCATAAGAAAATTTATATACATTTGCTGCACTTTGTGACACTGAAGGGCATAACTGATTACTGTAAAACATTGTCTCTCGCCTTGGCTTCCACATCTAAGGATCCTCCTCTGTCCTGCAAACAATCTACAAGGTCCATGGATTGCACAGAAATGCGCTGTGTATTTGCTGCATCGTCCTCATCCCCACTTGCCATGGACATCAGCACTACTTCCAGTGGATCCTCCCTCCGTTCTCCAATCACTTTCTAACAGTTCATGTGTAGTCCAGTCCAGCCTGATTTTCTCGTAATTCTCCAAAAGGGGGCAGCAGAGAGCTGTGTTAAATACCTAGTGATAAAAATTGAGGACAATCCATTCGCTGTAGTGCTTACTTAGTAATAATCTTACATGTGTGTTATATTTATACATTAGCTCCTAATGTAGCCAAATCCACTTCAGAACCTGCTATAGGTCAAGAGCTCCTCATAGTTCAGGATTCTTCAGGATTTGGCAAGATCTGTATGTTTACAAAAGAGGAAACTATGGCTGCATACTTAGTTTCCGCAAGTGTCCCTTGAGGTAATTTTCTGACTTGAGACTCGGTTTGCCAAGTCACCAATGAGCTGCTGAGTTGTATGAGGCATTACAGGAACAGTGTTTATGTATTTGTGTCTTATCTGCAGAAGCCAGCAGTGAGCCATATCCTCTTCTTCCAGACTGTTCCATTCCTCATAGAGCAGCTCCAGCTCATCTACTTGGAGAGGAAAGATATTCTGCCCTTGAAGACTTGTAATAGCTAACAGGAATCAAGTGCTTCATAAAGGAGTGACTTGATTGAGGTTTTGTGTGTTTATTCACATCCTTTGCTTTTAGCTTGAATACTTTCCTTTCATTCTCATAGAACTGGAAATACAAAGCAAATTAACTGTCACAATGTGTACATAAGACAAATAAATACATTACTGATTTACCATCCTCTGTTTTAAAATATAATTTGCTTTCACTCTGTAAAGAGTTCTCTACATAGCTTTAGTAATGTGGATTTTTTTTCTTACCTGTTAATGAGATATCTGGGCATGGTGATTTCCACACAGTCCGTTTATCTGGGGGGATACTGTTGTAGAAATAGCCAGTCTCATGTTATTTTCAGGTGCCAGCCTTTCCCTGTAATTGTTCTTAACATATGCTAGTGTTGAAAAACCACTTTCTCAGATGTATGTGGCTGGGAGAGGTAGAAATATTACTGCTTTCGATGCAAGCTCTGGAAATTCTGCCTGACAATGTGTCCAGAACTTCACAAGGGGTTCTGTATCATGCGTATGACTTCTGACAGTGTCTGCTGACATTTGAATTATCTGATCTTCTTCTGTAGCTGTTAAGCCTGATTACGTTGCTGCATCATCACTAAATGGGAGCACGATCCATTCGCTGTCACAGCACCATTCATCTGAATCTTTGAAGTACTTCTGGAATTATAGCACAACATTCCTCAAATGTTCACAGACTATGCCTTTAGTGACTGCTTTCATTATATTCGTCAATTGAATGAAACTTAGCCAAGTTGCCGCTCTCCACTTGTTCCACCTAGACATTTTTTTTTACAACGGCCTCCAGCTTTTCATAGAGCTGTAGCATAAAGTTAAATATGTTTAAAAAGACAAAGGCTTTCATGGGGTGTTCTAATTTTCACACGACTGTATCCCCACAGTTCATGTTTCCACATCCTGACATATCACATGCTATATATATATATATATATATATATATATATATATATATATATATATATATATATATATATATATATATAATGTGTGTGTAAATAAACTACAAACACATTAAATAACGTTACATCGTTTGTTGTTCTGTAATTGCATTTACAAACTATACTTGTGTACAATGACAGTACTAACACTAATATTGTTTTCATTTTTAAGGGAAAAAGGGATACATTAGATGAAGTGGAAAATCTGCTCTTTCACAAGCCAAGACCTGGATGTTCAGTTGAAGCACCACAGAGTACGCCACGGATTCCATGGTACACGCTGGCCCTGTTTTCACTCCAATTGTGTGTGTTCCTTTAAAACAGCTGGTTCCTTGAGATGTCATCTTTCAAAATGTCATAGTAAAGTATCTACATGTCACCAAAGTTCTACCTTCAAATGTGAGCTTTGTGATTACAAAGATGTTTGCGATATAACCCTGCAGGGCTGAGTGAGGATTCCTTGGATGAAGAGAGAAAGGCAATGAGGGCTGAGATGGATAAAAAGGGTCCAAACATGAGTTGGAGCGAACCTTTTTTTTTACGGCGGAAGGAGGTTGTTAAGCAGGAACCTTTGGTTGGTCTGGTTCGAGAATGATGGCCAGCACTGTTCTTGGAGAGTCAGGTGAGTAGTGTGTTTGTTTGCTGTACTTGTGACTCTGGCCCATTTCAGCATATTTTTCTTTTTATAGTTTTTGTAGGATTGTTTCACACTGCAAAACCTAGTGTGAACCAATCTAGTTTACTTGTCTAAAATGATACTTAACTTTTTTTCCCCAAACAGTTCCAAAACTTATATAATGCGAAGTCATCAGCTGTTTGGATTATTTATTTATTTATTTATTTATTTTTACTTATTTACTTATTAACCAAGAAGTGTACAGCATTGTCCAACCACAGTAATGTTATTTAAAGGCAACAAGTTTTATCGCACACAACACTTGTCATGAAAGCGTCCCAAAAGAGGGCTATTTTTTTGGCCTTGGGATGACGGGATGGTTTTAGTCTGGATCCCTGCATAACTATTATCAACTGAAGCAGTGTTTGTCTAGAAATGTACAGGCTCTGTACATAATGACTGATAATCTGTATTCTCAATTGTTTACTCTTCTCTCTCTCTCTCTCTCTCTCTCTCTCTCTCTCTCTCTCTCTAGATATGCAGTGAGTTTTGTAGAATAACTGCCATCAACCTGAAGAGTCAGTTGCATGGTGCACTGGACACATGTGTCAAAACTCCTTAAACTGTACAGGAATAGAATGGCAGCCTTTGGAGGAGATGTCCAGGCCATTCTTGATAATCTAGATGAAAAGGTTTGTTGCTTATTTTAAGCACATTTGTTGCTACTGCATTTCAACATGATTGGGGCATAGGGATTGGAGGCTGAACAGACTGCAGGTCATAGTGTGAAAGCTGTATAGTGTTGTATAATTATTCAATTTTGCCTTCAAATTTATTGCATTCAAAATTATTGTACAGTATTTCTAACTCTTTTTTTTTTTTTTTTTTTTTAATGATTGCCATTTTTTTGCCCTTTTAGACATCAGTTGTATTGAAAACGGTAGAAGCCTATTTACTGAGAGAAAAAAATAAACAAAAGCATGTGAAGTAGTTTATTTTTGGAGCTGTGAAGTTTTAAATTTTTTAAAATTAACTATGAACATGAACTTATTCATTTTCTTTATGTAATTATGTAAATATGGACTGCAGTAAGAAAACTAGTGGGGCAGTGAATAATGCAGGTGGGAAGGGAAAAAAGCAGATAGGAGGTTAATTAATTAATTTAGATGAGATCTTTAGCATCAGTTGTAGCAGATTCGTTTGTAATATAACCTGATAATCTTTTACATTTGAAGTTCTGTAGTTAATGAATCTGCATGCATAAGCAGTTTAGTTTTTCATTCTATATTTTTATAGAAAATATATTGAAAAGAACAGAACATGTACATAATCTCTGTATGTTTAATTATAAAGCTGGAATTCAACAAGGAGTACAACTGAGGTGACTACGCTTGAGCGTTCTTTCATTACACTGCACATCCTGAAGGTCCCTGTTGTCCAGGCTGACAGAGATGAGGATACGGCTGATATTTCCATCATTGTTGAGGGCAGTGAGGTAATGACAAAGTGTGACAACACAGCAGAGGCTTGCAAACTGTTGATCAAACTGATGTGTGCTATGAATAAGTGTCGAATGTGTACTATTGTTATATGGCCTTAGCATAGTATATTTTTAAAGAAAAGTCTGAATTTAAATGGCAGTTCTTAGGGTGTAAAACCAATTGTTTTTTTGAAAAACAGTATTTGAATGTTAATTGGATTTAGGAAATCATGACACTGCCAATTTCAAATTTCAATGCCAGTTACAAATATATTTTCTATGTATTGATTTTATGTACTATTTGTATACATTGCAATTGCTGAATGTTTCCATTGTGTAAAGGTTTTCATATGTTGTCATTGTGGTGGTACCCTCACTTGTACATGTACATTTAATTAGGGAACATGAGGGAACATGATTATATTATAATTGTAGATTTTAAAATGTGTTGATTTCATACACCGTTTCATCTTCAGGACTTTTATTATGTTTTTTGTTATATGACATTTCCATAATGAAATACTACAAACGTGTCTCCCACCGGAGAAGAGAATGCAATGTACCTTTAAGTAACAAAACTGGACTTTTAAACACTTGTACCTTTTAGTGACCAATAATGTACCTTTTCTTTTTTTCTGAGAGTGTAAGTTATTTAATAAAGCAATCATTTCACCATAAACCTGATTGTACCCTTTTCTGAGGGAAGGGAAGGGAGGGGTGTGTGTGCGCGTGCGTGCGGCGTATAGAAATAAACTATTAAAACCGATAATGAGCCAGATCTGGGCCGAGTCTGGCACTAATGGCGTGCTTCTGGCTCAAACTCGGCCGTGGTGCGGTTATCGCGATTTAGTTATGGCTTGCCGGACTAGGGCCGAGTCATTTGAGCCGCGCCTCAGCCACAACACTCGGCCGAGAGTTTCCCAGACTCGGGCCAGAACTATCGGCCCACTCTACGGCCGTACATCACGGCCGAGACAATGCCGACTCCGCGTGCCGGCATCGGGCCGAGTGTTTTTGTTCCGGCGTGCGTGATTCGGCCCGAGTGTGGGCAGATACAATTTTGCTAGCTGGGTCTGTTCACAGGGCCATTACAAAAATCTCCACAGTAGAATTTCTTCATCTTCAGGACATCAATAGTCTGTTATATTGTGTCTTTAGTGAGACTTTCAAATTTTTGAGACACTTTGAAAATAAAGAGATAATATCCGCGGAAGGAATCTAAACGTGTTCGTATTTCGCCATCTAGCGGCGACAGAATGCAACTACTACACCATTTAAGGTGAAAGAGAAAATCCAAATGAATCGATTCCTTGGTGTCAGGGATGTGAACTCTGAATTTTTTGTAACTCGCATTTTGGCATCTGAATTTCGTCACGGAATTTGAGCAACTTCGAAATATATTGTTTGAATTTTTTTTTGAGCTTGAATTATTTTATCTGAATTTATTAACCTTGACACAATAACAGTGAAAATGTGTTCTTGAAAATTCATGAGTTCTTTTCGAGAGCAGCTATATTCAGATGCATAATTTTGAAGCAAAATATTCAGAGGTGGGAATCTGAAGACTTAAATTCAAAAGCAGCAAAATTCAGAAGCATAATTTCAGTGCAAAAAAAATTCAGTGCTACAAATTCAAAGGTGGTAATATTTCAAAGTTTGATGAGACAGATTTGCTTCCATACAAGTGTCATCCACGTAACCTCCGAGTGATAAAGAAGCGTGCTGTGTTCACTTCCTAAGTCTTGACAAATGGATGCAAACAAGCGTTTATGTAATAGTTTATTATTTATTAGTTTAAAGCCCTGTTAGGACGGGATTCATTTTCCATGTGGAGCTGGAGGAATATAATTTTTCAACAAGGCATCAGTAATTTTATGGTGGATTCGCATTGGATAAGAAATCTCAGTGAAAATAATGGAGATGGGAGGGCCTACTCGATTCACACATTGTGCATCATACACAGCAGAGCTGCTTGAATTTTTAGACTGTCACAACTGTTCTGAGATCAGCCCTCCAAGCGACTTGATCCTCTAGTCCTTCATAACAGATATAGGTGGCAAAAACTTTACTAATCCTTCACACAGTTATTAACCGATATTATGAACCGTTTAATGGTAAAGACACAATGGTAACGGCTACTAGTGTGAACAAAACAAATACAGGTCGTTTTGTGGATTTGAGTGTGGTGTGTATGTAGTTGAGCCGCTGATTTCATCAATTCATAACACTTCAAACCGTGTATTTCATCACTAAAATCCTCCTTTTTAATTTTTTTGTTAAAATTATTATTATTTACACTGTGAAAAGCATTGTGTCTAAATTCTTAAAATTCTGAGTTCTCAACTATGTCTCAACACTAAGTTAAAAAGCATCTTTAATCTTTATGATGTACCTCTTAATTATGATTTATAAAGTGTTTTAAATTAGGGAGCACAGCTTTATTTTCATGAGTATGTGAGTTTTTTTGTTTAATTACATACAAAGAGCAAAAGTCTTCAATTATTTAATGCATTTGGCAGACACTCTTACTCAGAGTGAGTTAAAACTAACACTAAAAATGTTAGGAGCTTTACACTTATTTTTATAGTGTAGTGTTCCAGTTTAAGCTGCAAATCAAACTTCAGCCTGATGAATGATAGACAGGTGTCACCTACTTCTACAAATAAACCAGACTGTTCCATATAACTCTAATGTTGTCATCACATGATATGTCACCAGTAAATGGACAGGCAGAGAAGCGGTAGTTTCTATTCAGCATCTCACAGTTTTCAGGAGCATGGAGGACACTCAGAAAGTTGGAGAATACGAGAGCATCTATATGAACATAGATGAAATTGAAAAGAATGAGAAGGAGAGTGGAGTCAGTAGCAGCATCTGCCAGAACACAACAACAGAGAAAAGAGGTAAATTATTACAATCCAAGCAAAGCAAATAGTATTACACAGATTAGATTACAGTGTATTGAATGGACATTCTTCATTGAAAGGGAAATAGCCCATGTCTAGGCTTTATCTCATTCCTGGAAACCAACCCAACAGTGTATAGAATATGTTATTCAGGTATGAAGGTGATTTGAAGAATTTTGTCTTATATTGCAGCAACAATGCTGTATTTAATATTATATTTCTCCATTAGTTCAATAGATAACCCAGCTTCCATCACTGTTCCTTCTGCTGGAAACATCAGTAAAAAACTAGATCTAAACATCTGGAGATATGTCCAGCACATTATTGTATAGTAGTTGGCTTAGTATATTTATATATAAATTATGTGATTATCAGTATTGTTATTTGTTAAGCTGTATCTAAATTACTGTGAAGTAAATATAACACTGTATTTACCATATGAAATTGGTGGGAAAAAATATCAATTGCAATCCCTTCAAATCCCTGTAACAAAACCCTTCTGAAACAGCACCTGATTATTCTAAAGTTTTGAAATTTAATACTTTCACAGATTCTTGAGAATTTGGATAAAACAGGTTTTAAGTTTGAAAATAAAAAAAATTTAATTACAAAATTAAAACTGATGATGGTGACACTAATCTCACGGTCGTGACAGTGGCCTCATAACAACATACAATTCAAAAATTTACACCACTCAAGACATTGGCTTCCTGCTTAACAACTATTTGGTTCAGAAAATTACAAACATGAGCACTGTGATAAACATTTTTCAAGGAATACAAGGTACATTTAAGCAAAACCATGATTAAAAGTACCCCATACATTCCCATATCATCAAATATTAAATCAGTCGTTACCAGTAGGAATAATGTATAATGCATCACTGATATCTAGTGACCCCTACTCAACATTATATTCTTCTGTAAACTGTATATTGGACGTGAAGAACAGAGAACAAATAACAATTGCAAGCGCTGTGGCAAACATTCAATAACATTCAACATATAGGTTCAATTAGCAATAGGCTATCATTAGATAAAGTACTTACCATAAATAAAAAAGAAACCATTACCAATAGCAATAAGATAGACCTCACTAGACAGACAGTTAAATATGACTTCATATTTAACTGTCATGTATGTGACCCCCCCCCCACTCATAAAATAATAATAAAATAATCATTTTCTTCTGTAAACTAGTCTATAAACTGTATATTGGATGTGAAGAACAGAAAATGAATAAGTACATTATATAGCCCTTTGGATAGAGTCGTGTGTTGGGCCCATGAGGGTGGAAAAACTTCACATTAACCATCTTGTTTCCCATCTGTTGCAAAATACTTCAGATGTCTTCTGTGAAATTATACATTTATGTCATAATCTAATGTAATATATTTTATACAAAAGAGACTATGTTGACATGTCATGGTTGTGACAGTAGCAGTGTCCAAAAATATATAAAAAAATAACTAAGAGCAAATCGCAAATTTACGTTAGCTCGAGTGATCTTGAAACACGCAGTAGAGCTGAAGGTTTGAAAATGGGGTCCTCAGGAATGTAGGTGACGTGGTATTTGCCTGATTTTATTGCTTTTCATATATATCTGACGGTGATGACGAATATGTGGGACACATTTTGAGCAACCACAAAATAATAATAAATATTGTTCAAAACTCACTTTTTGTAGTTTTTAATACATATTACAATGTGCTCTTTCATGTGGTAAAGATAGTATTCAATTCAGTTATTGCTTTTTTGTTTTTTTTTAATAAAGTGGAAATGATTATCTCCTATCCAAGGACGACTGATTTTGTAGGAAATAGGCCAGCATATAACACAAATAAAAAATAAACCTATAACAGAACCCTCTGATTATAACCTTGATTCTTTTTATTCCTGAAAATGTTATTAATTTCCAACAGAATTAGCACTTTTCTTAGTGGGACATGTTTTTGCCAAAGTTTCAAGAATCACTTTGTTTCCTGCTTTCAATCCATTCTTCAGTGGTCAGGACCAAAACAGAGCAGATATGATTCTTAGATACTCTTCTTATGATATTATTCTTAGCGCTGCAGTGACACTGATGAGATGGTGGTGTGTTTTGTGCTGGTATAAGTGAATCAGACACAGCAGTATTGCTGGGGTTTTTATTGCTGTCCACACTCTGTCTACTCTATTAAACACACCTGTTTCATTGGTCCATATACAATGGAAATGATCAAGATTTTGTCTGAGCCAAAAAGGGAACAGAAAGAGGTAGTGTTAGTGCTTATTTGTAGTTTCCTGTGGTTGTTACTATTTCCCTAAAAGTTCCTCTACGTCACTGAAGTACCATGAGAAATGCAGCAGTGGTGTCTTAACCATGTTGTTATTTATACTGTTGCAGGTTTTGAAGGTGATTCTGAGGGGAGGCAGGTGTGCTGTGCTAATCCAGCTGCAGTGTGTCTGGGTCTGTTCTGTGTTCTGCTGCTGGCTGTTATTACAGGTCTGGGTATTAAACAATATACAGAGAGAAAGGTATGGAGCAATTATATCAACATGACTATGGAGAGAGACCAGTTACAGAGCAGATTTATCAATATAACCAAAGAGAAAGACCAGTTCTGGAGTAGTTACAGGAATGTGGCCCTGCAGAGAGACCAGTTACAGAGCAATTATGACAGCATATTGAAGGAAAGAGACCATATATTGGGCATTAAGGACAACCTGAATTCAGAGAAAATCAAGCTACGGTCCAGCTATGATGCCCTGGCCAAGGACAGAGATGCACTTCAGAGAAAGCTCAAAGACATTGGTGAGTTGGGTTTATTATTTAATGTGATTATCAGTATTTGTAAATGTGAATCAGAATTACTATGAAGTAAATTTTGCACTGTATTAACGTGAATCACACATTTTGTGGGGTAAAAGCACACCTGATAAGAGACAATTTGTTACAGCCTTTATAGTTATGTTACATTATTTTAGAGATGTGGTATTAATAGTCTCACCCTGTAGACTGGGATCTGATTGCCCATTCAGGCAATTTGTCATGGACTCCCTATGCTTCCCAAATTGCATTTACATTCACGGAATATATCAGATGCTCTTATCCAGAGCGACTTACAAAAGTGTTTTGTGTTTGTTCAAGTTTATATTCCAACTAGTACAGACAGGTTTCAAGTCTAAAATACCCTTGTTCTGAGACACTGCCCGATGAAGTCCAGCGCAAACACTAATAAGGAAAAAACGTATAGAATTATCACAGTGTAAGTGCAATAAAAACAACCCTATGTATTCTAACCTAGAAAGAAGATTTAGGTAGAGTTAGGTACAGAATGAGTGCAAATGTAATGTGAATTTTCAAGGATGCTGAGTCAAGTCAGGCTGTGCCTGAAGCTAGAAGAGCAACTACATGAAAACAGAGCAGCAGCAGAGTGACTTTTGAAGACTGAATACAAGCAGTACTGCTGCATTCTGGGTCAGTTGCAAGAGCCTAATGGCTCACAGAGGAAGCCCTGGCTGGAGTGAGTTGCAGTAGTCAAATCTAGAGATGACAAGGGACTGGACAAACACCTGGGTGGCCTCCTGAGTGAGAAAGGGTCGAATCAGTCAGATGTTGTACAGGAGAAATCTACATGACAGAGTTAGGTTCACAAAAAGGGCTTAGGGCGAAATGTGGTCATCCAGAACCACAACAAGGCTTCTTACAATTTCATATGGACAGATCAAAGAATTCTTGAATTAAATGAAAAGATCATGGGGAGGACCTGTAGTTCCACGGACGAACAGCAGCTAGGATTTCTAGGATTGAGCTTCAAGTGGTGAGCTGCCCTCCTGGAAGAAATGTCAGCCAGACATGCCGAGATCCAACTCCAAACCTGAGTAATTGACCTTAGCAAGGAAGACACTTGCGTTGACACTGAGCTCAACGTGTTTTACTATGTATTTTTACCATTGTATTTCCAGAATGTGTTTGTCCACTAGGTTGGACACAGTTCATGTGCAGTTGTTACTACATTTCTCTCAATGGGAAAAACTGGGATGAGAGCAGAAGAGAGTGCATAGAAAAAGGAGCTGATCTGGTGATTATAAACAGCAGAGAGGAGCAGGTGAGAATTAACTTTTTTTTTTTTCCAAATTACAAGTTGCATATGCATGTGAGTGTGGCACGGTGGAGCAGCAGGTAGTGTCACAGTCACACAGCTCCACGGTGACTGTCTGTGAGGAGTTTGGTGTGTTCTCCCTGTGTCCGCTTGGGTTTCCTCCAGGTGCTCCGGCTTCCTCCCACGATCCAAATACACACATTGGTAGGTGGATTGGCTTTGAGCCTTGATTACTGCAACTCTCTCCTTTTTGATATCACCCACAAATCTCTCCTCCATAAGCTTCAACTGGTCCAGAACTCAGCTGCCCGTATTATCACTAGAACCCCCTCCATCCATCACATCACTCCTGTCTTGCAACAGCTCCACTGGCTTCCGGTCAGGTTACGCATTGATTACAAGATCCTTCTGTTAACATTCAAGGCCATCCACAATCTGTCTCCACCGTATCTTTCCAATCTCCTCCATGTTGTAACTCCCTCTCGCACCCTCAGCTCCTCCTCCACCATTCACTTGACTGTTCCCCCTGCCCGTCTCACTTCCATGGGAAGTAGAGCTTTCAGCCGTTCTGCTCCCCAGCTTTGGAACACTTTACCTCCCAACATACAAAACATAAACTCACTCACACAAAAAGTTCAGTCTTCACTCAAAACCCACCTGTTCAAGATTGCCTTTCCTTAAAAAAGACTCAGTTACACTGTTTATTTTTTTCCAATACTGTATACTTACTTGTGTGTTTTTTACGGTACTTTTTATGTTTATTGTTTACTTTATACTCTTTGTAAGGTGTCCTTGAGTGACAGAAAGGCGCCTATGAAATAAAATGTATTATTATTATTATTATTATTATTATAATTGGAAAAGTGGTTTCAGATAATGAACGAATGAATATGCATATCAGGGGAAGATAACTAATTACAAGTGTTGTTTTTTCATCAGCAGTTTGTTTCTGGACATAGAAAGAATTTATGGATTGGTCTGACGGACAAGACCAATGAGGGTCAGTGGACATGGGTGGATGGCACTTTACCAGAACCTGGGTATGGACCAGTAAATAGACCCTGTCTCCTTCTGGTTGTTTAAAAGTGTTTTGAGGATCACTTGAACCTGAACAAGACAAGCAGCTGTGACTGTCAGTTATTTAACACATACTACATCATAGCTTTTTGATTGTTTCCCATTTATTATTTATATATTTATATTAAGTTCATTTTTATTAAATTTATATATTTATTATTATTTATTTTAGATGTAAAAATAAAATGAATTTGTTAGTGTTTAACTCCATATGTTCTTTTGTATGCTGGTATATGTTTAGGTACTGGATGAAAGGTGAGCCAAATAATGCTTGGAATTACGGGCAAGGTGAGGACTGTGCTGAGGCAGTTCCTCCTGTTTTCTACAGTGAGACATTAGCCGGCTGGAATGATATACCCTGCAACACTGTGCGTCCATGGATTTGTGAAAAGAAGATCCATTCCTAAGCCGAATAAATGTCTTTTTATTATTAAAAAATAATATTAATTACAATATTTTAATACTCTTCACAGTAGAAAGAGAAAGTGACAAGTTGTATTTATGCAATGATGTGTTGCATACATTTTCAAATGATAATGGTTTTAAATTTATATTAACAGGTAATGGAATCTTGCAATGGAGTTTTGCATTTAATTCTGATTCTGCTTAGTTAGATTTCTCTAATATCTCTACATCTCATGTGATATAATTTTTCTATTTCAAATAATGTTTAAAAATACCTAAAAATATCTAAAACTAATCATATCTAAAGCTAGTCGTTTTTTTTTTACATTGTCCTCGATCATTGAACTTCTTTAAGGCACCTTCTGTAAAATGACCATTACAAATAACATTTAAAAACCCTTCAGTTGCAAATTGTAAAACCTTGAGCCTCAACCAGCTGCACACATTTGTACCCTGCATCCTCCCTTTATCAAAATAACAACAGTGTCAGGCTTTTCCACTCACCAACACTTTTTTTGCCATAATTAAACATGAAATCAGTGAACTTCCGTCAATGATTATTCTTTACATTATGTTACATTACGTTATACTGCCACCAAGTGACCTGCATGCGTCATAGACAATATATCAAAACAGTTTTCAATGTGGGTGCCCCGGTGTGGGACATAAACCTCGCCATTCCCACAATATAAAGGCACAGACACTTTTGAGTAGCCAATACACTTACCAATGTGTGTTTTTGGACCGTGGGAGGGGAGAGAGAGAGAGAGAGTGAGAGAGAGAGAGAGAGAGAGAGAGAGAGAGAGAGAGAGAGAGAGAGAGAGAGAGAGAGAGAGAGAGAAAGAATACTATTTTTCAAGCAAAATGTTATTATAGCCATGTAAACTGTTACCTTTTATTTTCATTGTGCAGATTTTAGGGCATATACTTTATTCAATGTTCTTTAACGTACTGGAAGATTGGAAGAATATATATATTTTATACAAATAAAAAAAGCAGATTTTTGCAAGACTCTCTTAAGTACACAGGGATGAGGGGGCGGTATTTATCAACTTTGCACAGACAATATTTCATACCCTCGCTGTTCAGTGAATAGCATTTTGTCCATTATTTTTTTACCATTTGAACACAGTTGTTCATATTTTTTGTGAAAAATTCATAATGCAATTAATAGCAATGCTCCAAAAGTATTTTTTATAAAAAAGCAATGATTATTTAACACAGCAAAATAAATAAATAAATAAATAAAGCAAACTGCGCAGACGTGATTCGTGATTCGTATTTGTACATGCAAATCAATAAAATGTCATTTGAGCTGTGATGTCCATATTTGTGCACAAGGCTGTGATAAAAAAGTACATAACCAGATGAGCTCTGGGTTTGACCATCACTTTCCTGTTTGTCTCTAAGCTGTTCTGCTGAAGACTGAAATTTCTGCTGCTTGTGGCTGAATCTTGAGGTCTGTTGTCAATAGCTGCTATGTCTCATTAAGGATGAGTTGTCTTGTATATGACTGTTAGAGAGAGAGAGAGAGAGAGAGAGAGAGAGAGAGAGCATTATTAACCAAAGTGTGAAGACAAAGCTTGACCACAATGTTGTTTTGCACAAAGTGAAATAGTGCAGGGCGCACAGTGGCGTAGCGTCGCTGTCATACAGCTCCAAGTATCTGGGTTTGTGGGTTCGAGCCCTGCTCTGGGTGACTGTTTTCCGCGTGTCCGCGTGGGTTTCCTCCAGATGCTCTGGTTTCCTCCCACGGTCCAGAAATACACACACAGATAGGTGGATTGGTGACTCAAAAGTGTCCATAGGTGTGAGTGAATGTGTAAGTTTGTTTTGCCCTGTGAAGTACAGGCGCCCCCTCCAGGGTGTGTTCTCACCTTGCGCCCTGTGATTCTGGGTTGTCTCCAGACCAACTGCGACCTGAATTAGATAACCTGTTACAGGCAACTAATGACTGAAATAGTGCAAGTCTGTGGTGCACTGCAGTTGTATACTGTATAGCCAAAACTTGCTCATTCTACATTCATTCATTTTTTGTAACATCTTTGTCCTGTTCAGGGTCGTGGTGGGTCCAGAGTCAGTCCATCACAAGACTGATACATTCAGTGACCAACTCACACCTTTGGACACTTTTGAATAGCCCACCAACCTACCAGCAAGTGTCTTTACACTGTGAGAGGAAACAGGAGCATCCAGAGGAAATCCACACAGACACAGGGAGAACACAACAAGCTCTTCACAGACAGTCACCCGAGGTGGGCTTTGAATCCACAACACTGTGACAGTGACACTGTAGCTATATCGTGGCACATTCATTCAAAATATAGTACTGCTAGCATTCTGGGAACGCTTTATAAAAGATGTCAAATCATTGCAGTGAAGATGTGATTGCATGCATTCAGAGTATTAGTAAAGTCAGTTACTGATGTTGTGCATTTAAGAGCATTTCTATTGGTCCATTCATCATGACATTTTTGTACTATAAATACAAATAGCAACATCTGTTCCACTGATGAAGAAAAAGTAAATATTGATGTTTTTTAATGTGACTCCACTACGGAGTTCATACAGGTTTTGGATGTATGTTTGTTCTGTTGTGAAATACCTGTTGTGAGAAGATCAGGGTCATTCAGGTCTTTTGATGCTGGTGAAAACGTAGACTTCTTTCTCCACATAATTAATAAAGCCACTGCTGCACATAGAACAGAAATGACAAAAATGACAGGGCTTAGAGAATCCCCAGCGTCAGCATTTCTTTCTGTAAAATATAGGAAATTACTTTAATAAAATTATAATGTCAGTTATTAGTTTTATATCATTATAAACTATTATTCTGATTCCACACAGGACATCACATATAGAAATACTAATTTATATTTAAACAGGTATTTTACAAATAATTATTATTATTGTTATTAATGCTAGTCGACACAGTAGTAAACGAAATGTTCCAGTGCACTGACCTCTCACTAAATGTTGGATCAGTGTAAAAATTCTTACAAAAGTACAAGAGTTTCTTAAAAGTTTCACTACATTCTCTTTTCCAAAAGCAAAAGGCAACATCAGTAAGTTTCCATAACATAACTGTTTTCAAATAAATGCAAATCTACCATTGGCATAAATCAAAGTTTAGAAACAATAAAGTTTAATGACCTAGAAAATGTAATAAATGACATGATTTGACAACGGGCCGCACAAACATTTACATAAAAATCTATATAATCCACATATTTTCATACCTGCACTAATCTGACAGAGTTCTTTAATGTTGATTACGGCTGTTTGGTTGCTGACTGGATTGGAGGCTACACAGCTGTAGGTGTCATGGGCTCTCTGCTGTATTTCCAGAGGAAGATGTACTGTGTCATGAGGATTTGAGCTGTTGGCTTGCTTTAATATGACACTGCCTTTAAACCAATAGAGATTCAGTTCCTTCACATTCTTCACTGAGCACAGCAATGAACAGAGTTTACTCTCTGAAGAACTGTTGGTGGTTGTATTTGTCACTCGGGGTGTTGAAACTTTATCTGACAAAAAGAACAAAAATTTAAAAAATTTAAGAAAGAAGAAAGTAATAAGAATATGTGTATATTGTTTTATACTAAACTGTGAAACAAACTTACCATAAACATTCAGCTGGTGGTATTGTGTTATCCGAGGCTCTTTAGTGCTCTCTAATTTATAAATACCAGAGTCCTCCATCCTCAGATCTGAGAGAGTGAAGAGTCCACTCTGACTGTTCCAGTGAAGACGATTCTTAAACTCCTCAGTGAGGTTAATATCAGTCTGTTTATTAAACACCGTACCAATGGTACTGCCTTTAAACTCTATATCTCCAGATACAGGTACAGAGGTGGGGAACGGAAGAGACTCTCCCACAGCTCGGATCAGTACTTTCTGACCTGAAGTAGTGGAGATTGTCACAGAGCTGAAGATCACTGTAAAATTATTGATGAACAGTGTCACAGTTAGGATTTTAGAGTCTTTAAAAAATCCAAATCTCAATGTTCATTTTTGAATTTTGTTTCATTCAATGTGTAACTGAAAACTCAATTGAAATGGAATTTTATTGTTTATAAAAACCTTAATTTCACAGTGGTGGATGCACAACTGAACAAGTTCCTTAAATTGCCTAAGATTTTTTTTTTAATTCACAGTTTTAAAGCCATGGTTTTAATTCAATAAATGGCATCAACAACAAATACAAATTCATATTTGAGGTCATGAATATGATTCCAACTTTAGGATTTTATCATATCTACAACTCTCCACATTCCTCTATGTGTTCGTTTCTTAAAGCTCAGAGAAATGTACAGACAGAAAGCTGCAAGCACCAAGAAATTACAACTTAGAATGTAAATAGTCTATCACGGCCAAACTCATGGCAGAAGAAATGCTCCAAAATTACACTGAAAATGAAAAAACCACGAACATCCATTAAAACATAGTAAGGTTGCTATCCTTCTGTAAAGCATTTTGTAGATTAGAGGTTCAGTGGAGACAGCAATGTGTTAATATGGTCATTTCAACTCACCCAATAAACACAAGAAATGTAGACTCCAGTTATTAACTCGACATGTCCTCGATTTCACTGCTTTAAAACACAAGCACAGCATTGAAGACATGACCTTATAGAGTTCGGAAACTTCACTAACAGTCTGCTTTCAGGCCGACTACAGCTATGTGTGGCCACTGTGTATACGGAGGGGGGGGGGCAGTGTGGGTTGTAGTGCAAAAAAATAGAACGCAAAATTAGTAGCTTGCACAACAGTGTCACTCTTAGTTCTATGATCACACAGAGCAGAGTTTAACGTCAATTATATTCATTTACTGATGCACCAACCTAGTAACTTCACTGAGTAATTCATTAGGAGACAGCTTCAGTTTTACATGTGAACCAATGACTGTGATCTGAAGAATTATGATCTTGAATTTATGTGACTTTCTCTCTTCAGTGAAACAAAGATTACTTTTAAAAAGGTAGGGGACAAATATAAATAGTAAAAAAAAATGTTGAAAGTTCGTAGGGCCATTACTGGACAAAAATACCCCATGTACTCACATAGACATAGATAACACAATATACCATGCAAATATATGCCAAAATTTCCATACAGGCTCAATATCAAGGCTTCATTAATATAATATTACAATTCTAGAAAACTGAATGTAAAATACAAGACACAACAATTCACAACAACCTACAACAAGGTCTAGGCAAATGTGTCTTATATTGTACACTGTATAAGTAGTAATGTAATGTAATAAATATATCAATTCATTCATTAGTTCAGGGTCGTGGTGGGTCCATAGTTCACTGGGAGCAAGTCAGGAACTCATGTGTCTGTATGCGTCATAGATTCTATATTA
Organism: Hoplias malabaricus; assembly: GCF_029633855.1. Lineage (NCBI taxonomy): Eukaryota > Metazoa > Chordata > Actinopteri > Characiformes > Erythrinidae > Hoplias > Hoplias malabaricus. The sequence continues at coordinate 12,091,731 of NC_089801.1, read as the reverse complement.
AACTGATTTTTAAACGTGGGTCTCCCGATGTAGGATATCCAAACTATTGAACATAAACTTGTCCATTCGTTTGATATAAAGGCGTTTGTGTGTATCTAATGTTGCCTGCATTTTATACCATATTCCACAAAAATGTTCTGTAGTAACAGCAAGGTCAATTCAATGTAGTGCACTGTATTATATCAACAAATAAGTAAACATTTATTTATATAGTACTTTTCGAACACAGGCTACAAAGGGCTTCACAATCAATAAAATAAAAGAATAAAATAAAATAAAATAAAACAAAAACACACATAGAAACAGACTCCAAAACATATAAACAATGCAGCGCCATCTAGTAGCCAAAAACACAGGGAACATCAGCTGTGTCCATCCCCATAGGCTAAAGTCTAAAAATATGTTTTAAGACTTCTTTTAAAAATGTCCTTTAACCCAGCAAGTCTAACGCATGTGCGGAAAAAGCACAGTCTCCTTTCCGTTTCCGCTTCATAGGGACAACTAAAAGCCCCTGACTAGAGGCCCTCAGTGCCCTAGCAATGGAATGTGGCACTAAAAAATATGAAATATATTCTGGACCAATACCATATACTAATTGTATGTTAAAACCAAAATTTTAAACTGCACTCTAAAAGAAACAGGCAACCAATGCAGAGATGCCAGTACTGGAGTAATAAGCTCCCTACTGTTAGTCCTAGTAAGTAAGTGGACAGCTGCATTTTGGACCAATTGCAGCCGTGCCATTGCCCCTTGTCTAAGACATGGCCAATGTCTTAGGGGCAATGTCCAGTCCAGAGCTAACCTGCAATCCAAGAACAGGGCATCAGTCCATCATAAGACTGATACATTCAGTTACCCACTCACACCTTTGGACACTTTCGAATAGCCCACCAACCTACAAGCAAGTGTCTTTACACTGTGAGAGGAAACAGAAGCATCCAGAGGAAATCCACACAGACACAGGGAGAACACAACAAGCTCTTCACAGACAGTCACCCGAGGTGGGCTTTGAATCCATAGCTCAAGGACCCTGGAGCTGTGTGACAATGACACTGTAGCTCTATCGTGGCACATTCATTCAAAATATAAGTAACAGCTAGCATTCTGTGAAGGCATGAAATATGTCAAATCATTGCAGTGAAGATTTGATTGCATGCATTCAGAGTATTAGTAAAGTCAGTTACTGATGTAGTGCATTTAAGAGCATTCCTATATGTCCATTCATCATGACGTTTTTGTACTATAAATACAAATAGCAACATCTGTTCCACTTATGCAGAAAAAATAAATATTGATAATGTTTTTTAATGTGACTCCACTACGGAGTTCATACAGGTTTTGGATGTATGTTTATTCTGTTGTGAAATACCTGTTGTGAGAAGATCAGGATCATTCAGGTCTTTTGATGCTGGTGAAAACGTAGACTTCTTTCTCCACATCATTATTAAAGCCACTGCTGCACATAGGACAGAAATGACAAAAATGACAGGGCTTAGAGAATCCTCAGCGTCAGCATCTATTTCTGTAAAATATAGGAAATTACTTTAATAAAATGATGTCATTAATTAGTTTCATATCATTATAAACTATTATTCTGATTCCACACAGGACATCACATATAGAAATACTAATTTATATTTAAACAGGTATTTTATGAATAAACAAATACAAATGATTATTATTGTTATTAATACTAGTCGACCCACTAGTAAACGACTCCAAATCACTTAACAAACATTAAATAATAAACTATGATCTAGGATTATTTCAGCATGATTGTTTTGACATCCCTGACCTACTGAAGTGTGTTGTTGATGTTCTAAGTGAAATTCAGGAAATAAACTTTTACTGCACATTTCATCAGAGACAGAATGCAGTACACAATTTATGTACATTTCCCCCAACAATACCTTAAACTCCTCAAATAAACTGTAATTGTGCATAGATTGTGCAGAAGGGTGCTCTGTCCACATGGTGAAACTAAATGTTCCAGTGCACTGACCTCTCACTAAATGTTGGATCAGTGTAAAAATTCTTACAAAAGTACAAGAGTTTCTTAAATGTTTTACTACATTCTCTTTTCCAAAAGCAAAAGGCAACATCAGTAAGTTTCCATAACATAACTGTTTCAAATTAATGCAAATCTACCATTGGCATAAATCAAAGTTTAGAAACAATAAAGTTTAATGACCTAGAAAATGTAATAAATGAAATGATTTGACAACGGGGCGCACAAACATTTACATATAAATCTATATAATCCACATATTTTCATACCTGCACTAATCTGGCAGAGTTCTTTAATGTTGATTACGGCTGTTTGGTTACTGACTGGATTGGAGGCTACACAGCTGTAGGTGTCATGGGCTCTCTGCTGTATTTCCAGAGGAAGATGTACTGTGTCATGAGCATTTGAGCTGTAGGTTTGCTTTAATATGACACTGCCTTTAATCCAATAGAGATTGAGTTCCTTCACATTCTTCACTGAACACAGCAATTAACAGAGTGCACTCTCTGAAGAACTGTTGATGGTTGTATTTGTCACTCGGGGTGCTGAAACTTTATCTGACAAAAAGAACAAAAGTTAAAAAGTTTAAGAAAGAAAAAAGTAATAAGAATATGTGTATATTGTTTTATACTAAACTGTGAAACAAACTTACCATAAACATTCAGCTGATGGTATTCTCTTATCTGAAGTTCTTTAGTTCTCGTTACAGCATAAACACCAGAGTCCTCCATCCTCAGATCTGAGAGAGTGAAGAGTCCACTCTGACTGTTCCAGTGAAGACGATTCTTAAACTCCTCAGTGAGGTTAATATCAGTCTGTTAATTATACACCGTACCAATGGTACTGCCTTTAAACTCTATATCTCCAGATACAGGTACAGAGGTGGGGAACTGAAGAGACTCTCCCACAGCTCGGATCAGTACTTTCTGACCTGAAGTAGTGGAGACTGCCACAGAGCTGAAGATCTCTGTAAAATTATTGATGAACAGTGTCACAGTTAGGATTTTAGAGTCTTTAAAAAATCCAAATCTCAATGTTCATTTTTTTTTAACTTCATTTAATTTAATGTGTAACTGAATACTCAATTGAAATTTAATTTCATTGTTTATAAAAACCTTAATTTCACAGTGGTGGATACACAACTGAAGATTATTTTAATTAATTCACAGTTTTAAAGCCATGGTTTTAATTCAATAAATGGCATCAACAACAAATACAAATTCTTATTTGAGGTCATGAATACGATTCCAACTTTAGGATTTTATCATATCTACAACTCTCCACATTCCTCTATGTGTTCCTTTCTTAAAGCTCAGAGAAATGTACAGACAGAAAGTGGCAAGTACCAACAAATTACAACTTAGAATGTAAATAGTCTATCACGGCCAAACTCATGGCAGGAGAAATGCTCCAAAATTACACTGAAAATGAAAAAAACCTGAACATCCATTAAAACATAGTAAGGTTGCAATCCTTCTGTAAAGCATTTTGTAGATTAGAGGTTCAGTGGAGACAGTAATGTGTTAATATGGTCATTTCAACTCACCCAATAAACACAAGAAATGTAGACTCCAGTTATTAACTCGACATGTCCTCGTTTTCACTGCTTTAAAACACAAGAACAGCATTGAAGGCATGACCTTATAGAGTTCAGAAACTTCACTAACATTCTGCTTTCAGGCCGGACTACATCTATGTGTGGCCACTGTGTATACGGAGGGGGAGGGAGGCAGTGTGGCTTGTTGTGCAAAAAAATAGAACGCAAAATTAGTGGCTCGCACAACAGTGTCACTCTTAGTTCCATGATCACACAGAGCAGAGTTTAATGTCAGTTATATTCATTTACTGACGCACCAACCTAGTAACTTCACTAGGTGAACTAGGTGAGTAATTCATTAGGAGACAGCTTCAGTTTTACATGTGAACCAATGACTGTGATTGTGACTGTTAATTTTAGATTTTGACTTTAAGATATGCAGCAGTGGTAAAAGTAAAAATCACTTTTTGGGCTGAGCTAGGCTTCTCAAATCATCTCAGGGCAGACTCAGATGTGTAATAGCTGTTACATGTACATTTTTGTTGGACAAGAATACTCCATATACTCACATAGAAAAAGATAACACAAGTGCAAAAATGCCAGCAAAATCCATAGGGGCTTATATCAACACTCCACATCCATGATATAACAATTCTAGAAAACTGAATGTAAAAATAGACACAACAACACAATAACAAGGGTCAGACACTAATGTCTGTATATTTAAGTAGTAGCCAACAGTTCTGTCTAGAATAGAACAAAAGGCCCAGTATGATGAACAGATCCCTTTACATTAATGTACTAAATATATTAATTCATTCATTATTTCAGGGTCATGGTGGGTCTATGGGTCTCTGGGTGCAAGCCAGGACCCCACCCTGTACAGAGTGGCAGTCATATATGGGGAGGTTATGGTCCTGCTGTGTGTAGGCACTCTCATGTTACTGCTGTCTCTGAGGCTACAGCAGCACCTGGATCTAAACTGGAAGAAGACAAATATTCTGATATTCTAATGAGGCCAGGTGTCAGGAAAACAGATATTGGTTCAGTCTGGGCTGCACTGGCACATGTTGCGGCATACGCAACTCTGTTTCATCATTACTCTATCCAGGAGTCGCCAGTCCACACTAGATGGGACAACAATCCAACAGTTCAGCCAATAAATAACAGTCTGTCATCAAACTGTTTAGAAGTGTGTTTTCTGTATGAACTGGAAAACAACAATATATGTCATGACGGTGGTATCCAAACTTTTGCACAGGTGTGTAAGAAACTGTGGATGACCACGTGAACTTGGGTTTGACCACAGCTTCCCTGTTTAGCTTTGATACGTATTTTACCTAAAGTATTGCGCTACACTAGAAATATTTAAGAAAAATTTACAGTTTACAATTGTAAATTACAATGCAAGTTACAATTTTTTACCCACTTGGCCAGGTAATTCTTCTTAGATATAATGCATTAATTGCTTTGTTTTGTTCCTTATATTTTTCACTTACAATCATCTTCTTTCCACTATTATCTTTAATTGCCATTTTTCATTCATTCATTCATTGTCTGTAACCTCTTATCCAGTTCAGGGTCGCGGTGGGTCCGGAGCCTACCCAGAATTGTACCCAGGTCGACACACACATTCACTCACGCCTATGGGCACTTTTGAGTCACCAATCCACCTACCAGCGTGTGTTTTTGGACCGAAGCACCCGGAGGAAACCCACGTGAACCCGGGGAGAACACACCGAGCGGGACTGGAATCCACAACCTACAGGTCCCTGGAGCTGTGGGCCTGTGACACTAGCTGCTGCCCCACCGTGCTGTCCAATTTCCATTTTTATCATTTCAAATAACTGGTCATTCTTTTGTTGATCTAACTTAGTTTTAATTCTCTCTTTCCTTTAATCCTTCTAATCATTCTTAATGCTTTACTTTAGATGATGTTATTTTATCCAAATTTATTTTAGATACAATTAGATACCTGTTGTTTTAACATTCCTCTGAAATCCTTTTTAATCTCTGAGTGAAATTCTTTTTAAACTGGGGGTGAAGGACAGTAACTGCAACCTAGTGGTATGAGGAAAGGAACAAATACAGTGGTATGAAAAAGTATGAACAGGATCTACACTTTCTGTAAATCCTATAACTTCATCTCACTTGTCAAATATCACAGTTCGTCTGCTATATAATATATTTAACTGAAATTGCTGATCCAAACAACCAATGATTTATAAAGGAAAATCAGGGGTGCCCAAACTTTCGAGAGGCAGTATTAACACGGAAAGGCATCGGCATCTTACGTTCGCGTAACACTGGCACATGCCAGTGACATCGGCACCTTACATAAGGGTGACAGTGGGATCTATATATTTTTTTTTTTTTTGGAGACAGTGGCATATGCCTCTGTTTTGTGCAAATGCCGATGACCTTGACATCTGTTTTATGACACTGGTATGTACTCCACTTCATTGTTGAACATCTGCCAGTAGACTAAGTTTAGCTAGCATTTGGATGTTTAAACAAATATATATATATATATATATATATATATATATATATATATAGAGAGAGAGAGAGAGAGAGAGAGAGAGAGAGTGAAAATCTAATATGACAGTGTATTAAAACGAAACATTACTTTTTTAAATTTTCTAATTTAAATTGAGGTAGCAACCCTGCTAGGCCTAATCAGAAAATTGAACACTGGTATCATCTAGGGGCCTAAGGTCTTTCTCAAGAAGAATGAGAAAACAATATGGAGACATTGCTTGGTAGGTGTGTTGTACTATTACGTATTAAATGGGTACAAATAGTGGTGTAGCTACCATTATTATTTATATTAGTTTATACAGGTAATGTTAAATGCCGTGTAGTATCATGTTCACTGGTTATCAGTAATATATGGGAAATACATTTTATACTGTTAATATACAATAGAATGCTGTATAGGAATGCTATTAAAAGTGGCAGAGGGCTATACTATAAGGTTTATTGTGCCTGCGTTCTGGTGCTGCAAGTCTCTGACATGTTAACATTAATACCTTAATGCTATCCTGTATTTATTTTGCTTTTTAGGACACACATTTAAAACGCGTGATGGTCTGTTTCATGACATCCAGGCTCACAGTACTTGTCCATTCTGTAGAAAGTGTGATGAGTGCACCCAGGACCACATCTCTAAAAAACATCTCTAGTATTCTGTTTTTTTAAAGATGCTAGCAATAGTAAGCAGTCTGTTTCTAATCTGAATTTCTATGTTAATAATGCTATATTTATTTTGGTAAATGCTGAGGAAATACTAATGGTCAAAATGTTCATTTGTGATCAGTGTGATTGTCTTATTATTGAGATTAAAAACTTAAAAATGATGTGCTGTTTATGATCTGTTGTTTTTTAGATTTTGATGACTTGTGCAGCTAAACTAACTGTTCAGTAGTAATTACATAATGTTGAATTCTTTTTTCTGTCAGATCTTTTCACAGTGCCATGTTTTTGTGGACAAGTTAAAGATATATATATATATATATATATATATATATATATATATATATATATATATATATATATATATTGCATAAGACTGACAAAAATATTTAGGGGAAATCTGGATTTTATGTCAGTAGAATTGGATGTCAGCACATATTATGAGCCTTCATCAGAAAGTCATACATTGTCTTGGTTAAAGCGTCAGCTTTCAAGAATCTGACATGCAGTGTTGTACAAGGCTATTAGAGCTTCACGTGCCATAAAGACATTTTCATTTATCTAGTAGTCCAGTAGTAATGTTGCTTGGCAGCATTGTGGTATGTCGACGTCTTGAAAGTGGTGGTTTTGAGGAGCGTCGTATACCCCTAACTGTGAAGAACTTGTAGTTCAGTTGTCCATGAACACAGTGACAGTGGACTGTGTGCGAATAAGGGATGCTATGTTTGTAGCATGTCACTTGTTTGGTCCGTTTACATGCTAGTAGCATACGTGTGCTAGTTAAATATATAGCTAGTTTAAACATCCAAATGCTAGTTAAACTTAGTCTACTGGCAGATGTTCAACAATGAAGTGGAGTATATGCCAGTGTCATAAAACGGATGTCAATGTCATCGGCATTTGCGCAAAACAGAGGCATATGCCACTGTCTCCAAAAAAAAAAGAAAATCGATGCCATTGGCACATGCCATTGTCACCAAAAAAATGATGCCAGTGTCACCCGTACATAAGGTGCCGATAACTTTCCACGTTAAAAGCGCTACTGGAACTTTCTCATGCCACTGTATAAATGAATGATTCTTAAAAAGTAGCTTTTTAACTGTGTTAGGGTTGAGGGGATTGTTTTTCTTAGATAACATGTCCCCAGCCTTAGAGATATGCTTTAACGTGGCACTGAGGAGGCCGAAATGCATTTATGTCAGTGCTAGCTGATATAAAAGTGGATATTGATGTTTTTGTTTGTTCCGGTATATAAGTGGATCTTAACTGGATTTAATGGTCTACAAAGTATCACGAGACTCAAAACGAAACGATCAAGTGTCCCATAGAATCCGTGGCGTCGTTTGTCACCACTCACGTTGTTTTAACGGTAACGATACAAGTGTCGTACCGGGGCTTTATCTGGCACCACCGTTTTTGCTCGACACAAGCTCTGACGACTCGCTTCAAATGTCACATCTTCCTACTACCGCTGACTTCGTAGATGATGGGTTATGTTGAATTAAGTACTAGAACAAGCCAGCTTAGCGGTGTAGAGTTGCTAAGTGATATGCGTGCCTGACATTATGTGAGTTAGTCGTTATGTTGTTATACAGTAAGCGTTAACTTGTGAAAGGAATAATACGTTGTTAAGTCGAGTGAAGTAAGGTTCACCAGGAACCATTTATGTTTAGCCTGCAGTAAAATATTTTCATGTTAGACATGACAGTGTTCAAGAGTTCATGGAAATGTATTTGGTTAGCATGAGATTTAGTTAATTAATTGTGTGTATTAATGTGGTAGTTATGAACAATCTCTTTTCTCTTTATTTGTTTCTGTAGACCATATCAGAATATCCTCAAATCAGCTACATATCACTCTCATATCTGCCTTCCATATTCCACCTGCCATATCCATAGACATGTTCATATTAAGTCACCTGTTGACGTACTCTCCAGTAAGTATTGAGTCAGCCTAAGAGGGTGTGAGACTGTATCAAAGAAACAATAATAGTTGTCTGGATGAGCTGCCGTTATTCAGTAAACCATCCTAACTTTACACTGACTCTGGTGTCTTCCTGGGCTCTAATAGACCTTCCCAGTCTGATGTCTATCTATGATTAAGTGAAACCAGTTTTTTGGAGTGGGATTGAGATAATCACATTGAAACCTTCACCACAGTTAGCCTTTATAAAAAAAATTCCCTAAATCCCCAGGAGCCGGTTTTTCAAAAGTTACCCAACAAGATTAAACAATTTAGTTGGAATAAACTGTAAAACTGTTCTGTAAAAGTGATTTTAAAGCACATACACTCAACTATATTTACAATAAAACAAAATTGAACTCTTTTAAAAGTATATTTAAAAGTATATATATATATATTATATTATATTTGCTCTCTTAAAATACTTGATTTAATCATTTTATTTTTCATTAACAACAAAAATGGTCAAATTCGTCCAGCAGATGGCAATATTGAGGAGTATTAAATCAAATCAAAATCTAGATTCCCCCAGGGGCTGGTATTACACCAAATTCTGTGACCCTAGAGGGCGCTACTTCAAAGCCTTGACATAGGGGGGTCACAACTCGACAGTCACAGAATAAAAGTTTTCGAAAGTTTTAATCTTTATCTAAATTGTCTGAATAACCATTTTCAGACTGGATTAAGCTGGTCCAGATTTCTCAGTATAAGGATTTCTCGATCTGGATTTTCTGTGATTTAACACTCTTCAAACGAGAAATGCTAAGAAATCACAAAGATAGACACTCAGCAAAGACTCAACTGAAAACCCTGGCTAAATACAGGGTTGCTTACCAAAATGGAAGCAGCTGGATTTAGAATTCAGGTGACTGGGACCGATGAGGAGGGACATGATTGGTAGATTATGGCACATGGTCTTGCAATGGATCTTGGGAACAATAGTCCCCTGAATTATGCAAGTCCAATGACACAGAGCGATGTGAGGTAAGGGAGTAAAGAGATACCTCAGTAGAGGGCGTGACACAATGAAAAAATGAATTTTTCAGCAACAAATGCATTTTCTGCAAGCGCTCTAGATGAAGCTCAACTAGGAACAGAACAAGACTAGTTTTGCCACACTGCCATTCACAGAGGTGTTTTTGGCATTTCAAAAACAGAAATGCCCAAATTATATACTCTTGTCATTGGAAGGTCTGGAGAAGCTTTGGTGCTTCATATCAATGGCTTTGTTTACATGTGGTATTTATTAGGTGATTGTGTTATACAGAAAATAAGAGAATAATAAATGCAGAAATGAAAAGGGAGCTCAAAGGTTTGTTCATGATATATTACACAGGCATCAGTGTTTTTCTTGTTCATTTTATTTAAAAATAAATACTAGATGATCTAACCACCAAAGAAGACCAAGAACAGTGTGTTGATTATAAGAATTACAATTACTTAATTATTCAATGTAACCGGTTAGAGAATGTGATGTTTAAGAGGCTGTGTGCAGCGATACGGGGTTTTGTAAACACACCAATGTCACAAAATATCTCCCCACAACTTACCTTTACAGTATTTCAGGCAAATACACACACTCATGTGAAATAAGACAAATTCAGCAGCCCTCCTGTCTCAGTGAGATATGTGTGTAAATTTTGCAGAGTTCTGAGCTGTCCTGCTGAGCTTGTGAACAGCAGAGAAATGTGACTAAGGCAGAGCCAAACACAGCCAGAGAAACACACGCAAGCAGGGCTTGTTCCTGTTTTATTTCCTGTTATTTATTTATGTGAAACATATAAATTTATATGAAGCGACCCCGTCCAGCTCCACTGGGCGATAAAGCTCTGAGCTTTCTTAAATTACTGAACCTCAACAAGCCCTGGTTCGCGCTGAAGAACCTACTCTTCTTTGATTCCGCCTGGGAACAAATTGTCGTGGTTCACAAACCAGTTTATGTCTGTGGAAATGCGCCGAAAATTTCCAAACTTAGTTCACGAACTCGTTGAAGGAAAAGTGAAATATGGCTGAACTAACAGCAGAAGTTGAAATAGCGTTCCCACTTATGCATGTGCATTCTAACATTAGGAGACAGTCACTCAGTAAGGGAAAATGCCTCTTCTAGGCCGGCCCTATAAGTGGTCTGGCAAAAATAAATAAAATATTTTATATTTGACTATTTCAAACTGTATCACTTTATAACAGTTTATATGTCTTTAATATTTAAAATACTCTAAAATGTCTTATACCAGACTGTAGCCAGAAAAAAAGCTATACAGATGATAGTAATCTGCCAAAAAAAAAAAGCTTCACTGACAAATAAAGGAGTATTTTGTAGCTCTACAATTATAGACTGTAGTCTGTCTGTTCTTTGCATACATTCTTATGCCCATTTCACCCTGTTCTTCAGTGGTCAGGACCACCACAAAGCATATATGATTTGGGTGGCGGCCCGGTCTCAGCACTGACACTGACATGGTGGTGGTGCATTAGTGTGTTGTGCTGGTGTGAGTGGAGCAGCGCTGCTCAACATTTTAAAAACTTATTTGTCACTGCTGTACTGATAATAGTCCACCAACCAAAATTACCCAACACAAACTGTGCAGCAAGACTTCAACAACAGTCTCTGATTTTGCATCTATAAGATGGACCAAAAGGTTGGTGTGTCTAATAAACTGGACAGTGAGTGGACACAGTACTGCTGTGTCTAAATTTAAATACAAGGTAGGTGTTCCTCATCCAGTGATCGTTAACTGTAGTGAGGAGGTCCCGGTGAGAAATCAATAAGCTTTTACCTGGACATAGCAGCAGTGTCCTCACAAGACCTTGGAGTCAATAAAAAAAATTAGCATAATAAAATAATAAGAAAAAAAAGTGTTTATCTACACACACACACACACATATGTGTGTGTGTGTTGTTTTCCAAATACTAAATTTACTGTCTACACTGTTCTGCTTCAACAAACATTTGGATTTTGCATTAAAGTAATTCCAATGCAAACAAACTTTGTCATAAATATAAAGCATTACTGATCTGCACAGTTCACTTTGTTCTACTTAAAATATAATACAGCTTTTTATAAAGGTAGTTTTAGCATTGGTTAAGTAACATTACTTGTATTTACCTTCCCTAATGTTTTACTTTGGCATCATGCACAGGGGTAATATGTCGTCGAGGTTAGCCCTGTTTGTCTAATTTTATTCAGATATTTATTCATGCTCAAACTTTACTCAGTCACTACTTTCTCTACTACTCTTATCAACAAGAAGCAGACGTCCTGTCCAGCAGATTATGTAGTGTTCAACGTTCCCCTGATGGTTTCTTGTTTGTTGTGGACAGTTTATAAAAAAAAGTAAAAATATTTTGTCAGAAAAGAAAAAAAACAGCACACACTATTTTATTTCATTGTTTAATGAGGGAGTGCTAAAAGCACAAAGCATTACTATAGTGCAAGTTTGGGACATGGACATATTTTTTAACTAAATATTCCTGTACATTTGGCATTTGTGAATATTATATCCATTCAACCACTGGGAACATAAATTAATGTATCCAGACTTCTTTGAAATAACTTCAGTGCAAATATCCTGAATGTGGTCTTCATTTTAGCAGCAACAGTGCACAGAGTTCCTATTAAATATAAAATAAATTATTACAGAATAGAAACAATTTGATAATTGTGATATCAACACTGGTGAACAAGTAGGGTTTGATCTAACAGAAGAACAAAGCAGGACTCAAGGCGAGAACTACAGAAACTGACTACGTGAAACAAAATACACTCAGTGCTGAAATAAAAGCAGTGAAATAAAATAGTACATTCATTACAGTACATTCGTTATTATAGTATGTGTGATATAGTAAAGTACAAGGTTTTGGTTGCAGTCTGTAGAACTTGTAATGTGTTTAGCTGAAATATAACTGTTTACAGGGCGTTATATTTTCCCGTGCTGACTGATATATAAACCTCAATGGTAGTTTGGCCTAGTTCTGCCTATTCCCACTCCAAAGAGGAACTTAAACAACGACATCCTGATTATTTTCCCTTCCTCGTTTTCATGCCGACCACATCAAATAAAAGAATAGCTGCTGGTAGCTGTTGTTCCTGCAGGTGTGTTTATGGCATTTATGGACCTGTTACACACATTGGAAGCAAAGTTTTAAAGTATAAACGAAGCAAATATCCAATGAAAGAAATGTGTTTGAGGTTGTGAAGAGATTATGTCAATAAGATAACTAAACAATCAGATAAATATTGGCAGATTCCAAAGAAAGTTTGAAAATGTATTAAAAAGTGTTGTGTTGCCCTGAAATACAGCAGTGATTTTTTTATTTAAAAAACAACAAACAACAACAACCTTGTAGCAATTAGAAATGCAGTTCAACTACATACAAAATAAACTACATTTACCAGTGATGTGACTGAATGTACGTATACAGAACACACATTTAGCAAAACATAGTAAAATAAATAAAATTAAACATAGAATAAAACAAACACTAGAGAAAGCCATTTTCCAACCCACCCACTCACACAATCATGTTTTAAGAGATTGTAGGTGTCACGTCTTTTAAGTGCAATTTGTAACAAATATCAGAGTAGTTCATTACTCTGTAAGAGTGTACATTTATTCATATACATGTGACAACCTTCAGCACTGTTTACTTCAATATGATATCATTGACAGAGTATTAAAAGTTTGGACATGGTTTGTGAAATATTAACCTGAGGGAATAACAGAACATGTCATCTACAATAGACACATCTACATTTTAACACACAATTTCTATTTACTTACTCTGCTAAAATTATACTTTGATTTACTTCATGTTGCAGTGTGGAATATGCTAATGGAAAAAGACATTTAGCAGAAATAGGCCCCCATGTAGAAAATGATATGATATTTTTCACTTAGAATTAAACCAATATGTACTTGATCAAGTTATTTAATGCACAGGATTGTATACATTGTCTGATGGCTGCTTTCCTGTTTGCAACTGTGCTGATCCATCATGGAATGAGACCCTTTACTTGTGTGGTTGAATCTTGTCATAAATCGTGGTTAGATGACATGTTTCCTCTGAGGTATGTTCACATATATTTCCCTGGTTGAGATCAGACGAGAGAGGGAGAGGGGGAGAGAGAGAGAGACTATAAGTGCATTTATCTGAGTTACTGGAGATACACTGTACAGTAGTACAGTTTAAAAGCTTTCACAGAACAGGCCATAAAAGCCAGACACTGCAGGCCTGCTGTACATCTTTTTAGCAACTTTTACACACATTTAAACCACAGCCCAGTGAAGTAGAATAACCACAGTGAAGTTCGACACAAAAATGAAACCAGACTTGCTCATGGGAAACTGCTCTGTGTGCACACTGTGATGTTCCTGCACGTTCAAGATTGTTAGTGTCTGTCAGTCCATCAGATGTCACTGACCTGATTACGATTTCTATGACTGATTACAGAATACTGCACTTCTTCCTGTTGTCCTTCAGTTGCAGATGAGTCTGCAAAGATAAACAAAGGAAGGTCAGTCGGAAGCTGATTTCACTTTGGTTGTTTTTATCAGACAATAGACACAAGGAGGACTGACAGACACTGACTAATACACTGTAGTTAGGGCATATTAAACATAAAATGCATAATGCTAATGTTTGAGATATGTTTGGTGATGACAGAGAATTATGTATAAAAACATGGTAATTACAATGAAAAATCTAAATATGAAAACACAATACAAGCTCTTCAAAGTTTCAGGTCTGTGTGTGCCCACAGATGACTACAAAGTTCATTATTATATGCACGTGTATTGTAAAAATGTGGTTTCAAACACATTTTTTTGGAATGTACATAATGAGACAAATACCTGCCTTCTCTGCGATGATCTGATTGATTTTTCATCTTTTTTCTCCACAAGCACCATGCCATTCCTATTATCACCAGAACAAATACAATACTGAAAACTATAATAGTCGGGATATGCTTTTTAGGACCTTCCTTCACTTCTGGAAAAAAAAAAACATAAAATTATTAGCTAACATATTTTTCCTACCCTTATTAAAGTTGACCTTTAGATGTTAATCTTTAATATTTTCTTTACTGTTTAAAATATATAATCAAATCTAAATATTTTTTTTCACTTGTTTAAAACTATACCACAGTTTCACCAATCATACTTCATCTCCAATTCCACCCCATAATTTTTTTGGCTGACTTCCCCCACCACACACAGTGCCACCAACATTCAGAGGGTGAGGACAAGCATGTTTCCTTTGAGAGACTAGGATTCAAAGCCGTGCATGACTAAGGAATCAGCAACCTCAATTTACCAGCAGCTCAACACAGAAATAAAAAAATAAATATCTTGACCATTTTCGAATAATGTCCAAAAAGGTTCATTTGGTTTCACAAGTTCAGAGTCACTAACACCTTTATATAGTGACTATGCACTTTCTAAAAGTTACGGAACTGGTATTGCAAATGATCAAGGCATCAGCACAGTAAAATCCCTAGTTTTAAATATGTTTAATGTTTTGTTTTTTTAATATTCTTTGGTGGGGGCTGTGGGTTCAAACCCCATCTTGGGTTACTGTCTCTAAGGTCCTGTCCAAACTCAAATATTGATAGGAGGATTGGCTATTCCAAAACTAGCTGTGAGGAGTTAGTGTGTTCTCCCCGTGTCCGCGTGGGTTTCCTCCGGGTGCTCCGGTTTCCTCCCACAGTCCAAAAACACACGTTGCAGGTGGATTGGCGACTCGAAAGTGTCTGTAGGTGTGAGTGTGTGAGTGAATGTGTGTGTGCGTGTCTGTGTTGCCCTGTGAAGGACTGGCGTCCCCTCCAAGGTGTATTCCCGCCTTGCGCCCGATGATTCCAGGTAGGCTCTGGACCCCCCGCGACCCTAAATTGGATAAGCGGTTACAGATAATGGATGGATGGATTCAGTTATTTAATAGAGTTCTTCATACAAATGTGAAAACAGTATATGTAGTCTGTTGAAAATATTTAAAGATATAAAGCATAAAATATACCCTTAAAAATTGCTACATTTTGAAATAAGGTGCATTTTTTCATACCTGCACTAATCTGACAGAGTTCTTTAATGTAGATTACGGCTGTTTGGTTGCTGACTGGATTGGAAGCTACGCAGCTGTATTTGTCATGGTCTCTCTGCTGTATTTCCAGAGGAAGATGTACTGTGTCATTATAATTTGAGCTGTAGGTTTGCTTTAATATGACACTGCTTTTAATCCAACAGAGATTCATTTCCTTCACATTCTTCACTGAACACAGCAATGAACAGAGTTTATTCTCTGAAGAACTGTTGGTGGTTGTATTTGTCACTCGGGGTGCTGAAACTTTATCTGACAAAAAGAACAAAAGTTACATTTTAAAAAGGAAAAAAATTACAAGAATATGTATATACTGTTTTATACTAAACTGTGATACAAACTTACCATAAACATTCAGCTGATGATATTGTGTTATCCGAGGCTTTTTAGTGCTCTCTAATTTATAAACACCAGAGTCCTCCATCCTCAGATCTGAGAGAGTGAAGAGTCCACTCTGACTGTTCCAGTGAAGACGATTCTTAAACTCCTCAGTGAGGTTAATATCAGTCTGTTTATTAAACACCGTTCCAATGGTACTGCCTTTAAACTCTATATCTCCAGATACAGGAACAGAGGTGGGGAACTGAAGAGACTCTCCCACTGCTCTGATCAGTACTTTCTGACCTGAAGTAGTGGAGGCTGCCACAAAGCTGAAGATCACTAGAAAGACATAAAAATTGGAAACAGTATGTTTCAGTACAGTTTCAGTAGTTATATTTTAGTATTTTCATGTTCATTTCATTAAATTGATAAAAAGCACTCATGTTAGGTATGTCCCACTAAAGAAACAAATTACTGTAAAGGTGGTTATTTTGGTTTGTTCAGTAAATGGTTTCAGTTGTGTATGAAAAGTTGTGTACAAGTTCAGTTGTGTACCAAACTCATCACACACAGTGACCCAAGGTAGGAATTGATCCCACAAACTCAGAACTCTGTAGCTATGAGAGAGAACAGCATTACCTGCTGCATCACCATGTTGCACAAATTAATACATGAAAGGGATAAAAGCCCACGAGTCCATGTACCTCATAAAACCTCTTTCTGGTTTATTCAACAGAGCCTGTCTGGTGATACACTTTGTGGACAGATCAGGGCCAGATACACAGTCAGGCCTGTGTACTGTGATGAAGGAAGTGAAGTTAGACACTATGTGTGTCACGTTTTATGGCTTGCAGAACTTCTAAAGGATGGACTGCTCTGTCATGGGGTTATTTTCTGTGATTGCATCAGTAAATTAATTCCATGTTTTGCTTTATTTCTTGTATATTTATAATGTTAATGGATGCATTGAATGTTGAATATTTAATTTGCAGTTATGTATGTATGTAACATTTACTAAACAGAAAAACAGAAGGAAATGATCGCTCCTTAGCTAGATTAAAAAGGGTAGGCTTAATAAGCTAATGCTTCTGCTTACTGCTTTTCGGTCAGTAATTTTGTTTTGACTGCAATGTCTATTAATTTAATATGTGGTATCTTTACTTCTGTGCTTTATATTTATGCAGCTTTATATGTGAATTCATTTTGAAAAACCAAAATAAACCAACTAACCAACTAAGAAAGCTACCTAGTTCCAGCTGGTCATAAATTTACAGTTTTTACAGTTGCTTTGCATAATTCTTTTGGCAATTGCCTTTGCTTGTAAATATTTAAAGATATGTCAGTGTTTACACAAATATACAATAATTTACTTATTGCATGTGCAATATTTATGTCTATATCATTAATATTTTTTTCACCTCATCTTTTATTACTAGTACACTGTTACCATCCATTATAGCTGTAGCAAATATTTTGCCAGATCAGTAACCTGATCCGTGTAGCCAGCTATGCAATAATATTCTCCTGACCTTCCAGAGTCTGTTACATTCTTCCTAGAAATTCAGAAAATAAAGTTATGGCAAATAAGTACTAAAACTATTGATTATTTATTTATTGTATATTTTATAGTTTCACAATATAAAATGCTATACCCCTTCTGGAATAAATATATTTCAAATAATTGTTTTTTTTTTTTTTTTTAGAGCAGGTCTTCTGCAGGCAATTCTCAAATCATTTAAACAGAATATAACTGTAGCACTACTACTTTTTCTTAATAAAAAAAAAATGACAAAACACTCATGGAACAAAGTATCAAAGCTCGCTTACACTTAATGTCACCTAATTTTTGGATCCATGACAATATTTATAAGGTAGCAGTGTTAAAAGTTGACAAATGCATTCATAACTATGTAATTACTGTGTCTGTTACTGAATCTGATAAGCGTAAACATATACTCTTAAATAAGACAGCCAGATAATTTTATTCCTTTTCATTCACTGTTTGGCTCTAAACAATAAACAAAATAGTGAGTTTAATAAAATAAAATAGAGAGTTTGTGATCATAGAAAATTTGATATTGTCTGTTCCTACCAAACTACGAAATTGAATCACTGCATTGAAATTACATTCAAGCGACTCCTTTACCCCCAGAAAAACATCATATTAATGGCTGGAAACCACAAGATTGCATTTTAACGGTAATGTTTTTTGAACGGTATTAAAACAAGCACGTTTACTATTTATCAACCAGAATAAGGGTGGGTGATACAGCCGTAAAATATTACACTGTCTCTGGATATGAGATGAATGAATTCTTGATGAATATATTCTTAGTGATATGACAAATCACTGAGAAATATTTAAATAATTTCTAGAACATATTATTATTGCAACAAAATGAATGTTATAGTTATTTTTAGAAAAATTGAACGGCTTCAAACAAGCTTTTTTGCAAACATCCAGTAGAAGTGTAATGTTGAGCCAAGCTCAGCTGCATAACGTGGTGAATGTTGTTTAAGCCGTAGTGTTGAATACAGCTAAAGGGACATGAGGCAATGTGTGTCCCATTTCAGCTTTAAACTCTCAGACCCCTTGAACACTTGAACTCTTGCACCCCTTTTTTCCTCATTCTTCAACAATGTCAAGAGACTTTATCAAAGTACACACTTAGGGCTTAGTGTAAGAACTGGGATGGAGGTAAAGACTGCGGTAAAAACCTAATCCCAGATATTTTTGAAAATCTAGAAATTATAACTAAGCAAATTCCAGACAAATCTACTATTAGATTTGTTCATTTACACTGTGCAATATTTGTGACCATGTTGCTGTCATATCCAACACTGCAAATCATAAAATAACTGGTTTGTTGAGGGTTTAATACCTATGAATTTGCAACACATTATTTGATGTACTCTATGGCACTTAATATAGTGCAACTGCAACCAATAACATCCAAAGAAGAACTGTTAACAATGTTAGAAATTATGGATTAAACTTTTAAATGCCAATTTGAATGACACTACAATTTCTTATATCTCATTACAACACTGACTTCAGCACACATATCACAGTGTTTCTGAGAATTCTGTTAAATAATCAGCTGTGGCATCTCTTACACTTAGACACAAAGCATTCATATAAGCTGTTATTTTACACTGTAAACTGGGCTTTAAGCTGTAAATCCTGCTTTGTGAGCCCTCTGGACTTAAGCAAATAATCAAGACAAAATATCAGCTTCCCTAAGAAGCATTAGTCCTAGTCAGAGTAACACAGAATACAGTACAGCGTACAGTGCTCTTATTCTGTTATTCTCTTTCTGCACAAACAACTATACTTCACTACTGTATCTCATTCTCCAATGAAAGACTCAATATTCCTGTTCAATAAATTCCCACCATCAAGCAGTGCATCGTTAGTGTTTTCTTATATATAGTAGGAAAAATAGCATGCTCTCTTGTGGATAATCTGCAGCTGATCTAAGAGAAACCCTATTCCCTCTTCAGATGGGCCACAACCCAAATACAATGCGTAAACAAGGAAATCTGAATTATTTATAACTATGAACAGTAGCTCACAGCTAATAATATTTGCATTGAAGGTTCTGGTTGCCAAAGTTTAAAATATGAATATCACAGGCAAAGTTATGACAAATTATTTACATAATAATTTATAATCTATAATCTATGTTCCAAATTACAATCTATTAAATAACACTAGACATTAAAATATTCATTATGTCCTTGTACTCTGATGTACAGGGGGATTAATAATGGGGATTATTTTGTGTTTGAAAAACATTTCCAACGAGGAGAAGGTCACAAATAGGGAAAGTGAAACAGAAGTGTCAGCTCTTATTTCTATAATTCATACATTTTCTTTTTATCTGTTTAACACTTTACCCTAAGTGATGATGCTTGATCTAACAAGCTGACCATACATTTCCTGCCCAAGCAGACAAAGACTGTTCTGAAGCACAGATGTGAAAGAGGGGGAAAAAGCTGCTACAGCCCACATTCAACCGAAAAGCCACAAAGTAGGAAAGCAAAAACTTCTAAATATGTTATAAATTTGCTTTTGTGTTGTTACCGCTTACAAATGCTATAGAAAAGAGAAAGGCTGATGCTCATTAAGTTCATTAAAAACTCAAACTGTTTTAAAGTGTGCTTTTGTTGTAATACGTTAAAAAGGATATAATAAGAGCATGTGTAATGCTCACGAGTTTAGCAAACAGATCTGTCCTACAAAACAAATATTCTACTGAAACAGATTCCCATCACAAAACTGGCTCGTCTTCTGCATGTTGTGTAAATTTGCAAGTCAAATATATGCCTAGGGATGGGCCAATGAAAAAAAATTCCTCCAACGGTTGATAACACGCTTTGGAGATTTTTATTATTAATAATAAACACAATCGTTCTACATTCTGTTTAAAACTTTGTGTTTTAGTCACTGTAAGTTAACCCTTGTACTCTCTGTATAAGAGATGAATACGTGTCAGAGCCTAAACTCTTTCAGAAGACAGTTTTAAAAGGTTTTAAAAAACAACATGATCAGACTTTTAAATTTAAAGTATTTATGTAGATGATAGCTCTAGAACACATTGGGAGTATAGAAACAAAAACATTCACAACACAAACAAGCTGTATTTGAAAATGTACCTGTCAAAAGTGTAAACTGTGGAATCCATCCCTTGTGTTGAAAACATGTCTTCATTTTCATTTATTTATAACGGGGACTTCATTTTGTTGAACCGAGTGCAGAGAACTAAAGTGCTCTTCTACAAGTGGCCTTTGTTGGAAAAAAGGGTGGGACTTATCCATCATGTGCAAAGGGGTATTTTGCTTCCACAGTGTTCCATTAAAAACAGACCATTTTAGAGAACATCCCGAGAGTTAAATCTACCACAATCCAGTTCACAATGAAAACAGAATCTTCAAAAACATACTCTTTGTATTCATAACTGTACACTCATTTAAAAAATATTAGCAAATATGAACGTCCTCCTGTGTCCATACTGTCAACACTGGATGTCTAAATTTGGTCTGTCTTCCACTTTTAGGGGGGCGGGGCAACAATGGACTCGGAGCAACGGCACCACCTACTGTTCACATGATTTAATTTACATTAGCAAACATTTATTTGTGTTTGTTTACACTTTATATTCAAATGCTAGTCACGTTTTATAAAGACTAATTTACCATACTTAATGCTGACAGCTGCTCCACTACTTGCACACAACATGTATAATCTCTGTATTAAAACTTCCACCAATAGCATGAGATAGCAGCAGCTACCCAAGCCTAAGGTCACTATTTCCAATGCAAATTGTCAGCTAGAGAGGTATAACTAAAGAAGGTACCCACCTTTGAGCTGTAGAGTAGTAGTTTTTTTTCAGGGATGGCACACATTTGGGATGAGCTGGATTTGTTTAAAATGAAAATGAATACTCCCAACATTCCCAATATCTGACCTTGCTAATATTTATTGTGTCCGAAAGCAATTAAATACTCACAGCAGTGTTTCAACATCAAGTATAAAAACTGTCTAGAAGTGGCTGTCTCTTTGTCAGTGTAATTAAGCCCACA
This sequence comes from Hoplias malabaricus, assembly GCF_029633855.1. Taxonomy (NCBI): domain Eukaryota; kingdom Metazoa; phylum Chordata; class Actinopteri; order Characiformes; family Erythrinidae; genus Hoplias; species Hoplias malabaricus. Next base: position 12,070,026 of record NC_089801.1, on the reverse strand, counting down.
ATACTCCCAGAAGGATCAAAGGATCAGTGAGGTCGGGTTTCCTATACACCCACCCATCCTTGCTCAATTTACATGCTCTTACATGTAGATCCACATCAGCTCAAAGGCTGTACCAAGCCCCACTGGCGCCGTTAGTGCACACACATCATCACTTACATGTGGACACTACACTTTGTAAATCCACATTTGTGGACCTGGTCTGTAAGGCTATATTTAAGTGGCATGCAGTAAGGCAACAAATAAATGTGAGCGCCAAGACATTGCAACTGTGTTGGGTCTTAACAGCAACAATCATGAAGCAAACTGGACTCTTGTTGTGGACTCTGTGGAGGAGCAGCACCAGGTTTCACATCTCAGAGGATCTGTCATAAAGTGTCAACACAGAATCACTGGCCAGTGAGGCCCACCAACGCCTCTACTTCCTCCACAAGCTAAAAAGAGCTAGATCCCCAACCCCCATCATGTGCACCTTCTACAGAGGTGCCATTGAGAGCATCCTGACCAGCTGTATCACTGTATGGTACGGCACCTGCACCGTGTCCTGCTGCAAGACACTTCAGCACATCATGAGAACAGCTGAGAAGATCGTTGGCACCTCTTTCCACTCCCTCCATGACATACACAGCACCCATCTCACTCAGAAAGCCCTCTGCATGTCAGGCGTTCTTCTCACACATTACTCAGCTTCTTCAGCCTGCTGCCATCAGGGAGGACACTGTGGAGTCTCTGGGCTAGAACCACCAGACTGAAGGACAGCTCTGTCCACCAGGCTGTCAGGGTGCTCAACTTTCTGCCTGCTCTGTCCTCCCTCCCTCTTTGCTTTTGGTCCTGCCTCATTACACAAACTCAGGATACTGACACCCCCTTAAATACAAGACTTTGCCTTCTTAGGTGGACTATGACCTCATCCAAATTTGCACTACTGTTTAAAATTGCACTAGCCATACTGACATTACTGTTAGGTGCCTATGTCACTTATGTTTTTATGTCAACATCAAGGATATATATATATATATATATATTGTGTTTAGTGTCTATTTGTGTTTATTTAAGGTTAAAAGTTTATTGCTGCACCATAGGTCTAAGAGTTACAATATTTTAATCCTGCATATTGTAGTTTTGACAATAAAGCAGATGTTGACTTCACATGAAATAACAGGTATTTACAATCTGAAGGAATTTGAATGTGGGGTACTTAATATTTATAAATGTTCTCTTTTTATTTTTTTAATTCTATAAGAAAATCATACTTTTGGTGAAGTTATTTGAACAGTCCTGTGCTTTGTATGGAGGGTTTTTGTGACTATATTCATTCATTCATTCATTCATTATCTGTAACCACTTATCCAGTTCAGGGTCGCGGTGGGTCCAGAGCCTACCTGGAATCAATGGGCGCAAGGCGGGAATACACCCTGGAGGGGGCGCCAGTCCTTCACAGGGCAACACACACACTCACTGTGGCTATATTATATAATTAAAATGATAAAGAGATAATTAATAAAAGAAGAATTAAATAATTACATTTGATTATTTAATTTCATTAAATAATTTACATTTGATATAAAAGCTTAAATAATTATGTGATTTATTCTTTCATTTTCAACAACGAAAATGATTTGTCTCCATATTAAAGATGTAATGTAACTTGGGTGCACCATGGTGAAATAGTTCAATTGAATGTCACGACAAATTGCCCACCTCTGTATGCCCTTTTCCAACAGAGAACCCCAAAATGACCCTGATCAATCATGCTATTCAAGGCCATGAACAAAATATTGCAGAAATAAAAACGAAGGAGAAATCCAGCTTTCTGATGCCCCCTGTTGACTGAATGAATACAATGATCATGATTAAAAAAAGTTATTTTCATATCCCTGAGACAAATGTACAAATTAAATAGGTGCATATAAAAGTGACAAAATGAAAAAGAAGTGATAACATTTTGAGACTAACTTTATAACCCTGGTCCAGATTAAATGCATGTAATTCATAATTTCATGACAAGCCTGGTCTGTGTGAAACACCATATGATGTATTTTGACTGGAGGTATTTATGATCTTTGAAGTGCAATATAAATTTTAATTCAACCAATAATGTACAAATATGTGTGGATTCATGCAGTGGCTATACATTTTATTTCTGTTAAAAGATGCTTCAATTACAATGAACAGAAGACTAATTTAAATACTAACCACTAATTACTCACTACTGAAATGTCCTGCCTGACCACCATCCAGGAGAATATAAGTACTGTGTTGAAAATCTAGCTCAAAATAGAAATTTTAGTTAAAAATATTTTGTACATCAAAAAGTTTACAATTATTCAGATTTCTTTAAAATGTTCATCTTACAGTGAAATCTACATTCTCCTCTAACACACTTTTAAATTAAATCATTTGGGATTTTGATATTTTTGTAATATTTAATACAAACTGTTGTATTTTACTTATTACATTTGTCAGCACACATTATAATTTACACACAATTTTTTTTTCATAAACATACCCATACAAACAGGTCAAATTTAATGTCAGCCTAAACACTTTGATTGGTTTCTCAAGAGAATAATGACCTCGACAGGAAGTGTCACTTATACAAGTGTTTAATCTCTCTCACCAGATGTTAGAAACAAACCTAGGTAAAATCTTTCATAGAAGGACATGCATACTAAAATAACATCTGTGAAAATAATTTACCTTGTATAGTAATAAAATTAACTTCAAAAAAATAAAATATTATAACCCTGGGACACTTCATCTGATTAAGTTAAACCAGTTAACTTGTGACTCTCAATGGCCTAGTTACATAGTTATGGTTATAGTTACAAAAAACCGGGGGCGGCATGACTCCGATTTCCTCCCACGGTCCAAAATCACACGTTGGTAATTGGATTGGTGACTCGAAAGTGTCCAGGTGTGAATGTATGAGTGTGTATCGAAGGACTGGCGCCCCCTCAAGGGTGTGCTCCCGCCTTGCGCCCAGCCCAGTGATTCCGGGTAAGCTCGAGACCTATTGCAACACTGAACTGGGTAAGCGGTTACAGAAAATTAATTAATTGGTTAATTCATCCAAGTTAATGAATGAATACAAAACGAACAGCCCCAAACTTTGGCCAGGGAGGATCCGTTTCTGAACGACAACCACCACTTACAGAATGAACTGGGAGGGGACCATCAAGGGGACACAAGACCGACTGTAGTAAAAGAGAACAATTTAACCTTTCTATATTTATCTTAAATGAATATATGATTATATACTAATACATTCATTCATTCATTCATTCATTCATTATCTGTAACCGCTTATCCAATTCAGGGTCGCTGTGTGTCCAGAGCCTACCTGGAATTATACTAATACATTTAAAGTCGTTTCTCAAATATATGAAACAAAAATGGTACTACACATAAAGCTTGCCATGCATACATTTGTCCACAAGATCTAATGTGTCAATGACGTGTTTTTGTGTCACTCAAAAGACAAACAAACAAAAACACATGATTTAGGGTTAGGTATAGGATTAGCGTTTGTAGCAGCATACAGGCATATGCTTTGCCTAATGGTTAGGTTTATGTCTAACAAGGTAAGGTCATCTCCACACTCTCAGAAGAAAGTTGTACCGTACAGGTACAGTATTGTCACTAAAGGTACAAACAGTGTAAATGTAAATTTAAACATACAATTGTGGATTTAGAGTCCAATTTTATTACATAAATACACATTACATTACCACCCGTTATTTTTGTGCCACAATTCTGCACACGCGGGATATTGCCATGCAGATATTTCGAGCGAGCAAGAAGGTTTCTACCCGTCCTTGCTGTATGTGTTTTTGGATTGTGGGAGGAAACAGTGGCCCTCTGAGGCAACCCACAAAGGTACAGACGGAACACACCAATTCACAAATAGTGAGGATCAAAACAAGGACATCAAGATCCTGGAATTGTGTGGCATCCACATTAGCTGTTTCACCACTGTGCCTCCAAATTGCGAAACGTAATATTCATTCATCCAGAGCTTACACAGAATAAATGGGTGCAAGGCAGGAACACACCACGGAGAGGTTGCCTGGCCATCGCGGGAAACTGCACCTTCACTCAGTCTCACACACTTACAGCCAATCAAACCAACACCGTGTATTTTTGGACTGTGGGAGGAAACACACACAAAACTCCTCACAGACTATGATCGTTGATTTTTATACTCCAGTATTAGAGAAATCACAGCTAATTTACAAATAGAGCTGGGCATTATAACTAGTTAGCGTAGCTTAGATGCATGGACCTGAATATTATTACTACTTCTCTGAGTATTTGAAGATGATTATACCTTAGCTGCAGAGATTTCTTTAGCTAGTTTCTTTCTAGTTGTTTGCTAGTACTTTACTTCTACTTTAGCCTTTAGTGAAGTAACATTTATCTTGTAACAAGAATGTCTCGGGAGAAATTTGAGAAAAACTGAGCTAACAAGGAGACGTAAAAAAGTTAATCCTTAGAGGAACATTAATGAGTAATAACAAGATAAGGAACCTACTAGGTGTGGATTGAGTGTTTAAACCCTCAACACCTTCACCTACTTAAACCCTTAAACACACACACTCACAATATATATATATATATATATATATATTAGTATATTAGTTTCTAGTACGTTCCGGATATAGAGGTAATATCTAGGGTGACCAGATCTAAGAAGGTGAAAAAGAGGAGGGGGGGGGGGGCATTCACTGCCATTGTTTACTTTATTTACTACACAAAACATGGGAATTTCTTTTTTAATTCATCCGAGAACTTACATTTACGTTTCGGCATAGCTGCTCGAGATGAGGGTAGGTACATGAGCTTTGCCTGACGTAAACAAGGACTACTGAAGTGCAGACTGACCAATTAAATGTTTACAGAAAAGTTATCGACCAATAACGGTAGCTCTACAGTCAGACCGTCCAATCAGAAGATATTAGGCTACTTCATCATGCCCCCTTCTCACTCAAGCGAACCAAACAGAGTAGGTGAGGGCGGGACTAGTTTGTGAACAAAACGCTTCTCGAAAGTCTACGGAAGCTTTAGAAAAACAAAATCCCGGACGTTTGTGAAATTGTGCCCGGACATTTTTTTAAGTCTGAAAAAGAGGACATGTCCGGATAAAAGAGGACGTCTGGTCACCTTAGTAATATCTGAAATGTTTGCAACACAGAAAATTGCCCATAGTGCATCTGTGTAAAAAAAGCACTGGGGCTGGGACTCACAGGGAAGCTACCAGTGTGCACTGCTCCTACATCTGTTCATGGTTTTAGGGGTTATTATGGGGATTTAGGTTAAGTGTGTATCTGGTTATTTGGGATTGTGTGCATGTCTGGCCTTGGTTTGTAGTCAGATGTGTTGTTATTGGGGGCTGTCAGGTGTGTGGATCTCCCTGTACATTTATTCATTCATACATTAGCTTTCTGTAATTACTGTATCGTGTTCACTCTTTCTGTGGGTCCAGCGGCTATTAGGAATTACTAGTCATGAGGCAGGAACACACCCTGGATAGGGTACCAGTCCATAACAATTCATCACACACACACTCACATATGGACACTTTTGAGTAGCCTACCAGCATGTGTTTGGACTGTGGGAGGAAACCCACACAGAGATAAGAACACACCAAACTCACAGACAGTGACCTTAGGCAAGGTTTGAACCCACAACCCATGACCCAGGGGCTGTGTTACAGTGAGACTACCCATACTGCTTTGTTTATTTGTTTCTGCACATGTGCCCTTCAAAGGGCACTTAATAAATATCGCTTGATGAACCAAGGCTGTCTCAATACATAGGTATATGTTAATACATATATATGAGTCTGGCACTATGTATATTTAACTTAGTCTTATTGATTAATTTATTTATTGCTCCCTGTAAAACATGATATGATGTTGAGATAGAAGCTGCTCTTTTAGAGGACATGATTAACCTCATGTTGCATTACCTTAAAAAAATTACAGACGGCAGCATAATTCTTTGCTGTTAATTTGTGAATTTTAGAACAAAGAATATGGACTGTTTTTGTTTGTTTTTGGACAGTGACAATGTGTTAAATTATGTCCCCTGAACACACTGGCCAGCTATGAGCGATTTGGGAGAAAAAAATGAAGCTGTTAAGTAACAGCTTCAATGTTTTTGTTTAGGCAAAGCTCTTTACACTTTAGTGCTGGGTGAATAACTTCACAGCTGACAAAATGTGCAGTCATTTTATTTATTTATTTATTTATTCTTTTATGTGTTTTTGAAATGTATTTCTGTGATATAAAGAAGTATGGACATAAGCAATTAGGGAGAGAACAAAAAAAAAAACTATATAAAAACTGATATGTTTGATTAACCTCTTCACTCTCTGGTATTCTGGCTTTAATACGTCCAAAGATTTCACCGGTTTTCATCTAATGTTGAGGTTAAACAAAAAGCTGTGCAGATCAACTCGTCCGAGTCAGAAATGTTTGTGTTATAATGTGTAATAAGGACAGTCAAGATAACTTTCAGTTTTGTAAACTATAGAGCAGAAAAGGTCAGGTCACAGAAATATGTCCACACATGAATAAGGGATTGTGATAAATTACTTAAAAAAAACCCTCTACACAATTCTGTTAGTGACTTTAGTAAAACACTATAAAGTTAAGTCCAGCTTAGGGTGAGACTGCAGTGAGTTTTGTTTAAGCTGAAGTGACGTGCACAGATGAAGTGTTAAGAGGCAGTGTGTCCCAGTTGTACTCTCAAGTCACCGTTCAACAACGTCATTAAAGTGCACAGTTCAGGGAAAGCATTAGGGCTTAGGGCTAGAATATGGCAGTTGGGGGTGGGGTTATTAATATTATTATTAGTAGTAGTAGTAGTAGTATTACTGTTATTATTATTTAATTCATCACATACACTTTTGAATATTTACACAAATAATAACAATATGCTTAGATTAGCTTTTGTGATCTGAGCATGCTCAGAGGCACTAAACAACATACTGATAATTAGCAGAACTTAACAGATCATGTGATATATTTTAAGTCCCAAAATAGAACATGTACAGGGAAAAGAGGATGTTTGGTCACTCAATCTTGAGGAAACATTTCTCTGTTCATGATGTTACTTGACTCTGTCCCAAATTTAATAAGACATCCACATCCTGTTCCCCTTAATATTTCCAGTGCAATACAATTTCTCTGTGCAGCTGTCGCTGAGAAGTGAGCACTATGAGCACTGACAATAAAAGCATGTGTCTTGTGTAATTTACCAAAATTACAACAAATATTTTACATTGCACTGTAATTGACATTGACCAGTTCCCTTCAGCTTCCCTTCACACACACACACACACACACACACACTAAACTGTTCTTGTATAAGGAATGGACTCCAGAAGAAGAGCAATTCAAATTCATCATCTTCATCACAGGTTAGTGTTTTTCCACCATCTACATCTAAGATTTGTTGCCTAAAATTATTAGAAAAGTATTTCAATATAAGGAGAAATTAAACTTGCCCAGGCAAATACATGTTAAAACTATATTATAGAACTACAGTGGAGCTTCTTTGCATCCAGCATTTATTAGCAGAGGAGCTGATGTCTGTCATTTGTTCTTATCTGTTTGATATGTTTTTATTTATTTTAATTTTTTTGTGCAAAATAAAATGCTTAACTCCAAGCTAAGATATATATATATATCTGAGGCCAAGGACACTATTTATACTTTTAAAAAACAGGTACAGAATCTGAGCCTGAGGTGATTACAAATAACTGAGAACTGAGATTATAAATTATTATGCATTTAGATATGAAACGTAATATCATATATTTTAATGTTTTACCCTATATAAAATTAAAGCTTTATAAATTGTATTATATATTCATTATAAAAGTTGTTTAAGAAGACAGTGTGTCAGAACAGTGTAGCGTAGTAACCAGAGGTGATTGCTCCCATTCCTACCACCCTACTGCAAACCATAGCTCCGTCCATTGTGTCCGCAGCCACTCGTGTAATCAATTCTTCACTAACCTCTGGAACATTTCCAAACACCTTCAAGCAAGCTCAAGTAAGACCTCTACTCAAAAAACCTTCTCTTGCTCCTTCTATAGTAGAGAACTACCGACCAGTCTCTCTCCTCCCCTTCCTGTCTAAAATCATTGAAAGAACTGTCTTTAAGCAGGCAACAAAATTCCTCTCCCAACATAACCTTCTTGACTCGAACCAATCTGGCTTCAAGACCGGCCACTCGATGGAAACTGCACTTCTGTCAGTAATGGAAGCTCTTAAAGATGCCAAAGCAACAGGTCAGTCCTCAGTTCTCACTCTGCTCGACCTATCAGCAGCATTTGATACTGTCAACCACCACATCTTACTAAAAAAACTCACTGACATGGGCTTCAAGAACAATGGACTCTCCTGGTTTGAGTCTTATCTCACTGGCCATCCTTCAATGTGTCATGGTTGGACAAACATCAGCGCGACACCACCTCACCACAGGTGTGCCTCAAGGCTCAGTGCTGGGACCCCTCCTCTTTGCCTTGTACACCACCTCTCTAGGCCCAATCATACATTTGCACGGCTTCTCCTATCACTGCTATGCAGATGACACACAGCTCTATTTATCCTTTCCTCCAGGAGACACTTCAGTGGCAAATCGAATCTCTGACTGTCTCTCTGACATATCTACATGGATGAAGGAACATCACCTCCAATTGAATTTGTCCAAAACTGAACTACTGGTCCTCCCAGCCAAGCAAGCTATTCTCCACAACATCAGAATCAAGCTAGAGTCCCTATCAGTGGCTCCCACCAAGGTTGTAAGAAACCTAGGTGTCATGGTTGATGACCAGCTGACCTTCGCAGATCACGTTACTGCTGTAGCTCGATCTTGCCGCTTCTCCCTATTCAACATAAGGAAGATTAGGCCATACCTAACTCAACATACAACACAGCTCCTTGTTCAGACGTTAGTAATTTCCCGTCTAGACTATTGCAACACCCTCCTGACAAGTCTTCCGACCTATGCTGTGAGACCGCTACAGGTGATCCAGAATGCTGCAGCACGCCTGGTCTTCAACCAGCCTAAAAGAGCACATGTCACGCCCCTATTAGTTGAGCTGCATTGGCTACCCTTGGCTGCTCGCATCAAATTTAAATCACTAATGATGGCCTTCAGAATATTCACTGGTTCTGCTCCCATCTACCTCAATAGACTCTTAAAACCATACGTTAGCGCCCGCCCTCTCCGTTCCTCAAAGGAGCGCCAAGGAACTAACACGACCAACCCCCCGTACAGGTCAGTTGAGGCTATTCTCATCTCTGGTACCACGCTGGTGGAACGAGCTTCCAAGCACTATCAGAGCAACAGGAACCCTCTCCGCATTCAAGAAATCCTTGAAAACCCAGCTCTTCCGAGAGTATCTTTTGCACTGAATGTCTTTCTTTAATGAACTTATTACTTTCTGGCATATTGCACTCAATGTAAGGTATTTTGTATAATTTGTGCTGTAGTTCGAATGTTAGATCCTCTTTTGTATGTCGCTTTGGATAAAAGCGTCTGCCAAATGCATAAATGTAAATGTAAATAAACATTTCCCAAGGACCCCTGCAATTCAGACTTGCACGTCTGACAAATTTAATAAGGGGGGGGTGAAAATCAGACTCCTCTTAATGTGACGGTTGTTCAAGGTGAACAACCTGCACTACAGTTCCTGTGCCATTTAAGAGAAAAGGGGGGTGCTCGTAGAGTAAACCTGACCACAGTCCTAGAAAAGAAGATTATACAAGAAGCTCTCTTGGACACTGCATCAGACATCACTCTGATGTCATCCATACTCTTTGATGAGAGTATGGAGATTGCAGTTACAAAACTGTTCCCTACAAATTGTGCCTTATTCATACACGTATCAAAATAAAGTCTGTGGCAAGAGTGCTCATAACAATAGGACCCATAAGTCTGGTTCACCCTGTATATGTGTCTCCTATTGAAAACATTCCCTTCCTTATTGGCAAGGACCTGCTCAACATGCTTGAGCCACTGATTGACTTCAATTGACTTTCAAGTGTTTAAAATTCTGGGCCCAGGTTCAGAAAACCCTGCCCATCTCACACTCACATCACCTTGAAGCTCAGACCTGTCACCTAAACCCCAGGTCCACAGAGACTATTAACACCTTTCACACTCCAACAATGACAAAGGATGCCATGAGCCAGAGAATCTCAGCTCATGATGAACAAATGACTGTCCACACAATAATCCCTTTTGCTAACATCCATTCGGATCCCAAATGGCCTCCAGAAAGAGATAAATTAAAAGACCTGAAAAACCAGCGTAACCACATAAACATCCCATGTGATTTTGATCCCATTCAAATCCCAAGTGCAGGACAAAAAGGGATTAAAGTAAAACACATACAACACACAGGATAGGGATAGTTTGCAAAACTCCTCAGAGAAATTTCCAAAGCCCGTGACCATAGGTGAGGGTTGGAACATAGATTGAATGGTAAATCGAGAGCTTTGCTTTTCTGCTCAGCTCTCTCTTCACCACAACAGACCGGTACAGCCCGCATTACTGCTGATGCTGCACCGATCCACCTGTCAATCTCCCGCGCCATCTTTCCCTCACTCGTGAACAAGACCCCGAGGTATTTAAACTCCTCCACTTGAGGCAAGATCTCACTTCCAATCTGGAGTGAGCACTCCACCCTTTTCCGACTGAGTACCATGAACTCGGACTTGGAGGTGCTGATCCTCATCCCTACCGCTTCACACTCGGCTGCAAACTGGTCCAGCAAGAGCTGGAGGTTCCGGCTCGATGAAGCCAATAAGACCACATCATCTGCAAAAAGCAGACATGGAATCCTGAGACCACCAAACCGGACAACTTCCGCCACTTGGCTAAGGCGAGAAATTCTGTCCATAAAAGTTATGAACAGAACCGGTGACAACGGGCAGCCCTGACGGAGTCCAACTCCGACTGGAAACCAGTCGGACTTACTGCCATCCATACGAACCAGACTCCTGCTCTGTTTATACAGGGACTGGGTGGCTCGTAGCAAAGAGCCCAGTACCCCATACTCCCTGAGCACCCCCCACAGAATACCCAGAGGGACATGGTTGAATGCCTTCTCCAGATCCACAAAACACATGTAGACTGGATGAGGAAACTCCCATGCACCCTCCAGGATCCTAGCGAGGGTAAAGAGCTGGTCCTGTGTTCCATGACTGGGGCGGAATCCGCATTGTTCCTCCTGGATCCGAGGTTCAACTATCAGTCGGACTCTCTTCTCCAGTACCCCTGCATAGACCTTACTGGGGAGGCTGAGGAGTGTGATCCCCCTATAGTTGGAACACACCCTCCGATCCCCCTTTTTAAAAAGGGGAACCACCACCCCTGTCTGCCAGTCCAGAGGCACTGCCCCCGATATCCACGCGTTGTTGCAAAGACGTGTCAACCAGGACAGCCCCACAACATCCAGAGCCTTGAGGAACCCGGGGCAAACTTCATCCACCCCCGGGGCCCTACCGCCAAGGAGTTTCCCTACCACCTCGGCCACCTCAGCCCCAGTGATAGACGAGCCCCCACCGGGGTCCCCAAACTCTGCTTCCTCTGTGGAAGATGTGCTGGTGGGATTGAGAAGATCCTCAAAGTATTCCATCCACTGCCTAATGACGTGATGGTTTGCCAGAAACTTCTTGGAGCTGACTAAAAGTCATTTTCCATGTTCTCCCCGAACTCCTCAGTCCCCAGAAAACACAAACTAAGCATTTTCCGTTTTTTTTTTTTTAATCCTATTGTTTTTTGTTTAAATACGTTACAAACGTCCCTGTCCAGCTCCTTGTGCCCTGCCTACCTTTTCTGGAGCTTCTGGAGACTGACATGCCCACAGATACATAATAATAATAATAATAATAATAATAATAATAATTCAATTTAGTGGGATGCATGCATGAGGTTCATTGTTTCTGAGGGTGACGTAGATGTTATGCATTTTTGAGTGGGCAGTGGATGTACAAGAGTGAGTTTTAGCAGTGAAACGCAGCTATGGAAAATAATTAAGGCACAAAAATATGAGGGCAGGATGATCACACAACCAGGAAACAAAACAAAACAAAGCAGTTTTGAGGACAGAGGAGAGAGAATGGAGAAGATGGTGGATATTTATGAAAGTGCAGATTCTGTTAGATCTCATGAAGCCTGTACAAAGACTGAGTTTACCAACACGGAGTGGAAGACAGCAACACAGACCCCAGGTAGGCAAGGCAAGGCAAGGCAAGTTTATTTATAGAGCACCTTTCATACAGAAGCAATTCAAAGTGCTTTACAGAAAAAGAAATTACATTAAAAGCCAGAGTAAAATCATAAATTCCAATAAGACAATTACATAAAAAGAGTAAAATGATTAAAATGATTAAAACAATTTAAAATGACAATAAATGAAAAGAAATAAAAGAAATAAAATGCCGTTACAGAAAAGTGCAGAATATTTTAAACTGAGCTGTAAGCCTGCTCAAACAGGAGTGTTTTAAGTCTTGATTTAAATGTGTCTAACGTTGGGGCACTTCTAATATTCTCAGACAGCTGGTTCCATTTAAAAGTGGCATAGTAGCTAAACGCTGCCTCTCCATGTTTAGTTTTGACCCGAGGCAGGACTAACTGACTAGTTCCTAAAGATCTGAGATCTCTGCTCGGCTCATATCTCTGTAGCAGATCTGATAAATACACTGGTCCTACCCCATTTAAACATTTATAAACCAGTAATAACACCTTAAAGTCTATTCTGTAACAGACTGGTATCCAGTGTAAGGATTTGAGGATGGGGGTGATATGATCTCTTCTCTTGCTCCGAGTGAGAACTCTGGCAGCTGCATTTTGAATCAGCTGAAGATGTTTAATGGTCTTTTTTGGAAGTCCAGCTAAGAGACCATTACAGTAATCAATCCTGCTAGAAATAAAAGCATGGATAAGTTTCTCCAGGTCTGGATTAGTCAGAAAATCTCTAATCTTACTGATGTTCTTAAGATGGTAAAATGCTGATCTAGTAACCGCTTTAATATGACTACTAAAACTGAGATCTGAGTCCATTAATACACCAAGGTTGCGAGCCAGTTCTTTAGATTTGAGGGCTCTCGAGTCCAGATACGTAGCCAATCTTTGTCTCTCAGTGCTATTCCCAAATAGTATAATCTCAGTTTTATCTTTATTCAGCTGCAGAAAATTGTGTCCCATCCAGTTTGTGATGTGTTCAAGGCACTTGCTTAATAAGTCAACTGGGCCAGAGTCGTTTGGGGACAGGGCCATGTAAATCTGAGTATCATCTGCATAGCTGTGATAGGACAGCCCATAGTCCTGTAGAATCTGGCCAAGAGGAAGCATATATAAATTAAATAAAAGTGGACCAAGAATAGAGCCCTGGGGGACACCACAGGTTACTGGCATGTTCTCTGAAATATTATTTTCTATTTCTACAAAGTAGTTCCTGCCTTCCAGGTAAGAAATGAACCACTTCAGGACTGTTCCTGAGAGTCCAACCCAGTTTGCGAGTCTATCTATAAGAATCTTATGGTCAATGGTATCAAAGGCAGCACTAAGGTCAAGAAGTAATAGAAGAGATACCTTTCCAGCCTCTGTATTTAAGCGGATGTCATTAATTACCTTGATTAGAGCAGTCTCAGTGCTGTGATTAGACCGGAACCCAGACTGGAATTTGTCTAGGCTACTGTTAATGGACAAGAAACTAGTGATTTGCCTGAAAACTATTTTCTCAATGATTTTGCCAATGAACGGTAAATTAGAAATTGGCCTGTAGTTACTTATCTGAGAAGATTCTAAATTGTTCTTTTTTAGAAGAGGCTTTACAACTGCAGTTTTTAGTGAGCTCGGAAAAACCCCCGACATGAGTGAGGTGTTTACAATGTGGAGTATGTCTAGTGCTATAGTGTGAAACACACTCTTTAAAAAATTGGTTGGTAGTGTGTCAAGACTGCAAGTGGATGATTTGAGATGATTAACTGTGTCAATTAAAATATTACTATCAACAGTACTGAACTCTGACATTTTAACTAAGGAGTTTTTATGAGGTGATGGAGAGGGTACAGACTCATTGTTGGATATAGATGTACTAATCGCTTGTCTGATATTCTGGATTTTAGTGTTGAAAAAGAATGCAAACTCATTACATCTCTCAGTTGATACTAATTCAGGGGCCATCGGTGTGGGTGAGTTAGTAAGTCTGTCGACCACGGTGAAGAGGATTTTGCTGTTGTTAGTGTTATTGTTGATGATGCTAGAGAAATAGGATTGTCGTGTTTTGCATATTGTCGCGTTGTATTGACGTAGCCTATCTTTGTAGATTTCTTTGTGAATATGAAGACTTGTTTTACGCCATCTGCGTTCTGCCTTGCGACATTCCCTCTTTTGGATTTGAACAACAGAAGCATTTCTCCATGGTGCTTTCTGTTTGCAAGACATGGCCTTCATTTTAACTGGCGCAATCTCATCCATTACACTGACAATTTTTGTATTAAAACTATTCAGGAGATCATCAACAGAGTTGGATCGTTCACATGGTGTAGTGCACATTTTACTCATGAAAAGTGTAGCTTTGATTGTAGCTAGGTACAGTGACCTATGAATGAATAAACTAGTGTGTATTAACTATGAGTACTCTTTACTACAAAGGCAATGTTTTATGATTCAGTTCACTATCAGTTGTTACAGCAAGAGGCAAATGTTGCAGACTGGCTGCAATCTGGCTGTGACTGAGTGGGTTTCCTCTGGGTGTACTGATTTCATTATACAGTCCAAACAACATGTGTTGGTAGGTTGATTGGCTATTTCAAAGTCCCAATACATGTGAAAGTGTGAGTGTGTGATGCCCTGGGATGGGACTCAAGGTGTATTCCTGCATGATTCTGATGACAAAATTCCTGTTTGTAGACTCAAGACCCAATATGACCATGAATAGAAAATTAATCAAACGCCCCAAAACAACACTTGTAACCATTTTTTTTTCTACATAATAATGATTGCTGATAGGTTTTGTCCTTGGTATACGGGTTTCTGTTGTTTAAATTTAATAGTCTTCTACATTGATAATACAGCACAACATGTGTCAGGCTCGAGGGGGTCGGACTGACTGAGGCGGAAACACACGCTAAAGCACAGAAACTTTATTACAAAAAAGAAACAATGAAACAGACTAGGACTAGAAACACACACACACAGAAACAAACAACACTACTAGACTTGGGGAATCAAACGAGTAGGAGAACGAGTATGGGAACAAATGCACAAAACAGTACAATGAACAAATGAATGACAACAGGAAGTGAGGGAAGGGGACTTAACATGATGACTTATGCAAAACACAGATGAGACGCACCTGAGACAAATAACAAGGGTGACGTAAAAGAGATGGAGAAGAAGGCAGAGACATGGACAATAACAGACAGACAGAGCCACATGGCGGGGGAAAACAAACAAGATTGGGCCAGGATGTGACAACATGAAATGAGCCTGTTCATTTCTTCAGGAATTCCTACCGTGTGGAAAAGTAGACGGAATAAAATCAATACGAACAGCCCATAAGAAAATTAATATACATTTGTTGCACTTTGTGACACTGAAGGACATAACAGATTACTGTAAAGCATTGTCTCTCGCCTTGGCTTCCACATCTAAGAATTCTCCTCTGTCCTGCAAACAATCTACAAGGTCCATGGATTGCACAGAAATGCGCTGTGTATTTGCTGCATCGTCCTCATCTCCACTTGGACGCCATGGACATCAGCACTACTTCCAGATCCTCCCTCTGTTCTCTAATCACTTTCTAACAGTTCATGTGTAGTCCAGTCCAGCCTGATTTTCTCATAAACTAGTAATTCTCCAAAAGAGGGCAGCAGAGAGCTGTGTTAAATACCTAGTGATAAAAATGGAGGACAATCCATTCGCTGTACTGCTTTTTTAGTAATAATCGTACCTGTGTGTTATCTTTATACATTAGCTCTTAATGTAGCCAAATCCACTTCAGAACCTGCTATAGGTCAAGAGCTCCTCATAGTTCCTCCTTCAGGATTTGGCAAGATCTGCATGTTTACAAAAGAGGAAACTATGGCTGCATACTTAGTTTCCGCAAGTGTCCCTTGAGGTAATTTTCTGACTTGAGACTCGGTTTGCCAAGTCACCAGCTGCTGAGTTGTATGAGGCATTACAGGAAAAGTGTTTATGTATTTGTGTCTTATCTGCAGAAGCCAGCAGTGAGCCATATCCTCTTCTTCCAGACTGTTCCATTCCTCATAGAGCAGCTCCAGCTCATCTACTTGGAGAGGAAAGATATTCTGCCCTTGAAGACCTGTAATAGCTAACAGGAATCAAGTGCTTCATAAAGGAGTGACTTGCTTGAGGTTTTGTGTGTTTATTCACATCTTTTGCTTTTAGCTTGAATACTTTCATTCTTATACAACTGGAAATACAAAGCAAATTAACTTTAACAATGTGTTAAATTTTATTTGTAAAAACAAATAAATACATTACTGATTTACCATCCTCTGTTTTAAAATATAGTTTGCTTTCACTCTGTAAAAAGTTCTTTACATAGCTTTAGTACTGTGGTGTTAGTGGTGGATTTTTTTCTTACCTGTTAATGAGATATCTGGGCATGGTGATTTCCACACAGTCCGTCTATGTAGGGGGATACTGTTGTAGAAATAGCCAGTCTCATGTTATTTTCAGGTGCCAGCCTTTCCCTGTAATTGTTCTTAACATATGCTAGTGTTGAAAAACCACTTTCTCAGATGTATGTGGCTGGGAGAGGTAGAAATATTACTGCTTTCGTTGCAAGCTCTGGAAATTCTGCCTGACAATGTGTCCAGAACTTCACAAGGGGTTCTGTATCATGCATATGACTTCTGACAGTGTCTGCTGACATTTGAATTATCTGATCTTCTGAAGCTGTTAAGCCTGATTACGTTGCTGCATCATCACTAAATGGGAGCACGATCCATTCGCTGTCACAGCACCATTCATCTGAATCTTTGAAGTACTTCTGGAATTATAGCACAACATTCCTCAAATGTTCACAGACTATGCCTTTAGTGACTGCTGTCATTATATTCGTCAACTGAATGAAACATAGCCAAGTTGCCGCTCTCCACTTGTTCTATCCTCCTCGACATTTTTTTTACAACAGCCTCCAGCTTTTCATAGAGCTGCAGCACGTTAGAATCTCTCCCTTGCATTAAGCTGTTTAACTTGTTAAATTTGGCAAACATTTCAGTGAAATATGCAAGCTTAGTTGACAAGCTGCTTTCGCTGAACTTAGAAGCTAGTTCACTGTTCCTCTCGCACAAAAAATGGATAGAGTCATGCAACTCAAACACACAGCCAAGTGTATGGAAGTAAATCTGTCTCATCAGACTTTGAAATATTACCACCTTTTAATTTGTAGCAATGAATTTTTTTTTTTGCACTGAAATTATGCTTCTGAATTTTGCTGCTTTTGAATTTAAGTCTTCAGATTTACACCTCTGAATATTTTGCTTCGATATTATGCATCTGAATATAATTGCTCTTGAATAGAACTCGTGAATTTTCAAGAACATGTTTTCACTGTTAGTATTCAAGGTTAATAAATTCAGATAAAAAAATCAAGCTAAAAATAATTCAAACAATATATTTCAAAGTTGCTCAAATTCGGTAGACGAATTCAGATACCAAAATACGACTTACAAAAAAATTCAGTTTACATCCGGGACACCAAGGATGAGCAATCGATTCATTTGGATTTTCTCTTTCACCTTAAATGCTGCACTACTTGCATTCTGTCGCCGCTAGATGGCGAAATACGAACACAACTTCCATCCATCCATTATCTGTAACCGCTTATCCAATTTAGGGTCGCGGGGGTCCAGAGCCTACCTGGAATCATCGGGCGCAAGGCAGGAATACACCCTGGAGGGGACGCCAGTCCTTCACCGGGCAACACAGACACACACACCTACGGACACTTTCGAGTTGCCAATCCACCTGCAACGTGTGTTTTTGGACTGTGGGAGGAAACCAGAGCACCCGGAGGAAACCCATGCGGACACGGGGAGAACACACCAACTCCTCACAGACAGTCACCCGGAGCTGGAATCGAACCCACAACCTCCAGGCCCCTGGAGCTGTGTGACTGTGACACTACCTGCTGCACCACCGTGCCGCCCCGAACACAACTTCCATACCGTGGAAATACTACACGTTTAGCTTCCTTCCGCGGATATTATCTCTTTATTTTCAAAGTGTCTCAGAAATCTGAAAGCCTCACTAAAGACACAATATAACAGACATTGATATCCTGAAGATGAAGAAATTCTAATGTGAACATTTTTGTAATGGCCCTGTGAACCTGTGATATGACAGAATGTGGAAACGTGAACTGTGGGGATACAGTCGTGTGAAAATTAGAACACCCCATGAAAGCCTTTGTTTATTTAAAAATATCGACATTTGACTTTCATTTGAACAGCACTAAGAAATGGAGCTTATACAAATAAAACTGAAGAAATTACTTATAAACATAGGTTGTACAATGTAATTGTCTTTGGCAGAGAGGATTTGGCAAATTTTTCATGGGTGCAACCCACACACTCATCTTTACTGCTCCTCCCACAAATGCATGTTCCTTACAAATTTCAGTTAGAAATTTCATATATAATTTCAGTGCAAAAAAAAATTCAGTGCTACAAATTCAAAGGTGGTCATATTTCAAAGTCTGATGAGACAGATTTGCTTCCATACAAGTGTCATCCACGTAACCTCCGAGTGATAAAGAAGCGTGCTGTGTTGTCCTGTCAGAGGGCGGCACGATGGCGCAGCAGGTAGTGTCACACAGCTCCAGGGACCTGGAGGTTGTGGGTTCGATACCCGCTCTGGGTGAGGAGTTGGTGTGTTCACACGTTGGTAGGAGGATTGGCGACTCAAAAAGTGTCTGAGTGTGTGTGAGTGAATGTGTGTGTGTGTGTGTCTGTGTTGCCCTGTGAAGAACTGGCTCCCCCTCCAGGGTGTAGTCCGACCTTGTGCCCAATGATTCCAGGTAGACTCTGGACCCACCGTGACCCTGAATTGGATAAGCGGTTACAGATAATGAATGAATTAATTAATTAATTAATTAATGAGTTTTAAGCCCTGTTAGAGGGCGGCACGATGGCATAGCAGGTAGTGTCACAGTCACACAGCTTCAGGGACCTGGAGGTTGTGGGTTAGATTCCCGCTTTGGGTGACTGTCTGTGAGGAGTTGGTGTGTTCTCCCTGTGTCCGCGTGGGTTTCCTCCAGGTGCTCCGATTTCCTCCCACAGTACTAACACATGTTGTGTGGGTGTATGTGTGTGTGTGTCTGTGTTGCCCTGTGAAGGACTGACCTTGCGCCCAATGATTCCAGGTAGGTTCTGGACCCACCGTGACCCTGAATTGGATAAGCGGTTACAGATAATGAATGAATGAATAAATGAAAGCCCTGTTAGGACGGGATTCATTTTCCATGTGGAGCTGGGGTAATATAATTTTTCAACAAGGCATCAGTAATTTTATGGTGGATTCGCATTGGATAAGAAATCTCTGAAAATAATGGAGATGGGAGGGGCTACTCGATTCACACATTGTGCATCATACACAGCAGAGCTGCTTGAGTTTTTAGACTGTCACAACTCTTCTGAGATCAGCTCTCCAAGCAACTTGATCCTCTATGTTTGGCGACTTCAATAGACTTCAGAGTTGCCAAGGAGCTGAATAGGGGAAATTAATGCCTGACACGTTCTGCTGTTCAAACACCAGTCCAAGCTTCAGTTGATGATGCTTTATTTTATATCAAATCTTCAATGTTCAAACATTAAAAGTATCAATGAATCTGTCCACAGACATCCACGATCGACAACGGTATAAAATCCAATTCAAGCAGTTCACAGGCAAAAAATGTTCACATGAATAAATAAAGCAAACTTTGCAGAAGTGAATCTCTTTGTACATGCAAATCAATAAAATGTCATGTGACCAGTGATGTCCATATTTGTGCACAAGGCTTTGATAAAAAAGTAAATAACCAGATGAGCTCTGTGTTTGACCATCACTTTCCTGTTTGTCTCTAAGCTGTTCTGCTGAAGAGTGAAATTTCTGCTGCTTGTGGCTGAATCTTGAGGTCTGTTGTCAATAGCTGCTATGTCTCATTAAGGATGAGTTGTCTTGTATATGACTGTTAGAGAGAGAGAGAGAGCGCATTATTAACCAAAGTGTGAAGACAAAGCTTGACCACAATGTTGTTTTGCACAAAGTGAAATAGTGCAGAGCGCACGGTGGCGTAGCGTCACTGTCACTGTCACACAGCTCCAAGTATCTGTTTGTGGGTTCGAGCCCTGCTCCGGGGGACTGTTTTCCCCGTTTCCTTCGGGTGCTCCGGTTTTCTCCCACGGTCCAGAAACACACACCGATAGGTGGATTGGTGACTCAAAAGTGTCCATAGGTGTGATTGAATGTGTAAGCGTGTTTGCCCTGTGAAGTACAGGCGCCCCCTCCAGGGTGTGTTCTCACCTTGCGCCTTGTGATTCTGGGAAGTCTCCAGACCAACTGCGACCTGAATTAGATAACCTGTTACAGGCAATGAATGAATTAAATAGTGCAAGTCTGTGGTGCACTGCAGTTGTATACTGTATAGCCATAACTTGCTCATTCTACATTCATTCATTATTTGTAACATCTTTGTCCTGTTCAGGGTCGTGGTGGGTCCAGAGTCAGTCCATCACAAGACTGATACATTCAGTGACCAACTCACACCTTTGGACACTTTTGAATAGCCCACCAACCTACCAGCACACATCTTTACACTGTGAGAGGAAACAGGAGCGTCCAGAGAAAATCCACACAGACACAGGGAGAACACAACAAGCTCTTCACAGACAGTCACCCGAGGTGGGCTTTGAATCCACAACACTGTGACAGTGACACTGTAGCTCTATCGTGGCACATTCATTCAAAATATAGTAACAGCTAACATTCTGTGAAGGCTTTATATAAGATGTCAAATCATCGCAGTGAAGATGTGATTGCATGCATTCAGAGTATTATTAAAATCAGTTACTGATGTTGTGCATTTAAGAGCATTTCTATTGGTCCATTCATCATGACATTTTTGTACTATAAACACAAATAACATCATCTGTTCCACTGATGAAGAAAAAGTAAATATTGATAATGTTTTTAATGTGACTCCACTATGGAGTTCATACAGGTTTTGGATGTATGTTTGTTCTGTTGTGAAATACCTGTTGTGAGAAGATCAGGATCATTCAGGTCTTTTGATGCCTTTGATGATGAAAACGCAGACATCTTTCTCCACATCATTATTAAAGCCACTGCTGCACATAGGACAGAAATGACAAAAATGACAGGGCTTAGAGAATCCTCAGCGTCAGCATCTATTTCTGTAAAATATAGGAAATTACTTTAATAAAATTATGTCAGTTATTAGTTTTATATCATTATAAACTATTATTCTGATTCCACACAGGACATCACATATAGAAATACTAATTTATATTTAAACAGGTATTTTATAAATAAACAAATACAAATGATTATTATTGTTATTAAACTAGTCGACACAGTAGTAAACGACTCCAAATCATTTAACAATCATTAAATAATAAATTATGATCTAGGATTATTTCAGCATGATTGTTTGGACATCCCTGACCTACTGAAGTGTGTTGTTGATGTTCTAAGTGAAAAGCGGGAAATAAACTTTTACTGCACATTTCATCATAGACAGAATGCAGTACACAATTTATGTACATTTCCCCCAACAATACCTTAAACTCCTCAAATAAACTGTAATTGTGCATAGATTGTGCAGAAGGGTGCTCTGTCCACATGGTGAAACTAAATGTTCCAGTGCACTGACCTCTCACTAAATGTTGGATCAGTGTAAAAATTCTTACAAAAGTACAAGAGTTTCTTAAATGTTTTACTACATTCTCTTTTCCAAAAGCAAAAGGCAACATCAGTAAGTTTCCATAACATAACTGTTTCAAATTAATGCAAATCTATTATTGGAATAAATCAAAGTTTAGAAAAAAAAATGTTTACTGACCTAGAAAATGTAATAAATGACATGATTTGACAACGGGGCGCACAAACATTTACATATAAATCTATATAATCCACATATTTTCATACCTGCACTAATCTGGCAGAGTTCTTTAATGTTGATTACGGCTGTTTGGTTGCTGACTGGATTGGACGCTACGCAGCTGTAGGTGTCATGGTCTCTCTGCTGTATTTCCAGAGGAAGATGTACTGTTTCATAATTTGAGCTCTTGGTTTGCTTTAATATGACACCGCCTTTTATCCAATAGAGATTCAGTTCCTTCACATTCTTCACTGAACACAGCAATGAACAGAGTTTACTCTCTGAAGAACTGTTGGTGGTTGTATTTGTCACTCGGGGTGCTGAAACTTTATCTGACAAAAAGGACAAAAGTTACAATTAAAAAAGAAAAATAAATAACAAGAATATGTATATATTGTTTTATACTAAACTGTGAAACAAACTTACCATAAACATTCAGCTGATAGTATTCTTTTATCCGAGGCTCTTTAGTGCTCTCTAATTTATAATCACCAGAGTCCTGCATCCTCAGATCTGAGAGAGTGAAGAGTCCACTCTGATTGTTCCAGTGAAGACGATTCTTAAACTCCTCAGTGAGGCCTGTATCAGTCTGTTTATTAAACACCAGTCCAATCGTTCTTTCATTAAAATCTATAATTCCAGATACAGGTACAGAGGTGGGGAACTGAAGAGACTCTCCCACAGCTCGGATCAGTACTTTCTGACCTGAAGTAGTGGAGACTGCCACAGAGCTGAAGATCACTGTAAAATTATTGATGAACAGTGTCACAGTTAGGATTTTAGAGTCTTTAAAAAATCCAAATCTCAATGTTCATTTTTGAATTTTGTTTCATTCAATGTGTAACTGAAAACTCAATTGAAGTGCCCAAACTTTCTCATGCCACTGTATAACTGAATGATTCTTAAAAAGTAGCTTTTTAACTGTGTTAGGGTTGAGGGGATTATTTTTCTTAGATAACATCTCCCGAGCCTTAGAGATATGCTTTAACGTGGCACTGAGGAGGCCGGAGTGCATTTATGTCAGTGCTAGCTGATATAAAAGTGGATATTGATGTTTTTGTTTGTTCCAGTATAAGTGGATCTTAATTGGATTTAATGGTCTACAAAGTACCGCGAGACTCGAACCCTCTTTATGCGCGACACTCAAAACGAAACGATGAAGTCTCCCACAGAATCCGTGGCGTCGTTTGTCACCACTCACGTTGTTTTAACGGTAACGATACAAGTGTCGTACCGGGGCTTTATCTGGCACCACCGTTTTTGCTCGACACAAGCTCTGACGACTCGCTTTAAATGTCACATCTTCCTACTACCGCTGACTTCGTAGATGGTGGGTTATGTTGAGTTAAGTACTAGAACTAGGCAGCTTAGCGGTGTAGAGTTGCAATCTGTATTGGTTTGTATTCGGACCGAATTAGTTGCTGGACGAGAGAGAGAGAGAGCACGTTGGAGGAAAAGTGTGTATTAATGTGGTAGTTATGAACAATCTCTTTTCTCTTTATTTGTTTCTGTAGACCATATCAGAATATCCTCAAATCACCCTCATATCTGCCTTCCATATTCCACCTGCCGTATCAATAAACATGTTCATATTAAGTCACCTGTTGACGTACTCTCCAGTAAGTATTGAGTCAGCCTAAGAGGGTGTGAGACTGTATCAAAGAAACAATAATAGTTGTCTGGATGAGCTGCCGTTATTCAGTAAACCATCCTAACTTTACACTGACTCTGGTGTCTTCCTGGGCTCTAATAGACCTTCCCAGTCTGATGTCTATCTATGATTAAGTGAAACCAGTTTTTTGGAGTGGGATTGAGATAATCACATTGAAACCTTCACCACAGTTAGCCTTTATAAAAAAAATTCCCAGCTAATTGTTTTTAATGAACATTTTTGGATTTTGTAATCCAATCCAATCTTTAATCAGGATTAAATGCTACCGTTGGGTTTTTCAAAACTTCTAGCATAAATATTGGATAGTTTTGATACCAAATATCAGGATTATTATGATCCCATCTTGAGAGGTAGATTCAAGCAGGATTCAAGTCTGTTGAGGACACAGTACAGAAATGACTTGAAAATAAACCAGTGTTCTGTAAAAGTGATTTTAAAGCACACACACTCAACTATATTTACAAAAAAACAAAATTGAACTCTTTTAAAAGTATATTATTGACAAGAGTAAGAACCAATTATGAATGAAGAATGCTGTGTTAAACCTTTATTTCTCGTGATCATGGACATTTTATTACATGCATGTAGCTCAAAGAGTGTTTTTTAGACAAAACTGTGACTATATGATGGAGATGAAGAATAAAGGGAACAATTTGCTCTCTTAAAATACTTGATTTAATCATTTTATTTTTCATTAACAACAAAAATGGTCAAATATTTCCAGCAGATGGCAATATTGAGGAGTATTAAATCAAAGCAAAATCTAGATTCCCCCAGGGGCTGGTATTACACCAAATTCTGTGACCCTAGAGGGCGCTACTTCATAGCCTTGGCATAGGGGGTCACAACTCGACAGTCACAGAATAAAAGTTTTCGAAAGTTTTAATCTTTATCTAAATTGTCTGAATAACCATTTTCAGACTGGATTAAGCTGGTCCAGATTTCTCAGTATAAGGATTTCTCGATCTGGATTTTCTGTGATTTAATACTCTTCAAACGAGAAATGCTAAGAAATCACAAAGATAGAGTCTCAGCAAAGACTCAGGCTAATACAGGGTTGCTTACCAAAATGGAAGCAGCTGGATTTAGAATTCAGGTGACTGGGACCGATGAGGACGGACCTGATTGGTAGATTCTGGCACATGGTCTTGCAATGAATCTTGGGAACAATAGTCCCCTGAATTATGCATGTCCAATGACACAGAGCAATGTGAGGTAAGGGAGTAAGATTGCTTCATCTCAATGTCTTTGTTTACATGTGGTATTTATTAGGTGATTGTGTTGTATAGAAAATATGAGGGCAGGAATAATAAATGCAGAAATGAAAAGGAGCTCAAAGGTTTGTTCATAATATATTACACAGGCATCAGTGTTTTTCTTGTTCATTTTATTTAAAAATAAATATTAGATGATCTACCACCAAAGAAGACCAAGAACAGTGTGTTGATTATAAGAATCACAATTACGTTATGTTTAAGAGGCTGTGTGCGGCGATACGGAGTTTTGTAAACACACCAATGTGACAAAATGTCTCCCCACAACTTCCTTTACAGTATTTCAGTCAAATACACACACTCATGAAATAAGACAAATTCAACAGCCCTCCGTTCTTAGTGAGATATATAGATATATAATATTTGTGCAAATTTTGCAGAGTTCTTAGCTGACCTGCTGAGCTTGTGAACAGCAGAGAAATGTGACTAACACAGAGCCAAACACAGCCAGAGAAACACACACAAACAGGGCGTGTTCCTGTTTTATTTCCTTTTATTTATTTATATGAAACGACCCCGTCCAGCTCCACTGGGCGATAAAGCTCTGAGCTTTCTTAAATTACTGAACCTCAACAAGTCATGGTTCGCGCTGAAGAACCTACTCTTCTTTGGTTCCATCTGGGAACAAATTGTCGTGGTTCACAAACCAGTTTATGTCGGTGGAAATGCACAGAAAATTTCCAAACTTAGTTCACGAACTCGTTGAAGGAAAAGTGCTATGTGAAATATGGCTGAACTAACAGCAGAAGTTGAAATAGCGTTCCCACTTATGCATGTGCATTTTAACATTAGGAGTCAGTCACTCAGTAAGGGAAAATGCCAAAGTGGTCTGGCAAAAATAAATAAAATATTTTATATTTGACTATTTCAAACTGTATCACTTTATAACAGTTTATATGTCTTTAATATTTAAAATACTCTAAAATGTCTTATACCAGACACTAGCCAGAAAAAAAGCTATACAGATGATAGTAATCTGCCAAAAGAAAAAAAGCTTCACTGACAAATAAAGGAGTATTTTGTAGCTCTACAATTATAGACTGTAGTCTGTCTGTTCTTTGCATACATTCTTATGCCCATTTCACCCTGTTCTTCAGTGGTCAGGACCCCCACAGGACCACCACAAAGCATATATGATTTGGGTGGCAGACCGTTCTCAGCACTGACACTGACATGGATGTGGTGTGTTAGTGTGTGTTGTGCTGGTGTGAGTGGAGCAGCGCTGCTCAACATTTTAAAAACTTATTTGACACTGCTGTGCTGATAATAGTCCACCAACCAAAATTACCCAACACAAACTGTGCAGCAAGACTTCAACAACAGTCTCTGACTTTGCATCTATAAGATGGAACAAAAGGTAGATGTCTCTAATAAACTGGACAACGAGTGGACACTACTGCTGTGTCTAAATTTAATCCAGTGATCGTTAACTGTAGTGAGGAGGTCCCAGTGAGAAATCAATAAGCTTTTACGTGGAGATAGCAGCAGTGTCCTCATAAGACCTTGGAGTCAATTAAAAAAAAAATTAGCATAATAAAATATTTAGCAAAAAAAAAAAAAGTGTTTATCTTTTGTACACACACACACACACACACACACATATATATATATATATATATATATATATATATATATATATATATATATATATATATATATATATATATATATGTGTGTGTGTTGTTTTCCAAATACTAAATTTACTGTCTACACTGTTCTACTTCAACAAACATATGTGTTATAATATGTTCTTTGCATTCAGAAATCAGTTTACTGAGAGATAATAAAAAATAATAAAAGCTTTGGAAAGATTTGGATTTTGCATTAAAGCAATTCCAATGCAAACAAACTTTGTCATAAATATAAAGCATCACTGATGTGCACAGTTCACTTTGCTCTTCTTAAAATATAATACAGCTTTTTATAAAGGTAGTTTTAGCATTGGTTAAGTAATATTACTTGAATTTTCCTTCCCTAATATTTTACTTTGGCATCATGCACAGGGGTAATATGTCGTTGAGGTTAGCCCTGTTTGTCTAATTTTATTCAGATATTTATTCATGCTCAAACTTTACTCAGTCACTACTTTCTCTACTACTCTTATCAACAAGAAGCAGATGTCCTGTCCAGCAGATTATTTAGTGTTCAACGTTCCCCTGATGGTTTTTTGCTTGTTGTGGACAGTTTGAGGCCACAGTAGAACATTTAAAAATATTTTGTCAGAAGAGAAAAAAAAGGCAGCACACACTATTTTATTTCATTGTTTAATGAGGGAGAGCTAAAAGAACAAAACATTACTATAGTGCAAGTTTAGGACATGGACATATTTTTTAATTAAATATTCCTGTACATTTGGCATTTGTGAATATTTTATGCATTCAACCACTGGGAACATAAATTAATGTATCCAGACTTCTTTGAAATAACTTCAGTGCAAATATCCTGAACGTTGTCTTCATTTTAGCAACAACAGTGCACAGTGTTCCTATTAAATATAAAATAAATGATTACAGAATAGAAACAATTTGATAATTGTGATATCAACACTGGTGAACAAGTAGGGTTTGATCTAACAGAAGAACAAAGCAGGACTCAAGGCGAGAACTACAGAAACTGACTACGTGAAACAAAATACACTCAGTGCTGAAATAAAAGCAGTGAAATAAAATAGTAAAATATTTGCAGTACATTCATTATTATAGTATGTGTGATATAGTAAAGTCCAAGGTTTGGGTTGCAGTTTAAGTCTGTAGAACTTGTAATGTGTTTAGCTGAAATATAACTGTTTACAGGGCGTTATATTTTCCCGTGCTGACTGATATATAAACCTCAATGGTAGTTTGACCTAGTTCTGCCTATTCCCCCTCCAAAGAGGAACTTGAACAACGACATCCTGGTTATTTTCCCTTCCTCATTTTCATGCCAACCACATCAAATAAAAGAACAGCTGCTGGTAGCTGTTGTTCCTGCAGGTGTGTTTATGGCATTCATGGACCTGTTACCCACATTGGAAGCAAAGTTTTATGGTATAAACGAAGCAAATATCCAATGAAAGACATGTGTTTGAGGTTGTGAAGAGATTATGTCAATAAAATAACTAAACAATCAGATAAATATTGGCACATTCCAAAAAGAGTTTGAAAATGTATTAAAAAGTGTTGTGTTGCACTGAAATACAGCAGTGATTTTTTATTTAAAAAACAACAAACAACAACAACCTTGTAGCAATTAGAAATTCAGTTCAACTACATACAAAATAAACTACATTTACCAGTGATGTGACTGAATGTACGTATACAGAACACACATTTAGCAAAACATAGTAAAATAAATAAAATTAAACATAGAATAAAACAAACACTAGAGAAAGCCATTTTCCAACCCACCCACTCACACAATCATGTTTTAAGAGATTGTAGGTGTCACGTCTTTTAAGTGCAATTTGTAACAAATATCAGAGTAGTTCATTACTCTGTAAGAGTGTACATTTATTCATATACATGTGACAACCTTCAGCACTGTTTACTTCAATATGATGTCATTGACAGAGTATTAAAAGTTTGGACATCGTTTGTGAAATATTAACCTGAGGGAATAGCAGAACACGTCATCTACAATAGACACATCTACATTTTAACACACAATTTCTATTTGTAAGAATGGTGAAGAAAAGGGGTGGGGTTAGACACATTTAAGGGGGGGAGCGACTTCTGAGGGGGGACTTCCGGGTCGCGATCGCGTTTTGAGAGGCTTCCAGGTTGAGACAGGAGAGAGGAGGAGGTCGGGGCCTGGTGTGTGTGCGCGTCGGACGGTGGACCTGTTGCGGCCGTTGTTGATTGTGGGGAGCGGCGGTGAAAGGGTGAACGGCCCTGGACTGTGATATCTTCCGGTGGGCAGAGGAGCGTCGGGTGTGGAGGAGTTAATCGGGCGCGGAGCGTCGGACTTGGAGGAGTTAATCGGGCGCGGAGCGTCGGACTTGGAGGAGTTAATCGGGCGCGGAGCGTTGGGCGTGGAGGAGTTCATCGGGCGCTGCTCGGAGTGGAACCTACGCAGGCTTTGTCTGGGGACCTTCCAAATTGAGCCGGGTCAGTCCGTTCCTGGTCAGACTATTTTTATTGAGTCCATGCTGATGATGACAAACTCTGTGTTGCCCGTTTTGTGGTGTGTTTAGGGGATTAATTATTCATACTGACTCTCATATTTTCACAACTTCTTACGTACTTTTAATTAATACATAAGAGTGTAGTTTTATAGTGTTCTTTAATGTTTGGCGTGGGATTTCCCTTTTTATAATCTGAATACTCGCTACTTCCTTATATAACTATCTTGACTTAACTCTTTAAAGCTGTTGAAGGGGAGGGAGTCAAGTGAAGTGGGCAGTCTAAACTATTTATCTTTGCTGTGTGTAGTATTCTTTTCTTTTATAGAAACGTAGGGTTTACAAGGATGTGTGTGGATTGATATCACTTTTGGGGTGGATTATAGTTGTGATGATCACTAGACAAGAGTGTAGTTTTGGTCCACTTTTGATGACTTCCTGGAGTAGCTGTAGAGGAGGATTAGGTCAAATATAGGGAGGTATTTTATGGTGTTGTGCAAAATAAAAGATTGCTTCATATTAATCGGACCTCGTCTGGTTGTGCGTCATTGTTGGGGTTATAATTAAATTGTGTCCAGACCTTCCTGGCTTATCAAAGGTGGTGGCAGCGGCTACTCCTAACAAAGAGAGTCCCTACATTTTGGTGGCAGCGGTGGGATCTATCTTTTGAGACTTTTTAGAAGTTTACCCTCCCCCGTAGACAAGATGGAGCCTTCTAGGAATTCTAGTATGGCGGTTTCTAGGCCTGCGTTTATGCCAGATGCTTTTGATGGTGTCTCCTGTGCATGGCTTGATTGGCTGGGACAGTTTGAATTGGCTTCTGAATTAAATGCTTGGGATGATAATTTAAGGGTGAAATTTATGACTTTGTTATTGAAAGGAAAGGCTCGGGAAGTTTTTTTGGGCTTGCCAGCTGAGGCTAGAACTGGGTATACGCAGTTGAAGGTGCATTTAGAGAAATATTTGACTCCCCCTGCTAATGAGGAGGTTGAGAGGCTAAATTTTCAGAGTTGTAGGCGTGGGAGTCAGGAGTCAGCTTGCGAATTTGGAAATAAAATAAGGAGGCTAGCGCAGAAGGCTTACCCGGGAGTAGAAGTAAAGGTTGTAGATATGTTGGCTAAGGACCACTTTATTAATCAGGTGGCCCAGGGTGATATAAGGGTGCAGCTGAGAGCAGCCAAACCGAAGAGCTTAGAAGAAGCTATCACTTTGGCCACCGAGTTGGAAGTGTTACGGGATTTGGAAAGGGAGGATTCCGTATCTAGAGATCTTAAGGTACGAGGCATACAAGCCGCTTGTGAGAAGGAAGATGCAGCTGTTCTTAACAAGGTTTTGCAAGCTATTGATCACTTGACTCAGGAAGTTCAAAAGTTAAAGGAAGATAGGGCACACTCATCGGGCTTTCGAGGAGAGAGTGGGGGATTTAGGTCTAGGGGTGACCCGGATCCTTCTCGTCGGCGGTGTTGGCGTTGTGGTGAGCTTGGTCATATAAGCAGAGATTGTGTTACAGCAAGGGTGTCGGAAAACTAGAACGGGTGGGTGTTGTGGGCTGCTCATCCACCCGCCTGGGCTTATCCAGTCAGCCCCTGTTATGTTTAGAAAGTGCTGGTATGGGATTTTATATCCATGGGAGGATATTAGAACAGCCGGCTAGATGCCTTATAGACACAGGAGCACAAGTATCTCTTATAAGTAGTGCTTTTTTGTTCAACTTACGGGTTGATGCCGCCGTGGAATTGCAAGTTTATCGGGGAAATGTGCGGGCTGCAAACGGGGCATTGCTGGACATTCTTGGGACTTGGGAAGGTTCCTGTGGGTTTGATGATTTGCGGGTTAAACATGTTTTTTTGGTTTGTAGAGACATTAGTCAGGCTGTTTTGTTGGGCACTGATTTCTTGTCTAAATTTGGGGCTGTTATTGATTTGAAAAATCATACTTGTTCACTTTTAGGCAAGTGTTTACCTATGACCGGGGTATTTGAAAAAGGAGGTGTTAGGAAGGTGGTAGTGAAAGAAAATGTAGTCCTTCCCCCCCGTTCTGAGGTGGTGGTGTCGGGTTTGGTCCCAGGGATTCCGAGGGGTGAGGTTTGTGGACTGGTGGAACCCAGTGAGGTGCTTGTAGAGAGACATGATCTTCTCATTGCTCGTTCTGTGGGGCAGGTTATTCAAGGGGAAGTCCCAGTTAGAGTAATGAATGTATCTATAGAACCGATTGAGTTGAGAGCCGCTATGTCCTTGGGGGTTTTTACCTCTGATGTTGAGCTTTGTCAGTTAGTTGATGATTCTGTTGCGCTTCCAGATAACCAACTAGATGACATATGTGGTCAGTTGGGGTTGTTAAATAAAGGATTAAATAGGGAGCAATTAGAGGCAGTTAAAGCACTTGTAAGGGCAAATCTGTCTGTTTTTAGTATGGGTCCCCATGATCTTGGGAGAACCCATCTTTGTCCACATCGGATCAACACCGGGGAGGCCCCACCAATTAAAATGCCACCCAGGAGAGTGCCAATCCACTTCCAAGAAGAGATGAGCAGAGAAGTTCAAAATATGCTCGCAAGTGGTGTTATTAGTCCCTCTTATAGTCCCTGGGCAGCACCGGTTGTTCTGGTGAAAAAGAAGGATGGGTCTCTGCGCTTCTGTGTGGATTACAGGAAGTTGAATGAAGTTACTGTTAAAGATGCTTATCCTTTACCACGGATAGACGATGCTCTAGACTCCCTTACTTCTGCTCAGTGGTTTTCCACTTTAGATCTGGCCAGTGGCTATTGGCAGATGGAAGTGGAGGAGAAGGATAAAGAAAAGACTGCATTTGTGACGAGAACAGGACTATACCAATTTAATGTTCTTCCTTTTGGTTTGACAAATGCACCCAGTACTTTCCAGCGGCTCATGGAGCTTGTTTTAGCTGACTTACAGTGGACTTCCTGTCTTATTTATCTGGACGATATCATAGTTTTTGGCAGGTCTTTTGAGGAACACCTTCATCGTCTACAGGTTGTCTTGGGGAAGTTGAACCAAGCCAATCTTAAGGTCAAACCCAGTAAGTGTCAGTTGTTTGACAGGCAGGTTAAGTACCTGGGACATCTGATCTCTAAGGATGGTGTTCAGACCGATCCAGAGAAAGTGGTTGCGGTTCAAGAGTGGGCAGTTCCACAGAGCCAGACTGAGGTTAGGAGCTTTTTGGGTTTGGCTTCTTATTACAGGCGCTTTGTTAAGGACTTTGCTAAAGTGGCGAGGCCCTTACATAGACTTACTGAAAAAGGAGCCAAGATGAGGTGGACGGATGAATGTCAAGAGGCTTTTGATGAGCTTAAGAGACGGCTGACAACGGCACCTATTTTGGCTTTTCCAGATCCTGAGAAAACTTTCATACTGGATACAGATGCGAGTGATGTAGGCATCGGAGGAGTCTTGTCGCAGAAAGTAGAGGGGAAGGAATGTGTCATAGCATATGCAAGCCGTTCTTTGAGCCGGACGGAAAGGAATTATGCTACTACAAAGAAGGAGCTCCTTGCTGTTGTAACTTTTATGAAACAGTTCAGGCACTATTTGATGGGGAAAAACTTCATTTTGAGAACAGATCACAGTTCCCTGCGGTGGCTCCACAGTTTTGAATGTCCCGAGGGTCAAATTGCAAGGTGGTTAGAGCAGCTGGCGTCTTTCGATTATGATATTGTCCACCGTCCTGGAACTTCCCACTGTAATGCGGATGCTCTCTCCAGGGTTCCGAGAAGTGAGCTAGTCGCAGAGGGGGACCAAGCCATTGAAGTGGACTATGTCCACCAGAGTGATGAATGTGAGGTTATAAATTGGGACTGGAAAGTGGAACAGGACAAAGACGAGACCCTGCAAAGAGTGAAAGTATTGATCGAGCAAAATAAGCCGCCTTTGGAGATGAAGCAAGATCCTCAGTTGCGAGGGTATTGGAATATGTGGAGTACCCTTATTGTGAAGGGGGGCATTTTGAAGAGCTCCCAACGGGGTCTCCATGGTGTTGGTCCATGTGAACGAGTAGTGGTCCCAAGAGTGTTAGTTCCGGATTTGTTGAGATATCTGCATAACACGAAAACGGGGGGTCATTTGGGCCCTAATAAATTAAGGGAGAAAGTAAGAACTAGGTTCTTTTGGCCAGGGTGGAGTCATGATATCACAGAGTGGTGTAAGGAATGTGAACTCTGTGCTGTTTATAAGTCCAGTGGGCCTGAGCCACGTGCCCCTCTTCATTTTATTCAAGCTACCTATCCTTTTGAGAAGGTAGGCATGGATATTGTGGGTCCTTTGCCTACTACTTCTCGGGAGAATAGGTACATTTTGGTGATTGCAGATTACTTTAGTAAATGGTGTGAAGCATTTCCCTTGAAGAATCAAGAGGCTGATACCGTAGCTAGGGCTATGGTTGAACAGTTTATCCTTAGATGGGGTACACCTAAGAGTATTCATACAGATCAAGGGAAGAACTTTGAATCGGCTTTGTTCAGAGAAATATGTGACTTGTTGGAGATTCAAAAAACTAGAACTACCCCTTACCACCCTCAGTCAGATGGGTTGGTGGAGCGGTTAAACCGCACCGTCACAACTATGCTCTCAATGTTTGTACATTCTAATCAGAGAAATTGGGATGAGCTTCTCCCATATGTAATGATGGCATATAGGAGTAGCGTGCAAGCCAGTACAAAGTTCTCCCCTTATTGTGCTCTTTTTGGTCGGGAAATGGTTATGCCTTCAGATTTATTGTTTAATGTTGATGTAATAAAGCCTTACGTTTCAGTGGGAGGTTATGTTAAAGAGTTAGAGGGGAGATTACAGTCTGTTTGGGAGGCTATAGGTAGACATCAACAAAAAGCTTCACAGGGACAAAAACATTTTTATGATTTAAGGGTGCGTGGTCCCCAATATGTGGTGGGGGATAGAGTATGGCTCCGAGATAAGTCAAGAAGAAGGGGGAGATGCCCCAAGTTTCAGAGACATTATACAGGGCCATACACAATTAAGAAAAAGTTGTCTGAGGAGCTCTTTAAATTGTCTTCCCAGGAAGGATTAGACTTTGTTGCTCATTATAATCGCCTTAAGCTTTGCACGGTTCCTTCTCTTCCAGGGGTACAGCGACGCATTCCCAGAGAACTGCCTGTTGGAATATCTGGGGGGAGACCAGATCCGGGCCGGAGAATGCAGGTTTTAAAAGGAAATCCTGGCGCTTCTGCATGGGGAACCTGGTACAGCCGCAGAGAAAATATAGCCCTCCAGGGGGACACTGGGGTCGACAGGGTGTCCAATTTAGCCTCTCCGGGAGAGAGGTTAGCAGGGACAGTGGATGAGCCCCAGCTACCAACAAGGGGCTTGGACCCAATTGAACCATTGCCCGATGCGGAAGATCGTGTACGGATTCCAGATGGACAACAAGGATCCAGCGATGGAGGAGTGAATATTTCTCAGTTACCTTTACCTGGACGCACTAGAATCTCAAGGGCCCCAGTGTGGCATAGGGACTATGTTGTGAAATTGTGAAGGACGTGAGGGCACGTCCCAGTGAAAAGGGGGGGTAGTGTAAGAATGGTGAAGAAAAGGGGTGGGGTTAGACACATTTAAGGGGGGGAGCGACTTCTGAGGGGGGACTTCCGGGTCGCGATCGCGTTTTGAGAGGCTTCCAGGTTGAGACAGGAGAGAGGAGGAGGTCGGGGCCTGGTGTGTGTGCGCGTCGGACGGTGGACCTGTTGCGGCCGTTGTTGATTGTGGGGAGCGGCGGTGAAAGGGTGAACGGCCCTGGACTGTGATATCTTCCGGTGGGCAGAGGAGCGTCGGGTGTGGAGGAGTTAATCGGGCGCGGAGCGTCGGACTTGGAGGAGTTAATCGGGCGCGGAGCGTCGGACTTGGAGGAGTTAATCGGGCGCGGAGCGTTGGGCGTGGAGGAGTTCATCGGGCGCTGCTCGGAGTGGAACCTACGCAGGCTTTGTCTGGGGACCTTCCAAATTGAGCCGGGTCAGTCCGTTCCTGGTCAGACTATTTTTATTGAGTCCATGCTGATGATGACAAACTCTGTGTTGCCCGTTTTGTGGTGTGTTTAGGGGATTAATTATTCATACTGACTCTCATATTTTCACAACTTCTTACGTACTTTTAATTAATACATAAGAGTGTAGTTTTATAGTGTTCTTTAATGTTTGGCGTGGGATTTCCCTTTTTATAATCTGAATACTCGCTACTTCCTTATATAACTATCTTGACTTAACTCTTTAAAGCTGTTGAAGGGGAGGGAGTCAAGTGAAGTGGGCAGTCTAAACTATTTATCTTTGCTGTGTGTAGTATTCTTTTCTTTTATAGAAACGTAGGGTTTACAAGGATGTGTGTGGATTGATATCACTTTTGGGGTGGATTATAGTTGTGATGATCACTAGACAAGAGTGTAGTTTTGGTCCACTTTTGATGACTTCCTGGAGTAGCTGTAGAGGAGGATTAGGTCAAATATAGGGAGGTATTTTATGGTGTTGTGCAAAATAAAAGATTGCTTCATATTAATCGGACCTCGTCTGGTTGTGCGTCATTGTTGGGGTTATAATTAAATTGTGTCCAGACCTTCCTGGCTTATCAAAGGTGGTGGCAGCGGCTACTCCTAACAAAGAGAGTCCCTACATATTTACTTACTCTGCTAAAATTATACTTTGATTTACTTCATGTTGCAGTGTGGAATATGCTAATGGAAAAAGACATTTAGCAGAAATAGGCCATAATTTATTGGGCCCCCACGTAGAAGATGATATGATATTTTTTTCACTTAGAATTAAACCAATATGTACTTGATGTGCAGGATTGTATACATTGTCTGATGGCTGGTTTCCTGTTGCGACTGTGCTGATCCGTCATGGAATGAGACCCTTTACTTGTGTGGTTGAATCTTGTCATAAATCGTAGTTAGATGACATGTTTCCTCTGAGGTATGTTCACATATATTTCCCTGGTTGAGATCAGGCGAGAGGGGGAGAGAGAGAGAGTCTATAAGTGCATTTATCTGAGTTAATGGAGATACACAGATGTCTGTAACTGAATATTGCAAGATGCCAGAGGAGTTTTAGGGACTTTCCTACTCTGATTATTGTAGTCTTTCAAAAGTGCATGATACAGTACAGTAGTACAGTTCAAAAGCTTTCACAGAATAGGCCATAGAGCCAGACACTGCAGGCCTGCTATACATCTTTTTAGCAACTTTTACACACATTTAAACCACAGCCCAGTGAAGTAGATTAACCACAGTGAAGCTCGACACAAAAATGAAACCAGACTTGCTCATGGGAAACTGCTCTGTGTGCACACTGTGATGTTCCTGCACGGTCAAAATTGTTAGTGTCTGTCAGTCTATCAAATGTCACTGACCTGATTACGATTTCTATGATTGATTACAGAATACTGCACTTCTTCCTGTTGTCCTTCAGTTGCAGATGAGTCTGCAAAGATAAACAAAGGAAGGTCAGTCGGAAGCTGATTTCACTTTGGTTGTTTTTATCAGACAATAGACACAAGGAGGACTGACAGACACTGACTAATACATTGTAGTTAGGGCATATTAAACATAAAATGCATAATGCTAATGTTTGAGATATGTTTGGTGATGATAGAGAATTATGTATGAAAACATGGTAATTACAATGAAAAATATAAATATGAAAAAACAATACAAGCACTTCAAAGTTTCAGGTCTGTGTGTGCCCACAGATGACTACAAAGTTTATATTATATGCACATGTATTGTAAAAATATGGTTTCAAACACATTTTTTAGAATGTACATAATGAGACAAATACCTGCCTTCTCTGCGATGATCTGATTGATTTTTCATCTTTTTTCTCCACAAGCACCATGTCATTCCTATTATCACCAGAACAAAAGCAATACTGAAAACTATAATAGCCGGGGTATGCTTTTTAGGATCTGCCTTTCCTGGAAAAATAAAACAAACAAAAAACATTAAATTATTAGCTAACATATTTTTCTCTACACTTATGAATGTTGATCTTTATGTTGGTGTGAATTTTTATTTTCTTTATTGTGTAATTACATTGTTTAAAACTATACCACAGTCTTACCCTTATCATTTTTCATCTCCAATTCTACCCCATCATTTTATTTAGCTGAACTCCCCCTACCACACACAGTGCCACCAACACTGAGACGTTTAGGACAAGCATGTTTCCTCTGAGAGACTATGATTCCCAGCCTCAAATGACATCACAAGGCATCAGCAGAGATTGAATCAGAGATCTAAATATTTTGATATTAATTAAATGTCAACCTCAAGTTTCCAGCAGCTCAACACAGAACTCAAAAAATAAATGTTTTGAGCATTATCCAATAATGTCCAAAAATGTTAATTTTTTTCAAAAATGTTCAGAGTCACTAATAACTTTATATAATGATTATGTACTTTCTAACATTTTAGTACTTTAAAGAAACAGGACCCTGGTATTGGAAATGATCAATGCATCAGCACAGTAACAACCCTTATTTTAAATATGTTTAATGTTTTGTTTTTTTTATATTCTTTGTCGGGGTTGTGGGTTCAAACCCTGCCTCAGGTTACTGTCTCTCAAGAGTTTAGTGTGTTCTCTTTGTGTCTTTGTGTGTTTCCTCCAGATGCTCTTGTTTCTGCCTGCTGTCCAAACTCGCATATTGATAGAAGGATTGGCTATTCCAAAACTAGGTGTGAGTGAATGTGTGAGTGTGTTATGTCCTGCAATGGATTGACGCCTTGTCTAGGATGTGTTCCTGATTTCTGCCCAATTATTCCAGGGAGGCTCTGGACCCACTGCAACTCTGAACTAGATAGAGTGGTTGAAGGAAATGAATGAATATTTGAATAATTATGGATTCAATTACTTAATAGAGTTCTAAATGGCATTCATACAGATGTTGAAGATATAAGATTTAAAGCA
This sequence comes from Hoplias malabaricus, assembly GCF_029633855.1. Lineage (NCBI taxonomy): Eukaryota > Metazoa > Chordata > Actinopteri > Characiformes > Erythrinidae > Hoplias > Hoplias malabaricus. Next base: position 12,031,902 of record NC_089801.1, on the reverse strand, counting down.
TCAAATATACCTTAAAAGAAATGGCTAAAATTTGAAATAAGGTGTATTTTTTCATACCTGTACTGATCTGACAGAGTTCTTTAATGTTGATTACGGCTGTTTGGTTGCTGACTGGATTGGAAGCTACACAGCTGTAGGTGTCATTGTCTGTCTGCTGTATTTCCAGAGGAATATGTACTGTCTCATGAGGATTGGAGCTGTTAGTTTGCTTTAATATGACACTGCCTTTAATCCAATAGAGATTCAGTTCCTTCACATTCTTCACTGAACACAGCAATAAACAGAGATTATTCTCTGAAGAACTGTTTGTGGTTGTATTTGTCACTCGGGGTGCTGAAACTTTATCTGACAAAAAGAACAAAAGTTACATTTAAAAAAGAAAAAGTAACAGGAATATGTATATATCGTTTTATATTAAACTGTGAAACAAACTTACCATAAACATTCAGCTGGTGGTATTGTGTTATCCGAGGCTCTTTAGTGCTCTCTAATTTATAAACACCAGAGTCCTCCATCCTCAGATCTGAGAGAGTGAAAAGTCCACTCTGATTGTTCCAGTGAAGACGATTTTTAAACTCCTCAGTGAGGCCTGTATCAGTCTGTTTATTCAACACCAGTCCAATCGTTCTGTCATTAAAGTCTATAATTCCAGATACAGGTACAGAGGTGGGGAACTGAAGAGACTCTCCCACAGCTCTGATCAGTACTTTCTGACCTGAAGTAGTGGAGATTGCCACAGAGTTGAAGATCACTAGAAAGAAGTAAAAATTGCAAACAGTATGTTTCAGTACAGTTTCAGTAGTTATATTTTAGCATTTTAATGTATTTCATTTTAGTATTTTCATGTTTATTTCATTAAAATAATAAAAAAGCACTCAAGATGTTAGGCATGCCCCACTAAAGAAACAAATTACTGTAAAGGTGGTTATTTTGGTTTGTTCAGTAAGCGGTTTCAGTTGTGTATGACTTAAAGTGTTTAAAATGAATTTCAAAAGAGTTTTGGAGAACATACCAAACTCCTCACACACAGTGACCCAAGGTAGGAATTGATCCCACAAACTCAGAACTCTGTAGCTATGAGAGAGAACAGCATTACCTGCTGCATCGCCATGTTGCACAAATTAATACATGAAAGGGATTAAAGCCTACAAGTCCATGTACCTTATAAAACCTCTTATAGCTTTATTTAACAGAGCCTGTCTGGTGATACACTTTGTGGACAGATCAGGGCCAGATACACAGTCAGGCCTGTGCACTGTGATGAGGGTAGTGAAGTTAGACACTATGTATGTCACGTTTTTTGGCTTGCAGAACTTCTAAAGCATGGACTGCTCTGTCATGGGGTTATTTTCTGTGATTGCATCAGTAAATTAATTCCATGTTTTGCTTTATTTCTTGTATATTTATAATGTTAATGGATGCATTGAATGTTGAATATTTAATTTGCAGTTATGTATGTGTAACATTCACTAAGCAGAAAAACAGAAGGAAATGATCGCTCATTAGCTAGATTAAAAAGGGTAGGCTTAATAAGCTAATGCTTCTGCTTACTGCTTTTCGGTCAGTAATTTTGTTTTGACTGCAATGTCTATTAATTTAATATTTAGTATCTTTATTTCTGTGATTTATACTTATGCAGCTTTATATGTGAATTCATTTTGAAAAACCAAAATAAACCAACTACTAACCAACTAACAAAGCTATCTAGTTCCAGCTGGACATACATTTACAGTTTTTACAGTTGCTTTGCATAATTCTTTTGGCAATTGCCTTTGCTTGTAAATATTTAAAGATATGTCAGTGTTTACACAAATATGCAATAATTTACTTACTTGCATGTGCAATATTTATGTCTATATCATTAATCATTTTTTCACCTCATTGTTTATTACTAGTACACCGTTATCATCCATTATAGCTGTAGCCAATGTTTTGCCAGATCAGTAACCTGATCCGTGTAGCCAGCTATGCAATAATATTCTCCTGACCTTCCAGAGTCTGTTACATTCTTCCTAGAAATTCAGAAAATAAAGTTATGGCAAATAAGTATTAAAACTATTGATTATTTATTTATTGTCTGTTTTTGAGTTTCACAATATAAAATGCTATACCCCTTCTGGAATAAATATATTTCAAATAATTTATTTATTTTGTAATTTTATTTAGAGCAGGTCTTCTGCAGGCAATTCTCAAATCATTTAAACAGAATATAACTGTAGCACTACTTCAGGTGGAATAATAAATATGAATAAGAAGCCAAAACATATTCTGCCAAAGTGTATGGACTGTTCTGGATGTTCTGAAAAGAAACATTTTTTAAAGTTTAAGTGACTAATAAAGTAATGTTAATACTTGTCACACAAATGTGACCATATTTGCACAGCCGTCCACCTACCAACCTGAGAATTTGGATTGTGAGAAGGTAACCCCCACAGACACATAACTCTGTGTTATACATAAGATTACTAAATATTAAAATTGATAGTGTGTTCAAAAAATTAAAAAAATTAAAAAAACACTCATGGAACAAAGTATCACAGCTCACTTACACTTAATGTCACCTAATTTTTGGATCCATGACAATATTTATAAGGTAGCAGTGTTGACAGTTGACAAATGCATTCATAACTATGTAATTACTGTGTCTGTTACTGAATCTGATAAGCGTAAACATATACTCTTAAATAAGACAGCCAGATAATTTTATTCCTTTTCATTCACTGTTTTGCTCTAAAAAAAATAAACAAAATAGTGAGTTTAATAGAATACAATAGAGAGTTTGTGATCATAGAAAATTTGATATTGTCTGTTCCTACCAAACTACGAAATTGAATCACTGCATTGAAATTACATTCAAGCGACACCTTTACCCCCAAAAAAACATCATTAATGGCTGGAAACCACAAGATTACATTTTAACGGTAATGTTTTTTGAACAGTACTAAAACAAGCACATTTACTATTTATCAACCAGAATAGGGGTGGGTGATACACCCCTAAAATATTACACTGTCTCTGGATATGAGATGAATGAATTCTTGATGAATATATACTTAGCGATAGGACAAATCACTGAGAAATATTTAAATAATTTCTAGAACATATTATTATTGCAACTAAATGAATATTATAGTTATTTTTAGAAAAATTGAACGGCTTCAAACAAGCTTTTTTGCAAACATCCAGTAGAAGTGTAATGTTGAGCCAAGCTCAGCTGAATAACGTGGTGAATGTTGTTTAAGCCGTAGTGTTGAATACAGCTAAAGGGACATGAGACAATGTGTGTCCCATTTCTGCTTTAAACTCTCAGACCCCTTGAACACTTGAACACTTGCACCCTTTTTTTCCTCATTCTTCAACAGTGTCATGAGACTTTATCAAAGTACATACGTAGGGCTTAGTGTAAGAACTGGGATGGAGGTAAAGACTGCTGTAAAAACCTAATCCCAGACATTTTTGACAATCTAGAAATTATAACTAAGCAAATTCCAGACAAATCTACTATTAGATTTATTCATTTACACTGTGCAATACTTGTGACCATGTTGTTGTCATATCCAACACTGCAAATCATAAAATAACTGGTTTGTTGAGGGTTTAATACCTCTGAATTTGCAACACATTATGTGATGTACTCTATGGCACCTGATGTAGTGAAACTGCAACCAATAATAGCCAAAGAAGAACTGTTAACAATGTTAGAAATTATGGATTAAACTTTTAAAGGCCAATTTGAATGACACTAGAATTTCTTATATCTCATTACAACACACTGACATCAGCACACATATCACAGTGTTTCTGAGAATTCTGTTAAATAATCAGCTGTGGCATCTCTTACACTTAGACACAAAGCATTCATATAAGACAGCTGTTATTTTACACTGTAAACTGGGCTTTAAGCTGTAAATCCTGCTTTGTGAGCCCTCTGGACTTAAGCAAATAATCAAGACAAAAAATCAGCTTCCCTAAGAAGCATTAGTCCTAGTCAGAGTAACACAGAATTTAGACACAGATTTTTGCACAAACAACTATACTTCACTACTGTATCTCATTCTCCAATGAAAATCTCAATATTCTTGTTCAATAAATTCCCACCATCAAGCAGTGCATCGTTAGTGTTTTCTTATATATAGTAGGAAAAATAGCACGCTCTCTTGTGGATAATCTGGAGCTGATCTAAGGGAAACCCTATTCCCTCTTCAGATGGGTCACAACCCAAATACAATGCGTAAACAAGGAAATCTGAATTATTTATGACTATGAACAGTAGCTCACAGCTAATAATATTTGCATTGAATATTCTGCATATACGTTTAAAGTATGAATATCACAGGCAAAGCTAGGACAAATTCTTTACGTAATAATTTATAATCTATAATCTATGTTCCAAATTATAATCTATTAAATAACACGACGTTAAAATATTCATTATGTCCTTGTACTCTGATGTATTCTGAAGTGTACACATGTGAAGTAAGGTGTAGAAACTCCAAACTGCACCAGCAGGTTTTATATTTACAAAATAAGCACAGTGGAGGATTATTTTGGGTTTGAAAAACATTTCCAGCGAGGACAAGGTCACAAATAGGGAAAGTGAAACAGAAGTGTCAGCTCTTATTTCTACATTTCATACATTTTCTTTTTATCTGTTTAACACTTTACCCTAAGTGATGACGCTTGATCTAACAAGCTGACCATACATTTCCTGCCCAAGCAGACAAAGACTGTTCTGAAGCACAGATGTGAAAGAGGGGGGAAAAACTGCTACAGCCCACATTCAACCGAAAAGCCACAAAGTAGGAAAGCAAAAATATGTTCTAAATATGTTTTAAATTTGTTTTTGTGTTGTTAACGCTTACAAATGCTATAGAAAAGAGAAAGGCTGATGCTCATTAAGTTCATTAAAAACTCAAACTGTTTTAAAGTGTGCTTTTGTTGTAATACTTTAAAAAGGATATAATAAGAGCATGTGCAATGCTCACGAGTTTAGCAAACAGATCTGTCCTACAAAACAAATATTCTACTGAAACAGATTCCCATCCCAAAACTGGCTCGTCTTCTGCATGTTGTGTAAATTTGCAAGTCAAATATATGCCTAGGGATGGGCCAACAGAAAAAAAATCCTCCAACGGTTGATAACACTCTTTGGAGATTTTTATTATTATTATTAAACACAATCGTTCTACATTCTGTTTAAAACTTTGTGTTTTAGTCACTGTAAGTTAACCCTTGTACTCTCTGTATAAGAGATGAATACATGTCAGAGCCTAAACTCTTTCAGAAGACAGTTTTAAAAGGTTTTAAAAGACAACATGGTCAGACTTTTTAATTTATAGTATTTATGTAGATGATAGCTCTAGAACACATTGGGAGTATAGAAAGAAAAACATTCACAAGACAAACAAGCTGTATTTGAAAATGTACCTGTCAAAAGTGTAAACTCTGGAATCCATCCCTTGTGTTGAAAACATGTCTTCATTTTCATTTATTTATAACGGGGACTTCATTTTGAGGAACCGAGTGCAGAGAACTGAAGTGCTCTTCTACAAGTGTCCTTTGTTGGAAAAAAAGGGTGGGACTTATCCATCATGTGCAAATGGGGTATTTTGCTTCCACAGTATTCCATTCAAAACAGACCATTTTAGAGAACATCCTGAGAGTTAGATCTACCACAATCCAGTTCACAATGAAAACAGAATCTTCAAAAACATACTCTTTGTATTCATAACTGTACACTCATTTAAAAAATATTAGCAAATATGAACGTCCTCCTGTGTCCATACTGTCAACACTGGATGTCTAAATTTGGTCTGTCTTCCACTTATGGGGGGGGGGACAGGGGCGGGGGCGGGGATGACCACATGTGTTCTCAGAGGGAAGAGCCATGGTATGGAGTGTGAACTCTGTCTGGCTGTGGTATAAATTCTCTGTTAGCACTGAACTAGAGCTTATTTCATGATAAAAAATGAGGAACTGTATCTGCAGTAAAGAACTGAGTTTAATTAAACACAGACATCTGCTGCTATCTACTTTCCAGATTATGTCCAGATTTCTGTTTAATCACCATGATCTACAGGAACTTTAGAATTAGAAAAACACTCAGCTGGGGCTTCATTAAGCTCAGTCACACCCACTGAGCTGTTTATACAAATCAGCCAGACCACTCTCTGTGGACTTCCTCTCCAAGGCAACACACCACCATACACAGTGGATGGAGCATGAACAAACATTAGTGTCAGTTAAACGTTTTATGACATTTAACGTATGAATTTGTGCAGGATGCTCTCATGGCTTTTTAAAGTTGAATATCAGTATTGCTTCATGGCATCTGCCAGTCCCCAAGCTTCCATTGGAATAACTTATGAATCTAAGAGCAGCTGTAAGAGAGAGGGGGAAAGAGGCAACAATGGACTCGGTGCAGCGGCACCACCTACTGTTCACATGGTTTAATTTACATTAGCAAACATTTATTTGTTTTTGTTTACACTTTATGTCCAAATACTTAATGCTGACAGCTGCTCCACTACTTGCACACATGTATAATCTCTGTATTAAAACTTCCACCAATAGCATGAGATAGCAGCAGCTACCCAAGCCTAAGGTCACTATTTCCAATGCAAATTGTCAGCTAGAGAGGTAAGGCTAAAGAAGGTACCCATCTTTGAGCTGTAGAGTAGTAGTTTTTTTTTTCAGGGATGGCACACATTTGGGATGTGTTGGATTTGTTTAAAATGAAAATGAATACTCCCAACATCCGTGTTTGATCTTGCTAATATTTATAGTGTCCGAAAGCAATTAAATCCTCACAGCAGTGTTTCAACATCAAGTATAAAAACTGTCTAGAATTGGCTGTCTCTTTGTCAGTGTAATTAAGCCCACAATACTCCCAGAAGGATCAAAGGATCAGTGAGGTCGGGTTTCCTATACACCCACCCATCCTTGCTCAATTTACATGCTCTTACATGTAGATCCACATCAGCTCAAAGGCTGTACCAAGCCCCAATGGCGCCGTTAGTGCACACAGCGTCACTAGTTACATGTGGACACTACACTTTGTAAATCCACATTTGTGGACCTGGTCTGTAAGGCTATATTTAAGTGGCATGCAGTAAGGCAACAAATAAATGTGAGCACCTAAAACACAATTTTGTAGCTCAAATAACATTCTGTATGTACAGCTCAGCGTCAACATGCCACCCCTCGTCTCATTAGTGTGTGCTTAGCACACGCTGAACAAACAGAAGATAACACTCAACAGAGAAGAATTTCCCCAGTACCAGCCATTAGGCTATTTATCTCGCAATATCCTAGCAACATGATTCTGTACAGTGACTCTCTGTGCTTCACAGAGCAGAGAGGGGAGTCAATCTTTAATGAACCTCAAACTCTAATCCTTTAGTGGGAAACAATAATTGCAGAGTGTTTCTCTGGACTGCTGTTTACGCTTTACACTTCAGTGGTGCCTGGCTGTATCATTAGAAAAACCTATATGTAATTATAGCTAAGTTAATAACATGGTGTCTTTTTGACTCGCTCGCAAACAGTAATAACTTGAATATTTTTACCATCAGTTACAAATATGGCAGCCACGTAAGACTGTAAAATTAAAGGTTTCAAACCACACCCCTGTCTACAAAACACCAATGGTAAAATTGCCCTATACAGAATGACGCCACAAACAACAATAATTGTGGGCCCTGAGCAACATTCTGCTTGGAAGCTGGTTGCTTATATTTCATAATAAATTTATACAAATATAACAAATGAATACAATTTCTAATATGTGGTATAATCTGCTCAGATTTTCAGACATGAATTGTTTAAGAATGTGCAGCCAAGTAGGTTGTCAGTGGAAGAATTAAACTGTAAACTGTTTCAGATTTTCAGATATATTATCCTCAAAATACAGGCCAATATGTAGATCCATCCAAAGGGCCATAACACATAGCAACAAATTATTATAGAAAGCAATAGTTGCTTACAAAATACTGTACAAAGATAATGTTATTTACTTCACATACTCACAAACACTACATAGTTAAAAGAAGTCCTCTTCAGTTGATGATCCAAACATATGTCATTGAAAGCACAAACCAATCTGATTAGCCTATAGATTTCGTAAAATAGATTATACTCAGAAATACAAATAGCTAACATAAGATTATAGGCTGTGATTAACCGTAAACCATTCCACTTTAACCAGCTGTATTCCAACATAATGACCACACTTACAGGGGTTAGACAATGAAACTGAAACACCTGTCATTTTAGTGTGGGAGGTTTCATGGCTAAATTGGACCAGCCTGGTGGCCAATCTTCATTAATTGCACATTGCACCAGTAAGAGCAGAGTGTGAAGGTTCAATTAGCAGAGGGTAAGAGCATAGTTTTGCTCAAAATATTGCAATGCACACAACATAATGGGTGACATACCAGAGTTCAAAAGAGGACAAATTGTTGGTGCACGACTTGCTGGTGCATCTGTGACCAAGACAGCAAGTCAGCAGTGTGGGAGATCACACACACCCTTCACACACACTCTTCAACCTACTGCCGTCTGGAAAAAGGTATCGAAGCATTCAAACCCTCACATCCAGACTCCGTAACAGCTTCTTCCCACATGCTATCAGATTCCTGAACACCTAGAGACTGAGACTGGACTGAAGAAGCGCACGCACACACACACACACACACACAACTTCACAAAACACTGGTTTGTTGGACTGAAAATGATATACTGAAAATGAGTGTACTGATTACACATATCCTGTTTACATCATGGTTACATCCAGTTATCGTTTACAGCACAAATACACTTTAAATTGCAGTCCCCCCCCCCAAGGTGCTACATTGTTTTATGTAGCACCTTGGTCCTGGAGGAACGCTATTTCGTTTCACTGTGTACTGTAAACACTGTATACTGCTGAACTGACAACAAACTTCTTGAACTTGATTCACTCTGCTGATGCACCCCTACACACCTTGGCACAGTTCCAATCTCTCCATTAAGTTTGCAGATATTGCAACTGTGTTGGGTCTTAACAGCAACAATGATGAAGCAAACTGGACTCTTGTTGTGGACTCTGTGGAGGAGCAGCACCAGGTTTCACATCTCAGAGGACCTGTCCTGAAGTGTCAACACAGAATCACTGGCCAGGGAGGCCCACCAACGCCTCTACTTCCTCCACAAGCTAAAAAGAGCTAGATCCCCAACCCCCATCATGTGCACCTCTACAGAGGTGCCATTGAGAGCATCCTGACCAGCTGTATCACTTTATGGTACGGCACCTGCACCGTGTCCTGCCGCAAGACACTTCAGCACATCCTGAGAACAGCTGAGAAGATCGTTTGCACCTCTTTCCACTCCCTCCATGACATACACAGCACCCGTCTCACTCAGAAAGCCCTCTGCATGGCAGGCAATCTTCTCACACATTACTCAGCTTCTTCAGCCTGCTGCCATCAGGGAGGACACTGTGGAGTCTCTGGGCTAGAACCACCAGACTGAGGGACAGCTCTGTCCACCAGGCTGTCAGGGTGCTCAACTTTCTGCCTGCTCTGTCCTCCCTCCCTCTTTGCCCCCTGCACACACACACTGTGGGTCCTGAATCAGTGCACAAACTCAGGATACTGACACCCCATTAAATACAGGACTTTGCCTTCTTAGGTGGACTATGACCTCATCCAAATATGCACTACTGTTTAAAATTGCACTAGCCATACTGACATTACTGTTAGGTGCCTATGTCACTTATGTTTTTATGTCAACATCAGGGATATATATATATATATATATATATATATATATATATATATATATATATATATAGTGTTTAGTGTCTATTTGTGCTTATTTAATGTTAAATGTTTATTGCTGCAACATAGGTCTAAGAGTTATGATATTTTAGTCCTGCATATTGTAGTTTTGACAATAAAGTAGACTTTGATTTTACATTTTTAAAATGTTTTCCTTTTTATTTTTTTAATTCTATAAGAAAATCATACATTTGGTGAAGTTGGGTTATTTGAACAGTCCTGTGCTTTGTATGGAGGGTTTTTTGTGACTATATTATATAATTAAAATGATAAAGAGATAATTAATAAGGATAATTAATTAATTACATTTGATTATTTAATTTCATTAAATAATTTACATTTGATATAAAAGCTTAAATAATTATGTGATTTATTCTTTCATTTTCAACAACGAAAATTATTTGTCTCCAAATTAAAGGTGTAATGTAACTTGGGTGCACCATGGTGAAATAGTTAAATTGAAAGTCATGAAAAATTGCCCACCTCTGTATGCCCTTTTCCAACAGAGAACCCCAAAATGACCCTGATCAATCATGCAATTCAAGGCCATGAACAAAATATTGCAGAAATAAAAACGAAGGAGAAAATCCAGCTTTCTGATGCCCCCTGTTGACTCAATAAATACAATGATCATGATGAAAAAAAGTTATTTTCATATCCCTGAGACAAATGTACAAATTAAATAGGTGCATATAAAAGTGACAAAATGAAAAAGAAGTGATAACATTTTGAGACTCACTTTATAACCCTGCCCCAGTTTAAACGCCACTGCTTTAGCATGTAATTCATAATTTCATGACAAGCCTGGTCTGTGTGTAACATCATATGATGTATTTTGACTGGAGTGCAATATAAATTTTAATTCAATCAATAGTGTACAAATATTCGTGGATTCATGCTGTGGCTATACATTTTATTTCTGTTAAAGGATGCTTCAATTAAAATGAACAGAAGACTAATTTAAATACTAACCACTAATAACTCACTACTGAAATGTCCTGCCTGACCACCATCCAGGAGAATATAAGTACTGTGTTGAAAATCTAGCTCAAAATAGACATTTTAGTTCAAAATATTTTGTACATCAAAAAGTTTACAATTATTCAGTTTTCTTTAAAATGTTCATCTTACAGTGAAATCTACATTCTCCTCTAACACACTTTTAAATTAAATCATTTGGGATTTGATATTTTTGTAATATTTAATACAAAATGTATTTTACTTATTACATTTGTCAGCACACATTATAATTTACACACATTTTTTTTTCATAAACATACCCATACAAACAGGTCAAATTTAATGTCAGCCTAAACACTTTGATTGGTTTCTCAAGAGAATAATGACCTCTTGAGTTTTGCAAGAGAACAATGACAGGAAGTGTCACTTATACAAGTGTTTAATCTCTCTCACCAGATGTTAGAAACAAACCTAGGTAAAATTTTTCGTAGAAGGGCATGCATACTAAAATAACATCTGTGAAAATAATTTACCTTGTATAGTAATAAAATTAACTTCAAAAAAATAAAATATTATAACCCTGGGACACTTCATCTGATTAAGTTAAACCAGTTAACTTGTGACTCTCAATGGCCTAGTTACATAGTTATGGTTATAGTTACAAAAAACCGGGGGCGGCATGACTCCGGTTTCCTCCCACGGTCCAAAAACACACGTTGGTAAGTGTGAATGTATGAGTGTGTATCGAAGGACTGGCGCCCCCTCAAGGGTGTGCTCCCGCCTTGCGCCCAGCCCAGTGATTCCGGTTAGGCTCGAGACCTATTGCAACACTGAACTGGGAAAGCGGTTACAGACAATTAATTAATTGATTAATTCATCCAAGTTAATGAATGAATACAAAACGAACAGCCCCAAACTTCGGTCAGGGAGGATCAGTTTCTGAACGACAACCACCAGTTACAGAATGAACTGGGAGGGGACCATCAAGAACCATCTCAAAGCATATTTACACAATAAAAGTCCTCCTTACAGGACACAAGACCGACTGTAGTAAAAGAGAACAATCTAACCTTTTTATATTTATTTTAAATTAATATTTGGTTATATACTAATACCTTTAAAGTCGTTTCTCAAATATATGAAACCAACATGGTACTACACATAAAGCTTGTCATGCAGACCTTTGTCCACAAGATCTAATGTGTCAGTTGTGTCACTCAAAAAAACAAACAAACAAAAACACATGATTTAGGGTTAGGTATAGGATTAGCGTTTGTAGCAGCATACAGGCATATGCTTTGCCTAATGGTTAGGTTTATGTCTAACAAGGTAAGGTCATCTCCACACTCTCAGAAGAAAGTTGTACTGTACAGGTACAGTATTGTCACTAAAGGTACAAACAGTGTAAATGTACATTTAATCGTACAAGAGTGGATTTAGAGTCCAATTTTATTACATAAATATACATTTCATTCTCTTCTCCAGAAGGAGAGGTAAATATTTGCAAACCTTGATTATATATTATTTAGCGTTAATATTATTTTGACGTATCTTAATTTTTGCTATAATGAATCCTGTTGAGAAATTGTCTTATTTTTTTGGCATACGTCCTTTATATTGGTAGGTCTTATATTATTTATTTATTTTTCCCATGACTCTAAGCCATTTTGAGATGTAATGTAATTATTTTAAGATACTATTTTGTGACATTTAAGGCGGAACTGAGGTGGAACTGACAACTAATGTGTTTTAGTGGGAGTTCAGTGAAAACGGGTGTAAAATGATAAGCCGTTTTTTAGGTTAAATGTTAGGAATAAGGGCTTACACAGGAATAATGTTAGGGTTAGTATGAAGATTAGGCTCAGTTGTATCCATCCATCCATTATCTGTAACCGCTTATCCAAGTTAGGATCGCGGTGGGTCCAGAGCCTACCTGGAATCATCGGGCGCAAGGCGGGAATACACCCTGGAGGGGACGCCAGTCCTTCACAGGGCAACACAGACACACACATTCACTCACGCCTACGGACACTTTCGAGTCGCCAATCCACCTGCAACGTGTGTTTTTGGACTGTGGGAGGAAACCGGAGCACCCGGAGGAACACACCAACTCCTCACAGACAGTCACCCGGAGCGGGAATCGAACCCACAAACCTCCAGGCCCCTGGAGCTGTATGACTGTATGGTGGAGCTGCGCCACCGTGCCGCCCCAGTTGTATCCAGCAGTATTTTTATCAACGTGATTCACTCGTCCATCGGAATCGGCTGAATCGAATGTTCGATTCGTGTAAACCGGTTCAGTACCGAATAGGACTTAGAGCGCATGCGCACGAAAGAAAGCCCGGGAGCCGCGGGTGCGTTTGTTGTGAAGTCAGCGTGCTTTTCAGCGCCGCAGATTCGCATTGTTAAGTAGATTCAAGTAGTTAAAAGGAGGTATTTATGCGTACTGCGTTTCAGATAGTGTCATAATCATAAACGTTTTTATTTGAGCTATTTTGAGGAAATAGCCGGGTTGTTTTTAAGTTATGCTGCTGAAATATTCATTCTGTAGAATCAGCTGAGTACTCAGATAAACAACGACTTTACAGAGAAGCACGCCTTCGAAAGAAAAGGGGGGTTTAATACGGTTAAGAAGCCAATATAAACTCAAAGTGTAGCTATGCCAATGCCTCGGAAAAGAAGGTGTACCACCCAGGATGTCGCCGAGGATGCGTTCGGTTCGGGAGATGAAGACCGGGGATCTGGGTTTGAAAGCGCTCTTTCAGACGCTGAAGAAATGTTTTCAAACGCAATGGACCCTGTGCTGGACGACCCCACACTGGCGTGAGTTATTCTGTTAAATGTTGAACATTGCCTCAAAGTAGTATTTAACATAAATGTATAGAATTAGACATTCAATAATTGCAGTGAAAATACAAATAGGCACTGAAAATGTATTACAAAATGAACATATAGATAATGTGGGCGGCACGGTGGCGCAGCTACACAGCTCCAGGGACCTGGAGGGTGTGGGTTCGAGTCCCGCTCCGGGTGACTGTGAGGGGTGTGGTGTGTTCTCCCAGTGTCAGTGTGGGTTTTCTCCGGGAACTCCGGTTTCCTTCCATGCTCAAAAAACACGGTAGGTGGATTGGAGACTCAAAAGTGTCCATTGCTGTGAGTGAATATGGGAGTGTGTTGTCCTGTGAAGGACTGGTGCCCCCTCCAAGCTGTGTTACTGCCTTGCTCCCTTTGATTCCGGGTAGGCTCCAGACCCACCACGACCCTGAACTGGATAAGTGTTACAGTCTATATAAGTGTTGTCTCTAGGGGCACAAAGCTCACAGCGCTTCCTTTTCTGCCCATGTCCTTCTTGGGGGAGAGCAGCCAGGGCAGGGGCTGGGGCTTGCACACTCCAAACCAGACTGGCAGAGGCTGGTGTGTGGGGAATGTGCTGGTGCCGTTGAATAAGAGGACTCGCCAAAGCTTTTCCCAGCTCTGCTAGGAACCTTTGAAACTCTTCCCCTGATTTCAGGTTGGGTCGATGGCTGTCCACACCACATATGCGTAGAAAGCACACACATCAAGGATGTTGTGGAACAGTGCCACAGGCCAGGTCTTCCACATCTGAGACATCCTCCTCTAGCTCTGGTTCAATTTCAGTGCCCTCTTCATCATGTCCAAAAACCTGGACCAGAACCTCTTCGACAGATAACCGCTTGGTCAGTCGCCTACTCAATGTGCTCAGAGTAAAAGGAATGCAAGGCGAACATCAAGCTATATATATGAAGTCTGAGTGAAGATGATACATTGATTCATCTGGAAGGTGTGGTTCACATGGGCGACAGGCAGAAAGGCATGGGAAAAAAATGTGTACCCGCAAAAGATATTGTTCAGTCCGAAATGTGGGTCAGTGAGTGAGTTGGGGTGGTGTGTATGGGGATGTTTTCTGTCTGATGGATGAATATAGCTTGGATACCCATTCATTTTCTATGGCGGTCACTTTTGACCGGGAACAAGGTTGATTAAGACACTCAAAATTTAATGAAAGAGGTGATCATTACTTTTATATGTTCAAGTGCATAGTGTGGAAGATATAAGTCCTTGAGACAATCAGATGTAAAACATAATATTTATGAGTGTTTTAAGTTGTAAATCGGTCAGAACACGACAGGAGGGTTAAGTTTGTATGTGTTCCACGGTGTTTGCGTAGTCATTATGTAGTATGATTTTGTAATATTAAGGATTGTGAGTTGTTGTACAGGGTGGGCCATTTATATGGATACACCTTAATAAAATGGGAATGGTTGGTGATATTAACTTCCTGTTTATGGCACATTAGTATATAGGAGGGGGGAAACTTTTCAAGAGTGAGTGTGTGAGTGAATGTGTGTGTGTCTGTGTTGCCCTGTGAAGGACTGGCGTCCCCTCCAGGGTGTATTCCCGCCTTGCGCCCGATGATTCCAGGTAGGCTCTGGACCCCCCGCGACCCTAAAATTGGATAAGCGGTTACAGATAATGGATGGATGGATGGAAACTTTTCAAGATGGATGGTGGCCATTTTGAAGTCGGCCATTTTGGATCCAACTTTTGTTTTTTTCAATGGGGTAGCATTGACAATCCAACACAATGGGCAGCACTTTGAACACATTTTATAAATGTTGAGAAACTTGTAAATAACTAATGAAAGAACAAAGTTACGTTAAAACCAAGCACACCATTGTTTTTCTTGTGATGTGTGACATGACCCTCTTCCCATTGAAAAAACAAAAGCTTGGATCCAAGATTGCAGACTTCAAAATGGCTGCCATGGTCACCACCCATCTTGAAAAGTTTCCCCCCTCCCATATACTAATGTACCACAAACAGGATGTATATATCACCAACCATTCCCATTTTATTAAGGTTTATACACATAAATGGTCCACACTGTATTATAAGATTATAAATTTTATTTTAATATTTTAAGTTAGAACAGAGTTGGAATAATCCAACTCACAATGAAAGAATTTACTGGAAACTGAGAGCCAAGCAAACTAAAACCAAACATAAAATGATAGCAAATCTGAAGTGGGTGTGGAGTAAATGCTATTTTTCTTTATAGTATTCTTCTGTTTACACAGGCAGGCTGAGGGGTCTGAGAGTCTAATAGCAAAAGAGTGTCCAGATGCGGTCAACAGTGAGTCCAATGAGTAAGTATATGACTTTCTGTTGACTTGTTAATATAGCTGCAAGAAAACTAATAGTTGCTATTAATACTTCATCAGGAAAAATAAATTCTTTGAAGAGTCAAAAAGTTGGAAGGATCTAGATGAGGAGGACAGTGACCTCTTCCACCATAAATTCCTTCCTGCCCGAAATCCAGGATCTCTGCTCAAGGATAGAAAATACAGTCCACTTGAACTTTTTCAGTTGTTTTTTTCCATGGAAACCATTGCAAGCCTGTGTAATAACACCAACAAAAATGCCAAGATAAAGAAAGAAAAAGGGAAGAAGTATAAATGGGAACCTGTGGAAACAGGAGAGTTCATGAAATTTTGTGGAATACTTGTGTACATGGGTATCATTCGTTGTCCTAGAATACAAGATTACTGGCGATCAGATAATGTGTGGCAAACTCCATTTGTTCGGAAAGTCATGGGCAGAGAAAGATTTCAGGCCATCAGCTGGAGCTTTCACATCAGCGACCCAGACACAGACAGTGAAAACAACACAAAGAAGGGAACAGAAGGCTATGACAAGTTGGCAAAAATCAGGCCACTGATGGAGAGCATAAAGCTGTCATGCAAAGCATTTTATCATCCTAGGAGACGCCTGTCAATTGATGAAAGAATGGTACCGACAATGGTCAAGAACGGGATGAAGATGTTCCTAAAGTTCCAGCCTAATAAGTGGGGTTACAAACTCTTTGTCCTGTGTGACTCAGAAACTGGGTATACATGTGATTTACAAGTCTACACCAGTAGTGACGTATACAGTACATCTAATGGATTAAGTTATGATTCTGTAATGTCTCTTGTGAATCCTAGCTTTCTTGGCACAGGTTATGTTTTATACTGTGACAGTTTCTTCACAAGTCCGGCTCTGTTCAGGGATCTATACGAGATGAAGATAGGAGCATGTGGCACAGTGCGAGAAAACAGATCAGGATTTCCTAGAACCCAGGAAAACGCTTTGACCAAAACATCGGAGCGGGGCAGTATGCGATGGATCCGACAGGGACCGCTTTTGTTTGTGAAGTGGCAGGATACACAAGTGGTGTCCATGTGCTCTACCATCCACAAAGCCTTTGCTGGGAATGTGATAACAAGAAGGCTGAGACAACCAGACGGAACCTGGAAACCCTGTGAAATTCCTCTGCCAGCACCAGTCAAATCTTTTAACAAGTATATGGGTGGAGTTGATTTGTCTGACCAGCGACTTCAGAGTTATACCAACTACAGAACAAATTACAAGTGGTACAAAACCTTCTTTTTTCATTTCCTGGACATGGCTGTAGCAAACACCTACCTGCTGTACAAAGAGCAATGTGAAACCAAATCATTAAAAACAATGACATACCTAGATTTCAAAAGGAGGCTCTGTGCTGAGCTATGTGATGTCAAAATGAAGATCCTTGTGCCTCCAGTTGTACCATTGGAACATGAAATTGAACGTCTCAAAGGGGGTCGGAGAGTGTGCAAACAGTGCAAGGTGGAAGGCAGGAGGAGTGACACTTCATGGCAGTGTGGACGCTGTGAAGTTCCACTGTGTGGATCAGCAGCAAGGAACTGTTTCCGGAACTGGCACCTGCCTGATCATTTAAAAAAGAAAGTAGATCCTCCATGTCGACCTCAACGTTTCATTTCACATTTACGTTCAAAGTGCAGTGAAGTCACTGTAACTATTGACTAAGATTTTAGGGTAATTTTTTTCCCTTGATACTGATAGAGAGTACGGGATACATACATTCCCTGCATTCGTAAAGCAGACATATATGCAGTGTACATAATGGCAACAGGAAAAATGCAGCAGAAGTGATTATTGATTCAGTGAGAATTTTGATATTCTCTTTGGGTTTTTTTATTTTTTTTTGGGGGGGGGGAACTTAAAATGGTCATGCCATGTTTAGCTTTAGCTAAATGTAAGCTTGAAATTTAAAAACAAGCAAACACAAACAAACAACTGATTTCTTCAGTTTTTAGTACATCACGAAGACCGTTGTGTGTAAAATACTGAACACTGTTTTGTTACTTAAATGTTTTACTGCTTCAGTTTTTTTCAGATGATAGAGCTTGAGCCATTCAAATATGAGTTTAATATAATTTTTCTTTTATTATATTATTATTTTATTTTTATTAAACTGGTGCCTTACCTGATTTGTCTCCAGGTGTCTAACAAATCGAAAATATTTGTCCTTTCACGCATGTAGTGAACAGGAGATTTTCTTTTCCAGATAGGTTCTCAGAGCTGGAAACATTCCATAGGTTTTAAGAAGGCAAAGTGCGAATGTAATTATTGCTGGGCAATATGACAATTAATTAAACAATTTACCTTGATCACAAGTCGAGAAATTATTGGGTTTCTATTTTTTTTTTTTTTTTTTTTGCACTCATAATTCGCTGTCAATACTTGTACTGTAAATATGTTCAAATTAAAGCTGGGATATTGTTTCTTAAGCTGCTGGTTGCTTGACTTTTTTAAACTATACACTGGTCATATTTGGAAAAATGGTTGTGCTTCAAGTGTTGAAACAGACTGGTGTATTAACTTTGGTTGCTGTATTTTTGTCAGAGTTGTGTACATTTGATTTCTTTATTCAGTGCCATCTTCACTAAAGTTAAAACATAACACAGAATTGTTCTTTGGTATCAGTTGCCAGTGGTGGGGGGTACAAAATTAACAAAGAACATGAACTGAATTTTAAAAGAATGTTATATAATCCGTGTAGGTGAGATTGTCTATTAGAATTTCTGAATGTCAATTTTGATTAATTGCTCGAACCTAATATGTTTTTTCCATAAATATCTTTTAAATAGGAAAGTATTTTAAGAATGCAGAACTCGACAGATGCCCGTGTGTGAAGTTAAAATAATTCAGACATTTCTCAACAGTGCTAGCAAGTCAATTTGACTAAAGACCCCTCCAATGAAAATCAAGTTATATATTTATTTATTTATTTATTTATTTATTTTTTAAAAACTTGTTAACATGTCTGTGAGTTTTAACATCAGAAGGCATATAGTGAAAAACAAATTATTGTTAAAGGTTTTATTTATTTATTTTCCCTTTTAAGTGAAATGCAATGTTGATTAACAAAACGTGTTCTTAAGCATTTAATGGTTTGAGGAGTACTTTAGGAACGGTTATAGGGTTGTAGCAGAAGCAGCTTTCTTAGGCCATATTTAAATATGTATTTTTGAAGTTGAAATGTTCTGAAGTTTTAGTGCTTGGGAACTAGGAGGGGAGTCCCTGCGTGAACCCATGTCAAATGTTTAGAGCTATTACATTTACATTTATGCATTTGGCAGACGCTTTCATCCAACGCGACTTACAAAAAAGTATCTAACATTCAAACTACAGCACAAATTATACAGACTACCTTACATTGAGTGCAATATGCCAGGAAGTAATAAGTGCATTAAAGAAAGTCTCGGAAGAGTTGGATTTTCAAGGATTTCTTGAATGTGGAGAGGGCTTCTGTTGTTCTGATGGTGCTTGGAAGCTCATTCCACCAGCGTGGTACCAGAGATGAGAATAGCCTCGACTGACCTGTACGGGGGGGTTGGCCGTGTTAGTTGGCGCTCCTTTGAGGAACGGAGAGGGCGGGCGCTAACATATGGTTTTAAGAGTCTATAGAGGTAGATGAGAGCAGAGCCAGTGAGTACTCTGAAGGCCATCATTAGTGATTTAAATTTGATGCGAGCAGCTAAGGGTAGCCAATGCAGCTCAACTAATAGGGGTGTGACATGTGCTCTTTTAGGCTGGTTGAAAACCATGTGTGCTGC
The DNA here is from genome assembly GCF_029633855.1 of Hoplias malabaricus. Lineage (NCBI taxonomy): Eukaryota > Metazoa > Chordata > Actinopteri > Characiformes > Erythrinidae > Hoplias > Hoplias malabaricus. The sequence continues at coordinate 12,012,161 of NC_089801.1, read as the reverse complement.
TGCATTCTGGATGAACCTCCAGTTATTCATTAAGTCAAAACCAACAGACTGTTGGGTTTGAGAATATCAACTGTCAAGGATTCTAACTAATCTGCAAACCTTTAGGGCTCATTACTAAGTTTTAGCTTCACAAATGTTATAATGGCTCCTCATTACTGGGCAGCAAATCATTAACTACATCTATCTACACGTATGATCTCAAGCTACTATAAAAGTCTATGCATTTGCAAATAAAAATATTGACATTCTTGACCATTGTTGCATTATAAAGTGGAGGAATATGAAATGCTATGTCATATATCAATGGCAGATATGATTAAAAAAACAAATCTACAGCTGCTTATATAAATATAAACTGAATGCTCAAATAAACCTGTCATTGGATAATGCCTAGTGATTAAAAACCTGTTGCCAGCTCAAGCATGTTAAAGAAACACTAGGTAACACTTGGTGTATTTTTGCCCATCGGTCCCACTAAAATTGCACAGTGCAATTCATTTTTACAGCACTGTTCTGAAAGTAAGGGGTTGGGATTGGCTTCCTACCCTTCTCCTAAAATGACAGATTCTGCCGTGCTGAGTCTGGAGTAGCAACAACAGGGAGACTATTCTTCAGGTTAGTGAAGCTTCAAAATTATTTTGAAACATATTTTAAGGTTAATGTAAATTAACAGATAAAGAGCTTAGCATCTCAATTTTTAAGCCTTTTAATCTAATATAAAAAGGACAACTGTAAATATATTAATGCACAAATACATAAATTATGAATTAATAAATGTCAAAAAAGATATAATTAAGAAAATTATTTATCTCTACATTCTCATAAATCAATACTTTTCAGGGCTATATTCCTATTTTTATTTCATTTGTTTTCCCTACATTTATTTTGCTATTTCTATGATGCAGCTTTTCTACATTTCCAAATTTTGATTTATATTTTTCTATATTTCTACATTCAATTATTTCTGTAATTCCACGTTCCAATATTGCTTTTCTAAATTACTTCCTTTAGAAAAGACCATAAAATTGCAGAAAAGCAATAGAGCTCTGGTCTCTGATTCGCTGAATCCAGATGACCACGCCCACTGCACTTCAGCTGATGGGAGCCACATATCCCATCAGTTTCAGCGGACCTTTCTGTTTAAAAAAGTATTTTAACCAGACACATGGGTTGGTCGTCAGGACGTGGGACAAGAGAAAATAGCTAGTCTGAGGAACATCCTGGCACAACAATATTATGTTAATTTAAACATTGGAAATCATTTTAATAAATGTATTTTCACATTGTAAAAGCTACCTATTAGTTATATTAACAAAAGTTATATTATTATTATTATTTGAAACAGGTGGGGCGAGAAGTGTCCTCTGTTAAAACACCCGCATGATATTTACTTAGTGCTCTTTGTCAAAACGAGAAAGCCTGATCGATTGAGTCGGATCTTTGAGCCGGTTCGACCGAAATGAAAATATAGAATCGAACACCTTGGCTCTGCAGGAGGCTTCAGGAGACCACAGAGACACAGACTTGCTTATTTTACTTGGATACTACTTTAGTCATGGCCACGCCAAAGAAAAGAAAATCTAGAGTCGATGAGCTTGAGGATGAATTTGACTGCAGTGATGAAGACTCGGGATCTGGGTTTGAAAGTGGTCTTTCAGACGAAGAAGATATGTTTATCAACGGAATGGACCCCGTTCTGGACGACCCCAGAATGGCGTGAGTTATTTAATTATTCCCTTTGTGTGTTTGAATAATTAAAATACCCCAATATCAAAGACTTATAGATTTATATAGTGGCTGCACATATCTATTAAGAAAACAGGCTTCTGTGTACACCTTGAATTACACGGATGACCAGCCAGTAAATGGCATGTTATTCTATACTCGCCACACACACCATGTCTTTCACCAGTGGTTGTGAATTATATGGACGTGTATTTGGAGCAAAACAGTGCGCACATGTGGCAGTGGATGTTGTTGTAGTCACACACGTGTATCAATTCATTTTTAGCCCCAAAACTGCTTTAGGAATTATAAACGTTTAGATTATTTTTATTTATCTATCCCTTTATTATTATTTATTTGTATTTATTTAAGGGCACGGTGGTGCAGCAGGTAGTGTCGCAGTCACACAGCTCTAGGGACCTGGAGGTTGTGGGTTCGATTCCTGCTCCGAGTGACTGTCTGTGAGGAGTTGGTGTGTTCTCCCCGTGTCCGCGTGGGTTTCTTCCGGGTGCTCCGGTTTACTCCCAAAAACACACGTTGGTCGGTAGATTGGCGACTCAAAAGTGTCCGCAGGGGTGTGTGTGTTGCCCTCCAGGGTGTATTCCCGCCTTGCGCCCAATGATTCCAGGTAGGCTCTGGACTCACTGCGACCCTGGACTGGATAAGAATTTACAGATTATGAATGTATTTATTTACTTATTTTGTTATATCTGCGGCTGGGAATATGCTACACATTCACACACTCATCAAAATATATGGAGCCATGGACATATATGCACATTGGTAAATCAATAATGAATTAGTGCTATAGAATTTATACACCTTTTTAATCACATATTATTAATATTTTTCTTGGATAATGGTCTTGCACAAGTCAATAACTACATTTGCTCAAATCTGCAGCTGAGAATCTCAAATGCTGTTTTCGGTTTTTTTTTTCCCTCTCCCATTGTTTGCATGCTCTCAATTTTGCCCCAAGTGCATATCTCTGCAGGCCGGAGGCCCGCAAGTGGGCGGAAACCAGCAAGTGGGAGGGGCGTACGCAGCAAGTGGGTAGAAATCAGCAAGAGGGGGATCTAGATGTTTTGTGGGAAGGCGAATGTAGGAAATGCAGCCTTTGTGTTTTGAAAAAAGGGCATAGTTTATCTCCAACAGAACTAGGTACCCTATACTAGTTGTGGTTTCACGTTTCAGTGAAAACGAAATACACAGCACTCCTGATATTTTAATGATATATTTTTGGTAATCTGATTATGGGGTGAACTGCAAACTTATGAAATCCATTAGGTTTCTCATATCTACAATCATTATTTAAATTTGATTACAGAATTATAGGACTGTATTATTTGTTTTGTACTCAGCACAGTATTGGATTATAATCAGTTTAAATGTGCAAACCCTTAAGTAACACTTATGGCCCTTATTTATTTTATTCAAATAAATATTTAAAGCAGCTCCTTTCCATTAATGGACATGGGAGAAATGGTGCTAATAATTTGCAAATAATCAGTCATAGTGGGTGTATATAACAATAGAGTCAGTGCATGTAGCTACAAGTTAGGTGAACTTAATAAGATGGAAATTCACTGTAATGTAGTTATGGTTTAATGAATTCCAAGATAGTGGTGCAACCTTTCAGGAAATTTGGCTCAACTTAAAACTAAGAATATAAACAGACATTCAGAGAAGTTCACTGTACTTCATTTAGTTCCTTTGCATGGTTTTAAATGATTCTTTATAGAAGTATGTCCTTGTTGTAGAGCATTATGTTTTACTCTTTGTGTTCAGATGATCACATATGCTTTGAACAGGTAGAATAGGATCGGATTTGGATAACACTGGCTTAGACTGTCAGAAAGCCTCCCTTTATTATTACCTGGATTGTGCATGTGAATTTGTAGAAGGACTATCATTCATTCATTCATTGTCTGAAACTGCTTTTCTAATTCAACTCCTCACAGACCGTCACATGGAGTGTGGCTCAAACCCACAACCTGGAGCTGTGTGACTGAAACACTACCTGCTGCGCCACCGTGCCTCCCGAAGGGCTATCAATTTATTTTAATATAGTTAATTTATTCAGTTTAATTTATTTCAGAAATACATCATATGTACAAATATTTGAGGACAAATTTGTATTGAATATATTCTACATTAAGTTGCAACCGTTACTAACACAGATGTGCACACACTGCCTCTCTAATCCCTGTAGAGAAATCCTGACAATTGAACTGGATTCTTTGGAGTAGAGAAACATTAACCTAATGCCAGGCGAGGAATATATAGCACCCCAGCACTGAGCTGTGCTGATGAACCCATATTTACTGTCATGTCTCTTGTTAGGAAGTGAGTAGTAGCCTATATGTAAGCAAACATTATCATTCTCAGCACATGTGGTCTAAGTTAAATGGTTATTCTTTTTATTTATTGCAAAAAGCAATTGCAAAGCAGGACATCACAGTTAACCAGACAGCCTAGGTTTCTAAGTATCAAACTATACACACTGTCTGAACTGTGGTGTACAAGGTGCCCTGCAGTCTACTATCTGTGCCTTAAGAATTGAGGTGAGGGGCCCTACAGTCCAGTTTACATGCCTTAAAAATTCTGGGGTGAGGGGCATGGCGTAACCACAAATATCACATTGACCCTGAGACCCTGCTCATCAACACAAGCTTTTAGAAACAGCTCCATATCAGCCCTGTTTTTAAAAACAAATAAAAAAGGTTCTTTAGCTTCTGGGTCGTCTCCAGAGCGTTTACGACAGCTACATATCTCGAAGCCAGCGACGTGCTTGAGTCGTGCTTAAAATGTTCTTCCGTGCCCACTTGGAGCTGTACGGCCTACTTGGAGCTGTACCACCCACTTGGAGCTGCCTCCGGCCTGCAGAGATACCCTTCTCCATTTTGCATGAAATATCTCAGTCATTGTGGTGTAAAACAGATTTGTGGATCTCTAGTGCTAGGAATGGGTACTGTTCTGAAATCAGAGAACCCCTCTCCCCTTCTGACTAATCAGAATGGCATGTTTATAAGTTTGCAACTCCTAAAATGATTTTTTCTGTGACTGCAACTTTTACAGCTACTTATTTCACTCAGGTGCTCATTTGTTTTGCTCAGAATAATATCTCCATATAATTAAATTAGATTAAATCAAGATTAGCTTTAATTTGAAAGAGTTGATATGTGATATATGATTTAAATGATCAAGATCTTTAAACAGGGTTTTGTGTATGTACGATAGGTCTATGTCATCCATTTTTCTGTTTAAACAGGAAGCCTGAAGAAACTCCTTTTGCACCATTGTCTCCAGCATCACCTGAATCAGTGACTGATGAGTAAGTGTAACTTACCAACTTCCTAGAAAAGCACAGAATTAAAGTTTATCAAACAAACACCATAAATAATGTACAGTTGTTTCTATTATAATTCTAATTTGATTGTCTTTTCATCAGTGGACATCTATCACCACAAGAGTCAGAGAGGTGGAAGAATGCAGATGAGGAGGATAATGAGAATTTTTGCTTTAAATTCATCCCTGCCCGAGTTCCAGGATCAATTCTTACAAGTAGTAAAGACTATAGTCCACTTGAACTTTTTCAGTTGTTTTTTTCCATGGATGTCATTCTCAGCCTGTGTAGAAACACCAACAAGAATGCAAGGATGAAGAAAGACAAGGGGAAAAGGTTTAAATGGGAACCTGTCAACATCAGAGAGTTCATGAAATATTGTGGGATTCTTGTGTACATGGGTGTCATTCGTTGTCCTAGAATACAAGATTACTGGCGAGCAGATAGTGTGTGGCAAACTCCATTTGTTCGGAGAGTCATGGGCAGAGATAGGTTTCAGGCCATCAGCTGGAGCTTTCACATCAGCGACCCAGACACAGACAGTGAGAACTACAAAAAGAAGGGAACAGAAGGCTATGACAAGTTGGCAAAAATCAGGCCACTGATGGAGAGCATAAAGATTTCATGCAAATCATTTTATCATCCTAGGAGATACCTGTCAGTTGATGAAAGAATGGTGCCCACCAAAGCAAAGAATGGTTTAAAGGTCTACCTAAAGTCTAAGCCTCATAAGTGGGGTTACAAACTTTTTGTCCTGTGTGACTCAACAAATGGGTATACATGTGATTTTTCAGTCTTCACTGGTAAAGACCCATGCACAAATTCCCATGGTCTAAGTTACAACTCTGTAATGTCTCTTGTGAATCCTAGCTTTCTTGGCACAGGTTATGTTTTATACTGTGACAGATTCTTCACAAGTCCGGCTCTGTTCAGGGATCTATATGAGATGAAGATAGGAGCATGTGGCACAGTGCGAGAAAACAGATCAGGATTTCCTAGAACCCAGGAAAACGCTTTGATCAAAACATCGGAGCGTGGCAGTTTGCGATGGATCCGACAGGGACCGCTTTTGTTTGTGAAGTGGCAGGATACACAAGTGGTGTCCATGTGCTCTACTGTCCACAAAGCTTTTGCAGGGAATGTGATAACAAGAAGGCTGAGACAACCAGACGGAACCTGGAAACCCTGTGAAATTCCTCTGCCAATACCAGTCCAATCTTATAACAAGTATATGGGTGGAGTTGATTTGTCAGACCAGCGACTTCAGAATTATACCACTCGCAGAAAGACTTACAGGTGGTATAAAACCTTCTTTTTTCATTTCCTGGACATGGCTGTGTTCAATGCCTACCTGCTGTACAAAGAGCAATGTGAAGCCAAATCACAAAAGCCTTTGTCCCACCTTAATTTCAGAAGGAAGCTGTGTGAGGAGCTTTGTCACCCTAAAGGGCAGGTTGAAGTGTGTCCAGCTGTCCCAGTGGACCACAAACTTGAACGCCTCCAAGGAAGTCGGAGAGTGTGCAAACAGTGCAAGGTGGAAGGCAGGAGGAGTGACACTTCGTGGCAGTGTGTAAGATGTGATGTGCCACTGTGTGCATCAGCTGTAAAAAACTGCTTCCACAACTGGCACAGAAAATTAATAAATGAATAAAAAAGCAGACACAAGAGAAGTGGATACAAGCAGGATACAAAATTATTTTAAAATTGCTTCCTGGTTTGCAGCATGGATGCTCTGAAATTTGGCCACAAAAATGGTGCGTTCAGTTTTTGACTCAAAGTCTAAAAAACACGCATTATTCATTTGTTCATTCATTCACCTTCTATGACAGCTTCCTCGTGATAAGTGTTAGAATGTATCTCAAGCCTCCCATGAATGATTATGTGCAAGGCAGAACTCACACTGGCTGGGGCATAAGCCATCACGGACACTCACATGTCCACATTTTTAGATAATTTACAGCCAAACCAGCTTGTGTTTTTGGATTGTCTGAGGAAACCGTGGCCCCCGGAGGCAACCCAAAAAGACACAGACGAAACACACCAAATTCACAAATAATGAGGATCAAAACAAGGACATCAAGATCCTGGAATTGTGTGGCATCCACATTAGCTCTTTCACCACTGTGCCACCAAATTGCAAAACGTATTATTCATTCATTCATTTCCTGTAACCATTTGAGGAGATTCCAGAGATTACACAGAATAAATGGGTGCAAGGCAGGAACACACCACGGAGAGGTTGCCTGGCCATCGCGGGAAACTGCACCTTCACTCAGTCTCACACACTTACAGCCAATCAAACCAGCACCGTGTATTTTTGGACTGTGGGAGGAAACACAGACAAAACTCCTGACAGACTATGATCGTTGATTTTTATACTCCAGTATTAGAGAAATCACAGCTAATTTACAAATAGAGCTGGGTATTATAACTAGTTAGCGTAGTTTAGATGCATGGACCTGAATATTATTACTACTTCTCTGAGTATTTGTAGATGATTATACCTTAGCTGCAGATATTTCTTTAGCTAGTTTCTTTCTAGTTGTTTGCTAGTACTTTACTTCTACTTTAGCCTTTAGTGAAGTAACATTTATCTTGTAGCAAGAATGTCTCGGGAGAAATTTGAGAAAAACTGAGCTAACGAGGAGACGTAAAAAAGTTAGCCCTTAGAGGACCATTAATGTGTAATAACAAGATAAGGAACCTGCTAGGTGTGGATTGAGTGTTTAAAGGCTGTACTTCAACAGTAAAATAAACACACACATGGCGACTACAGCTTGCAGTATGACATTTTTTCCAGCAGGGGACGTGTTTATGTTTTTCATTGTCTTTCTCTGGGGAAAAAAAAGGATACCGAGTTAGGGGTGGGTTTTAAAATGGTCCCACCCTTGTCGGTGGAAGATTTTGCCATAATCCAGTAGCGTAAATTTAACACGTTTTAGAAGTTTCTGATACTCGTTACAAGAACACACATATGACACGGTGGGAGTAGTGACAGACTGATGAATGTGCTGTACCTGTGAGATTAAAGATATTTTCCATGTTCTTCATGTTCTTACTCTTATTTAAAAAATAGATGACTATTGTTACAGTTACAGGGAAAGGAGTATAGACTAGGAAAGTAAAAACAGGCTTAACACAACAACATCAGTTGAAAATTAAAAAAAAAAAAGGATATTTAAGATAAGTATTATATTAATTATTTTAAATAAAGTACAGAATATTCACATTAAATATAGAACTCTTTTTGGAAAATATTTTTTAAAATGTCATGATTAAATAATTATAAGTAATAATTATTATTCACGATTAAACCCTGAAGTACTTTGTATTCATTCTTCATTAGAATTGATTTTCCTGTCACATCAACAAAACTACATTCATTCATTCATTTTTTCAGGCAGGAACACACCCTGCAAGGGGCACCAGTCCTTCACTGGGCGACACACACTCGCCACATTTTCTGAGTCGCCAATCCTCCTACCAACTTGTGTTTTTTGGACTGTGGAAGGTGACCGGAGCACACCCATGTGGACACGAGGAGAACACACCAAATTCCTCACAGTGCAGAATTTAATTACAAAGTACATGTGCACACACAAATACACTTTGTTGGGATATTTCACAAAGCAGGATTTCTTAGTTTAAGCTGACCTTCAGTTCCTCTCATTAAAAAGGAAAATTACCTGCAATGTGAGATGGACACTTTGGGACAAATTCTATCTTTATTTATTAGAAGGTTTAAATATATTACTGAATGCTTCCATTTATTTTCTTTGCGATTGTCATCAAAGTTGCAAAGTTAAAGATATATCCCTTTAAAAAATGTCCCATACCCAGTAAACCGGATTGCTGTAGGACACTGCAGTTGTATAAACGCAGTTCCAGCGGTGACCGCCAGACGGCGCCAAATCACTAATTAAAATAAACCATTTACTATTTTTTTTTTTAAAAAACGAGTCATGTTCAGTGTTGCGGTGGGTCAGGATTATACACTAGAGAGCTACATAACTTACAACAGTGTTTGAAATGTTATTCTACACAATTCTGTTAAATGTAATGAATTAAATTACACACAATTCAGAATTAAATATCTATGTCTGTTATTTAGCTCCATTTCTACCCGGAAGCTTTGGCCAAAAGTTTGTTTGTTTATTATTTGTATATTGTATATTTGTATATTATTGTTAGATCTTTAAAAATTATTGTAGGAGGAAATGTGAAGACCCGGCTGAAACACAAACCATTTATATCTGTATGTGTATGGTAATGTGTTGTCTTGGAAACCGATCATTTGTAGCTGAGGATTTTGGGAGTTGTAGTGTTCAGAGAGGAAAAATAAAATTTGTAAGTCAGAGACTCTCTCAGATCATTTACAAAGGTTGACCAGTGTCTACCAAGTCATTTTAACTTATCATATTTGTCACTATTCAAAAAATAAATGTAGTGTCATGTCCACAGTTCTATTATAGTTTTCTGCACGTCATTATTCCAACTGATATCCTGTGTTCTGTGTGTAGCTTTCATGGAGTATTTACCAACAGAAATACTAAGCATAGTTCAAAATAGATTTTTCTTACATTTAAAAAATGTATTTAATGCCTTCTTCTGTTAAACTGATATTTTGAATACGTAATGTTATGCAGCAAAATGCCTGAAGGTTAATTTATCAGTCCTTTATAGGAACAAAGGTAAGATTTAGGGGGTTTTTGCTCACAGGGCTCGCCCCTAGTGTAATTCATTTTTACAGCACTGTATTAAAATCTGTAGTGAAGGCGCTACCCTCCTCCCAAATTTACATAATGCAGTTTCTGCAGTAACAAACTCAAATCTCCCTATTACATGTCAATAGTAGCATCACAATGATTTTAAGTTGACTATTAAGGTTAAAACTTTACGTAGTTCCTTTAAAGCATGTTTTGACCTTAAAATGATAGCATAAAATCATTGTGATAGTCCACTTATAAGAAGAATAGTGCCTCTGTGATTGCTACTCCAGGCTCAGCACTGCAGAAACTGAACTATGTAACTTTTTGGAGGCCCCCATGAACACTAGCATTCAGTACAAGACAGTATAAAACAAACAAGACAGTAGGACAAGAATATATTTAAACAGGTTTATTTCTGTGTTGTAAAACCTACACACTATTCCAATCTTACCATTATATGTAACCTATGAAGAGGTTGGTAATAAAATGAATGAAGTGTGATGGTATTGCAAGCATTGGAAAAACATTTTAATGTATTGTACAAAAGACAGTGAATTTGTATAGTATTTTCTAATAGAAATGCAAAATCAGAAGAGCTATTATAGGGCAGGTGTTTAGTATAAACAGGCAATCTCTTAGTTTATTAGTTTTGTTTGGGCTATTGCTAAATATATTTCAAAATGTAGCTGCCTTTAACTTCTGACCTGTATGTTCAACATCTAATATACTATAATTCTTTCATCAGCTTGACATGAAGCCCGTAAACACACAAGTGCTGTGTACAGGAACTGGAACCACAAAACCCAGTGAGTTCAGACATGTTTCCATTGAACAGGCTACATTTACATTCTGCAGCAAACCCTTATACATTCTGACCTACATAGACTCAACCACAGTAGGTAGCACACAGCATCACATGTATGATTTATATGGTACCTGTAGAACTTATTAAAGTATTCATCAAGTGTTTTGTTAACGCTGTATCTGTTTTCACATATTTCTGAAGAAACATGCAGTAACCAACTATGGTAATAATTTGAGATAAAAGAGAATGGGTCTTTCCCTCACAGTATGCCACTGCTGTGTAAATGTTTGAGTAGGTGAAAGGTGTTTGGGGTTTAAGACCAATGTGGTAAGATTGTTTTCATTGCTCCCACACTTTAGTTTTTTAACACAATTTGCTTAAACGATCTTATCTGTATAAGTACCCACATAATGACTTGATATTGAAAGAATCATATCACATCATAAACATTAAGAAACCGTAAATTATTGCTTAAATCAAGACTGTAAGACTATTATCATATTAACACATCAGTTGCATTGTACACATTATTGCAGATTGACCAACATTATAAAAAAAATAAAATTGTTATTTGAGAGCAGGTTCACAGACCACTCCAGAGCAGCATGTACAGGTTATATTCTGGGACTTGCAACTGGATTCTCTGAATTATCAGGTGGTTTAATAGGGGAACATGAATAATGCAGAATATTTAGGTGACACCATTTTGAAATGTGGTTAGTTTACTTCATTTGTAACTCTCTAGGAATAAGTGTAATGTTAAACCAGGTACACCTTATATCAAAACAATTTGTAGACACCTGCTTACTGACAGTTTCTATTTATATTCAATGAATTACATGGGTGAATTACAATAGTGAAACACAGAATCCGGAGTTATCTCTGGATGCAAGTAACCAAGTCCAAAAATGGTACTGCTTATTTGTGATTTTCAGGCCTTTAGGGAGTTCAGCTTTAAATATAGATATGATTTTCTAGTGGAAATCACTGCATGAGCTCAGCAACATATCTGAAAATCATTCTTTTTAAGCACAGTTCCTCACTGCTTCCACAGATATTAGTGGATACTCTACCATGCAATAAAGAAATCATATCTAAACAAGATCTAGAGACACCTTTTCTGGGTCTGAGCTTATTCAAGAAGGACTGTGGAGAATGGCCCTGTGGTCTGACCAATGGAACTTTTAAATTCTTTTGGGAAAATATGGATGATGTATTTTCTGGTCTAAAGAGGAGTGGGATAAAGCGGTGCACAGTTCAGTAGTCAGCATCCGTGATGGTATAAAAGATACTGTACAGGTACATTATTGTCACTAAAAGTACAAACCATGTAAATGTGCCTTTAAAAGATACAGCAGAGGTGTTAATATCCAGTTGTGTTCTCTATAGGTACGTTACTGTACCTCCTCTGTAATGTACTGTGTACTGTGTAGAAGATGTGACAATGCTGAGGTTCTCCTTCTAGGTCCAAAACCTGCTATAAATAAGATATCAGACTTGATGCTAAGTTTTGCGTACTTCCCTGTTCTTCCTAGCTCATCAGCTAAAGATCTGGATGTCATAATGGACTCAGATCTATCATTTGATCAGCATATAGGTAACATTACAGAAACAGCTTTCCTACATAATTTCCTACAATATCGCTAAGTTAAGAAATGCATTATCCCTGCAAGACGTGGAAAAATTAGTTCACGCTTTTATTACATCAACATTAGATTATTGCAACACGCTTCTATCAGGATGCTTCAGCAGAAACTTGAGTAAACTCCAGCTAATTCAAAATGCTGCAGCCAGGGTCCTCACTAAAACTACCATTACTAACATTTAAAGCTCTGCATGGTCTCGCCCCTGAATACCTGCGAGACTTCATCATGCACTATGAACCACCAAGATTACTCAGATCTCAGAGTGCCAGCTACTTACTAGTTCCCAGAATTCATAAGACTTCAGTGGGCTTCTCCTACAAAGCCCCTCAGCTCTAGAACAATCTTCAAGCTGGAGTTCAGGATGCAGACACAATCAATATTTTAAGTCTAGGCTCAAAACCCACTTGTTCAGTTTAGCTTTTCTTCTAGTTAATGTTGTCATGGACATGAGTTTCTGAAATCATGGTAAATGCGGCTGATGTGCTCTGTGACGCTGTGCTCACAATGTCTCTAGTTTGAGCGAATTGATGTCATTGTCTGAGGATGCTCTAATGTCTGTGTTCTTTCTGTTTTCCCTTCTTCCAGTCTGTTACAGTCAGATCTGCTGGGGTCACTGCACTAATAAATATATTTGCATACACTTTTCTGCTGCACTCAACCAAAATAATTGCTTCTCTTCCCTGCTTTCAGACAAATCAGCCCACTGATGTCAGATTGTTTTGCTGGATTCCCCATTTGACCACAGCAGACCAGCTGCTCATCTCTATCCACTGCTGCCAGCCTCTGACCACTCATCATCAGTTACACTGACGTAGAAATGGACTCAAATTAGCAACACTCTGATTGATGCACACAGTTATTGTGGCCCCAGATTGATGTCACTATTATTATTATTATTATTACACTGTAACATAATGGCCTTGCGCCCAATGATTCCAGGTAGGCTCTGGACCCACCGTGACCCTGAATTGGATAAGCAGTTACAGATAATGAACGAAATGAATGAATGAATGAATGAATGTAGCATAATGACACTTAAATGGTGATACTTTAAATTTCACCATAGTTATTCTTTTCACCATAGTTTGATCAGAGGAGAATGGATCCCTTTTGTGAGTCTTGGTACCTGCCAAGGTTTCTTCCTCAATCCTTGAGGGAGTTTTCCTTGCCGCTCTTACCTTCAGTTTGTTCACATTGGGCTTTGATTCAAATGATCTGTTCTGATACTAATTGTGTACATTTTGATTTGATTTGATTACATTCTTTACAGCACGGTGGCACAGCAGGTAGTGTCACAGTCACACAGCTCCAGGGACCTGGAGGTTTTCGATTCCCACTCCGGGTGACTGTCTGTGAGGAGTTTGGTGTTGTTCCGTGTCTGTGTGGGCTCCTCTGGGCGCTCAGGTTTTCTTAGTGTACAAAATATCAAATGAGGATCGTTCCAAAAGATTAGCTTTGAGAGAACAACCCCTTGATAACAGCAGTAAACCAACCTTGCATTCCTTAACGTCAGCATGTTTAAAACATGATCAGAGACTTTATAAGGAAGGAGACTGGTCGTTAGTTGAAAAATTATCAGTGTTGATTAGGATCACCTAATGGTGCAGCAGGTAGTGTCGCAGTCACACAGCTCCAGGGGCCTGGAGGTTGTGGGTTCGATTCCTGCTCCGGGTGACTGTCTGTGAGGAATTTGGTGTGTTCTCCCCGTGTCCACGTGGGTTTCCTCCGGGTGCTCCGCTTTCCTCCCACAGTCCAAAAACACAAGTTGGTAGTTGGATTGGTGACTCAAAAGTGTCCGTAGGTGTGAGTGAATGTGTGTGTGTTCCATCTGTGTTGCCCTGTGAGGGACTGGTGCCCCCTCCAGGGTGTATTCCTGCCTTGTGCCCAATGATTCCAGGTAGGCTCTGAACCCACTGTGACCCTGAATTGGATAAGCGGTTACTGATAATGAATGAATGATCAAAGGACACATTTGTATTCTTTTTCTGAGATGAATGGAAGTGGAATGATCTCCATTGTTTTGCCATGATATTGAATGTATTTCAGAGTAAAGATATACTCTAGAACAGGTTTGTCCAGCAGAGTCAGTGCAAAACAAACTGCTCATTGAACAAGTGTCTAATTCCATCCTTCATTTTTAGGTCAAACTGATTATACACCATTTGAAAACAAAGTTGAGCAAATGTTTGTTCCCTCTGACTTGACAGAAACAGAAACTCAGCAGTGATGTTAAACTCATATTTTAACTTCATTAAATATCTGTATTGAAATGAAGGGACTGTAAAGCTCATCTCAGACATTAATGACATTAATGACTGAAAATAATTAATCTCTAATCCAGTTGAGGATGAATAAGATGTGAAATGTAAAAAAAAAAAATACTATGGCCAATTTGAGATTTTATGACTCTATTTATATTGCTGTAAAATCAGTCAAAACTGATGTAATTAACTCCAGAGGAGAGCCAATGTTTTCAAATCTTTGTTACATTTCCATTCTGAACTGGCTGTCAGTGAAAATGAATAAATAAATGAAATTAAAAGAACATATGGATTTCTTTAAATTTGATGGTTTATAGGAATTCAGTTTTCTCCTGTTTCCAGGGAGAAGGAAACAAAAGCTGTGTTGCTGCCTCTACATTAAACCACTGTTTCAGCAGAGTTCTTTACAGTAAATATTCTCTGTGCATGGAAGAATAAAAATCTGCTTAGAAAAGGTCTTGGATTAAGATTCCTTTAGTCCATGTCTGGACGGTGATGGATGAGTTTGATGGAGTTTGATGGAGTTGTCTTTTAAGTGTGCCCTGGTCAGTAGGTGAAAGTTTTCCAGTTTAAAATTATCCTATTTTACATAAACAAATTGTTTAATGCTTCCTCTTCACTGACAACAACAACAACCTCATATTTAATCACAGCTCAAGGATGAGCAGCTTGTTTCCTGCTGAAATTAGATGCATTTCTATGTGTTACATTCAGATGCTTATATGACGACACTGTCCTACGTCATCATGAAGGAGGAGACACCACCTGTAAGTTCTTCGCCATTTCGAGACGAAGAGAGAGAGAGAGACATCGCTCCGAGAGCAGGGTTCCTTTACTTTTCTGTAAATAGCTTCAGAGCAAGAAAGAATGGAAAGACTGTTGACAAACTACTTCTGAACACACCTTCGTTTTTATCTTCTGTTTATTAATTGGACACTGTTTGGTGACTGTTGCTGAGACAGGTCTCTGGTCTGAACTGGTTTAAAGTGCTGTGTGGAGTTCACTGTGTGCGAGACGACGGTAAGTGAAAGTCAACATTATCAGTTAAATTATCAATCAGTTAGAATAATTAATAATATTTTCATTGTTAAACATCAGCATTTCTCTATAAAACACTGAAGTACTATGTAGAGTTTAAATACATTTATATAGATTTATAAAATGTATTTATTCAATTATTTTATTCAAATGGATTAATAGGGAAAGTTTTACAATAGAGAGTGTAAGGCAGTTGTGCAAAGATTTATGAAGTGCAGTGGCATCATTTACTCAGATTATACTGACTGTATACTCCACATAATTTAGAGTAATTTATTATATAGATTATATTTTCACATATTGATAAATTATATTACAGATAAACTGATTTTGAAGTAACTCCAGTTGTGATTAATGTGACACTGGTTTGGAATCTTGCTGTTTATTGGACAATAAACTGATCAGGAAAAGTGACATTGAATTAGTTCTGAAGGAGAAGCTCCAGTGTAGATGACTTTTCTAGGAAATTAAAATGGTATAATTTGGGCAGTAATCTGACATGTTTTTATGGGTCTTAGAAAACAGAAATAGGAGAAATACAGGTCTTGTTCAGATATTCCACCTGGAGAAGTGCTAGTCAGAAAAGTCTGAATGTTAGAGACTCATCCACTGTGAAGTGTTTAGAGTATTTTCCCCCACAGCAGTCAGATGTTTTACAGAAGAGTACAGTCACATGATATTGTTAGATGCTGTTAATCATGTGTATAGCCACAATAATATGTTTGTATACTTTTACTTTATTTTATTTTCAATTTCCAGTGGACGATGTAATCTGAGACTACAGATTAATAATAAAAATAGATAAAAAGATAAAAGTATTTTCGATAATGACTGACGTTATCATAAACACTACATATTAAACACATTATACATATACACATTCTGAGCACTAGGGGGCGATGTTGCGACGAATCCTAAATTTTTGTCACCTCAGCCAACACCCAAGTATAAACAAACAGGAGCAAACCTCTGCTTTCTACAAAATATATCACCTTCCATTAAACCAGTTCTACAGCATTAATTAGCTTATTAAATATTAGCTTTAACTCTACACTGCTCTAAATATTCTGAACATTCCCTAAAACCTGAGGATACAGTGTGTCCGACTGAAACATAAGGCCGTTTTTGTAGATTGTTCTCTTTATCTCTGGTTTCTAGATGAAACCATGCATTATATATAATATATAAATTATATATAATTTTAACATTGCTTGTTTAAATAATTTAAGGTATTGTGTGCAGTCAGTGGTTCTTGATTATTGAGCTTTTATAACATATCAAATAACAAACTAACCAAAGCGTAGGTAGTTTACATGAAGAAAAATAAAACAAGCTGGGACAGATTTACAGCGATGTACCACATACCATCAACTTAAAGTGAAACAAAACAAAAGTTTTGGGATTTTTTTCTCTTTCTGCGTATGACCAAGTTTCCCTCCACAATAGCATTGTCAGTAAAAGTAGGGTCATTTCATTAAATAAACTTAACACAAACATGAACTCGTAAAGGTCATAGACTTATTGTCCTTTACAGGGTCACACAACTCTGAACGACCACCTTAGGGCCTGAACGGCAAATATTGGTTTAGGGTCTTGTCCCTTGCATTGAGAGATTTCCCCAGACTCTCTTTATCTTTTAATGGTATTTTGCAGACGAAGAGTTCCCAAAGATCTTTACTATTTTTTAGTTAAGAAATATTATTTTAGATTGTTTCAGCATTTGTTCATGAAGATTTTCAGAGTGATGAACCCCACTCCATCTTCTGAGTAATTTAGCTTCTGAGATGCCCCTTTTAAACCCAATCACATCACATTTAACTAAGTTGTTTTGAGGTTCTTTTTTTTTATTTCATTATTTATTTATTACCATGGCTTTGAACTGGATACGTGGTTACAGACATCAAATGAATGAATGAATGAATGTTTAATTATTTGATTTTGCAGCATTACACAAGTCTTGTGTTCCAACTTTTTTGGAACATGTTTCTGGCATCAAATTCAAAATGAGAAAATATCAAAAATAATAATAATTAAACATTTAAAAAATATAATATTTATAATATTAATTAATTGTAGGTCTGAAATAGTTTGCACATCACTGCATGCTGATTTGATTTACATTTTTCAAAATGTAACACATTAGCTTGAAACTGTCTTTATAAATAACCAGTGTGAACAAAGTTAAAATACTAAATAATCAAATACTGTTTCACACAGATTCAGTCACTTGTTCAGAAAATGCATGGCCTACATAATCAAATAATCAAAAATAATAAACAGAGTAACACACACAAATAACTTATTAATACTACTCTATGGTTGTAAACTCCAGTTGAAAAACTGATTAAAAGAAGGCAGTATTCTGCAAAAGAAAAAATGTAAAAATGGTATTAAAAAGATGTAAACATGCTGAAATACTGAGTTAGATTCTGATATCCGAGTACACCACTGAGTCACTGGCTTCTTGGGTTTCTGTCCCTCTGGCACCTTTTCTCTGTAAAACACAGTAAGACACTTCCATTAAAAACTAAGGTAAGACTGATTAGACAAAACCAAATAGCACTGAATTAGCTGTGGTCTTTAAATAATGACCTGTGAAAACGTACAGGAAACACATCACAGATACAGACTCCCAGGGAAAAGGTCACTTTGGAATAGTGGTGTTTTACCACAAACACCGATGATGGATGGGATAAAGGATCTTGTAAAAGCAAAAATAAATGATGCAGTGTAACTAATCAGAGTTGGAATCTTAAATAAAAATAATCTGAATCTCAAGGTCAGTGGAGGTTAACATGATAATTTGTGATAAATAAACATCACAGCAAACTTTTCTAAGTAGTGCATGAGTAAATGTGGTGCTAGAACACTGAACTGATCGGGATTCATTACAATGTGACAAAATGTGTAAAAAAAAAACAGGGACGCTTCCCACACAAATCCACAACGGAAGTGTCCTTGATTAAGACACAGAACACCCAACTACTCCTTTGGTGAAGAGATGGCTGCAGGTGTTTGTGTTCAATGCAGTTCTGTGTGTGTGTGTGTGTGTGTGTGTGTGTGTGTATGTGTGTGTGTTCTCACTGTCACAGATGGGTTAAATGGAGAAGTCAAATTTCATTGTACAGCTGTCTGTCGAGAATAAATCAGGTTTCACATAATAGTCTCCCCTCAAGACCAGAGAATCTTTAAGCATCACAGCAATACAGCCATGAAAATGTTTTAAATAAAGACCTTAAACCAAGAGCAAACATCTTAATGCATAAACATTTTAGTAGAAACGAAAGTGGGAGTGAATGAAGATAAAAGATCTCTACAAGCCACCACCTTGGAATTTCCTCGTTGTGGAAATGTGTGGGGGCAGGGATAATCAACGGTCTGGAAACACTCCAACGGATTACAATACGCAGCCAGAACTCCGTTAAATATAAGAAGACGACTCACCTTTATTATTGTCCTTAGACAAATTGCTTCTCTGCATGTAACCCATCCGTCATAGTGAACACACAATCACACACTAGTGAAAAATTTTTCAAAAACAAAAGGGGCAGGGAGCCTAGGGAGCAATTTGGATGATGGGTATCCTGCACAAGGGCAGTTTAAACACAGATAAATATTTCCAACGACCCTCTGGCCTCCAGTTCACTTCCCTAACCTTAAGACCAAGGCTGCCCCCAAAATACTAAATATTAAATAAATTCATTAATACTAAATACTAAATACTTTATTCATTTTTAAAACACTAGAAAGATTCTCACTGGAACCAAAAGTGACACAACATTTGATTAGGAAACATGTATATATATATGTAAATAATTTTTCAAATAATTCCAGTAAACTTGATTGTGAAAACTGTGTAGTCATGAACCAGTCCAGGCCAGAGTTATGTATGTTTTCTTTCAGTGCATAGAAATATATGTGTGTGAATACGGCCATTGAGAAATCAGAGTAAACAAATAAAGTACTGTGACAAAGTACTCTTCCTGTTATATCTCCCTTTTGGGGAAGTTATTAATGTGGCTTTTCATGATTGTGTAGGACAATAAAGCCTCTTTTTTATGGTCGCTGGAGATAAGTATTTACTAGATGTTGTAAAGGTGACTTGATTTATATGCCAACTGGATCAGTAGAGGTTTAGGGCAATGTATTTTTATAAAATACTTAAATGAAGACAGTCAATAATGAAATTAATCTCTGGTGTGTCTCTGCTTACAGGGCTCCAGCACGTTCTACACAGGTGCAACCCTCGCCTACATTGAACCGAGAACATCCAATAGATGAGAATGCCTGCTGTGCAGAAATGGGTCCTCTGGATACTGTCTGGATCTAAACAGTAAATAGTAATATTATAGCTGTTTATACTAAAGAAATGCTCAAAAAGAGGCAATATTTGATTCACAATTTATCCCTTTTTCACATCACTAAAATATCCAGCATCCCCAGCACACACTTAACACACTTTTTGTTTTGTTTCCGTTCAATTACCTTCCAGCTGAGCCTCATATTAAGTTTGTTTTAGTTCCATAAATAAAAGGTGGCAACAAAATATATTCCACTGAAACATAATTACTTTAAAAATCGGTTAACCACGTGGAACACTTATTTACCTCTTGTGCTTCTTTTGAGTTCTGAGTTATTACATCAACATAATTCATCTCACCATCTTCAGCTTCTAGAGGCACAACAGAAAATAAGACACAGTATAAAAATAAGAGTGAAAATGTTTTAGATACGAAAACTGTCAACTGATTTTACAGAGGATATATGTAATTCTTGCCTTGTTTAATCTTCTTTTTCCAGTACAATATACATGTTATTATTAATCCAACGAAGACAAATATCAGGACCGGAAGTATAATGATGAAATGTCTTTCATGAACTTCATGCACTCCTAAAAAATATGTGCTGCAGTAAATCAAACATTGTTTGCCATGTGTTAAACTTCTGCAAATAGACAATGGATCTGAATCAGAGGAACTAGAAAATGAAACACGTACCTGTGTTAATGTTACAGAGTTGTATAATGTTGAGTTGTGTAGTTTGATTACTGACTGGATTAGCAGCTACACACGTGTAAATAGAATAGTTTGAGATGGTTATATTCAGGGGGAGAAAGAGATGACCACTGGAGTCTGTGCTGCTGATGCTGGAGAGTCTGTCTTTATCTTCCAGCCAGGACAAGTTCACATCCTTCCCATTGTCCACAGTGCACAGAGGAGAACACCTGTCTTTCTGAGTCTTTGAGCGTGTTTCAGATCTATTTTTAATTATTGGCTTCGATACTGGAGCTAGAAAAATAAATAAACAAATTCTGTAAAATTTATGCAGATACATACAATTAATAACAATATCAATACATCAAAATATGATTAACATATTAGAGCAGAAAAAATTAAAGCACTGGTAGAGTGAAATTTTTTTGCTTGGCTGCTATGACCAAGATCATTTGCCTAATCTTATTCTGCAGCTGCAGGACAAAACAGACAGGTTCCAGCATGCCTAAAACCTACTGCTTCACATAAAGAGCACGTTAGATCTGTGTGCCCACTCTCTATTCATGAAACATTTTGAATTGTTTAATATCTACCTAATAGTATAGGGATTTTCCATATTTACTGAGGTTTTAATATGAAGTAAAACGTTACTACCTGGATATAATAATAATAATTATCATCATCATCATCATCTTTGCTGCTTAAACATCTATAATAATAATAATGAATATATTATTATTACAGTAATTGTTTTCAGGTGAGCTCCTAAGCATTCAAGGGCACTGTCAGAAAAATCTTACTAATAACCTACAGTAAAATCTACAAAGATATATAGTGTATGTTCATAACTTAGTTAAGATTCCCTTCAACTAACATTTAATTATTGTTTTTAAATTCATGCTTATTAAACCTAGTTCTAACTTCATCTGCACCTAACACTAACATTTTGGTTAATTATATTCACCTGAGTAATTCATATTTATTCATTTTCCACTATAATTTGTATAGATGTTTTTTTTATTTACTCACAATAGACATTAACTCTGAAACTCCAGGCTGAGGGTCTTCCATTAATGACCTGTAATTGATAAAGTCCAGAATCTTCTCTGCTGATGTTTCTAATGGTTAAAGATCCACTGTTTCTGTTCAGCTGCAGTCTGTCTCTGAATCTCTCTGTGAAATATTCTATAACAGTTTCTCCTCTAAAGATGTGGCTGTTCACTATCCTACTTTCTACTTTCTCAGGTCCATAGAACCACAGAATGTGAGAATCATTCTGAACTGCAGTTAATCCAGTGTGAATTATCACAGTGTTTCCCTCCAGCTCCTGCAGTTTAACAACCTCTTCTCCAGCTGTGGACAGCAGACCTGAAACAATGTAAGTAGAAAATAAATATAAACGTAATGATAATGTCAATACATATTGTAAAAACTGTTTTAACAGGTTTGGTATGTAACTATTCACAATAATTCACTGGTCAAAATGTTAATAAATTAACATTAATCTACTGTTGTGTGTTTGAATCCAGAGCTAATAAAACAAGCTTCATCTTAACCTTCCTCCATGATCCTACCCTTTATCCATCATCCTACACAAACAAACTAAAGATATTTAATTTTTAAACTACATCCAAATGTTGTATTAAATATTCATTATAACTGCACTTCACAGTGATATAACATCATAAAATAGTGCTATAACTTTTCTTAATTCTCTTCTAAATAACAGAAACACGTCTATATTTACAGCGGCACTATAAACTGAGCTGAAAGAACAAAGACGAACCGCGTTGAAACCGGACTGACCACTAACTGTTAAATTCAGAACTCCACATTTTCTAACAGACTTACAGCAGAAAAGCAGGTAAACAACAGCTCCAGGAATCCTGTAGAGTGAGGACATGTTGGAGGTGCCATTCTACTCAGTAAACGGTGTCAGTAAACTCTTCAACTCCATCGTGAATCTCCTGCAACTTCAGAGAAAACACAGAGCTGATGAGACTGTGAGGGCGAGGCTAGACATGCCCACAATGCACTGCGGGAATTAAAAAGCAGATTTGAAGTAACACTTTACCCCTTTTTCACTCAGACTCTTCACACTGATAATAAACACCAGAGATTAAATATATTTTAGCTGCATATTGTAGCACTCACAGCACAGTTCACTAAGCACTGATAACCAACTGCTTTTCTTTATTCATGATAATTAATCAACTACATTTGCATATGAACATACATAGTTTTTCAAATCCTGGCAAGTTGGGTTTAGGAGTGTAAACAAAGAAATAAAAATTAATACAAATTTTATCTGTTATGAGACTTATCATAGTGCTGTATTAACTAGGGAAATAGCTGCTAAAGTACAAGAAATATATGCAAAACTCACTATATACTCTACTTACTGTAGTGAATTTCACAGTGACGTTTTGATTCTTAGAATTAATGCATACTCTATCCTCCATTTGCCATCATCCATGGATCAATATCAGACGCTGTTGTAATGTAGGAAAAATACATATCACATGGTTTTATTGTTGATCCCTCATCGCTTATTCAGTGTGTTGTTTCTTTCCACAGTGTGAGCTCAGCAGAGTGAGAAGAAATAGACAGGTACATGTACTGTACAAAGCACAGTGAAAATGAAACATATTCTCAGCAAGTAAACAAGAGCCACAGCTGCATGGACCTTTTTTATATTTTTTATGTTTTGTTTGTATGTTTGTTTATTTTATTTGATGAACTCTGTCAAAACAGTCCCTAAAATCCTCAGAAACTGAAACTACTCTTTTAAAATTCAGCATAAATGTAGGACTTCTTCTAATACAGTTATGACTAGATATTAGATATTTCAACTGCATTTGAGTTTGTGCAATTATATTCAAATAAGTGATGTTAACCTGCTGGTTTGCTTTTCAGATGGAGGCAGGTGGTGCAGTTAGGGGCTCATCCGCGTTCATTCTTGCATGAAACCACACCCAGTCACACTAAAGTGCAACCCTACTTCCTACAACGTTGTACTGTTTACTTATTTATTTATTTTACATTAAAAATGGTTAGAGCTGTTTTTGAATTGTAATTGTTGAAATAAACAATAAAATAAAATGAGTTTTTACTTTGTGTTGCAGAATACAAATAAGCACTTTACAGCCTCAAAGCCACATTAATCACCATATTCGTGTGTGTGTGTGTGTGTGTCTAAGCTGCTTAAAATACACAAATTTAAGCAAAAGCTCAATTTAATTTGTAAGATATGGAGATCCTAAAAAACAGGGAA
The DNA here is from genome assembly GCF_029633855.1 of Hoplias malabaricus. Lineage (NCBI taxonomy): Eukaryota > Metazoa > Chordata > Actinopteri > Characiformes > Erythrinidae > Hoplias > Hoplias malabaricus. Next base: position 11,988,363 of record NC_089801.1, on the reverse strand, counting down.
AGAGTATTGAATTGATATTCATTTTAAAATTCATGAAAATAAATTCTGTGGCAGATGACCCAGTATCAGAATTAAATATAATTAAAAATAAATATCCCTGTGCTGGTTGCAGCAACTTAACCAATGATACAATATTCAATACATAAATAAAACGATTAAATCTGCTTGAGATGTAGTACACATCTAAATTAGTAGCATGAAGCATCAGCAACAGAGAACTATACTTTATAAACATATATTTATACAGAGGCTGGTGGATCGGTAAATAAATAAAATATTGAATATGAATGTTAATGTGAAAATTTGTTCCAGGTAAATCGTTTGATGAATGGCTTCACGCTAGGAGTTGGGATACTTCCATAAGGATTTGAAAGCCTAAAAACAGAAAAAAAAATAATAGTGAGACAAGTCCTGATTTTAGATGATTAGTTCATTCATTCATTCCTTGTCTGTAACTGCTTATACAAATCATGGTCACGGTGTGTCCAGAGTACCCCAGAATCCCTAGCACAAGGAAGTAACACACAATGGATGGAAAGCCAGTTCATCACAAGGCACCTCACAATCACACATTCACTCATACACTTGGATGATTCATTTTGGATCAGAAACACCACTCCAATTCATTGTAGGTATAAGGTGATCCTCCAGAGGACACAGTACAAGTGCTCCACAGTACAGTGCTGAGGGTGAGTTTACTTACTACTCTAGTGAACACTACACACCGGTCACTGATCTTAGGCTCATGTGCAGCTGCTCCAAAGCAGCACATTTTGTTTATGAATTTACTAAATGTACTATTATTAGAAATATATTTAACAAACTTTAAATTAAAGCACATATTTATTTACAAATGTGTTCACTTCAGTATTTGTTTCCTTCACATGAGAAAAGCAAAGAAGCAGAGCTTTAACCACCTACCAGACATCTTCAACTGAGCAGCAGTAACCACTGTAAACCACAGTCAATTACCACAGACCCTTCAGCCCAGTTGTCTTCCACAGAGCTGTTTCACCCAGATTATAAAGACTGAAAAACTTCCACAAACACGTCCTTGCAAAAAAGGCCCCTCATCTCTGCTCAGAAAATAAATAAATAAATTTAAAAAAATCTAATTCTAAAATGTAAGACATTTGTCATACCTCATTCATTTTTGTATACATTTGATTCATTGTTTTTTTTTTTCTTTCACATATTATCCATGGGTCCTCACCCTATGTAGTCGTAATTAAGTTGTATATGTTATATTTTTTTTACCATTCTTGTACAACATTCATATGAAATGTCCATAAAGGAACACATTAGATCAATGCAGCATGTTTGCCTTAAAATCACAGCTTTAAAACCATGTTGATTTTTCACTGACCTGTAATAGTTTGCATAGATTCTTTATCATTTCTACTCTGGTCTGAGTACTGCAGAAATTACACTATGTACATTTCAGAAGAGGGCATGAAACCACGCCCCCTGGCATAACCTCCATCTTGAGTTCAAGACAGTTACGGCTGTAAAGTGAATTCCACTCTGGAAGTTGTAGGGGAGCCCAAAAATACCAAATCGTATACAGTGTTCCTTTAATATGAATACTTCACAGTGGAACTGAACAATTCAGAAGAAAAAACATCTATTAAGGCTCTAGTGTCTGTCACGGAGCTACAAGACGTGACCAGCAACCAAAACAAAAAGATGGTATGATAGAATTAGGCAATATGTTTACTCCCTAAAATTGCTGTGGGTTTACGGCTGCATAGAAATATGTCCTCCTAATACAACAATCACTCACAGTGGTTTGCTGAGAACAGAGTGCAGCTTTTATTTGGATGTTTAATGGCCCAACAATGCTGTTCTTTGTTATTGGAGCAATCGGTAATTTTCTCCCAGTGACTATTTTGCACATTTATTTACACAAATAAACAGACGTTACACTGACACCAAGCGGACTGGATGTGTAGTTTTACACTGAACATAATCTAATCGCTCTACAGAATTTTATTTTACATTCAGAAATATAGTTTGGTAAGATATCGTTTATTTTCCCCCCAAAATGACATATATACCCTCTGTATAAGTGAGACGTCTTCCTGAAGCTTTACACAATTGCAAAGAGCACAGTGACACCTGGCGGTTTGCAGAAATACTACAGCTCTCTGAACTGAACTAAAAGTTTATATATTCCAGGTTAAATCTGATATGAACACTAAACTCTGAACAACGCTGTTTTGTCTTTATTTTATTTTTTATAGTATTCATTTATTAAAATAATTAATCATTATAAATGTATATGGTTTAATGGGGAAATTGATGCATAATAATGTGCTACAATTAAATGTTTATTGTTATATCATTTAATAAAGCTATATAATGCTGGTTAGTGCTCATCTGGTGGTGGTTTAGTCGGTCAAATTTTATGACCCTGTTGGCTGAACACCAGATTATTAAAATCAACAACAAAGTTCTACAACATATGAAACATTTAATACATAAAACTAAATCAATATACTACATTTATCTAGATGTCAAAACTTACAAATAAAAAATATGCAAATAAACAATAAGGACATGTCTTTTCAAGAATAGAGTGCTGAAATGAACTGGAAAATGTTCTGGAGAGTGTAAAGTAAAATAACTTTTGTTTGATGACAATGCTTATATTCCAGTATTTTTTTTATTGAGTTTATAAATGGTAACAAGATTAAATATATATATATATATGTGAAAATTTGGATAATTTTACTCTGTAATATATATTTCCGTAGTATGTTCTGATTTGTAGATCATGTCTGTGAGGTTCTGATATTATGTGATTTGAAGTCAATTTTCCCCATATGGATTACATCCTGCTGCTCAGATATAGATTACAGCAGTCTTTATAGACAGATACAATTGTTTATAGTATCATATTATAACATATAACAAAATTTAACTAACCCTTGCCCCAGTGCATTGTGGGCATGCTTAGCCTCGCCCAATTTGGCCACATAAGTTCCGTTTTCATTTTTTTCTCTGAAGTTAAAAAATTCACGATGGAGGAGAGTATACTAACATAGTTTATGAGTAGAATGGCACATGGAAGATGCTCTCGGTCTACCTCTCTGTCTACAGGATTCCTGGAGCTGTTTTTCACCTTCTTTTTTGCTGTAAGGGGTTTTGTTTCTGAATCAGTGCCGTCTGATTGTTAAAACACTTGGAAACGTGGCTTTATTTATAGATTTTTTTTTCTTTACACATATTTATCCTTTGATTATACTTGTAACTTTCAGGTCTGCTGTCCACAGCTGGAGAGGAGGTTGTTAAACTGCAGGAGCTGGAGGGAAACACTGTGATAATTCACACTGGATTAACTGCAGTTCAGAGTGATTCTCACATTCTGTGGTTCTATGGACCTGAAAATGTAGAAAGTAGGATAGTGAACAGTCAGGTCTTTAGAGGAGAAACTGTTATAGAATATTTCACAGAGAGATTCAGAGACAGACTGCAGCTGAACAGAAACAGTGGATCTTTAACCATCAGAAACATCAGCAGAGGAGATTCTGGAGTTTATTAGTTACAGATAATTAATGGAAGACCTTCAGCCTGGAGTTTCAGAGTTAATGTCTATTGTGAGTAAACATCCAGATTTGTGTAGAACATGTTTAATCAGATCTAGATTCAGAAAGTACCATCGACTTTATGAATGTGGTCTGATTGATTATAAATAAACAGTCCTTAGGTATTCAGTCAAGCTCAGTGAACTTATGGACCAAAGCTTTTCAATATTACAAAAGAGTAGAAGAAATTAAATTAGCTGTAAACACTAATACGTTGATTATGCGTGTTTTGTCTGCAATTACTTTACAATAATAATACTTTAAACAGTGCAGAGGGTATTTTATGCATAAACATATCATGCATTAGTGGAATTTTAAACAAATGAGGAGGTTTATAGTCAAACATGTAATAAATACAGATAAAGCTTTGACATTTTGTACTTGCAGTGGTTAATGTTATTTGACATACTGCATTTGTAAATAGTTGTAGTAATGTGAGTAACTATGCTCCTTTGTAGTTTAATTTTTTTTATTCAATAGCTCCAGTATCAAAGCCAGTCATCAGGAGTCACACAAAAATACACTCGGTGAGTCAGAGAGACTGGTGCTCTCCTCTGTGCACTGTGGAGAATGGGAAGGATGTGACCTTGTCCTGGTTTCAAGATTCAGAGAGTATCTCCCGCATCAGCAGCACAGACTCCAGTGATCATCTCTCTCTCTCTCTGAATATAACCACCTCAAACTGTTCTATCTACACCTGTGTAGCTGCTAATCCAGTCAGCAATCAGTCAACACAGCTAGACCTTACACAACTCTGTAACATTAACATAGGTAAGTCTATTACTATTAATAAACTATTACTAAACGATTACTACTTAACTGAGTTGGTTTCACAAAAAAGAAATAAAACATTTCCAGTTTTGATGGCGCATATTGCTTTGGCTTTTTCCATAAAATTAACATAAACATTATTTTTTTCCTGAATTTGACAAATTTATAGCAGAAATAATTTCTAAACATCATTATTTTTTCATTTTTAAATGAATGATCAAAGGACCACAAGAGACGAATCTCATGAAGACCCAAACTGTTGTAATAACACTTGTTGGATTGACAGCTTTATTATTTGCTTGTTGCTGGAAGATGGCTATGAAACAAGGTAATAATTACATGTTTCTATTTCTTTATTTGTTTTTTATTAGATTAAATATTTACATTAATTCACTATTAATTTTTTGTGTTTAGATGCTGAGCTGTGTTACACTGAAGTTATTTATGAAGAATTCAAAAGACCCTGAAGTATTAATTATTCATTAATTCATTCATTTATTCATTCATTATCTGTAACCATTTATCCAGTTCAGGGTCGCGGTGGTATTAATTATAAATAATAATACAAATTTTATATAATATTTTTATTAATAAATATATAATTGTTCTATATAGCTAGAACCCGAAAGATCTGAAGAAACCTTTAGATATTTAAAGGGTTCTTTGCATCATGAAAGCCTTTTCAGATTAATGGTGAATGTGCTATAAAAGGTTCTAACATCATTCAGAAAAGGGTTCTATATGGCACCAAAAATGGTTCCTCTATTGTTACAAACTTGACATCATAACAATAGAGGAACTGTAATCGGTGCCACAGAGAACCCTTTCCTGAAAGGTGCTTTATAGAACAGTTTATAGCACATTCTCCATCAATTTGAAGAACCCTTTCATGATGCAAAGAACCTTTTAATAATGCAAGAGGTTCTTTAATTGTTCAGGGTTCTAGATAAAATCATTTCATTTACCAAAGAACCAGAACCACCATTTTAAGTGTGTGGAATGGTAGTGAATGTCTACTCTGAGATATTTAAACTTGGTTAATGTGTTTTGAATGGAATTGTGGACTAAAAAATATGAGACAGTATTAAACTGAGATTATTGGGATGTTATTTCTTATCTTAAGTAGCTCAGGTTTGGACTTTATAAATTTACTTTATATATATTTTCTGAAAGCACAGATATAATACTACACTAAGTATTAAATGCTGTGTCATGCTTAATGAAAGTTAGCCAATTTTTAAACAGTTGCTCATGTTTACAATTATGTATTGTTAAGTTTTGTTCACTTTTAGGGCTGTACTTTTGGGAGACTCCAGAGGTGAATCCTGTGTTTTCACGTGTTAGTGCAGATCAAATGTAGTGCTTCAGTGAATTAATTTACTTTATTTGAATAGACTGAATCATCTGTTCTCTCTGTATTTTTCTGACTGTGTGTGTGCTCTGTGGTCGACTGGTGTGCTGAATAGTTTTACAGGATTTGGTCAAAGTGACACAAGATCAGACAAATCAGGTTCTGTGACATTTCTACATAACATCGCCCTCTAGTGCTCAAAATATGCGTTTCATGTCTCATCATTGTTAGGCCTCCTGCTTCTGCCGTATCTAGAGTAAGACCAATAAACGTTATGTTTTTTAAAATCAGTTTGTTGACACCGTTTCTGTCGTTAATGGAACTGGGGAATGAAATTGTACTATGAGGCAATACCATCACCCAAATAATTTAAATAATTAAAAATATTAATTTAAATAATTGCTTGTGTCCGTTACTTTGTCTCTGTATGTACATGTTATATCATAAAAATAAAATTATTTAACAAAACGAATCACATAAATCACAAAATATGTAATAAATAATTTAAAGACTTATGAACGAATGAAGTCTGTGTTGCCCTGTGAAGGACTGGCGTCCCCTCCAGGGTGTATTCCCGCCTTGCGCCCGATGATTCCAGGTAGGCTCTGGACCCCCCGCGACCCTAAATTGGATAAGCGGTTACAGATAATGGATGGATGGATGAACGAATGAACACATGAATCAACGCATGGTCTTATATTTTCCTACAAACACATTCAAAGATAAGGTGTGATGGGACAAAATAGCACATGAACTTGAGCAACGTTTTTATGTACGTAGGTATTTTACGCCTGAGTAGTCTTTGCACCAGGGGTTTCTGGGAGATGTAGTATTCAAAGTGTACAGCTGTCAGAAATTGCCACACCACAGCTGCCATTTTATAAAACGACTGCCCGTTCAGTCAGCCGTAAATCTAAAGCTTTACTCATCAAAGCCAAACATTTCCAGCGCTGTGCTATTCATCACTTTAATTTCTTCATTCTGAAAGAGTCTAAAAACATTTATATAGTCAGCTCAGTTTGTTTCACGTACTTTATTTAAAACCATTTCTGTCCAAAAAGGTACAACTCTCTGTCTGTCAACTGTTTATTTCAGGTTTCCCATCATTATTTAAACAACAAACATCCTTTGTGTGTAACTTAAATTAAACATGTACAAATAGAAATTCTCAAACAGGACTCAGAATACATGTATTTTAAAATATATTCTCAGAAACATTTTATAAAAGACATGTGCCATTTGAAACGCTGCCATTTGATTGCCCTTTTAAATATTCTCACCATCTGTATGTTCTAAAATGCTATGGATACTAGCACTTGTGTATTAAAACCTGCTGCGTGTGTGTATATATATATAAACCCGATTCCAAAAAGGTTGGGACACTAAACAAATTGTGAATAAAAATTTAATGCAATGATGTGAAGATGGCAAATGTCAATATTTTATTCGTAATAGAACATAGATGACAGATCAAAAGTTTAATCTGAGTAAATGTAACATTTTAAAGGAAAAATATGTTGACTCAAAAATTCACAGTGTCAACAAATCCCAAAAAAGTTGGGACAAGTAGCAATAAGTGGCTGGAAAAAGGAAATTGAGCATATAACGAACAGCTGGAAGACCAATTAACAATAATTAGGTGAATTAACAACATGATTGGGTATAAAAAGAGCTTCTCAGAGTGTCAGTGTCTCTCTGAAGCCAAGATGGTAAGAGGATCACCAATTCCACCATTGTTGTGCAAGAAGATAGTGCAGCAATACCAGAATGGAGTTACCCAGCATAAAATAGCAAAGACTTTTAAGTTAACATCTTCAACCTCATAACATCATCAAAAGATTCAGAGAATCTGGAACAATTGCTGTGTGTAAGGGTCAAGGCTGTAAAACTCTACTGGATGCTCGTGATCTCCGGGCCCTTAAACGTCACTGCACCTCAAACAGGAATGCCACTGTCAAGGAAATAACAGAATGGGCTCAGGACTACTTCCAGAAAGCACTGTCAGTGAACACAATCCACCGTGCCATCCGCTGTTGCCAGCTGAAACTCTGCAGTGCAAAGAGGAAGCCATTTCTAAGCAAGCTCCACAAGCTCAGACGTTTGCACTGGGCCAGGGGTCTTTTAAAATGGAGTGTGGCAAAATGGAAGACTGTTTACTGTGGTCAGATGAGTCACGATTTGAAGTTCTTTATGGAACACTGGGACACCATGTCATCCGGACCAGAGAGGACAAGGATAACCCAAGTTGTTATCAACGCTCCGTTCAGAAGCCTGCATCACTGATGGTATGGGGTTGCATGAGTGCTTGTGGCATGGGCAGCTTGCATGTCTGGAAAGGCACCATTAATGCAGAGAACTATGTTCAGGTTCTAGAAAAACATATGCTCCCATCTAGACGTCATCTCTTTCAGGGAAGACCCTGCATTTTTCAACAAGATAATGCCAGACCATATTCTGCAGCAATCACATCATCAGGCCTACGTAGGAGAAGGATCCGGGTACTGAAATGGCAGCCTGCAGTCCAGATCTTTCACCTATAGAGAACATTTGGCGCATCATAACGAGGAAGGTGCAACAAAGAAGGCCCAAGACGATTGAACAGTTAGAGGCCTGTATTAGACATGAATGGGAGAGCATTCCTATTTCTAAACTTGAGAAACTGGTCTCCTCTGTCCCCAGACGTCTGTTGAGTGTTGTAAGAAGAAGGGGGGATGCCACACAGTGGTAAAAAATGGCCTTGTCCCAACATTTTTGGGATTTGTTGGCGCCATGAAATTTTGAGACAACATATTTTCCCCTTAAAATGATACATTCTCTCAGTTTAAACATTTGATCTGTGATTTGTGTTCTATTCTGAATAAAATATTAGATGTTGGCTCCTCCACATCATTGCATTCAGTTTTTATTCACAATTTGTTTAGTGTCCCAACTTTTTTGCAATTCGGTTTGTGTGTATTTTTATATATATATATATATATATATATATATATATATATATATATATATATAATCTCAATACACTCCAAGCCAATACAGGCACACAAATAAATCCCCTTAATAACCCCTTAAACCATGAACAGAAATAGGAGCGGTGCACACTGAGAGTTCCTCAGCTGTCAAAATGCTTTATTTACACAGATGCACTGTGGGTTTCTACTGTGTTTCACCTTTCAGATATTAACTCAGTATCTGGAACTCACCAGAAACCAATGGACACTAATTTACCAACAAAATATTAACCCTTGAAGTGCCTAGTAACAAGAGTAATCAAGTTCAGTAGAATCTCATAAAGAATTGACTCCATTAGAAACTATGAATTTTTAGCATAAAAGTGCATAGAAGAAAAATATTTTCCAATAAATTACAGACTTGTACTTTGTATTTAGCATTTTATTTTATTTATTTGTAATTTAAATTAACAACTACAAATTTATGCTGTTATCAGAAACTGAAAACTATTTCTTTGACCTGTATTTTCTGTAAATGTCTTTTGGAAGAGTTGAGTTTGGTGAACATCAGGTTGTTATGTGTCTATGCCGTAAAACCCATAAACACACAAGTACTGTGTACAGGAACTGGAACCACAAAACAGTTAGGCAATTGCATTAAAATAAGTTTCCATTGGGTAGCGCTGGCCACATTCACATTCTGTAGTAGACCCTCATACATTTTGACCTACATAGACTCAACCACAGTAGGTAGCACTCTGACTCTGCACAGAGAAGCACTGATAAAATTTATATGGCATTTGTTGCATAGGTGGTCGACTCAGCCTTGTACAGTCATTAACAGAGCATCTGTTTTCATGAAATACTCAAGAAACGTGCAGTAACCATGAGTAAGTCAGTCAGTAAGTCATTGACAGTGTGTGTGTGTTTGTGTTTTAGGGTTTAAGTAGGTGAATATGTTGAGGGTTTAAGACCACTGTGGTAAAGGCTGTCTCTATTGTTCTCACACTTGTCTTTTGAACATGCACCATGGCCATACTGTAAATTTTGGGAGTAATTAAAAAAACAAAAAACAGAACAACTTAATTTAACAGTATATATTTAGTAGAAGAACATGAATAATGCTGACTACATCTTACAAGCTAAAATCACATCTACAGAATCCAATGGGTGTTCAGCCAATCAACATGTCATGTTTGGGTATGTTTAGTGAATAATGTGATATCAGTCATTTCTGAAAGCTCCATTACTTTCTGTCCCCAACAAATTGTAGTTTAGCACAAATCTATGTCATATATCATATGCTAGCAGGACTTCAGTGATCTACTGTGCCATATATTTAATATTATTTTGAAAAAAAAACTATAACTTGTGAATTTTGTGCTAGCAACACATTTAAAAAACAGATGGGACAAGATCAACAAAAGACTGGAAAAGACTTTCTTCACTCTGAAAAAGACAGGGAGGCCTGCGCAAACAAATATTGCAATGATAACATTTCTCAACTTAAATATGCTTAGAATCTGGGGATTTCATCATTTAAGCTTCATGATATCATTAAAAGATTTAGAGAATCCAGAGCAATCTCTGTTCTCATGGGACTAGGTCCAAAACTAATACTTGTTTACACTTATTTACCCTGCAATGAAAAATGCAAGACAAATGAATTTTTTATGGATTTTTTCTTTATATGGAAAGAAACCATATAAAAACAAGACTCAGAACCGTCTTCTCTGGGCCCAAGCTTATTTAAGACGGACTGTGGGAAAGTGGAAAAGTGTCTCATGGCAAATGAAAATGCAAAATTCTTTTTTGAAATCATGGCTGCCACATCCTCAGGGGGTGAGGGAAGGTCCAGCTTGTTATCAGCAGACAGGGTAACAGCCAGTATAGTAGGAGAGTGCCTTAATGAATGGCATTGATTAGTTCAGTACCTTCATTTATAGTGTGAACATAGACTATATAAGGGAGGAGACTGGTCACTGGTTGAAAAGTGATGAATGCTGATGAGGAGCAGATTTTTAAATTCAGTTCATTTTAGCAGTTTAAGCATTTACCAGTTCTGAATGAATCACTTTCTCTAATGGACAAGTGATAATGGGTAATAAACAACTAAAATTCATTCATAATCATGACACTTATTAATCAGTAACTAAAATTCATCATGATTTGAAGGACCATTCATTCATTCATTATCTATAATCGCTTATCCAGTTCAGGGTCGCGGTGGGTCCAGAGCCTACCTGGAATCGTTGGGCGCAAGGCAGGAATACACCCTGGAGGGGGCACTAGTCCTTCACAGGGCAACACACACACACACTCACAATTACGGACATTTTCGAGTCACCAATCTACCTATCAACATGTGTTTTTGGGCTGTGGGAGGAAACCAGAGCACCCGGAGGAAACCCACGTGGACACGGGGAGAACACACCACACTCCTCACAGACAGTCACCTGGAGCAGGACTTGAACCCACAACCTCTAGGTCCCTGGAGCTGTGTGACTGTGACGCTAACCTGCTGCACCACCGTGCCGCATTTGAAAGACCATCTTGTTCTATATTTTAGATCTAAAACAAATATAAGTGAAATGATCATATTGATTTGCCACTGTGTTGAAGAGGAAATGGAAGATGTACATTTTCTCTAGAACCGGTTTGTTCAGTACAGAGCAGAGACTAAAATAATCTGGTCATTGGACATGGCTTCAATTCCACCCTTCATTCCAGATCAAAGATACTGCATAATTTGAAAAGCAAGGCTGAAGGAAATGTTCCTTGCTTGTGATCCGGCACATACAGAAACTCAGGAGTGGCAACTGTGAAACTCACATTTCTTTTTAATTACAAATCTGAATGAAAAATAAATAATTTCAAAGCACAACACATTCGTGACTTTAATAAACTGAAAATAACAACCTGTATGAGAGTTTGAATGTGATGTGGATATTATTTGGTATGTACTTATATCATATGCAAATCTTCAGGTCCCCTGCTGAAATAACAGTTTTTTACATTTTACTACAAAAGATATTTCTGAATGAACTTTTACTGTTTATTTGCTAATGTAACAAATCCATTCATTTGTTCATTCACTGTCACTATCCATTTATCCAGTTCGTGGTGGGTCCAGAGCCTGCCCGGAATCACTGGGCACAAGGAAGGAACACACCCTGAAGGGGGCGCCAGTCCTTTGCAGGGTGGTACACACACACATGCACTCACACATTCACTATGGACACTTTTGAGTAGCCAGTCAACCTACCCAATGTGTGTTTTTGGGGGAAAACCAGAGCTGGAATGTAACAAATTGAGGATGAATAAAGTATAATGTGTCCTGTACCAAAAACTGCATATGAGGATTTTTGTCCTGAATGTGTTCAATATCAACAGAAATTGTGCACTAAACCTTTGCAAACCTTTGAATAAGATTCTCTATATGGATTTTTTGACTATTGTGAAAACCTCTATATTGAATGAGTTCTGCTGGAGAGTGTATTTGGGAATTCCTGTTTAAAATAAAAGCTTATATTTCCATCGTGAATTGGCTGTTTGTGAAAATAAGGAAATAAAATAAAACATAAGTATTTCCTTGAATTTTATGTTTTATTGGAACTGAATATTGCTCTCTTTCCAGGGAGAAGGATACAAAAGTAGTCTTACTTTAAAAAACCTCTGGTTGGAGCAGGGTTCTGTACTGTAAATATTTTCAGTGCATGGAACAGTGATAAACTTCTGTGCAGTGTTTGAGGAGCTCAATGGAATTTGATGGGTTTGATGGAGCTGTTTTTGTAGTATGTACTGGTCAGTTTTTTCCAGTTTTGAGTTTCTATTTTACATAAACAAATGGTCAAATGCTTCCTCTTTACTGACTGCCTAAAAGAACCTGCAGCTTGTATTTAATCACAGTCCAAGAATGAACAGCTCATTATCTGTTGAGATTCGATACATAGGATTAGTGTTAAAACAGAAGTTTATCCATTCACTGTGAGTTTGCTGTGTGTAAAACAGTAAAGGAAACATGGTTTTATTAAAATATGAATGACGATACTGTCCTACGTCATCATGAAGGAGGAGAAACCAGCTGAAAGTTCATCGCCATTTCGAGACGAAGAGAGAGAGAGAGACATCGCTCCGAGAGCAGGGTTCCTCTACTTCTCTGTAAATAGCTTCACTAGAAGAAAGAATGGAAAGACTGTTGACAAACTACTTTTGGACATGCCTTCAATTCCTTCTGTTAATAAACTGGACACTGTTTGGAGGCTGTGGCTGAGACAGGTCTCTGGTCTGAACTGGTTTACAGAGCTGGGTTTGTGCGGAGGACGGTAGGTAAAAATTTCACACCCATATTACACACAATCATATTAATCAATGTAATTTTTCCTGAGCTGATCCTTTCTAGGATTAAAAAAGCAGTAAACATATATATATATATATATATATAAAAAGAGAGAGAGAGATTGTTATAGTTTAATGCTCATTAACATATGTGTAATGAGTTTATATAACCTACATTTATATAGATCTTTTTATTGTTTAAGTTTTTTTTAATTAATTTGAATTCACAGAAAAATCATAATGAATGATTAATGGTGGAAACTGAGGAATTCACTACAGAAATACAGTTGGTGACAGCTGGATTAGATTTAAGTTTTTTATAATCTGTTCTGTTCATTTGGACAGTAAACCAGAAGTAACACTGTTGTGAAGAAACTCCAGTGTAGATTAAATTTATAAAGAAGATAAAGCTGTTTGATTGCAGCAGTAACATGTTATTTGTTTTTAAAAGATATTTTTAATGACTGTTGTATTTAATGCTCTCAAGAAGCAGGGGCAGTCAAATTATTGAAGTAACTATTTCTAAGATTACAGGGTAAGACACATTAACCATGTGAACAGTCACATTAATATATTTGAAATGTCTGTGTTTTCACTTACGTATCTAACAACTGAAAATGGTAAATGAGAGTATTGGCTAATAATGATGACACATTAAATGTATCTAAAATAGATCTAACGCAGGATTTTAGAGACCATCATAAACACTGCAATTTAAAGCACAGCCCGGCCACTAGGGGGTGGTGTTATAGTGAACATAATATTAATGGCACTTCAGGGAATATCCACATTATAAACAGGGAGGAGCAGAACTGTTTACTAAACTAACAAACAAAGAAATATCATGATGAAACTTATAGTGAAGATTATCTCTGTCTTATCAGCTCAGCTCAACTCAACATATAGGATAGATCTTCCTTCTTCACGGAAATGAGTCAGACAAGATCTTACTTCTCTAGCAAGTTTATCACTACTGTGGATATTTTTAGGATTATCTTGGTCACACTGATACAAAATGTAATGGTTAACATTAGAATGATTCTACAGCAGTAAACAGACCTGAGTGGGCATTAATGTCTGTACCATGCTCAAAACTGACACATGCCATAAAACCTGAAGCAGCTGCTTGGTGGTGGGAGTGGCTCTGATTCCTTAAAGGACTCACTTATATGTATTTCTAGCTAACTTTAACAATGCTTGTCTGAATAATTTATGGCATTTTTTGCAAGGATTGGTGCTTAGGTTAGGAACATTTCTGATATGTCAAATGACACAGAAGACCAATGTTTAGTCAGTTGGACAAAAAAGGGGGCCAGTTTACATCTGTGTATCCCATAATATCAACTTTAAAAGTGAAACACAAATGGTTTTTTTTCCTCCCTCCCTAGGTTTGACCAAAGTTTTCCTATCAGAATAACCATGTCAATAAATGGAGAGTCATTTCACTTAATAAATATAATACAGACATTAGCCTGTAGGGAGCATAGATTCTGGGAACATACTATTTTTAATTCATTTTTATTGTTTATCATTTTTTTACATATTTAATTTTAAATAATTTATCAGTTTGCTTTAATCTAAATTAGTCTTGCTGGTCTGAAAAAAAAATCCACAAATTTTAGACAGAAAATACAGTACTAGAACAGACTAAGATTAATTAAGTTGGCCAAGCAATAAACCCTGCTTCATGAAATGATTGAGATGAAGAATAATAAATGTGATTAAACTGCTAAGGATCTAGCTAGCTCTCTAAACTAGCCTTCATCTGTTTTAAAATAAATAAATAAGCAAATAATAAACCTGTATAATGCTAAAAAGACTGGTATGAAAAATATAATACAGTTTTACACTAATTCAGTGCCAAAATAATAAAAACAGCAATGTATCTGTACAGAAATGATTTGTTTAAATGTTTGTACAATTTTAAAAAACAATAAAATAAAAGATAAGATTAAAAAAGGCAGTGGTAAAAAAAAATACCATAAAAGGATATTGTGACTCTGAAATATGGAGTTAGGTCTTGATATCTGAGTACACCACTGAGTCACTGTGGTCTTGAATTTCTGTCCCTCTGGCACATTTTTTCTGTAAAAAAATAGTACCTGTTAAAAACCCAAGGAACGGTATAATTTAGACACAATACTTTGATATTGCATTTAACTTTATCTTTGAATCTTTGAATTGCCTCTACACTTTAAATATGGCCTCTATCTGAAAATAATTTAAAAAAGCACAAGGAATTCAACACAGACCCAAGGATCAAGTTACTTTGCTTCACGGACACCGACATGTTGATACAGGATCTTGGAAAAGTACCTACTACTGCAGTTTGACCTAATCTGAGTGTGAGGCTTGAGTCAAAACAGTCTGAACATTTGTGGTAGGTGTGGGTAACTAACACTCTTTTCTGCAATATGAGCATCATTAGTACTACACCAACACTAAAGTGGAGAACAACGAACAGTGTACAGAAATTGTTCACATAAGACTCCACAGACATTATATATAGTTTTACAGTATATAAATATATCATCTGTAATTTTTTGTTTCACTCTAAAATGTCCCAAAACAAACATAAATTATCAGAGTGATTGACACTTTACTAAAAACAAAAGGATAAAAGAGTTCATTGAAGATCAAGTGCCAGCCGTTGAGCCACCCAGGCCGGTTGTGCACACTATTCTTGCCAACTGACCCACCTGCTTGTCTTGAATTTCACCAATCAGTGCTGGACCCGCATTTATGCGAGAGCAGAAAAATGTGGTTAAACTGAGAACATAGAACAGAGAAGCCCTGACTCTTGGGCTCTCCCACAGAACTCATTCATTCATTCATTCATTGTGAATGAATAAATGAATGGTGGGTCCAGAGTCTACCTGGAATCATTGGGCGCAAGGCAGGAATACACCCTGGAGGGGGCGCCAGTCCTTCACAAGGCAACACACACACACACACACACTGACACTTTTTTGAGTCACCAATTGCTCTGGGAGGAAACCGGAGCACCCGGAGGAAACCCACGTGGACATGGGGCGAACACACCAACTCCTCACAGACAGTCACCTGGAGCGGGAATCAAACCCACAACATCCAGGCCCTAGGAGCTGTGTGAGCGTGACACTAGCCGCTGTGCCACTGTGCCGCCCTTCACAGAACTCAGCTCTGGCCAATTCTCATTTAAAGGAACAGGCTCCTAAACTAATGTTTCATTAAGACCCCAGGAAACTGTTTTTTTAATTATGAAAAATTTAATATGTCTTTTTTAAGCTCTTCAAATATCAAATTACATGCAGTCAATAGATCAACATATCCAGAATGGATATTTATGAAAATGTTGAAAAATAATTAGTAGAACAGAACATAACATTAGCAGCCCGACAAGTGCTTCACAGCATTGGGTTTGAACCAGGCTCTGCCACTGAAAGAGTGAATAACATACACATTCATCTAAAGAGCCAACTGTATGTAATTATCAGTGACTGTACTGGGGCATGACCAAAAACATACATGTTACAATAATTAATTCATAGCTTCCCATCTCATTACTGAAATATTCAGCCTGTCCACATGCAGCCCCAGTCTTTTGTTGTTTTCAGTCACAATACATTCACATGGTGTGGTGGGTTCAACATGAACAACTAACTTCCCATTCTTTATGTTCAGTTGAGGATGCTCAAATTCATGTTTGTAGTTCCAATGATAGAAGATGAATAAAGTGCTCATATATACAACTGCAGCAGAGTAACTTCAAAATGGATATTAATTATGTGTATAAACAAATTACCTCATTAAATTCTTCTGAATACTGAGATGTAATTTTCACTTCAGCATAATTCATCTCACCATCTTCAGACTCTAGAGGCAGAAAAGACACAATAACATATTATAAAAGTGAGTGCAGCAAAAAAAGACTATAACTAATGAGGTCCTTTATAATAAAAGCAAAAAAATTAAAATACATTGCTTACCTTGATGATTTGTCTCCTTTTTCTTGTACCACACAACTGACATTAATAAAAAGACCACAGTCAGACCAAGAGCAGCCAAAACAGCAGACACTGTAATTATGCGATTCTGCAGGAGAGGATCATTGACTGTAAGGGTAACAAAATTAATATATCAGTAATAATAATATATGACAAAGGTAAATGTACTTTTTTTATATACAGGTGCATATATTATATAGATTCATTACAAACAGAGTGATCTATTTCGAACGTATAATTATTTTAATGTTGATGATTATGGCCAATGAAAACCCAAAAGTCTTTATCTCAGAATATAATGTAAGACCAATTTTTAAAAAATTCTTTTTCGTACATGTTGGCCTGCTGAAAAGTATGTACAGTATATGCACTCAATACTTGGTTGGAGCTTCTTTTGCATAAATTACTGCATCAGTGTGGCGTGGCATGGAGGTGATCAGCCTGTGGCACTGCTGAGGTGTTATGGAAGCCCAGGTTGCTTTGATAGCAGCCTTCAGCTCTGCATTGTTGGGTCTGGTGTCTCTCATATTCCTCTTGACAATATCCCATAGATTCTCTATAGGGTTTAGGTAAGGTGAGTTTGCTGCCCAATCAAACACAGTGATACTGTGGTTATTAATACAGTGGACCAACACCAGCAGATGACACGGCTCCCCAATCCATCACTGATTGTGGAAACTTCACGCTAGACTCAATCAGCTTGCATTGTGTGTGTCTCCACTCTTTCTCCAGACTCTGGGACCTTGATTTCCAAACTAAATGCAAACTTTACTTTCATCTGAAAACAAGACATTGGACCACTGCACAACAGTCCAGTCCTTTTTCTCCTTGGCCCAGGTGACACGCTTCCGGCATTGTCTCTACCATGAGTGGCTTGACACAAGGAATGTGACAGTCGTGGCCCATGTCCTGGATACGTCTGTGTGTGGTGGCTCTTGAAGTCCACTCCTTGAGAAGTCCACTCCTTTTCTAGATAGTCCTTTCTAGGTTGTGGTTATCCCTGTTGCTTGTGCACCTATTTCTATCACTCATTCTCCTTCCACTCAACTTTCCATTAATATGCTTGTATACAGCAGGATGGTGTCAGTGACTGCCTTCTGGACATCAGTCAAGTCAGTCTTCTCCATGATTGTGTAGCCTACTCAACCAGACTAAGGGACAATTTTAAAGGCTTAGGAAACATTTGCAGGTGTTTTGTGTCGATTATTCTAATTTTAAGAGATCTTTTGGGTTTTCATTGGCTATAAGCCATAATCATCAACATTTAACTTTAAATACATCTTTGTATACATTTTGTATACAAAATACTTTGTTTGTAATGAATGTATATAATGTGAGTTTCACATTTTGAATTTAATTACTGAAATACATTAACATTAATGACATTCTCATTTACTGAGATGCACCCGTATCAGCCTCAGTAGATTATTAGAGTTATGACTGAAGTTAGTTCTTACAACATTGATCAGAATATTTACATTTTTATTAGCAGTAAAAAAGACATAAAATAAAATTATATAATGGTATCATGTACCTGTATTAATGTAACAGAGTTGTGTAATGTTGAGTCGTGTAGTTCGGTTGCTGACTGGATTAGAAGCTACACAGGTGTAAGTAGAATTGTTTGAGACTGTTATATTCAAAGAGAGAGAGAGATGATCACTAGAGTCTGTGCTGTTGATGCTGGAGATTCTCTCTTTCTCTTCAAACCAGGACAAGTTCACATCCTTCCCATTCTCCACAGTGCACAGAGGACAACATGACCCTCCCTGACTCGCTGAATGTATTACAGCTTGATTTCTGATGACTGGCTTTGATACTGGAGCTAGGTAATACAAAATGTAGTATAAACACAAGATATTTTTACTGTTGATGTTATACAGAAAAATACAAGTACAATATTATTATGTCAACATAATATAAACCATAAAATATCATAGCACTGGAGAAGTAAACTGAATTTTTTTTTTGTTGGTAGCTATGACTAGCATTCTCTGCCTAATCTACTGGAGATTCAAGATGAAACTGACAGGTCTCAGCACGCACAGATAGTATCTTTTATAACTCAAACATCATGTTGGAGCTGTCTGCCAAATCACAATTTTTTTTTTTGACATATGGTGTAACCATATGACACAGTGAGGCAAGTCTCTATTAGAGTGAATTTGCAAATTTATTGTCTTTAAAAATGTTTTACTTATAATAAAACCAATTCCATTTGGATTATACAAAATATTTTAATAGTTTTGGACATGTTTACTACATGCTACCTCTATTCCTTCATTTCTTTGAAAAGCCTGTATAAATAGGTTTCAGTGTAAACGTATATAAATCCTAATCCTAAATTTAAATACAACACAAAACCTAATTCATATCTTAAACAAATTCTAACTCTGCTGATAATCACCTTAAGTATATTATTTATTCATATTCCACCTCATTCTGTAAATATAGACTTAATATTTACTCACAATAGACATTAACTCTGAAACTCCAGTCTGAAGTTTTCCCAGCAATGATCTGTAATTTATAAAGTCCAGAATCGTCTCTGCTGATGTTTCTGATGGTTAAAGATCCACTGTTTCTGTTCAGCTGCAGTCTGTCTCTGAATCTCTCTGTGTAATAGTCTATAACAGTCTCTCCTCTAAAGACCCGACTGTCCACTATGTTTATATCTGCTTTCTCAGGTCCATAGAACCAAAGGATCTTAGCATCACTCTGAACTGCAGTTAATCCAGTGTGAATTATCACAGTGTTTCCCTCCAGCTCCTGCAGTTTAACAACTTCTTCTCCAGCTGTGGACTGCAGACCTGAAACAATGTTAGTAGCAGGACATAATCCTAGTGGTCTACTCAAGTACAGAAGATGAACACATGTCAATCAATTTATAGGAAGCCACTATCTCAGAAATTTTAATAAAAAAAAAACCCTAAGTCCATCAAGTCTGATTACACTGACTGCTCTCAAGATGGGGGAAACAAAACAAAGAGAAACACCAAAGGACAGTGCCCTCACTCACTTAATAATTTAATGTTCAAACATCCAATGTTGCTATAATACACGAACAAGCATTTACAGTGAAACTATTTGCATAAAGAGCTTAAAGAGCGGTCAAATATCGCTCTTAAACCGGATTGACCACTAACTGCACAAATAAAGAGCTCCACGATTTTAAAGTGACTTACAGCAGAAAAGCAGGTAAATAACAGCTCCAGGAATCCTGTACACTGAGGACATTTTAGGGTGACATTCTACTCAGTAAACTGTGTCAGTAAACTCTTCAACTCCATCGCGATTTTTTTTCAGCTTCAGAGAAAAAACATGTTGGCTGATGAGTCCGCTGTGGATTGGGGGAGGGCTAAATATAGCCAGTCGCCACAATGCACTGAATTAGTTCACAGCCCGTTTTACAGACTGATAAAAACCAGAGAAATTAAGCTCCACTTCTGCTGCCTGTTATTTTATACTTCAGCACTCTCAGCAAAGCTAAGGTAAATACAAACAAATTCTTATAAATTGTAATCAAACTCTTAGATATTTAAAAATATTTGTGATGAGTGAAGGATGACTTTTGCACTGTACAATTTATTAATGTATAAAAACAAAGTATAACATTTAAATAAATATATAAAAAAGTGGGACTGTCTGTGAGGAGTTTGGTGTGTTCTCCCCATGTCTGTGTGGGTTTCCTCCAGGTGCTCCTGCTTCCTGCCATGTTCCAAATACACACATTGGTAGGTGGTTTGGCTACTCAAAAGTGGCCATAGGTGTGTGGCATCTCCAGGGTGTGTTCCCATCATTCGCTCAGTGACACCCTTGCTTATCCAAATCCAGACCCAGACTCCAGAAGAAGTTTTCTTCTTTTCACTGCACTGCAGCCACTGTATGGATCGGTTAAAATTAATCCAATTTCTTTGAATAACTTTTTATCTCCAAAATAGACTTCAGTGTAACATTACTTAAATACCTAAACTAATATTTCTCTATAATCTGAATTAGGTTGCATGTACATTCATAGACCTCATCCACAATGCTATTACTTTATGTGAGGAATTATGAGATAAATGTCCTATAATAAAAAAAATAAATAAATAAGAAGAAGCTATAAGTATAAGGTTAATTTCATGAAGGCAAAAAGATGAAAACAGGAGACAAAAAGTAAAACTATACATGTAAAGATACTAAAATAGCTGATGCCAATAAAAACCCTGGGGAAAACAGTCTGAATGTTTCCAGACAACATGCTGTATGTCCTCATGACCTCATTTGTATTTATATAAATAGAAGAAGATAATTTTAGATATATATCTGAGTATAGTAAGACCTCTACTGCTGCACATTTATTTAAGAACGAGTTTTGCCACACTCAGAGAGTCAATATATTTTTTACTAGAACATATATTTGTGTAGCTCCGGTTTCCTCCCACAGTCCAAAAACACACGTTGGTAGGTGGATTGGCGACTCAAAAGTGGCCGTAGGTGTGAGTGTGTGAGTGAATGTGTGTGTGTTGCCCTGTGAAGGACTGGCGCCCCCTCCAGGGTGTATTCCCACCTTGCGCCCAATGATTCCAGGTAGGCTCTGGACCCACCGTGACCCTGAATTTGATAAGCGGTTACAGATAATGGATGGATGGCTGGATATATTTGTCTATTGCTTCGCTTTCCCATGCTCTTAAGAATTATATTTCAGTGTACACACCCCATTTTCAAAAAGTTGGGAAACTGTAAAATGTTAATAAATAAAGAATGCAATGATGTGCAAAACAATTAAGCCTAGTATTTTATTTAAAATAGTACAAAGACAAAATTTTAAATGTGAAGGGGCAACAAGACTGATATAAATAGACTGATAAATTTGTGTAATACTAGAAACCGTAACAAATGAGGTTAATTGGCAAATGGTCAGTGACATGACTGAGTTTAAAAAGAGCATCTCAGAGAGGGATCTGTCAAGAGAAAAATGTGGAGGGGTTCACCATTCTGTAAAAGGCTGGATAGGCAAGTAGTGAAACAAATCAAGGATATAATATCAAAATGTAATATTGCAAAGGATTTCGTTTACAGCTCATAATATCATTAAATGTTTCAGAGAATCTGGAGAAATCTCTACAAGGCACAGGGCTCAAACCCAACATTGGCTGGCTTGTTGGGTCTCTCAGGTGGCAGTGAATTAAAAAAATTGGAAATTGGAAATCAAAAATGCTTAGGTGACTTGCACATCTGTGAAAGCACCATTAATACTGAATGATATACACAGGTGTCGGAGTAACATGATGTCATCAAGACAACGACTTTTTCAGGGAAGGCCTTGCACACCTTGCACTAGCTTTGCACTAGTTGCACTTTAATGTTTTGTATTGTCTTATGTAGCACCTTGGTCCTGGAGGAACGCTATTTCGTTTCACTGTGTACTGTAAACACTGTATACTGCTGAAATGACAATAAACTTCTTGAACTTGAACTTGAACTTGATTTTAGTAAAATCAGGTCAATTCACCTTCTACATGGATTACAACAGCATGGTTCCTTAGTAAAAGAGTCCGGGTGCTGAACTAGTCCAGACTTGACACCCACTCAACAAAGTGGAGAGCCAGAGCTGTTGAAATCCTGTAACAAACAAGAATAGAAAAAGGTACACTTCCAAAACTGGTGTACTCAGTTCCCAAGCGCTTACAGAGCATTGTTTGTATAGATAGATAGATAGATAACCTTTATTGTCATTGCACATGTACAACGAAATTGAGCAGCAATCCTTAAAGTGCTTAAACAAACAAAAACAGTAGAAACATGCAGGTATTTTACAATATAAGTAACAAATTATTGCACAAGCCCTGAGTAGTTGAAGAGATTAACGTGCATGTGTTTGCTGTGTATTACACAGGCCGTGAGTGGCTTAAGAGATTTGTGTGTTCAGTTCCCGTACAGCACTGGAGTAAAAGCTGTTTTTCAGTCTGTTTGTCCTGGATGTGATGGACCTGAAGCGTTTTCCTGAGGGCAACTGTTGGAAAAGATGTCCAGGGTGGGAGGAGTCTTTAAGTATATTGGCTGCCCTGCTGAGGCAGCGGAAGCTGAACAGATCCTCCTGGGCAGTGGACAGCCAATGATCTTCTGGGCCATGTTGATCACTCTCGGTAGTGCTCTCTGTCACTCTCTGTAGTTTCCTCTGGAAGTCTATGACCAGTTCTTTTGTTTTGGTGGAGTTCAGGGAGAGAATGTTCTCTGCACACCATTCCGCCAGTCCCAGAACTTCATCCCTGTAGGCGGTCTCATCTCCACCAGATATGATTCCCACCATGGTTGTGTCATGAGGTGTGATACTGGGGGCTGCACGATGAGATTAAAGCTCCAGCATAAAGAGCTGCTCTATGATAATGAGAAACAACTGCCAGT
This sequence comes from Hoplias malabaricus, assembly GCF_029633855.1. Classification (NCBI taxonomy): domain Eukaryota; kingdom Metazoa; phylum Chordata; class Actinopteri; order Characiformes; family Erythrinidae; genus Hoplias; species Hoplias malabaricus. The sequence goes on along the minus strand of NC_089801.1, from coordinate 11,964,992 downwards.
CAAATACACATTCAAATTTTAATCTATCATAATGATACTGTGTGACTAGGGAAATTACTAGGGAAATAATAATTATCTAATAGGCTGCTACCTAGAGCCATTATGGAAAATGCACATCACATGTTTGACTGTTTATCCCTCATCACCTATTTTTTTTTGTTTTTTGTTTCCACAGTGTGGGCTCAGCAGTCAGTGTATTGCAATAAACAAGTACAAAGTACTGTACAAAGCACAGAGATTCATTCTGTGTATCATTTGAATCTGTTATACTTGTTTTAGGTCACTAAACTATTTCAGAATGGTTTGTCTTTTCTCTGTATGTTTACCATGGATCTATAACCTTGATGTTTTTTCTTTGTCTGTTTTCGAATAAAATCCTACTTTCTCTCCTCACACTCACATGACTCTAACTCCTCTGATGACCTCAATCCATGAAGACTGACCATTGTAATGAGTGTCTATGAAATAACCACAATGAATACTACAGACTGCATCATTTTAAAAAAATGCTCACAAGGGAGGGAGGATTTCCGGGATGGATCTGGTGGCTTAACCATACCCCCCTCTACACAGAACCGCACTCTCACGTGCTAAACTGCACCTCACTTCCTACATCTATGTACTATATGTTTTCTTCAAAAAAAGTGATCAGAAGTGTTGTCTGAATTGTAAATGTTCAAATAAAAAAAATATTTCAAAAGGTTTTACTTTGAGTTGCAGAATACACAACATTAAAGCACGTTTTTCTGATTCAGTGTGTCATGAATAGGGGAAGAATTAGTCACAGCCAACAGACCTCTAGCAACATTACACACCACAACAGTCACATTCAGATGATGAACCCTAAAAGACATTTAAAAGCTTGACATAATACAGCTTTTGTCAAACAGTATACTGAAAAAAAAAACAATTGACCCTGTTGTCTGATGTGTAATCTGTTTATTAAATATATGAAAATATTCTGTGTTTTTCTTACTGCAAAGTGTTCATGTGTTCCTGCATATGACAGATTATTGTTTTATCTTTACTAGTGCCCACAGACCACAGTGTAGAACTGATTCGTTGTCAAAGAGCAGCTCCAAATCTGCACAGATAGTCTACTGTTGTGTTGTAATGTCCTTATCTGGACATCAAAGCAGTAACCTCATCATTTCCCCCTCAGGAAATCACTAACGTCTGGATAGTGATTCCAGACTAAACTTTTCCTCTTCCCTGCTATTAATTCTGATGTTAAACCACACCCTCTAATGCTAGGGCTGAATCTCAAATGGCTTCCTACTCTATACATAGTGCCATGAAGCTCTGACAAGTTCTAAGTTTAAAAACAAAACAAAACAAAAACAACTTTGCACAAAAAGTATGTTTTTAAATTTTCCTTTTAAATGGAGAAGATTTGGTAATTTTTTCATGGGTGCCACCCACATACTCAGCTCATCCCATAGATGCATGTTCCTTATAAATGTGGCACCATTTAAAGGGGAAATTAACAGGCTTTCCACTGGTATAAGATTTATTGCCATGAAGCATTGTTACAACAAAGAAATAATCTACAAACACAAATTTTCTTTAATATTTGTGCTACGTTTATATAAAAGAAATAGAGAGAGAAATGAGTGGCTGTAATGTTGATGTAGAGGTAGTAAAATTACATTACAAATTTCATAGATCAGACTAAGACCAGCTGGCACACACATAATTCTCTTCAGTTTTAACATGATGATCATAATTTCTTATTTTGTGTGTTTCCCTTTTATGCTTTAATGACCGTATGTTCTCAAGCTGCATAAACTCCACACATAAAAGCCTCACAAGATGAATCCGGTTATACGGAAAAAAACTGCCTTAACTCAGTCAATATTACACATTTCCTTTAACTTAAATAGTGACCTAAAGCAGAATTTTTTCTTCCTTATTTTACTAGTAATAACTTTGTTTTAACAACTTTGAAACTTTTTTTTGTTTTTGTTTTTATTTCTATTTCCCAGTTTAAATAGAGTATGGACATTGAATATATTAGTTGCATATGGGATGTAGTCCCCCACCCTCTGTTTTTTTCTCAGCTTACAGTTTCTTGTATAAATGAATGTGAAACTGTAGTCTTTCATTTCACATCACTTCCTTTCACAATCTCATCATGTGAATGAGTAAACAGCTCAATATTCATCATTTGACCATAGAGATATCTTAAACCTATTATAATAATTATAAGCAGGTGTAGTATTATAAATGTTATGATTATAAATAATAGTAATAATATGCTCTAATTGGGTTCAACGTCATCACAACGCTACAGTCAAAAGATTTTAAGCAACACAATGCAGCGAGATCCTTATTAAAAGGAAATATAATAGATATTCCTATAAAAATGAAAGAGAACAAAAAAGAAAGCCAGCAGGTGTTTCTGTGGCAGATGGCCCTCATATCCAGTAACTGCTCTTTGTTAGTGAATGAAATATAATCTCTCTGCTGATTACAGGGGTTGGGTAATGAAACTGAAACACCTGTCATTTTAGTGTGGGAGGTGGTGGCCAATCTTCATTAACTGCACATTGCACCAGTAAGAGCAGAGTGTGAAGGTTCAGTTAGCAGAGGGTAAGAGCACAGTTTTGCTCAAAATATTGCAATGCACACAACATTAGGGGTATCATACCAGAGTTCAAAAGAGGACAAATTGTTGGTGCACGTCTTGCTGGCGCATCTGTGACCAAGACAGCAAGTCTTTGTGATGTATCAAGAGCCACGGTATCCAGGGTAATGTCAGCATACCACCAAGAAAGACGAAACACATCCAACAGGATTAACTGTGGACGCAAGAGGAAGCTGTCTGAAAGGGATGTTCAGGTGCTAACTCGGATTGTATCCAAAAAACATAAAACCACGGCTGCCCAAATCACGGCAGAATTAAATGTGCACCTCAACTCTCCTGTTTCCACCAGAACTGTCCGTCGGGAGCTCCACAGGGTCAATATACACGGCCGGGCTGCTATAGCTAAACCTTTGGTCACTCATGCCAATGCCAAACCTTAGTTTCAATGGTGCAAGGAGCGCAAATTTTGGGCTGTGGACAATGTGAAACATGTATTGTTCTCTGATGAGTCCACCTTTACTGTTTTCCCCACATCCAGGAGAGTAACTGTGTGGAGAAGCCCCAAAGAAGCGTACCACCCAGACTGTTGCATGCCCAGAGTGAAGCATGGGGTTGGATCAGTGATGGTTTGGGCTGCCATATCACGGCATTCCCTTGGCCCAATACTTGTGCTAGATGGGCGCATCACTGCCAAGGACTACCAAACCATCCTAGAGGACCATGTGCGTCCATGTGCATGGTTCAAACATTGTATCCTGAAGGTGGTGCTGTGTATCAGGACGACAATGCACCAATACACACAGCAAGACTGGTGAAAGACTGGTTTGATGAACATGAAAGTGAAGTTGAACATCTCCCATGGCCTGCACAGTCACCAGATCTAAATATTATTGAGCCACTTTGAGGTGTTTTGGAGGAGCGAGTCAGGAAACGTTTTCCTCCACCAGCATCACGTAGTGACCTGGCCACTATGCTGCAAGAAGAATGGCTTAAAATCCCTCTGAACACTGTGCAGGACTTGTATATGTCATTCCCAAGACGAACTGACGCTGTGTTGGCCACAAAAGAAGGCCCTACACCATACTAATAAATTATTGTGGTCTAAAACCTGGTGGTTCAGTTTCTTTGTCCAACCCCTGTAATCATAGATTATAAAACAGATGTTACACTGACACCTAGCGGATGTGATGTGTCAGAGGAAACCATTCTGTGGGGCTTTATGGTGCAAGCTTAATAAGTAATACGTAAGTATACTGTTTTGGTGCTGGTTTAGCTGGTAATCCAGTATGGTACTGCAGTAAGTTACCATTGTCCAAATCAATTTTCATATACAATCGTTTTCAACAACAGCAATTCTAAAAAAAATGTAATATATAAGGAATAACACTAAAATATTTAAACATTTTTCTGAAGATGTTGTGTGTGAAACTGAAGTCTATGCAGGGAACATGTGCAAATAAAATAGGGAAAAAGACAACAGTAGCTCAGAAGCTCTCTCTGGTTGTCTGTAGAAAACAGCACAGAATATTTGAGAGCACAGACTTTCTGAGGTCTTAGGACCTGCATTTTAAAAACAGCAAAACAACATCATATTTTCTCTTGGTTTCCAGAAAAGTGTCAATACACACACACTTTGCACAAATAACATAATAATTCAAAGAAGTTCATGTCTAATGATTCCCAACAGTGCTACAATGATATAGTCAGTGGTTCATCTGTAAAAAAAATCTAAAAAAAATTTGAAACACACACGAGAGGGGGTCTACAAATAAATGTTTTATTTTTCATAAGATGAGCCTACAATTGTACAACAGTTGCTGACGGTTTAAACTGACATTTCTTTCAGTGCATTGTGGGTATGTTTAGCCTCGCCCAGTGTGGTCACATCAGTTCTGTATGTGTTTCTCCGAAGCTCTGAGAAAATTCACTATGAAGTTGAAGAGATTACGGACATGGTTTACTGAGTAAAATGGAACCATTAAGATGCCCTCAGTCTACAGGTTTCCTGAAGCTGTTATTAACCTGCTTCTCTGCTGTAAGCAGTCTATTTGTTACACCACTTAGGAAGGTGGCTTTATCTATAAACTGAGATGGATTATGAGATTATTTTCTGTCCTATCACTAGATCATACTTGTTACTTACATTGTTTCAGGTCTGCTGTCCACAGCTGGAGAAGAGGTTGTTAAACTGCAGGAGCTGGAGGGAAACACTGTGATCATTCACACTGGATTAACTGCAGTTCAGAGTGATGCTCACATTCTGTGGTTCTATGGACCTGAGAAAGCAGATATAAACATAGTGGACAGTCAGGTCTTTAGAGGAGAGACTGTTATAGACTATAACACAGAGAGATTCAGAGACAGACTGCAGCTGAACAGAAACAGTGGATCTTTAACCATCAGAAACATCAGCAGAGAAGATTCTGGACTTTATAAATTACAGATCATTGCTGGAAAAACTTCAGACTGGAGTTTCAGAGTTAACGTCTATGGTGAGTAAATATTACATTTTCATCTTAATAGTTTATAGTGGCAGATTTAGGTATAATTTGTATAAGTAGAACTAGGTTCAGACTTTTAATAAATAGCAGCTAGCTGCTACCATGGAATTTATGTATATGGTTTGATTGAAAAATAATTTTTAGATTTATGTTCATGTGAGCTGAGTGACTGTAGGGACCAAAGTTATTAAAATAATAATAAAAAAACACAAACACAAAAAAAAAGTTCACATGGGGACATAAGTTAATTACCTGTGTTTTGTTTGTAATTACCCAACATACATTTAGTAATTTAAAAACTGTGCATATTGAACAGTACAAGGATTTATGGTAAAATATCTAATGCATTAATGAATATCTAATTACTTAAAATTACAGCTTGAAAATATTTGTGATGCTTCACTGACTTGTAATAAGGAGAACAGTCTGTCATTGCTACTCTGGGCTCAGCACTGCAGAAACTGCACTGTGGGACACTTGGAAGAGGGTATGAATAATATACGTTTTTTTCTATTCAATAGGTCCAGTATCAAAACTTGTCATAAGAAATCAAGCTAAAATATTGTCAGTGACTCAGAGAGACTGGTGTTCTCCTCTGTGCACTGTGGAGAATGGGATGGATGTGTACTTGTCCTGGTTTGAAGAGAAAGAGAGAATCTCCAGCATCAACAGCACAGACTCCAGTGATCATCTCTCTCTCTCTTTGAATATAACAGTCTCAAACAATTCTACTTACACCTGTGTAGCTTCTAATCCAATCAGCAACCGAACTACACAGCTCAACATTACACAACTCTGTTACATGAACACAGGTACATGATAACATTATATAATTGTATTTTGTGTCTTGTTTTTACTGCTAATAAAAATGTAAATATTCTGATCAATGTTGTATAGCAAGAACTAACTTCAGTCATAACTCTAAAAATCTACTGATGCTGATACGGGTGCATCTCAGTAAATGAGAATGTCATTAATGTTTATGTATTTCAGTAATTAAATTCAAAAAGTGAAACACAAAGTGATGCATTTAAAGTTAAATGTTGATGATTATGGCTTATAGCCAATGAAAACCCAAAAGACATTTTCTCAGAAAATTAGAATAATCAACACAAAACATCTGCAAACGTTTCCTAAGCCTTTAAAATGGTCCCTTACTCTGCACCAACAACACAGATTCCAGTGAGGATCTTTATCTATCTCTAAATATAACAAAACCAACCTATACTTACACCTGTGTAGCTTCTAATCCAGTGAGCAATCAAACTACACAGCTCAGTGTTACACAACTCTGTCACATTAACACAGGTACGTCAAAACTATTATTACACAGTAAATTCACCAGTGTTAAATCAACACTATTAGTGTTAAATTAATATGTTAGTGTAAAAAATTAACACTTTCTATATTACTGACACTCTAATGATGTTGAGGCACTTTATTAAAATTATGGCCTTTTAGTACATTTAAATCTTTGCCTTGGATTGTTCATAATGTGAACATAAAAGTGATTCATTCTGTCACTGTTTAACTTATAACAGAAGTATTTTTTAAGTATTATATTTATTTATTTATTATTATGTTTTTTAATAAACAGTCAAAGGACCATCTGAGAGAATTCCCATGAAGACAGAGGCTGTTGTGTTACTACTTGTCGGAATGATTGTTTTATCATTGATGTGTTGCTGGAAGAGGGCTGTGCCCCAAGGTGAAAATATACATGTTCTGACTTTCTTTGTGTTTTATATTTAATTGAGTATTTGCAATAATTCACAATTCTTGTTTGTTTTTAGATACTGAGCTGTGTTATACAGAAGTTATTTATGAAGAATTCAAAAGAAGCTGCTGAGGTATTGGTGGAAAAATTAATTATTAATGATTAAAATTGATGTTATCAAATTATTGAATTATCATTATTATTATTACTATTTAATATTCATTATTTTAAGCTAGTGTCTTGCACCATTATTGTTTCTACATGTACAGTAATTAATCTTTTGCACTGGAAACCTACACTTGATTCCTTAATCTGCACCGGAAGTGATTGTCCGTGCTAAAATACTTAAACATTGTTAATCTGTTCTGACTGGAATCACGGACTAAAGTGAGCCAGTACAAAACTGAAATGATTAGAATGTGAGTGGAAATATTAGAATAATATCTTTCTAAACACTGCTTTATTAGAGGTAATAGCACTGGCATGGACTTATTATGGACTCATGGAAGTTATTATGTTAAATCATTTCCCGGTTTTCGAGGAAGCACAGATACTACTAGATATTAAAGGCTGGCTCTTATTTAATTAAAGGCTTTTAATTCAATTTTAAACTGAGGCTGGTGCTGTGTTACTTTGTCCCACTGTTTGGGTGATGTTTGGGGAAGAGTGACACTGGTGAACCTGGTGATTTCTCATGGTACTGAAGGGCCAATGCAGTGTTTCAGTGAGTTCAGTTATCCTGATTTGATTACAAACAATTATTTCTGCTTTTTGTAGTTTTTTTGCTACGTTTCTGCTCCGTATTGGACTGGTGTGCTGATTTGTTTTACAGGAAAGTTGTGAGAGTGACTACACAACATCGCCCTCTCGTGATCAAAACGTGTGTCCCATGTCTCATCATATTTTCACCTAGAACAGAACCTGCTCAACAATTTAAAGCTCTTTCGTTTTTCCTGGATAAGTGTGTGATCTGTGAGATGCTGACAGCAGTTGATGAGTTTCTAAATGTTTTGCTGTTTTCTGCAGAACTGTTTTTACAGAATATAAAGTTAGTAATTATTTTCTTTTTCTTTCTGCTGCTTTCTCTAGCTAGAAATCCAGCTGTCTCTGTCTTACCTTGGTCTTTTGTAAAATGCCATTGTAAATAAAATTGTATTTTACAATTTAACAAATGAATGAATTAATTAATTAATATATGGTCAAACATTAAACTAACACCATAGCCAAATATGAAGGGTTTGTGACAGAATGTACGCTTGAATCAGAAGAGACAGTTCTACTGAGGTTTTGCAGATAGATAGTGTTTGTGGTTTGTAACTGAAACGGTGCTGAATGGTCATTTGCAACTGATGTCCTCAGAATATTCGAAGAGTTGAAGTATTCAAACTGTCATGAATTGCTTGTCCAAAACAACATCCCTGCAGGCCGTTAAAGAAACACGCAGAGTGTCTGTCACACAGCTCCAGTGTTCTGGGGTCGTGGGTTGGAGCCCCAACCCCATCACTCTCTGTGAGGGTTTTGTGTGTGTGTGTGTGTGTGTTTGTGTGTGTGTTTGTGTGTGTGTGTGTGTGTGTGTGTGTGTGTGTGTTCTCTCTGTGTCTGCATGGGTTTTCTCCCAGAGCTCTCATGCCAGTGTTGGTAGTGGATTGGTTATTAAACAGAGTCCTAGTGATTATGTGAGTACATGTGTGATACACTGTGATGGACTGGCATCCAATCCAGAGTGTGTTCCTGCCTTGTGTCCAGTGATTCCTGGTGGGCTCTGGACCCACCACAAACCTTAACTGGTCACAGCAGTAAGTGAATGTATGAATGAATAAATATAGAGCGAGATCCAGAGTTGCCACACACCGGTAGACACCCATCTAAGCCCCCAACAACAACACATCTCACTACAATCCAAGCCTTAACAGGCACACAAACATACAACAGCTAGATCTCCTTAATAACCCCTTATACCATGAACCGATATAGGAGCAGTGCACACTGGGGGCTCTCCTGTGAATCCTAGTCACACCCAGAGTCCTTGAGCTGTCACAATGCTTTATTTGCACAGATACCATATGGTTATTTTCTGTATTGCAAAATCATTTGAACAACACACACTAAAAAAACAATTCTGTGACCACGTTGTTTAGCCTTTCATTTTCTGTAAAAGCCTTTTTGAAGTGACAAGTTCAGTTTGGTAAACATCAGGTTGGTATGTGTCAATGCCATAAAACCCATAAACACACAAGTACTGTGTACAAGAACTGGAACCACAAAACCCAGGTACAAATTTGAGTTCAAACATATTTCCATTGGGTAGAACAGGCCACATTCACATTCTGCAGCAGACCCTCATACATTCTGACCTACATAGACACAACCACATTAGGTAGCATTATGACCCTGAACAGAGCAGCACAGATCTGATTTATAGGTCAATTTTTACAGCATTTAACAGTCTTTAACAGAGCATCTGTTTTCATGCAATACTCAAAAACTTGCAGTAACCATCACTGTTTAACAATTTGAAAAATGACAAGAAAATGTGTTACTCTGAACTGGATAAGGGGTTACAGATGATGAATGAATGAAAGAACAAAAGAATGGGCCTTTCCCTCAGAGCAATTCATTGGCAGTGTGTGTGTTTAAGGGTTTAAGTAGGTGAAGGTGTTGGGGGTTTAAGACCACTGTGGTAAAGGCTGTCTCTATTGTTCCCACACTCGTCTTTTAAGTTTGTATCCATTTATGATCTTATCTCTGTACAAACACACGCAGTGACTTATATTGAGAGAATCATAGCACATCATAACATTTAAGTGGTTGTAAATCATTTTTGAAATCAAATATTCATTTGTCAAAATAATAACTGACATAATTTAATCATTATATTTGATACTGATACTGAACACTGAACTGTATAAAATAATATGTGAACATTAATTTAAACAGGTATTTTGGCTGTTCCATAGACCACTCCTGAGCGAGCGCCACGCCCATATTTTACATTTTGGGAATTAAAAAAAAAACATTCTACAAGTTAAACACACATCAGAATTTTGTAATGACCTCATTATTTACAGGGTCCAATGACGAGTGTAAATATTCACCCAACAAACATGTCAGGTTTTGAAATGTTTACTGCATAATGTGATAGCAGTGACACTATTAATTAATGTCACAAATTATAGCTTGGCATGAATCTATCTAAAAATTCCAGCAGGACTTCAGTGATCTATTGTGCTTGGAATAGATTAATACTGTAGTGACGCTGAGCTGAATTTCATTTTGCTCCATTGGTAACTCTTTGGGGTTAAGTGTAATATTAAACCAGGAACATTACACTGTCCAACCTTTTTTTATCCACCTGCTTTGTGAATGTTTCTTCTGAAATCACTGCATTAATGGGGTGTTTGATGACATGATTTATAACAACAGGCTTGTGTCGATTATTCAGGGAGTCCCATTTTATTAATAATGATTTTTATGGAACACAAGTAGGGAGTAGGGTGCACACAATTAAATGATTTTGTCTGCAGTGAGTGTACATCAGTTGGCCTTAATGTTTAAAGTGTATCTCCAAACTTAAGGTAAGACCAGTCCTGTTTAATAAATGTTGTTTACGTTTCAGTACCTAAGGATGTTGTGTGAGCCCATTTGCAGCAAAAAACAAACAAACATATATTTATTATTTGGAAAAAAACATACTGTGAATTTTGTGCCCGCGACACATTGAAAAATCAGATACCAACAAAAGACTGAAAATGTATTTCACCACTCTGAAAAAGACTGCACAAATAATAAAGTATAACATGTATAACATTTCTCAACTTAAACATACACAGAATCTGGAGATCATCTATGATTCATAATATCATTAAAAGTTTCAGAGAATCCACAGCACTCTCTGTAATCAAGGGTCTAGGTCCAAATCTGTGAACTTCACTGCAACCAGAAATGCAAGTTAAAACTCTACACAGAAGAAACCATATAAAAACAAGATCCAGAAATGTATTCTCTGGGCCCAAGATTATTTAAGATGGACTGAGGGAAAGTGTAAAAGTGTCTTTTGGTTGGCAAATGAAAATGTAAAATTATTTTTGGGAATCATGGTACACACTCTGGGCTAAAGGGGACAAGGACCGTCTGGCTTGTTATCAGTGGACAGGGTAACAGTCAGTATCCATGATGTTAGGAGGATTGTGGGTTCAAGTCCCAATCCGGGTGACTGTCTGTGAGGAGTTGGTGTGTTCTCCCTGTGTCCGCGTGGGTTTCCTTCAATTGCTCCGGTTTCCTCCCACAGGCCAAAAACACAAGTTGGTAGGTGAATTGGCGATTCAAGAGGGTGTGTCGGACTGTGATGGACTGGCACCCCCTCCAGGGTGTGTTCCTGCCCTGCGCCCAGTGATTCCGGGTTGGCCTGGACCCACCATGACCCTGAACTGGAAAAGCGGTTACAGATAATGAATTAGAAAGATTAGCTCAGAGGGACATAGTGCTCTTTTGTTGCAGCAGTAAACCATCTTGTTCTTTATTTTAGAAATAAAACAAATGCAAGTGAAACAATCACTATTGTTTGCCAAAGGAAACTGAAGATGTACATTTACTCTACAACAGGTTTGTTCAGTACAGAGCAGAGACTAAAACAAACTGGTCATTGAACATGCCTTCAATTCCACCCTTCATTCCAGATCAAACAGATGATCTAAGAAGCAAAGCTGAAGCATATGTTTCTTCCTTCTGACTTGACTGATACAGAAACTCAGCAGTGGTAAGAGTGAAACTCACATTTAATTTCATTGAAAGTCTGTGAAAATGCTGAAATGGAGCATGGAGATGGGAAACACTGCAACATACATCTCAGTGTTTAGTGAATGACAGTTACTTCTTACATGTACAGTCATATGCAAAGTTCTGGACACCACAGGTCAAATAACATATTTAAATGAAATACATTCACAGCCTCTACAGAGAACACCATTGTGAATATTTTAATGCACTCTTACTGTTTATTTGCTCATGTAACAATATACTAATGTGTAATCACTCAGAGTGAATAAAATAAATGTGGCCTGTTACAACAAGGTTACAACAAAATTGGAGTTTTGTGTTAAATTTCCCCCCAATGTTTTTAAAATCAACAGAAACGTGAACTAAAACTAGACGGATTTTAACAGCAGGCGTGAGCAAAATGTATGTTACTTTATCTCTAAATATTGTTTGACTGTGGTGAAAGCTCTGTTTTATAAAGAGTTCTGCTGGACAATGACTTTGGAAATGACTCTATTTACAGGGTGATGGAGACAGACGCTGTGTTGTTGCCTCCCTATTAAAACCATGGCTGGAGCAGGGCTCTTTACTGTAAATATTCTCAGTACATGGAGGAATGAAAAACTCAAACAGCTCTCAGAAATATCTGAGATTCCTTTGGGCATTAAACCCCTGTCTGGACAGTGTTGGATGAGCTTGATGGAGTTTAATGGGACTGTTTTTGTAGTGTGTCCTGGTCGGTAGGTGAATGTTTTCCAGTTTAAGACTTTTCTACTTTACATAAACAAATTACCTTTAAAATAGAGGTTTATCCGTCCACTGTGAGTTTGCTGTGTGCAAAACAGTAAAGGACACACGGTTTTATTAAAATATGAATGACGACACTGTCCTACGTCATCATGAAGGAGGAGAAAACAGCTGAAAGTTCGTCGCCATTTCGAGACGAAGAGAGAGAGAGAGACATCGCTCCGAGAGCAGGGTTCCTCTACCTTTCTGTAAATAGTTTCACTAGAAGAAAGAATGGAAACACTGTTGACAAACTACTTCTGGACATGCCTTCAATTCCTTCTGTTAATAAACTGGACACTGTTTGGTGACTGTGGCTGAGACAGGTCTCTGGTCTGAACTGGTTTACAGAGCTGTGTGGAGTTCACTGTGCGCGAGACGACGGTAAGTGAAAGTCTTTACACTCATTTTATCACATTTACTTATCCATAAATTAACTAAATTATCTTCACTGTCACTTATTAACCATAAGAAAGTAATATTCAGGGATGGATTTTCTGAAATAAATAACAAGCTGATCATTTCAGTGATTTAAAAGAGCAGTTTTTATAATAAATAATATAAATTTATTTTCATAATCTAGGTTTTTTATTAGATTTTATGTGACTTTGTTATTGCCTGAATAAAAGGAAGCTAGCAATATAACGTACAGTGATACAATATGCATATGCATTTTTTATTTAGTTTTTGTTTATTGTTCAGGTGATCTAACATTCAAGGTCACAGAGAAAAACAATACAATTAAATAATGCAGTATAAAATCAATAAAAAAATAATCTACAACATTTGTGAATGTGGCTGAGACAGATTTGGTTTAAACTCGTTCTCAAAGTTCTCGTTCTCAAAGTTTTGAGGAGTTCACTACAGAGGTACAGTAGGTGAAAGTTTTCAAATGATTGTAAAAAAAAAGTGTCTTTAATCCTCTGTGGAGATGAGCTGCATTAATACAGAATTACATACAGTGCAATCTTTTATGAAAGGGAGTAAAGCAGCAATGCAAATTATGTATGATCTATTGTGAAAACATTTACTCAAATTATATATCCACTAGATACTGACATTTCAGAATAGAGTTGAAGTGATTATAAAAAGCTGGTAATAAGTTCAGTTTTGTTTAAAGTGTAGCTTGTTAAAACTGAATAAAGAAATATAAAAGTAGCACCTCCAAGGTGGATGATGTATTTTAGGAAGTTAAATCTGTTTGATGGGGCAGTAATATATTCTTTTATTTTACTGACTGGTTATGAACAGTGTACTATAAACTTGCGTTTCTTAACCCTGGTCCTGGAGGCACCATGCCCTTCACATTTTAGTGGTGACCTTCCACTGAAACGGAAACTCTGAAACTACTTGCTCATTAACTTTTAATCAGGTGTGTTGAAAGAAGGGAAATGAATAAACATAAGCAGGGCAGGGTGTGGCCAGGACCTGGGCTGAGGAACATCGTGCGAAACCTGAACACTTTCTGAACACTAGGAGGCGATGTTGTAATGAAACAAATTATATTGGTCAAAATTGATCTACTTGACATGAAACCCTTTCTTCACCATTAAACCTGTACAAATGTGTTCAGACTCTTACTCTATACACTGCTCCAAATGCTCTGATCATGAACTAAAACATGAGGAGGCAGTGTGTGGGACTGAACCTGAAGCTGCTTTTGTTGGTGTTTCTCTGTGACTGTGGTTCCTTGATGACTCCATTCGATATTAATTTCTATCTCACTTCAACATTGTTTGTCTGAGTAGTTTAAAGGCATCATGTGCAAACACTGGTGCTTGAGTTAAGAGTGGTTCTAATGTGTCAAATAACACAAAGGCTAAAGCTAAGCCTGTTTGCATGGCAAAAACAGGTTGAGACAGGTTTACAGCATAACGACATACTGAAACTGAAACATCAAAAATGTTGTTGTCCTTTTAGGTGCGACTAAGAATTTCCTCTAACAATACCTGTGTCAGTAAAGGTAGGAGAAAAACAGGCTGAATACTGAGTAAAACAAGGCAGCATTTAGTAAAATAGCATTACAAGGATATAGGAGTGGTGAAAATCTTAGGTCATGATATCCGAGTACACCACTGAGTCACTCTGGTCTTGAATTTCTGTCCCTCTGGTAACTTTGCTCTATAAAAAAACACAACAAGACACTTACATTAAAAAAGGGAAAACAATGTTTAGACACATATTTATATATATATAACAAGAGAGAGAGAGAGAGAAAGAGAGAGAGCGAGAGAGAGAGAAGTACAACTGAGAAAACATCACAGTGCATGAACATCAATAAAATCGAAAGCAAACAATACACTGGAGAAAATGTATTGTAGGAGTCCCAGCCGTTGAACAACCCAAACTGGTTGTGCCCACTATCCCTGCTCCCTCATGTTCTTTTAAAAAGCCTATTCGTCCGCACACATTCAGATTCATAATTCATAGCAGGAACCCTGTTCAATCAAAAAGGAAAAAAAATTGAGGTGCTCTGCAATTATTTGAGAAATCACCACTAAAGCCAGAAGATAAGAACATTTCATATTCAGAGATCTCAAAGGCGACTTAAATCACCAGGGCATATGTTTCTATATGTACAATAACTAACTCAAACACACCATCTATTGACTTGTGAGAAAAAACCTAATGTTGTACAAGAAAAAGGTATTTATCTGTTCAATAATAATACAAATTATATTATAATTTGCATATTCAAAACATGCTAATGCTAATTCTAGATGCAAATTGTGGCACATTTGCACTTGTTAAGGAGCAGCCCTAATGTCCATTTTTATCCCCCCACTGTGCTACTTCAAGATTTTGCCATAACATTCCTGTTGTCTTGATGTAATCAAAAATGAGGCAGTTAGACACACCCAGTGGCCGCAGATGACCCTATTAAGGAGGCATGACAAAGGCAGAAATTTTAGCCCTCCCACCGGGCCCTGCTGATGCACCGGAAGTGACTTAACGAACCCTAGAGACTTCTTTCACAGATTAAATGGAGGAGAGACACGGCAAAATAACAGAAGTATAAATACCAGATTGTATTTCTTCACATTTTTGTTAATTTTATTGCTGCTGCATTTTAAAGTTTGTAATGGTTAATTACAAGAGGCCAACAGATAAAAAAATTTTTTTGAACTCCACATTAAACACACACACACACACACACACACACACACACACACACTAGAGGCAGTGAGCACTCATGCACCAAGGACACCTCAGCCTTAAATGCTGAAGGAGGAGGCAATATTGTTCTTTCATTTTCCTACCCCCAATTTTTTGTTTAGGCCACTGGGGTACGCCCAAAATAAACACCCCAATTTAATCTCAATTTACTTCTTCTCATCTCATCACTGAAACATCCAACATATATATATTGTGCAGTTCATACTGATGTTTTTTATGAACAGACACTCTTCTAATTCCGTCTGGTGATGCTTATATTTAGGTTTCCAAATAACCTTAAAACAGTTTAAAAGTAAGCACAGTAGTGTTGCTGTCACACAGCTCCAGGGAACTGAAGGTTGTGGGCTCAAGTTCTGCTTTGTGTGACGGTCTGTGATGAGTTTGGTGTGTTCTCCCCATGTGTGTATGGGTTTCTTTTGGGTGCTCTGGTTTCCCACATGGTTAAAAACCACACATTGGTAGGTAGATTTGGCGACTTAAAAGTTTCCATAGTTGTGAGTGTGTTGCCCTGTGAAGGAGTTGTGCTCCTTCAAGAGCTTGTGTTCCCACCTTGTGTCCAGTGATTCTGGGTAGGCTCTGGACCCACCGTGACCCTGAACTGGATAACGGTTACAGACAATGAATAAATTAATGAATGTGAATACTACCTCAAGAGCTTTGTTTGAATTCTGAGCAGTAGTTTTCACTTCAGCATAATTCAGGTAATCTTCAGATTCTGGATGTAAAAAGGGAACATAGTGTGTTGTATAAATTAAAAATTAATCTATCATTGATAAAACACAATATTAATTGTCTTTGTACAATTACTCACTTTGTTGTTTCCTCTTTTTTTTCCAACACCATGTTAATGATATTAATGATCCAGCAACAATCACTCCAAGTAATGTCAGGACAAGCGGGGTAATGATGATATGTTTTTCGTGAGCACTTTCATCTAAAAATTAAAGAATTAGCTAAAGTTAATTAAAAACTCTTTTACAACTAATTATATTTCTGTAATTATACAATGTGTCAGTGGAACACCTGAGGAACTAGTAAAAAAATTGTGTTTAATTGCTGCTAATCAACTATAGATCAACTGTCTAGAGCAGTTTATTTAACAACAAAGACAAAAACATATGTGCAAATAAAACATATACCTGTGTTAATGTAACAGATTTGTGTAATGTTGAGTTGCGTAGTTTTGTTGCTGACTGGATTAGCAGCTACACAGGTGTAAGTAGAATTGTTTGGGATGGTTAAATTCAGAGAGAGAGAGAGATGATCACTGGAGTCTGTGCTGCTGATGCTGGAGATCATCTCTTTCTCTTCAAACCAGGATAAGTTCACGCCCTTGCCGTTCTCCACAGTGCACAGAGGAGAACATGACTCTCTTTGACTTACTGAGAGTTTTGCTGTTTGTTTCTTATTTCTTATGGATGGCTGTGATACTGCAGCTAGGAATTGCAAAAAAACAAAAATAAATAAATAAACAACACCATTACAGTAGAAGTATTGCAGAGAAATACAATTACCAAAATATTATTAAACACAAAATCAAAGCACTGGAGGAATAAACTGCAATGTAAATGTAAAGACAAGACTGTCCTCCTAATCTCACACTGTGGCTGCAGGATGAAACAGACAGGTTGTAGCATGTCTAAAAATTACTGCAACTCATAAACAGCCAATGTGAACAGTGAGCCAAATCTCTATTCAGCAGAAAAAAACATTCTGGCACTTAAAACTAAATTTTAACCTAACGGATACTAAACTTAATTCTAACCTTATTCTAATTTGAACAATAATACTCACTAACATCCACTTTAGAAGTTGAATCATGTTTCACTGCATTTTGAAATTTAAGAATTCTACATTTACTCACCGTAGACATTAACTCTGAAACTCCAGTCTGAAGTTTTTCCAGCAATGATCTGTAATTTATAAAGTCCAAAATCTTCTATGCTGATGTTTCTGATGGTTAAAGATCCATTGTTTCTGTTCAGCTGCAGTCTGTCTCTGAATCTCTCTGTATTATAGTCTATAACAGTCTCTCCTCTAAAGACCAGACTGTTCACTATGTTTATATCTGCTTTCTCAGGTCCATAGAACCACAGAATGTGAGCATCACTCTGAACTGCAGTTAATCCAGTGTGAATGATCACACTGTTTCCCTCCAGCTCCTGCAGTTTAACAAACTCTTCTCCAGCTGTGGACCGCAGACCTGAAACAATGTAAGTAGCAGATTCAGTCAAACAAATGGTGTAAAACAAATTAAATAGTCCTGAAAATTATCATTAAAACAGAAATTAACCTATTTTAAAAATGATAAAATATATAACAGTGTTATTTGTTATTTTCATCATAGTTCAAATGAGAACAGAATTCAACAAAGCAATATTTTTTTCTGGAGACTTGTGTTGTGGCACTGAGGGATTCAAAAGTCATCACAAAAAATACTAATGTACCTGAACCTACCTTTAATTTCTCCATCATTCATCAAAAGCTCATTGTTACTGCTTTTTTACTATTCACACTACATAAAGTCTCTTTAATAAACAAGTATCAATATAACTGCACATCACAGTGATATAACATCACAAAACAGTGCTATAACTTTTCTTAATCCTCTTCTAAATAACAGAAACACGTCTATATTTACAGCGGCACTATAAACTGAGCTGAAAGAACAAAGACGAACCGCGTTGAAACCGGACTGACCACTAACTGTTAAATTCAGAACTCCACATTTTCTAACAGACTTACAGCAGAAAAGCAGGTAAATAACCGCTCCAGGAATCCTGTAGAGTGAAGACATGTTGGAGGTGCCATTCTACTCAGTAAACGGTGTCAGTAAACTCTTCAACTCCATCGTGAATCTCCTTCAGTTTTAGAGAAAACACAGAGCTGATGAGACAGTGAGGGCGAGGCTAAACATGCCCACAATGCACTGCGGGAATTAAAAAGCAGATTTGAACTTAAACTGAGCCTTGCACTGTACTACACTCAGACTCTTACAAACTGATATCAAACACCAGAGATTAAATACAGCTTCACTTTCAGTCTTATGTTATTTTATACTGGAGCACTCTCAGCACAGTTCACTTCAGATGAACATTGATAAGTTATTTATCAGTGTATTTCTTTTTTTTTAATACTCTTTAAAAGCACTATGTGCATGTATTTTGGCAGTAAGGTTGGTATTATGTGTAAAAGCAAATGTTTATAACTTAAAAACAAATAATAAAAGTTAAATTGCAGAGATAATTGGAGCTCACAAATGAATACATTTTCTTTAATAATGTAATATGTAAATTGTACATGTAATGCAACATGTAACAATAAATCAAACTAAACAAGTAACACAAAGTCATTGGGTTCTTTCTTCTTGTTTTCCCACACTCTCAAATTATATTTCAAAATACACTGAAAATGTATAACTTATAAAAATAGTTTATTACTTTCACTGCATCCTCTCGTTCCCTGATATTATGAAAAAGATTTAGATGTGATACAGTGAGGCCACATTTGAAGCTGAAACCCACCACTTCCGTTATAATGTATGAGACTTAAGATGGGGGGCTGCTGAACACTGCCAGTGTGATGAGAGTGCACCAACCACAGAAAAGAGAACCATGCAAAAAAATGAGATCCTCCTGTTTTTAAATTGATTTGTTAATTAATTAATTTATTTATTTTATTGCACTTGCTGCCAGTTTTAGGATTCAAGGACTTGCTTTTAGCTCAGAATATTAATTTTTAGTATTAAATGACTGAATAAAGCGCTATTGCCAATCAAACTCAAACTCAAATTTGAATCTATCGTACTGGCTTTGTGTAGCTAGGGAAATATCTGCTGAAGTGCAAGGGAAATATGCAAAACTTACTATACACTCAATTTACTGTGGTGAATTGCACAGTGGAGTTTTGGTTCGTGTTGGAGGACCTAATGCATCTTTCCTCCATTTTGCAATTATCCACAGATCAGTATCAAACTGTTGTAATGCAACTGGCTGCTGCTGAGAGCCGTTATGGAAAATGGATGTCACATGATTTTATTGTTGATCCCTCATCACTTATTCAGTGTTTGTTTTTTTCTTTCCACAGTGTGAGCTCAGCAGAGTGGGAGGATATATAGACAGGTAAGTAGACTGTATAAAGCACAGTGAAACTGAAACATGTAATCAGCAAGTAAACAAGAGCCACAGGTACATGAAGCTGCAGGTTTTTATAAACACTTGACTTCCATCAGGAACATCCCTAAAATCCTCAGAAAATGAAACTAGTCTCTACTCCCTTAGTCTTTGTTTAAGGTTTTTAAATCATCTGTTAGTTCCATGACATGAAGTCACTTTAGACTGATGCTGAGATTAAAGTAATGTTATGTATCTGCAACTTTGCTCCTTCATCATTTCCACAATTTGATACCCATCCCACACTAATGTTTTAGCTGTTCTAATTGTACTCATACGTTTCACTTCTCCATTTTGTAGACTCTCTGTAACAAGTTTAAGGGGGAATCACCACAATGAAAACTGCAGAGTCAGGAAACAAAGCAGAGGCTCTTAACCAAAAGCATCATGTTTTCAGAGGGGAAGGGAAAATTGGGCGTGTGGAGCTGGAAATAAACCACACCCCCAGTGCACAAAACTACACCCTCTCATGCTATATTGCACCCAATCCTTCTCTTCTCTATTATTATTTAAAGTACAAATATGATGAAGTGAGTTTCTGAGGGCTTCATTAGAAACTCTGTCGTCTCTTCATCTTAACCAGTGCAGTGTAAGGCTTATAACATCTAGAATTCACCCACAGACCACAGTGATTTATAGCTGGTTTATTGTGAAGGAGCAGCTCAAAGTAAGCACAAATAGAATAGAATAGAATAGAATAGAATAGAAAGCCTTTATTGTCATTATACACAGCATACACAGTATACATAGTACAACAAAATTGGAAGCTGCTCCTTAAAAGTGCCCACAGTGCAATATTCAAATAGAAAGTTAGGACTAACTAATAAAGACTACTGTAGTGTAGTGTAGTGTAAAAACGCTACTGTGCACAGACAAGGACTAAACATATAAGTAGACAAATAGGACAGACAAAACAGATAAGACACTGTAAATGTCAGTTAGTGCAGATTCCCATTTAGCAACATGATGGCTTTGGGAAAGAAGCTGTCCCTGAGTCTGTTAGTTTTGGCCAGTATGGACCTGTAGTGCCTATCAGAAGGCAACAGGTTAAGGAGGTGGAAGCCAGGATGGGTGTTATCCTTCAGAATGTTCCTGGCCCTAATGAGACAGCAGGAATTATAGATGGAGTTTATGGAAGGCAGAGAGCAGCCAATGATTTTCCTGCAGTATTAGTCACCCTCTGCAGTCTCCTTCTGTCAGCCTCTGTGCAGCTGGAGTGCCACACTGTCACACATAGGTCAGTAGGCTCTCAATGGTGGAGCGGTAGACGGTCACCAGCAGGCGTGTGTGTAGTTGCTCCTTTCTGAGCACCCTCAGGAAATGAAGCCGCTGCTGGGCCTTCTTTACCAGTGCAGAGGTGTTTACTGTCCAAGAGAGGTCTGCAGATATGTGAACTCTATAGGCCGTCTCGTTTCCCCCTGTTATCAGTCCTATCACCGTTGTGTCATCAGCAAATTTCACTATGATGTTCTCTGGGTGGGCAGGGCTGCAGTCGGATGTGTAGATTGAATAGAGAAGTGGGCTCAACACGCATCCTTGGGGGGAGCCAGTGCTGAGGGTATGGACAGAGGAGAAGTGACAACCCAGTTTCACCTGCTCGGGTCGATTGATCAGAAAGTCTTTGATCCAATAGCAGGTTAATGGTGGAAGCCCCAGATTGACTAACTTGGGGATCAAAAAGTCCGGGATTATTGTATTAAAGGCAGAGCTATAGTCAATGAAAAGTATCCTGACATAGCTCCCCCATTTCTCCAGATGACTCAGCGCTGAATGGAGAGCGATGGCTATTGCATTTTCTGTAGACCTGTTAGTCCAGTATGCAAACTGATGCGGGTCTACAGTAGGGGAGAGACAGACTCTGTGTTTTAGAACCAGTTTCTCAAAGCACTTGGTGATGACTAGGGTGAGTGCTACCGGGCAAAAGTCATTGAGACTGGTTGTGGGTGATTTTTTTGGGGACTGGGATAATGGTGACTGATTTCAAGAAGGCTGGGATGATGGCTTGCTTCAGTGACAGGTTGAAGATATTGGTGAAGACCTGTGCTAGCTGGTCAGCACATGCCTTAATCACCTTCCCTTGTACACCATCCGGGCCTGTAGCCTTCCTGAGGTTCACGGCACGAAGCACCCGTCTCACATCCTCAGCTGCAAGAATGAGTTGGGGGGGGGGCAGAAACAGGAATGGGTTGTAGTGGGAGGGTGGGTGGTGTTGTAGTTAAGAGCTGTGCCTGGGACTCAAAGCGGGCATAGAAGCAGGTCAGTTCCTCCGCCAGTGCCACGTCTGAGTCACCGGATGTCGTAGCACAGCCTTTGTAATTGGTGAGGGACTGGATGCTCTGCCAAACCTGTCGAGGGTTATTCAGCTGCTCCTCTATTGTCCTCTTGTGCTGTGCTTTGGCGATTCTAATGCCTCTCCTCAGGTCAGTGTGAGTGGCACTATATAGTGCTCTGTCGCCCGATCTGAAGGCCGCGTCACAGGCCTGGAGGAGTATGCGGATTTGATTAGTTATCCATGGTTTTTGGTTTGGATATACCCAGATTGATTTTTTCACAGTGACCGTATCCATGCAGTATCTGATGTAAGACAGTACAGTGTCTGTGAATGTTGCCAGGTCTTCATGATGGAGGACTTCCCACTGTGTTTGCGCAAAGCAGTCCTGTAGTGTGTCAAGGGTGCTGTCAGGCCAGGTGTTAATGGTAATCAAATTTGTTTGTCGGATGAGGGGGGTGTATGTGGGGATGAGAAACAGAGAGAGGTGGTCTGACTGGCCCAAGTCAGGGAGGGGTATGGCTCTGTAAGCACGCTTGATGTTGGAATATACATGGTCCAGAGTGTTCGCCCCTCTTACTTATAGTCCATTTTTATTGAGTAATGTCCTTCTCTGGACAGCAGGCTGCAGTGACTTCACCCTGTCCCCCCTCAGGAAGCCATCTACTTTCAGAATGTACCTTTAATGAAATTTCCCTTTAAATACTCGGGCTGAGGGAGGATTAAACCAGTATGCCTTCACTTCCACCTGATCCCCATTTTCCCTGATTGCTCAGGAGATCAAACCACATTGAGTCTTTCACATGAATAACTGTAAAGACATGAAACAGAAAATATCTCTTTAATTTTTGCATTGACGAAAACAATGTAAAATCAGGAGTATTTTGTACAGTATATTATTCACACTGTCCCTTGATGCAATGTTATATACTCACATTCTGTGAAGGTGATATCATCACAGATCTCATTCTCAGTAAACAGTAAATAGGTCAGCTGGCATTTGACATGAGTTTTACCATCTCTCTCTCATTCTCTTTTTCCTCTCAAGTTAGCATAACAATACAGGGATAAGTAGAATGAATTTTATTATTATTACTACAACCATACTAGACATGTAGATCCCTAAAACATGTGTTTCTGTGGCAGATGGTATTCATATCTACAGTCATTATTAGTAAATTAAGTATAATCTCTGTGTTTTTTGTTTTCTTTTTCAGTGACCTCAGGGTTGTGTGCAGATGCTGCAAAGAGGTTCATTTTGTTTCAGGATATTTCTGTGGAGTTAATATAATTGGTGTGTATATATGGATACATACATTTCATGCTAAAGCCTTTATTTTTAAATCTAGTCACATCAAAGATGTTAAATATTTGTTTGTTGCATGTTGGAAAAACCAGAAGAGCAGAGCAGTAAACACTTGTTTTTTCACTCTGTGCAACTGTACATTTGCAGAACAACACTAACCACTGTTCACATCTAACTCCTGCCCCAGATACTTCAGCCCACATTTATGACTTTCACAGAGGTCTTTCACACACACATATCAAAGACTGAAACACTGCTTCTTCTCGTAATACTTTGAGGTTTTCTGATATATAAAATTGATACATAATAAATAGAATTCATAAGGTATTAAAGTGTTCTGTTTCTTTATTTAGACTCCACTCCCTGTTACAACATTCACAAACACTTCCTCTCGACAAAAACAAATTGTAATCTCTGCTTAAAAAATCACGAGACTTTGGTGCCAAAACCTCTTTCACACTTTCTTTTAAATTTTCACACTTCCTTTTGATTTACTTCACACGTTACCCACGGGCCCCAACCACTTCCTTTTGAATCTTGATGAGTCAGTGGTGTTATACATTTATTTACTATAAATACAAGCATGATGTAAACATTTTCACTCATTGTGGTTATTTTTTAATGGATCCCCAAACATCTGTTGCTCTTCAAATATGGTTTGCCCCCTTTCACCCTGTACTTTAACAGTCAAGATCCCCAGAGGACCACTACAGAGCAGGTATGATTTGGGTGGTGGATCGTTTTCAGTGCTGCACTTACACTGATGTGATGGAGGTGTGTGTTGTGCTGTATGAGTGGATTAGACACAGCAATTCGGGTGGAGTTCTAGTCTTATATCTGAAAGAACAGATAGTGAATGTAGGTTATAATGATATGGTTGATAGTGTATGTGGAAGTGCAATTTTACAATATACTGGATGGTTAAGAAAAATGCTTATTCTACTGTTAAAGACAACCTGGTTTATTAATGAGCCTGATGGGTTTGTTTCCCAGATAGGTATTACGCTTAGTCCTGGACTATATCCTCCAATAGAAAATCACAATCCAAATTGCTGTTTAGTCAAGGACTAGGCTGAACTCCTGTATGAGAATCCAATCCTATAAGGGCTGCCCTTTGGGAGGGTAGGTGACTTAGTGCCCTACCTTTCTCCAGTTTTGGTGGGCTGACCTTGAACAGCTTAGCATAAATGTAGTAGGTTGCAGTTGCAGTGTGTTACTGTATTAACACTGTATTAACACAGTTTATTACTGTGGTAGTGTGTGTTGGAAATTGAGTTACCATTGTACCGTTTGACCTTATTCGAACTCGTTCTGATTAATGATGTTTTGACTAATGGTAATAATTGTTATTGTTATGATTGACTTAAATGACAAAAACATTAACAAGTAGTTAGAGAGTGAATACTGTCATTGCTACGTGAGTTCTTCAGGTTTTTAAGACTCTTAATGAACAAACTCCACACACTGTTATTTCAAATAATGGGAATATTTTATTAAGATAAAAGAGACTATTTACTAGACATAGCACGATCTTAGAAATTCTCACTGGATCAATGCAGGTCAAACCGGTTCGAATTTAAAGATAGGCTAGGCGATATGACTTGACTAATGTGTTGCTAAACGAGATTTAATTAATGTATAAATTTATCAAGAGACTTAATTAGGCATCAGCTTCTGAAAAGTGAGTAAATTTTGCTTGCTTACTCTTTTTGCCGTTATCACCAAGTCGTTGGGTCCAACAGGCTCAATCTCCGTTCTCCGGCTTCTTGTCCTCCCCTTGTCACTGAAGGTAGGCTCGTTAGGGAGGGAATTCCTTCCCATAAAAGGGTGTGTTAGTCCTGTTACCAGAGATACAACATTGCTTTAAGCCAATACTCTCAGTGTATAATATGGTTATATGATGTTGTTAGAGTGATGATTAGATTATTTAAGTTTGAGTCATGTATTTGTCATAGAACCAAACCTTTTATCTGGCCAATGCCATAAGGTATACATATACCTTATATAAAGATACATATTGTGGCGTGCTGGGTGAGGAAGGAGGCTTAGAAGGATTCAGCATTACGCAGAACTGTTGTTTATTCCTTTTTCAGTGAATAACATAACACGTATTGAATAAAAGAAACACCACCCTTACAGAGCCAGAGTGGCTGACCACACCAAAACATTACCACAACACGAAAATGGTAAGTCACATAATTAATCAAATTAACCACATACAACAAGACAGAATGAAAGCCAAAAAAGACGATGCACAAGACCCACAAACTACTACATAAACTGAAACACTCAAGGAATTAATACAATGAAACATGACTATTTACAACCCAGGTGTTTATGGGTAGTGACGTTGTATGTAGCCCACTCAATCCACATAGCGGCCGATGCCACAATATAATTTTTTTTTTTAATTTGGGAATCAGCTCTGCTTCCTTACCTGAGTTGGTGCCTGAGTAAGTTTTGAAAAAACCTGAAACTGAAAGTTGAAATTGAAATTGAAATTTGTTATATTTTTCAATGTACAACTCTTTAATTCCAATGAAGTTGGGATGTTGTGTAAAACAAATAAAAACAATATTTTCAAACGGATAAACTTTATAGTATTTTTTGCAAATATTCACTCATTTTGAATTTGAGGCCTGCTAATTTTTTTCCATTTATTTATATTTTTCAGTTGTAGATTTTAGGTTTTCAAATTTTCAGATCTTATAATTTTATTTTAATAATTTTAATATCTTTTTTGCAGTTAAAGATCGTTTTTACTTTTAGATCTTTTTGTTTTTTTATTTATTTATTAATTCCCCCTCCCCTCACTTTCAGATACATTGTTTCAGACTGATCTGACGTGGGAGGCGGGACATCAGCTGAGAGGTGTGTGGCATAAACACTTACAGCATAACAAAGTATGCGGAGGACCTTCTTCAGTGTGGACTATGAGAAATATCACGGAACACTCTCTTTTTTATTTTTTTTATTTTTTTTTTTTTTAATGGCTTAGGTTTGCTGCTGTAATCAAATATTCACCTACAGACTTAAACCAACCCACAGCACTGTGAAATCATCATCATCTTCTTAATCCATTTCAGGGTCGCGGTAGCACTATGACAACAATAAGAAAATAATGTAGTAATTTGACAGATGTGTGTAATCTGTTTTGAGACTAGAGGAGGTTTTAACTTGAGCTTTAATGACCTGTTTACAGAGCAGCTATTCCACGTCACTTCAAATGCAGTCGCCTAGCACCAAATTAAACAAGTTCATACAAGCCCACATTAACAGCATCCACTGGAGTTATGATGGATCTTAAGAGCTGTTCCTGTACAATTTTTGCTGAAGTGAAGTTTAATATAAGAGCCTTCAGTGAGTATCAGCAGAATCCAGCAGAAATTAACTAGAAAAATCACTGAAATCTGAAGCCGTTTTTATAACCCCCCCCCCCCCCCCCCCATAATAACATTCACAAATAACATTTAGCAAGTGATTAAGTTTTGTTTTAAGCTAAATTATGGAGACTTTCCACTGAAAGGTAATTGTAGACCTGCAAATATGACCAAATATGACCATACCAGAATAAAAAAATAAAAAAAAACAGAATATTTTTTAAATGATATGAGAATAGCGCCATCTGCTGACACACATTTGAGTCATTCTGCAATTAGAGTATTCTTCACCACAGGCCAAACATTTGTGGGCAACTACTTATCAACCTTTTGCTTTAAAACAGGGCCATAAGGCGGCCTGCCCACCTTTGCCAAAGCCCAAACAAAAGTCACACATTTATCAGCTATAGTGATTCAGTTCTCATATTCTGTTAAAATAAATACCAGATACACATTAGTAATCGTAAAAAAATGGATAAATGAAGAGCACAGAGACACCTGGTGATAAAAAATTAGGCATTTGATCAGTGGGAATGTGCTAAAGTTTGTTCCTATGAAGTTTATAATGGTCTTTAGAGCTGCCTGATGCTGGTTTGGTTGTAAAACATACCAGTGTCCAAAATACAACATATGATTATTCTGATGATCTTTATAGCAGAACAGCGATTTCAAACAAACATCTTACAAAACAACTTTATGAACAGTGCAGTTTAGGTCTGGACTAGGACTTAATGTTATTTCTTCATGGAGCTGAGATTATATTTCAGAATCTCATCCATAGTGCAGTTCAGTGAAATACAAAAAATGTAATAAAAATTCAATGATACCCAAATAAGGATAGCAAGGTTGTGCAGCAGATCACACAGCTCCAGGGATCTGGGGTTGCGGGTTCAATTTACACTCCAGGTGACTGACTTTGAGGAGTTTTGTGTGTTCTCCCTGTGTCCACGTAAGTTTCCTCTGGGTGCTCCAGTTTCCACCCACGGTCCAAAAACACAGACTGGTAGGTGGAATGGTGACTTTAAAAAGTGTCCATAGGTGTAAGTGAAGGTGTGAGTGAAAGTGTGAGTGTGTGTTGCCTTGTGAAGGACTGGCACTGCCTCTAGGGTGTTTCCACCTTGCACCCAGTGATTCCATGTAGGCTTCAGACCCACTGCGACCTTGAACTGGATAAGCGGATGAGTGAATTATACTCAAATACAACACAACAGTAAAGTCATTCAGCAACTGCAATTCTATGCAGTTTGTAACATATTAAATAGATATGGAAGCAAAACTATAGTTTACCCATAGTCTCACATGAACATTTATAGCATTCTGCCTTTACTACTTGTGTCTTAAAATCATAAATCAGTGGAGCAATTATGGCTACTGTCATCAGAACAGAGGACACTGATGGGAAATTGAACTCAATCAGAAGACACAGTCACCTGGAAGAGAAAGAGAACTACAGTTGTGAGGTCAGACAAGCTTCAACTTGTCTAAACTGTCATTAATTTGATCACAGTTGGTGTTGGACTCTGACTGCAGGGTTGTTAGGCATGCCTTTCTGTTTAAATCAAATTGATCTTGAGTTATACTTTTTTCCCCCTTTGTACTTCCACTTTCTTAAGCATAGACACAGGTGTAAGTAGAATCATTTGGGAAGGTTATTTTCAGGGGGAGAGAGAGATGGTCACTGGAGTCTCTCCTGTGGATGCTGGAGATTCTCTCTTTATTTTCAAACCAGGACAAGTTCACATCCTTCCCATTCTTCACAGTGCACAGAACTGAACACCAGTCTCTCTGACTCACTGACTGTATTTTATTTTGATTTCTGATGACTGGCTTTGATACTGGAGCTTCTAAATAAAAAAAATAAATTAATAAAGAAGCATTGTTAAGCAGGTCACAAAAACAAATATGTCAAATATCTAATTTCTGACATGTCCAGGCCAGTAAGTGTTATTTTAATGGTTGTTTCATAATGTGAAAAAAGAATTTCTGTAGAAAATAAGTGTCTGTATTCTTGCAGTTCATAATTCACCATTGCTTTAATATATTTGGCCACATTTTCACTATCTATAGGTTTAGGTGGGAGGCTTTATCAGTGTAATGTTCTTGAACTAATGTTGTAAAATTATAAAATGTTAATTGCATATTAATTATTTTTAAGCTCTCAAAATCTCAGACTTATTTTATAAGTTTAATATTCAGTATCAATATGAAAATGATGTAAACCCATTGAGTTATTTTGCCTTGAGCCATAGAAGGACATAAAGTATTAGGTGACAGTAGATCAAAGCAACAGCAACTGATGTGCTGGAATAAATGTATGTGTATATAAAACAAAAAAAATGTATGTGTATATAAAATAAATAAATATGTGTGTGTGTATGTGTTTTGGTTCAGTGTTATAGTTAACATGAGTTTCTATTACTCTCTCTGGCAAAAACAAAATGCTGTACCATTAAGAGTCCTTGAGCAAGACTCCAACCACAGTTGGAGGGCTTTAACCATAGTATTTTCATAACTTTATATATGAACAACATATGGAAAAACTTGATAAATATTGTGATTGCAAATGGAACCCAAAATAGTTAGATTTTTGGATGTGGTGCTTAATGTTTTTCAATAACGATCAAATACATTGATGATGAATTGGGGTCGTCTGTGATTGGTGAATCTGTCAATATTGTAAATTGTATTGTCACAATAACAATAAATCACTGTTAATAAATACTTATATAATAATAACTATGAACTAAATAAATATTAATGAGAATAAGAAACAGTTCACATACAGACCCCAAGCATAGGGTTAAAAATGTAATATTTACTCACCGTAGACATTAAGTCTGAAACTCCAGTCTGAGATTCTTCCAGTGATGATGTGTAATTGATAAACTCCAGAATCTTCTCTGCTGATGTTTCTGATGGTTAAAAATCCACTGTTTCTGTTCAGCTGCAATCTGTCTCTGAATCTCTCTGTGTAATAGTCTATAACAGTCTCTCCTCTAAAGACCTGACTGTCCACTATGTTCACTATGTTTATATCTGCTTTCTCAGGTCCATAGAACCAGAGAATCTGAGCATCACCACAGTGTTTCCCTCCAGCTCCTGCAGTTTAACAACTTCTTCAACTGTGGAAGGCAGACCTGAAAATACAGAAGCAGTTCAGAGAAATATTGGTCAGCCATGGTTACATATTAAAGAATTTTTATCAGATTCACAATGGCAGCTTGTAACTTTACCTCAAAGTGTTTTGAAGAGGTTTATATGCTGGTCATAAAATTAGAATATCATGAAAAAGTTGATTTATTCCAGTAATTCCATTCAAAAAGTGTAACTTGTATATTATTCTGATTCATTACACACAGACTGATGTATTTCCAGTGTTTATTTCTTTAAATTTGATGATTATAACTGACAACTAATGAAAACCCCAAATTCAGTATCTCAGAAAATTAGAATATTGTGAAAATGTTCAATATTGAAGACACCTGGTGCCACACTCTAATCAACTAATTAACTCAAAACACCTGCAAAGACCTTTAAAATGTTCTCTCAGTCTGGTTCTGTAGGCTACACAATCATGGGGAAGACTGCTGACTTCACATTTGTCCAAAAGATGACCATTGACACCTTACACAAGCAGGGGAAGACACAAAAGGTCATTGATAAAGAGGCTGGCTGTTCACAGATCTCTGTGTCCAAGCACATTAACAGAGAGGTGAAGGGAAGGAAAAAATGTGGTAGAAAAAAGAGTACAAGTAATAGGGATGACCACATCCTGGAGAGGATTGTGAAACCAAACCCATTCAAAAATGTGGGGGAGATTCACAAAGACTGGACTGCAGCTGGAGTCAGTGCTTCAAGAACCACCATGCATAGACATATGCAAGACATAGGTTTCAGCTGTCACATTCCTTGTGTCAAGCCACTCTTGAATGAGAGACAGTGTCAGAATCAACTCGCCTGGGGTAAAGGCAAAAGAGACTGGACTGCTGTCGAGTTATGTTCTCTGATAAAATTAAATTTTGCATTTCCTTTGGAAATTTAGGTCCCAGAGTCTGGAGGAAGAGAGGAGAGGGACAGGATCCATGTTGCTTGAGGTCCAGTGTAAAGTTTCCACAGTCAGTGATGATTTGGGGTGCCATGTCATCTGCTGGTGTTGGTCCACTGTGTTTTCTGAAGTCCAAGCTCCAAGGTCTTCCTCTACCAGGAAGTTTTAGAGCACTTCATGCTTCCTGCTGCTGACCAACTTTATGGAGATGTAGATTTCATTTTCCAACATGACTTGGCACCTGCACACAATGCCAAAGCTACCAGTACCTGGTTTAAGGACCATGGTGTCCCTGTACTTAATTGGTCAGCAAACTTGCCTGGCCTTAACCCCATAGAAATTATATGGGGTATTGTGAAAAGGAAGATGGAATATGCCAGACCCAACCATGCAGAAGAGCTGAAGGCCACTATCAGAGCAACCTGGGCTTCATATCACCTGAGCAGTGCCACAGACTGATCGACTCCATGCCACACTCCATTGCTGCAGTAATTCAGCCAAAAGCAGCCCTAAGTACTGACTAACTAAGTACTGTACTGTTTTTGTATTGGTCTTAAGTAATATTCTAATTTTCTGAGATACAGAATATGGGGTTTTCATTAGTTGTCAGTTGTAATCATCAAAATAAAAGAAATAAACACTCGAAACATATCAGTCAGCAGCACGGTGGCGCAGCAGGTAATGTTGCAGTCACACAGCTCCAAGGATCTGGAGGTTGTGGGTTCGATTCCCGCTCCGGGTGACTGTCTGTGAGGAGTTGGTGTGTTCTCCCTGTGACCGCGTGGGTTTCCTCCGGGTGCTCCGGTTTCCTCCCACAGTCCAAAAACATACGTTGGTAGGTGGATTGGCAACTCAAAAGTGTAGTGTGTGTGTTGCCCTGTGAAGGACTGGCACCCCCTCCAATGTGTATTCCTGCCTTGCGCCCAATGATTCCAGGTAGGCTCTGGACCCACCGTGACAATGAGCTGGATAAGCGATTACAGATAATGAATGAATGAATGTATCAGTCTGTGTGTAATGAATGACTAAAATATACAAGTTTCACTTTTTGAATGGAATTGCTGAAATAAATCAATTTTTTCATGATATTCTAATTTTATGACCATGGTAAATATGATTTTGTGAATGGTAAATTACACGAGACATATTACACAAGCTTTTATTGTCAGTGTTCAAAGTGCTCACTTCTCAGCGCCTGCTGCACAAAGAAATTGTATTGCATTGGAAATATTAAGGGGAACAAAATGTGGATGTCTTACTAAATTTGGGACAGAGACAAGCAAAATCATGAACAGAGAAACCTTTTCACAAGATTGAGTGACCAAACGTTCTCTTTTCCCTGTACATGTTCTATTTTGGGACTTAAAATGAATCACGTTATCTGTTAAGTTCTGCTAATTATCGGTATGTTGTTTAGTGCCTCTGAGTGTATGTGTATGTGTGTATGTGATGAATTAAATAATAATAATAGTAATATTACTACTATTATTACTGCTGCTGCTACTAATAATATTAACACCTAGGGTCACTGTCAGTGAGTTTGGTGTGTTCTTATCACTGTGTGGGTTTCCTCCCACAGTCCAAACACATGCTGGTAGGCTATTCAAAAGTGTCCATATGTGAGTGTGTGTGTGATGACTTGTTATGAACTGGCACCCCATACAGGGTGTGTTCCTGCCTCGTGCCCAGTAATTCCTAATAGACTCTGGACCCATAGAAAGAGTGAACAGGATACAGTAGTTACAGAAATCTAATGTATGAATGAATACATGTACAGGGAGATCCACACACCTGACAGCCCCCAATAACAACACATCTGACTACACACCAAGCCCAGACATGCACACAATCCCAAATAACCAGATACACACTTAACTTAACTCCCCATAATAACCCCTAAAACCATGAACAGATGTAGGAGCAGTGCACATTGGTAGCTTCCCTGTGAGTCTCAGCCCCAGTGCTTTTTTTACACAGATGCACTGTGGGAAATTTTCTGTGTTGCAAACATTTCATATTTTACCTCCATATCCGGAACGCACTAGAAAGTAATGCACACTAATTTACTAATATATATATAGATTTATGTGACCGCTTTGTTCAGTCTCTCTTTTTTCTGTAAAAGTCTTTTTGAAGTGACAAGTTCAGTTTGGTAAACATCAGGTTGGTATGTATCAATGCCATAAAACCCATAAACACACAAGTACTGTGTACAGGAACTGGAACGACAAACCCAGGTACAAATGTGAGTTCAAACATATTTCCACTGGGTAGCACAGACCACATTCACATTCTGCAGCAGACCCTCATACATTCTGACCTATATAGACACAACCGCAGTAGGTAGCACTCTGGCTCTGCACAGCACAACATAATACTTATTTATATGGCCTTTATTGAACTTGTTAAGGCGGTCAACTCAGCCATGTAATCATTAACAGAGCATCTGTTTTCAGGAAGTACTCAAGAAACGTGCAGTAACCATCATTTTAACAATTTGAATAATTACAAAAGAATGGCCTTTCCCTCAGAGTAAGTCATTGGCTGTGTGTGTGTGTGTGTGTGTGTGTTTGTGTGTGTGTGTTTGGTAAAATAACAATAATATTTTAGTATAGTAGTGGAACATGTATAATGCTGCATACATCAAACAAGCTAAATTAAGATCTGAAATTTGAATGACCCCATTATTTACAGGATCCAATGATGGGTGCAAATGTTCATCTAACAAAGCATGTCAGGTTTGGATTTGTTTAGTGCATGATGTGATAGCAGACATTTCTGAACACACCATAAATGTTTGTCTCAAACAAATTGTAGTTTGGTACAAATCTATCTACAAAATACCATCAGGATTTCAGTGATCTGTTGTTCTCTGGAATAGATGAATATTGTGGTGATGCTGAGTTGAATTTCATTTTACTCCATTTGTAATTCTCTGGGAATACATGTAATATCAAACCAGGTACATTAGAAGGTGTAAACACTTTTTATTCTCCTGCTTATTCTGCTGAAATCTGTGTAATAACCAATCAATGATAAAATCTGTGTAATAACCAATCAATGATAAAATGTATAGTACTACCACTGAGCATGGTAACAATATGCTCATGTGCAGTTTCACCAGAGAGTTCTGTTCTATTAACAATCATTTTCATGAATCTGAAACACAAATCAAAATTTTGAAAATATGACTTTTTTATATTTGGAGACACACCTTTTAAATTAAGACAATCTGATACACGCCTATTGCTGAAAAAGACACTCATTTGTGTGCACCCTGCTTGTGTATTGAAGATGGTGTATGAGCGCAAACATTAGGCTGCTGTGCCAAATATAATGCAGTGGCAAATCATTTAAACCATGTATTTAATATTTTCTGGAAACAATAACTTATTGTGAATTTACACTACTCTGAAAACATGAGAACTGTGAGAGCAAATAATGCAGGCATAATATATATATATATATATATATATATATATATATATATATAATGTTATGTTGCACCAGCATGCCCTTGCACCAAGGAGTGGGAATGCAGGTGCAAATGGCAACTCAAAATAGAGGTTTGAAAGAAAGTAAGAATGACAATGGTGTCTACAAACAAAGGACTTGAACCAAACTAAAATCAGCTTTGACACTGAAACACTCTACCCATTAAATTCAGCTCAATCTTACCTCTTTCTTTATATAGACACTTAGCTATAATTATTTAGTAACAATATTTTCCCTTGATAAAACTTATTTTCATTACTTTTGCTAAGTACCATACCGTCTGCCCCTATAAAATGGTGCAGCACTGAACTGTGGTTTGAGTTAGGCTTTTATACAGAACCCAGCAGTTGTGTCTGATCGGCCTCATTCAGAACCCCCGCTGCCCAGACATTATCACAATGTGCCTGCCTGTCACAATGTCAGTGCAAGGTCGGGTAGGAATTGGTAAAGGGACCTTACTTCTTTCACACACCTCATAAGAAGCAATGAAGGCCCGGACATCCCTCTCTATTTCTGTCCACCAGAATCATCTGTGAAGAATATTCAGGGTCCTGGTGACTCCTGGAAGTCCAGTAAAAGAAGAGGCATGCCCCCAGCGAATAATTTGCTGAAGGATTGCTGATGGAACATATTGTCTTCCAAGAATATCACCCCCAGGGTCAGGCTTCTGCTAAAGTGCCTCGTGAATGGAGTCCTCCATTCCCCAGCTGAGGGGAGCCAAGTTCAGGGTAGTGGGAATGATAGGCTCTGGCAAGGAGTCAGGATCCACTGGTTCTCCTTGCCTGGACAGGGCATCTGACTTCGTGTTCTTTGATCCAGGCCTACATGATAAGAGGAAGTTGCAGTGGCAGAAGAACATTGCCCACCAAGTCACTTGGCCTGTTGTATATAGGCCAGGTTCTTGTGGTCAGTCCAGACCACAAATGGATGCTTAGCTCCCTCTAACCAGTGCCTCCACTCCTCTAACACCAACTTAACTGCTAGGAGCTCCCTATCCCCAATGCAATAGTTGCGCTCAGCTGGAGTGAGACGTTGGGAATAATGAGCACATGGGTGGAACTTCTTATTGGGTCCTTGGTGCAGGCAAAGGACAGCCCCCACCCCAATATGAGAAGCATTGACTTCAAAAACAAACTGTTCTTCAGGGTCAGGTACTTGGAGGACCGGTGGTGATGTCAGCAGACGCTTTATGTCATTGACGGCTTTCTTGGCCTCTGTGCATCCCCAGAGGGAGGGTCCTGGGGAGGGGTGCTCAAAAGCACAGGGCATGAGTGTGAGGGGGTAGTGGCCTTTCACCGTTATGCCATTCAGACCAAAGTAATCAATACAAGGGCATAGCCCTCCATCCTTTCTTTCTCCTTAAAGAAAAAATTGCACCAGCAGGAGAAGAGGAGGACTTTATAAAGCCTGACTCAAGAGCCTCCGAACATATGCATCCATAGCTGCACGCTTAATTGGTGAGAGGGCAAATAACCTTCCCCTGGATGGCATGGTGCTAGGGCTGTCACAATAACCGCAATACCTTAATACCTTGCTATTAACCAGCCAACCACAAGGAATGGCAAGAACCATCACCACCGCAGTGGTGATCTCATCTGAGATCTCAACTAGCTACCTATAATTCAGCTATCAAAGCCCAACTGCCTCCACCAGCACAGGGTCATGGAACAGCCTCAAAAAGAACAGTTCAAGTTCCATGTGACAATAAGGAACGTAACAATAGAATTAGGATGAATTTTAAAATTAGGGGGAAAAATATCGCATATTGCAGATTTGTACCCTGTTAAAACACCTCACAGGAAACTCTTTCACAGTGACAGCCCTACGTGGTGCCCTGAAGAAGGTTAATGGCACAGTCAAAGGACCTATGAGGAGACCCCCTGCTGGTCACTGGCAGCGTGAACCAACATCTTACACATTATGAATCATGTAATCAAGGGACAAGGTACAAAACTAATACTGGTTTTCTGTGATCTTCACTGCAACCACAAATGCAAGTTAAAACTGTTTGTAAAGAAGAAATCATATAAAAACAAGATCCAGAACCGTCTTCTCTTGGCCCAGTCATATTTAAGATAGAATAAGGCAAAGTGGAAAAGTGTCATTTGTTAGGCAAGTAATAATGTAAAATTCTATTTAAAAATCATGTCTGGGCATCCTCTGTTCTAGAGGAAAGAGGGACTGTACGGCTTATTATCAGTGGACAGGGTAACTGTCAGCATCTGTGATGGTAGGAGGGTGCATTAATGAATGGTATTGATTCGTTCAGGGGGAACCAGTGCTAATTTGTAGCAGCAGTAAACAGACCTTTCACACCTTAACATCAGCCTTTCAAAGTGTGAACATAGACATTATCAGGGATATAACTGAGGAGACTGGTCACTGGTTGAAAAATGATCAATGCTGGTGAGAAGCAGATTTTGTATTTTTTGGAATTGTAAATTCCAGTTTATTTTTATCTTTAAGCATATACCATTTCTGAGGGAATCACTTTCTCTAATGGACAAGAGATAGTCATGCTCTTACAGGGTAACAAGTAACTAATGGAAAATCATAATCATGACACTTATTAGTCAGTAACTAAAATTCATCATGATTTGAAGGGCAATCTTGTTCTTTATTTTAAACCTAATACAAATGCAAGTGAAACAATCACCATTGTTTTGCCACTGTGTTGAAGAGGAAACCAAACATGTACATTTACTCTACAACAGGTTTGTTCAGTACAGAGCAGAGACTAAAACAAACTGGTCATTGAAGATGCCTTCAATTCCACCCTTCATTCCAGATCAAACAGATGATCTAAGAAGCAAAGCTGAAGCATATGTTTCTTCCTTCTGACTCGACTGATACAGAAACTCAGCAGTGGTAAGTGTGTAACTCACATTTTATTTCATTAAAAGTCTGTGAAAATGCTGAAATGGAGCATGGAGATGGGAAACACAGCAACACACATCTCAGTGTTTAATGGCAGTTACTTGTTACATGTACAGTCATATGCAAAGTTCTGGACACCACAGGTCAAATAACATATTTAAATGAAATATGTTCACAGCCTCTACAGAGAACACCATTGTGAATATTTTAATGCACTCTTACTGCTTATTTGCTCATGTACCATTTCTCTGCTAATGTGTATTCACTGGAAGGGAATAAAACATCAGTTGTGGCGTGTTCAAAAGATCTACATTGTGCTTTTATGTTATATTTTTCTCAATTTAAAAAAAAATCTACAGAAATGTGCAGTGAAACTAGTCAGAAAAAAGAAAAAGAAAGAAAAAACAGCAGGGGTGAGCAAAATCTTGCTTATTACTTTAACTCTAAATATTGTTTGACTGTGGTGAAAGCTCTGTTTTATAAAGAGTTCTGCTGGACAATGACTTTGGAAATGACTCTATTTACAGGGTGATGGAGACAGAAGGAGTTGCTGCCTCCCTTTTAAAACCATGGCTGGAGCAGGGCTATTTACTGTAAATATTCTCAGTACATGGAGGAATGAGATTCCTTTAGTCATTAAACCCCTGTCTGGACAGTGTTGGATGAACTTGATGGAGTTTGATGGGACTGTACTGGTAGTGTGTCCTGGTCGGTAGGTGAATGTTTTCCAGTTTAAGACTTTTCTACTTTACATAAACAAATGGTTTAATGTTTCCTCTTCACTGACAACAACAACAAACTGCAGCTTGTTTTTAATCGCAGCGCAGGAACGAGCGGCTCATTCTATTGATTAGATACATTTCTGTGGATTATGTTAAAAAATTGAATGGTATTTCTGATAACTTTTAAAATAGAAGTTTATCCGTTCACTGTGAGTTTGCTGTGTGTAAAACAGTAAAGGACACACGGTTTTATTAAAATATGAATGACGACACTGTACTACGTCATCATGAAGGAGGAGAAAACAGCTGAAAGTTCGTCGCCATTTCGAGACGAAGAGAGAGAGAGAGACATCGCTCCGAGAGCAGGGTTCCTCTACTTCTCTGTAAATAGTTTCACTAGAAGAAAGAATGGAAAGACTGTTGACAAACTACTTCTGGACATGCCTTCAATTCCTTCTGTTAATAAACTGGACACTGTTTGGTGACTGTGGCTGAGACAGGTCTCTGGTCTGAACTGGTTTACAGAGCTGTGTGGAGTTCACTGTGTGCGAGACGACGGTAAGTGAAAGTCTTTACACTCATTTTACCACATTTACTTATCCATAAATTAACTGATGAATCACTTACACTTATCAGTTAACCAACTGTAGAAAATATTCAGGGTTTGATGTCATTATTAGATATCTGACAAAAACAATAAGCAGCTGATCAAATAATTTTAAAGAAAATATTTATACTTTGTTGTGATTTCAAAAAAAGGCATATTTTATTATTTGTTGAGATGAGCCCTATATACATAGACTTTTTATATTGTTCCATTATATTAATGTGCCTTTGTTACTGTCTGAATATATGGAAGAAAGTACAGTGAAATACTGTACATATATACACACTTATTTACATTGCTTTATTTATTGATATCACAGAAATAATAATAATAGTATAGTATGAAATAAAATAAATTAAAATATTGAAAAGTCTGGTTTGAACCTGTTTACAGAGTTATGAAGAGTACACAGGAGTACAGTAGACAAACATAATTAGATTTGAAATACATTGGTTTGCTGAAGAATACAGTGTTGTGAACCACCTTCTCAACACTAGAAGGCGATGTTGTAATGAAACCAAAAGTGTTTATACACAAGCCAACACCCACAGTACAAACAGGGATGAGCAGATATTTAATACAATTAAATACGTTTAGACACTGACTTTACATTGCTCCAAATAATCTGAACACACACTGGAACATAAGGGGGCAGTGTGTCAGACTGATCCTGAAGTTGTTGTTGTTGGTGGTTTCTATGACTAATTCTTTTATGCACTCAGTTAACTTATTTTAATTCCTCTGCTTGTCTTAATCATTTAAAACCATTTTGTAAAAACATTAAGAATTTCAGAGTGACTTTAATGTGTCATATTACATATGACTAAAGCTAAATCTTAAAAAGGTAAAAAAAAAAAACAACGAAGCAGTTTTACAGTAATGCAACAAAAATACGAAGCAGTTTTACAGTAATGCAACACCTACAATAGTCTTATGAAATCAGACACACAAAAAAAACATCTGTATTCCACGTATGTCCAAGTTTTTGCACTCTCATACTTATGTCAGAAAAGGTGTGAGACATAACAGGTTGAATACTGAATAAAACATCAAAAACTACATGAAAAGAATGTATGGACACTGAGTTAGGACCTGATATGCGAGTACACCACTGTCTCACTCTGGTCTTGATTTTTTGTCTCTCTGGAAACTTTGCCCTGTAAAACACACCAGGACACATATTAAAAACTCATTATGTTAATAACTAAAATTGTTTACATGTTCAATGCTTCAGTACTGAATTTAATTTTGCTTTGCATTAATTGGCTGTAGCCTTTAAATATGACCTCTAAGTGAAAACCATAAAGCACACAGAGGAATCAACTTATACTGGAATGATGTTTAGTTTCAACACAGATATAAATATGTGGATACAGGAACTTGGATAAAATTCCCAATGCTTGAAGTATAAATTAGTCATATATCGGAGCTAAAGGCAGAGTGTACACAAGCATGATGTTCTGTGCATATGCAGTCTTAATCGGGCACTAGTCATTAGTGTGAGTGTGTTTGTTCTTTGCCTCTGAGGAGGTAAATGTAGAGGTCAAATTTCATTTTACATTTGAACAATGATTATAAAGCATGGCACAGATAAATCCTCATTCAATTTATAAGAACAATATGTGCACTGTTGGCACCAAACTATCATACTAACTGATTCAGACTAATTGTATAGAGACAGTAAACAACACCCAGTGTAAACTAAGAGCTAACATTACCTTCACCTTCTAGTAAAAATAAAAGTATGGAACAGATTTGAGAGAAAACTTGTCAAGTCCCAGCCGTTAACAACCCAAACCGGTTATGCCAGCTATTATTCCTCAGTGTTTAGTTCCATAACAATCCACAGCAGGAACTCTACTTAGTCAAAAAAGGAAAGAAATGACTTTGTAGAATTTAAGTGAACTTTATTTTTTTCTGTAATGAGGAGAGACCGCTCCACACTGGAAACCAGCAGCTATCTACAATTTAGAATTAGTTATCTCCAGTCACACAATATCAGTAGTGAATATGTTTATAAATGTATAATGTTTTCAAAAACATGCATATGATTCCATGTGCATGAACGCATTTTTAAATAGAAACACTTTGGCCATTTATTCTCCTCTTTTTCTGATAAATATTTAAAACGAGGCTGTGACTAGACTCCATTAACTGACTTAAAAAGATGTTCTTGCTGTACAAATGGAAGTATTTCTGCATAAATACTCAGTTGCTTTATTAACATAAATATACATGTGTCGCGTTAAAAACATTACAGTTAAAATGTAATCTGGCCAGATTCTGTCATGATCAGGTGAGTTATCAGCTTGAATGTCATTTCAGTGCAGTGGACTTCAGTTTTGTATCATTTTATGAATAACAGGCTTTCGATGATCATACACTGAACTGCCTTGAAAATTCTTTTTTTGTTAATACGTAGTTAACCACGTCATTCTTACACAGCCGCTGTCCTTCAAATTATTATCAAGATTTCATGATGAATTAACCAATAGAAATTCTACAAAATCACAATCTGTTATATCACTACAGCAAGTTTATGCAATCACAATATTTCAACATCTCACAACTTCATAACACACAATAGTTTAAACAGACAAAATTCAGGTAAATATAATAATAAAAAAAAAAAATTCACATGCTTCAGGATTCAAATACTTATGTCAATATTCATATACTTTTGTACTTATTTAGCTCTCTATTCAAAATCAGAGCAGGTGCAGAAACACCCAGTGACTGTAGATGATCCAACAAGACAAGAGCAAATTTTACATATTTTAGACGCCACCTCAAACCAAGAAGTTGACATAAAGCTACCATTTTTTTTGTATTTTTGTCACATTTTTTAATTTAGTTGATGCTGCTTTCTAAGGTTTGAAAGATATATAAGAGGTCAAAAGATCCAAACAGACAAAATGGTCTCATAAGCTCGGGCCACAGTGAAGTAATTCCATAAAAATAACATAGAATTAGAATTACAACAGTCTTCACAGCTCTGTGGTTGGACCCTGATCTGCCATTTGAACAGTGAATAACAAACATTCAGCTAAACAGACAATGGGGCAATAAATAATTATGTGCATCTACTGGAGTATGGCCAAAACGTACACACTGTAACCCAGTTTATGGATTCTTGTGTCATGCAGAATAATTTAACATATACATATCAGCTCCAGCATATGTTTTCATTCACAATAAATATCTCAGTGTGATGATTTCAACATGAACAACTTCTCAGTACATTATATTAATCTTAGGATGCTCTTCTTGTTTTTAGTGTCAAAGGAAGATGATGAATAAATAAGGATGCTGTAAGTATAACTGCAACAGTGTGACGTGTGACAGAGTGAAATGGAGATGGTGTGTATAACAAGTACCTCATAAGCTTCTTTTGAATTCGGAGATGTGATTTTCACTTCAGAATAATCAGTCTCGCCATTTTCAGCTACCTCTGTCATAAAAGAGAACACAGTACATTGTATAAATGAAGCAAAATGTATTCCGTATACAAATACAAAGACACTTGGGTTTGTTCGAAGAAAGATAAATATATTACCTGGTTGTTTAGTCTCCTCTTTGCAACACAATTTAAATAATATTAATGATCCAGCAACAATCACACCCAGACAAATCAGGACAGCCAGTGGAATGATGATATGCCTGTCATGAGCATTTCTTCCTGTTAAAGAAAAAACTGCAGTAAATCAAACACTTCTGTAATAAGACAATGTACAGTATCCACACCACATCATCAAAGAAGTTATGAAGTTAGCTTGTTTGCTGCTAACCAAGTCCAAATCAGTTTTAGTTAACTACAGATATGACAAAAATGAAGGTAAAGAAATGCTAAACTTACCTGCTTTATTATAACATAGCTGTGTAAGTTTGAGCTGTGTGGTTTGGTTGCTGACTGGATTAGCAGCTACACAGGTGTAAGTAGAACAGTTTGGGTTGTTTATATTCAGTGGGAGAGATAGACGGTCACTGGAGGCTGTGCTGCTGATGTTGGAGATTCTCTCATTATCTTTAAACCAGGA
The DNA here is from genome assembly GCF_029633855.1 of Hoplias malabaricus. Classification (NCBI taxonomy): domain Eukaryota; kingdom Metazoa; phylum Chordata; class Actinopteri; order Characiformes; family Erythrinidae; genus Hoplias; species Hoplias malabaricus. The sequence continues at coordinate 11,922,559 of NC_089801.1, read as the reverse complement.
CAAGTTCACATCGTTCTCATTCTCCACAGTGCACAGAGGAGAACACCAGTCTCTCTGACTCACTGAGCAGTTTTCTGTTCCATTTTTAATTACTGGCTTCAATACTCGAGCTAGGAAATGCAAAACAGAACAAAAATGACATTCTGTATATACGTCAAAACAATAATAAACACAAAATCAAAGCACTACAGAAATACAATGAAATGAATTTACTGGGCAGGTATAGCCAAGATTCTCCTCCTAATCTCATACTGGGGCTGCAGGATGCAAAACAGACAGGTTTCAACATGCCTAGAATCTACTGCAACTCATAAACAGCAGGTATGAGCTGTGTGCCAAATCTCTGTTCAAGGGAAAAACATTCTGGAAAACATCATTTCCAACTCCACAATAATCATAAAACATCATCAGTGACGCTACCCTACTATTAGAGGGATTCAACATGTTTTAAAAGTGTTGGACACAATCGGCAAATGATAGGTATCATCATCATCATCATCATCATATTTGAAAAGCTTATTATTTACTATTTATTGTATATTTTAACTGCCATTATAATAAATTAATTTGATATCACATAAACACAACTAAACTTATATTTTAACTTAATGTATTTTAACCCTAATTCTAACCTTAATTTCAACCCAAAATTTTATTCTAATAATAAATCTAAGGTTAACACTGTTGAACAACTTGAGCAGTTTGTTCATGTTCCCTCTAATTTAAAGATTTATTTAAGAATTGTACATTTACTCACCATAGACATTAACTCTGAAACTCCAGTCTGAGATTCTTCCACTGATGATGTGTAATTTATAAACTCCAGAATCTTCTCTGCTGATGTTTCTGATGGTTAAAGATCCACTGTTTCTGTTCAGCTGCTGTCTGTCTCTGAATCTCTCTGTGTTATATTCTGTAATAATCTCTCCTTTAATGACCAGACTGTTCACTATCTTCATATCTGCTTTCTCAGGTCCATAGAACCACAGAATGTGAGCATCACTCTGAACTGCAGTTAATCCAGTATGAATTATCACAGTGTTTCCCTCCAGCTCCTGCAGTTTAACAACCTCTTCTCCAGCTTCTCCAGCTGTGGACAGCAGACCTGAAACAAATGCAAGTAGCATATTCAGTCAAACAAAAAGTGTAAAAAAAATCAAATAGTAATTAAATTGATCATTAAAACAGAAACTACCCTTTTGTAAAAAATCTAAAAAGTGTTATTTGTTATTTTCACCATAGTTCAAATTAAAACACATTCAACAAAGTAACAATATTTTTTTTTCTGGAGACTTGTGTTGTGGCACTGAGGGACTCAAAATTCATCACAAAAATACTTATGTACCTGAACCTACCTTTTATTTCTCCATCATTCCTCAAAAGCTCATTGTTACTGCTTTTTTACTATTCACACTACATAAAGTCTCTTTAATAAACAATTATCAATATAACTGCACATCACAGTGATATAACATCATACAATAGTGCTATAACTTTTCTTAATCCTCTTCTAAATAACAGAAACACGTCTATATTTACAGCGGCACTATAAACTGAGCTGAAAGAACAAAGACGAACCGCGTTGAAACCGGACTGACCACTAACTGTTAAATTCAGAACTCCACATTTTCTAACAGACTTACAGCAGAAAAGCAGGTAAATAACAGCTCCAGGAATCCTGTAGAGTGAAGACATGTTGGAGGTGCCATTCTACTCTGTAAACGGTGTCAGTAAACTCTTCAACTCCATCGTGAATCTCCTTCAGTTTTAGAGAAAACACAGAGCTGATGAGACAGTGAGGGCGAGGCTAAACATGCCCACAATGCACTGCGGGAATTAAAAAGCAGTTTTGAACTTAAACTGAGTCTTGCACTGTACTACACTCAGACTCTTACAAACTGATATCAAACACCAGAGATTAAATACAGCTTCACTTTCAGTCTTATGTTATTTTATACTGAGGTACTCACAACACAGTTCACTTCAGATGAACACTGATGAGTTATTTATCAGTGTATTTATTTTTTTAAATACTCTTTAAAAGCACTATGTGCATGTATTTTGGCAGTAAGGTTGGTATTATGTGTAAAAGCAAATGTTTATAACTTAAAAACAAATAATAAAAGTTAAATTGCAGAGATACTTAGAGCTCACAAATGAATACATTTTCTTTAATAATTTAATATGTAAATTGTACATCTAATGCAACATGTAACAATAAATCAAACTAAATAAGTAACACAAAGTCATTGGGTTCTTTCTTCTTGTTTTTCCCACACTCTCAAATTATATTTCAAAATACACTGAAAATGTATGACCTATAAAAATAGTTTATTCCTTTCACTGCATCCTCTCGTTCCCTGATATTATGAAAAAGATTTAGATGTGATACAGTGAGGCCGCATTTGAAGCTGGAACCCACCATTTCCGTTATAATGCATGAGGCTTAAGATGGGGGGCTGCTGAACACTGCCAGTGTGATGAGAGTGCACCAACCACAGAAAAGAGAACCATGTAAAAAATGAGATCCTTCCTTTTTTTAATTGATTAGTTAATTAATTTATTTTATTGCACTTGCTGCCAGTTTTAGGATTCAAGGACTTGCTTTTAGCTCTGAATATTAATATTTAGCATTAAATGACTGAATAAAGCGCTATTGACAATCAAACTCAAACTCAAATTTGAATCTATCGTACTGCCTTTGTGTAGCTAGGGAAATATCTGCTGAAGTGCAAGGGAAATATGCAAAACTTACTATACACTCAATTTACTGTGGTGAGTTGCACAGTGGAGTTTTGGTTCGTGTTGGAGGACCTAATGCTTCTTTCCTCCATTTTGCAATGATCCACAGATCAGTATCAAACTCTGTTGTAATGTGACTGGGTGCTGCTGAGAGCAGTTATGGAAAATAGAAGTCACATGATTTTATTGCTGATCCCTCATCACTTATTCAGTGTTTGTTCTTTCTTTCCACAGTGTGAGCTCAGCAGAGTGGGAGGATATATAGACAAGTAAGTGGACTGTACAAAGCACAGTGAAACTGAAACATGTAATCAGCAAGTAAACAAGAGCCACATCTGCATGAAGCTGCAGGTTTTATAAACACATGACCTCCATCAGGAACATCCCTAAAATCCCCAGAAAATGAAACTAGTCTCTACTCCCTTAGTCTTTGTTTAAGGTTTTTAAATCATCTGTTAGTTCCATGACATGAAGTCACTTTAGACTGATGCTGAGTTTAAAGTAATGTTATGTATCTGCAACTTTGTTCCTTCATCATTTCCACAATTTCATACCCATCCCACACTAATGTTTTAGCTGTTGTAATTGTACTCATGCGTTTCACTTCTCCATTTTGTAGACTCTGTGTAACAAGTTTAAGGGGGAATCACCACAATGAAAACTGCAGACTCAGGAAACAAAGCAGAGGCTCTTAACCAAAAGCATCATGTTTTCAGAGGGGAAGGGAAAATTGGGTGAGTGGAGCTGTAAATAAACTACACCCCCAGTGCACAAAACTACACCCTCTCATTCTATATTGCACCCAATCTTTCTCTTCTCTATTATTATTTAAAGTACAAATATGATGAAGTGAGTTCCTGAGGGCTTCATTAGAAACTTTGTTGTCTCTTCATCTTAACCAGTGCAGTGTAATGCTTATAACATCCAGAATTCACCCACAGACCACAGTGATTTATAGCTTATTGTGAAAGAGCAGCTCAAAGTAAACACAAATAGAATAGAATAGAATAGAATAGAATAGAATAGAATAGAAAGCCTTTATTGTCATTATACACAGCATACCCATTATACATAGTACAACAAAATTGGATGCTGCTCCTTAAAAGTGCCCACAGTGCAATATTCAAATAGAAAAGTTAGGACTAACTAATAATAACTACTGTGTAAAAACGCTACTGTGCACAGACAAGAACTAAACATATAAGTAGACAAATAGGACAGACAAAACAGATAAGACACTGTAAATGTCAGTTAGTGCAGATTCACATTTAGCAAAGTGATGGCTTTGGGAAAGAAGCTGTCCCTGAATCTGTTTGTTTTGGCCGGTATGGACCTGTAGTGCCTACCAGAAGGCAATTAAGGAGGTGGAAGCCAGGATGGGTGTTATCCTTCAGAATTTTCTTGGCCCTAATGAGACAGCAGGAATTATAGATGGAGTTTATGAAAGGCAGAGAGCAGCCAATGATTTTTCCTGCAGTATTGGTCACCCTCTGCAGTCTCCTTCTGTCAGCCTCTGTGCAGCTGGAGTGCCACACTGTCACAGCATAGGTCAGTAGGCTCTCTATGATGGAGCGGTAGACGGTCACCAGCAGGCGTGTGTGTAGTTGCTCCTTTCTGAGCACCCTCAGGAAATAAAGCCGCTGCTGGGCCTTCTTAACCAGTGCAGAGGTGTTGACTGTCCAAGAGAGGTCTGCAGAGATGTGAACTCCAAGGAATTTGAAAGATTGCTCCACGCGTTCGCCGTTCATGTGTAGGGCGGCAGGAGCGGTCCTGTTCCGCCGGAAGTCCAGGATGAGTTCTTTAGTCTTAGTGATGTTCAGTGCCAGGTTGTTAGCTGCACTCCACTCACCAAGTTTCAGGACCTCATCTCTATAGGCCGTCTCTTTTCCCCTTGTTATCAGTCCTACCACCGTTGTGTCATCAGCAAATTTCACTATGATGTTCTCTGGGTGGGCAGGGCTGCAGTCGGATGTGTAGATTGAATAGAGAAGTGGGCTCAACACGCATCCTTGTGGGGAGCCAGTGCTGAGGGTACGGACGGAGGAGAAGTGACAACCCAGTTTCACCTGCTGGGGTCGGTTGATCAGAAAGTCTTTGATCCAGTAGCAGGTTAATGGTGGGAGCCCCAGATTGACTAACTTGGGAATCAAAAAGTCCGGGATTATTTTGTTAAAGGCAGAGCTGTAGTCAATGAAGAGTATCCTGACATAGCTCCCCCATTTCTCCAGATGACTCAGCGCTGAATGGAGAGCAATGGCTATTGCATTTTCTGTAGACCTGTTAGTCCGGTATGCAAACTGATGCAGGTCTACAGTAGGGGAGAGACAGACTCTGATGTGTTTTAGAACCAGTTTCTCAAAGCACTTGGTGATGACTAGGGTGAGTGCTCGTTGGCAAAAGTCGTTGAGACTGGTCGTGGGGGATTTTTTTTGGGGACTTGGATAATGGTGACTGATTTCAAGCAGGCTGGGATGATGGCTTGCTTCAGTGACAGGTTGAAGATATTGGTGAAGACCCGTGCTAGCTGGTCAGCACATGCCTTAATCACCTTCCTTGGTACACCATCTGGGCCTGTGGCCTTCCTGAGGTTCACGGCACGAAACACCCGTCTCACATCCTCAGCTGCAAGAATGAGTGGGGGGGAGCCAGAGACAGGAATGGGTTGTAGTGGGAGGGTGGGTGGTATTGTAGTTAAGAACTGTGCCTGGGATTCAAATCGGGCATAGAAGCAGTTCAGTTCCTCCACCAGTGCCACATCTGAGTCACCGGATGACGTAGCACAGCGTTTGTAATTGGTGATGGACTGGATGCTCTGCCAAACCTGTCGAGGGTTATTCAGCTGCTCCTCTATTGTCCTCTTGTGCTCTGCTTTGGCGATTCTGATGCCTCTCCTTGGGTCAGTGCGAGTGGCACTATATAGTGCTTTGTCGCCCGATCTGAAGGAGCATGCGGATTAGGTTAGTCATCCATGGTTTTTGTTTATACCCGGATTTATTTTTTCACAGTGACCGTATCCATGCAGTATCTGATGTAAGACAGTACAGTGTCTGTGAATGTTGCCAGGTCTTCTTGGTGGAAGACTTCCCACTGTGCAAAGCAGTCCTGTAGTGTGGCAAGGGTGCTGTCAGGCCAGGTGTTAATGGTAATCTTTTTGGCCTTTGTTTGTCGGATGAGGGGGGTGTATGCAGGGATGAGAAACAGAGAGAGGTGGTCTGACTGGCCCAAGTCAGGGAGGGGTATGGCTCTGTAAGCACGCTTGATGTTGGAATATACATGGTCCAGAGTATTCGCCCCTCTTACTTATAGTCCACTTTTTTTGAGTAATGTCCTTCTCTGGACAGCAGGCTGCAGTGACCTCACCCTGTCCCCCCTCAGGAAGCCATCTACTTTCAGAATGTACCTTTAATGAAACTTTCCTTTAAATATTCGGGCTGAGGGAGGATTAAACCATTACGCCTTCACTTCCACCTGACCCCCATTTTCCCAGATTGCTCAGGAGATCAAATCACATTGAGTCTTTCACATGAAGAACTGTAGAGACATAAAACATAAAATATTTCATGAATTTTTGCAGTGATGAAAACAATGTAAAGTCAGGAGTATTTTGTACAGTATATTATTCACACTGTCCCTTGATGCAATGTTATATACTCACATTCTGTAAAGGTGATATCATCACAAACTCTGCATAACTTTGATTACCATCACATTCTCAGTAAACAGTAAATAGGTCAGCTGGCATTTGACATGAGTTTTACCACCTCTCTCTCTCTCTCTCGCTCTCTTTTACCTCTCAATTTAGCATAACAATACAGGGATAAGTACAATGAATTTTTTTATTATTACTACAACCATACTACACATGTAGATCCCTAAAACATGTTTCTGTGGGAGATGGTATTCATATCTACAGTCATTATTAGTAAATTAAGTATAATCTCTGTGTTTTTTGTTTTCTTTTTCAGTGACCTCAGGGTTGTGTGCAGATGCTGCAAGGAAGTTCATTTTGTTTCATGATATTTCTGTGGAGATAATATAATTGGTGTATATAAATGGATACATACATTTCCTGCTAAAGCATTTATTTTTATACCTAGTCACATCAAAGATGTTAAATATTTGTTTGTTGCATGTTGGAAAAACCAGAAGAGCAGAGCAGTAACCACTTGTTGTTTCACTCTGTGCGACTGTACTTTTGCAGAACAACACTAACCACTGTTCACATCTAACTCCTGCCCCAGATACTTCAGCCCACATTTATGACTTTCACAGAGATCTTTCACACACATATCAAAGACTGAAACACTGCTTCTTCTCGTAATACTTTGAGGTTTTCTGATATATAAAATCGATACATAATAAATAGAATTCATAAAGTATTAAAGTGTTCTGTTTCTTTTTTTAGACTCCACTCCCCATTACAACATTCACAAACACTTCCTCTCAGCAAAAAACAAATTGCAATCTCTGCTTAAAAGAAAAAAATCACGAGACTTTTGGTGCCAAAACCTCTTTCACACTTTCTTTTAAATTTTCACACTTCTTTTTGATTTACTTCACACGTTACCCACGGGCCCCAACCACTTCCTTTTGAACCTTGATGAGTCAGTGGTGTTATACGTCTATTTACTATAAATACAAGCATGATGTAAAACATACCTATAAAAAATATTCACTCATTGTGGTTATTTTTTAATGGATCCCCAAAATGTCTCTTAATTTCAATGGGATTTAAGAAACGCTAAGAATCAATGTCTATAACACTATGGACAACCTCCACATTTCTACACTCACTGTCCGTTCTCTCAGCCATACTGACCCCCCCAAGAGCATTTTGTAGTTCTACAATTACAGACTCTTTAAACATTGTTTGCCCCCTTTCACCCTGTACTTTAACACTCAAGATCCCAAGAGGACCACTACAGAGCACGTATGATTTGGGTGGTGGATCGCTTTCAGTGCTGCACTGACACTGATGTGATGGTGGTGTGTGTTGTGCTGTATGAGTGGATCAGACACAGCAACTCTGGTGGAGTTTTTATAGCCTTCAGTGTCACTGCGGAACTCAGAATAGTCAACCAACCAAAAATATCCAGCCAACAGGGTCTTGTTTCCACTGATGATAGAATAGAGGACGATCAACCCAAACATACACGCAAAATCTGTGCAGCAACAGATTTACAGAGTTACTGTCTCTGACTTTATATCTACAAGGTAGGTGTGTCTAACAGAGTGGACAGTAAGGGGACACAGTGTTTAAGAACTCCAGCAACACTGCTGTGTCTGATCTACTCGTAACAGCATAACACACACACTAACATACAACCACGTCAGTGTCACTGCAGTGCTGAGAATGATCCACCACCCAATTCATACCTGGTCTGTGGTGGTCCATTGTGAAAGGGGGAAAATAAAGTAGACAGAATAACAAACAGACTACAGTCTGTAATTTTAGAACTACAAAGTGTGTTTATATGGTCAGTGGAGCTGAAAGAACAGATAGTGAATGTAGGTTATAATGATATGGTTAATCGAGTATGTGGAAGTCTAATTTTATGATAAGACTGAATGGCTTAGAAGAATGCTTGTTCTACTGTTAAAGAAAACCTGGTTTATTAACTGAGTCTTATGAGTGTTTCCCAGAAAAGGATTAAGTAGGGTGACCAGATCTGAGGTAATGAAAAAGAGGATACGTCGCGAGTGGGTGGGGGTTGATGAGGTGTCGCCCCTCGCTGCCGTTGTATGCTTAGCTGAACCTATTTGTGCTTTTAGGTCCTTTGCACCTTTATTTGCTACACAAAACATGGGAATTTATTTTTTACTTCATCCGAGAACTTATATATACGTATAAAATCAAGATGAGTGTAGGTACATGAGCTTTGCCAGACGTAAACAAGGACTACTGACGTGCAGACTGACCAATTAAATGTTTACAGAGAAGGTTATCGACCAATAACGGTAGCTCTACAGTCAGACCGTCCAATCAGAAGATTTTAGGCTACTTCACCACGCCCCCTTCTTACTCAAGCGAACCATACGGAGTAGGGGAGGGCGGGACTAGTTTGTGAACGAAACGCTTCTCGAAATTCTATGTAAGCTATAGAAAAACAAAATCCCGGACGTTTGTGAAATTCCGCCCAGACATTTTTTTAAGTCTAAAAAAGTCCGGGTAAGAGAGAATGTCTGGTCACCCTAGGATTAAGTTTAGTCCTGGACTATACACTCCTTACAATAGAAAATCATATTCCAAATTGCTGTGTAGTCCAGGACTAGGCATATTCTGTGTCAAAAATTGACGTTTGAGCTCTTTTAGAAAACATTTGGGACCAATCGCAGTATTACAGCGAAAAACAGATATTTCCCTAGCCACACTTAAGATTCCCACCAACATCTGGGCAGGGCTGGAGATTCACAGTGAAGTATCAATGTTGTGTTTTTGAGGTTTAATCACATGCCAAGTCCAAATACATCTTTTTTTTACATCTGAAATTACTGAGAGTAATATAGCAATATGTTTTTTTTTTTTTTTTGTAAAATGGCTTAGATTTGCTGCTGTATGCAAAGATTCACCTACAGACTTAAACCAGCCCACAGCACTATGACATCATCATCATCTTTTTAATCCATTTCAGGGTCGCGGTAGCACTATGACAAAAACGTGGAAATAATGTTGTAATTTGACAGATGTGTGTAATCTGTTTTGAGACTAGAGGAGGTTTTAACTTTAATTAAATATTAATGAGAATGAGAAACAGTTCACATACAGACCCCAAGCATGGGGTTAAAATTGTAATATTTACTCACTTTAGACATTAACTCTGAAACTCCAGTCTGAGATTCTTCCAGTGATGATCTGTAATTATAAAGTCCAGAATCTTCTCTGCTGATGTTTCTGATGGTTAAAGATCCACTGTTTCTGTTCATCTGCACTCTGTCTCTGAATCTCTCTGTGTAGTAGTCTATAACAGTCTCTCCTCTAAAGACCTGACTGTCCACTATGCTTATATCTGCTTTCTCAGGTCCATAGAACCACAGAATGTGAGCATCACTCTGAACTGCAGTTAATCCAGTGTGAATTATTACTGTGTTTCCCTCCAGCTTCTGCAGTTTAACAACTTCTTCAACTGTGGAAGGCAGACCTGAAAATACAGAAGTAGTTCAGAGAAATATTGGTCAGCCATGCACTGCATTAAAGAATGTGGTTTCATATTAAATAACTTTTATCAGACTCACAACGGCAGCTTGAAACTTTACCTCAAAGTGTTTTGAAGAGGTTTATATGCTGGTCATAAAATTAGAATATCATGAAAAAGTTGATTTATTTGAGTAATTCCATTCAAAAAGTGAAACTTGTATATTATACTCATTCATTCACAGACTGATACATTTCAAGTGTTTATTTCTTTTAATTTGATGATTATAACTGACAACTAATGAAAACCCCAAATTCAGTATCTCAGAAAATTAGAATATTGTGAAAATGTTCAATATTAAAGACACCTGGTGCCACACTCTAATCAACTAATTAACTCAAAAAACCCGCAAAGACCTGTAATGTTGTCTCAGTTATTTCTGTAGGCTACACAATCATGGGGAAGACTGCTGACTTCACATTTGTCCAAAAGACGACCATTGATACCTTACACAAGCAGGGGAAGACACAAAAGTCATTGTAAAGAGGCTGGCTGTTCACAGAGCTCTGTGTCCAAGCGCATTAATAGAGAGGTGAAGGGAAGGAAAACATGTGGTAGAAAAAAGTGTACAAGTGATAGGGATGACCACATCCTGGAGAGGATTGTGAAACCAAACCCATTCAAAAATGTGGGGGAGATTCACAAAGACTGGACTGCAGCTGGAGTCAGTGCTTCAAGAACCACCATGCACAGACGTATGCAAGACATGGGTTTCAGCTGTCGCATTCCTTGTCAAGCCACTCTTGAATGAGAGACAGTGTCAGAATCGACTCGCCTGGGGTAAAGGCAAAAGTGACTGGACTGCTGCTGAGTCATGTTTTCTGATTAAATTAAATTTTGCATTTCCTTTGGAAATCAAGGTCCCAGAGTCTGGAGGAAGAGAGGAGAGGGACAGAATCCATGTTGCTTGAGGTCCAGTGTAAAGTTTCCACAGTCAGTGATGATTTGGGGTGCCACATCATCTGCTGGTGTTGGTCCACTGTGTTTTCTGAGGTCCAGGGTCAATGCAGCCCTCTACCAGGAAGTTTTAGAGAACACATGCTTCCTGCTGCTGACCAACAGGACTTGGCACCTGCACACAATGCCAAATCTACCAGTACCTGGTTTAAGAACCATGGTGTCCCTGTTCTTAATTGTTCAGCAAACTTGCCCGACCTTAACCCCCTTAGAAATGATATGGGGTATTGTGAAAAGGAAGATGGAATATGCCAGCAGTGCCAAAGAGCTGAAGGCCACTATCAGAGCAACCTGGGCTTCATATCACCTGAGCAGTGCCACAGGTTGATCGACTCCATGCCACGCTCCATTGCTGCAGTAATTCAGGCAAAAGGAGCCCTAAGTACTGACTAACTAAGTACTGTACTGTTTTTGTATTGGTCTTAAGTAATATTCTAATTTTCTGAGATACTGAATATGGGGTTTTCATTAGTTGTCAGTTGTAATCATCAAAATAAAAGAAATAAATACTTGAAACATATCAGTCCGCAGCATGGTGGTGCAGCAAGTAGGGTCGCAGTCACACAGCTCCAGGGACCTGGAGGTTGTGGGTTCGATTCCCACTCCGGGTGACTGTCTGTGAGGAGTTGGTGTGTTCTCCCCGTGTCCGTGTGGGTTTCCTTCGGGTGCTCCGGTTTCCTTCCAGAGTCCAAAAACACATGTTGGTAGGTGGATTGGCGACTCAAAAGTGTCGTGTGTGTGTGTGTGTGTGTTGCCCTGTGAAGGACTGGCGCCCCCTCCAGGGTGTATTCCTGCCTTGCGCCCAATGATTCTAGGTAGGCTCTGGACACACTGTGACGATGAACTGGATAAGCGATTACAGATAATGAATGAATATATCAGTCTGTGTGTAATGAATGAGTATAATATACAAGTATCACTTTTTGAATGGAATTGCTGAAATAAATGAACTTTTTCATGATATTCTAATTTTATGACCAGCACCTGTAATGAAAATATTAAATAAAATATTTTTGTCGTAATTTTGGTAAATCATGATACATCTGACTACACATCAAGCCCAGACATGCACACAATCCAAAATAACCTTATACACACTTAACCTAAATCCCCATAATAACCCCTAATACCATGAACAGATGTAGGAGCAGTGCACACTGGTAGCTTCCCTGTGAGTCCCAGCTCCAATGCTTTTTTTTTACACAGATGCACTGTGGGCAATTTTCTGTGTTGCAAACATTTCATAATTTACCTCCATATCCGGAACGCACTAGAAACTAATGCACACTAATTTACTAATATATATATATATATATTTCTGTGACCGCTTTGTTCAGCCTCTCATTTTCTGTAAAAGTCTTTTTGAAGTGACAAGTTCAGTTTGGTAAACATCAGGTTGGTATGTATCAATGCCATAAAACCCATAAACACACAAGTACTGTGTACAGGAACTGGAACGACAAACCCAGGTACAAATGTGAGTTCAAACATATTTCCACTGGGTAGTACAGGCCACATTCACATTCTGCAGCAGACCCTCATACATTCTGACCTACATAGACACAACCACAGTACGTAGCACTCTGGCTCTGCACAGCACAACATAATACTACTTATTTATATGGCCTTTATTGAACTTGTTAAGGCGTTCAACTCAGCCATGTAGTCATTAACAGAGCATCTGTTTTCAGGAAGTGCTCAAGAAACAGTGCAGTAACCATCATTTTAACAATTTGAATACTTACAAAAGAATGGCCTTTCCCTCAGAGTAAGTCATTGGCTGTGTGTGTGTGTGTGTGTGTCTGTGTTTGGTAAAATAACAATAATATTTTAGTATAGTAGTGGAACATGTATAATGCTGCATACATCGATCAAGCTAAATTAAGATCTGAAATTTTAATGACCCCATTATTTACAGGATCCAATGATGGGTGCAAATGTTCATCTAACAAAGCATGTCAGGTTTGGATTTGTTTAGTGCATGATGTGATAGAATACATTTCAGAAAAAAACACAATAAATGTTTGTCTCAAACAAATTGTAGTTTGGTACAAATCTATCTACAAAATACCAACAGGACTTCAGTGATCTATTGTTCTCTGGAATAGATGAATATTGTGGTGATGCTGAATTGAATTTCATTTTACTCTATTTGTAATTCTCTGGGAATACATGTAATATCAAACCAGGTACATTACAACGTCCAAACACTTTTTATTCTCCTGCTTATTCTGCTGAAATCTGCATAATAACCAGGTTTTCAATGATAAAATGTATAGTACTACCACTGAGCATGGTAACAATATGCTCATGTGCAGTTTCTCCAGAGAGTTCTGTTCTATTAACAATCATTTTCATGAATCTGAAACACAAATCTTTACAAAATTTTGAAAACATGACTTTATTTATATTTGGAAACACACTTTTTAAACATTAAGACAATCTGATACACACCCATTGCTCAAAAAGACACTCAGTTGTGTGCACCCTGCTAATGTATTGAAGATGGTGTATGAGCGCAAACATTAGGCTGCTGTGCCAAATATAAATGCAGTGGCAAATCATTTAAACCATGTATTTAATATTTTCTGGAAACAATAACTTATTGTGAATTTACACTACTCTGAAAACATGAGAACTGTGAGAGCAAATAATGCAGGCATAATATATATATATATATATATATATATATATATATATATATAATGTTATGTTGCACCAGCATGCCCTTGCACCAAGGAGTGGGAATGCAGGTGCAAATGGCAACTCAAAATAGAGGTTTGAAAGAAAGTAAGAATGACAATGGCGTCTACAAACAAAGGACTTGAACCAAACTAAAATCAGCTTTGACACTGAAACACTCTACCCATTAAGTTCAGCTCAATCTTACCTCTTTCTTTATATAGACACTTAGCTATAATTATTTAGTAACAATATTTTCCCTTGATAAAACTTATTTTCATTACTTTTGCTAAGTACCATACCGTCTGCCCCTCTAAAATGGTGCAGCACTGAACTGTGCTTTGAGTTAGGCTTTTATACAGAACCCAGCAGTTGTGTCTGATCAGCCTCATTCAGAACCCCCGCTGCCCAGACACTACATCTTTTCGAAAGCCATGCACCCTGACCACATGTTGGAGGAGGAGGGGATCTGCTGTCTCTTTGGTTGATGAGAGTTTGGGTAGTGGCACAAATGTACAGGCCTTAGAGCAGTGATCCACTATAACCAAGATGACTTTATTGCCTTTGGACAGCGGTAAGCCTGTCACAATGTGAGTCCAAGGACGGGTAGGAATTGGTAAAGGGACGTTACTGTTTGACTGTAGATCAGAATGTTGTCGAGGTACATATATGCAAATCTGTTCAACATCTCCCTCAAAACCTCATTAATAAAAGGTGGAAGATGGCTGGTGCATTCATGAGCCCAAAGGGCATCACCTGGTACTCATAATGCCCTGAGAGTATAATGAATGCCGTCTTCCATTCATCCCCTTGTTTTATATGGATGAGGTTGTAGATGCTGTGCAGATCCAGCTTAGTGAATACAGATGCCTGCTGCAGTTCCTCAAAAGCAGAGGGCATGAGTGTGAGGTGGTAGCAGCCTTTCACCGTTATGCCACTCAGACCAAAGTAATCGATACAAGGGCAAAGCCCTCCATCCTTCCTTTCTCCACAAAGAAAAAACTTGCTCTAGCAGGAGAAGAGGAGAGCTTTATAAAGCCTGACTCAAGAGCCTCCGAACATGGTGCCCTGAAGAAGGTTAATGGCACAGTCAAATGACCTATGAGGAGACCCCCTGCTGGTAAGTGGCTGCGTGAACCAACACATTATGAATCATGTAAACAAGGGACAAGGTACAAAACTAATACTGGTTTTCTGTGATCTTCACTGCAACCACAAATGCAAGTTAAAACTGTATGTAAATAAGAAATCATATAAAAACAAGATCCAGAACCATCTTCTCTTGGCCCAGTCATATTTAAGACATAATAAGGCAAAGTGGAAAAGTGTCATTTGTTACGCAAGTAATAATGTAAAATTCTTTTTAAAAATCATGTCTGGGCATCCTCTGTTCTAAAGGAGAGAGGGACTCTCCAGCTGATTATCAGTGGACAGGGTAACTGTCAGCATCTGTGATGGTAGGAGGGTGCATTAATGAATGTTATTGATTCGTTCAGAGGGAACCAGTGCTAATTTGTAGCAGCAGTAAACAGACCTTTCACACCTTAACACTAGCCTTTCAAAGTGTGAACATAGACATTATCAGGGATATAACTGAGGAGACTGGTCACTGGTTGAAAAATGATCAATGCTGGTGAGAAGCAGATTTTGTATTTTTTTGGAATTGTAAATTCCAGTTTATTTTATCTTTAAGCATTTACCATTTCTGAGGGAATAGTCATGCTCTTACTGGGTAACAAGTAACTAATGGAAAATCATAATCATGACACTTATTAGTCAGTAACTAAAATTCATCATGATTTGAAGGGCAATCTTGTTCTTTATTTTAAACCTAATTCCAATGCAAGTGAGACAATCACCATTGTTTTGCCACTGTGTTGAAGAGGAAACCAAACATGTACATTTACTCTACAACAGGTTTGTTCAGTACAGAGCAGAGACTAAAACAAACTGGTCATTGAACATGCCTTCAATTCCACCCTTCATTCCAGATCAAACAGATGACCTGAAAAGCAAAGCTGAAGCAAATGTTTCTTCCTTCTGACTTGACTGATACAGAAACTCAGCAGTGGTAAGTGTGAAACTCACATTTTATTTCATTAAAAGTCTGTGAAAATGCTGAAATGGAGCATGGAGATGGGAAACACTGCAACACACATCTCAGTGTTTAGTGAATGACAGTTACTTCTTACATGTACAGTCATATGCAAAGTTCTGGACACCACAGGTCAAATAACATATTTAAATTAAATACATTCACAGCCTCTACAGAGAACACCATTGTGAATATTTTAATGCACTCTTACTGGTTATTTGCTCATTTCTATGCTAATGTGTATTCACTGGAAGGGAATAAAACATCAGTTGTGGCGTGTTCAAAAGATCTACATTGTGCTTTTATGTTATATTTTTCTCAATTAAAAAAAAAATCTACAGAAATGTGCAGTGAAACTAGTCAGAAAATAGAAAAAGAAAGAAAAAACAGCAGGGGTGAGCAAAATCTTGCTTATTACTTTATCTCTAAATATTGTTTGACTGTGGTGAAAGCCCTGTTTTATAAAGAGTTCTGCTGGACAATGACTTTGGAAATGACTCTATTTACAGGGTGATGGAGACAGAAGCTGTGTTGTTGCCTCCCTTTTAAAACCATGGCTGGAGCAGGGCTATTTACTGTAAATATTCTCAGTACATGGAGGAATGAGATCCTTTAGTCATTAAACCCCTGTCTGGACAGTGTTGGATGAGCTTGATGGAGTTTTAATGGGACTGTACTGGTAGTGTGTCCTGGTCGGTAGGTGAATGTTTTCCAGTTTAAGACTTTTCTACTTTACATAAACAAATGGTTTAATGTTTCCTCTTCACTGACAACAACAACAAAGTGCAGCTTGTTTTTAATCGCAGCGCAGGAACGAGCGGCTCATTATATTGATTAGATACATTTCTGTGGATTATGTTCAGAAATGTCATGGTATTTCTGATAACTCTGATAAGTTTATCCGTTCACTGTGAGTTTGCTGTGTGTAAAACAGTAAAGGACACACGGTTTTATTAAAATATGAAATGACGACACTGTCCTACGTCATCATGAAGGAGGAGAAAACAGCTGAAAGTTCGTCGCCATTTCGAGACGAAGAGAGAGAGAGAGACATCGCTCCGAGAGCAGGGTTCCTCTACTTCTCTGTAAATAGTTTCACTAGAAGAAAGAATGGAAAGACTGTTGACAAACTACTTCTGGACATGCCTTCAATTCCTTCTGTTAATAAACTGGACACTGTTTGGTGACTGTGGCTGAGACAGGTCTCTGGTCTGAACTGGTTTACAGAGCTGTGTGGAGTTCACTGTGTGTGAGATGACGGTAAGTGAAAGTCTTTACACTCATTTTACCACATTTACTTATCCATAAATTAACTGATGAATCACTTACACTTATCAGTTAACCAACTGTAGAAAATATTCAGGGTTTGATGTCATTATTACATATCTGACATAAACAATAAGCAGCTGATCAAATAATTTTAAAGAAAAATATTTATACTTTGTTGTGATTTAAAAAAAAAGGCATATTTTATTATTTGTTGAGATGAGCCCTATATACATAGACTTTTTATATTGTTCCATTATATTAATGTGCCTTTGTTACTGTCTGAATATATGGAAGAAAGTACAGTGAAATGCTGTGCATATATACACACTTATTTACATTGCTTTATTTATTGTTAAGTTGATTTAACACTTGATATCACAGAAATAATAATAATAATAATAATAATAGTATAGTATGAAATAAAATAAATTAAAATATTGAAAAGTCTGGTTTGAACCTGTTTACAGAGTTATGAAGAGTACACAGGAGTACAGTAGACAAAAATATTTAGATTTGAAATACATTGGTTTGCTGAAGAATACAGTGTTGTGAACCACCTTCTCAACACTAGAAGGCGATGTTGTAATGAAACCAAAAGTGTTTATACACAAGCCAACACCCACAGTACAAACAGGGATGAGCAGATATTTAATACAATTAAACTAAAACGGTCTGTCGTGACTAATCTTAATGTAAAGACTCTGTTTCAACAACTCTAATATAACATGAAGACATTAGATGACATGAGAACATGAATCAAAAAAGAAACTTTAGTCATTAAGTTGTGGATTGTATAGTTTTGCTGTAATTATATCTTTGATGTGAATATTTCTACAGCATTAAACATGTACAAATACGTTTAGACACTGACTTTACATTGCTCCAAATAATCTGAACACACACTAGAACATAAGGGGGCAGTGTGTCAGACTGATCCTGAAGTTGCCGTTGTTGGTGGTTTCCTTTATGCACTCAGTTAACTTATTTTAATTCCTCTGCTTGTCTTAATCATTTAAAACCATTTTGTGAAAACATTAAGAATTTCAGAGTGACTTTAATGTGTCAGATTACATATGGCTAAAGCTAAATCTAAAAAAGTAAAAAAAAAAAAAAAAAAAAACGAAGCAGGTTTACAGTAATGCAACACCTACAATAGTCTTATGAACTCAGACACACAAAAAACATCTGTATTCCACGTATATCCAAGTTTTTACACTCACATACTTATGTCAGAATAGGTGTGAGACATAACAGGTTGAATACTGAATAAAACATCAAAAACTACATGAAAAGGATATATAGACGCTGAGTTAGAACTTGATATGCGAGTACACCACTGTCTCACTCTGGTCTTGATTTTTTGTCTCTCTGGAAACTTTGCCCTGTAAAACACAGCAGGAAACTTATATTAAGAACTCATTATGTTAATAACTAAAATTGTTTACATGCTCAATGCTTCAGTACTGAATTTAATTTTGCTTTGCATTAATTGGCTGTGGCCTTTAAATATGACCTCTAAGTGAAAACCATAAAGCACACAGAGGAATCAACTTATACTGGAATGATGTTTAGTTTCAACACAGATATTAATATGTGGATACAGGAACTTGGATAAAATTCCCAATGCTTGAAGTATAAATTAGTCATATATCGGAGCTAAAGGCAGAGTGTACACAAGCATGATGTTCTGTGCATGTGCAGTCTTAATCAGGCACTAGTCATTAGTGTGAGTGTGTTTGTTCTTTGCCACTGAGGGGTTAAATGTAGAGGTCAAATTTCATTGTACATTTGAACAATGATTATAAAGCATGGCACAGATAAATCCTCATTCAATTTATAAGTACAATATGTGCACTGTTGGCACCAAACTATCATATTAACTGATTCAGACTAATTGTATAGAGACAGTAAACAACACCCAGTGTGAACTAAGAGCTAACATCACCTTCACCTTCTAGTAAAAATAAAAGTATGGAACAGATTTGAGAGAAAACTTGTCAAGTCCCAGCCGTTAACAACCCAAACCGGTTATGCCAGCTATTATTCCTCAGTGTTTAGTTCCATAACAACCCACAGCAGGAACTCTGCTCAGTCAAAAAAGGAAAGAAATGACTTTGTAGAATTTAAGTGAACTTTATTTTTTCTGTAATGAGAAGAGGCTCCTCACTGGAAACCAGCAGCTATCTACAATTTAGAATTAGTTATCTCCAGTGACACAAAAATATCACTAGTGAATGTTTATATATGTATAATGTTTTCAAAAACATGCTTATGATTCTATGTGCATGAACGCATTTTTAAATAGCAACACTTTGGCCATTTATTCTCCTCTTTTTCTGATAAATATTTAAAATGAGGCTGTGACTAGACTCCATTAACTGATTTATAAAGATGTTCTTGCTGTACAAATGGAAGTATTTCTGCATAAATACCCGGTTCCTTTATTAACATAAATATACGTGCATTTAGTCACGTTAAAAACATTACAGTTAAAATGTAATCTGGCCAGATTCTGTCATGATCAGGTGAGTTATCAGCTTGAATGTCATTTCAGTGCAGTGGACTTCAGTTTTGTATCATTTTATGAACAGACGATAACAGGCTTTCGATGTTCATACACTGAACTGCCTTGAAAATTTTTTTTGTTAATACGTAGTTAACCACGTCATTCTTACACAGCCGATGTCCTTCAAATTATTATCAAGATTTCATGATGAATGAACCAATAGAAATTCTACAAAATCACAATCTGTTATATCACTACAGCAAGTTAAACTGGGCTTTTTCCTTAATGGTTTGACTAGAATTTATACAATCACAACATTTCAACATCTCACAACTTCATAACACACAGTAGTTTAAACAGACAAAATTCAGGTAAATATCATTCAAATGTATAAAATTGACATGCTTCAGGATTCAAATACTTATGTCAATATTCATATACTTTTGTACTTATTTAGCTCTCTATTCAAAATCAAAGCAGATGCAGAAACACCCAGTGACTGTAGATGATCCAAGAAGACAAGAGCAAATTTTACATATTTTAGACGCCACCTCAAACCAAGGAGTTGTCATAAAGCTACCAGGCTGTATTTTTGTCACATTTTCTTTATTTAGTTGATGCTGCTTTCTAAGTTTTGAAAAATATATAAAAGGTCAAAAGATCCAAACAGACAAAATGATCTCATAAGCTCGGGCCACAGTGAATAACATAGAATTAGAATTACAACAGTCTTCACAGCTCTGTGGTTGGACCCTGGTCTGCTATTTGAACAGTGAATAACAAATATTCAGCTAAACAGACAATGAGGCAATAAATAATTATGTGCATCTACTGGAGTATGGCCAAAGGGTACACACTGTAACCCAGTTTATGGATTCTTGTGTCATGCAGAAGTATTTAACATCAGCTCCAGCATATGTTTTCATTCACAATAAATATCTCAGTGTGATGATTTCAACATGAACAACTTCTCAGTACATTATATTCAGCTTACGATGCTCTTCTTGTTTTTAGTGTCAAAGGAAGAAGATGAATAAATAAGGATGCTGTAAGTATAACTGCAACAGTGTGACATGTGACAGAGTGAAATGGAGATTGTGTGTATAACTTAAATACCTCAGGAGCTTCTTTTGAATTCGGAGATGTGATTTTCACTTCAGAATAATCAGTCTCGCCATTTTCAGCTACCTCTGTCATAAAAGAGAACAAAGTACATTGTATAAATGAAGCAAAAGGTATTCCATATACAAATACAAAGACACTTGGGTTTGTTCGAAGAAAGATAAATATATTACCTTGTTGTTTAGGCCGCTCTTTGCAACACAATTTAAATAATATTAATGATCCAACAACAATCACACCCAGACAAATCAGGACAGCCAGTGGAATGATGACATGCCTTTCGGTAGCACTTCTTTCTGCTAAAAAACTGCAGTAAATCAAACACTTCTGTAATAAGACAATGTACAGTATCTGCATCACTGGAGCATCATAGAAGTTATCAAGTTTGCTTATTTGCTGCAAACCTAAATGAATTCTTATTACCTGTCTCATTATGAAGGAGAAAAGAAGTGTTTGGTCCAATTCATTTTTTCCAAATCAGTTTTAGTCAACTACAGATATGACAAAAATAAAGGTAAACAAATACTAAACTTACCTGCTTTATTATAACATAGCTGTGTAAATCTGAGTTGTGTGGTTTGGTTGCTGACTGGATTAGCAGCTACACAGGTGTAAACAGAACAGTTTGGGATGGTTATATTCAGGGGGAGAGATAGACGGTCACTGGAGACTGTGCTGTTGATGTTGGAGATTCTCTCATTATCTTTAAACCAGGACAAGTTCACATCGTTTTCATTCTCCACAGTGCACAGAGGAGAACACCAGTCTCTCAGACTCACTGAGCAGTTTTCTGTTCCATTTCTAATTACTGGCTTCAATACTGGAGCTAGGAAATGCAAAACAGAACAAAAAGGACATTCTGTATATATGTCAAATCAATAATAAGCACAAAATCAAAGCACTGGATGAATACACTGAAATGAATTTACTGGGCAGGTATAGCCAAGATTCTCCTCCTAATCTCATACTGGGGCTGCAGGATGCAAAACAGACAGGTTTCAACATGCCTAGAACCTACTGCAACTCATAAACAGCAGGTATTATTTCCCGCTCCACAAGAACCATAAAACATCATCAGTGCTGCTAACCTCCTATTAGATGAATGCAACATGTTTTAAAAGTGTCGGACACAATCGGCAAATGATAGGTATCATCATCATCATCATCTCTGGAAAGCTTAATATTTACTATTTATTATATATTTTAACTGCCTTTATAATAAATTAATTTGATATCACATAAACATAACTAAACTTTAAATTTTAACTTAATGTATATTAACCCTAATTCTAATCTTAATTTCAACCCAAAACTTTATTCTAATAATAAATCTAAGGTTAACACTGTTGAACAACTTCAGCAGTTTGTTTATGTTCCCTCTAATTTAAAGATTTATTTAAGAATTGTACATTTACTCACCATAGACATTAACTCTGAAACTCCAGTCTGAGATTCTTCCAGTGATGATCTGTAATTTATAAAGTCCAGAATCTTCTCTGCTGATGTTTCTGATGGTTAAAGATCCACTGTTTCTGTTCAGCTGCAGTCTGTCTCTGAATCTCTCTGTGTTATAGTCTATAACAGTCTCTCCTCTAAAGACCTGACTGTCCACTATCTTCATATCTGCTTTCTCAGGTCCATAGAACCACAGAATCTGAGCATCACTCTGAACTGCAGTTAATCCAGTGTGAATTATCACAGTGTTTCCCTCCAGCTCCTGCAGTTTAACAACTTCTTCTCCAGCTGTGGACCGCAGACCTGAAACAATGTAAGTAGCAGATTTAGTCGAACAAAAAGTGTAAAACTAAACAAAATGTCCAGAAAATGATACTTAAAAAAGAAACTACCCTACTGTAAAATGTATAAAATATATAACAGTGTTATTTATTATTTTCACCATAGTTCAAATGAGAACAGAATTCAACAAAGTAACAATATTTTTTTCTGGAGACTTGTGTTGTGGCATTGAGGGTCTCAAAGCTCATCACAAAAAATACTTATGTACCTGAACCTACCTTTTATTTCTCCATCATTCATCAAAAGCTGATAGTTACTGATTTTTTACTATTCACACTACATAAAGTCTCTTTAATAAACAATTATCAATATAACTGCACATCACAGTGATATAACATCATAAAATAGTGCTATAACTTTTCTTAATCCTCTTCTAAATAACAGAAACACGTCTATATTTACAGCGGCACTATAAACTGAGCTGAAAGAACAAAGACGAACCGCGTTGAAACCGGACTGACCACTAACTGTTAAATTCAGAACTCCACATTTTCTAACAGACTTACAGCAGAAAAGCAGGTAAATAACAGCTCCAGGAATCCTGTAGAGTGAGGACATGTTGGAGGTGCCATTCTACTCTGTAAACAGTGTCAGTAAACTCTTCAACTCCATCGTGAATCTCCTTCAGTTTCAGAGAAAACACAGAGCTGATGAGACAGTGAGGGCGAGGCTAAACATGCCCACAATGCACTGCGGGAATTAAAAAGCAGTTTTGAACTTAAACTGAGTCTTGCACTGTACTACACTCAGACTCTTACAAACTGATATCAAACACCAGAGATTAAATACAGCTTCACTTTCAGTCGTATGGTATTCTATAAAATTATTTTAATTTTGAAGAAAAAAAGAAGAGATTAAATACAGCTTCACTTTCAGATGCATGTTACTGAAACTGCACTGTATTTTATGTTTGATATTTTGAATACTCTCTGAAAACACTGTGTGTAATATTCTTCTGTATTATGAGTAAATCTCATTTTTATCACTTTTGGACAATTACTAAAAGTTATTAATAACAGAGAAGAATAGAAGTAGAGCCCATGGCCTTTAATTGTAAAAATTCATCAATTTTTTTAACAATAATAAGTAAAATTGTATATGTAACGTGACACAACATAATAATAAATATCACATGCAAATAACCTTGGAAAACATGTCTGAATATCTATTTACACCCATTGTATTTATTAAAACAGAAAAAAATCTTTAGACAGACGTCTCTGACTGTTATATTAGTGTTGCACTTTTATTTCTGACATTTTCACTTTAAGTCACACAAGAGAATCATCATTTGTCTTTTGGTTCTTGTTTTCCCACACTCACAAATTATATTTCAAAATAGACTGAAAAAGTATGACCTATAAAAATAACTTATTTCTTTTAATGAAACCTCTGGTTCACCGGTGTGATGAAAAAGATTTTAAAATGTGATTCAGTGAGGCCACATTTGTAGCTGAAACCCACCACATCCGCTGTAATGTATGAGACATGAGATGGGGGCTTCTGAACACTGCCAGAGTGATGAGAGTGCACCAACCACAGATATGAACACAATGCAAAACAGGGATCTCTTTCATTTATTTTCCAGTCAAAAATGTCACTGAGAACAATGTTTTTATTTTCTCTCAAAGAACATGCAAGACCTAGCAAACTGCAAAGAAAATTATGTCTGACATTTGGACAATGCTGTGCACAGATTTTACAATTGTGCTTCCTCTGAGTTTTAGGATTCAAGGACTTGCTTTTAGTGTTGAATATCAGTTTTAGAATTAAATAAAAGATTGAATAAAGCTCCAGCATAAAGAGCTGGTGTATGATTGGGTTTCAAAGAAGTTATGAGAACCTACTGCCAATAAAATTCAAATTCAAATTGTAATCTACCATCTACCGTGGTTGTGTGACTAGGGAAATATCTGCTGAAGTTCAACAGAAATTTCAGAGTGGAGTTTTACATTTACATTTATGCATTTGGCAGACGCTTTTATCCAAAGCGACTTACAAAAGAGGATCTAACATTTGAACTACAGCACAATTTATACAAACTACCTTACATTAAGTGCAATATGCCAGGATGTAAATAAGTGCATTAAAGAAAGACATTCAGTGCAAAAGATACTCTCGGAAGAGCTGGGTTTTCAATGATTTCTTGAATGCAGAGAGGGTTTCTGTTGCTCTGATAGTCCTTGGAAGCTCGTTCCACCAGCGTGGTACCAGAGATGAGAATAGCCTCAACTGACCTGTACGGGGGGTTGGTCGTGTTAGTTGGGGCTCCTTTGAGGAACTTGAGTTTTGGATGAAGTGGTGTGGAAGCACTTAATGCATCTGTCCTCCATTTTGCCATCATCCACAGATCAATATCAGATGCTGCTGTAATGTAACTGGCTGCTGCTGAGAGCTGTTATGGAAAATGGACATCACGTGATTTTATTGTTGATCCCTCATCACTTATTCAGTGTTTGTTCTTTCTTTCCGCAGCGTGAGAAGAAATCAACAGGTAAGTGATCTGTACAAAGCACAGTTCGAGTTAAACATGTAATCAGCAAGTAAACAAGAGGCACATCTGCATGACGCTGCAAGTTTTATAAACATATGACTTCAATCAGGAACATCCCTAAAATCCCCAGAAAATGAAACTAGTCTCTACTCCCTTAGACTGTGTTTAAAGTTTTTAAATCATTTGTTAATTCCAAGTCATTGAGTCGTTGAGTTAATTTATTTTTAACTAATGTTTTAATTAATGGTATGTATCTGCTACTTTGCACCTTCATCATTTGTACAGTTTCATACCCAGCACACACTAATGTTTTAGCTGTTCTAATTGTACTCGTACGTTTCACTTCTCCATTTTGTAGACTCTGTGTAACAGGTTTAAGGGGGAATCACCACAATGAAAACTGCAGACTCAGGAAACAAAGCAGAGGCCCTTAACCAAAAGCATCATGTTTACAAAGAGGAAGGGAAAATTGGGCGAGTGGAGCTGGAAATAAACCACACTCCCTAGTGCACAAAACTACACCCTCACCTGCTAAATTGCACCCAATCGTTCTCTTCTCTATTATTATTATTTTAAAGTACAAATATCAAAGCCATTTCATAAGTGCAACTGTGAATATTATACATATAGGTGATCTCCTGAGGGCTTAGTTAGAAATTCTGCAGTCTCTTTATCTTAACCACTGCAGTGTAATGCTTATGACATCCAGAATTCACCCACAGACCACAGTGTTTAGAGCTGATTCACTGTAAAAAAAAAAAAAAAAAAAAAAGGAGCTCAAAATAAGCACTATTAATTCCCCAAAATAGTCACATGAGTCTTTCACATGGATATCTGTAAAGACATGAAACATAAAATATCTCATATGTATTTTTGCAGTGATGAAAACAATGTAAAATCAGGAGTGTTTTGTACAGTATATTATTCACACTGTCCCTTGATGCAATGTTATATACTCACATTCTGTGAAGGTGATATCATCACAAACTCTGCATAACTTTGATTACCATCTTACTCTCAGTAAACAGTAAATAGGTCAGCTGGCATTTGACATGAGTTTTACCGTCTCTCTCTCTCACACTCACACACACACACACACACACACACCTCTCATGTGAATGCTTTTATTTTGCAGTGTATATATAATTATTTGCAAATTATGTTTTCAGTAACCTTATTCTCAAGTTGTATTCTTAGCATAATAATACAGGAAAGAGTAGAATAAACTTTATTATTATTATTATGACTACAATCACACTATACATGTAGATCCCTAAAATGTTCTGTGGCAGATGATATTCATTTCTACTAAAAGTCTTTTGTTAGTAAATTAAATATAATATCTGTTCTTTTTGTTTTCTTTTTCAGTGACCTCAGGGTTGTGTGCAAATGCTGCAAGGAGGCTCATTTTTTTCATGACATGTCTGTGAAGAGACATATATTTAACAAAATACATATTATGCTAAAGCATTTGATTTCATATGTAGTCACTTCAAAGATGTGAAATATTTGTTGCATTTTGGAGAAACCAGAAGAGCAGAGCAGTAACCACTCGTCTCACTATGTGCAGTACATTTGCAGAACAACACTAACCACTGTTCACATCAAACTCCTGCCCCAGATACTTCAGCCCACATTTATTACTTTCGTAGAGATCTGTCACACATATATCAAAGACTGAAACACTGCTTCTTCTCGTAATACTTTGAGTTTTTCTGATATATAAAATCGATACATAATAAATAGAATTCATAAGGTATTAAAGTGTTCTGTTTCTTTATTTAGACTCCACTCCTTGTTACATCATTCACAAACACAAAAAAAAATCATGAGATCACCTCTTTTCACACTTTGTTTTGATTGTTTTCACACCTTAGCCACGGGTCCCAACCACTTCCCTTTTAACCTTGATGAGTCAATAGTGTTATACGTTTATTTACTATAAATACAAGCATGATGTATAACATACCTATATAAAAATATTCACTTATTGTGGTTATTTTAGAATGGATAAATATAAAACATATCTCTAAAATGTCTACAGTTTCAATAATGGGATCAGGTGTGAAGATAAAGCATTTAAACCTGTGTTTCAATTTGTGTGTTTAACTTATTTAATTCTGTATTTACTTCCAATTTAAAAACTAAACTAGTAACTTAAATGTTAAGCAACAAACAGTAGGTGAAAAATGTTCTAATTCAGTTTGTTCACTGTTTTTACATAGACAAAAATCAAAAGATGGACATAGGGACATTTGACATTTTGTGTATGATGATTACTTCTATGGCTCAAAAGAATACAGTGTGATGTATTAAAATATGAAGGATACACTTTCTCTTATTAGTTCATTGCACTTCATCCTCAGGAGAAATTGTCTGGTGTTCTCTGTTATCAGTGTATGTGGAAGTGCAACTGTATGATACACTGGATGCTTTTGAAGAATGCTTATTCCACTCTGACTGTTTGAACCTTATGTGTTGGTTTGCCAGATAGGGATTGAGCTTAGGCTATATCTGGGCTATATCCTCCTTTTAATGGAACATCACAATGGAAAATGCTGCATAGTCCAGGACTAGCTTAATCCCTATCTGGGGGGGGGGGGGGGGGTGATGATGAGGTCACGCCCCACGCTGCCGTTGTATGATTAGCTGAACCTGTGTGCGCGTTTAGGTCCTTTACACCTTTATTTGCTACACAAAACATGGGAATTTCTTTTTTTAATTCATCCGAGAACTTACATTTACGTTTCGACATAGCTGCTCGAGATGAGGGTAGGTACACGAGCTTTGCCTGACGTAAACAAGGAGTACTGACGTGCACACTGACCAATTAAATGTTTACAGAGAAGGTTATCGACCAATAACGGTAGCTCTACAGTCAGACCGTCCAATCCGAAGATTATAGGCTACTTTACCACGCCCCCTTCCCACTCAAGCGAACCAAACGGAGTAGGGGAGGGCGGGACTAGTTCGTGAACGAAACCATCCATCCATCCATTATCTGTAAGCGCTTATCCAATTTAGGGTCGCGGGGGGTCCAGAGCCTACCTGGAATCATTGGGCGCAAGGCGGGAATACACCCTGGAGGGGGCGCCAGTCCTTCACAGGGCAACACAGACACACACACATTCACTCACACACTCACACCTACGGACACTTTCGAGTCGCCAATCCACCTGCAACGTGTGTTTTTGGACTGTGGGAGGAAACCGGAGCACCCGGAGGAAACCCACGCGGACACGGGGAGAACACACCAACTCCTCACAGACAGTCACCCGGAGCGGGAATCGAACCCCCAACCTCCAGGCCCCCTGGAGCTGTGTGACTGCGACACTAACCTGCTGCGCCACCGTGCCGCCCCGTGAACGAAACGCTTCTCGAAATTCTATGTAAGCTCTAGAAAAACAAAATCCCGGACATTTTTTAAGTCTAAAAAAGAGGACATGTCCGGGTAAAAGAGGACGTTTGGTCACCCTAAAACCAACCCTATAGGGGTTAGCCTAGGGGAGGGTAGGTGACTTCCCTGATAGCAAAGAGATGGAGGAGCACCGTTGGTCCACTGAGGGCAAAGTTGGAGTCCTGCTGGGGATTTGCACAGCGTTTTCTGATCAGACCACATTTTAGCACTTTTCCATTCAAAGTTCAATTTGTTAAATCTTCCTTTAGGTTTTTTGTTATTTTTTATAAATTGGATTAGGAAATACTTTTAATCCATCACAGTGTCAACATTTTCAGCAGACCGTGATATAGACATCAGATAAAACCTAAACTGAAAAAACTACATAGCAGATCCTTTACGTTCACTAACATACCGTAGAAGACGCTGGGAATCACAGGGAAGTATCCATGATGTTGTTTGGAGATTTGTCATGCCATGCCCAAATACATCTGGGTTCATTTCTTCACTTTTGAGGCCACAGTAAAGAGCATAATGGGCAGTATGACTGTGTCATCACAGTATGTTACATAACAAAAACCTGGAGTTAGGTAATAGGTTTATTAATTTATTTATTGTCTGTAACAACTTTTCTGTGTGGAGTTTGGTGGATGATTTGGCGTCTATTTGGAATCACCAAACACCAGTAGGCAATAACCCGAAAAATATTCTCTCTCCTGTGTGTATGCTGCTGTATGCAAATATCCACTTACAGTCAACCAGCCTACAGAGCTATGACAACAGTATGGAAATGTAGTCATATGATGGGTGTGTGTTAGGATTAACCTGTTATGAGCAGAGAGGAGGTTGGAGCTTGTCCTGTAAACAGTGCTGCTTTTCCCCTTCACTTAAAGTAGAGATGCCTAGCATCTGATTAAACAAGTTTAAACAAGCCCACATCAACGTTGCCTCCACTGAGTATGATCTTAAGGGCTCTCCTTGTACCATTTCTTCTGAAGTGAGGTTTAATATAAGGGCCCTCAGTTAACACGAGCAGAATTCTGCAGAAATTACACTGAAATCTGATGCAGTTCTAATAGAAACCCCACAAAATGGCGGACAAAGCAGTTTAAGCAAACTCACAACTAGCATTCAGTTTGCTTTGTGGGGGTCAGTGGGATTAAGGTAACAATTTGTGAATCTGTTTCTATGCCACGGATTAAGTCTAGTCTTGGGCTAAATTAAGGAGATATGTGCACTGAAACGTTTCGTAGATTTAAAACTGCTGTAATACACCAGAAATTACAAATCCTCTATTTTATAAATGATGAGAAAATAGCGACACCTGCTGACACATTTCTGTAATTCTTCAAAGGATTATGCTAGACAACGTGGCCAAAAGTTTGTGGACAATCTTATGAAAATTTTCAACATGCATATCCACAGGCCCTTCCACTTTTTGCTAAATTTACCCTAAGGTCAGTTGTATCAAGCATTTTTCATAATTTTCAGCTGTAGTTGTTCAGTACTTATACTGTGTTTAAATATCCATTATAAAGTTGCTTGGGCTCTTGTTCCCAAGTAATGGGAAACTTGTGAGTGATTGTGAGATCAACAACAGTTTAGGTGCAGTGTCTGCAAAAATATGTATGTTATATATTGATTTTAAAATGATTATGACTTTCTTTTTAATAAATTATGAACACTTTACTTATAATCTATATTTTTAATCTGTATTCGTTAATAATTTTACAATTTATTACATTAGTGCAGAATTACACTGATTTTTATTAAACAATGTTTCATCATCCCCCATGTGATTCTATTCTGGATGAGAAGTGATAAACCAGAATGGAAACAGTTGCCAGGGCCACCACAGCGGAGAGAGCCAACCGGACCACTGGCTCAACTGGACAATGAATCTGACAACTGGACAGGCCTGAGGAAAATAGAGAGAGATCTGAATATTGTTCTACGATTTCACATGTGCCACTTCTGTAACAATCAGGAATCAGTTTCTAGTGGTTAGAATATTATATTTAAAATATTTAACCAATTTAAATTAGTAAATAAAACATGTACCTGTTTTAATGTTACAGAGTTGTGTAAGGTCTATCTGTGTTGGCTGATTGCTGACTGGATTAGCAGCTACACAGATGTAGATAGAATTGTTTGGGATGGTTATATTCAGGTGGAGAGAGAGATGATCACTGGAGTCTGTGCTGCTGATGCTGGAGATTGTTTCTTTGTCTTCAAACCAGGATAAGTTCACATCCTTCCCATTCTCCACAGTGCACAGAACAGAACACAACTCTGTGTGACTCACTGAGCAGTTTTCACTTTGATTTGTTACGACTGGCTTTAACACTGGAGCTAGGAAACATAAAATAATCTGGTATAATAGTGAGAAATTAAATTTTTAACTATTTTCCATAAAGTGCATACAACGTGAGACTAAGAATCACATTGCTTTGAAGTCCCTGAATTAATATGTTTATGCTCCATACAATGGGTCTGCTATTTGGAAGCCATGTTTAAAACATGTTCAGTTCAGTTTGTTCTCTTTCACTAGGTGGCAGTATAATGGGTGTTTCATAGTGTGAATGAGAATTTCTGTAGAAAACGAATATTGTGCCATTCAATAAACATAAACCAAAAGAAGCCTTGGTCTTTTTTTGAATGGCTGTATTTGTAGTTTATAATTGATGCACTGCTTTAAATGGTTGGCCACATATCTCACTGTCTATAAGTTTAGGTGTGAAGTTTATTCAGTGTAATGATTTAAAATAATTTTGTGTTATTCTGTCATAAGCCATAATATACAATAATTTAAGGCAAAGTAAATCAAAACATAAAGCATCTGGTGTGTTAGTAAAAGATGTGAGCCTGTGTCTTCAGACATGTGATAGTAGGGTGTATGTGTAGAAGCATGTCCTTTGGTTTAGGGCAGAGGATTGATTCTTCAGTCATGAATGAACACCCTGCTGTACCAATAAGAATACAGCAAGATTCCTAATGCTACAATCACATATTTTGTAACATGATTAAACTGGACAGATTCAGGGTTTAAATCTACATTACAGATTGATCATTTTACTTTTATTACAGCTGGGTGTATTCTCTTTTTTGTGACCATCTAATTTAGCTTGTGAGGTAAAGCAGGTCTGTGTATAATGCCATGTGTTGTTTGTGTTGTGTATATGTAGTCTGACATATGCCTGGTATTAGTTGATGGATAAAAATAAGATGGAAAAACTTTCTATTTTTAGAAATTTCTAAAGTTTTATATTGGAAAAAGTAAAGCTTTAGCAATAGTAGTTTTATAACTTTATATATGAACACAACGATATTCATTCATTTATTATCTGTAACTGCTTATCCAAATACAGGGTCGCGGTGGGTCCGGAGCCAACCCGGAATCATTGATCGCAAGGCAGGACGACACCATGGAGGGGGCGCCAATCCTTCACTGAGTACTTAATAATAACAACTTTGAACTAACCCCTAGTGTACGGTTAAAAATTTAATATTTACTCACCATAGACAATTACTCTGAAACTCCAGTCTGAGATTCTTCCACTGATGATGTGTAATTTATAAACTCCAGAATCTTCTCTGCTGATGTTTCTGATGGTTAAAGATCCACTGTTTCTGTTCAGCTGCAGTCTGTCTCTGAATCTCTCTGTGTTATATTCTGTGATTGTCTCTCCTTTAATGACCAGACTGTTCACTATCTTCATATCTGCTTTCTCAGGTCCATAGAACCACAGAATGTGAGCATCACTCTGAACTGCAGTTAATCCAGTATGAATTATTACTGTGTTTCTCTCCAGCTCCTGCAATTTAACAACCTCCTCTCCAGCTGTGGACAGCAGACCTGAAAAGACGAAATTAGTTCAGAGAAGTATGTTAGTCTTCCACTGCACTATATTTAAAAGAATTGTAATTGCATCATGTTTTTGTTCACAACATAATCCTCCAGTGTTTAATTATTTAATGCATGTGTAAGAAGTAAAATAACATTCTTGAAGGAGGGCGGCACGGTGGTGCAGCAGGTTAGTGTCGCAGTCACACAGCTCTAGGGACCTGGAGGCTGTGGGTTCACGTGTCACTCCGGGTGACTGTCTGTGAGGGGTTTGGTGTGTTCTCCCCGTGTCCATGTGGGTTTCCTCCTACAGTCTAAAAACACACACTTGTAGGTGGATTGGTGACTCAAAGTGTGCATAGGTGTAAGTGTGTGCGTTGCCCTTTGAAGGACTGGTGCCCCCTCCAGGGTGTGTTCCTGCCTTGCGCCCAGTGAGTCCAGGTACACTCCTGAACTGGATAAACGGTTAAAGACGATGGATGGATGGATTCTTAAAGGGACCCTAACCACAGTAATGTGATCTTCATAATAACTGATCTAACAACCTGTCCATTGTATTTTGCTGTTGTACTCTACTGAGATATTACACTTTGCCCTTAATATCAAGAAATCAAATAAAAGTGTCTTACTGCCCTGTAGGTGTTAATTGAGAATGTTAGTAAATCATCTAGGAACATTTTATTCTATTTATATCCATTAATTGTGATGTTTTTATCTGAGAGTGAGAAAACACTTAATGAGGACCATTTAATCATCTTCTCACTTTTGACACACGAACACAACATTAAACATGTCCCCCCAGTTTCTCAGAAGAGGCCCTGACCACAAAAGCCCTCAGCGGAAATGACCATTGCTGCAGCACATTAACACTGTTCTCGCACGCACTGTGTCTTCTTACACAACTCTTATAATGAATATTGTATAAAAAATATAAAATGTTAATTCTTTATAATCGTAAAATATATAAAACTAAATGTTCCTATGATATATAAATGAATACATAATACATAATACCTTAACTAAAAAAGGACCCGTTATTTCCGTTATTTTTAAACACCTCAGTTTATCCCCAGATTAAATCAGATTTTCATACTGTCCTTGGCTTCAGAGTCATTTATGTTTTTACATACCCTCAATTCCTTAACTGGTGTCGTCTAATGCTGTTATTTCAGCTCCCGCTTTCATCTTAAAGCTTTAGCCTTTTCTTTTGCAACAAAACTATCACAAAACAAGGAAAACAAATCCCAGACTCCTCTGTTGATGCTGACTGTATAAAGAACTTCACTGCAGATCTACAGAGATGTTATTGAAAACAATGCAATTTTAAAAATGCATTTGCCTGGTTTAGTTTTATTTCTACATTAGGTATTTTTCATTGAAGTACGTATACCTTTACTTTGGAAGAGTTGTAGGCCACACATGTCAGATGTAGACCGTGTAAAGACACTCACCTGTGATGAAGATGATGAAAAAGATGAAAGTGTTTCTTTTGGAATCCATTCTTTATACAAGTTGTACAGTTAAGTATGTGTGTGTGTGTGTGTGTGTGTGTGTGTGTGTGTGTGTGTGTGTGTGTGTCTGTGTCTGTGTCTAAAAGGAAGTGAATGAAGTCTAAGTGGAGTGATCAGCCACTCCTGAATTGTAACGGTTGGAAATGGACAATATCATCTACAGTGAAATGTGAAACATCTAAAACATCTTTTTAGGATTTTTGCTTAATTTCAATTGCACAGTATTTATATGAGAGACTTATAAACAAATAGAGCATATGTTTTTATTCTCAGTGATTGTCTTGCTGCACAAATATATTTTATAACATTGGAAAATGTGAATGGGAACTGAATTTTGAGACAAACTTACAAAATAAAAGTTTGCAAATAAACGAGTAATTTAGTTCCAGGCAAGCTGGGTTTTTCTAGTCTCCTATCTAATGTTCTTTTAGTATGTTTAAGGGCTACTAATTAATTCATTGTGAGTGGGTGCTGTTTACTGAGTAAGCTTTATAGGCAAACCAGAAAGACATTATTAAAGACAAGCACATTAATAATGAAATACTTCAGATTACTTACGCCCCACTTGCAATTCCTACACGCTCCACTAGGAGCGCCCCACACTGAGAAACGCTGTCATAGTTGAATAATGTGAAACAGAAACCCCTGTTTTGTTTTTACTTTTGAAGAAAAATAGTCTTGATTTTCTGCCTTGAGATACAGGCCTATTTTTCCACAAATGTGATTTAAGCTCTTTTCATCTTGTCTGGCTTACTTCCTCTTTTATTTTGGCTTTTGGGTTGACTTTCAAGTACTGTTTGTTTATTCATTGCTTATCCAGTTCAGGGTCACGCTGAGTCCAGAGCCTACCCGGAATCATTGGGCGTAAGTCAGGAACACACCCTGGAGGAGGTGCCAGTCCTTCACAGGGCGACACACACTGACACATTCATTCACACTTATGGATACTATTGAGTCACCAATCCACCTACCAATGTGTGTTTATGAACTGTGGGGGGAAACCACACACCAAACTCCTCACAGACAGTCACTGTCTGTGAGGACTTGAACCCACAACCTCCAGGTCCATGGAGATGTGTGACTGCGACACTACTGTGACCTGCTGCACCACCACTGTGCCGACCACATTTGAGCATTAATCTGAGTATTTTAAAATATAGAAAATAAACTTACATTACAAAGTTTTTCTCCTTCCCCCATTTATACCCTGAACATTTGTCCACATCCCTTTTTGGATATCATCCACAAGATAGTTCTAATTTATGTAACTTTAACTTAATATTTGCTCTTTACCTCAGGAATCTCTGGAGATTTCCTCTTACTTATGCACATGGATTTTCTTCTTAAACACTTACTAATAAAACATATTTCATAAAAAAGGAATGACTTGATTTGAATAAAATAATTAATATTAATTAAATAAATGTAAACCAATAAATGAGGTTGTGGGTTCGATTCCAGCTCCGGGTGACTGTCTGTGAGGAGTTGGTGTGCTCTCCCTGTGTCCGCGTGGGTTTCCTCCGGGTGCTCCGGTTTCCTCCCACAGTCCAAAAACACACGTTGGTAGGTGGATTGGCGACTCAAAAGTGACCGTATGTGTGAGTGTGTGAGTGAATGTGTGAGTGTGTGTGTGGCCCTGTGAAGGACTGGCGTCCCCTCCAGGGTGTATTCCAGCCTTGCGCCCAATGATTCCAGGTAGGCTCCGGACCCACCACGACCCTGAACTGGATAAGTGGTTACAGACAATGAATGAATGAAAGAATGTCTGATGTTAACACAGTCCAGTGGTATAATAATCACAGGTATAAATATAATGGTAAATAAACTCATAGCTGTACTCAGCACCCAACTGGGTTGCCCACTGCTCTTGTTTTGTGTGCTCACTGCTATTAGTGTCTATGTATGATGGGTTAAATGAGGAGTATTCTGTTGTACTGCTGTGCAATGAAAATGAAAATCATTCTGTTTACAGAACACCACTCCCATATTCATGCTGCTCCCTTAAGAAAGACAGTAAGCAGAACTTGTACAGTGTGTGGATAAAGCAGAATGCTTTCACCTGATCCCTCTACCTAGAGATTTTCCTTTTGTTTCTATACCAATGGAATTTTTTATACAGCCTATTTCATTTTTATGGATCAAATCATTGCTGAAGATAAGTTTGAAATAAATTCTACAATATAACATCATGGTTTCCATCTTCAGGAAAGCATTCATCTGTTTTATTATTTACAGGTGAGCATCTCTTCACTGTCTACACATCTAGGGATATTAAATATACAATTTTTTGAAGGGGGGGTTATTATTTTGTTATTTATATAATATAAATAACATAAAATATATAAATATTTTATATTTATACTTTGCTGTGTGTTTACTGTAAGTGTGTTTATGAAGGTCATGTTTATCATAATCTTAATGATCAGCAAAACACAGCAGAAATTTCAACATCAGTTGGAATTTAAAATTTGTTTTGTCTCAGTTTTATTACGACAAAACACAGGGTGAAGAAATAATGACTTATCTCAAATTTTTACTGTGAGCCCATTTATTGTGAATGTGAAAAACACATACAGATATTTTGTATTTTTGAGTACTGCCCAAGAAATAAAGGAAATTTAAGAAAATAGAGTGTATTTTCATGCCGTATGTACACTGTCGGAAACATTCACTGTGGTGGTTCTATTGCTGTGTCGTACCCTCAAATGTATATCTTCACTACATTATATATTTTGTTGTTTTATTTTACACAGTTCTAAAATGAATGATTACAAATTATCACCTCCCCTTCTGGAAATGAGAGTGTAATGTACCTTTAGGGAAAACAACTCGACTTCAAAACTACCGTTGTACCTTTAAAGGTACATTTACACTGTACTGAACCTGTACAGTACCTTTTTTTCTGAAGGAGAGGGCATGTAATGAGAGAGGAGAGGTGGGAGAGAAAGAGACAAACTGTGGGTTTACAAGAGAAACCTCAGGAAGCTTATGATTGTAATAATGTGTAAAATAAAATCTAGAATCTTCTCTGCTGATGTTTGATGGTTAAAAAATCACTTCACATTTCTGTTCAGCTGTAGTCTGTCTCTGAATATTTCTATAATGAGCTCTCCTTTAATGACTAGACTGTGCATATTTATATGTGAGTTTCACCCTGAACTGCAGTTAAAACAGTGGATTATTAAAGTGTTTCCCTCCAGCTCCTGCAGTTAAATTTAATAGTCTCTTCTCCAGCTGTGGACAAGAGACCTGAAACAGAACAGTGTTTCAGTTTAACTCACAGTAGATCATACTATTCTGTTCGACACGGTCTAACAACATTTCCCAGTATCATTACTTCAACCCAACACTTGTTTTAACAAGCAGACCACACCAACAGTCAGAAATACCAAATATCAATCTAGTTTGTATTATTTACAATAAACTGCTTATCGTTGCAGCACCAGTATTTGTACTTTGTCCTCTGCTGTGGGTTTCCTGTAAACTTGTTTATCATTTTAATTATCAGCAAAGAACCACAGGACTTATCATTTGAAATTTCAAAAGGAATTCAGTCCCAGTTTTAATTAGAAAAAGCACAAACCCAAACTAGGATCTCCTGTCCAAAACTGGATGCCATACCTTTAAAAAAAAAAACCCTTCATCATTGTCAATAATGTATGGGATAATTTTTCCAGAGGGTGTATACTCAACACTTCTTCTACACATTTCTTCACTTTGTTATTAGTAGAAGGAAGTTATTATGACTTATTTCAAATGCTGTATATTACGAATGAGAAAAACCTACAGATGTTATTTCTGAGTAGTGGCAGTGCATGGCCAAAATGAAAGAGACAGAAAGTGTAATGAGGGCTCTCAGACAGGATTAATTCCATTGGTCAGGACCGGTCTGACTGATGGAGGCGGATGCAAGTGCGAATAACACTTAATTTAAACAAAAAGATAAACAGAGATATTCAAACAGAAGACCTGGACAGAAAGACATTACAGGGAGAGCTAAACAGACAAAGAAACTTAAATACACACATGAACCATAATAAACAAAACCATGGTGGGGAAAACAAACACATGACAGGACCAAGGCGTGACAGATGCCTCCTCCTAAATGTGCAACTCCAGGGCACGTAAACCTAGACCCCTAGAACAATGAACCAACAGGGGACAGGACAAGACAGACACAGGAAACGGAGCTGGGGACATGACCAGAAACATGAGACTGGACACAGGACAGAACTAGAGAGGGGTGACAAAACCTGAACAGCAGTGGAAATATGAGACTAGGACTAGGCCTGATGGAATTAGAGACTGGACAGGGGACAGGACCAGAACATATGAATGGACACAGGACTGGAATGGGGACTGGACTTGAGACAGGATGGGACTTGGCAGGGGAACAAGGACAGAAACACTGACAGGGACAGAGACAAAGACAAAAGCAGACACAGGTACTGGGACATGGACAGAAACAGGGACCAAGACAGGGACCGACAGAGGAACAAAAACAAACATTGGGGAGCCCAGGACTGGCAAAAGTCTGCGGTGAGGACCGAGAGGCCAGCCTGGGCAACACTCCAGGAATCGACCCTGAAGTCCCTGGGTCCAATCTAGGGACATGAACAGAGGCAGCCGGGGCCACAGTCACGGAAGCTGGAAGCGGCGCGGACAGAAGGGGCACGGATCGCCACCCTCTCGGGAACAGGAGCGGCAGGGCCCACTGCGTTCAAAGGGACAGGACACTAAACTTGACAAAGAGAGCTAAACAGAGATCTAGACTAGAGAGACAGATGCAGACCTAAACTAGGAGACCAAACAAGTACATGAAGCACAAGGAAGAAACAGACAGACATACGCAGGGAAGTGAATCTAATGTCCAACCAAGGAAGTCTGAGACAAAGGAACTTAAATACACACAAGGACACCTGAGACAGATAACTTGGGGGCAGGATTACAAAGGAGACACAGAAGGAGACACTGGTGAAGAAGTGGAACAAAGGCAGGACTAGTGTGGAGACATGAGCCATAATACACAGAACCGTGGGGAAAACAGACACATGACAGGACCAAGGCTTGACACCATTAGGCACGTTTAATACAGTTAACAGAGGGCTAAATAAATAAATAAATACATACATAAAAAAAACACAGAAAAATTAGGGAAAAGAATGCAAAACTCAGAAATGTAAAAAAATCACAAACACAAAAGTCAGAAAAACACTGGATCCAAGACACTAATCATGAATAGAATAGAAAGTGGTTCATGGGTCAGAAGACGTGGCAAAATAAAGTACTGGAGCTGAAACTAAAATTAGGGTGATGCCGACCTCTGGAGGCCAGAATATGAAATGTCCTGGGTCAAACTCCCCTGAGAAACCCTGACAGAAAGAAAGAAAGAAAGAAAGAAAAACTGTGTATTTTCATTCCATGTGTTCACTGTCAGAAACGTTCACTGTAGTGGTTATTTGCTGTGTGGTACTCTAAGGTATATCTTCACTATCTTTTATACATGGATCATAATTGTACCATATACTATGTTAATTGAAGATTATAAAGAGTTCACTTTATACAGCCTATTTCATCTTCAAATTACATATATATTGTTTTATTTTACACAGTTCTTTAATGAAAAATTACAAACCTTCTGGAAATGAGAATTTATTTTAAAACACAACTGGACTTTAAAACGCTGTTTGCACTTTTAGTGACAATTAGGTACCTTTTTTCTGAGAGTGTATATTTAATTTAAATACTATTTCTGCGCTTGGTCTTGTCTTGAAATGACTTAATTGCCAAGAAGACGGCCAATGGCACAGACACCTGTGAACACACTGATATTGAGATCTGCTTGTCATTGGCTTCTCCTGCATGGAAAGTTTGGTGAAGCATGGCATCACTGATTTATCAATGAAACTACACACAACATACACAGATCAGCTGTAATTGTATGACCATTTGTTTTTTTACTCACTGTCCATTCTCTCAGCTCCACTGACCATGCAGTAGTTCTCCAGTTACAGACTGTAGTCTATATTTTGTGACTGGAGAGGCACACACGTGGTCCCCAATTTAAAGGCTCTCTGGTGGCTTGTTTTTACTGTAAGAGCTGATGTGGATTTGCTTTGATTTGCTCTCAGTTTTGCTGAAATGTTTTCTATTTCAGGTCTGCTGTCCACAACTGGAGAAGAGGTTGTTAAATTGCAGGAGCTGGAGGGAAACACTATGACAATTCACCCTGGATTGACTGCAGTTCAGAGTGATGCTAAGATCCTGTGGTTCTATGGACCTGAGAATGTAGAAATTCTAATTGTGAACAGTCTAGTGACTGAGGGAGAGACTATTACAGAATATAACACAGAGAGATTCAGAGACAGACTGCAGCTGAACAGAAACAGTGGATCTTTAACCATCAGAAACATCAGCAGAGAAGATTCTGGAGTTTATCAATTACAGATCATTAGTGAAAGAATTTCAGACTGGAGTTTCAGAGTTAATGTCTATTGTGTATACCCATCTATACCCAATGGAGCACATTTGAGTTCAGTCCTCCAGTGCTCTAATGTTTTGTACCATCTATAGCTAATAATGACATTATTGTTGTTTGTATTTCTTTGTATTCCTTGTATTCCTAGCTCCAGTATCAAATCCAGTCCTAGGAAATCAACTTGAGAAACACTCACTGAGTCAGAGAGGGTCCTGTTCTGTTCTGTGCACTGTGGAGAATGAGAAGGATGTGAACTTGTCCTGGTTTGAAGAGAAAGAGAGAATCTCCAGCATCAGCAGCTCAGACTCCAGTGACCCCCCCTCTCTCTCTTTGAATATAACAGTCTCAAACAATTCTACCTACACCTGTGTAGCTTCTAATCCAGTCAGCAACCGAACTACACAACCCAATACTACACAACTCTGTTACATTAACACAGGTACGTGATTGTTTTTTTTTTAAACTAAAACTGCTCTAGACAGTTGATCTACAGTTAGTTAACAGCAATTAAGCACATTTCACTAGTTCCTCACACAGAAATATAATTCATAATAAATTAATATTTTAATTAACATCAGCTAATTTTTTTAACAGTGGAAATTACTCATGAAAGACATGTCATCATTGCCCTGCTTGTCCTGATATTTCTTGGAGTGATTGTTGCTGGATCATTAATATCATTAACATGGTGTTAAAAAAAAGAGCAACCAAGGTGATTAATTGTACCACGACAATTAACATTGTGTTTTATTCAAGATACATAACTTTTTAATTTATACAACACACTGTGTTTCCTTTTTACATCCAGAATCTGAAGATGAGATTAATTACACTGAAGTGAAAACTACTGCTCAGAATTCCGTATTCTGATTATCCTTTGTATTCTGTGCTCTTCTTGTTGCATAAAACATTTATTTTTGCAACAAGTTATTTTTATATAAATTATAAATTTGAGACTGTGACTTTACAAATATATGCAATATAAAGTTAAACAAATGTATTTATTTTCACATGAAATTATATTATATCTATGAAAACCTAAACATGTATTTATGAATTTAACTGTATTTGTACAAATTGCGTGAGACACAGATTGGGATATATTTATTAGTGAATAGTGAAACATATTTGTGACTTGTGTTTAATTTGTGGATTCTGAGACTAATCTCTCTCCATACGATAAAGACTTATTTGTGCTGTTAGTTTCTATTCCCTTCTCCATCTGAAATAAATCTGGATGTGAAGTAAGGAATCAGGATGGAGACCGGGGCCACAGCAGAAAGAACCAACTGGACCACCATCTCCTCTGTCCCGTAGCAACAGACTCTGGAGAGGACTGAGAGAGACAGTGAGATAGGACAGTAGTTGGGGTTACAGTGTTATAGTGAGAGAGAGAAAGAGACCAGGTTTTAAAGAGAAACCTCATGAATGTTGTGTTACAGTTTTATCTGTAAAGTTCTAGTAATAATGGGGAAACATCTTCTACTGAAATTCCCTCAATGTCTAA
Source organism: Hoplias malabaricus (assembly GCF_029633855.1). Lineage (NCBI taxonomy): Eukaryota > Metazoa > Chordata > Actinopteri > Characiformes > Erythrinidae > Hoplias > Hoplias malabaricus. The sequence goes on along the minus strand of NC_089801.1, from coordinate 11,880,965 downwards.
AAGTGATTTGAATATTATTTTTTAATAACAAAGTGAATTAGTAAATGAACCTTGAATATTGAGTTGTGGTGTTTGATTAATGACTGGATTAGCAGCTGCACAGTTACAATTGCAGGTCACATCTTTCCCATCCTCCACAGTGCAGAACACCAATCTCTCTGACTCACTGAGAAGTTTTCAGTTTAAAATCTTGTGATTGAGTTTGACACTGGAGCTGTGAAAGAGAAAATAAAAACCAGTGAAATACAAACATCACTGATGAAGAATATACAAACAACTTTACAAAAAGTTTACGTCATGATAACTGATGTTTAAAAAAATTCTAACTTACAAATCAAGAGAGCAGTGTCACTGCAGCGCTGAGAATGATCCATCATCCAAATCATACCTGCACTGTGATGGTCCTGACCATTGAAGACAGGCGTGGTAGGAGGCTAAATATTTAGGCTGAACAAGAGATGGACTACAGTCTGTAATTGTAGATATTCAAACTGCTCCTGTCTGGTCAGTGGAGCTGAGTGAATGGACCATGAATGTAGAAACAAGTTGTTGGTCATGTTTAATTTCATACCTCTGAGGTTGGAGTTGAGTGGTTTTCTGGTATAATCTATAGCTACCTTATAAAATTTAGGGTAGATATCATAGGGATTCCTCAATAGTAATAACCTTCCGTCCTCATCCTTATGTACTGCTCTAGTCCAGAAATAAAATGTTAATTTTATATTAATGAAAAATGTAGAAATAGAAGATATTAAGTGATCATATTCCTTCCACAATTTTGAATGTTAACATTTGCCAGAGGACAATGAGGTACCACACACTTGCTGGAAACAACTGAACATTAGATGGGGTACAGTCAGTTTAGAGTCAGTTTAGAGTTTAGGGTACAGTCATGTTGAAACATGCAGCATTTCGGTCTGTGTATGAGAAGATGTTAAACTTGTTAGATTGGTTTCTGAACATAAATTGGTGAGTTTGATGAGACAGTGTCATTGAAAACCAAAGCCGCTCAGTTATACAACTTCCAGTACTGCACAGCTATTCATTCATTCATTCATTCATTATCTGTAACCGCTTATCCAATTCAGGGTCGCGGTGGGTCCAGAGCCTACCTGGAATCATTGGGCGCAAGGAGGGAATACACCCTGGAGGGGGCGCCAGTCCTTCACAGATCAACACAGACACACAGACACACACACACACACACACACACACACATTCACTCACACACTCACACCTACGGACACTTTTGAGTCGCCAATCCACCTACCAACGTGTGTTTTTGGACTGTGGGAGGAAACAGGAGCACCCAGAGGAAACCCACGCGGACACAGGGAGAACACACCAACTCCTCACAGACAGTCACCCAGAGCGGGAATCGAACCCACAAATAAAATAAAAATATAAAACTCTCTTTTTTGTTTTTTGGTTAATTATCTTTATTTACTTAGGTAAGGGATGGTGCCCTTTATGGGTTGCATTGTAGATCATAACCAATCCCAATGTTGATTCCATGTCTTCTTTTCAGTGTTGAACCACAGTTAAGACATCGACCCAATAACAATGTTGATTTACAATTTGGTCATCAACCCAAAAAAAAAAAAAAATCAACATTGATTTAATGTTCCTTTGCTATCTGGGTATTTTACAAAATGTCCCACCCTTTTGTAGATAATTGGTATAAAGAAAGCATATTTATGGTATGGCATATATTGGCTTTGAGAAATTGCGTTCCTTCTGTGATGCTGGCACCCTGTGTCTTTAGAAACAGAGTGAAAGTATATCTGTTCATCTGTGCTATATTGTGCTAGTTGTAACAAGTAGTAACAATATATTTTATTATTGTTTGTAATTACCATTGTCCTCTTGTCCAGATTACACCAATATAAAAATAAAATTGTTCTATAGGGCGATGTTTTAACCGTAAATAATACCGTAAGATTGTATTTTGATTGCATTTTGTTATTTATTGTTCTTTTATTTTGACATTGTTAAATCGAAAGTAGTTCGTCAGGCGCGCAGCTGCTCCAAGCGCGGAGATACGATTTGCAGAAGCACGAATTAAAGAGAGAGAAGAGAGAACAGTAAGAGAGAGAAACATTGCCATTCTACAACTGGTCAAGGGCGCACACGGTAAAACAATGCTGCTTTGTTTTGTACTAAACTTTCTTTGATGACACGCATATTGATTTGCGGTGTGAAATGTTAATTTGCATAACAATCGCATGTTGTAGTATGAGCCACCATGCCTGTACTGGGCTGTGGGCACTTTAGCACACACTTCCCATATAATGCTGGTTGTTACTGTTTGAGAAATTCTGCTCTGTCATTATTCAATAAGAATTTAACTTTCACATGGTTGGTTTGTTAATCTAACAGCGTTTTTGTCTAAAACCTGCATCCTTATGCATGGCTATTGTATAGAACAGTATATTTGAATGTGTGGAAATTATCTGCCTGTTACGAAAGGATTCATTGAAATATTAATTTCATTTCAGATTTCACGGTGTTCTATGAAGACAAGTTTGTAAAGAAGAATAAAAGAACTTCATTAACATCAGTATGAAGTGTGGACTCAATGATTGACCAGGAAGTAGTTACACAAACTGCTGACAGTTGCTGGATGTGGCTAAGAAAGGCAAGAAGAAAAAGGACAATGCAGACAAAGAACCATACCAAATAAAACCCCAGCACAAAACAAAGATAAAAACCTGATATCTTATATATCCATCAAAATGACATGTTTGTTTCAGTGTTCATGTCATATATAATGTTAATGATTTTTTTATTGAATAAATATCAGCTGCTGTTCTCTTGTAACTAATAATTTCTAAAACATCCATTTTGTTTTCTTATTTTATTTGTTATTTTAACAGGGTCTGAGAAACCAGAAACAGAGATATCAAAAACTGGGCATTTTTCAGATGACACCCGATACATAAAAGAGCATCACCTACTGGCAGATTTTTTTATTCGTGTATCCCTGGACCTAGAAATAATTTTGCAATAACATTTTCTTTCTAAATCACAGCCTTATGGATGACTTAAATACCAGCCTGCTTCAGCTGGAGTGTCATTTTACTTGGGGTTTGAGAAGAGAAGATTTTAATCTCCAAGACTTGGTGAACCGCCTAAATGAGCAGATCAGATTGGAATCTGGGGAAGCAAGAGTGACCCGTGCATATAGCTCCTTGGCATTTGTTAGTTATCTCTACGATGATCTGCAATCAGCACTTGGAAATCTGCTAGAAGCTGAAAACATTGCAAAAAAATACTATGGCGAGTACAGTGACAAATTTCTCATAGTTACGTATGGGGACTTGGCCTGGTTGTGGTATCACATGAAACATTTTACTGTAGCTGAAGACTATTTGAGGAAAGTACAGAAGATAAATGAGAAGTACTCTGAAGAATCCAATCAAATCCGTAGTGAGGTCCTGAAGGAAAAGGGTTGGGCCTTCCTAAAATTTTCTCGAAAATACTACAATGGAGCCAGAGAATGCTTTAGACAAGCTCTTGGAAACAATCCAGAAGACAGTGACTTAAATACTGGCTATGCTATAGCACTGTATCGCACAACAATGGATTCTGAATCCTCACAGACTGTTGAACAACTCCAACGAGCAGTTCAGTTGAATCCAAAAGATGCTGTACTCTATGTGCTTTTGGCCCTAAGACTGATAAACACAAACCAGGGTCCTATTAACCCTAAGTATACAATGTCTGATTCTGTCCACTTGAGCCCAACTAGGAAAGCAATCAGTTTGGTTGTGAAAGCCCTTGAGATAGCTCCTGAAAACCCTTATGTATTGCGGTATGTGGCACAATTCAGCCGTAAACTGGGATCTGCAGACTTTGCCATTTGTAACCTGGAGAAAGCACTGTCACACACCTCTGATTCAGCCTTCATGCATCATCAGCTGGCACTATGCTACAAAAGCAAAAAAATTCTATTTGAAAAAGCAAATGGGCCATGTTATAAATCTGATCAGAGTGAAACAAAGAATTGTCTTCGTAAATGCATATACCATCTGGAATGTGCGGTTTCACTGAAACCTTCGTTCATATTTGCACTGACAGAACTGGCAGAGATTTATGGACAGATGAAACAAATACCAAAATCTGAAATGCATTTTCAGAAGGCATTTCAGTTAGCCAATGAACAAAAGGAACATCTCCAGACTGTTCATGCTAGGTATGGAAAATTTCAGCTTTACAGCAAAGGATCTGAGCAACTTGCAATCTACCATTACATGCAAGGTCTAAGGCTGCAAGTAGATTCAAGTGAAGGAAGGAAATGTGAAGAAGCATTGAAACAGATTGCAAATTTTCGATTTGCAAAGGCAGAAAATGACAGCAAAGCTTGTACAATAAAGGGATTCATTCATGAATTAAGGGGTGAAAAAAAACTTGCAGAAATGTGTTATGAGAGGGCCTTAACTGAAGGTGGTGGAATTGGTAAGTACATTTATCAGTTTTTAATGTACAAATCTGCAACTATTTGTCATTGTGCATTGTACAGTTGTCTGTATGCAAATGTTTAGGCAACACTACTTTTTGTTGATTTTGAAGTGGTAAGAAGTATAAACAACCTCTGCAGTAAACAGTTTTTAAAAATATTTTAACATTTTAATTGGACCAAAACATAAAACGCTCACTTCATCTGTCTTTTACTGGTGAGCACTGACTTGTACTGCCACACAATTTCTGACAGATAGTTGACATTGCAAGCTTTCTGTTGCATAGCCTTTCCCTATAGAGCTAAATTAGGGTCAAAAGTTTTGTTCATTTGAAAAAAAAAATATATAAAAATAAGACTGAAAGTTCAAATTTTGAGATGGACTGTATTAGGAGGAGGAAAGCTGCCTTCACTTCCTTGTTTATGAGGCACATTGTGGTTATGATGATTTTGGAAGGCTGTCCAATTGCCTTAATTACTATTTACTTATTTTTAATGCATTAAAATTTGGTTTCTGCAGAGGTTAAACTTAAAACTCTACATATACATATAACTGTACTCTTGAACCTCACTGTCTGAAAATTGAATTTTTATTTTGTTTTTTTTCTTTAAGGAGAAAGTCCTTTGCTAACCGAGCTTAGAGTTTGGCTTTTGACATTCAAAGGAGCAGAACATTCTGCAAGAAATGCAATCTTAGGCACCAGTTTTCATGAGGAGAAACCAAATGTTAGTGGAAGGCCAACAATTCTAAAGGGAAAAATGGATAAGAAAGCTGTACATGTGGTTGAAATTGACCTCTGCAATGCCAAGAGTATTCTCACAAAGGAGAATTCAGTCATTACCCCTGGGCCCCATGCAATTGTCTTTGCCTTTGTTCATGATGGGCAACTCACTGAAGAGACACAAAGAATTCTAGGGGATTTGGAATCATTTGGAAAGAATTTCTGGAAACATGTCATTGTAATTTTCACAAACAAAGACACATGCATCAGGGGACAGGAAGGTGTTGTGCACTGGCTCTTATCAAAATGTGAATACAGATACTACATCACTGGCAGGTGTAAACAGATGACTCAGACCAAAGAGCTCTCAGAGAGGATCCAGAAAATGTTATTAGGAAATAAAAACATGCATCTTGTGATTTCAAGGGAACAGTCATTCCTACAGATGGTAAAGGTATGTTATTTTATTTATTCATGGTAATATATAATTATGTTAATAATAAATCAAAATTCAATAATATTTTTATATTCTCAGCGGTCAGAAAGGGAAAAAGGTAGCTTGTTCACTCCAACTTTTATAAACATGAAGGGCCAATCAAAGTACAGGTAAGTTAAAGGCTGTAATATTAAATTTATAAGTAATTAAGTTCTTTTGTTACATTGACAATGGAAATTATAATTTTTTTAATGAGGTCATTATTTAGTAACTGAATGTCAATATCTGATGAAAATCAATTTGATAAAAATTATAATGAAAATACAGTTAATATAAATACAAATTAACTGAAACAAAAATTACAACTAACACTCAATTTTCATCTATTAATATTTATTACCAACCCATATATTAGAGCACAGAAAAGCTTTGTTTTTGTGCCACTGACTGATATTTTCCCCTAACTTTTTCACAAAAAAGGTTTCTATGCAAGCATGCTGGTTGGTATTTCTGCACCTTTACCCACCTTGGATTCAAAATGAAAGGAGAAGGAGAGGTTTTGTATACTACTTTATATCAGGACAGCAACTGCCCACTTTCTTCCAATTACTATCCAGCAGGTCCTCTCTATGACATCAAATGTGTTCAGGGAGAACTCTCTCAAATCCAGCTTCCTCACTGTGAAGAGTCCCCTGGTGAGTTAATAATTAAGACACTCACAATAACTTAAAACCAATTCTATCAATCAGAGTAGTGTACAAATATTTGGATTCCATTGGTCATATGATGTTTTAATGATTTTCTAAGGGAAAGTAAACACATCCTCTACAGAGAATACACTTCTGCATGTTAATACTTTTTTTTATCACACACATTGTGTTTTAAAAATATATAACAGTTGCAATGAACTAAAGCATGTTTTCCATGTTTCCTGATGTACAAACACACATACTTAACAAAATGGGATTCCCATGTCATTCCTGCCAGAATCCGCCACTCCTTTGTAGCAATGTGAGCACAAGATTATGCTTGTGCTACCAATGTATGTAATATGTAATGCAGAAATGCCAATGTAACATGTCCTGTATACTGAAAGCAAAGCAACAGTAAGTTTTATTTTTAGAACTATTTTTATAATTATATAATAGTTATATATTAGTATGATTAATGTTTACCTGGTTAACTGAACAACATTTATATTGTATATTTATTATTTGTAATTCAATTAAGATAAAAAGTTTAAGCATATGTGTAAAAAGAAAAACATGAAAATCTAAGCAATTTATACATTTTATATATTTTACATACTGTTAAATTTAAATGGATTAAATTGAAGGGGTTCCTTTTTTTCCAAGTCATTAGAAGTCAGGCTTGCAAACCCTACATAACTAGTTTAAGGTGCTTGGTGAAAGGTGGTTTAATATAGGGTGACCAGACGTCCTCTTTTACCCAGACATGTCCTCTTTTTTAGACTTAAAAAATGTCCGGGCAGAATTTCACAAACGTCCGGGATTGTTTTTCTAGAGCTTACATACAGTGAGAAGGGGGCATGGTGAAGTAGCCTAAAATCTTCTGATTGGACGGTCTGACTGTAGATCTACGGTTATTGGTCGATAACCTTCTCTGTAAACATTTAATTGGTCAGTCTGCACGTCAGTAGTCATTGTTTACGTCAGGCAAAGCTCATGTACCTACCCTCATCCCGAGCAGCTATACCGAAACGTAAATGTAAGTTCTCGGATGAATTAAAAAAGAAATTCCCATGTTTTGTGTAGCAAATAAAGGTGTAAAGGACCTAAAAGCGCACACAGGTTCAGCTAAACATACAACGGCAGCAAGGGGCGTGACTTAATCACCCCCACCCAGACGTGCCCTCTTTTTCACCATCTCAGATCTAGTCACCCTATTTAACCCCAGTGAAACAATTTGTTCCGTGGAATTACAGAAAATGTGAGCACTAATTGCCGTAGTTTCTTCAAATTAATGTCTATTTTGTATGTGTGTGTGAATCAGGACAAATGATAATCATGCTTTATTTTATTGCAACCATTGTGTTTTATATTCGTAAAACACATTCAATTTTAGAGAGTTTAGGTTTGTCATTTTTAAGCATTGTTTTGTTTGTTTGCAAATAGTAATATATTTACAGGATATCTTCCGTTTACCTAATTAGCTCTGTTGCCAATAGTTATGTTTATCCTCCGGTATAAGATGCATGTACATATGCTTACCTATTATTATTATTATATACTGTGTTCTACCTTTTAAAATACATTGTTCCAGTATAACCTTACTGTCTTCACTGGATCTGTATATTATTTCTAGAAGATGATTATAACTTCATGATTGTCGCACAATATACTGATCACCGTTGGGAGATCATGAAACCTGAGAGTATCACACCCCTGAGAGTGTGTGTGAGTGTTCCAACAACATCATGGTTTCAGCTCAAAGACATACTGAACAGGTTTAAAAGAAAGATCAGAGGACAGATCATATTAATGTATCACCCACCACCGAAGCATATGCTGCATGTATACTTACGACCTTGGAATGTGGACCCTAAAACGGTAAAGCTTTTAAAGAACATTTAAAATTAATATATTGATCTAAATGTGGTTAATTCCTTTGCAATTCATTAAATCATTCTGTTCACAAGCTTTAGTAAGCCCCCATTGCTCCAGTTATTATTTCATGAGTTCATGTGTATAACTTTGTATAAAGGTTATAGTTAAGCTGTAAAAAGTACAAATAAACATTAAATTGTCAAATAATGTCAGAGTTATTAAACGATAAGCCTTTTTATGGCTCATGTACAAAATAGCTGATTAAAATGGTTATAAAGGCAGTGCTGCTTTTGAAGAGTGAACATATTTGTTTCAGAAAGTTCATTCATTCACTATCTGTAACCGCTTATCCTGTTCAGGGTCGTGGTGGGTCCAGAGCCTACCTGGAATCATTGGGTGCAAGGCAGGAATACACCATGGAGGGGGTGCCAGTTCTTCACAGGGCAACACACAAACTCACCCATTCACTCACACCTACGGACACTTTTGAGTCACCAATCCACCTACCAACGTGTGTTTTTGGACTCTTGGGGGGAAACCGGAGCACCCGGAGGAAACCCACGCGGACACGGGGAGAACACACCACACTCGTCACAGACAGTCACCTGGATGGGGACTCGAACCCACAACCTCCAGGTCCCTGGAGCTGTGTGACTGCAACACTACCTGCTGCACCACCGTGCCGCCCCTTGTTTCAGAAAGTATCCAATTAAAATAAATAGTATGTAGGACTTTAAACATTCTTTTTAGAAGCATGTTTCATGAAGCATGTTTTTAGAAGCATGTTTCTTCATCTGTGCTTAGTATGTGATGCACTGCTTCAAAGGTAGTTTGATTTTAGTAAATTCTACATTTATATTGCAGTAGTTTCTCAGTAAACAGGAAGACAGCATTGCCTACAGAATCATTTTGAGTAGTGATTTTGCACATGAGCAAAAAGACAGAAGTATGTGAAAATCTTAGCCCAATGTGTGCTAACTAGTCATGTTCATCTCTGCCTGTTGACTGGTAACAAATTACATTAGTTCTTCCTCAAAAGCAGTGCTGCCTTGAGAACCATTTTGAGCAAAGGTTTTGTACAAGTGTTTCAAACACCTTAAGTGGCCCCAGCTTTTGTACAACTCCAACCCTAAAATGCTGTGTAAATCCTATATGAAAATAAAAACAGAATGATTTCTAAATCTTCCAGACCATTTTTTTTTAATTCAAAGTACAACACAGAACACATCAGATTCTGTAAGTGAGAAGAAGAGAGAGGCCCTAGGCAAACACACACTTTAGTATGAAGCTATATTTGGAGCAAAACCCTTGGGCATCTGTGACAGTGGAATTTGTAGCTGTAGAAAATAGTCACACATCAGTGTGTATCAGTAATTTTGAAGTCACAGAGAAAATTTGAGCTGACTTATCAGTAAATACGTTTATGACATAATTTGGCCTGCTCTCACTATGTGGAGATGCTCAGCAAGATGAATTTGGACCCAAATTCTGAAAATATTATTGTATATTTCACATATCTGCCACATGTCACAGGAATGCGAGAAAGTTTATTTTTTAAAGTGGCAAATGGAGGTTAGCCCACCAAAATGGGGCGAGGTTCAAGATGTGGTGCATCATGCAAAGGCAGGTTCTGCTCCAGGTCCTAATGGTGTGCCATATTGGGTGTACAATATTCACCTGAACTCTTGAAGTTTTTGTGGAGATTGATGGTCATTATTTGGAAGAAAGGGATCATTCCACTGTTGAGCCTTCTGGAGGTTGTGGGCTTAATTCAGTGAAACACTGATGAGGGAAGGTGCCTACCTGATTACCCCTGTGAAGAGATAGTGATGCAGTGGTTGGTTTGGGTATTCATGTGATGGGCTCAATGATTAACCGTAGATGTTAAGGGTAGCTGGTTGCTGATCGGATCATAAACGGCCACAGCAACCATAGGATGTAGCTGTAGGATTGAAACAATGTAAATTGTGTGGCAGCTAGTAGGAAGGGAGTGGGGTGGGCCCTATGTGAAGTTCTATTGGATTGGCAAAGGATATTTTACATCTTATCTTGTGTATGATTATTATTTAAAGAGATAAAAAGAGAGTCAATTTAAACCAAAAGCACCTCTAAATCCTGAGGAAAACCGTCTTCCCCATAGTCATGCTACATAACAGATTAGAGTAACAAATACTCCAGGTTTTATTTCTGTCAAGTTCTAAATGCATTCAAATTTTTTATGTAAAAGATCTCACTTTCAGCATCTGATATATGTTGTGTGTTCTACTAAAATATGGGTCTATGAGATTTACAGATTGTTGCATTTTGTTTTAATTTACATTTAGTTGTGTTTTACACAGTGTCTGCTTTTTTTTGGGATTTAGTGTTGTAGATGGTGTTGATTCTACAGTCTTCAAATGAGACTTTCCAGAAGTTATACACTGTTAAACTTTACAAATCAGTGATGAAACGAATCTGAATAGAGTTTTCTGAGTTTAAACAATTCAATGACTTGCAGCTGCGTGAAAATGACAGTATACGCATTAAAGGACCTGACTGCTACCTTGAACATGAACGGAAATACAAGATGTCTTGTGAAGATAACGAACAGCCACAAAGGACACCAACGATAATGTGCAATGTGAGTACTGAAAAAGTATTATGTAAAATAAGGGAAAATGTAAGAACTGCGAAAGTAAAGCTATAATATAAAGAATAATAATAAAATAATGGAATACTCAGCATTTTTCTGTTTTCCTCTGTCCCCTTTTAAGGATGGGCTTTTCCTGAGGAATCAACTCACAGACAATCCAACATTTGTAATATACTTTAAAGAACAAACGACAGGTATAAAGTTGAATCTAATGCAGCACATGAATAATAAGGAAGTTTGGAAATATGATGTGCCATCCCTTGGAGGTAAGGACATTTATATATATATATATATATATATATATATATATATATTATTGTGCATAAATCTTACGCAACTAACATAATTATATATATTTAAACTAATGACTTCTCAGTAGGTGTGGCTCTTTTATAAAGTTATATATAATCACAATACTACATTTTTCTATAAAGTAGTAGGTGTGAGTGAGTTTGAAGAACAAGGTTTTGTTCAGATCGATCAGATCAGATCAGATCAGAATTGTTAAATCAACAGCACACATTTAAAATCATTAATAATTAATAAACACATTATTAATTAACCGGTAAAACTAGGTATTGGATGATAACCTCAAATACACTCCACTAGGAGAGATTTGGAAAACGTTAAACCAACACATTCACACAATATCACACTCACTGGAAAAATGTTATTTGTTTGTTTTTTTGGCAGATACACACTTACTACTCAGATAAATTGCATTTTAAATCTCAATCTGTGGTGCACATTACTGTGTTATGTATGTTAAATGTGTTTGTTAATTTTCAGTTTGTGAATATCATTAAGTGCTGAAGTGCGAAGACAAAATTGTATAATCAAGTAAGAACAGTGTTTAAAAGGAGAAAGTGATGTAATACATCTTACAGAGCAAAAGATGCAGATCAATTTGAAACAGATTTACTTTTCGTGGATGAGTGTGTGTGTGTGTGTGTGGTTCTTGTAATACACAAATTAAAACCAGTCCAGAGCACTCTGGATATGCTACTTACAAACTTGCATGGAAAGAAAAAGCAGGAGCCTGTTACTTCTGTGTTACTGCACTCTTTTCATCAAACAAAAAAAATCTCCATCTCTTATTTGATATTCAATTGTCAGGACCCCACTCTGTCACACTAAACTTGTTGCTCCACGTTTTAAATGTAAAGTAAAAGAGAAAAGCTGCTGCTGCAGTTTGTATTGGTCACCCCTAATCCTTCATCAGTGGTCACTAGATGCCTTTGCTTTGAGATTTTTAGTTGGTAAACTCTAAGCTCAGTAGTGACACCAAGTGATTTTAAAACTTTAGTAGCCCTGATATGTCTGATCCACTCATAACAACACACACAACAATAGTGTCACTGCCCAAATCACACATGCTCTGTGGTGGTCCTCTGGGTGTGCTTACCACTGAAGAGGGGTGAAAGAGTAAAAGAGCTGTGCTTACCACTGAAGAGGGGTGAAAGAGTAAAAGAGCTGTGCTTACCACTGAAGAGGGGTGAAAGAGTAAAAGAGCTGTGCGGGAGCATGCCCTCAGAACCGTATTTGCTTGTTTACAATTTTAAAAATGCATTGCAGCGTTTGTTGTAGTGTTTATTCAGTGATATTGAGAGTGTTATGAGTGCTAAATTTGTGATATTTATTATGTGGCTGTATGTTTTCTCAGTTTATCGGCATGCAAGAACAACATTGAGTAATGAAGACACAGGTATTTTTTTTTCCTTTCAATATTGTTCCCTCAAAGAACATAGAAGAGTGTCTGTTAGTGTTGATAGAAGGATAAAATAAAAATAAATGTTATGTTAGATGCTAATACCAGTTTCAGGATGGGACAGACTGACAGAGGTGGACGCACACGCTAATAACACAATGGACTTTTATTTAAACAAAAGGTAACAAAACAGATAGACAGACTAAGATAATTAGACAATATTTGGACAAAGAAAGACCTAGACAGAGAGGGGGAACTGGACAGAGAGCTAAACAGATACTTGGACAGGGAAAGCTTAACAGAGATATAAACAGGGAGAGACAGATACAATGAACTAGACTGAGTTAAGACCAAAGCACAAAGAAAGAACAGACAGACCAGACTGACATACAAAGGTAAGCGAAGCAAGGAACAGACGAGACAAACAGACTAGTGAGGGACAAGCAAAAGTGGAATATCCAACAACCAGGAAGTCACACAAAGGAACTTAAATATACAACACAAACAAGGGACACCTGAGACAGATAACAAGGGGGCAGGATTACAAAAGAAACACAGATGGAGACACTGACGAGGAGGCAGAACTAAGGCGGGACTAGGGCGGAGACGACAACAACAAAAAGCCATGTGTTACATGAGCACATGGTGGGGACAACAGACACAGAACAAGGCCAGGATTTAATTACTGAAAACCATTCATTCATTATCTGTAACCGATTATCCAATTCAGGGTCACGGTGGGTCCAGAGCCTACCTGGAATCATTGGGCACAAGGCAGGAATACACCCTGGATTCACAGGGTAACACAGACACACACAGACACTTTTGAGTCGCCAATCCACCTACCAACGTGTTTTGACTGTGGGAGGAAACCGGAGCACCCGGAGGAAATCCAGGCAGACATGGGGAGAACAGGAATCGAACCCACAACCTCCAGGCCCCTGGAGCTGTGTGACTGCGACACTACCTGCTGCGCCACCGTGCTGCCCTACTGACTTGTGATTAAATATTTACTAGTGTCATAAATTAACAATCATATTAATTAATTTTTGCTGTTAGACTATATTACTTTTTGTATCATTTGCTTTCATACCTGTTATGAAACAATATGTGTGTGTGTGTGTATATATATATATATATATATATACAAACCTGACCAGGACAATACATTTGTAATAGGTTTACATAATAAAACAATTTAACTTATAGATAACTTACTTCCAGCTTCCAGTGCATGTAAATTTCACTAAGAATTTGGTATGAATCATTTCTATCCATGTCATATCTATACAAAAACTTATGATCACATCTATTATATGCAAATATAATATAAGTGTATGTGTAATAAGTTATAATTGTAATATCTTAACTATAAATTATGCTAGATTAGTGGTTAAGTGATCACTGTTTAAGTAAGATCAGCAGTAACTGCAAAATAGACAATAATGATAATGCAACACTTCAAAAACTATAAATTTTATTTAAATGGATGTACAGTTTTTTTTTGCGTCTGTTGGGCATTCAATATTAAAATTATGAGGACAAACACTGTTTCATGTAACTGTAAATATGTTTTTATTAGTAGCTCACTGTGTGAACACTGACGTAATTAAGGAGGGTTTCATATAAATTGTAGCCTATGAGAATTAAATATGTTCAAATTAATTGCTAAAATATAAATATGGTACTCGTTCACAAATATTTAAATCACCCCTTGTTTGTGATCATCTGCGCTAATTTCTATTAAACCTTTTAAATTTGGTTAGCCATTAATGTGTTCAGTTCCTCCCACAGTCCAAAAACACACGTTGGTAGGTGGATTGGCGACTCAAAAAAAGTGTCCGTAGGTGTGAGTGAATGTGTGTGTCTGTCTGTGTTGCCCTGTGAAGAACTGGCGCCCACTCCAGGGACCCCCGCGACCCTGAACTGGATAAGCGGTTACAGATAATGAATGAATGAATGAATGAATTAATGTATTCAGTCTTATTTAACTGCTAAACCATTATTTGATTCTATGTACACAGATCTAATGATAGGTTCTTACTTTCATGATGCCCGAAATGCTTCTTCTGTGACAGCTGACCATGGCGCCAGGGTAAACAATCCTGTAATTAGCAACAACAGATTCGTTGGATCTACAATCCACATTAACTCCAATCAAAGGTATGTCCGGCTTGTTCTATAATATCAGGTACTTTCCATGTCAGTGGGGTGTACCTTGGATTAATTTTTAATATATTGGTTTACCACTTTGCTTTGTACATTTCCATAAATTAGGAAGGGTTGAACTTCAGGATGAGATTCACATCATAAGCAGAACATCAATCAGCAGAATCATATTTATTTAGCCGTACAGGCATTATCAAAGTCTGGCAAAACATCAACAAAGATGCTAAGGCTTTAGGCCAAATGTATTCTTGACTTAATACAGAGTAGAAAATAATAAACCAGATTTGGTCTCTAAAAATGTTTTGGGAAATCATAGTACTGTTTGGATACAAATGATACCTAAACATAAACACTGCTGAACATTTTTGGAAATTATACACATCAGTGAAAAAACAAAGATACAAAATGTCATTGATGCAAAGCATTATAATCATATGTCTGTTTGGAGATAACACCTCTAAAGGTGCAATTCCTAACTATGTGTGAGTGTAAGTATGTAAGTGAGAAAGTGTATGGCTGTGACTAAAATGGCTCCCTAATCCCCCATTAATATTGTGTTATATAATGTGGCCACACAAGTCCACACAAGACAAAAGAACAAGAAAGGTGTGGCTTGGTCTTGCAGGCTTATATAGCCACAGCTTCAGGTGGTGGGTGTATAAGCTCAATGGCTGTGGTGTTTTTATAAGTTTTTCAGAAATTATTTGCTTACCTGTTGAAAATCTGGGTCTGTCATGTAGTCCTGCTGGGCTCTAAGCTACCCCATCTTTCAAACACATGCCATATTATTTTACTCTCTCTGGTCTCTGGTCATATAGCTTTTTAGAAGGATGTTGAGAGTGTTATGTCAGGCAGATATAACATCATCTCTATTCACTTGCTTACTTTAAAATAAATTTACTCTAAGTTTTAAAAAATGTTAAAACTTGGTTACAGCAAAATTTTAGAGCTAATGCTAAAAATATGTATTGTACTGTTGCTCTTCTTCATGAAAATAATCTCTTCCATACACAGTGAAATCTACAAAAATTAAGAGTATTAGTTTATTCATTATTCCAAAGTTCTAATGTGAAGACACAAAAACACCCAAGACCTTTCCTGTTGCATGTCTCAAAAGACTCAACATCATATAGGGAAGTTGTGTCATGGAGAAGGTCCATTACAACCATTTATTAAAGTAAATGTTTATTTTTATTTTTAAGATTTATTTTTAAATATTCCAAATAAAATGTAATTCATTCATGTTAATGTATTTATGTTCCAATGTAGATAATCCAATAGGAGCGGATGGATGCAGACAAAGCAGGACAAGCACTTGATATTTGAGGATGTTAAAAAAAATGATACAAAGAACAGCGCATCTTTATATGGTACATGGAGTCAACAAATAACCAATATTTAGGAGGTCTAAATATTGAGACCAGGAGGTCTCAGTGAAGGACAGTCTAATTCTCCTACAATATAAGGCTTGAAAAGTATCTACTGTTGACACCCAGTAGTCAACCTTTTCTCTCAGAGGCAATATTATGGCAACATTTCTTAAGGCAACATTATGAACAGCAAAGAAAAACTGACATGGATTCATACGGAATACATTTTATGGAAACCAAATGTTGAGCGGTACTGACTGGTTACTGACTGTGTTGCTAGCTACACAGCGGAAGATACAATTGTACTGGTTGTCTTGTATCTCCAGAAGGACACACAGAGGGACACTGAGGTCAGGATTACTTCTGTGTCAGTGTATCTCTGCATCTAGTCCATGATAGAGTGTCCATTGGACCATTTGTGACTGAACACCACTGTGCAGGGATCTGTGTCTTTGCTAATGGGTGGACTCTGAGACCACATTGACTGATTCACTGACAGGCAATGAGAATAATCAAAGCAGGTCAAAGCATTATAAAAGAACATTGTCTTAAATTCAACAAATGATGATAAATCTAAGCACAAGCTAATATACCTATTTTTTGGAAATTAATAAGTGTGTTTGTTTACATTGCATGGTGATTTTTTTTGGTTATTGTCAGACTGAATATATTGAGCATAAAATGCACTGAAAACAAACTGTTGTATGACACTCTCAACTTAAATCGTATTACTGTATTTAAATATTCAGATTAATATTGAGGACGTGGAGTGTGGGCTGGGGAACTCACAGAGGAGCTTCCAGCGTACTTGGTGTCTACTCTTTCATTAATTAAATTGTTATTTAAGGGATTTAATGTTGTTGTTTGAGAGTATTTATTATTATGTGTGTGTTCAGTAGCAAGATGGATGTGGGTGTGGGCTTTGGGAGTGCTCTCTGTTTGTGTGTAATGTCCCTATATCATGCTACACACTAGGCCAAAATTGCTGCTTGTTCCCTTTATTCTGTGCCCTTTTAAGGGTCCAATAAATGTTACATAATATTCAGCTTAATCTCAATGTCCCCCCTCCAGTGATGTCATAATTTATTACATTATTATTTATTATTTAAATGTACGTAAAGTAGATTTTTGGCATAGAAATGAAAGCATGGGCAAAGTCCAACTTTTATTAACTTATTTCCCAATCAAATATTCCTTATCTGTTCAGATTTCATCAGGAAAAAGCAGGAAGTACACAAATATATAATAAATATAATTGTTTGTTCAGTTATTACAGCTTCTAATCTTTCCAGGAGACTTACATTTTGAGTCGGTTTAACAATGTTGAAACTCTGAAGTGATCTGTCAATTGTTCTATGAACATCAGTGGGGTATGCTCTTCTGTTTCCTTTATTCAGTACCAGCATTTTCACTGTTCCACGTCCTTTCAGATATATGTTCGAGTTGGATTTCTGAAGAAAGAACAGAAACACTTGTGGCTTTGTCCAAGTCTGAAGCAGGGATTGAGCTTGATTTTCTGACATTTCAAATGGGTTTATAACAATATCCAGTGTGTGACCATGACAATGTGTACTCCCTGTAACATGCTGTGAAAGGCCAAAACAGTCCAATATGGCATGTAGTTCCTTGGCAAAACATTCCTTGGGATTGTTGATATGTATGTTAATGTCACCAGCAATAACAAAATGGTCAACGTCAGTAGAAATAAAAGACATTCATTATCTGTAACCACTTATCCAGTTCAGGGTCGCGGGAGTCCAGAGCCTACTTGGAATCATTGGGCGCAAGGCAGGAATACACCCTGGAGGGGGCACCAGTCCTTCACAGGGCAACACAGACACACATACATTCACTTTTGAGTCGCCAATCCACCTACCAATGTGTGTTTTTGGACTGTGGAGGACACGGGACACGGGGAGAACACAACAACTCCTCACAAACAGTCACCCGGAGCGGAAATCGAACCCACAACCTCCAAGTCCCTGGAGCTGTGTGACACTACCTGCTGCCCCACCGTGCCGCAGAGATAAACGACAGCATTTCTGTAAATTCATCAACAAAATTAGCACTGTACTTCAGAGGCCTGTAGACAATTACTAGTAATATCTGTGGTGTCCCTTTCAGAACTGCACAGAGGTACTCAAATGTTGTGAAGTCACCAAATGATAACTGCTTGCACTGAAAAGAACCATGGAACAGCAGCTAGTCCTCCACCTTTTCTACTGGCATGAGATACATTTAAAAAATGAAAATCTGGAGGAGCCGACTCCAATAAAACAGTTGCAGCACTACATTAATTTAGCCAAGTCTCAGTTATAACTATAAAATCAAGTCCATGTGCTGTAATAAAATTATTAATTAAGTGTGATTTGTTTGTGAGAGATCTGATATTTAAAAGAGCTGCTGGCGATGGGGGCGTGAGCGAAGCTGCCTTTTCGGGGGTCAAGGATCTTGTCTCTTCCGTTGTGCTCTAGGTGGTGATGAAGCATGATTTTTCTTAGGGGACAGTCTGGGGGACTGCAGTGGGGAAGTGGCAGTAGATGAGGGTGGAGTAGAAGATGGGGTGCTTCTTCTTTGCACCTGAGGGCTGGCTGACAGGGAAAGTGACAGCCTTGTCCCAGCCGATACCAGCTTCTCCATGGCTGCTGGGAGGTTCAGGTGGGGTGATGTGGGGGGGTTTAGAGGACATGGAGGATTCCTCTTGGGGTTTTGGTGTCTCTGGCAGCTGATAGAATTGGTCTTTCAGTCCAGTGTCTGCTGCTCCCTCAGGTCGTCCTGAGTGGGGGGAGGATGTTCTGGCTCTGACATGGTGTCATCACCTTGTACAGCAGAGTTCCTGGATGTTGGTGCTGATGTGCCACCACCAAGAGAAGTAGATAGATTGCACACTGAGAAAATGAGGTTGTCTGTCAGTAGTTTAACACCCCTCTTATTTGTGTGAAGTCCATCTCTCCTAAAAAGTTCTCTCTTCCCAAAAAACAAGTTAAAGTTGTCAATGAAGTTCAGTGTGTTTGACCTGCAGCTGTTCTGTAGTCAGGTGCTTAATCCCAGTAACCTTCAGAACATACTGGTGCCTCCTGCAGGTAGAGGAGAGCTAAGCAGCAAAGCGTCTGAACGGCAGGGAAACAGGAAGCAAATCCATTTGATGTTGCTGATGATCAGATCTCCAGTTTGTGGATCTAGCTTCAGTCTCTCTCTGAATCCTTCGTCATAATGAGTGAAGCTGTCCATGTCAAATAACACAGCTTTACTGGTGTCTGGAAGTCCAAATGTCCACTGCATTACATCATCCTTTGCTCTACTCCAGTTAGTCCTCAGAGTTACAGTTGCACCCTCTAGCACTTCTACTGACTCCATTTGATCTCTTACAGCTGCAAAGAGTACATTCCACTGAAGTGTGTGTGTGTGCATCTCAACGCCACTCAGGAAATGGCCAGCACATCTTTGACCTTTAAAAAACATACACAATAGTGCTGTTTTTATTTATTTATTTATTTATTTATTTATTTATTTAATATCTAAAATGAAGTGTTTACTGTGTTTTGCTGGATGGACCATAAATCATGTTTTAAAATTTTATATATTAAAATATTTTATATATATTACATATATATTCAAAGCCAGATTTTGAAGTTACACACTAAGCAGAAGGATTCGTATTTCTTCATATGTAAAAATATATTCCTACATTTCTGCCAATTTATGGTAACTGTTTGTTGCAAGGTATTAAAATGACCATTGGCATTTTATTCAATAAATTATAACAAATTTAAGTAGTTTAAAAATGGCAAACAAGAAAAATGTATTAATCACTGCATTCAATGAGCTTATCATGTGCATTGATTTAATAATAATAACAATAATAATAATAACAATAATAATAATAATAATAATAATAACAATAATAATAAAATGGCTGCAATTCTGTATGCAGTTATGATTTTGTGGTCTGATTAAACACAAGTGCACATAAAATTGCTTGGGCCTATAACATCCTCTCAGAGGCTATTTTGTCTGGTCTTCCTCTTAGAGTGAGATCAGCTGATTGCTGAACATGCCTCCACGAATCAAAGACATTTTGCCCAGTTGACAATCTTTGCTTAAACCCTTTAGTAAGACTCTATTTAACTCATCCATGGAAGTGCATACAAAGACACAAAAATCAAACAGGAAGCAAGCACACACAATGATTAGTGGAGAGCCAGCCTCAGGGTGAAACTGGACTAAATTTGTCCTAATTTGTAATTAATTTTTTAAGTGACAGAGCAGGGTTCAAACAGAGCTGTGAAGCACTTATTGAGCTTCCCGTTCTTTTGTTCCATCCATGTGACACTGAACTTATGAGCTATTTTCATCTGTTTTAATTGGTTGCCCTTTATTTTTCTATTGTAGAAACTCTTCGAGTTAAATGTACCCTGTATTTTTTATGGTTTTCTTGTTTAGGCTATATTTAAAGAGCACAACCACTAGGTGTGAGTGTGTGAGTGAAAGTGGGTTGCCCTGTGAAGGATGGGCGCTGCCTATAGGGTGTGTTTCCACCTTGCACCCAGTGATTCTGTGTAGGCTTCTGACCCACTGCGACCCTGAACTGGATAAGCGGTTACAGACCATGGATGAATGATACTCAAATACAACACTACAATAAAGTAATTCAGCAACTGCAGTTCTACACTGTTTGTAACATATTAAACCTTAGAAGTAAAAAAAAAAGAAGTCAAGACAAGTTTACCCATAGTCTAAGAGTTGAAAATTTCTACTTGTGTCTTAAAATCATAAATCAATGGAGCAATTATGGCCACTGTCATCAGAACAGAGGACACTGATGGGAAATCGAACTCAACTAGACTCATCTGGAAGAGAAAGAGAACTACAGTTGTGAGGTCAGACAAGCTTCAGCTTGTCTAAACTTTTATGCCTATACATCTGCTTATGCTTAAGTGGAGGTACAAAGGGGATAAAAAAAGTAAATCTCAGGATCAATTTGATTCAGACAGAATGGCATTCCTAACAACCCTGCAGTCAGAGTAGAACACCAAAACTGTGATTTAGACAGTGAAATGTGAAAGGAAAGTCTCAAAATCCAAAAACCCGTGAGAAGAAATGAACAAATGCACGTCACGGAAAATACGCGAGTGACTTGATCCCCAAATGCAGATTCAACAATTTACAAATTCATTTTAAAGTCGAGACTTCAACTTTACTTTAATATATACAATGTAAATTTAAGCAAATGTGTTTATTTTTGCATAAAATTATGATTTATCTATGAAAATCAAAAACAATCACAAGTCACAAATGTTTCACTATTCACAAATGAATACATCCCAATCTGTGTCTCACGGTCTGCAATTTGTACAAATACATTCATAAATACATGTTTTTGGTTTTCATATATAACTAATAATTTTATGCTCTGCGCTGACTCACCCAATATGGCGTGATTTTTGTGCCACAGTTCTGAACACGCCCGGATATTTTTTGAGCGAGCAAGAAGGTTTCTGCACATGAGATGTCTCTGACCTCTGACCTCAGTGTTTTTTTTTTTTTTTTGTATGTGTGTGTGTGTGTATAAAACTCAGGAGTGTTGCTCAGGTGGGTTGATTTAAACCTGCCTTCCTCTCTCTACATGAACAGTTTTTAAACTGCAGTATTAAGCTTCCTTTAGAAAGTTATTTACTGGTCTCCGGCCTGTATGTCCTTCCCACTTAGCGGTCAAGCCATCCAATCAAAAATTGCCTTTTGTCATTTCAATCAGACGTTTCTGATTGGCTGAAACTGAGGCACATTGTAATGGCTGTAAGTGTGGAGCGACCGCGCGGGTCAGAGACATCGCGCGTAGAACAGGAGAGCAAGATGTTTAGGTTGTAGTGTGCGTTCAAGAAACCTCCTTGCTCGCTCGAAATATCTGCGCATGCAGAATGGTGGCACAAAAATAACGACATACACCCACAGACTTGAGCGGGAGAGCAGCCGGAGAGAAAAAAAGCTTGTGTATCTATCTTTTTCCACGAGTATTGATCAATACCAGTATCAACGTTGGTATCGATATTATCGATATTTCGATTGATCCACTCACCTCTAAAAGATATAGTGAGGACAGAAATAAATGTGTAAAACGTGTAAGTGCCAGTACTGTGCCCAATATGTACTAGTCCAATTTGAATTTTAAGTCATTTTTTATTTCCAAACTTTTTTCCTTTTATATTTTTAACCAGTTTTCTTTGTAAAATCATAACAATAATAATAAACAAACAGCTATCGTCCCTAAACAACACGGAATGACTACTACTGAGGTGCATACCTCTAAAGTAGACAATAATATTAAAAGACATGTAGTTTAGTGTGTGTATATTGTACAGCTCCCACTCTAGAGGAGAGTAATTAAAGGAAGTGGCTAAACTTGAGCTGAGTGATCAGCTGCAAAAGGGAAGTGAATTACAATGAGTCAAGACAGTGTTTTGGGCGTTGCCCTGATACTCTTTATGGAACATGTTTTGTCAGAATCTATGTCATAAAACACTCAATTTGACTACTACTGATACAATTACTGATTTCACATTTTATGTAAGAATCAGAGACTACTTTCATTTATTTTTCAAATTAGTACCAGTTAATCATTTTAAATTATTAAAAAGATAATACACAATAATAAGCAATAGGAAAGAAAGTGATTCTGTACTAAATTTATTTTAAAATGGCCACCTCCATGTGGACAAACAGCAGTTCACAAAAAAAAACTATTCTTTAGCATCTGGTGCCACCCAGAGGCTGCTTAATCCCAGACAGCAATCAATGTTTGTCCTAAATGTGGCACAACTGCAGTTCTCTTATGTCCCATACTAGGCCTTATATATAACAATGTCTGTTGACTGAGGGTGAGTCTGACTGCCTCAGCTGCCACAGGTCCACCTTATATGAGCAAGATGTCAGGTGTGCAACTCTGGCCCACACAACACTTGCCAGTGCAATAACTGAGTCCGAAGTGCCATGATTGAGACAGATTAAGCTCAAATTGCTATCTGGGTGAAGAGGCTAATCCCCATACTGCCACCATATTGTTCACATTCAGCTCTGGGTGGCTTCCAGCCCTGTTCAGGGTGACAGTCTGTGAGGACTTTGGTTTGTTCTCTTTGTGGCCACATGGGTTTCCTCCAGGTGCTCTGTTTTCCTCCCACAACCCAAAAAGCACACTTTGTTAGGTGGATTAACCACTTTAAAGTGTCAATAGGTCCTAGTGTGAGTGACTGCTCTCCGAGTGTGAGTGAATGGTGAATAAATTATTTGTACTCTGATCTAATAAGGAAGTTGTTCATTGTCCATGTCCAAATCACTACCTCTGTGGTGTAAAATGTAAGAGCACACCCATGCTGCTTTCTCCAGACCCCCAAACAAAACAAATAAAAGTTGCACAGCTATGTGTCTTCAACATTCCTTCTGCTGTTGTCTGTTTGTATCTTGGGGTAAAGCAGCTGTTTCCCAACACTGTTCCCATCGTTTTCAATCCACAAACTCCACCTCTGCAGGAACCTGATATGACCACAGACAGACAAAATACCATATCACATGACATGTTTATATGTCAGTGGCGAGCTTTGTGACCTCTATTAAAGCAGTGACAACAAGAATAAATCTGAGGATAAAACAGAGGAAACATAAAGCAGACAACCACAGGGCATTAAAGAATGAACAGCACACCTTTTTGACTTTGTGTTTAAGCTGGTCCCATCTAGATGGAGACATATGGCCTGTCAGGTGGTGTATAGGAATACTGCACTTTACTGTATCTTTCAGTCACACCAGAGTCTACAAAAACAGGAAAAGGTTGTGAAGAATGAAAAACATGAAATACAGTACCTCAGTAAAAAAGCAGGGCAGCACACAGATGCAGTGACTGTCAGCATTTTATGCTGTTAATTTTATTTTAACATACTAAACACAAAAGAGTGTAGTTACTACTTTTCTGAAGTGATTTTGAAAGGGTTAATGGGGAGTGTACCATTAAAACACTGTGTCCACTTAACCACTCAGGAATGACTGTGGTTTTCAACAAGGTGCCTGGTAAAAAAGTCAAAGGTAAAAAGAGAACAAGCAACATTGTTGACTAAGGTGTTATTATTAAAATCTATATACACTTTATTATTAATAATATAATAATATTTTCATATTCATCAGTAAGTTGTATTATGACATGTTTGAATTCATTTGCCTTACTTTGCAGGTTTTGCAATATGACTATTGAACATGTGCATACTGCAGGAAAGATACTGAAATAATACACTGTTCAGCCCTAATGTCCATTTCAAATTTTCAATTAATGAACAGAATTCTGAACATTTTCATATAGATCAAACACTATGATTAAAGAGTAGGTTTTTAATAATCTGTAGCTTTTACATTGTACACTTTATAACACCTGGCATAAACCTGTTTAATATTTTATACATTGTTTTACACATAACACTTTAGAAAATAAGAATATCATATAAAATATATCATATGTTGATAAAAACTTTACAAGGGAATTTACAAGCGTCCTATGAACACACTTTGTAATGTGTTATGCATCCTTATATATAAAACATGGACTAAAACACAATAATCATGTTGTATGAAAAGATGAGCATGAATGTGCAGTTACAAATGATGACACAATTATAATACATTTATGCCATAGACTGATGAATACATGAGTAAATATAAATGAAAACTAACATCCAAAACATAACTGTATAAAATTACCTCTCCAAGCAAAACTACTGATTTTTAACCCTATTAACTATTATGTTTAACACATTATGTGCCAGTGCCTGTGTTTTATTAAATCTACAAAGGAACTGACATGCCCAAATATTAACATGCACATAAATGAAAGTCTAATCTTCTTACCTGTGGCACAAAAAAAACAGAGAGAAGTGATCTTGGTGGAGGGCTAACAAATGTCCACAAAGATACTTTGACAAACTATTGCACAGTATCTTTACTGTAAAACCCAAGTTTGCAGTGACATGGCAAAGCAGCACTAAAGCTTCACCCTGAGAAAACATTGAGTAATATTGGTGCAAATCAGCAGGAAGGAGCTTCAACTCAGAGCTACAAAATCCAGCAGATGGCAGCAGAGTCTGTGCCATGATGCCAGCACATTGTTAGACAAGTTGGTTTTAGTTGGTGAGATTAGATCATGTTGCTTGATACTGACCAAGCCGAGGTGGGGGAGGAGGGCTGGAGGCTGGACTGTAATGACTTAAGTTGGATCATGAGCAGTAATATTTGATTACATACACTCTCAGAAGGGTATGAATTAAGTAACTTTAGTTAGAATACAATTGTACCACGTAACGTTGGATTTCACAAATCATTTTCATTTTGCTTTTCTATTTAAAACACTATGGAAGCTTTCACATGTTCCCTCTGTTTGACTTTGTACTGTTATGGTACAAAACTGGACTCACACTTATTACCTTTAAAGATACTTTTAAATTGTTTGTTGTGTTAGAACTGGCCAGAATTACTCTGTAAACGATTATAAAATATAATCAAATCTGATTTAGCATGCAACAATATTTTAATCACACAGCACCTGCACATGGCAAAGCAATGCAGTTTAGCATTTTGAAAGTGCAAAAATGTAGCACATACTTACAATTAAGTGCAGATGAAGCTTGCAAAATTATTAATGAGCAAGTTCACTGTATGTGTTATATTACATGTAAAAATTAGCTTTAAATAATTTTGGGTAACCTACAATCGCAATTTAAAATTCAAACATTCTCCTACATTTCTGACATTTTATAGTAACTGTTGCAAGGTATTAAAATGACCATTGGCATTTTATTCAATAAATTATAACAAATTCAAGTAGTTTAAAAATGGTAAACAAGATATTTTGCCCAGTTGACAATCTTTGCTTAAACCCATAGTAATTTAACTCATCCATGAAAGTGCATACAAAGACACAAAAATCAAGCAGGAAGCAAGCACACACAATGATTAGTGGACAGCCAGCCTCAGGGTGAAACTGGACTAAAGTTGTGCTGGTTTTTAGTCCTAGTGTGCTCTTTATTTTACTGTTTTTTAAGTGACAGAGCAGGGTTCAAACACAGAGCTGTGAAGCACTTATTGAGCTTCCCATTCTTTTGTTCCATCCATGTGACACTGAACTTATGAGTTATTTTCATCTATTTTTATTTTTTGCCCTTTATTTTTCTATTGTAGAAACTCTTCAAGTTAAATGTACCCTGTGAAGGATGGGCGCTGCCTCTAGGGTGTGTTCCCAGCTTGCACCCAGTGATTCTGTGTAGGCTTCGGACCCACTGTGACCCTGAACTGGATAAGCGGTTACAGACCATGAGTGAATGATACTCAAATACAACACAACAATAAAATCATTCAGCAACTGCAGTTCTACAGCGTTTGTAACATATTAAATCTTAGAAGTAAAAAAAAAAAGTCGAGTTTACCAATAGTCTCAGAGTTGAAAAGTTATGGCACTCTGCCTTTTCTACTTGTGTCTTAAAATCATAAATCAGTGGAGCAATTATGGCCACTGTCATCAGAACAGAGGACACTGATGGGAAATTGAACTCAACCAGAAGACACAGTCACCTGGAAGAGAAAGAGAACTACAGTTGTGAAGTCTGACAAGCTTCAACTTGTCTAAACTGTCATTAATTTGATCACAGTTTTGGTGTTCTACTCTGACTGCAGGGTTGTTAGGTATGCCATTCTGTCTAAATCAAATTGATCTCCAGTTTTACTTTTTTATCCCCTTTGTACCTCCACTTCCTTAAGCACATGTATAGGCAAACTTGTATGTACAGGGCACTGGGCTCTGTCAGGGTCTTAGTCAGGGACAGGAGGGCTCCTATCGGGGGGCTCATAGTTTGCAGATAATGTGGTTGATGTGGATCAGTATCTCTAATTTGAGGACATATTTCCAGGAAAAAATATGTAGTAGGAAAGAACCTACACCAAGTGGATGAGCTGAAAGATTCTGAGGCCTTGTTCATAAGTGATGAGAAAAGGAATCAACTAAAGGTTAAGTGCAGTTTCTGCAGTTATAATTCTGATTATATATTGGGGTTTCTTTTCCATTTAAATAAAACAAAATCATAATATTTCTATTCCACAAAAATAAACAATGTTACAGTTTACTATCATCTCCGTCTGATTCTGTTTTGGATGAAAAGTGATAAATCAGGATGGAAACAGTTGCCAGTGCCACCACAGCAGAGAGAACCAATCGGACCACAGGCTCAACTGGACAATAAACCTGACCACTGGACAGGCCTGAGAGAGAGAGAGAGAGAGAGAGAGAGAGAGAGAGAGAGAGAGAGAGAGAGAGAGAGAGAGTTCATGAACTATGTGCTACAGTTTTACATCTAGAACTTTTGTAATTATCCGGAATCCGCTTCTAGTGAAGGTAGTTTAGTTTCAGCAATAACTAAATTTGGTTAAAAAAAATAAATGTAGTAATTAATACACATACCTGTGTTAATGTAACAGAGTTGTGTAATGTGGAGTTGTGTAGTTCGGTTGCTGACTGGATTAGCAGCTACACAGGTGTAAGTAGAATCATTTGGGATGGTTACATTCAGAGAGAGAGAGAGATGATCACTGGAGTCTCTGCTGTCAATGCTGGAGATTCTCTCTTTATTTTCAAACCAGGACAAGTTCACATCCTTCCCATTCTCCACAGTGCACAGAACTGAACACCGGTCTCTCTGACTCACTGACTGTATTTTATTTAGATTTCTCATGACTGGCTTTGATACTGGAGCTACTTAACAGAAAAGAAATTAAAAATAAGCATCACAAAAACCAATATGTCAAATATCAAATTTCTGACATGTACAGGCCAGTAGGTGGCATTGTAATGGTTGTTTCATAATGTGAAAAAAGAATTTCTGTAGAAAACGTGTCTATATTCTTATAGTTCATAATTCACCTTTGCTTTAATATATTTGGCCACATTTTCACTATCTATAGGTTTGGGTGGGAGGCTTTATCAGTGTAATGTTCTTGAACTAATGTTGTAAAATTATAAAATGTTAATTGCATATTAATTATTTTTAAGCTCTCAAAATCTCAGACTTATTTTATAAGTTTAATATTCAGTATCAATATGAAAATGATGTAAACCCATTGAGTTATTTTGCCTTAAGCCATAAAAGTACATAAAGTATTAGGTGACAATAGATCAAAGCAACAGCAACTGATGTGCTGGAATAAATCAGCTGTGAGCCTTAAGATATGTGACAATGAGGTGTGTGTGTGTGTGTGTGTGTGTGAGAGAGAGAGAGAGAGAGATTTGGTTCAGTGTTATAGTTAACATGAGTTTCTATTACTCTCTCTGGCAAAAACACAATGCTGTACCATTAGGAGTCCTTGATCAAGACTTTACCAACAAGACTTTAGGGCTTTAACCATAGTATTTTCATAACTTTATATATCAACACTGTGTGAACATCTTGAAAAACTTGATAAATATTGTTATTGCAAATGGAACCCAAACTAATTAGATCCTTGGATGTGGTACTTTATGTTTTTCAATAATGATGAAATACATTGATGATGAATTGCTATCGTCTGTGATTGATGAATCTGTCAATATTGTAAATTATATTGTCACAATAACAATAAATCACTCTTAATAAATACTTATATAATAATAACTATGAACTAAATAAATATTAATGAGAATAAGAAACTGAAGTACAGTTCACATACAGACCCCAAGCATGGGGTTAAAATGTAATATTTACTCACCGTAGACATTAACTCTGAAACTGCAGTCTGAGATCCTTCCAGTGATGATGTGTAATTTATAAACTCCAGAATCTTCTCTGCTGATGTTTCTGATGGTTAAAGATCCACTGTTTCTGTTCAGCTGCAGTCTGTCTCTGAATCTCTCTGTGTAATAGTCTATAACAGTCTCTCCTCTAAAGACCTGACTGTTCACTATGTTTGCATCTGCTTTCTCAGGTCCATAGAACCACAGAATCTGAGCATCACTCTGAATTGCAGTTAATCCAGTGTGAATTATCACAGTGTTTCCCTCCAGCTCCTGCAGTTTAACAACCTCTTCTCCAGCTGTGGAAGGCAGACCTGAAAATACAAGTAGTTCAGAAAAATATTGGGCAGCCATGCACTGCATTAAAGAATGTGGTTTCATATTAAATAACTTCTATCAGATTCACAACGGCAGCTTGTAACTTTACCTCGAGGTGTTTTGAAGAAGTTTACAGGTGCTGGTGATAAAATTAGAATATCATCAAAAAGATTTATTTCAGTAATTCCATTCAAAAAGTGAAACTTGTATATTATACTCATTCATTACACACAGACTGATATATTTCAAGTGTTTCTTTCTATATTTCGTTTAATTTGATGTCAAGTCAGCTCTTCTGAGTTACTGAAATAAATCAACATTTTCATGATTCATGATCATTCTAATTTTATTACCGACACCTGTAAATGTTGCTTGGGCTGATGGCCAATGAAAATTTCCAATGAAAGCCGAACGTGCAACAAGTAAAACTGAGAACTGGGGTGCAGAGCTGTGTTTTGTCCAAAAAAACAAAATCAACAAACAAATACATGATGAGTAAATAGCGCCTAACTTTACTGCCATCATTGTTGTGCTATTCGAAGCCAGAGGTTTTGCGATGTCACCAGTGACAAGCTTTGTGAGCCGTGCTGTCTCAAGTCCATGGGATGGAAAAGCACCATAAGTATTTATATAATAATTTCAATCATTCTGAGTTTTCCATAGAACAGCGAGAAAATACTCAAAGTTTAATCTTTTTCTCATTTTGACACATAAACACAACATTAAACATGTGCCCCCAGTTTTTCAGAAGAGGCCTGACCACAAAAGCCCTCAGCGGAAATGACCATTGCTGCAGCACAATCACATTTACACTGTTCTCAAACACACTGTCTTCTTAAACAACTTTTATAATGAATATATATTACAATATATAAAGCGTTAATTTTATATAGGGTAAAACGTATTAAAATGTTATTAAGATACATATATAAATGCATAATAATTTATAGTTAGCAGATCCTGCTTTCTCTGGTATTTGTAATCACCTCATGCTCAGATTCTGTTTTTAGTATAAACAGTGTCCTTGGCCTCAGATATATATTTGGTGTTGTTTCACACTTTTGTTCTCTCAGCTTGGAGTTAAGCATTTTATTTTGCAAAAAAAAATCAAACAGATAAGAACAAATCGCAGACATCAGCTCCTCTGCTAATAAATGCTGGCTACAAAGAAGCTCCACTGTAGTTCTGTAATATAATTTTAACATGTATTTGCTACTTATATTGAAACTTAACTTTTCTAATAATTTTAGGCAACAAATCTAAGATGTAGACGGTGAAAAGACACTCACCTGTGATGAAGATGACGAATTGGATGAAAGCTCTTCTTCTGGAATCCATTCTTTATACAAGCACAGTTTAGTGTGTGTGTGTGTGTGTGTGTGTGTGTGTGTGTAAAAGGAAGAGGCTGAAGTCTGAGCTCAGTGATTAGCAGTACCTGACTCGTAACTGACAGGACAAGCTGAAGGGAACTGGTCAATGTCAATTACAGTGCAATGTAAAATATTTTTGTCGTAATTTTGGTTAAAGACATATGCTTTTATTGTCAGTGCTCAAAGTACTCACTTCTCAGCACCTTCTGCACAGAGAAATTGTATTGCACTGGAAATATTAAGGCGAACAAAATCTGGATGTCTTACTAAATTTTCCCTGTACATTTTCTAATATGGGACTTAAAATATATCATGTGATCTGTTAATTTCTGAATTCACAATCTTGACAATTACCACCCCCACCCTACATTACACACTACATTTGATCTAGTATAATATCGTACTACAGTATTGTCCTTGTGAAAGAAACACACACTTCCAGTTTATGAGTGTGTAGTGTCCACACTATAGTCGCCATTTTTTTTAATGACTGCACATTCTGTCAGCTGTGAAGTTATTCACCCAGCACTAAAGTGTAAAGAGCTTTACCAAAACAAAAACATTGGTTTTTTTTTGTGATACTTATCAGCATCATTTTTTTTCTCTCAAATCGCTCATAGCTGGCCAGTGTGTTCAGGGGACATAATTTATCACATTGTCACTGTCCAAAAACAAACAAAAATAGTCTATGTTCATTGTTCTATTCACAAATAATTGTTAATTATTGTTATTCACAAATTATTGTTAATTCACAAATTAACAGCAAAGGTCTGTAATTTTAAGGTAATGCAACATGAGGTTGAGGTTAATCATGTCCCTTAAAAGAGAAAAGTTAAGTATACACAGTGGCAGACTCAGATATACATATTAAGATATACCTAGGTATTGACACAGCTATAGTGCATCAAGCGATATTTATTAAGTGCCCTTTGAAGGGCACATGTGCAGAATCAAATAAACAAAGCAGTATGGGTAGTCTCACTGTGACACAGCCCCTGGGTCCTGGGTTGTGGGTTCAAACCTTGCCTAGGGACACTGTCTGTGAGTTTGGTGTGTTCTTATCTCTGTGTGGGTTTCCTGTGTGGGTCCCAGCCCCAGTGCCTTATTTACACAGATGCCCTGTGGGCAATTTTCTGTGTTGCAAACATTTCATATTTTACCTCCATATCCGGAATGCACTAGAAACTAATGCACACTAATTTACTAATATATATATATATATGTAGATTTTCATGATCGATTTGTTTAGACTCTCTTTTTTCTGTAAAAGTCTTTTTGAAGGGACAAGTTCAGTTTGGTAAACATCAGGTTTGTATGCATCAATGCCATAAAACCCATAAAAACACAAGTACTGTGTACAGGAACTGGAACCACAAAACCCAGGTACAAATGTGAGTTCAAACATATTTCCACTGGGTAGCACAGGCCACATTTACATTCTGCAGCAGACCCTCATACATTCTGACCTACATAGACACAACCACAGTAGGTAGCACTCTGGCTCTGCACAGCACAACATAATACTTATTTATATGGCCTTTATTGAACTTGTTAAGGTGGTCAACTCAGCCATGTAGTCATTAACAGAGCATCTGTTTGCAGGAAGTACTCAAGAAACGTGCAGTAACCATCATTTCAACAATTAGAATAATTACAAAAGTGTGTGTGTGTGTTTAAGGGTTTAAGTAGGTGAAGGTGTGGGGGGTTTAAGACCACTATGGTAAAGGCTGTCTCTATTGTTCCCACACTCGTCTTTTAACGATCTTATCTCTGTACATAAACATATAAGGAGTTGATATTGGCAGAACCATAGCACATATTACATTTTACTGGTTGTAAATCATTTTGGATATTAATAGGTTAAGATAATTATTGATATCATACAATTATTAAATAGGCTCTTCAGCACACTGACCTGTGTGAAATACATTTTTACCAGTATTTTGAACAGCTATTTGAAGGCTGGTTTAGAGACCACTTCTGAACAGGCACCATGGCCATACTGCGACTATGATAAAATATATAGTACTACCACTGAGCATGGTAACAATATGGTCATGTACAGTTTCTCCAGAGAATTCTGTTCTATTAACAATTATTTTCATGATGCTGAAACACAAATCTTTACAAAATTTTGAAAATACACTCTTAGCAAAAAGGGTTCTGTATAGTACCAAAAAAGGGTTCTTTGGCTTGTAATAATAGTGGAACCCTTTTTGGTGCTATATAGAACCCTTTTCATAGGGTTCTATATAGAACCCTATGAAAAGGGTTCTATATAGAACCCTATGAAAGGGTTCTTTTCAAGGGTTCTATATAGAACCGTTAATGATACTATAAAGAACCATGTTTCCATGACTTTTTTAATTTAATTGCAAATTCTTTAAAATGTACAAACTTAATATTTTACTGCATAGATCACTTCATGAAATAACAGGAGACCATATACTAGTAAATATTTTTATTTATTGAGTTAATTCATAATAAACAATTTAATTTCATTCAATACATCAAAATGGCATTTGTCAATTCACAATACTAAAATGTATTGTCATGTTGAAGCAAAGACTCCTCCAACATGTATACACACACATTCACACCGGCCATATCATTATGTACATCTAGCATGTATCGAGACTCATTTTCCATTTTATCAGCTCTATTTACTATAGAGGAGCACTTTGTAGTTCTATAATCACAGACTGTAGTCCGTCTTTTTCTCTGAAAAATTTCAAACTCAGCACTGCAGTGACATGGTGATTATGTCACAAGACACAGCGGTGCTGCTGGAGATTTCAAAGCCCTCAGTGTCACTGCTGGACTGCGAATGGTCCACCAACCAAAAGCATCCTTGTACCAGTGCAACACACACTAACACACCACCACCACATCATTGTCACTGCAGCGCTGAGAATGATCCACCACCCAAATCATGCCTACCCTGTGGGGGTAATATGTGATTCCTGACCATGGACAAACAAGGTGAATGGGAGATAAAGTATGCAGAGAAACAGATGGACCATTGTCTGTAACTGTATAACTACAACGTGATATAATGTAGAAGTACCTAATGAAGTGGTCAGTGAGTACATTGAAGACCGTTGAAGTATAACAGGAATATATACATTCTTTATATATTTTAAATTCAAATACTTACAAGAATGACTTAAAATTTAAAATTTACAATTAAAGCACCCAAACTTACTAAACACTGAAACTTGTGATTTGTCCAAACAATCCTAATAATATCTGTGGGGGGAAAAACTGCAGGACTTACATTACATATGACACAGAAATGCAGAAAAAACCTGAACTACACTGGATGATATACTAAAGTTTGCAAAATATTGAATCTTATTTCACATTCAATAAACATGTTCAACTGTGAGAAGCTCAAGTAAATATCTGAAAAACAAATGTAAAGTCTACTCACAGAGAGAATTGAATACTCGCTTCAGCGTAATTGGAAGGAATCTTTCCTCCTTCATTTTAAATACAAATGCTTCAAGGAATGTAAGAGTTTTTTTAAGTCCTTTAGGGTACTCCACCCCAAACACAAAGTAAGTGCTGAAGAGTACACCAAGGGCAAGCGAGACATCTGTGCAGTCGTCCACCATGATCTCCTTGTCCATGGTGACTTTCACCAAACTGTACTGCAAGGGAACTCCCTCCTTACAGCCACTTAAAATAATCTGTGGTGTGACGATATCTAATGTGTCTGACTAGACAGAAACAGAAAATGACCTGGTCACATTAAATAAACAAACATATCCAAATGTTACATTTGACTTTTTAAAAGAAGCTTACTTCCTCAGCTGTGAAGAGAAGTGAGGAATCCTCACTGAACAGAGACGGAAGGCACAGGATGGCTGCCTCTAACTGCAGACCTATAATCAATTAAAAATATTTTAAATCAAGGAGTGCCACTCCCAAGTCATTTTCAAGACACAAAAGCTTGAACTCATTGCACAAAGTTTTGGAAGGGAAGGGCAAAATTTCTCCAAATAGACTTTAAATTCCTCATTGGTCTTTTAGCTTCAGTTTTCCCATGCATCTTTTTCAAGTGAGCATAAAAAAAACCTAACGTTTGCAGATCCCACTGTAGCTACATGACTTACTACATGTTTGATGGCATAATATGTCATTTCAATAGTTGTCATGATCTACTGGTTAATCAATGGGAATATTTGGCAAAATCACATAAATATTGCAGGTAATGGTATAATGTTTTTGCCACCATCATGGCACTAGCCTTGCGCTTAATGATTCAGAGTAGGCCTGAACTGGATAAGCGGTTAGAGACAATGAATGAATGAATGAATGAACGAATGAACGGTTGTACTATTTAAAACAAGGAAGTTCGGATGTTCTCACCTTTTTTTACAGGACCTTCTTGGCAGTCCTCAATGGTCTCCAGACATCTCTTAATCACTGCAGTGCGAGATGCTCGCAGTAAAATCATGGGGGCCATTTTGCTCAGCACTGTAGTGACTTGCTTGTCTATGTCAATGTGTTGGAGATCTTTCATTTCCAAAAGCAGCTGTTGGTGTTCAATATCCAAGTTGTTAATGTTACCATGTAAAAAAACGTGTTAATTGCAAGACTAACAAATACATAAAACATACAATTTCAGGCAACTTAAGGCAAGGGAATTCCATTAAAATCTCTCTTGTAGAATGGGAGGAGATATATGTTCTTCTGTATCCTCTTGTCTTTGTCATCTGCTCTTGTAGAAACAGCATATCTGGTCGGACCTTCTTTACCTCCTCAGCCATTGTCTTGACAATTTCGGTTATGTTTCTCTCCTCCATACACACTTCAGTTGCAACAGCACCATTAACCTATATGAATTCACACAACCAACTTGAACTTACACAAGAGACAATAAGTGACATGTGAATATAGCCATGTACAAAGTGAACGTTCTTTTGTACGTACAGCAAGTCTTCTCCCTGCTTTAAATTGTAATTGGACAACCTCAGATGTACGCTTTCTGCCAGAACCTGGAATTGCAAACTTTGTTCTCATCCTGAGAACTTCATCATCGCTGATCAGCGGGCGTCTCTCCTTTTTGAACTTGTTCTTTAAGGACTCGTGCAGAGCATCCTAACAGAAAAACATGGCAAACACATGGCTCTCATAAATCAATTTACACTGAAAACATAAGTGAGTAAATACATTTTGAAAATATTAACTACTTACAAAACCTGATCCAAAGTTCTCTCTCAGGCATGGGTATATGGTTATGAGTGAAGACAACAACTGAACATACTGGTTGTGTGAAGGGTACCTTGGATAAGATTAAGCGAATAATTAAAATATTACAGCATTTTTAATGTTTGATCTGACATGAATGAAAATACTAACAAATACTCCTTTTGTATGGATAAAGACAAGTACCAGAATACACTTACAGTGTTTTACTAGACAGCTGGTCAAATAGAGCCTTATTTTTGACTTCTTTGAGCTTTTGAGTTCAGGGTCTCTCCGTTCCAGCGCAGCCAACAACAATGGGGGGAAGGCAAAATGAGATGAACCCTGTGTTTTTGAGCCACATCCGTGTGTATACTCAATCAAAGATCTATGATGCAAATGAGACAAAATGATAATTATTCTGTTTTTCTGAGGTTGCCGACTTGTAAGCAAACAATGAGAACTGAATTATATTTAGAATGGACAAATGTATGTTGCCACTTTACAATGTACAGTACATCTGAGATGTACTTTTCATAAGTACTTACTTGTGGGATTCACCTGCTTTCAATTTATCCAGAAGAGAAATAAACATGACCTGCTTCTTTATTATGGGTATCAGTCTCTCTGCCATTCGCTCTGTGAAAACCCCTAAAGTTGCTCCATCGATCTCATGCTCTAAGGGAAAATAAGAACACATTTTTTCAAGAAAAAAAAAAACAAAAAAACATGGATTTCACAGTTTACTGTGGAAAAGTGTAACACAGAATACAAATAATGTCACCTAAGTAAAAGACTGTTAATTTGTTAATAGTGTGTAAAAATCTTTCATTTTGTTATTAACTACGCAATTTGAGGCATACTCAAATACAACAAAGTTTGACATATGTAAAAATACATAAAAATCATAATATTCTGTACTTAAACATTTAATCATGTAAATTTTTAAAAACAAATTCAACAGTGATTTGGCATATATTCTGGTAAAAGTGAATTACTAATTAACTATGCTAGTCCTACATCTCCACATGTTCTGGCTAGTTAACTTGGCCATGTATGCAAGAATAAATAACGCTATTCACTTTGACATTGTAAATTTCAGTGCATCATTTTGTAATTAGGATTAAGTTTTCTCTCACAGGACGATGAAGCAGGGTGATGTAAAGTTCGCCTTTCCCATCTGTGTAGCAGTCAAGCGGATGATAGTCTACTTCTTCACCAGGGTACAGAACCATCCAATGGGTAGTAGACTTCACACCATAGGCATGTAAATGTTCTGAATAGTGGGAACTTTGGTAAATCCTCCCACAGTTTCCACTCACCATGGAACTTAATTATGTGAATCAGTTTAAAAAAAACTGGAATCTCCTCAGCATGTAAAAGATCAAGAATGTAGTAATCTCCAACTTTGTACTGGACTCTGTCATGTTCCAAGTGTTTTGTTTTCCAAACAGAGTCTGCGAAACTTGCAGTATCACTTACAAAAATTTCCCTCAGTTGAGAAGGGAGCACTCGCAAAGGTATTTCTGTTACACTGTGAGGGACTGCTTCTGAATTCCAACTGGTACTACATTGGGACTCCCAACACTGTCTCATTTGGTAGCGCTTTGCAAGAGTTTTTGCAATATTCTGGTAGTTGCTAACCACAGATGAAAGTCGTTTGAAATAGAGGTGCTTTGACTCATACCTAAGACACCAGTGTGCCCTTAGAGGTCCAAAATTCTCTATCAAGCGTGGGTAGTGAACCAAGTAATGGATCTTTGGTATGAAATCATCTGGAAACAATCTTTGAAAACTTGTCAGAAATTCTGTTATTAAAGCTGTCAGAGGACTTAGCCAACTTGTTTTAATGACAGGTGCAAGAAGGATGTCACACACTGATCGCAATAACAGATAGAGATCCCAGTATGAATTCCGTTTAGGAACAAAGTCTCCAATTAGGAAGGGTAGAAGACGAAACAATACAAATTTTTCAACAGCTTTTCCTTGAATTCCACTTACCTGCAGGATTGTCTGTCTCAACAACACCGGCTTGTGTGTAACATCATTTTGTCCAAAAGGGAACTCCTGGAGTCGTTCATTCAACTGCTGAATTGTGATAAGTTTATCACTGTTCAGATTCTTTAAGACTAACCTTGTAACATGTGGAATTACACCCTCTAATACATCATGCATAAGATCTGGTGGAAAAGATTCGGTCACCTCAAAATGAGGAATTTTTTCAAATGGACAATGCTCAGCAACACCATAGAGAGATTTTGAATTTTGTACTCCTAAATGGCCTCTGTGGTCATCAGGGGTCCAAAGGGAGCAGGATGACTCATCAGTTGAATCACACATGTTGTCATGATGGCACATACAGAATCGACAAATGAAGCCATGACTAAAACATGCACTGAAACCAGCTAGGGAATGGGCAGATAGGTTGTCAGCTGAAATTGAAAAAAGTGCTCCTTTCAGGACATGAGTTTGGCCCTCAACACTGACTGATATTCCTTTGTTTTGTAGCTCTATGAGATCACGGATGAGCGGCTGAAGAATAGGCTCATAACCATACTTTTGTAATAACTTGTTTCGAACTAAAACAGAAACATGTATGTTCTGAAGTTGTGAACGGTACTTTAGTGGTAGATTTCCAACAACAAAATAGAAACAGGCTATCTTGTGAATCAATTTTTTGGAGCCAAGGCTATTCAAAATTTCAAACTCATCTGTGTACAACTGCAATTTTAACAATTTGTCTGACTTTCTGCAACAAAGAAGCACATGCTTCTTCTTAGAAAAAGACCCATCAGTGAAATCTGTTAATGTATCGCCATCAGAAACTCTCTCCTTTTGTACAAACAAGAACACTTCCTTCCTCTTTAAAATATGACAAAGAACTTCCAAAATAGGTATGTACTGAAAAGTGTCTTTTTTCCCTCTCTGGTCAGTTCCAA
The DNA here is from genome assembly GCF_029633855.1 of Hoplias malabaricus. Lineage (NCBI taxonomy): Eukaryota > Metazoa > Chordata > Actinopteri > Characiformes > Erythrinidae > Hoplias > Hoplias malabaricus. The sequence goes on along the minus strand of NC_089801.1, from coordinate 11,842,292 downwards.
GTATATACTCAACAGGTTGAACCAATCCAAATTCTTTTATGCAGTACCGTTCAAACTGATAGTCTGAAGTTACATGCTCAAAGCACTTTCCAAATAGATTGTCTTCAATTAGTGCTTTAAGATCTGAAAGGCTATCAAGCTCTGTATGTGCATCTTGAAGGCAAGTCTTTAGCAGAGCTCGATACTGTTCATTGAACAGCTCAATTAAACTTTTTACCTCCTGTGAAATACTATGAGTAACAGTCTTAGAAACAATGTGTTTTTCCTGTAGCTTTAAACAAAACAGGCCAAAGTGTTTCTGAACATTTTCTGTAAAATGGCTTAACTTTTCAGAGAGCAATTCTGTATGGACAATTTCATCATAATCACTGTCTTCGTCACCACCTTCGTCTTCATTAACATACGGCAGCTTGCACTCTTTGTCCAAGTTCTCTTTGATTGAGTTATGTTTACGGAAAATATGAACCTTAAAAGAACTTATTTTCTTGTAAACATTAGGACAACCATTGCCAAGTCCACATTTGACAGAGAAGTTAGGTTCACTTTCATGAAAATACTGCAAATGCCTCAAATATTTTGATAATGAATGTTTCTTAACAGAGCAGTTGGGGCAATAGTACATGGAGCAGGACAGTCCTTTAGGATCTTGTTTGGTGGATCTCACCCATGAAAACATCAGAGAATTCACCCAAACTGTTTCTCTCTAGCCACTGGCATACTTCCGCAGGTGTCCAAGATGTATAGTCACTCATTGTCTATAAACAAAGAAAACACACACACACAGGCATAACATTACTGTAATTTCCAATTTGTCTTTCATCAAAATCACTCAAATCTTGATTTTTGGTCATGTTCAGAGGTAGAACACTAGCTATAACATGCTATAAAAAACCTTTCCAGTGAAAGTTAATGTGGCTTGATGCACTTGATATTATAGCAAGTAAAATCATACTTTTAGTTTTTTTTTATCACAGTTGCACATTATAAACACAACATCCTCACCAAGGAAAATACAAACTTGCCTAAGTAAGCATTCCTTTTAAACCATTCTTTCTAGCAAATAAAATATTCAGTGTTAAATGACATTTCGGCAGCTCCATATGAAATATTCATTCAGATAGTTGTCGCTAGCTACATTATTACTATTATTCTTGTCAAAGTTTACAAACAACTCCAACTGCAAAAATCTAGCTAGCTAAACTACATCTGAATATTAACAACGGCTAAAATAACGACCGCTAGCGAGTTAGCATTAAGCTAACAGTCTTCTAATGTCGAACTAAAAATTAAATAAATCGTTAGCTATTATTACATTGTCTGGCATCGCACCTAGTCAGTCTAACACGAAAGTTTTCCAGCTAAATGTAGCCGCGGGTTCTAAGCCTGGCGATAAATTACTTTGTGTTTACAGACTGTGGACTTACCTCAGAAAAGTGTGAAGGGTAGCGCGCTCGAGCTGCGGCGTTTGTTCACCGGCAGCCGCGCTGAACATGCGCATTCCCGCGCCCAGAGACAACGCCAAACTGGTCCCGCAGCGAACTGAACTTCGCACCGAGAGAGAGACTCATGTCTAGACCAGCATATCTAAGACGTTCAGTGTTATAACTTACTGTTCAGTCTCACAAAGCTGCAGCTGGCACAGATGGAAAATAAAGAACTATTTTGTGAAGCTTGCGAAGTATTTAATCAAGATAACTAGAAAAGCAATTTTAATTTTTTTTTCACAACGAAAATCAGGCAACCATGTTTTGCCATTTTCCTCAACGAATAAACACTAACCAAAAATTGAATGATAAATGACCCATTATTTCTGATTTTGAAAACAGAAAATCGCAAGGAAATAAAACATTTGAAGAGGAGTTGACTCCCAAAGAATCGATTCTTCCAACTTCTGAGAGTCGCTCGTATAAATTCTAGGCCAACGATTCATAGAGTTCCATCTCTTAGAGTCGACTCAGTCTCTATATGCAGAGCACTTTAAACTTTAATTGTAAATGTTAAATAAATGAAAAATGTATTTGAAGAAAAATGGCAATTTTTTCCATATTTCCTTATTTTTAGATGTTAACGTTTTTAAATGTAATATCATTTTAAGCTTTTGTTTATTAAGGTTATTATTAAAATATAGCTAAAATATAGTAAAACTTTCAAAATTACATCGCTAAAATTAGGCTATTTGTTATTAATGTTAATTGATTAATTCACATTTTAGTCAAAAGCCTTAAGCTAAATCAAAATCAGCTGCCAAAATTAACTGTAGAAATTGTTCCAAAATGTAAATAAAAAAAGACAACAATAATAAGCATAATAATAATAATAAAAATATTAATAATGAATAAAAACAACAACAACAATAATTTATATATTGTCTAGAATGTATTGGTTCGTTTTGTTACAGACTCATTACAGCTGCATAAATAATAATGACTTATTATTGTTATTATTATTATTGCAGCTTTAATGAGCCCATAGCAGTAAGAACCAATACATTTTGGACAACATGCATAAAGAAGTAAAATAAATTCAGGACAACACATAAAAACATATACTTGACCCCCAATGCCAGCATACTGTAGCATAATTACACAATAACACAAACAAAGAACCCTTTCCTGAGCTGCAAAGAACCATTTAGGTATTCAGAGAGTTCTTTGAGTATTCATGGTTCTATATAGAACCATTGCCTGTAGCAAAGAACCCATGAAGAACCCTTTTTTTTAAGAGTGTAGGACATGTTTTATTTATATTTGGAGAAACACTTTTTAAACATTAAGACAATCTGATACACGCCCATTGTTGAAAAAGACACTCAGTTGTGTGCACACTGCTTGTGTATTGAAGATGGTGTGTAAGTACAAACATTAGGCTGCTGTGCCAAATATAACAATATAACGCAGGCAAATAGCGCAAGCATAACACTTCTCAACTTAAGCTTGCATAGAACTTTGGGATTTCATCATTTACGCTTCATCATATTATGTTACGAGATGAATGGGTGGTGGACCCAATATATATATATATATATATATATATATATATATATATATATATATATATATATATATATATATATGTTGAGGTGCTTTGTGTATTAACTGTGACTGCCTTAGGCTTGATTCAAACCAGCATGCCCTGCTGAAACCAAAATTGCATGCTGGGAATGACAATGGTGTCTATAACAAAGGAGTACAATAATTATACAAGACTAGAACCAAACTAAAATCAGCCTTGACACTGAAACACTCTACCCTTTAAGTTCAGCTCACCCTTGCCTCCCAAATGTTCTTTATATAGAAACTTAGCTGTAATTATTTAGTTACAATATTTTCCCTTGATAAAACTTCGCCCAGACACTACATCCTTGACACAGGAATCCCATGCACCCTGACCACATGTTGGAGGAGGAGGGGATCTGCTGTCTCTTTGGCTGAGGAGAGTTTGGGCAGTGGCACAAATTTACAGGCCTTAGAGAAGTGATCCACTATAACCCAGATGACTTTAGTGCCTTTGAACGGGGGTAAGCCTGTCACAATGTGAGACCAAGGACGGGCAGGAATTGGCAAAGGGAGGAGGATACCCTGTGGCAGAGACCTTACTTCTTTTACACACCTCACAAGAAGCAATGAAGGCCCGGACATCCCTCTCTATTTCTGTCCACCAGAAGCATCTGTTAAGAATCTCCAGGGTGACTCCTGGTGACTCCTGGATGCCCAGTAAAAGAAGAGGCATGTCCCACTGGTCAGGATCCACTGGTTCTCTTTGCCTGGACAGGGCATCTGGCTTCATGTTCTTTGATCCAGGCCTACATGATAACAGGAAGTTGCAGTGGCAGAAGAACAATGCCCACCGAGTCGCTTGGCCTGTTGTATATAGGCCAGATTCTTGTGGTCAGTCCAGACCACAAATGGATGCTTAGCTCCCTCCAACCAGTGCCTCCACTCCTCTAGCACCAACTTAACTGCTAGGGGCTTCCTATCCCCAATGCTATAGTAGTGCTCAGCTGGAGTGAGATGTTGGGAATAATAAACACATGGGTGGAACTTCTTATTGGGTCCTTGGTGCTGGAAAAGCACCATCCCAATATCAGAAACATTGACCTCGACAACAAACAATTCCACAGGGTCAGGTAGTTGGAGGATCGGTGGTGATGTAAGCAGACGCTTTATGTCATTGAAGGCTTTCTGGGTCTCTGTGGTCCAGCAGAAGGGTCCTGGGAGGGGTGATGCCACGGAACTAAAATTCCATACAAATTGTCGGAAGAAGTTGGAAAACCCCAAGAAATGCTGGACCTGCTAAAGGGAGGTGGGATGTGGCCAGTCAAGGACTGCTTTCATTTTACCTGGATTCATGCGAAGAGAATCCTTGGCAATGATGAAGCCAAGAAAGGCCACGGAACACCGATTTCTCCAACTTTACAAATAGACGGTTCACCTACAGTAGCTGTAGCTGTCCCTCAAAACCACATTAATAAAAGGTGGAAGATAGTTGGTGCATTCATGAGCCCAAAGGGCATCACCTGGTACTCATAATGCCCTGAGAGTGTAATGAATGCCGTCTTCCATTCATCCCCTTGTCTTATACGGATGAGGTTGTAGACGCTGTGCAAATCCAGCTTAGTGAATACAGATGCCTGCTGCAGTGCCTTAAAAGCAGAGGGCATGAGTGTGAAGGGGTTTCACCATTATTCCGTTCAGACCAAAGTAATTGATTCAAGGGCAAAGCCCTCCATCCTTCCTTTCTCCACAAAGAAAAAACTTGCTCCAGCAGGAGTAGAGAAAAGTTTTATAAAGCCTGACTGAAGAGCCTCCGAACATATGCATCCATAGCTGCATACCAGTGGCGATTGCTCTAAGACTGCAAGGGAAGCTCAGCTTCCCCTAAAATGTCAAAAAATAAGTGATCAAATATATACTGTTGTGTGTACATGTCATTGAATAAATATGCACTACAACGCGATTAACTTTTGTTCAGAATCGGCTTCTTATCACTGGTAAAGATGCGGCTTCATTCGCGCAGATTCACAGTGATTTAAACAGTGCGTACGCTGAGCGTCCACAGAGTTCAATGGAGAAGCAGCGAAGGGTGGCGAAACGAGACGAATCATTGGATAAATGCTGGGCTTTGTCCCGCCCATCAGACGCTCAGCGTCTCTGGGGGTCTATGGGGCAGTGGGCTGGCCTCGGCTGGCCCGGACGCTCAACTTCTGCATGATGATTGGATGATCTGTCTGAGGCTGAATCCCTTTTTGATTGACAGCGAAATGAGCGAATCAGCGATCCTTTGGTGTAAAGATCCGTGGGAGCATTACGTTTTCATTCTGTTCTGAGTTGAACCAGACTTTCTTAAACCTCTTAGCGGCATTTTCTTTGTTAAAAAATAGTGACAAATCGAGCTTCTATTTCTGGTGGGGTTTTTTGTAGCTGCTTGTGTTTGGAGACTGACTTCTATCACTCTTTCTGACTTCTATCGCAGTTTCTAGCAGGTGCTGCTGAGCCCCTCCACCGTCACAAAGCACTCACAGGCGGACACACTTCACATGGGCCAAGGCCGTTTAAGCAGCCTAGCTCTGCTGGTCATTGAGAGGACACTAGTCAATTCACTGGAAAAGACGCCTTGTTGGTACGACAGGGTCACAGATCATTTTCTTGAAAAGGGTAGGGTAGAATTTACATATAAATAAACCGACACATTTTATGATGTAGGCCGAAAGTGAGCTTCCCCTCCTTGAAAGACCAGCATCTGACACTGCTGCATACTCAGTTGGTGAGAGGGCAAATAACCTTCCCCTGGATGGCTCTGTTTCCTATTGTCCATGTCTCTGCCCATGTCCCTCTTCCTTGTCAGTGTCATTTGTAATCCTACCCCCTCGTTATCAGTCCAGGTGTCCCTTGTCTGTGGTGTTCATTTAAATTCCCTTGTCTCTGTGTTTCTTTGTTGGACATTCCACCTTCATTTTGTGCTCTCTGGTCTGTCTTGTCTGTTTCTCATGCCATCCAAGTCAGTCTTTGTATCTCTCTTGTCTCATGTCTGTTTGTGTTTTCTCTGTTTAGCTTTCGGTGTTTTAGTTTAGTCAGTTTAGCTGTCTGTGTCCAAGTTTAGTCTGTTTAGTTTTCTGTGTTTTGGATTAGTCTGTTTAGCTTTCTTTGTCTGTTTAGTTCTCGCTATCCAGGTGTCTATTTAGCTCCCTCTACCTAGGTTTCTCTGTCCAGTTCCCTGTCAGTTTAGTTCCCTCTCTATCGGTCTAAGTCTCTCTGTTCGAGTCATTCACAAAAAAAATTTGTGAAAACATTAGAATCACTCTTAAACTCTTAATGTGCCAAAGTACACAAAGGGTAAAGCAAAAAAAAAAAAACAGGTTTAAATAATGCAACACATACAATCTTATGAACTTATGAAAAAAAAAATCTGTATTCTATGTATGTCCAAGTGTTTACACTCTCATATTTATGTCAGAAAAGGTGTGAGACATAACAGGTTGAATACTGAAAAAAAAAACAATCAAAAACTACATGAAAAGGATATATGGACGCTGAGTTAGAACTTGATATGCGAGTACACCACGGTCTCACTCTGGTCTTGATTTTTTGTCTCTCTGGAAACTTTGCCCTGTAAACACAGCAAAACACTTATATTAAAAACTCATTATGTTAATAACTAAAAATCTTTACATGCTCAATCCTTCAACACTGAATTTAAATTTGCTTTGCATTCATTGGCTGTGGCCTTTAAATATGACCTCTAAGTGAAAACCATAAAGCACACAGAGGAATCAACTTATACTGGAATGATGTTTAGTTTCAATACATATATTAATATGTGGATACAGGAACTTGGATAAAATTCCCAATGCTCGAAGTAGAAATTAGTCATATATCAGAGCTAAAGGCAGAGTGTACACAAGCATGATGTTCTGTGCATGTGCAGTCTTAATCGGGCACTAGTCATTAGTGTGAATGTGTTTGTTCATTGCCACTGAGGGGTTAAATGTAGAGGTCAAATTTCATTGTACATTTGAACAGTGATTATAAAGCATGGCACAGATAAATCCTTATTCAATTTATAAGTACAATATGTGCGCTGTTAGCACCAGAACTATCCTATTAACTGATTCAGACTAATTGTATAGAGACAGCAAACAGCAACCAGTGTAAAACTGAGCTGAACAACATAAAAGAGCTAACATCACCGTACATAAATGCTTCAAGTAAAAATAAAAGCATGGATCAGATTGAAGAGAAAACTTGTGAAGTCCCAGACATTAACAGCCCAAACCGGTTATTCATTCATTATCAGTAACCACTTATCCAGTTCAGGGTCGCGGCGGGTCCAGAGCCTACCTGGAATCATTGGGCGCAAGGCAGGAATACACCCTGGAGGGGGCGCCAGTCCTTCACAGGGCAACACAGACACACACTTTTGAGTTGCCAATCCACCTATCAACGTGTGTTTTTGGACTGTGGGAGGAAACCGGAGCACCTGGAGGAAACCCACGCGGACACGGGGAGAACACACCAACTCCTCACAGACAGTCACCCGGAGCGGGAATCGAACCCACAACCTCCAGGTCCCTGGAGCTGTGTGACAGCGACACCTACCTGCTGCGCCACCGTGCCACCCCAAAAAGGAAAGAAATGCCTTTGTAGAAATAAGTGAATTTTATTTTTTCTGTAACAAGAAGAGGCTCCGCACTGGAAATGAACAGCTATCTACAATTTAGAATCAGTTATCTGCAGTGACACAAAATATCACTAGTGAATATGTTTATATATGTATAATGTTTTCAAAAACATGCTTATGATTCTATGTGCATGAACGCATTTTTAAATAGCAACACTTTGGCCATTTATTCTCCTCTTTTTCTGATAAATATTTAAAACGAGGCTGTGACTCCATTAACTGATTTATAAAGGTGTTCTTGCTGTACAAATGGAAGTATTTCTGCATAAATACTCAGTTCCTTTATTAGCGTAAATATACGTGTGTTTAGTCACGTTAAAAACATTACAGTTAAAATGTAATCTGGCCAGATTCTGTCATGATCAGGTGAGTTATCAGCTTGAATGTCATTTCAGTGCAGTGGAGTTCAGTTTTGTATTATTTTATGAACAGACAATAACAGGCTTTCGATGTTCATACACTGAACTGCCATGAAAAACCTAGTTAACCACATTCTTACACAGCCACTGTCCTTCAAATTATTATTAAGATTTCATGATGAATGAAACAATAGAAATTCTACAAAATCACTTTGAATAAAATCTTTTTACATTGACTTCCTTTGAAGGTTCAGAAGTTTCCTTCTAGTGTAAAGTTACTATATTTTGAGTTGAATATATTTCATTGGACAGCTATGATCTGTTATATCACTACAGCGAGTTAAACTGGGCTTTTCCCCTAACGGTTTGACTAGAATTTATACAATCACAATATTGTATAAATACAATATTTCAACATCTCACAACTTTATAACACACAATAGTTTAAATAGACAAAGTTCAGGTAAATATAATTAAAATTTACAAAATTCACATACTTCAGGATTCAAATACTTATGTCAATATTCATATACTTTTGTACTTATTTAGCTCTGTAATCAAAATTGGAGCAGATGCAGAAACACCCGGTGGCTGTAGATGATAAAACAAGACAAGAGCAAATTTTGCATATTTTAGACACCGCCTCAAACCAAGAAGTTGACATAAAGCTACCAGACTGTAATTTTGTCACATTTTCTTAATTTTGTTGATGGGGTGGGGTGGTGCGCGCGCTCTGCACAGAGTCACACACAGACTTGAGCCAGAGAGCAGTGGGAGAGAAGAAAACCTTGAGTATCGATCTTTTTACACGAATATTGATCAATACCAATACCAGTGTTGGTACTGATATTATCGATATATGGATCGATCTGCCCACCTCTACCAAACAGATGAAATGATCTCATAAGCTCAGGCCACAGTGAAGTAATTCCATGAACATAACATAAAATTAAAATTACAACAGTCTTCACAGCTCTGTGGTTGGACCCTGGTCTGCCACTTGAGCAGCGAATAACAAACATTCATCTAAACAGACAATGGGGCAATAAATAATTATGTGCATCGTCTGGAGTATGGCCAAAGGGTACACACTGTAACTCAGTTTATGGCTTCTTGTGTCATGCAGAATTATTTAACATATTCATATCAGATCCGGCGGCACGATGGCGCAGCAGGTAGTGTCGCAGTCACACAGCTCCAGGGGCTGGAGGTTGTGGGTTCGATTCCCGCTCCGGGTGACTGTCTGTGAGGAGTTGGTGTGTTCTCCCTGTGTCCGCGTGGGTTTCCTCCGGGTGCTCCGGTTTCCTCCCACAGTCCAAAAACACATGTTGCAGACTCGAACGTGTCCGTAGGTGTGAGTGAATGTGTGTGTGTCTGTGTTGCCCTGTGAAGGACTGGTGTCCCCTCCAGGATGTATTCCCGCCTTGCGCCCAATGATTCCAGGTAGGCTCTGGACCCCCCGCGACCCTAAATTGGATAAGCGGTTACAGATAATTAATGAATGGATATCAGATCCAGCTTATGTTTTCATTCATAATAAATATCACAGTGTGCTGATTTCAACATGAACCACTTCTCAGTACATTATATTAATCTTAGGATGCTCTTTTTATTGTTTTTAATGTAAAAGGAAGAAGATAAATAAAGTAATGTTGATGTAAGTATAACTGCAACAGTGTGAGACGCGTGACAGAGTGAAATGGAGATGGTGTGTATAACTTAAATACCTCATAAGCTTCTTTTGAATTCGGAGATGTGATTTTCACTTCAGGATAATCCGCCTCACCATTTTCAGCTAATACTGTCATAAAAGAGAACACAGTACATTGTATAAATGAAGCAAAATGTATTCCATATACAAATACAAAGACACTTGGATTTGTTCGAAAAAAGATAAATATATTACGTTGTTCTTCGGTCTTCTCTTTGCAACACAATTTAAATAAAATTAATGATCCAGCAGCAATCACACACAGACCAATCAGGACAGCCAGTGGAATGATGATATGCCTGTCATGAGCACTTCTTTCTGTTAAAAAAAAAACCTGCAGTAAATCAAACACTTCTGTAATAAGACAATGTACAGTATCCACACCACATCATCAAAGAAGTTATGAAGTTTGCTTATTTGCTGCTAACCAAGTCCAAATCAGTTTTAGTTAACTACAGATATGACAAAAATGAAGGCAAAGAAATACTAAACTTACCTGTTTTATTATAACATAGCTGTGTAAGTTTGAGCTGTGTGGTTTGGTTGCTGACTGGATTAGCAGCTACACAGGTGTAAGTAGAACAGTTTGAGATGGTTATATTCAGGGGGAGAGATAGACAGTCACTGGAGACTGTGCTGCTGATGTTGGAGATTCTCTCATTATCTTTAAACCAGGACAAGTTCACATCCTGCTCATTCTCCACAGTGCACAGAGGAGAACACCAGTCTCTCAGACTCACTGAGCAGTTTTCTGTTCCATTTCTAATTACTGGCTTTAATACTGGAGCTAGGAAATGCAAAACAGAACAAAAAGGACATTCTGTATATGTCAAAACAATAATAAGCACCAAATCAAAGCACTAGAGGAATACACTGAAATGAATTTACTGGGCAGGGATAAGCCAAGATTCTCCTCCTAATCTCATACTGGGGCTGCAGGATGCAAAACAGACAGGTTTCAACATGCCTAGAATCTACTGCAACTAGCAGGTATGAGCTGTGTGCCAAATCTCTGTTCAAGGGAAAAACATTCTGGAAAATATTATTTCCCGCTCCACAAGAACCATAAAACAGCATCAGTGATGCTAACCTACTATTAGAGGAATTCAACATGTTTTAAAAGTGTCGGACACAATAGACATCATCATCATCATCATCATATCTGAAAAGCTTATTATTTACTATTTATTATATATTTTAACTGCCATTATAATAAATAAATTTGATATCAAATAAATGTAAATTAACCATTATTCTAACCTTAATTTCAACCCAAAGCTTTATTCTAAAAATAAATCCAAGGTTAACACTGTTGAACAACTTCAGCAGTTTGTTCATGTTCCCACTAATTATGTAAATTTAAGAATTGTATATTTACTCACCATAGACATTAACTCTGAAACTCCAGTCTGAGGGTCCACTAGTAAGAATAACTAGTAATTTATAAAGTCCAGAATCTTCTCTGCTGATGTTTCTAATGGTTAAAGATCCACTGTTTCTGTTCAGCTTCAGTCTGTCTCTGAATCTCTCTGTGTTATAGTCTATAACAGTCTCTCCTCTAAAGACCTGACTGTCCACTATGTTTATATCTGCTTTCTCAGGTCCATAGAACCACAGGATCTTAGCATCACTCTGAACTGCAGTTAATCCAGTGTGAATTATCACAGTGTTTCCCTCCAGCTCCTGCAGTTTAACAACCTCTTCTCCAGCTGTGGACAGCAGACCTGAAACAACGTAAGTAGCAGATTTAGTCGAACAAAAAGCGTAAAAACTAAACAAAAAGTCCAGAAAAAGATACTTAAAAAAAATACCCCACTGTAAAATGTATAAAATATAAAACAGTGTTATTTATTATTTTCAATGAGAACAGAATTCAACAAATTAACAATATTTTTTTCTGGAGACTTGTGTTGTGGCACTGAGGGTCTCAAAGTTCATCACAAAAAATACTTATGTACCTGAACCTACCTTTTATTTCTCCATAATTCCTCAAAAGCTGACAGTTACTGCTTTTTTTTTACTATTCACACTATATAAAGTCTCTTTAATAAACAATTATCATTATAACTGCATATCACAGTGATATAACATCATAAAATAGTGCTATAACTTTTCTTAATCCTCTTCTAAATAACAGAAATACGTCTATATTTACAGCGGCACTATAAACTGAGCTGAAAGAACAAAGACGAACTGCGTTGAAACCGGACTGACCACTAACTGTTAAATTCAGAACTCCACATTTTCTAACAGACTTACAGCAGAAAAGCAGGTAAATAACCGCTCCAGGAATCCTGTAGAGTGAGGACATGTTGGAGGTGCCATTCTACTCTGTAAACTGTGTCAGTAAACTCTTCAACTCCATCGTGAATCTCCTTCAGTTTTAGAGAAAACACAGAGCTGATGAGACAGTGATGAGGGCGAGGCTAGACATGCCCACAATGCACTGCGGGAATTAAAAAAGTTTTCTTTCACTGTTTTGAGACTCTTCAAACTGAAAATAAAAATCAGTGATTAAATATGTGCAATATATATTTTTTTCTTAAGTCAATTTCTTCCTCTTATTATTTTATTCAGTCAATCCTGGTTATAAACTACAAAGTGAGTGTTTTTATATATGTATGATTATGATGAGTAAATGATATTTGCCCAGCATTTTATTTGTTTGATTTCCTGAATAATCTGAAAGCACTCTGTACATGTATATTCTCCCGTATTATGAGTAAGACTTATTTTTATAACTTTAGGACAATTACTAAAAGTTATTGATAACAGAGAATAATAGAAGCACAGTCCATGGCCCGCAACTGATAAATTCATCCATTTTTAAAAAATAATATTAATTAAAAGTGTATATGTAACATGACACAACATAATAATAAATATCACATGCAAATAACCTTGGAAAACATGTCTGAATATCTATTTACCCCCACTGTATTTATTAAAACAGAAAAAAGGACTTTAGACAGATGACTCTGACTGTTAAATTAGTCGCACTTTTATTTCTGATGCTGCACATTTTCACATGTCACAATGTGATAGGCACCTGGAACAGTCTACACAAGGGAATCATCATTCGTCTGTTGTTTCTCTTTTTCCCACACTCACAAATTATATTTCAAAAGCAAGATCTAGCAAACTGCAAAGAAAATTATGTCTGACATTTGGACAATGCTGTGCACAGATTTTACATTTGTGCTTCCTCTCAGTTTTAGGATTCAAGGACTTGCTTTTAGCATTGAATATCAGTTTTAGAATTAAATAAAAGATTGAATAAGGCTCATAAAGAGCTGTTGTATGATTGGGTTTCAAAGAAGTTATGAGAACCTACTGCCAATAAAATTCAAATTCAAATTGTAATCTACCATCTACCGTGGTTGTGTGACTTAATGTGACTAGGGAAATATCTGCTGAAGTTCAACAGAAACTTCAGAGTGGAATTTTGGACGGAAAAGTGGTGTGGAAGCACTTAATGCATTTGTCCTCCATTTTGCCATCATCCACAGCTCAATATCAGATGCTGCTGTAATGTAACTGGCTGATGCTGAGAGCTGTTATGGAAAATGGACATCACGCGATTTTATTTTTGATCCCTCATCACGTATTCAGTGTTTGTTCTTTCTACAGTGTGAGCTCAGCAGAGTTAGAAGAAATCAACAGGTAAGTGATCTGTACATAGCACAGTTAGAGTTATACATGTAATCAGCAAGTAAACAAGAGCCACATCTGCATGAAGCTGCAGGTTTTATAAACACATGACCTCCATCAGGAACATCCCTAAAATCCCCAGAAAATGAAACTAGTCTCTACTTCCTTAGACTTTGTTTAAAGTTTTAAATCATCTGTTAATCTGTTTTTAACTAATGTTTTAATTAATGGTATGTATCTGCTACTTTGCACCTTCATCATTTGTACAGTTTCATACCCAGCACACACTAATGTTTTAGCTGTTCTAATTGTACTCGTACGTTTCACTTGTCCATTTTGTAGACTCTGTGTAACAAGTTTAAGGGGGAATCACCACAATGAAAACTGCAGACTCAGGAAACAAAGCAGAGGCTCTTAACCAAAAGCATAATGTTTACAAAGAGGAAGGGAAAATTGGGCGAGATGAGCTGGAAAACAAAAACGCCCCCTAGTGCACAAAACTACACCCTCACATGCTAAATTGCACCCAATCGTTCTCTTCTCTATTATTATTTTAAAATACAAATATCAAAGCCGTTTGATAAGGGCAACTGTGAACAATATATATATAGGTGATCTCCTGAGGGCTTAGTTAGAAACTCTGCAGACTCTTCATCTTTACTAGTGCAGTGTAATGCTTATGAAATCCAGAATTCACCCACAGACCACAGTGTTTAGAGCTGATTCACTGTTAAAAAAATAATAATAATAATAAAAAAAGCAGCTCAAAATAAGCACTAATAATTCCACAAAATAGTCACATGAGTCTTTCATATGGATAACTGTAAAGACATGAAACATAAAATATCTCATGAATTTTTGCAGTGATGAAAACAATGTAAAATCAGGAGTATTTTGTACGGTATATTATTCACACTGTCCCTTGATGCAATGTTACACTCACATTCTGTGAAGGTGATATCATCACAAACTCTGCATAACTTTGATTACCATCTCATTCACAGTAAACAGTAAATAGGCATTTGACATGAGCTTTACAACCTACCCCTCTCTCTCTCTCTCTCTCTCTCTCTCTCTCTCTCTCTCTCTCACACACACACACACACACACACACAAACACACACACACACTCTTACACTGTGTTTAAATACCCATTATAAAGTTGCTTGGGGTCTTGTTCCCAAGTGATGGGAAACTTGTGAGTGATTGTGAGATCAACAACAGCTTAGGTGCAGTGTCTGCAAAAATATGTATGTTATATATTGATTTTAAAATGATTGTGACTTTCTTTTTAATAAATTATGAACACTTTGCTTATAATCTATATTTTTAATATGTGTTCGTTAACAATTAAACAATTTATTACATTAGTGCAGAATTACACTGATTTTTATTAAACAATGTATTATCATCCCCCATGTGATTCTATTCTGGATGAGAAGTGATAAACCAGAATGGAAACAGTTGCCAGAGCCACCACAGCGGAGAGAACCAACCGGACCACTGGCTCAACTGGACAATGAATCTGACAACTGGACAGGCCTGAGGAAAATAGAGAGAGATCTGAATATTGTTCTGCCATTTCACATTTGGCACTTCTGTAACAATCAGGAATCAGTTTCTAGTGAATATTATATTTAAAATATTTAACCAATTTAAAGTAGTAAATAAAACATGTACCTGTTTTAATGTTACAGAGTTGTGTAAGGTCTATCTGTGATGACTGATTGCTGACTGGATTAGCAGCTACACAGGTGTAGGTAGAACAGTTTGGGATGGTTATATTCAGGGGCAGAGAGAGATGATCACTGGAGTCTGTGCTGCTGATGCTGAATATTCTCTCTTTATCTTCAAACCAGGACAGGTTCACATCTTTCCCATTCTCCACAGTGCACAGAACAGAACACAACTCTGTGTGACTCACTGAGCAGTTTTCACTTTGATTTGTTACGACTGGCTTTAACACTGGAGCTAGGAAACATAAAATAATCTGGTATAATAGTGAGAAATTAAATTTTTAACTATTTTCCATAAAATTCATACCACGCGAGACTAAGAATCACATTGCTTTGAGGTCCCTAAATGAATATGTTTATGCTCCATAGAATGGTATGTATAATGGGTGGCAGTATAATGGGTGTTTCATAGTGTGAATGAGAATTTCTGTAGAAAACGAATATTTGTGCCATTCAATAAACATAAACCAAAAGAAGCCTTGGTCTTTTTTGAATGGCTGTATATTCATAATTCATAATTCATGCACTGCTTTAAATGGTTGGGCACATTTTTCACTGTCTATAAGTTTAGGTGTGAAGTTTATTCAGTGTAATGATTTAAAATAATTTTGTGTTATTCTGTTATAAGCCATAATATACAATAATGTATATTTAGCAATAGTAGTTTCATAACTTTATATATGAACATAACCTCATTGACAAAACATATTTGAAATACATGATAAATATGGTGATTGCAACTGTAACTTCCAAAACAATAACTGGATCCCTGGATGTGGTGGTTAACGTTTTTCTAAAGTGATAATGAAAACATATATTGATGATGAATTGAGATCGTCTGTGATTGGTCAATCTGTCAAAATTGTAAAAATAATAATCAATAACAATAAAACACTGAGAACTTTATAATAACAACTTTGAATTAACCCCTAGCGTATGGTTTAAAAAATATATATATATTTACTCACCATAGGCATTAACTCTGAAACTCCAGTCTGAGGGTCCACTAGTAAGAATAACTAGTAATTTATAAACTCCAGAATCGTCTCTGCTGATGTTTCTGATGGTTAAAGATCCACTGTTTCTGTTCAGCTGCAGTCTGTCTCTGAATCTCTCTGTGTAATAGTCTATAACAGTCTCTCCTCTAAAGACCTGACTGTCCACTATCTTTATATCTGCTTTCTCAGGTCCATAGAACCACAGGATCTTAGCATCACTCTGAACTGCAGTTAATCCAGTGTGAATTATCACAGTGTTTCCCTCCAGCTCCTGCAGTTTAACAACTTCTTCTCCATCCGTGCACATCAGACCTAAAAAAGACACAATTAGTTCAGAGAAGTATGTTAGTCTTCCACTGCACTATATTTAAAAGAATTGTAATTGCATCATGTTTTTGTTCACAACATAATCCTCCAGTGTTTTTTTTATTTAATGCATGTGTAAGAAATAAAATAACATTCTTGAAGGAGGGCGGCACGGTGGCGCAGCAGGTTAGTGATGCAGTCACACAGCTCCAGGGACCTGGAGGTTGTGGGTTCATGTCCCACTCCGGGTGACTGCCTGTGAGGAGTTTGGTGTGTTCTCCCTGTGTCCACATGGGTTTCCTCCCACAATCTAAAAACGCATGCTTGTAGGTGGATTGGTGACTCAAAGTGTCCATAGGTGTATGTGTGTGCGTTGCCCTTTGAAGGATTGGTGCACCCTCTAGGGTGTGTTCCTGCCTTGCACCCAGTGATTCCAGGTAGGCTCCAGACCCACCATGACCCTGAACTGGATAAGTGGTTACAGGTGGTGAATGGATGGATTCTTAAAGGGGAAGGGAAAAAACCCTAACCACAGTAATGTGATCTTCATAATAACTGATCTAACAACTTGTCCATTGTATTTTACTGTGGTACTCTACTGAGAGGTGTTAATTGAGAATGTTAGTAAATCATCTAGGAATATTTTATTCTATTTATATTCATTAATTGTGACGTTTTTATCTGAGAGTGAGAAAACACTTAATGAGGATGATTTAATCATCTTCTCGCTTTTGACACATGAACACAACATTAAACATGTCCCCCCAGTTTCTCAGAAGAGGCCCTGACCACAAAAGCCCTCAGCGGAAATGACCATTGCTGCAGCACAATCACATTAACACTATTCTCACACGCATTGTGTCTTCTTACACAACCCTTATAATGAATATTGTATAAAAAATATAAAATGTTATTGCTTTATAATCGTAAAATATATAAATCTAAATGTTCCTGTGATATATAAATGAATACATAATGCATAATACCTTAACTAAAAAAGGACCAGTTATTTCCGTTATTTTTAAACACCTCAGTTTATCCTCAGATTAAATCAGATTTTAAGACTGTCCTTGGCTTCAGAGTCATTTATGTTTTTACATACCCTCAATTCCTAAACTGGTGTCGTTTAATGCTGTTATTTCAGCTCCCACTTTGCTGTTGTTCACACCTTTCATGTTAATGTTTTAGCATTTTTTTTTTCAACAAAACTACCACAAAACAAAGGAAAACAAATCCCAGACTCCTCTGTTGATGCTGACTGTATAAAGAACTTCACTGCAGATCTACAGTGATGTTATTGAAAACAATGCATTTTTAAACATGCATTTGCCTGGTTTAGTTTTATTTCTACATTAGGTATTTTTCATTGAAGTACGTATACCTTTACTTTGGAAGAGTTGTAGGCCACACATCTCAGATGTAGACCGTGTAAAGACACTCACCTGTGATGAAGATGATGAAAAAGATGAAAGTGTTTCTTTTGTAATCCATTCTTTATACAAGTTGTACAGTTAAGTGTGTGTGTGTGTGTGTGTGTCTGTGTCTAAAAGGAAGTGAATGAAGTCTGAGTGGAGTGATCAGCCACTCCTGAATTGTAACTGTTTGAGGAGAAACTAAAGAGAAATGGACAATATCATCTACAGTGAAATGTGAAACATATAAAACATTTTTATGGGATTTTTGCTAAATTTCAATTGCACAGTATTTATATGAAACAATTGTAATCAAATAGAACATATGTTTTTATTCTCAGTGATCGTCTTGCTGCATAAATATATTTTATACCATTTGAAAATGTGAATGGCAGCTGAATTTTGAGACAAACTTTGAGACAAATAATATAGAGTTAGAAAGTAAAAAAAATCAGACTACCATATAAAACACTGCCCTCTATTGGTTAACACACACATTCTCAAGGTGATTCTCGAGTACATGGTTAAACCCTCATTCATGTTGATCACATCGCTGATTTCTCTTTAACGACAGCAGAAAGAGCACTGTGTTTATAGTCTGTGTTCAGTCAATCTTACTCTCTCTGTTTCTGATTCTGTTTGAGCTGTAAACTTTGATACACATTTATTTGTGCTAAACATTTCTAATCGTGTATCCATCTGAACCTGTTCTGAGTCAGAATGGACACAAGGGCCAGGATCACCCCAGCAGAAGGAGTCAAATGAACCACCCACTCATTCCACTGACCCACAGCAATGGACTCTGGAGAGGACTGAGATCATCAGTGAGAGGGGGCAACAGGAGAGAGAGAGAGAGAAACTGGGTCATGACTTGACTGGACATATTTATATGTGAGGGTCACTCTGAACTGCAGTTACTACATTGTGAATTATTATTAATGCAGCTGTGAACAGTAGATCTCAAACTGAACAGAACAGCTCTAGGGACCTGGAGGTTGTGGGTTCGTGTCCCACTGCAGGTGACTGTCTGTGAGGAGTTGGTGTGTTCTCCCTGTGTCTGTGTGGGTTTCCTCCGGTTTCCTCCCACAGCCCAAAACCACGTTGGTAGGTGGATTGGCGACTCAAAATCTAGAATCTTCTCTGCTGATGTTTGATGGTTTAAAAAATCACATTTCTGTTCAGCTGTAGTCTGCTGTAGTCGTCAAACATACAGATTTGCTATTTTTGAGTAGTGGCAGTGCATGGTGAAAAAGAGACAGAACGAAATGAAGGGAGCTCAGACACAGTATTAGGATCCATTAAGCAGGTTAAATACAATAGGTGTAAGAAAAAAAACAAAACTCAAATTAGGGGAAAAAAATGCAAAACCCAGAAAAACAAAAACAAAAAAAACACACACACACACACACACAAGTCCAAAAACAAATAAGAAAGCTGGATTCAAAAACATAAAGTTCCACAATACTAAAGTGGAAGGAAGGGTTTTTAAAGGGAAGGTAATGGTAAAGGAAATTGGATGCTGGTGAGAGGGTCCAGAGTGGAAAATACTGGCGCTGAGACTAAAACTAGGGTGATGCCGACCTCTGGTGGCCAGTACATGAAGTGTCCTGTGTGAAACTCCCCTGAGAAACCCTGACAGAAAAAAGAAAGGAAATTTAGTGTTAGAGCAAAAGAGTGTTATTTTCATCCCATATGTACACTGTCAGAAACGTCTTTGTAGAATTAAGTGAACTTTATTTTTTCTGTAATGAGGAGAGACCGCTCCACACTGGAAACCAGCAGCTATCTACAACTTAGAATCAGTTATCTCCAGTGACACAAAATATCAGTAGTGAATATGTTTATAAATGTATAATGTTTTCAAAAACATGCTTATGATTCTATGTGCATAAACACATTATTAAATAGCAACACTTTGGCCATTTATTCTCCTCTTTTTCTGATAAATATTTAAAATGAGTGTGTGACTAGACTCCATTAACTGATTTATAAAGATGTTCTTGCTGTACAAGTGGAAGTTTTTCTGCATAAATACCCGGTTCCTTTATTAATGTAAATATACATGTGTTTAGTCACGTTAAAAACATTACAGTCAAAATGTAATCTGGCCAGATTCTGTCATGATCAGTTGAGCATCTCCATGCTACAAAATCACTTTTAATAAAATCTCCTGAAAAATATATTTTTTTTCTTCTCCTGAAAAGTTACTATTTTTGGAGATAAACATGTTTCAATGGACAGGCGCGATCCATTACATCACTACAGCAAGTTAAACTGGGCTTATCCCCTAACGGTTTGACTAGAAATTATAAAATCTGAATATTTCATAATCTGACACGTTTTAAGAAACAATAGTTAAAAAAGACAAAATTCAGGTAAATATAATTAAAATATTCAAAATTCACATACTTCAGGATTCAAATACTTATGTCAATATTCATATACTTTTGTACTTATTTAGCTCTGTAATTAAAATCGGAGCAGATGCAGAAACACCCAGTGACTGTAATGATCCAATTAAAGAGGAAAGACAAGACCAATTTTTGCATAATAATCCATCTCACCATTTTCAGCTACTAGTGTCATAAAAAGAACACAGTACAAATGAACAGTACAAATGAAACTGAATACATGGAATATATTCAATATACAAATTCAATTAGTTTTCTTTTAGAAGAAAGATAAATATATTTACATAAATATATATAAATATATTATAAATATATAGACATTAACTCTGAAACTCCAGGCTGAGGATCTTCCAGTGATGATCTGTAATTTATAAACTCCAGAATCTTCTCTGCTGATGTTTCTGATGATTAAAGATCCACTGTTTCTGTTCAGCTGCAGTCTGTCTCTGAATCTCTCTGTGTAATAGTCTATAACAGTCCCTCCTTTAATGACCAGACTGTCCACTATCTTCATATCTGCTTTCTCGGGTCCATAGAACCACAGAATGTGAGCATCACTCTGAACTGCAGTTAATCCAGTGTGAATTGTTGCAGTTTAACTTCTTCTCCAGCTGTGGACAGCAGACCTGAAACAACGTGGTTTTTTTAAAACAAAAATTACCCTACTGTAAAAAGTAGGAGTAAAAAGAGAAAGATAGCTCCGAGGGCAGGGTTCCTCTACTTTACTATATAAATAGTTTCAGAGCAAGAAAGAATGGAAAGACTGTAGACAAACATCAAAACTACTTCTGGACATGCCTTCAATTCCTTCTATTAATAAATTGGACACTGTTTGGTGACTGTGGCTGAGACAGGTCTCTGGTCTGAACTGGTTTACAGAGCTGTGTGGAGTTCACTGTGTGCGAGACGACGGTAAGTGAAAGTCTTTACACTCATTTTACCACATTTTCTTATCCATAAATTAACTGATGAATCACTTACACTTATCAGTTAACCAACTGTAGAAAATATTCAGGGTTTGATGTCATTATTATATATCTGACATAAACAATAAGCAGCTGATCAAATAATTTTAAAGAAAAATGTTTATACGTTGTTTTGATTTAAAAAAAGGCATATTTTATTCTTTGTTGAGATGAGCCCTATATATATATATAAATGAGAGAGAGAAAGAGAGACTTTTTATATGGTTCCATTATATTGTGTGCCTTTGTTACTGCCTGAATATATGGAAGAAAGTACAGTGAAATACTGTGTATATATATATATATACACACTTATTTACATTGTTTTATTTATTGTTAAATTGATTTAACACTTAATATCACAGAAATAATAATAATAATAATAATAATGATATAGTATGAAATAAAATAAATCAAAAAGTTTGGTGGATGTGGCTGAGAAAAGTCTGGTTTGAACCTGTTTACAGAGTTATGAAGAGTACACAGGAGTACAGTAGACATAAAAATAATTAGATTTGAAATACATTTGTTTGCTGAAGAATACAGTGCTGTGAACCATCTTTTCAACACTAGAAGGCGATGTTGTAATGAAACCAAGTGTTTATACACAAGCCAACACCCACAGTACAAACAGGGATGAGCAGATATTTAATACAATTAAACTAAAACGGTGTGTCGTGACTAATCTTAATGTAAAGACTCTGTTTCAACAACTCTAATATAACATGAAGATATTAGATGACATGAGAACATGAATCAAAAAAGAAACTTTAGTCATTAAGTTGTGGATTGTATAGTTTTGCTGTAATTACATCTTTGATGTGAATATTTCTACAGCATTAAACATGTACAAATACGTTTAGACACTGACTTTACATTGCTCCAAATAATCTGAACACACACTGGAACATAAGGGGGCAGTGTGTCAGACTGATCCTGAAGTTGCTGTTGTTGGTGGTTTCTATGACTAATTCCTTTATGCACTCAGGATATATGGACGCTGAGTTAGGACCTGATATGCGAGTACACTACTGTCTCACTCTCGTCTTGAATTTTTGTCTCTCTGGAAACTTTGCCCTGTAAAACACAGCAGGACACATATTAAAAACTCATTATGTTAATAACTAAAATTGTTTACATGTTCAATGCTTCAGTACTGAATTTAATTTTGCTTTGCATTAATTGACTGTAGCCTTTAAATATGACCTCTAAGTGAAAACCATAAAGCACACAGAGGAATCAACTTATACTGGAATGATGTTTAGTTTCAACACAGATATTAATATGTGGATACAGGAACTTGGATAAAATCCCCAATGCTTGAAGTAGAAATTAGTCATATATCGGAGCTAAAGGCAGAGTGTACACAAGCATGATGTACTGTGCATGTGTAGTCTTAATCAGGCACTAGTCATTAGTGTGAATGTGTTTGTTCATTGCCTCTGAGGAGGTAAATGTAGAGGTCAAAATTCGTTGTACATTTGAACAGTGATTATAAAGCATGGCACAGAAAAATCCTTATTCAATTTATAAGTACAATATGTGCACTGTTAGCACCAGAACTATCATACTAACTGATTCAGACTAATTGTATAGAGACAGTAAACAACAACCAGTGTAAACTAAGAGCTAACATCAGAGCACGTAAACGCTTCAAGTAAAAATAAAAGCATGGAACAGATTGGAGAAAAAACTTCTGAAGTCCCAGCCCTAACCGGTTATGCCAGCTATTATTCCTCAGTGTTTAGTTCCATAACAATCCACAGAGGGAACTCTGCTCAGTCAAAAAAAAGACAGAAACGTCTTTGTAGAATTAAGTGAACTTTATTTTTTCTGTAATGAGGAGAGACCGCTCCGCACTGGAAACCAGCAGCTATCTACAATTTAGAATCAGTTATCTCCAGTGACACAAAATATCACTAGTGAATATGTTTATAAATGTATAATGTTTTCAAAAACATTCTTATGATTCTATGTGCATGAACACTTTATTAAATACCAACATTTTGGCCATTTATTCTCCTCTTTTTCTGATAAATATTTAAAATGAGGCTGTGACTAGACTCCATTAACTGATTTATCATGATGTTCTCACTGTACAAATTGAAGTATTTCTGCATAAATACTCGGTTCCTTTATTAAACGTAAATATACGTGTGTTTAGTCACGTTAAAAACATTACAGTTAAAATGTAGTGATTGACTGATATGGACTTTTTGATGGCCGATGCCGATTTTTAGACAGCAGTAGTGGCCAATGACCGATATGTAAAGCCGATATTCCCATTCCTCAGGTAGTGAATAAACTAGAGGCATTTTAATGAATTATTTTTACAGAAAACCCTTCAAATTTGTAAAAGAAACCATTTAGAGGTCCTGAAGTATATATGAAGTGGTCAAAAGCTTATGAAAACAATGTAAAAAAAATGTAGGCTCTTGTCTTATTTTTGAAAAAAAAAATGTTAGTGACTATAAACTGAAGAGTTCATGAGTCTTTTCAATTACTTTTTTTCTTTTTAAAATTGTGTCTCCAGGGGTCTACTTTCATCAGGTAGAATTGGAATTGATACCTCCTACTGATTTGAAGTTATTGCAGCTGGAGCAGAAAGTGGACAGATGGCCTCTCCAAGTGTCTCTTTAGACCCCAAGCTCCATAAGGAAAATGATTACTTTTACTGCAATAATACAGTGTATATATCTTGTCTAGACTGTCAACATCTTTGTCAACATGAAATGTCAACATCTTTGTGTTTTTCTTTACTTTGTATGAGAAACTAGTCTCCTGTCACTCACCAAGTGGCCATTTACCCCTCACAAAACAGTAAAAAACCTTAGGTATGGTGTGTTTTATTGTAATATACTGAGTTTATTTCTGATGTTTACACTTGTTTCTCACCAAGTTCCTTTAAAATGATTGATGGGTTAAAAGGCGAGAGCTGCACTCTGATTGGCTGTAGAGCATCTTCTAGAGAATCTTCGTGATCCTGAGAGTCTGACCGTTCGATTGGTGTATGATATGTACATATTACTCAAATATGGCGCCATGAAAAATCTGAAAATCTGTACTGTCACTAATATTTTTTAGAACAATTTCCAGTAACAACAAAAATACTTATTTATCGAGTGGGAATATTATATAAAAATGATTAAATCAATGAAAGTCAGTGACTTTAAGCATTAATTTGGGACATTGACTGTCGACTTTGGACCTGACGGATATAATAACGAGTGATTTTTCACTCCAGGTTACAACTCAGTCATTTATGATGCAGATTATTGAGTGTATGTTACAAAGAGCAGCCAGTAACAAATAGTGAGAGCTGAAGAAGGGAAAATAATTCATACCGTTTTCTCTGATGAGACGGCATGCAGCTACAGGTTGGAGGCTTGTACTCTAGTTCTTGTGCTCAATGATGTTTGTCTGTAAGATGGCAAAATGTATGCAAGGGGCGCTCTAACAGCCAGAATGACGGAGCTGCCTGTGTGCATTGTGTAAATATCGGCCTCTTGCGCTAATATATCGATTGATCACTAATGTAATCTGGCCAGATTCTGTCATGATCAGTTGAGTTATCAACGTGAATGTCACTTCAGTGTAGTGGACTTTAGTTTTTTTATCATGCCATGAACAGATGATAACAGGCTTTCGATGTTCATACACTGAACTGCCACAAATAACTAATTTTTTGTCAATACGTCATTCTTACACAGTCACTGTCCTTCAAATTATTATCATCAAGATTTCATGATGAATGAACCAATAGAAATGCTACCAAATCACTTTAAATAAAATCTTTTTACACTGACTTCCTTTGAAAGTTAAGGTTTTTCCTTCTAGTGTAAAGTTACTATATTTGGAGATGAATATATTTCATTGGACAGCTACGATCTGTTATATCACTACAGCGAGTTAAACTGGGCTTTTACCCTAATGGTTTGACTAGAATTTTTACAATCACAATATTTCAACATCTCACAACGTCATAACACACAATAGTTTAAACAGACAAAATTCCGGTAAATGTAATTAAAAAAATACAAAATTCACATGCTTCAGGATTCAAATACTTATGTCAATATTCATATACTTTTACTTATTTAACTCTGTAATCAAAATCAGAGCAGATGCAGAAACACCCAGTGACTGTAGATGATCCAAGAAGACAAGAGCAAATTTCTGCATATTTTAGATGCCACCTCAAACCAAGGAGTTGACATAAAGCTACCAGACTGTAATTTTGTCACATTTTCTCTATTTTGTTGAGGGGTGGGGGGTGGGGTGGTGCGCGCGCTGCTTTGCGCGTCACACACAGACTTGAGCGGGAGAGCAGCGGGAGAGAAAAAAAGTTGGTATTGATATTATCAATATTTGGATCGATCTGCCCACCTCTACCAAACAGATGAAATGATGTCATAAGCTCTGGCCACAGTAAAGTAATTCCATGAACATAACATAAAATTACAACAGTCTTCACAGCTCTGTGGTTGGACCCTGGTCTGCCACTTGAACAGTGAATAACAAACATTCAGCTAAACAGACAATGAGGCAATAAATAATTATGTGCATCTACTGGAGTATGGCCAAAAGGTACACACTGTAACCCAGTTTATGGATTCTTGTGTCATGCAGAATTATTTAACATCAGCTCCAGAATATGTTTTCATTCACAATAAATATCTCAGTGTGATGATTTCAACATGAACAACTTCTCAGTACATTATATTCATCTTACGATGCTCTTCTTGTTTTTAGTGTCAAAGGAAGATGATGAATAAATAAGGATGCTGTAAGTATAACTGCAACAGTGTGACGTGACAGAGTGAAATGGAGATGGTGTGTATAACTTAAATACCTCATAAGCTTCTTTTGAAAACTGATATTTTCACCTCAGAATAATCAGTCTCGCCATTTTCAGCTACCTCTGTCATAAAAGAAAACACAGTACATTGTATAAATGAAGCAAAATGTATTCCGTATACAAATACAAAGACACTTGGGTTTGTTCGAAGAAAGATAAATATATTACCTTGTGGTTTAGTCTCCTCTTTGCAACACAATTTAAATAATATTAATGATCCAACAACAATCTCACACAGACAAATCAGGACAGCCAGTGGAATGATGATATGCCTGTCATGAGCACTTCTTTCTGTTAAAAAAACTGCGGTAAATCAAACACTTCTGTAATAAGACAATGTACAGTATCTACATCACTGGAGCGTCACAGAAAGTATTGAAGTTTTCTTATTTGCTGCTAACCAAGTCTTGATCTACTGAATAGATTTTTAGTTAACCACAGATATGACAAAAATAAAGGTAAAGAAATAATAAAAGTACCTGTGTTATTATTACACAGTGGTGTAAATTTGAGCTGTGTGGTTTGGTTGCTGACTGGATTAGCAGCTACACAGGTGTAAGTAGAACAGTTTGAGCTGGTTATATTCAGGGGGAGAGAGAGATGATCACTAGAGTCTGTGCTGCTGATGCTGGAGATTCTCTCTTTATCTTTCAACCAGGACAAGTTCACCTCCTTCCCATTCTTGACAGTACACAGGACAGGAGAACACCTGAGTGTCACAATCCCTGAGCACTTTTCTGTTCCATTTCTAATTACTGGCTTCAATACTGGAGCTAGGAAATGCAAAGTGACAGAAAACAAAGTACAACAAAACAAAACAAAATTTCAGTAAAAAAATAAATCTGTCTAAACAAAATGAAGCACAAAATCAAATCACTGGAAGAATACATTTAAATTAAATTACTTGGCAGCTACATCTAAGATTCTGCTAATCTTATACTGGGGCTGCAGGATGCAAAACAGACAGGTTTTACCATCCCTAACATCTACTGCAATTCATAAACAGCAGGTCTGAGCTGTGTGCCAAATCTCTGTTTAAGAAAAGAACAATCTGGATGATAATATTTACCACACTTTCTAAACACATCATATAATCACACTAATGCCAGCCTACTATTAAAGGGATTCCACATGCTATGTCTCTCCATCCTCATTATCATCATCATCATTTTGAAAAGCTTAAAATGTACTATGCATTTATATAAATTCAAATAAACAGCAGGTACACTTAATAAATTTGATATGAAATAAATACAACTTAATTTTAAAACTAATTCTAACTCTAATTTCAACCCAAACATTCATTCTAATACTAAATCCAACACTAATGCTGCTGATAACCAACTTCAGCAATCTGTTCATGTTCCATATCATTCTGTACATTTAAGTATATTTACTCACCATAGACATTAACTCTGAAACTCCAGTCTGAGATTCTTCCAGTGATGATCTGTAATTTATAAAGTCCAGAATCTTCTCTGCTGATGTTTCTGATGGTTAAAGATCCACTGTTTCTGTTCAGCTGCAGTCTGTCTCTGAATCTCTCTGTGAAATATTCTATAACAGTCTCTCTAATGACCAGACTGTTCACTATCCTACTTTCTACATTTTCAGGTCCATAGAACCACAGAATGTGAGCATCACTCTGAACTGCAGTTAATCCAGTGTGAATTATCACAGTGTTTCCCTCCAGCTCCTGCAGTTTAACAACCTCTTCTCCAGCTGTGGACAGAAGACCTGAAAAATGTAAGTAGCAGATTCAGTCAAACAAAAAGCGTAAAACAAATCAAATAGTCCTGAAAATGATCATTAAAACAATAACTACCCTACTGTAAAAGTATGAAATATATATAGTTAGTGCTATTTGTTATTTTCACCATAGTTCAAACATAATTACAGGATTCAAGTAATTATACCTGATCATCATTCCTCACAAACTCATTGTTACTTCCTTTTTACTAATAATGCTATAACTTTTCTTAATCCTCTTCTAAATAACAGAAACACGTCTATATTTACAGCGGCACTATAAACTGAGCTGAAAGAACAAAGACGAACCGCGTTAAAACCGGACTGACCACTAACTGTTAAATTCAGAACTCCACATTTTCTAACAGACTTACAGCAGAAAAGCAGGTAAATAACCGCTCCAGGAATCCTGTAGAGTGAGGACATGTTGGAGGTGCCATTCTACTCTGTAAACGGTGTCAGTAAACTCTTCAACTCCATCGTGAATCTCCTTCAGTTTCAGAGGAAACACAGAGCTGATGAGACTGTGAGGGTGAGGTTACACATGCTCACAATGCACTGCAGGAATTAAAAATAAAAAGAAGTTGTCTTACACTGTTTTACACTCAGACTCTTCAAACTGAAAATAAAAATCAGAGATTAAATACAGCTATTATGGTTATTATGGTTTATTATTATGGTTGTGCATTGCTTGCAGTGCGGAACATTTTTTTTTCTTAAGTCAAATTATTCTTATCATTCTTTTATTCAGTCAATCCTTGTTATAAACTATAATCACAGTGAGAGTTTTTGTATATTTATGATATGTAAATAATGAATGATATTTGCCCAGCATTTTATTTGTTTGATTTTCTGAATACTCTGAAAGCACTGTGTACATGTATATTTCTGTATTATGAGTAAAACAAATTTTTAGGGCAGTTACTAAAAGTTATTAATAACAGAGAAAAATAGAAGCACAGTCCACAGCCTGATAAGTTCATCCATCGCTTTATAATACAGCCCGCGTCTTAATGTGTACTTTCCCCGGACAACAGGTGTTGTGTCGAATTCAGCACCCCCACTTACTGCGCACCTTCACACCTTTTATGGTGTACATTCCCGTGATTTAAAGTGTATTTAACGGGTACTTACTATGTACCTTCTAATAACTCCCTTACAATTCAGGGCATTTAAAATAAATATTTTTTACGAGTACGTCCCCGACACGGAATGCATCTTCTCAAATTTTAAAGTGTATCCTCCTTACACCATTAATTCAGGGACTAAATGAAGAGCGGGCTGGATTATGTAGCTCCCCACAGTTCACTTCTTACTCTGTAACTACAGTGAAACAAGGGGGAGCGGGCTGGATTATGTAGCTCCCCACAGTTCACTTTTTACACTGTAACTACAGTGAAACAAGGGGGAGCGGGCTGGATTATGTAGCTCCCCACAGTTCACTTTTTACACTGTAACTACAGTGAAACAAGGGGGAGCGGGCTGGATTATGTAGTGGACAACTGTTATCCCGGTTTACTCTGTAAATACACAAAAACAACAGGGATATTCGGCGGATATTCGGGTTGCGCCCCTCCCCCTGCTCACAAGTAACGTCCTTGTGAATGAAAATGAATTGAAACTTAATTTTCTTAATCGTCGAGGATCAGAGAACAAACTACAGTTATTATATTTTGCCAAAATACCACATATTTCCGTTTCGCTGAGTATATTTACTGAAAATAACCGGAATGGCATTTAAAAAACATAAACCATGCACATAGATGAGCAGCGACCTAGTGATACTTGTAAAGACTCAAAACATAACGTACAACAAACGGGAGGCACACACCTATATCCAACCTTTATGTTTTAAATAGTTTCCGCACTTTGCCGACGGTCCCTTAGCGACTTGGGCGCCCGCTGCAGCCATTCGGCGTTATACCAAATTCTGTGACCCTAGAGGGCGCAACTTCATTGCTTTGGCTGAAACTCTCATATTAACCTTGCAAGCATTCCGGTTTTAAGTACATTTATGTAATTAATATTCAGTGGGGTCACAAATTCTGACGGTAGCTGTCAGAAATTGTGACCCCTCTAGGGTCACAGAACTCGACGGTCACAGAATTCGGTGTAACACCTGGCTATTTTCAACTGCGGTTAAGCCAGCTGCCGTTTGAGAA
Source organism: Hoplias malabaricus (assembly GCF_029633855.1). Lineage (NCBI taxonomy): Eukaryota > Metazoa > Chordata > Actinopteri > Characiformes > Erythrinidae > Hoplias > Hoplias malabaricus. The sequence goes on along the minus strand of NC_089801.1, from coordinate 11,812,297 downwards.
AACACGGTTAAACTAGCCGCACGTCAGATTTTAGTGCGCGTATACTAGTGACAAGCCGGTAATACTCAATGCGCGTGAAGACCTGAGCTTAAGCCCTTCATTTTAAAGAAAGTAACAGCATTTAACCGATTTATATATTGGTCATTTCTAGTAAGTAGTCCAAACAATCAACAGTTATCAGTTCAGGGTTTACTACACTATGTATCTATGAAGTATGAAGTGATTTTACTGTATAGTTTTTATGTAAATGACACACGGCTAGTTTAACCGTGTTTTCTCAAACGGCGGCTGGTTTAACCGCAGTCTATTACCAGTACATTTACTCCGCGAAGGAACGGAAAGATGTGGTATTTTGGCAAAATACAATAACTGTTTGTTCTCTTATCTTTAGGACGTTGCTTGTGAGCAGGGGGAGAGGCGAAACCCGAATATCCGCTGAATATCCAATTTAAACCTAACTTTACCGTACTTCACATATCATAGTAATGGAGCATTTTCCTTGTCTATACAAAGTGCACCAAAGATGGTTAAATAATGTCAACAACTACCAATTTAAGATAATTATATTAAACAAAAAAACATAAAACAATGTTCTACGAACAATCAGTAATCTCAAGTGTAATCTCACTTCATAATTTATATTTCACCTAACATGACACCTTAACTCACCTCAATCGCGAATAAGAGTTAACATATTTAAAACATACACAGTATATAACTAAATATTGGAAATAAGTAGTTTAAGGTGATTTATGTCAACAATTAGAACAGATAACACATTTTCAAGCCTAAAATTAAGGAGGAGCATCATACCTTTTCTCAAGACGTACCGCTCAAACGCTGTAGCCTACAATAAGGCGGAGTTGGACATCCAACCCCGCCCACATCCAACCCCGCCCACACCCAACTCCGCCCCCTCCTTACGTCAGTGCACTATTTTTGAGTTAGTGTTCCAAAATCATTCACTACCCTCCTAAATTCGAATACGCCTCACATTCCTCCAATGAGACGAACATTTCAAAAGGAAGCTTAAGTTAACTGAAGTACATCACCCTTATGTCAGCAAGTAAAAATAATTAGTTTGTAAGTCAGTTACTAAAGTCTTTATATCGTTGTCTGTGTTTTTGCTCGATACACAAATGGCATATAATATGTAACTATATATGAGTAGTATCGAAGATAAATATCATTACACTGTGTAGTGTGGCATGCGTTGTATGTGATTGCATAGTCATAAGCTGTTTTGTAGACCTGGTTGTACGTCCAGTTATGTGTACCTTTCATTATTTTCATGAATGGTTTCACTTGAATGTCAGGGGATTCACCAGTGTGCGGTGATGACTGTTGTTACAGATAGTTTTGTGTGTTTTTTGCTTGCTGCAGAGTCAATTCATTTTTCTTATTGAAACGTATTAATTTTTAAATGATATTTTTCATCTTGCTGGTGGGATCTAATTATTCTTTAAAAGTAACAACTATTCTGTAAGCAGACGAATGAAAGTTTCTGTGAACACTAATTTTAAATCATGCTTTTTTCTGCTAGTGATACACTTCTAGGTAAACATTTATTGAAACAATTCTAGTTGATGGCTTGAATTTGTGAAACAAAAGTAAATATTGACTTACATTTCCATCACAAGTTCTGTACTTCACAGGTCCTGGATTTATTATCTGGACACAGCTAACCCTAATGGTTTTGGAGACAGAAAATGACTATTTTCAGGTTTGATGTTAACACTTGGGCACGGTGGCGCAGCAGGTAGTGTCGCAGTCACACCGCTCCGAGTGACTGTCTGTGAGGAGTTGGTGTGTTCTCCCCGTGTCCGCGTGGGTTTCCTCCGGGTGCTCCGGTTTCCTCCCACAGTCCAAAAAAACACACGTTGGTAGGTGGATTGGCGACTCAAAAAGTGTCCGTAGGTGTGTGTGTGAGTGTGTGTGTCTGTGTTGCCCTGTGAAGGACTGGCGCCCCCTCCAGGGTGTATTCCCGCCTTGCGCCCAATGATTCCAGGTAGGCTCTGGATTGTATAAGCCGTTACAGATAATGAATGAGTGAATGTTACCACTTATTGGAACTGTTCAGTGTTCCTAATGAAATGTTGCTGTGAAAAACATGTTCAGTATTCCTCATAACTTTCAGAGTTCTGCAGGTCATGATTTTTTAAAAATATATATAATATGTTCTTACTTACTGCATGTTCTGAAAGTCTTAGCCAGGTTTTTACTATCAGTGCAATTAATGTTGGCAAATTAGGTCATTTTTGTTTAATATATATCTTTGGCTGTTGTCTGTAGCGTCAGGGAATGGTGATGTTTGTGTGTCGTCCTGATGTTCAGTCCCAGCTCTGTGCTGTCTGGAGTGTCCTCCATTAAGATACAAAAGAGCTGAATATTTTTGTCTTTTGCAGCATGACTGGATCCTGGCCACTAGAAGTTTATCAAAAACAAGGTATATGAGTACAATCTCTATCAAGATTTTTTCATTCCTCACACAGTCATGGTATATTATTCATTCATTCATTATCTGTAACCGCTTATCCAATTCAGGGTTGCGGGGGTCCAGAGCCTACCTGGAATCATTGGGCGCAAGGCGGGAATACACCCTGGAGGGGGCGCCAGTCCTTCACAGGCACACTCACACTTTTTTTTTTTGGAGTCGGCAAACCACCAGATTTTGGACTGTAGGAGGAAACCCACGCAGACACAGGGAGAACACACCAACTCCTCACAGACAGTCACCCAGAACGGGAATCAAACCCACAACCTCCAGGTCCCTGGAGCTGTGTGACTGCGACACTACCTGCTGCGCCACCGTGCCGCCTTCATTGTATGTTAATCATTATTTATAAATGTCGTATCTGACAGAACATTCCAGTCCAGGTGAAGGTTGATGACTGCTCTGTTCTCAAGCTGTTGGAAAGTTGTAAATAAACAGAAAACAGTTCTACTGGCACAAGATTTTTATGTAATTCAAACATTTGTGGAATACATAATCTAGTCTTTCACATACCTTCATCAAAAACACACAACAGTCCATGGTGATTACATTCAGGTTGTTTAATGCTATCAGCTGAATGTATGTTTCTGTACACACTACACATGGCACTCAGATGGCCATTTGATTTTTTGCCTGAGTGATAACCACAGTTTATTACTTTGTTAAGGTTATATCAGTAAGGCTTAGAAATGCATTCTAGTTGCGTTTAGAGAATGTCACCTGCAAGGTACACAGACATATCAGTCAAATTAAATATCTTGTACATGTAGCTTACTCCTCAGACACATTGCACTCTATAATATCTGAACAGCAATGTGTTAGTTTATACTAATGTCTTTCAGAAGAATTCAGCTTGTTGAATCTGAAAGGTAAAGGAGAGTTACATTCACCAGCATTCGCCGGGTAGTTGTGTGACTGTTCTTACAGCTGAACTGGGCTTTTCACTTTTCACTTTGCTTACTGTGCTGTAGCCTTCACAATGAAAAAACTAGGGTTTGTTTTTAAAATGTTGAATTGGAATGTAGGTTATGTGGTTATTTTATAACTACCTGTTTTGTTTTACTAAAATTGTAAAACGATATCTACATGTTTCTTTGATGTCTTTCAGGGATGCCCCTTATTGTACTGGAGGGCACACTATTAAATGTAGTTCTGAATGTGGACAGCCAAGCTATTTTAATGCTGGCACTAGTGTGTTGCCTCTTAGGACATCGTTGGAAAACAATCATTCCAGGCCTGAGCACAATCTCAGTGGCTTGACAGTAAGTGTAAGTAGTATTATGATATTTTCAATACACTAAGACACAGAGTTGTACTCTAATGAATGATTCTCAAATTTGAAATGTACAGGTGTAGTGATTGGAAACTCTACAGTGTGGAATACCAAGAGCTTTGTACCATGTGTTGACTGGAGTGCTGCATGAACTGCTGAAAGACATAAAACTGCAAAAAATATATGCGCACTGTGTATGGTTTTGAGGATTATTCTTCAGACGAGTGGTTGCAAAAAAGTCAACATAAAAATGTGTCAAGAACTGAAAACTTTGTTGAAAATATGCAATTAAAAGCTGTTATGCTGTCTGTTATAAACTGATATGAAGAGTATGCTTCTGTTTATTATTTATTGTCTACAGACTACTTTGGGCCCTGGAGACAGGGGAACTTTTGGTGTTCTCAATCACGTCCAATTTTAATATATATTTATTCATAAACAGTAAATCTTTATCAGGACTGGCAGCAAACCAGAGAAAACTGGTAATGGTGGAGGGCTAACAGGGGTCCACAATGTTGCTTAGAAAAACTATTTTACAGTGTCTTTACTGTAGAAGCCATGTGTGCAGTGCCTTAACAATGTAGCACTCTGAGTAACACTATGTAACGCTGGTGAAAATAAGCAGGAAGGAGCTTCAGATGATATCCAAAAGATGGCAGCAGAGTCTGTGACATGATTCCAGCAGATGGTTAGATAAGTTGCTTTTTATATCTAAAAAGCTTATTAGCATCCTTGTTGTTGATGTCACTAAGCCAAGGCTGGGAAGAGGCAGGACTCTGTGACATTGCTGTGTACTTTAATGGTAAGGTACACAACTGGACTCGTTGTTTCAAAGTTGTTATCTTTGAAAATACATTTACAGTGTTTGTAGTGTTATTACCGATGATCAGATCAGTGACCAGAATTAACCTCTAAATTATTCTATAATTCTAAATCAGATTGGATTATGTTATATTAAACTATTTTAATTGTACACAATGCTTATAAATAGCAAGCAAATGCAGTTTAGCATCTAGAAAGTGTAAATTTAAAAATTGTTTATTTCAAACTGCTTCATAGTATTAAAATTAATTATTGACATTCTATAACCTAAAAATATAGTAGTTTGAAAATGGCAAGTTAGAAGCGTTTATTCGTCACTTAAGGTCTGCAAAAGCATGTGCATAGATTTGTTCTGTTCTTGGGAATAATATTGGATACAAAAATACATGTGAGTTTTGGTTTAGATGATTTTAATACAGTGATTTCAATGTTAGTGAATGTGAATTTCATGTATTATTTCTTAATTTGTCTTTTTGTAATATGCAGCATTTACTAGAATTTGACGGAGAGAGGGAGAATGTTTGAATATCGAAATACAGTTAAACATAAAAAATGCATTTCCACATATAATATGATGTATAGTACATAAACCATACTTATAAAATTATTTAGCTGACATTCATTAAGCAATTATTTCTGGAATATTGATTATTTATTAATGAATTCTGTTAAAAATGCATTTATTTTATATGCTGTGTATGCTCTTTTCTTTTCTTTTTTGGGTGCTGCCTCCAGTATAAAATTGCTTGCATCATCTGAAGTAGTCAAGGAGGATGACAACAGTAACTAAGCCCACCACAGCAGAGAGGACAGATCGGACCACCAGCTCAAGTCTGCCACAACAGTGGACACTGGACATGCCTGAGGATAAAGAGAGAATGTTTGAATGTAGAAGGAAGGGATAAACATACATATATATATATATATATATCTGCTCTATAGTAGAATAATAAAGTGGTCTTACCCAACAGTGGACAGATCTCTGTGATGTTCAATCGTACTGAGTGGTTACTGACTGGGTTGGAAGCTACACAGCTGTATTTATGATGGTCCTGATTGTCCTTTACCTCCAGAAGGACATAGAGAGGGGCACTGAGGTTAGGATTACTGCTCTGTGTCAGTGTATCTCGGCCTCTAGTCCATGACAGAGTGACCATTGGACCATTTTTGGCCAAACAAAGCACTGCACAGAGATCAGAACACTCTGTTTCATTGCTGATGATGACACTTTGAGGTTGGGTCAGCTCTTCTGCAATATTAAAATCGCATTTGTTCAAAACACAAATGTAGAATCCACATTAGAAGCTGACTTATTTATTTTTTCTGATACATTCACACATGCCCCTCATTAGCAGGGCTACTTCATTCACAGCTTTCATTGCTTACCTATGAGTTTTGTAGAGCAGAAATCTGTTGTCCTTTTGATTTTGATCACAGGTACAGAAACATGTTCTGGGGAACAAAGTATAAATATTTAAAAAACGGCCGCCCTTGTGTGAAGGACCCACTCTATGGAGCATAATATTTTTGTTCAGGGGCTACAGAGCAATTCAATTTTTAGTGTCCTGAGACCAGCAAAATAACAATGTTTATCAAAAGAAATTAGTTATTATTTATTCATTTTGTGTGCATCATTTTGGTGGTAAAACAAATGATAACAAAAATATAATGCACTCAGGTTGCTGCAAAACTCAGCATGCAGTTATGCCTCAGGCAGATTTATGAATGATTACAGGTGTAGTCTGATTAGGCACTAGGTCTTTTTATAAAAGGGTTTTCCCCCTCTGCCCTATAAAAAGGCTCTCAGAGGCTACTTTTGGGTGATGTACATCTTGGTGAGTGTTTGTTGAGTGGTAGACAGTGCTACAATGCACTCAACTCGAAGATACTTTCCCAAGCTAACAGACTTTGAGCATGGGTGCATCATTGCACTGAGAGATATAGGATGGTTGTTATGACGAATTGCCCGCCACCTAGGCCATTCTGAACAAGCAAATAGGAGGTGCTGGGAGCACTGATGTCATGAATGAGAAACCTGGACTGCTACAGATGTATCATCTGTATCATCTTTAGCGACGAATCCAGGTTCTGGGATCCGACAATGGTTGCCTCATAGTGAGCACTTCAATCCTGCTTTTGCTGTCTCTATTGTCAGGGGTGATGATCTGGGGAGTCATGGCAACGGTCAGTCACCTGTAGCAGTGATAAGAGGGAGCTGTATCACTGTAGCTAAATGTGTTGCCTCTCATGGCAGGGCTTTCATCTGGCATTTTTCAGCATGATAATGCATGCCAACACACCGCTAGGGTTTCCCGGGAATGTCTTTGCCAGATTGCAACACTTCCTTGGCCTCAGTTGCCAAATTTATCACCAATCAAGCATTTATGGGTCCAGCTGGGATGTCAGCTTTGGCAACCCAAGAGTGTGCAGGATCTACAGGCCCAGCTGCAACATATATGGGCAAATGTGCTGAAGGATGCCACACAGAACCTTTATCAGCCTCCATGCACAACCGTATCTCGTCTTGCATCCAACATAAAAGCAGCACCACAGGGCACCATTTTTTTAATCAGTGAGTGTATTTTAACTAAAAAAATAAAGTAGTTTAAAACATTTAAAAACAGATCAATATTTTCTTACCATAAACAGTGACATTAAAATATTTGGCTGGAATGTCTTTACTGATGAACTGGACTTTGTAAAATCCAGAGTCGTTGATGCTGATGTTGCTGATTGTCAGAGCTCCAGTGTGCGCATCCAGCTGCAGTCTGTCTTTGAATTGTTCGTGGTAAAGTGTGCCAGTTTTATCTCCAGACAGCACTGCTATGTAAGAATCTGTATTTCCAAATATCCATGACAATACATCATCGTGTAATATTTCAGTCCAGTTAAAGTTTAGGGTTATATTCACTCCCTCTAATACTTCTACAGTCTCCACTCCACCATTTACAGCTGCTCTTACAACTGCAAAAGAGACAGTGGCATGTGAAATTAATGCCTGCACACAGCTAATAGTCGCAGGAGCACAGTGATAAAGCAGAAGCAGGCTGTTGTTCAAGATCCCACACCACAAGCTGCATTAGAAACATAATCAGGTCTGCAGACTACTGTTAATAGAAGTAGTAACAACTTTTACTGGTTCAAAGTCTGCACTTATAGCTGTCTTTACAGCTGCAAAATTGATGTTCCAGGGAAAGCACATTTCCCTTAGATGGGTCTGCTTGAGTGCACCACAGAGAGGCCAAACAGGAAATGTCTAGTAAACCTTTGTCCTAATTTATATGTCAAACATCCTGAAAACATCAAAAGGTATTTTTCTCTTGTGCCTTGTATTTCTGAAACATAGACTGCAATATATCTTTACCAGTAACAAAATACTTTTGGTAACACTTTATTTATAGGCTATCTATAAAGAACCTTCATAAAACACATATAAAAATGACAGCATTACAAAGTAAACCACTTTTGGTTTGTTTTTAGTATGTATTTACATAATGGCCTTAAAAGTGCCAGGCATATGTTGTTTTATACAATTTTATGAAGCTTCCTTCCCACATAATAACCTACAACATACACAAACCTTAATATAGGATCACTCATATTATAAACAGAGTTGTTATGCGACTTTCTTACTTCCATTACTTTTTTACACCATTACACCTTTATATAATACAGTAATGGATCATTTACAATCTCAGTCTAATTCTTGACTTTTTATATATATATATATATATATATATATATATATATATAAGACCCTTTGGTTCCAAAACAGCTTACCTGTGGCGCAGATGATAAACCAGAGAGAGGCCGTCATGCTGGAGGGCTAACAGCTGCCCACAGTTTTTTTAAGATCACTATCTTTACTGTGAAAGCTCCAGTGTGCAGTGACCCAGACACTGAAGCCTCACTCAGTGATGCAACACTAAGTGATGTAGGCAACAAAGCTCTCATCAGAGCCACACAGTCCAGCAGAGGGCAGCAAATTTAACGCATGTTTGCTAAGGCTAAGACGTTGGTTCTCAAAATGTGTTCCGTGTACCTCAGGTATTAGGCGAAGCAGCCTGTGGTGGTAAGGCAGATGACATCTGAAAACGTACATTCACTGAATAAGCGATGAAAGATTAACTGAAAATCTGAAGTATTCATGTGTAAATTACACAAAATTCTTTCAGAGATTTCATAATTCTGTTTAAATAAAATTGATTTGTGTTTAAATTTAAAAAGTAACGTGGGCAAATATGAAGTAGTGTATATCAGCATTAAAGAGTACTGTCACCCCAGTTTCCAAATCCCAAAAAACATCTTGCCTTTCTCGCTTGTGGATTGCAAAGTCAGGGAAGCCATACAAAACTGGTGAAGAACTTTGTTTACAACCTGCCAAAGTGGTGACAAGACCAAGTACTGTAACAAAATGGACACAGAGACAGATCTGCTTTTAAAGCTGACTGATCTAATCCTTTCCACGGGGCTCAGTCTTTTCACAAAAATGGTACGCCAACAGTGTTTTTGTGTTTGCTTCTGTGATAGAATTATGTGGTACTTGGAGGTTTTGGTTTGATAACGTGTGGTATTTGGTCTAAAATGTTTGAGAACCAATGGTTAAGTGGTGATACGCAAAGGAAACTGTTAGTCAGTTAACTATTACATTGTTTTTCCCTGTCTGTTTTTGTTGTAGCACCATTTTAATAAATACACATCACAAAAACAAACAAACAAAAACCCATAGCTTCTCTGTCTGCATTTGAGCCAAAAATAAGTGGAGGCAGATCCACACAAAATTACAAATAATCAGATACCCTGGAGACGTCCAGCGTTTTTCTCACCATGGTGAAATTTATTATCTACTTTTTTTCCAAACATTCATAAAGTGATTAGTGCTGACAATTAAGCTGTATCCTCACATGGATCTGAAATGATACACCAGTATGGCAAGAATAGCTAAACCCACCACTACAGAGAGGTACAGTCGGACCACCAGCTCAACTGTTCCGCAACAATGTACACGGGACTGACCTGAGAAGAAGGAAATAGTTCATATCAATAATCTGTACTCTGCAAGAGTCATAGCAGAAGAATGAAATGGTCTTACCCAGTAGTGGACAGATTTCTGTGATGTTGAGCTGTACTGAGTGGTTACTGACTGGGTTGGAAGCTACACAGCTGTAGATGGAATTGTCTTGATTGTCCTTTACCTCCAGAAGGACACAGAGAAGGACACTGCGGTCAGGATTACTGCTCTGTGTCAGTGTATCTTGGCCTCTAGTCCATGATAGAGTAACCATTGGGCCATTTGTGACCGAACAAAGCACAGTACAGGGATCTGAAATGGAGACATCTGAAATATAAAGAGAAATTAGATTGTTAATGTTTATCTGATGAATAAAGACAAGTTTGTTTGACCTTCTGGACCAAGAGATCCCAAAAGACCCTGAGCCCTTGTCCTTTGTCCCTCAGACTGTACAAATCCCTCATTGTTGGCTTGTCCTTAAAGGCTTGTTTCAGCAAATTGGGACTCAGACTTGTCTTGGCAACAGAAATAATGTTTTGACTTAATTGTAGTTAATTTACTGACTGCAGTCCATTGGTGTGTTAGTGTGCGTTGTGCTGGCATGACTGGATCAGACACAGCAAGGTTCCTAGAATTTTTAAGCTCCTCATTGTCACTGCTGAACTGAGAATAGTCCACCAACCAAAAATATCCAGCCAACAACCACCAATGTGTGACTAAAAATGACTAACACAAAATGGGAAGCAACAGATCACAACTAGGGTCTCTGACTTCACATCTAAAGGTGGACAAATGAGGTGTGAGTGTCTAACAGAGTGAATAGTGAGTGGACACATTGTTTAAAAACTCCAACAGTCACTGCTGAGTCTAATCCACTTGTACCAGCTGAAGAAGGTCCACATTATATTACGCTGTAATTTGAATTATGTTTAATGTAAGTACGTCTTGCTGTGTTTATGTTTGAGGCCCTGTCCCCAAAACCAAATGCACACAGACCTAAATTGTGGCACCTATAATTTTTACTTTATTTATTTTACAGGCGGCATGGTGGCGCAGCAAGTAGTGTCGCAGTTTCACATCTCCAGGGACCTGGAGGTCGTGGGTTCGATTCCCGCTCCGGGTGACTGTCTGTGAGGAGTTTGGTGTGTTGTCTGTGTGGGTTTCCTCCCACAGTCCAAAAACACACGTTGGTAGGTGGATTGGCGACTCCAAAGTGTCCGAATGTGTGTGTTGCCCTGTGAAGGACTGGCGCCCCCTCCAGGGTGTATTCCTGCCTTGCGCCCAATGATTCTAGGTAGGCTCTGGACCCACAGCGACCCTGAACTGGATAAGCGCTTACAGATAATGAATGAATTATTTATTTGTTTTTTTACTAACCTGAGAATTCTGATGTGCATTCACTGATTTCTGATATGTTTTTGATAGCAGGAATGGAAACAGGTGCTGAGGAAACATAGATTAGATAGATGATAGATAGATAGATACTTTATTGATCCCCAGGGGAAATTAAAGGTCTCAGTAGCTTACAGACTTAGACATCACGTACACGAATCACTAAACAGCAATGGACTAATAGAGTTTTAAAAAAAAAAAAAAAAAAAAAAAAAAAAAAAAAAAAAATCAAATACCCAAGAAGCTGACAGTGTGCTTAAGAATAATCAATCAATCAATCAATCGTCAGAGTAATCAAACATAGCCTGGCAAGAATCTGTGATACTGTGAGCAGCTGGGGATGATCTCTTTTGTGCAGCATATGATTTAAAATTTGAAAAGGTGTGGATAATGCAATGGGTATGGAATGTGCAATATAAGTACAGTGCAATAACAGTGCAGTTTCAGAATTAGAAATAAATATATTAAATAAAATAGTGCAAGGCAATTTAGTGCAATGTACCTGTATTAAGTATACACCTACTATTGTAGCTGTCAGATTAAGGTACACATGAGGTAGATGAGTTGGTTGACTTGTCCAGTGGTTGACCTGTCTATTGTCCAGTTAGGTACACATGTGCAATATGGAGGAGGTGGAGGTGGTGGTGGTGTTGGATGGACAGACAGACTATGCAGAGAAGTCCAACTCTCCTCTCCCCTTTAGTGAAGCATTGAACAGCTCAATAGCCCTGGGGACAAATGACTTCCTCAGTCTGTCAGTTGAGCCTGGCAGTGAGCGAAGTCTCCAGCTGATCAAGCTCTTCTGCTTGGTTATGATACTGTGGAGTGGATGGCACTCATTGTCCAAGATGCTAATCAGTTTGTTCAGGGTCCTCTTGTTTGATATGGAAGTGATGCACTCCAGTTCAGCCCCCACCACAGAGCCAGCTTTCTTAACCAGCCTGTCTAGTCGCCCAGCATCCCTCTTCTTTATGCTTCCTCCCCAGCATACCACAGCATAAAAGAGGACACTGGCAACAACAGTCTGGTAAAACATCCTGAGGAGCTTACTGCAGACATTGAAGGACCCCAACCTCCTCAGGAAGTACAGCCTGCTCTGCCCTTTCTTGTAGAGTGCTTCAGTGTTGGCTGACCAGTCCAGTTTATTGTTTAGGTGTAAGCCCAGATACTTATAGGTGTCCACCACCTCCACGTCGACCCCATCAATGGTGACTGGTAGCAGGACAGGCTTTGACCTGCGGAAGTCCACCACCATCTCCTTGGTCTTTGAAGTGTTCAGTTGGAGGTGGTTCAGTTTGCACCATTGCACAAAGACCTCCACCAGGCTCCTGTACTCCTCCTCCTGCTCGTTCCTGATACACCCCACAATTGCAGTATCATCAGAGAACTTCTGCATGTGGCACGACTCAGTGTTGTAGCAGAAGTCAGATGTGTACAGGGTGAACAGGACTGGTGAGAGCACAGTACCTTGTGGAGCTCCTGTGCTGCAGATCATGGTGTCGGAGAGACAGTTCTTCAATCTCACGTACTGTGGCCGCTCTAACAGATAATCTGTAATCCAGGTTACCAGGTGAGCGTCCACACCCATCTGTTGGAGCTTGTCTCCCAGTCTGAGAGGTTGGATGGTGTTGAAAGCGCTTGAGAAGTCAAAGAACATGATTCTCACAGCACTGTTCCCCTTGTCCAGGTGTGAATGTGTCCTGTGTAGGAGATAAGTGATGGCATCCTCCACGCCCACTTTCTCCTGGTATGCAAACTGTAGTGGGTCCAGTGCATGGCGTACCTGGGGTCTCAGTATGCATAAGACCAGTCTCTCCATTGTCTTCATCACATGTGATGTTAGAGCCACAGGCCTGTAGTCGTTAAATTCACTCGGGTGTGGCTTCTTAGGGACAGGGGTGAGACATGATGTCTTCCACAGTGTTGGAACTCGACCAAGACGGAGACTCAGGTTGAAGATGTGCTTCAGTGGCTCACCCAGTTCAGCAGCACAGGCCTTGAGCAGCCTTGGACACAGTCTGTCTGGCCCGGCAGCCTTACCAGGTTGTAGTCTCCTCAGCTGTCCTCTGACCTGATCAGCCGTGACGATGGGGGGAAGGGGGATGGGGGCAGGGGAGGTGATTGCAACAACAATTAAAGATTAAACAACACACATAGTTCAAAATAAATCTTGTAATGTCAAAAAGGGTGTAAACACATTATATTTAGTGAATGGGGAAAAATCTTCCCAGAATTAGACTTTGGAAGGATCCAGTAACTTTGGGAAAAGTTGGAATGTTGTTTGACAATCATGCGATATAAGTACTTCTTGTTGTGGCTGAACACAATCAAATTCTCACAGAAATATTTTCATTCCATATTAATATTATTAATCAGCTAACAGACAGGCAATGAGATTTAGGCCCTCGTTTCTTACCATAAACATAAACACTGTATTGCTGGCTGGAGACTTCTATGCTGATGATCTGGACTTTATATTCCCCAGAGTCATTGATGCTGATGTTGCTGATGGTCAGAGCTCCAGTGTGTGTGTCCAGCTTCAGTCTGTTCCTGAATCTCTCAGCAGAAATAGTGACCTTGTCTCTGTTCACTAGCTGAGCTAAGACAGTGCCTCCAGGTCCAAACGTCCACAGTATAACATCCCCCATCTTCTTCCTAACCAAGTCTGCCCTTAGAGTTGCAGTCTCTCCCTCAGCAAAGTCCAACCTATGAACTTTATCCTTTACAACTGCCCTTACGACTGAAAAAAATGTCAACACACAGCTGATTGTAATAGTGTAACTAGCTGTTGTTTAAGTCTACGTCAAAAAGCATTAGTAACATAGTTATAAAGTACTAAAAATCTTTTGCTCCACACAGCAGTAACCAAGTAGTAGTTAAGTAGGAACAAGTTCATACAAAATTAGCAGAAATACCGCAAGAAATTTTTGGTTCATTTTGCACACAGCTATCATGCTAATGTAGTAACATTGTAATGAAATATTTGCATAGTATTATACTGTGTACATTCATTTGAAAAATGTATGGGAGTATGTGAATCACATTGTCCAAACAGGAAATTACCATTTTACCACTCAGCGTAATAGCTCGTAATTTTCAAGTGTTGCAAATATGGAAATGTACACTGGATCAGAAATAGGTTTTGAGATTGAGAAATAAATGTTTTTATTTTTTAAGTCTGCACACTGTTAGCAGTAGTCACAGAGTAATAAAGTAGTCCTAAGCTGGTATTAAACTGTTTTTGTACCATGCTACTAGTAGTCGAACTCTAACTGAATTATAAATAGTCAATTTCAAGCATTGGAAAAGAGATAAAGTTGTGCTGCAATAAGGATATGGACAAATGATTGGGATGTCCAGTCTGACCAAGCTGTTATACTGAAACCAAACTACATCTGTTAAAATGTCTTACCTGCGGCATATATGAAGAACCAGACAGAAACAGTCATTCTGGAGGACACCAGAAAAACTAACAGTGGTCCATAGCTCTGTAATTCCAGTTAAAACATCAGTAAAGCTCCATTAAAACCCATGTTTAATGTAAACCCTAGTAAAGCTGCTTGAAACCATAGTAAAGTCTGAATAAATATTCATTAAACACCCCTTTAAAGCTACATTCAGACCCAGGGTACCACCCACGAAAGTTCCATTAACACTGCTGTAAACACCCCAGTAAACCTGCTAGAACCACAGCAAAACTTGACAACTGCAGGAAACCTGTACAGAATCTTGTAGAGTACTTCTGGTAATTGTAGCCCTTTGTAAGAAGGAAGGGCCCACGTAAATGAGTCCTAAAGTCCAGCAGATGGCAGGAGAGTCTTAACAGAGTCTTGGTCAAGTAAACAATGATAGAATTCTTAAACCACCTGCAGTTTACAATCCATCAGCCAATTCTAACCTTTTAACCACAATTAAACAACAAATGACTATAGTGGGCTTTAATTGATTTTACTGTATTTTCTGAGTGGCTTCATATGCTACTGTTTTTTTTTCTCACTTACATTTTTTTTCTCCTTCCTTCCTCACCCACTGTTTTTTTTTCCTCTCAGTCATCTCATAACTGCTTTCACCTTTCACACATGCGCCCCGCTTCGATCAGTCATTGTCTTTTCTTATCATCTGTTCCAAGACTCCAGCAAGTAAGTAGAAATCTAATAACTAATTACAAATGTAGCGACATATGAATGATGATGCTTTAAGGGTATTGCATACGGTTAAATTACGCTTCAAATTTGAGATTTTTGTCATCGGGTACTTTATAGAAGATATCAAATGCAAATCTATGTAAAGAGGCTGTATTCCAAATCATTTTGGATCATACCTACTGGTCCTAGTTTCACACAATGCATGGACATCTCCTGTGTTAAAAAAGTGGAATGTTGGGGAAAAAAACCCAAAACAAAACAAACCAAAAAAAACCTAATTGTTGGATGCAATTTCTGGTCACATGGCAACTCCCTATTTTTGGGTCATATTCCAACTTTTATTGGATGCTACTATTTTTATTTTTTTTAATTTCCTGTTAAATATTTAATAATAGTGGGCCCAATGCAACAATCAAATATACTTTTACAACTCAAAATTTAGTTTAATAAAACCCAGACTTCCCAAAAGAAACAAACAATCCCTAAAGCGATTCACCACTGACCCAGCAGTGTAGTTAAAGACTGGGTGTAATCCTTTGTTTACGCACAACATCCATAAAATGCTAAGTTAGGTCTACTGTGGCACGGTATTAAAATATTTCTAATGGGTCAACTGAAAACTTATAATAAATATTTAAAGAAACTAGCTGTACTAATGAAAACATTAATAAGTAATTAATAAGCAACTTAATTGAAAAATCAGAGAATCAAACTGCTTTCAGTATTTTAAACATTAAAACAAGCATCTGATTTATGACACAAAACACATTTTCATTTAACTTCACATATTTTTACCTTTCTGCCCAAACACTGACATCAAAACATTTTTATGATTTTGAAATTTTGCACACCCACAAGCTCGAAGAATGCTTTTGGTTTGTTTCTGCACCTTCCCTGTGGTCACTACTTGTAGATTGCCCGCCAAAAAAAGTGAGGGCTGCTTTCTGTGGGGAACTCTTCAGAAGTACATTGCGTCCAAACACAAACACGGCTTGCTGTGCAAAATCACGTTCAGAGCCATTTACAGCATCTCGTAAATGGCCAACAGATTTGTTCACAAAAATATACAAATGGTCCTAAAATGCTTAAGTAAACTTGCAGAAAACTGTTAGTTATGAACAGTGTGCTTTCAGTTTGAATTTGAATTGTGGCGTGTTGCAGGGGTGTGATCTAGAGCCTAACCTGCTTTGTCTTTATGCAGTTTGTTGCAAAGGAGGTGGTTTCCTGTTAATGCTGGCAACACAAAAGGATCAAAGCTATGCAACACCTCCTTTAGCTTGATTTCTCTTCACTGTTCTCAAAACTTAGTGACTGTTCTTTAAGTTGTGAAGCGTCATAGCCACTGACTTAATACATACATTTAGGTATTAAAGTAGGTGTTTAATTGGTTATAGCCACCAATTAAACACCTATTTTAATAACGTAAGATAAGAAACATTTTTAAGTAGTCTGAAAAAACATTTGAAAGCAGTGATGTTATGCTTGGTTATAAAAACTGTATCCAGGTGCTAGTCTTAGTCTGAATGGGCTGAGGCACACCAGTTTGCCAAATAATGCTTCAGTGAACAACGCAAGAGTTTAAGTGCAATGAGTACAACTGCAGGGATTTTAGGTTTCATCTTACAGAGTTAATAACTTTAAGGTTAAGGAAAGACCAAAGACGGCAACTACAGATCATTACAATTGTCCAGTTGACTAGCTAAATTTAGCTTTCAAAAACCTGACTAACCATATTTAAATTAGAAAAAAGGAACACTAGGTAGAGTTTTGACCTTAGACTTTCAGCTTCAAAATTATTGTGATGATTCACTGACCTGTATTAGGGAGAATAGATCCTTTGTCATTGCTACAGTGGGGGTCAGCACTGCACTTTGTAACTTTAAGAAGGTAATCACCCTTTTCCCTCCTCATTTCAGGACATTGATCTAAACATGAATTACATTCTGCCACTATAGGGGGAGCCCTGGAGCAAAAATTTACACTTTAAAAGATACAATTACACAGTTTGGGGATTACACTCTGATCATCGTTCACAAAACTGTCATTTGTAACTTGCAAATGTTACATGTTTTCCAAAAGAAAAGCGGTATACGGCTGTTAATGAAGCTGATTCACTGAAATTAACCCTGGGTTATCTTCCTCTTTCTCAGGCATAATGTGGCAGTTGTACACTTTTCTGGCCATGATCTGCTTGGTCATTTCTGATGCCAAGGTTCTGCCAAACACAACAGTCCCACCTGCCAGGAACATGTCACCTTCACTCAACTCTACCACCATGGACAACAGTAATGCAAATGAGACGACCTCATCTAGCCCTGCCCACCCCCCTACAACCAAACCCGTGACAACAGAAATCAAGAGTACACCTGTTTTTGTACCTAACCAGCCAAAACCAAGCATCGAACTTCAAACCTCAACCTCCAAGACACCAAAGACCACCCAGTCACCCACTCACGCGAAAGGTTCCAGTACAATTGATGTGGTGACAGCAGTGCTGTTAATCCTGGTGCTCTTAATATTTGTCTTCCTCTTGTACAGGTGGTACACTCGCAACCCCCACCGGCGCACCTTCCGCGGACTGTTGGAGAGCATAGTGGAGTCAGGGCAACAGGCCTGGGCTACTGTTATGGGTTGTCTCCAGCGTCCCCAGAAGCAGGTAGAGGGGGTGGAGGATGAGGAAGAGGATGAGGAGGAGGAGGAGGAGGAGGAAGAGAAGGATGTGGTGGTTGTGGTGAATGAGGGAGCAAGTGAAGGAGAGAAGACAGAGGGAGCAGCAAAGGGAGAAGTGGAAAAGAAACAGGAGGACGACTCCGATTCCGAGACGGATTCGGACAGTTCGCTGAATGACTACAGTGTCGTGAGTGCCTCCAACTTGACGGAGGATGAGAAGAAGGTGGGTGATGGGGAGAAGGAAGAGGAGGCAGAAGAGGCCGAAGAATT
Organism: Hoplias malabaricus; assembly: GCF_029633855.1. Taxonomy (NCBI): domain Eukaryota; kingdom Metazoa; phylum Chordata; class Actinopteri; order Characiformes; family Erythrinidae; genus Hoplias; species Hoplias malabaricus. The sequence goes on along the minus strand of NC_089801.1, from coordinate 11,794,220 downwards.
GACGTCCGTCACGTTAGAAGAGGAGGAGAAGGAGAAGGCGGAACCAGGGGAGGGGGATGATCTGACACCATTGTGAAAGTTGGAGGAGATGATAATTGAGGAATTTGTTTAGGGTTATTTTCCTACCTGTGAAAACAGATTAAATGTTTATTATTTTTTTATTTGCAAGCTTGTAAATTTGTGGGTAGATTATAAAAAAAAGAATCTCAATTTTTTTGTATGTATTTTTCTAAATAAAACATACCATTTTAAAAAGTTCAGTTTCAGACCTTTGGCCTTCACAACTGCTCAAAACCTACATAAATATCTTTAAAAGAGACACTAGGTAACATTTTTTTCCATAAAATTACAGCTTCAAAATCATTGTGATAGTTTACTGACCTCTAATATGGAGAAGAGAACCTCTGTCCTTGCTACTCTAGGCTCATTATGGCAGAAACTGCACAGGTAGAAATCCACCTCCGCATTGATTTCAGAACAGTGCTGTAAAAATAAATTATACTCTGCAACTGTAGGGGGAGCACAGGAGCAAAAATACCAAATCTTACCTAGTGTTCTTTTAAGTAAAAATGAAAAATAAAAAAAGGAAAAACCAAACCTGTAATATACACTTTCTGCATGTGCATATATTTTAGAATAAATATGTTTCTCATTCTTAGAACAGATCTCTATTTTGGCATACCCATTTTACACATATTTATTTTATGTGTAAGAACCACCCTAAATACCATGGAAATTATTTAAAGCAAATACATTTCATAAAATAATACAATCCAGTGAATAAAAACAATGGCAATTAGTAACAGTTAATACATTACATTATAAATCAAATATTAGCAATAATATATAGAAATCTGTTTTATGTTCATAGATAAATTGACTTTAGGCTCTTCAGGTTTACAAAGAAATGTAGATGAAATGTTGCTGTTTAGAGCTGAAAGAGTGGCAGAAGCAACAGAGATTGTGAAAATGATGCAGTTTCCAAGACCAAAAATACAGTGACTTTGATGTAAACTGTCCAGTTTTTCTTTGTTAAAAAAACATCCGCACAATACATACGCTGCAGTCAAGTCACAGGCAGTTTTTGAGCACAATCCACAAGGGCCAGAAGAATAAATACAGTACATAAACAGCAAATACAAAAGCAGTGATCTGTAAATCTAGTTAAACCTAAACTGAAAAAAAAAAAAAAAAAAAAGAGATTCCTGTTGCACCTTAAAAACCTTCCAGCAGTGGCTTAATACTTTGAGCAAGGACAACTTGAGGAAAACCACTTTGTCAAAAAAATGCTCCAGCAAATAATCCAGCAGTTTAAGTGCAGTGAGTATTTGTAGGCATTTAGATTTTCTCTTTCTACACCGTGAAACCAGAAAATGATTCAGAGGCACTGTGAAAATCCCTAATGTAAATGTCAAGGGGCAACAAAAGGCAATGAAAGAGCAGGGCAGTTATGCAGCTGAAGGCTTTATAAAGTAAAAAAGCTCTCAAAGCTGCATCAGTTGGTGTCTTGAGTAATGGAATACAGCAGTAAACATGCTCCTGTCCCAAATGTTTTGGAACATACTGCAGGCATCATAATTAGAATTCGCATATATTTACAATTAAAACATTTTTTTCTTTGTTCTTGTAATGAAAAGTTATTTACTAATCACTGCTTTCTGTGTTTACCAGCATTTCAAATACTGTTCCAACACTTCTGGACTTGGGCTTATTAGCACATTCCAACCATAACATTCAATATGGTTAAGCTTTTTTTTTTTTCCTATTTCCATCACTGTACGTGTCATAATGCTTTGGTTTTGGTGACAGCATGAGAGAGAGAGAGAGAGAGAGAGAGAGAGAGAGAGAGAGAGAGAGAGAGAGATGTGTATACACAATATCAGTTTGATGAACGCTGATTGTAGCCGCTTTCATTTGCCACGATGTCCTTTGTGTTTCTTGTTCCTTCCTGGTGTTCTAATTGGTTGTGAGGCACAGTTCTCAAGAGGAATGGGAGGAGCCTGTACTGGAGGCTCTTCCTCTCCTTCAATACTGCTCTTAAAAGGCTCAGCAAGTGAAAACTTGAGAGGACTAGAGAGAAACAGAGACACACACAGAGAGGGTTTTGATCAAATTTCACACCAAGGCCATTGAATCGAATATAAAAAATAAAAATAATATATATACTACAAAAATGAAAAAATGTGAATGAAAAATAAATTATAATCTATAACCGTACACATGCATCTCTATGGAATTATGATCCAATGTCCAATATGTGTAATTTACACTACTGTGCAAAATTCAGAGACCATTCGGTTATTTATTTTTTGGGTTAAAACCTTCAGCTCATTTCTCTAGATATTAGATATAAACTGTTGCATGTGGAAGAATTCAAAGAAAACAATGTGAAAACTGGAGTTACTGAAACAGAGAAAAAAAAAATGGCGGAGGAGCATCAAAACTGTCTCCGTCGGGCAATCAGAACTCAAAAATTTCATCAAAAAAATAAAAAATAATCAAGCTCTAGCCCTATTTCAGATGTGAAAATATCCATAGGTGTATGTATCCAAGCGCCCACTGTGAGAAGTCTACAATAAATAAACAACAACAACAGCATAAAATATGCTGCTGGTCTTTTCAGATCAATGACCTTACCTAAGATTTCAGAAATAAACCCTAAATATCTTGGAGATTACTGACTTGAACAAGCTGAACATACAACCAACCTCTTAGACTAAACTCTGGAGGTGAGAAAACGCATCCCTGCAGAATAAAAATGTCATGACAGGTCTCTGATATTTTTCACAGCAAAATATGCAGCAGCAAACATGCACAGTTCCAAAAATATATGGACAGCTTGTGTAGATAAGACTGCAGGCTTCAGTTCAGACCTGATGGGGGTGCGTGGGCTGCTGTTGAGTCTGCGGACTGGACGAGCTCGTGGCTCCACAGAGAATCCCTCTTTCAGACTTTCCAGCACTGAGGGGGCAACATATGTGAAGCCCTACACACACACACAAACACACACACAGACAGACCTGTACTCAGTACATTATGTATACTGTGTATTACAGTACACAGTCTTGATGCCTATTACAGTGACAGTAATGATCATAAATGTCCAGAAAAGCTATTTTAAAACATGAATGCAAATTAGGATCTTAATATACATTACTCTGGAGTGTGTGTATGTGTGTGTGTGTGTCTTACGGCAAATGCGTGGTCAGCACTGCCACTCAGCGTGGTGTCGTCAGGACTGTCTACTGGGGTCTGTCTGGTGAAACGACTGTCAAACTGACTCACATCTTCATCTGATTGCTGAGAGAGAGAGAGAGAGAGAAAGAGAGAGATAGAGAGAGATTTTTCTCGAGTGCAACTAAAAATAAAAGATTTTATTCAAAATATATTGGACTTTGTCCATGCAATGCATACTGTAGGTGCTATTTTAAAATTAATATCCAAAATAAAAAACACTGAAGACAACAAGTGTTTGTCTCCAGAAGGATGATACAGCTATTAGTATAAAACCAAAGTAGTGGAGAAAAGGACAAATAAAAGGACAGTACCAGTGAAGGCCTGTAAGGCGGCTCCACGCGCTTTTTCAGTAGGTCGTCCCAGTTAATGTTCCGGAAGAAAGGATGCTTCTATAAAAGGAAAGTAAAAAACAAAAATCTCTCTAAGGCATGTACACGTGTATACAAACAGCATATTATTATGGAGAGGACCTTGCTTGATGCATGTTTTAAGTAAATATATTCACTTTTTACCTGTATATCTGCACAGTCTTTTTTACCTGAGCCCAGTCTTTGAGATGGGTTCTTCTTCAAAAGCTGTGGAGAAGACAGTAGACAGCAGTGATGAAACAAAAAGGTAAATAAAACTCCTTGCAAAAATAGGTAACTTTTTAACGCAGTGCAATATCCAGAGTGAAAATGAGCCCCCTGGTGGTCTTACCTTTTTAACTAAGTCTCTAGCGTCTGGTGTAAAATACTGAGGAAGGCTGAGCTTACACTTGAGGATTTTATCTATGGTCTTCTTCCTGTTTTCTGCTGTGAATGGGGGCTGAAAATGAAAAGAGATTTAAAATATAAAACATATTTTCAAAAACAACAACAACAAAATGGAGAAAAATAAAAAGGGCCATAAATGTGTGCTGATATTTTCCTGCTGAGAGAAACATAATCTGTGGAATTTTTTGATGGAGAGAGTTGTGCTGAGACAGCATAGCCTTGTGTGGTTCAGATTCATGTATCTTCATCATCTTGCTATTTTCATTTGTAAGTTGATGAATGAATTCTCGTGTGTGGGTACATTTTTGCCATGAGTACTTTTTTATTTTTGTAAATGCAGGCTTTTTTTAACATTTAAATTTAATGTAATCTTAATTATATAGCAATACATTATTAATACCTCAGTCTAATCCAATAAATTATTAATATTACGTCAGATAATATCAGAATATTTTGGGGTTCTATCTAATGTCTCTATATTCCTTACCGAGCCGGTCATCATATCGTACATAAGTGCTCCCAGACTCCACCAGTCCACTGCTCTGTTGTGTCCTGAACGGGTCAGAATCTCTGGAGCCCTGAGACATGTATAAGAACAACACTTGTTCTAATCACTTGTGCTAATCAACACTTGTTTACAATTTTGTGTTTGACATTTTGCTTTATTTTTATTTTTATGTATATTTATATACCATTTATAGGAGCATAATAGAGATATCAATCATTTTCTCCTTTAATTTTTCCTCATGATATCAAACATCCATTTTTATTGACACCTAGTAAACATGACTGTCATATGTCATGATCATGCCCTACAAAGCAGGATGTTTCTTAATCTCACTTGAGTTGCACATAAAGGAAATAAATGATCATTTACATGAAAATTGTTTGCTGTTTTTTCGTGGTAAAATGGATTGCTCCTTTAAGTTGCACCTAAAGATTAAGAATGAATTACAATCCCTACATTATCAGAAAAAAAGAAAAATAATTTCAATGTAAACCATGGTCATTTAGGTGCAAATAAAACTAAATTTGAAAAAAATTAATTTGATAAAAAATTAAACTAAATTTGATATATTAAGTATCTTGTGGCCAAAACCAACTACTGCAATCTGTGAAGCTTCATTTAAATTTCGAAGACAGTATAAGGTCTTATACATGAAGTGATGCTTCAAGTTTTCTTCTGTAAAATCAGAGTAACTCACATGTACTCTATAGTGCCGCAGAACGTGTGTGTGACCGTGCCGTCGTGGATGGATTCCTTACACAGGCCAAAGTCAGTGAGCTTAATGTGGCCTTAAAAAAAGAAGAGATAGGGTGTCAGTTTAAAATAGAGCAGGGACATTGTGTATGCAGTTTATGGATATAAATATCATTCAGGTAATGACAACACCATGACTGATTAAGTGCATGAACCCAATCACTGGTTGTCACATAAAATTAATTTAAAATATTTATTTAAATATTGCTGCCTTGTGTCTACAAAACAGTGAAATTGCAGAAGGAAAAACATTCATTATTATCAATGTAAGTTACTGCAAACAGATCATATTCAGTCGTTTTGGATGTTATCATTGTGAAATTCTGACAGACTATAAACAACATTTTTCAAATGTTAAAACACAGTTCCCATTTTCTACATAGATCAGAAATATCCCTTTTTTACGCTGCAATCTATATTTGCAAGAATAAAAGGGTGACTGGTTTAGCATGATTGAATGCTTTTGTTCTGAAGACTATTAGGCTCTCCAGTCTTGAGCTTTGGCAACACAAAACGTTTATTATTCATAAGGTTCAGTATTTGTAACACAAACACACACCTTCATGATTGAGCATGATGTTCTCAGGCTTCAGGTCCCTGTAGATGATCCCATTGGAGTGGAGATGTCCCAATGCTAATGTTATCTCACCCAGATAAAAGCTGTCAAGTAAAAGACCACATAATGTTCATTACTGCTCTAGAGGCCATTAATAAAGCAATGGTTAATGTCTGATAAAGAAATAACCATGGTCTTATAATCACAGGATAAAATGTAAAATATCATTGGCCAATCCATTAGAGCTTCACATAGGGCCAACCATAATCTCTTCCTACCGGCAGCCACAAAATTTTGGTTGTTGAATCCTACCCCTCAACACTAAGGCTGTTGTGGCCATTTATGATCCAGTCAGCAACCAGCTACATCTAGCAATATTTAATGTTATTCTACACCTACCCAATAGGGATGCTGTGGCCGTTTATGATCCAGTCAGCACCCAGCTATCCTTAACTATGGTTATTCACTGAGCCCAGCACCTGAGTACCCAAACCACCCACTGCATCATCTGTGTTTTGCTGAATTAAGCCCATGACACCTCTAGAAGGCTCAACAGTGAAGTCTGGCGTCCCAGACCCAACCCACTCCAAGCCAGCCTTACAGTCCTACCTTACTTCTTTACCATCAATAACCATAAATTCACACTGACCTCCCTGGTGACTAAGGCTGCCCCACTGGCACCATTAATGTATGGTCAGTGCCACCAGTTCCATGTGAACTTTACATGCTACATCACCAACAACCACAATAGCACCTCTACAGTGTATTTCCCCAAGTAATCTGTGATCTCCTTATCCACAAACACTGACTAGACCTTTCAGCTTTTTCAGCTTAGCTTCCAGCCCCTAATGCCGCACAAGCAAGGATGTGACAGACATGGCAACAGATCCCCTAACACCCATCTCCACTGGTCTTACATGTGCCTGCCACCTGCGTTCCCTCATCTCAGCCACCAAGTCAGCGTTTGCTGTCCAACAAACATGCTAAAAGCCTTAGCCACTTGATTATGTCTCCATGTATACCGGTCCTGTGACAAAACTAACCTTCAGCGTTCCAACTCCTGTACATAATCCACAACTAGTGTCTTCCCCTACCCACTGTCCAAGATTTTGCAGTGATGGAAGCATATCGTAAATTGCTCTCAGCTAAAACTTAATACGACTTGCCTCCATCGCACACAACTCTTGCACAGAAATCTTCCTCTTCTCTAGATTCTCCCATTGAGTGTTTTGCCTGTGATGCTGCTGTTCCTGCTTGCGAATAAAACTAGTCTTCATTTGCCTTGTCTCTGGTGATGTGGCCTTACTAAAAGCTTCCCACGAATCACCTGACCCAAGGCCTTCTATTTCACATTGTACTTGGCCAATCCTTTGGCCCTTAATTCTAATGAGGTCCTGGCTACCTGCATGGCCACTTTCAGATTCAACTTCCTTCTTGCTTACGTGACTGGCACTGCTGCTTTTACCACTGCATACTTCGATCTTGACAAAATCATCTCCCGACTCACTATTGCACATTTAAATTCAACTAAACTTGTGAGTGGTAACTCCAGTACCCCCCCTCCCCTAGCCACTTCCTTATGGCCTTGTTCAAAACCCTTTCCGTCCTCTCTACTTCTGTGATTGAAACATCATAAACTGTCAATAGCCATCTAATACAAGGCAGTAAGCCAAACTGCACACCACCATTTCAACATCTCTGGCAAACATGAACTATCAATAGTACAAACAACCAGTTCAGCTTTTAGACCCACAACTTGGTCAGTATCATTTAGTGCTGCACTATACCATCTACCTAAACTCTTCACTGTATTAGACAACAAACTCTAGCCACAGGATCAAATCCATCCTGGCTGCCACCTGATGTGAATGAAATAAAACATAATATAACTGTAAAAGAAAGACTTGAAACCTTTTGCCCACTCCCACAATTAGAACTAGAGAAGATTATCACCTCCGCAAACTGTACAACTTGCACACTTGATGCAATTCCCACAAAGTTGCTCAAAGAAGTACTACCAGCTATTATTGATCCTCTTTTAACTATAGTAAACTCATCGCTTAGTCTGGGCCATGTACCCAAAGCTTTTAAACTAGCAGTTATTAAACCTATGATCAAGAAACCAAATCTTGATGCTAGTACACTGTCTAATTACAGGCCTATTTCTAATTTGCCATTTCTGTCTAAGATCTTAGAAAAAGCTGTGGCCCAACAACTTAGTTCATATCTACATAAGAATCATATATATGAAAAATTCCAATCTGGATTCAGGCAACATCATAGTACAGAGACAGCTCTAGTCAAGATAACAAATGATCTTCTTCTTGCCTCTGATCAAGGCCACGTATCCCTGTTGGTGCTTCTTGACCTAAGCGCAGCCTTCGATACAATAGACCACAATATTCTCATAGAAAGGTTAGAAAACATGGTTGGAATCACAGGGACAGCCCTATTATGGTTCAAATCTTACTTAACGGAACGTTATCAATTCGTAAAAGTAAACAATCTAAATTCAAATTATTCTAAAGTAAGATTTGGAATTCCACAAGGCTCTATTTTAGGACCATTATTATTTACATTATACATGTTACCGCTAGGCACAGTTATAAGAAACCATGACATTAACTTTCACTGTTACGCAGACGACACACAATTGTATATTTCAGCCAAGCCCGATGACAAACACAGATTAAAGAAAATAGAGGACTGTGTAAAAGACGTGAAAGGCTGGATGTTGCGTAACTTCCTCCTTCTAAACAGCAACAAAACAGAGGTCCTGCTTTTGGGTCCCAAAGTGACAAGAAATAAATTATCAGACTTAATTTTAAATCTAGCTAACTTTCCAGTTAAACCTGGTTCAGCAGCAAAAAATCTTGGTGTCATAATTGACCCGGATTTATCATTTGATCAACACATAGGTAGTATCACTAGGACAGCTTTTTTACATCTTCGCAATATTGCTAAGATTAGAAATGCCTTATCCCTCCAGGACGCAGAAACATTAGTACATGCCTTTATTACTTCAAGGCTTGACTACTGTAACGCACTACTGTCAGGATGCACCAGCAGCAATTTAAGAAAACTTCAACTAGTTCAAAATGCTGCAGCTAGGGTCCTCACTAAAACTAGAAAATTTGAACATATCAGCCCAGTTTTATCATCACTTCATTGGCTGCCTGTTAAATTCCGCATTGACTACAAAATTTTGTTATTAACATATAAAGCTCTACATGGGCTTGCTCCTGAATATCTTCAAGATACAATTTCCTATTATGAGCCTCCACGTTCACTCAGATCACAGAATACTGGATTTTTAAATGTTCCCAGAATTCAGAAGGCCTCAGCTGGGGGAAGAGCCTTTTCTTATAAAGCCCCCCAACTCTGGAATGATCTTCCAAAAAATGTTCGGGACTCAGACACAGTCGCAATCTTCAAATGTAGGCTAAAAACTCATTTGTTTAGTTTATCATTTGGTAGCTAATGTTCCCCCATAGATAAAGGCGGCAGATCCGGGGGGTCCATGGACACAGGGAATTATAGTATACTGAGACGCTGGTGCTGTCGTCCCGCCGCTTCTCGCGATCACTCAGGTTTGTTGACGGTGGAGCGGAGGGATGCCAGTGTTTCAGGATGCTCCCGTGTCTGTGTGTCCTCCTGGTTCTCTCCTTTTAGTTAATGCTGTCATAGTCAGATCTGCCGGAGTCATTAGCCACACTCTGGAAATTTTCATATTTTCTACTTTACAAACACAAAACAGTTCAAAACTAATTCCATCCCTTTACATCTTTCCGAGTAAACAACTGCCCACCTGTCTGTCTGGACACTGATGGATGACTGTCGAGATCCTCCTCCATGCTTCAGACCAGCTGCCCACGCTTCCAGCAACCACCAAGTGCCTTGAAGCTGTCCCTACACTGAAGTTCTCATGGACTACTAACTATCATCACCAGTAGATTGACCAGAGGAGGATGGGTCACCCCTTGTGAGCCTTGGTTCCTCCCAAGGTTTCTTCCTCAGCTGGGGGAGTTTTTCCTTGCCACTGTCGCCCCTGGCTTGCTCACTTGAGGGTTTTACATTTGTCTTTACATTTCATGTCAAATCTTGTCTTACTGGAATTCTGTGAAGCTGCTTTGTGACAACATCAGTTGTGAAAAGCGCTATATAAATAAATTTGATTTGATTTGATTCACTGGTCTCTAAAGTACTGTAACAATCATTTCTCCTTCCATCCAAAAATTGTAGACTTCTAGATTTGCTTGGTTTAACTTTCAGCCTAGCCAACCTTAGATTATCGTTTAACTTCTCTAGCAACCGCATTGTGCAAGGCACGGTAGTCATTAGCATCATCATGTCATCCATGTAAGCCCTAATTGTGGGGAACCGTACATGCAAGTACCAGCATGCAAACACTCTCCATCTACGACCAACATAGAGGCCATAATTCCTACCGCCTTTGCCATTGTAAATGCAAATGGTGAAAGCATACATCCAGCCATTATACCCATTTCTAATAGCTACCATGATGTAACAAATTCCCCTGTACTAAAGCAAAACTATATATACTTAAAGTATGCTTTAACCAGCCTAGTAACCTTATCTGGCGCCTGGAAGAATTCAAAAGCTTTCCACATAATTATGTGGCACTGAGCCAAATGAATTAGCTCAATCTAAGAAAACAACATGTAAATCTCTAGCCTCTTTCTTTGCTGTCTGAATCTGATGCCAGATCATGCTGCTATGTTCCAAACATCCTGCAAAACCACAAAACCCTGCCTTTTGCACTGATCTATCAAGTAATAAGCAAGTCTTATGCTATTACACTAAAGAAAATCTAGTGTCAATGCAAGTAAATTAGACCCTAAAAAGCAAATGTTTTTAATTGCTATTCATTACTTTATCACTATGCCTTAAGAATTTAACATTAAAAGTGTATAGTGCTGCAAGCCAATAGTTAAACTGAAACAAATGTTAGTAAAAGGACATAAAACATTTCTTACTTTGGTCTTTAGATTTTACATTCAAAATCATATTTCAGATACCATGGATCTCTATTCACATTCCCTTATTTTCCATATTCTTAGGGAATTTCTTACCAGGCCGTGTCTTCCATGAAGATCCCCTCCTTCTCCAGTTGCATAAACAGCTCTCCACCTGTTTGAAAGAGGGCCAAAAATATTCTCACAGTCTCTCAGGGACAGGGTAAAGACAAGAAAGATCACACAAAAATACAACCACTAGTACCATAGCTAAAAACAAGAAAAGTATCACTATTACCAGTTACCTTCTAAGGTAACAAATGTGAACAAATCTATTATCTACCACTTAATAATAATTCTAAAGTCTAATGTTGTGTCTAATCTTACACACATGGCTTTCCACACAGGATTAATATGAATGTAGAATCAAATGTTTTGAATAAAAGAGATGGGAGGGGGGGGGGGCAAAATAAAAAACCCTGTCCAGATCTTGGTAACAGGACACTGCTCCTTACTATAATTAATGGATAAGCAAAGCCTGCAGTAAACACTCACCACTAAGACACTCCAGTATGAGGTAGAGTTTGCCCCCTGTCTGGAAGGCATACCACAAATCCACAATGAAGGGATGACGAACGGTTTCCAAAATCTCTCGCTCCGCACGAGTGTGTGCTGTGTCTTTAGCATTGCATACTATTTTGGCCTGTGTGTATAATATGAGAGAGAGAGAGAGAGAGAGAGAGAGAGAGAGAGAGACTATCATTACCATTACATTTTGCCAAATTTATAGAGTTGGCACCTTACTTAAAAAAAAAAAAAAAAAAAAAAGTGTTCTCCACTGTTGCATGGTGTTAATATAAAGCATAGTGATGATCACAGATTGAACACTAGCAAATAAATGTCAATAGATAAAGCAAATGTAAACAAATGAAAAGATACTTACTTTTTTCAAAACTTTCATGGCAAATATTTTACCCGTCTGACTCCCCTGCACTTTCCGAACCTGGAAGACCTGAAGAAGGGTCACAAAATGTTGTTTAGCAAGTGTATGATTCGCCCTGTAGCATGGATTTTATATCAAGCCAAAATGGCAATAGCAGTATAAGTTATTCATTATCTGAGAAGACATCTGTCAAAGATTTTGTGCTTCTTTGGTTCCTGAACAACAGAATAATCAACCCACTTCAAGATTGAAATATGGAGGTTTTATTAATATCCCTGAAGATTTCAATCAAAGCAAGTACTGAAAATTGTATAATTTATAGTAATATTCTGTTAAATATATGTCTGGGATTTTTTAGTAACTTGCAATTAATATCTACTTTTTTCCAACTTTGACTGGATAGTAAATATGAGTCTGACAATGTGTAATACATGCACACTTAAAACACCTAGATACAACAAAGCTGTTTAATATTGAACCACAAGAAAGATGTTATCTTGTTTTGATCACACACAAACCTTGCCATAGCCTCCTTTCCCCAACACAGTGAGTAACTCAAAGCAGTCTGGTCCTATTCGTTCACTGTCTCTGTTCACACTCTCACTTGTAAGCTCCACCTCCTCAGTCTCTGAACTAATAAAGAGATATTTGAGATTGATTCATATTCATATCTATTTAGTTATATTCTCTCTTAGTGCTCATTTCTTCTAACCATTTATGCATAACGAAGATAAAACATCAGACTTTAAATAATGAATACATACGGTTCTATTTCTGCAGCTGTAAAATTACAAACTTCATCCTGTGGGAAAACAAAAGAATCATTTAAAACTACATTTGTGCAGTTAAACTTATTCAAAATCTATCTTTCTCTCAATGTGAATACACCAAAGTACATATGAAGTTGGCTAATTATGCAACATTTGCAACTTAAACAGATGTGCTATTATATTCCGGCACCTAGGAGCCAGAATGTAACCTTTGCCCTATTTAAGGAGGAGTGGAAATTTCAAATACAAAACATTGGTGCTGGAATGTTTTTATTATTATTATTAAAGCCTCACTCTTGTCCTCTCTCTATCCACAATTTTCTCTCACCTCTCCATCGCTCACATCCTCTGACTCCAAGTCAATGTCGAACACCCCCGCCATCCTATAAATACACAGAGGAGTTAGGAAAGGCAGTGTTCAGCTGCTCAGACCTGGAGCTTTTAAAACACTTTTGCTGGCATTTATTGGCCTAGGACTAGGGAGAGACTAACATATGAAACTACACCTGACAGAAATTCAGTTTTGGAGGTGTCATATAAAAACACATATATACACATTACATGCTTATGTACTACTTTTACTATATTTAAATGTTAATGCAACATGTTTAAATGTTTGAATATATGGGTCTGTATATACAAAAATACCTTTTAATAACAAATGTGTATTTAATATTTATATATTAAGTATGGAATATTCCACTCCTGGGAGTTTAAGTTTAAACCATAAACTATCCGCTTCACCCAGTTTCATTATACAGGGTCATGATCTTTACACAGTGTCTGAGTCAGCCTGTGACCAACTGGGACATTTAAAAAAAATAAATAAATAAAAAAATAAAAAAGAAACAGAAAAGACAGTTCACACAATTTCCCGGTAACCCAAATATCAAAGAGACAAGTCACATTCAGTTTCTGAAATTAGCTTCTTTAGTATAGCACTGGATCTATAATGCTAGTGTAACAGCTATGTTCATTTTTATAGAAAAAAATATAGCACAGAGTGTTAGAAAAGATTTTAAGCAAGTCTGTTTGAGTTCATTTAACATCCCAAGGCAAGAGGGTGAAGATTTTGGCATGTTTTCACAATGTTAATTGATGATCAGCTTCCATTTCTTGTTAGCTACAGTCGCTAAACACCATACAACCGCAAACATGTTTTGGCTGCACAAGTGTGTTTGGGATGAAATAACTGTGTACATTTGATTTTATGCCAAGCTATTAGTTTCAATGAACCACGAATCTGATATCATATGTTCATGTTACTACTAGCGCACTGACACTGAAACACTATATAGGCAAAGGTATTTGGACACCAGCTTAGCTTCTACCTCTCTGATAAGGCTTTACACTAGATGTTCGAACATTTCTGTGAAGATTTGACTGCAGTCGTTCAAAAGAACATTAGTTAATTCAGGTTCTGACATTGGATGTTTCACTCTAGGTCCCAGATAGTGCTTTATGCCACATTTTAGCTTTTCTTTTTTAGTCACCAAATTTTTTTTATGGTCATTTCATTGTATTTCGCTGGTGTCCTTCTGTGTGATGGGGTCACACCACTGACTTTATAAGTAAAAATAAATAAGTGCATTCTGCGAGATGCTTGTGTATTAATAAGTTCCAAGGATGTTCTAGAAGCGACTCAGTACTTACGTTGTTTGAGCTGCTACTTTTATATTTTACTTAAGTACATTTTCAGGAAGTTATGATGATTATTGCAGGAAACATTCATTTTGTTTGAGACTAAATTTAGGCTTTACCTCCCTCTGCCCATGGTTGAGTAGAAGTGTGCTTAAATAGAACTAGGAGCTAAAGTAATGTAGAACCACACTGTGAGGCTATTCCAGGAGAAACACTGACTCATATGTTTAGGGTACAATAAACTGTGTTCATGGCAATGTGCTTGGAGCTTTTGTTGCAGGGAGGGCATTGTCACGAACACCATGAATTTGTATTGTATGCTAAAGCAATGGGTCAAAAGCCCCAGCAGAGAACACCTGGCAAATGTGCAGTTTCACTACCCACAAAAAGCTCACAGAATATGAGATTATCTAATATCCAGCATATTTTAACATCACTCTGGCAAGTCATACAAGTTTCCAATTCATTATAATTGCTGTTATTGTTAATTGCAGGTTAATGTATTTGTTGTTTTAATGCACTCCTCTGCTACTTAAGTATTGTTGTTATATTTTTGTTTATGCTGTCTTTTATTACTGACAATACCATTAAAGTTATTTTTATTGCAAAGCACTCTGAATTATAATAAGTACTCTATGAATACATACTTCTCTAAATAAAAATATGTTAAACCGCCTTCTACACATGATAAAAAATAAATGTGAAATTACCTGCACATTTAAAAAATTTTTTTCATTTCAATAGGGATATTGGAGGAAAAGAATACCATGCCATAGCTTTTGTGGGGTTTTTATTTTATGAACAAACAAACAGTCAATAGAAATGTGCTAAATCTCTTTGGAAGATTTTCTTTTTGACATTTCAAAGATAACCAAAACAAGTTATTTGACTAGGAGTGGCAAAGTTTTTGAATGGGTGTGTCCATCAGACGCGTGTATGTAAGATTCTAACAAGGATTAGCAAGATAATACAGTTAAAAGATCCAACTACATCCAATTACATCCAACTATATCCAATAATGAACGAATGATAGCTAACAGATGAAATGATAAAATTAAAACATAAACTGTCATAAATAACAAATGTTCAGTCAATCTGACTTAAGTGTTGAGTCATAGACTTTAATATCAGTCAGCTGAACAGTTCCAGACAAACCGGACAGTCCAGTACATTTGTTATTAACCTTTGCCAGCTGATAATCCATTTCTTTTTTCATTTTGTCTCAGTGGTGATACACAGTCCTCATGATCTTTATGGAGAGCAACAGTGTTTCTGTTAAATGCGACATATTCAGAGATAACAGTAAATGGAATTTCAACTTTAAAGCCTCATAATATCAAAGCCATGTATTTTTTATATAATAATAATAATAATAATAATACAAATGTTTTTAAAAGTTTTTCCTGTTTATTTTAAGGTTCCTCCATCTATTTGCCTTCCTAGGCTACACTCTAAAAGAGAGTTACAAAGTCAAGATAAAAGCTAATTGATTTAACTTTGGTAATGAATATAAATTAATTGTGTTGGGTGAATACAAGTAAGGTTTTGTGTGTGTGTGTGTGTCTGTGCAATTTGCTTGACATAAACATTCTGTGTGTCCTCCCCTGCCCGTGTTTCATTATCTGACTATTGCAGGGACTGATAATACACACAGTAATGAGAATTAAAGGAAAAAATGACTTTCATAATACACGTAAATGTTTGTGACCCTACAGTACCTTCTCTCCAGAGCATAAACATTACAGTGTTGTTTAAGTAATGTCAAGCTTCACAAAACCAAACTGCACTGCATCACTTTACAAAATGACTAACCTTTTAAAGGGATAATGAAAGGTTATAGTCTAGGTTATGTTTTTTGTTTCTAGTGGTGTAATTATGAAGATCATCAGGACTGAATTAAAAAAAAACAAAAGACTCTTAATGTACTTTTTAAAGTTTCGATTCCCTGGGACACTAAATATATGAGAATATGTGTGTTTATGTATGTGGTTAAATGCCTAGGTGTATGTGTGTATATTTTATGTAAGCTGGATTTCAAAAATCTGTACATGAATATGCAATACGTTTTTGTATTTATTAATAAAGTTTATACAAAAAAGCACTGAAATCATTTATAAGCAGTTACAAGTAACCTGTTGCTTGACAAACAGTGAGCTCATATTGACCTCTACCCTCGACGTTCTGAGCAAGCCTCTTTAGATATCACAGATCAGTACTATGCATATGAAATGTCTGCTCATTTATTTAATGAATAACCATTAATAAACCGAAATTAAACTCGTTACAAACACTTTCCAATAGTACTCCCACATAACACACGATGAAGGCAGTTTTGTGGATATTTGCAAGCTCTGTATACAACAACAAAATATCAAAATATTTAAATGGCCATGCCTGTGTTTAAAAAACTGCAGAACGGCCCTAAAATAATTTATAAGCCTCATTTTCCGAACTGAATGGATGAATATAAACTATAGAGGTAAAACGGGGACTATATAAAACATCAACTAGATGTTAAGAGGTTTTAGGCTACGTTTACACTAACGTTAGACGTTGATGTAACATTAAATTATTGTAAAATAATATTAAGTAATCTTGAGGTCTTGGTCTTTGACCAAGGACCGAGTTAACGTTGCGCTCTGTGCTTCAGCTATGATACAAAGCTGAATAAAACCAGCTGGCAGTAGATTAAAATCACATCTCCAGGATTCTGAAACCAGCAGAAAATATCTCCTTCATTTCAGCTGTTCCGTGTTCATTTTGTATTGGCTTGTTTACTTACTTGGACCGTCATCCGTGTCCCAAACCCACTCCTGCTTCCTCCTCACACGGAGTGTGAACCCAGAGCCCGGTGACAAGATCGGTATCGGTGTAAATCAGGCGTAATCCTGAGGTAAATGCCCGTACAAGAGGTAAGAGTTGACTCAGACCGCACTCCTTCATCTACCTGCAGCTCTCAGAACAGCGCGCACACTCCGCTCTGACGTCACCCAGAGGCGACAAGCGAATGAGAGGGCGGGAATTACAAAAATAACAACAACATCAATAATAATAATAATAATAATAATAATAACCACTAAAACAACTGCTAAAAAACAATAACAGACAAAACAATAGCACAATAATAATAATAATAATAATAATAATAATAATAATAATAACAACAACAACAACAACAACAGCAGGGGAACTTCATCATCAAGGATAATAATAAATATAATTAACTACAAATCCATAATAACTATCAAATATAATTAAAAAAACAAAATTATAATAAGTGAACATATGTAAAAATAAGAATAACTACAACAATAAACAGAACAGCAAAAACAGAATAAATTATAAAAACTGCAACTACGATTACACCAGGACAAAATAATCTATATTTACATTTAATGGATTTAGCAGACTCTTGTATCTAGAGGTACTTACAAAATTGTTTGCTGTCTACTCTTTGGCTAAAAACAGAAAATAATTTGCATAAATTTGAAACCTTAAGCTTAGATGCTGACAAATACAAAATCAATATATGGTTTCCAATAGACAAACAATGCTCACATTTTGCCTGAATGTCAAATCAAGTAAGATCTGACTACAAATGTAAGCATTTAATAAATGCAAGATAAGTGCTGATTAAAGTACTCTTGAAAAAGATTGGTTATTGTCTGAAGACTCTAGGTGATCCTGCCGTTCAGACACTCAGTGGAAATTCATTCCATCCCTTATGCACCAGGACCAGGTGTCTTTTATGTATCAAGACTGTCATCCAAGAAGAGATGTCAGTGAGGCCAATTAGGACAATTAGAGGAGGATGTGAAGACCTCTAAGGCCACCTAGTGGTCCAACACGTTCTTGCCCACCTTTGAATCATTTGTAGGTCCAGACATGCCAAAATGAAAAATAAATGAAATAGTAATAAATAAATTAATTAATGAACCAATTACAGCAATTAAATTATGTATGTATTGATAATTTTATTTATACACAGTTTTATACTGACAGTGTATATTTCTCAATTTGTTTATTTCTTATTTACTATTCTAAATCATGCCTATATGAAGTTTTTCTTTATAAATATTTTTAAATATTGTTTGATTTTTTTTACCATTTTATTTATTTATTCATTAATTAATTCATATCTGCTCTTCGTTGTTCATATGACACTGTAATCATACCTTAGAGTCTAGAGCTTACTCAAAACTGAGGAGTGTTTTTGACCTCAGTCAACAGTCCATGAGACCTACTGCAGTCAGAGAGACTAGCTGACTGTTTAGACAATACATTTTAATCAGCTTTAGATAGTGTAGAACCACTTAAATGCAAAAAGTTATGACCGAAAGATAATTGTTCTGTGGTATGGCGAACAGCCTGCCTAAAACAAACTGTAAAGAAATTAGAGCAGAAATGGTGCTGGACTAAATTAGAGTTATTTCACTGTGCCTGGAAAGATGGCCTGATTGAATATAGAAGGGTTTTTATTTATTCCATCCAACCATCCATTATCTGTAACCGCTTATCCAATTCAGGGTCACGGTGGGTCCAGGGCCTACCTGGAATCATTGGGTGCAAGGCAGGATTACACCCTGGAGGGGGCGCCAGTCCTTCACAGGGCAACACAGACACACACACACATTCACTCACACCTACGGACAATTTTGAGTCACCAATCCACCTACCAACGTGTGTTTTTGGACTGTGGAAACCCACGCGGACACGGGGAGAACACACCAACTCCTCACAGACAGTCACCCGGAGCGGGAATCGAACCCACAACCTCCAGGCCCCTGCGCCACCGTGTCACCCGCCCTCTGAAATTATCATAGCTAAATTATAATGACAATCACAACTAATTATAACTTAAGTAATTTCTATATTTTATGCACATACTGTGGTTTTTATTAACATTATGAAATGACACGTGAAAACAGCAAATATTTCTTCTCTCCTCATACTAGCATTACCCTTGCATTTCAAACTATGCTGCTTTATGTGTGCCAGGTGAATAAAACCACTTGGTCCCTGGAGCTGTGTGACTGTGACACTACCTGCTGCGCCACCGTGCCGCCCATGTATAATTTAGAACAGGATTAATCTGAAAAAAATATTTTTATAGACTTTTTTAAATAACAATGTCAAAAATATTATGTGTGTATTGTGTATTATCCAAATACATTTCTAACCTATTTCTAACCTGTCATTTATATTAAAGATATTAAAAGAAGACATGGCCCAACAACTTCACTCATATCTGCATAAAAATAATATATATGAAACATTTAAATCTGGTTTTAGGCAACACTAGCACTTTTAGCACTAAGATTTTTCTACAAATGACCTTCTTCATGCCTCTGATCAATGCTGTGTATCTTTGCTGATTTTACTTGACCCCAGGGCAGCATTTGATATAATAGAACATACTATTGTGCTAGAAAGAGTAAAGGGAATCACTATCATGGTTCAAATCGTACATTACAAATAGCTTTCAATTTGTAAAAGTAAATAATGTCCTTCTAACCACACAGAAAAACGAGATTTTGAATTCCACAAGGCTCCATTTTAGGATCTTTGCAAGCATGACATTACCTTTCACAGTTACAGCCAACCTCTGAACACTCATCATACTCAGCACCTGAACATTGAATTATAAATGGACTTGGATTAGTGACACTCGTATTCATGCTATTAGCACCATTATAATTATTAATGCCCCAGATTAATGCCACTACCTGTATTATTATTATTACTACTGCCTTAACCCCGTTATTTTCATCCGTCATATCAGTACTTTAATATAACTACACTATACCACAGTGATAGACTTAACTGGTGATACTTTTAATTTCTATCATTGAGATTGGAGGAGGATAGGTTCCCGTGTGAGTTTTGGTTTCTTCCTAGGTTTCTTCCTGCAGCCTCAAGGGAGTTTATCCTTGCCACTCTTGCTTATCTGGGACTTTCCAATTTACATTGTTATCTGTTCTGATACTAATTTTGTAAATCTGCTTTGTGACAATATTTGTTGTTAAGAGAACTATACAAATAAATTTTGATTTGGTTTGATAAATAAGTATAAATGAAACAAAAAAGAAACAATAAATACACTCTTTAGTTGTTTTTTCATTTGTAATTTTTTTTATGAATTTATTTTTTCATTTTATATATTTTTCATTCTGGACACATCTGGTCCTTCACAGAATAAGAATGAGAATCTTTATGTGCTGTAATATACAAGGAAATAAATCTAAGAAAAGACAAACTAGTTAAACATAAAATAGACTGTAAATGGGAGGATTAGTATGGAACAACCAAGTGGATATAAACATATGAATATTGAACTGAGCTTATATGTGTGTGTTTGTATGTGGTTGAGGGTATGTGGGTGTGTGAAATTTGGTTTGTAACATCTTTACAGGAAATATTTTTATTTGATAAAGTTATCAGATTTAAATGTGAAACACTTCCGTGCTGAATAGTGCAGTTCGCAAGTGGAAAAGTTCGTTTCTCGAGTCAATTTTCCCCATTTAAAATAATGGAAAATCAATTAATGCGTTCCAACCCACCACGAAAGTCACCCTTTTTTGCACTGATATATGTTAACAAAACTCTCAAATTAGTAAAAAAATACATGTAGCATTACTAAAAATAAAAAAGAAATACAGTGATAACAGTAATAATAAAGTTTTAAGTGGTTACATATCGCTACCTTGAAGACGTGACGAGTGGCCGGAGGAGTAACACAGGCACTGGCTGTATGACGGGAGGTGGGGGGTGGGTGGAATAACGGAGAGTAGGCGGTGAATGTGGGGAGACGAAGTGTAGATACGGCTTAACTTTCGATGTCTGCTATTTACACTAATGCTAAATTGCTAAAGCTACAATTTGCTAATCTTAAAAGCTCACTCGAGTCTGGGCGCTGGGAGACTCGCCGATTAGGGTCAGTGGCCATTTCCAGCCGCCGGCTCGGCGGAGGCTCGGGTTCGTTTCTAGAGTCATGGTTCGTTGGTGGAGGCAAAAAATATTCAAATGCCCGGTTCGTATCTTGGAAAGTTCGTTAGTAGAGGTTCCACTGTACAAAATAAATAAACAAATAAATAAATCTTTAAAAAAACATCAGCACCAGTTTATGAATTCTCATATTTTAAAAAAAAATCTAATTCGATGTAAATAAAAAATAAATAATTAAATAAAATATGCTTAGTGCTATTAATGCGGTTTGTAAAGTAACTCATGCTGTGGTTTGGTACAGAATATTATACATCACAATATCATTACAAAAATCACAACAGAGATCAAATATGTTGTTTATTGGAGATTAAATACCATGATGGAAACAAAACTGTATGTTTCCTAAGCCACTGCAGCTCGGAAGAACGGAGGCTTCTGGGAAATCCCTGCTTCTTTAACTGAATTTTGTTTTTGGATAGAAAACTGTTTTATCACAAACTGCTGAGCAATTTCCCCAACAACTGAGAAAACACCTATAAAGAAGTTTCTAGAAAAACACACGCTGTTTCAATCGATATGCGTGGCGGAAAATCCTGGGAAAGTGTGGGCAGGAGCATTAGCGAGGTCAGATATAGATTCTGAATGATTCATTCTGGATCACAAATGACAATCTATCTCATCCCAGATGTACTGAATGACTGTCCTTCAGTCCAGAGAACTCAGCTCCACACCCCTGTGCGCAGAGGCTTTATACCCCTTTAGCAAACACCTGGCACTGGGCATGGTGATATTGAGCTCACATGTAGCTACTCCAGATGTCAAGTTGCTATATGGTTTATTGCTTCTAAAAGGATACAGATTATGTGTGTGTCAAAACCAAAACCAGATTTTCTTATTTGGAAAAAACAGTTATTTTCTCAGTAACAGTTTCTTGCAACCTCCACTTCCTTTTAGACCCATGGAGTGGAGCTTCCTCATGAATAAAAAAGCCATTGTGAGAACATGGATAACATGTACTTTCCTGACATTTTGACCATTACATTACACATAAGAAGGGATATTTTCTGATTTACAGTATGTCATTAGAATACTACAGACTTCCACTTCTCAGCAACGACTGAGTGAAAGGGGGTTATAAACAATATGCAGAGCAACACATGAACTACAGTCTGTAAGTGTAGAAGTACAAAGTGCTCCTGTATGGTAAGTGGAGCTGAGAGAATGGAGAGTGAGCATAGAAACAAAAGATGGTAATGAATGTATTGCAAATTTATCTACACTGCCCATTACTGAATATACTGACATAGAAAAGGACAGCAGCCATTGTCCCAGTTCTTGTGGCTGAGCCAAAAGAAAAGTAAAAAAAAAAATGACCCCAAAAGTGGCCTCAAAAACTACTGGTAAGGTAGAACAAAAAACAGAGCAAAGCCTGTGGTTTCACATTAAAGTAAAAAGATGTTCCTGAGAGCAACTGTGAGGCACGAGAGAGATTTCACACCTGCTGCAAAAACATATCAGCTATCGGAGAACTGTAACCATGGTTTTTTTATATCTTTATGTGTTTTAAATCAACTATGCTCAGGCACGTCTCAACATTATGAATGGCTGGGCTCTAATCCCAATGTAAACTTTAATCCAGGTAGTTTTAGCATGAAAACAAAACACATGACTCACTTTCAGGATGGAAATAACGCTGACTGGAGCATATTGTGGTTTTACTTCCGTTTTAAATATGCTTTTATTCTTCTCGTGTAACAGCATCACACACACTGGACTCAGATCAAGAAAACACAATGCTGTTGTCTCCATTTTTTACCTGTGCTGGTGAGTTACAACTATTAAATTCATATTCAAAAAAAAAAAAAAAAACATAGGATAGTTTCATAGCAATGAACAATGACCATACATATAATAATTGTTGCTTTATATTCAGAATTTAATTAATTGTTGATAAAAGAAGGGTTCCAGAATTGTTCTTGGCTTCGACACTGAGCCCTCAGGAAAAAATCGAATTGGTATGGGCCTTTAAAGTGAGGTTATTTAGAGTTTCTTCAAGTGTTCTTTTTTATTACAAGATTGGAAACTTACTGTAAATGTATATACAGGACACAATACTTTAGAAAATTTGTTTCCAAAATGTCTTTTGCCTTTTTTTTTTAAACTTAGTTTTCTGCCCAATTTTATTCATTTCACAGATAGGACTCTAGCACATTGTTAGCAAACATATTGTTGGCAGCACATGCCTCGCCTAAGACTGTAGAAACAAATCACTTTCCCTTTTGTTTTTGAATTGCTGCTTAAAAACATAATGTCATTAAAAACTGCATTACACTTGTAGGAGACCAATTAACTGCCCAGTTTGGTTATATTAACTAACAGACCCTGCACTGATTATCATAATGATACAATACCTCACAATATGTATAAACAGTGTAGTTCTTGTAGACGTTGACCTCCTATTTTATAGGCAATTTGTCAGTGGAAAACAGCATGTGAGTACAAAAAGGGGTACCCATTTAGAATAAGACGTATTAAGCTATTATTATTATTAAAGTGTAACACTGAACTATTATTTGCCAAATAGTGAACCCAGATCCATCTACACTGTAAAGCCTCAGATCTTGCCGGATACTGAACTTACTTTTTCTTCTCCTTCAGTTGACATTATGCCTGTCAGCTTCAGCATATATTTGGTAATAGGTTTAACCATTTTAACATCAAGTTTAATAAATTTTCCCACAGACAAAACATCTTTTTAGGCACAGATGATAATGTGGTGTTCCTTATCATATGAAATGACTCAATTCAGGTCTTAGCTTATTTATTGCCTTGATATTTTCAATAAGTTCTGACACTTTTCTATCTCTGGGTTAAAATGCTTATTAATGACCATGTAATAAACAGATATTTAAACCAATAAAATCTCTTTATAACTGTAGGTTTACTTTAAAATGGTCCAAAAAGGTTATTTTCAAAGCTAATGGGGATAGGGTAGGATTGTAATCTGGCCATGATTAGTGACATAAGGCTTAAAGCACAACTATCAGCTTAAAACATGATTGTTTGAATGTGAGCATTAAGCAGCAAATTATCCAGACTTGGCTTGTTTCAGCAGCATCCAAAGTATAACTCAAAGATAGGGAGTGATGTAGTTAATTTTATGTCATCCTTTTCTCATTCTTTATCTCCTCAGCAGTAATCCTTGTTTTGCTCCTGGAGTCTTCAAAGGCCTTACAGGAGATCAGGGTTGAGTTGGGAGAAGAAGTGACGTTGAAGTGTAACATGTCCTACCACCATGAGATCCACTGGCTGAGGATGCATGAAGTGGCCCAGCCTGAAATTCTGATGATGACAGGACTGAAAAATGACGGCACTTTATCTGTCCAGTGGAATTCCAATGAAAGCCATTTTGAAGGCCAAATTGTTGAACGTTTAATCAGTCTAAAGATAGCCCACGTGTCAGAGAGTGACCTGGCTACTTACTTTTGTGCAGCTTCTACGTCAAAGCCTATGAAGTTTGGGGAGGGAATACATCTGCACAGTAAGTGTTAACATATCTTTTAATATATACTTAACCAGCAGTTATGTTGTATGCAATAGTTAATATGTATTCTGTTAACTATCTTTGCTTTCCTCATTCTTATTGAATGAGGACATACACTGTAAGATCAAGGGATTTTAATTGTTCTGAAATTATTAATCAGCGGCACGGTGGTGCAGCAGGTAGTGTCGCAGTCACACAGCTCCAGGGGCCTGGAGGTTGTGGGTTCGATTCCCGCTCCGGGTGACTCTCTGTGAGGTGTTGGTGTCTTGTACGCGTGGGTTTCCTCCGAGTGCTCCGGTTTCCTCCCACAGTCCAAAAACACACATTGGTAGGTGGATTGGTGACTCAAAAGTGTCCGTAGGTATGAGTGTGAATGTGTGTGTGTCTGTGTTGATCTGTGAAGGACTGGCGCCCCCTCCAGGGTGTATTCCCACCTTGCGCCCAATGATTCCAGGTAGGCTCTGGATCCCCTGCGACCCTGAACTGGATAAGCGGTTACAGATAATGAATGAATGAAATTATTAATGTTCAGTCCTTGCTGCAGTTACAGCTTTTCTTCTTCAAGGAAGAATATAGAGTAGATGTCAGAACATTGCTGTGAAGATTTGATGGCAGTCAGCCACATAAACATTAGTGAGGTCAGGTACTGATGCTGGATGATAAGTTCAAGATCACAGATTACCACTTCAACTCTTATAAAAAGGTGTTGTTTGGAGCCCTAGTGTTGGAAGGCTTTATACCATTCTAGCCAACACATGGCATTAGGCATACAAGTATCCATTCTAATCCTATGTATTTTGTCATTTTCAGCTGGAGAGACACAGCAGAAGTGTAAAGAAGGTAATGTACACAGCACAGTGTAATGACATATACAGCAGGGTTTCTCTGCCTTGCTCTGCCATCACATGGCTCACAGCATTTTATGTAAAATGTTTTATTTTTTTATTTTATCTTTTATTTCTAAAGTGCTGATGTTGAAAACCTGAAAATTAGGGCCTGAACAAATGCTTTAAAATATATCGCCCATTGCAGTGTAATAACAGAAACTAAAATGCAGACATCCCATTCTTCAAAAACTCACTTCAGGAAGGTAGGGTTTAAAAAAAACAACAACACAAAAAACAATAAAAACAAACAAATAAACAAAAATTTTAGCATTTTGCCAGATGTCTCCAGCCCATACCAGTCTGTGTCAGTGCATTTGTTGATTTAGCAAGACATCTGATTATATGTTTGCCATATGTAATACTTATCCACCTTGTTTAGTGAATTTCTTTAATCTTTAAACCAATTTTTAACTAAAATGCAGGAAATGTGACATTAATATATCATTTGAATGCAGTGGATAGAGTAAAGTAGCTTTTAAGCAACTGCATTTTAAGGCTGTGATTCACTTTTCTATGAAGAAGGTGCTTCACCCACAGATAACCCTCTAACAGCAGATTCATTTCAGTTTTACTGCAAACCAGCTATGCTTCTTGGCTTTGAACATGGTACAGAACAAAAGTTAATATCAGAAAACTTAAAATGGTATATCTTTCACACAAAATGGTTCTAAAACTGTAAAACACAAACAAACAATTAACTAATATTTCTCTTTATTGTTTTGGCTGTAAATCTAATGCATATGGGCCTTTAATCTCCTGAAGTTCTAACCAATGAGAAAGATTAAGTGCATGTTTTCACCTAGACTGCACTTAGAAACTGACCTGATTTCTTACAGAAATTATTAGTTAAAATCTTAAAAGGCCCCAAGCACATTTAAAAAATGAACTCAATTCTGCATAAAAGTCCCAAAACCTCACATTTTCAATAATAATAATCCAGCACTTCATCAATTAAGTGATCATTAAGTTAAGAGCAATGTCATCTACTGGTAATAACAAGTGCATATTTTTAGAATGCTTTCTCAAATTTCTAAGAATTTTTACTTTGTTGCGCAGTGCTGTTGTGAAACGCTGTTTCATGGGAATGTTTTGGGAAGTGATTTAGTTTCAAGGTTTTAACCATCACTCACATGTCATGTGCTGTAACCTGTTATGACTAATGCTTTCCTTTTTTACAGTAAGCTCACCTTCTACGTCATCAGAAACAGATGTTTCCAGCGGCGCTGATAGAATATTTCGCAACCACACAATCATCGCCAGTGCTTTGAGCTGTGGACTGATGCTCATGGTATTCACCCTCATTGTTGTTCATGTAATGACCAGCAGAAGAAGGGTGTCTGTTTAAAAAAAAAAAAAAAAAAAAAAAAAAAACATGTATAATATATGGCCGGCACGGTGGCGCAGCAGGTAGTGTCGCAGTCACACAGCTGTGTTCTCCCCGTGTCCGCGTGGGTTTCCTCCGGGTGCTCCGGTTTCCTCCCACAGTCCAAAAACACATGTTGGTAGGTGGATTGGCGACTCAAAAGTGTACGTAGGTGTGAGTGTGTGTGTGTGTTGCCCTGTGAAGGACAGGCGCCCCCTCCAGGGTGTATTCCTGCCTTGCGCCCAGTGATTCCAGGTAGGCTCTGGACCCACCGCGACCCTGAACTGGATAAGCGGTTACAGATAATGAATGAATGAATGATGTATATTTCTGTACATTTTTGTTTTTCATGTCATATATGAAAATGATTATCCTTGTATTATATTTTTATAAAAAAATAAATAAACAAACAATCAAAAGTTCAAGATAAAAGCCTGTACTGGATCTAAAATATACACTAGGTCAGGGGTCGGCAACCTTTACCACTCAGAGAGCCATTTGGACCCATTTCACACAGTAAAGAAAACACTGGGAGCAACAAAACCCTTTTTGAAATTTTAAATGAAATAACACTGCATATAACAGTTTTTTTTTTTTTTTGCCTTTGTCGCATAGTGTTTCTATGGTAATTACCCATACACTTATGATCGTGATATTGTCGCATAAAATGTGGAAAATATGCGACTATGTCACGAATTGCAGTCCCCTATATATGTGACTATATCACGAATAAGTAATTACTAGCAAATTCATAACAGGAAAAACCCCACAAGACCTGTTGTACTGGAAAAATTCCAACGAAACCATGACCATCACAACTCTGCCCTTTAAAACGAAATTCAGATCCTTAAACTTGGCCATTAGATGACTGTGAATGAGATAATTAGTGTTATTCATTTCATGTCAGTTATGGGTGTATGATGGGTGCTACATATGGGAAAACTACAGATAGATAGATAGATAGATAGATAGAGAGAGAGAGAGAGAGAGAGAGAGAGTCAAGAATAATCAACATATACATTGCAAAACATTCTGTGGTGTATATCACGTTTTAAAATAAAACGATAAATAATATTACAGGGTAAAATTCCATTCTATAGGAGAAAAAGACGACCCCCCCCCCCCGCCCTCACCGCGCTGCGTCCTTCCGCGAAGGATCCAATTACGTCATTCAACACGTTCCAGAAGTGTTACAGCTGTGTAAAATATGTCTGTTCCGCTGTTCCAGCGCATTATAAACACAATGCCTCATGGACATAGGTCTCTCTATATTCTCGGTAAGTTTTATCTAGCACTTATATTTCACACAGAAATGTATCAACAAATACTTAGGCTAAATGTGGTAGCAACATGATAAGCAGCATCAGATCTGTGAAGCTCAGTGCCGTTCGTGGGGCATGTTAGTGATGAAACTTTATTACTGGGATTTTTTTTTCCAGGATTAGATTATATGACACTTCACTTCACAACATAAACACGACAGCCAGTCACCACACCGGCTTAGGTAGACAGGAATGACTGTATTTAAGCGGTTTATAAAATAATTTCTATACCTAATAAACCACCAGATATCAGTTCAGTGTTTACCATGTACCTATTAAGTATGTTTTGTTTTTTAAGTAAATGGCAACCAAATCCCCATAATTTTTTTTTTAATGATGAGTCAAGGTTACTGCTTTATATAATGGCCATTTTTAATAAGAAGTCCACACAACCATCAGCTATCAATTCTGTGTTTTTCATACTATGTACCTACACAGCAAATGTGTTAAATCAACACCATTAGTGTTAACACTGAGAGGGATAAATTAATACACTAACAGTGGTAATTCAACACTAATAGTGTTGAATTAACACTGGTGAATTTGCTGTGTATGAAATATAAAGTGATTTACAGTTTTTGAATAAATATCCTCCAAAATCCCAACATTTTAAAAAGTTTTTTAATGATTGGTCAAGTTCCATGCTGCATTAAATTGTCATATCTAATAAGTAGTGTATGATCAGATATCAGTTCATTCAACATCCCAATAATTGTCCCTTGCTTTTAAAGATTATTAAAGTTTACTGCTTTATAAAATGGTCATATTGAATAAGTAGTCCATACAACCTACAGATAACAGTTCAGTGTTTATCATACTATGTATATGTGATTTTAAGTGATATTACTGTATAGTTCTAGAGTAAATATAATCCAAAATCCCAATATTCCATGCTGCATAAAATTGTCATAACTTAAGTACTCCATACAACCAACCAATATTAGTTCAGTGTTTTCCATTATATGTCTTCTTCTTTCGGCTGCTCCCTCTCATCAGGGCTCACCACAGCAGAGGAACCGCAATCCACACCATTGATCTGGCACAGTATTTACGCCGGATGCCCTCCCTGACGCAGTGTTTTCTATACTATGTACTATGAAATATGAAGCGATATTACTGTATAGTATTTGAATAAATGGCATCTCAAATTCCCCATAATTGTCCATTGTTTTTAAAGATGACTCAATATTACTGCTTTATAAAATGGGTATATTTTTAATAAGTAGATACAACCAACACATATCCGTTCAGTCTATAATATGGGGAATTTGGATGCCATTTATTCAAAAACTATACAGTAATATGACTTCATATTTCGTAGGTACATCATATGGCAAACACTGAACTAAGATCTGATGGTTGTATGGACTACATATTAGAAATTATTCATTCATTCATTATCTGTAACCGCTTATCCAGTTCAGGGTCACGGTGAGTCCAGAGCCTACCCGGAAACATTGGGCGCAAGGCAGGAACACACCCTGGAGGGGGCACCAGTCCTTCACAGGGCAACACACACACTCACTCATTCACACCTACGGACACTTTTGAGTCGCCAATCCACCTACCGACATGTGTTTTTGGACTGTGGGAGAAAACCAGAGCACCCAGAGGAAACCCACACAGACACAGGGAGAACACACACAGACAGTCACCCGGAGTGGGAATCGAACCCACAACCTCCAGGTCCCTGGAGCTGTGTGACTGCGACACTACCTGCTGTGCCACATTAGAAATGACCATTACAGAAAAAGAATGAATGAATGTGTGATAGAATGAAGAAGCACTGTATGAAGAAACAGCATTTTTTCAATAAAGAAGAATAACTGCTCATTTATACAGCATCAACCTGAACCTACTTCAGATAAACAGATTTTACATTCACGAAAAAATGTTCCATGTTTTCGAGAGGAAAATATCTTTGACACTAGCGCTGGACAATGATTAAATATCAGTATATATATATTGCAATATAAAATGTTTAAATAACAAAAATATGATTTTTAAACACATTTTCAAAATTTCAATCTGAATTATTTACATCATCTGTCACTGACTGATGGTCATTTCAGGACGCTGTCATCAGTTAATTGAAATAAATTATGAAGTTAGTTTAAAAATATTAATATTGACAAAGCTGAGAAGTTTAGGTTTGAGGTTGATATCATATATCTTGTTTGTTCTTGGCAGTTTGTCTGTGGCTTTGTCTGTGGAATTGTTCATATCGATATTGGAATTACATATTATTGACCGAAATTAAAAAATATAATTTAATATAGATATTGACTATATCATCCAGCCCTACTTAAAACTTATTGTAGATGAGAGTGTTATAAATCCTCACCTGGCACTGAGGTGTGATTGAATGTTCTCCAATATTTGATGCAAAACTAATCATCCAACCTTTACCTGACTTACCAGTCATTACCTGACCTGACTATAAGGTAAAAACATTCCCAAAAGAGAGGAAGCTGATGTGAAGATCAGCCTCTTTGTTAACACCACTGATATCAGAAGAAATGCTAAATGAGCAGAAGTTAACACATATTTGGCCATATGGTGTTTTTTCAGAAAAGTGTATTTCTTTTTTTGCTTGAAATGATTTAACACTGAATATATTTTTTTCCAGTTCTGCTTGTCTTCGCTTCAGTGACCCAGGCAGTTATAGTGCAACTTGGACTCAGTGCCAACATTTCCTGTAAACTGAACTGTTCCACAGTAATATGGTGGATTAAAGACACAAAAATATTTCAGATTTCTAAGATTTTTCAGTTTTCTGAAGGGACATGTACTGTTGCTCCGGAGTTTGAGGGCAGGATTGAATGCTCTGAAGAGAAAATCAGAAGTGGAGATGTTTCCATGACTATATCATCTGTTGTGTACAATGACCGAGGCTGGTACTACTGCTCGTGTGACGGGAAGGACCACTGTGACCAGAAAGTTGAAGTACTAGGTAATTTCTGACCTTAACTTTTCGAATGTACTGTACTTAGTGTCCAAAAATTTATAATAATAATAATCATCATTGTTATTTGTATAGTACCTATCATACATAAATGCAGTTCAAAGTACTATATACATATAAATCCTTAAAAAAAATGATAAAATATTAAATGTTAAACAATATAGATGCAATTAAAGTCCAGATTAAAAAAAAATATTGATAAATATTATTAAAAATAATTCAAGATTATTATACTCATACACAGGATAAAATATCCTAGGCTAATCCATTATAATAAATTGAACAGAAATTGACATGATAAATAAAAGCATTAGAAAATTCCTGAAATCTAGCACCTCAGATTTGCTTTTGCATGGATAGTTGCAATTAAAAGATGATTAAAAGAAAGATTAAAAAAAGATTATACTTGAATCTAGAGTTTTCCAGCACCCTAAATGAAGATCAGCACCTCTGTGCTGTTAATCAGTTATTGGCATACCCAGAGACTGGCGCCCCCTTCAGGGTGTGTTCCCGCCTAGTGCCCAGTGATTCCGGGTAGGCTCTGGACCCACCACGACCCTGAATTTAATAAATGGTTTCAGACATGAAGATGATGATGATGAATGTAATTCTTCCATGGATACAAAATTAATCCAGCCTGGAAAACCTGCTCTACAGGTCTGTTTCCTGGACAGTGTTTAAGCCTAGGCCTGGACAAAACAGGATTTTTTATGAGTTAGGTTTTCCACTGAAGGGAAATGTAGTACAAGCTTATTCAAGGTCCAAGAAATGACCAAGTGACCATTGCTGATCATGGGATTAAACAAACTGCATGAACATTTGAACACTTGATTTAGAAATAAGAGCACTGTAAAGTATATGCATTCACTAGGTAGAAAGACATACTCTGTATATGATTTTTATTTTAGAAATGGACATTGATGAAGCTTATGAAATTGATATATTTGATTACTGTTTTTACATTTCATTACAGTTCCCACTCCCTTAAATTTCTTTGTTGGAGCACAGGCTAAACTCCCATGCTTTGCTGAAACAGACAAAATGACAGACTTCTCCTCCACCTATATTCAGTGGGAAAAAGACAACAAGCTGGTGCTGAAATCTGAGAAAGGAGAGATTACATATGGTTCTGGATTTGAGCAGAGGGTCATGGTATCAACAGAAAGTTATAAAAAGGGTGACCTCTCTCTGATCTTCAACAATGTCAGATTCTCTGACTCTGGCTTGTTTAGATGCTCTCTAAAGGATGGAGAATACGGATACCCACATGCAGTTTCTCTGACTGTTGAAGGTAATTATTTGTTCGTTTTGTCTTTTTATACACTTTTTAAAATAACTTATGATGCTTAACACACTGCTGGTGGAAACCTGCAAGACCAGATGAATCTAAAACTGAAAGCTTCCAACTTAAATAGAAAAAATAACTGTAGTCAGTTTAGCCATGAGAACGCATTCACAGCTCTAGTCAGTAGAGCATTGTTCACACCTGGAAAAATTGGTCAAACACTCCAAGTGAATCCTGACCCTGCAGTGTGATTGGCTGAGAGACGTTCCAGGAGTGGCATTATTGCCCTATTCACTATATATTGCACTATTTTGGGGTGCCGCCATTTTGTAATATTTCAGTGCACTCAAATGATCCCACAATGCACTGCAAAAAAGTAGTATACAATACATGTACACTAGCAGATATCAGATTACCCATAATCCACTGCATTGTTTCGTGAAAACCCACATGAGGTAGTGTTTGAAATCTTTCATTACTCTTGAATTCAGTTCCGTATAACGGTACACAATTTAGTGAATAATATAGGGAATAGTAATTAGGGAGCCATTTCGGACACAGGAAAAGCTGTGAAGCCCTACTGGACAATTCACTCCACAAAATACATGTAACCTAGCAACAACACCAGCACTTACAAGAGAGCACTGGGGTGCCCAGACTTTTTCAACCAACGGTGAACAAGTGTTCTGATGAGTTGTGTTACAATAAATTCAGCTTGTGTAATGCACTGGAGAAAAACATATTTAATATGAAAAAAACATTTTGGGACTGAGCATGTGCAGAGCTGTAAAGCAGCACATTTCGACAAGGTAGCACAGCTCGTCAAAACACCTGTTCAGAATCCTGAACAGCTCAAGATCCAGAGTTTGTTGAAAAGTGCAAAAAGGAACAGTTTACCTCACGGAGGGCTGATAAGCAAATGATTTTTCCTGTCGTCTTTATCTTAAACCCTAATAATAGTCTGCAAAATCGAACTGGTATTAACTCGTGCTTCGTGCTACATGCCAGGACTAGTCAGTAGTAGTCAGGTAGTCAGTAATTGTGAACTGATGATACAGCGCTAGAAAACCATAAATATATATGTATAATTGGAGTGAAGGAAACCTCAAACTACACGTGGCTAAAATAGTAAATCAGCTGCAGTGGATGCAATCTTTAATTATTCATAATATAAGTCATTTAGTGATAGCATTAGTGAGTCAAATATAAATTACACATCTCTGTTTTCTCCCACAGTTCATCGGTTTGAACACTATATAAAGGAGGGTGACTCCGTCTCTCTGGATCTAGTCGTCCCAACTCCAGTGATGATGCACTTCTCACAGGACGGTGGAAACACTGCAGAGTCCTGGATGTGCACCAAGCCAAAAGAAGACTATTTTCATTGTAAACCAGACTACGAGCAGAGAGCCTCCATCCTGAATAACGCTGTGGTGCTGACTAAAGTCTTAGAGTCTGACAGTGGAACGTACACCATCACAGACATCAGAACAAAGGAAGTGGTGGGCATTCACAAACTAACAGTCATTGGTAAGTGTTTTTTTGCATTTCATTAGTATTGTTACTTTTAATTGGATATAAACATATTGACAGCAAGCATACTCAAATATTTTTCAACACGTCATTATTATGAAATCTTACGTCAAAAAAACGATTATGACGTTATGAGGAAGAATAATATTATAATATAATATTATGAGATAATAGCAGACGCATAATACAGGTTCTGGGCTTAATACGCAAACAATGACCTCTAGAGGGAGACATACAGCTGCCACAATAATCTGAAGCATCACTTTTCCCTGTATCCGAATGGCTCCCTATTCCGTATATTATTCACTGTATAATGTATTATTAAGATTAAGAAAGGAAGAATAACACAGATTTATTTAAATTATCTTTAAATCTTATCTTAAAAGTTTCATTGCTTTCTGTGACTCATTTTACTTTATTTTACTCTAACTTGTTTTACTTCATCCTGCATTGTATTAAAATTTAATTTAGTTTGAATTATTATATTCTTTTTTCTCTCTGTAATCTTTAATAATAGTAGTAGTTGTAGTAGTAGTAATAGTAATAATAATAATAATAATAATAATAATAATAATAATCTTAATGGCACTTTATTAAAAAAATACTCTATAATACTCCATAATAAATAGACAAATCTTTGTGAGCTGGTAGTTGTTGAGTATAATTTCAGGCCTAAACAATTGTAGCTACTTCCACAAAATCACAGGTCTCTCGTGAAAATATACCTGAGGTTATATGCATGTACAGTTTCCTAAATTTGACTTTTTTTGGGCACGCGTACCCCTTCACTCCAGAATCCATGCAGAGGCTCCTAGGGTAAACCTGTGTTTGTGTGTGTAAGCTTGGGTCAAATCTTGTATGCTCATTTTTACACCTAGTATTTCTTTTTGAATCACAGTTTCTCCGTGAGATGTTGCATGTGAATGAGGCCCCTGGTGTTTTGGTAGAGTTTTCTCCCAGGTTTCCGTTTCTCTCGATTCTTTCTGGTGAATACTCTGTGTTCAGAACTCTTTCTTTCTCTCGCTTTTAAAAAACAAACAAAACAAAACAAAACAAAAAAATAAACAATAAAAACACTTCAGGCTCATTACTGATTCTTCTGCCTCTTTCAGTGCTTTCCATTTGCTTTCTCCTTTTAGTTGGGAAGGTTATTTATAAAAATATATTGCCTTTACTTTGTTAATAAAAGCAAAATTAAGCAAACAAAATTAACCCTTTGTTCAGTCCTTTTGTCTCTTCTTGCAACATGTCAAAAATAATGAGATGTTAATTTCATAATTATGACAGATCTCCTAATAACAATATGTTGAAGAATTATTTTTATCATATGTGACGGTAATATGCTTCCGTATTATAGTAACCTGTGAATCTACAACAATTTTAACACTGTGACCTCTCACAGACCACTCTGTTACTCCTTGATTGTTCATGTTGTAAATATTCTGAACAAGATATAAACAACACACTTTTGTTTTTGCTCCCATTTTTCATGAGCTGACCTCAAAGATCTTTTTCTATGTACACATAAAGCATTTTCCTCTCGAATATTGTTCACAAATTCATCTAAATCTGTGTTAGTAAACACTTCTTCTTTGCCGAGGCAATTCAACCACTTCATAGGTGTGGCATATCAAGATGCTGATTAGAGTGAGATGTTTAAAACCCATCCTAACATCACCACATCAGTGCCACTGCAGTGCGGAGAATAATCCACCACCCAATTCAAGCCTGCTCTGTGGTGGTCCTGTGGGGATACTAAACAATAAATAAAATGTATGACCATATGTTTGATGAAGTGAATAGAAACAAGGTGTTCATTTTAATGGTTGGCTGATTTGTGTATATATGTATGTATGAAACTGCACATACATAACAGACTGAAACAATAATTATACGCTCACAGATACCCCCAAATATTCATTGCTAAATCATCAAACTATTCATTTTAATGAAGGTGTTGGAACACATTTAAAATCAGCTCATTTTCATTTACTCCTTTGTGTCTATTTCCACTCTTTTTCAGGTACGACCTCTTCTATGACTCCAGTGGTTGTTGTCTCAGCATTGGTTGGTGTTTTGATGCTTGTTCTTGGATTCTGGGTTTGTGTTCAAAAGAGGCAAAAAGAGAAGAGGGAAAAGAAGAAAGAGGATCTTCTCTCAGTTGAGCAAAGTGAAACTACAAATAGATCTTCAAAGCTCTACATAACATGACTGAATCCCCGCATTTACAGCCAGGAGGTAGATGATCAAAGCTACGTCTAGATGTACACTCTCACAAAGTAAAGGCGTGGTAGGGGTACATTTTTTGTCATTAAAGGTACAAAGTGTGTAAATGCACCTTTTAAAGATACAACAGTGGTGTTAAACAAAACTACATAAGTCCTGGGAATTGGGAGTATAAAATCAACACAATTTTTAAATCTTCAGTTATCACGGAATAATCTACAACTTTGTTCCATAACCAAAGGCACTGCATATGTACCCTTAAGGGGAACCACCACAGTGACCGTTTTTCAGACAGTGTATAAATAAATAGATCTAAATATTTCTGCTATTTACTTAAAATATTATATTTTGGATCAGTAGTCAGATCCAAAACCAAAAATGCTGTTGCCAAAATTAACCAAGCATAAGCAGACAGATTTTCAGATCAGCTTTAGCTTTAACTACTACTAACGCAGTTGCCCAATAACACATCTAAGTATCTACCCTAAAATAGTGTCCAAACACAAGGGAGAAATTACAGTATTCAGTTATTCAAGCTAAATATTTCAGTCCTAAAGTGCTAAAGTAGCAAATGTCCAATTAAAAACATGCCTCTCCCAATATAGTAACTTTCCAGATGCAAGGAAAGGATAAAACCTTCTTTCAGTGGATGCGAATGTAAGACTAATTTTGGATTATTTCCTTTGGTTAATTCATCATGAAATTTTCACACTGTGAAGGACTGTGGAAGGAGAGTGTTTTATTACATTCTTCAGATGTGTGGTTCTTATCACTTAAAATATATTTCATATGAAATTCCTGTCAGACGTACTGTAAGGAAATCTGAGTCTGAATTTCTTCTGACATAAATTAGACCTTTAACTTGTTTGTGTACATCTCAGCTATTGAACACTGCAAAATGTAATTTACATTTATATTACATTTAATAATTTCCACAGAACAAACTCTGTATTCCAAACCAGCACAGTCTACTTCTTTTTCAGTGAAGATGCATTGGGTTTTAATCGTGTGTTATTTATTTAGAGAATAACTGTGAAACAAGATAAAAATGTGAAAAGCTTCTTGGACCCACTCAGTCCAACCTTTGATACCAAAGACAAAACATTTCTGGGTCCCTCCTAGTTTTTAGAAAAGGAACAGAAACCTTCTGTGAAGTGCAGTAATAATTATGTTAATAATTTTGTAAGTTAATAAAAATAATTATATGTTTACAATCTTTAGAACATGCTGTGTTTCCCACAGGGGAGGGATCTTTCTCTTTCCAGAGAATAGCTTACTTAAATTAATACTTTAACCTTTACAAGTCAAAAGCATTATGGTAAATGTATGTTCCCTAAATAAAGACATGCCTTTGAGGGTATCATTGCTGTGACATTTTTTTCTGAGAGCATGTGATAACTGACTAGATGTGTAAATAAAGTCTACAAACACTGTTTTAAAAAATATCAAACACACAATTTTAAGAATTTTAGACATTTTCTTACTCGACTGTTGTGTTTTGTTTTGTTTTTTAAGTGTAAGGGAATGTAAGATCTGTTTACTGCACTTTGTGTTTTTAGGTAATACTACATTTAAAAACTACTGTATCCTTTTATGGAGAATGATACTATAAGAACAGGAGTTTATATTTTAACTGAGCCTATAAGCAACAGAGCATTGAAAAATAAAATATAAACCCAAGTTGGCACAAACTTACGTCCAGGACAAAACATTTTATCTCAGAAATGACAGCTTTATAGAAGGAAAAAAAAAAACCCTCAACTTTGAATGAGACATGATTTCCCCCAAAACATTTGTGTAGTTTCTGTTGTTTCACTCACTGTGAACCTTCAGCACAACCTTGAAAAACAGCTGATATTTTCAAAATTTGCTATGAGATGAAGAAACCAAAATAACAAAAGCAATAGTCCTATAGATAGGACTTCGGATAATTTGCACTTCAGCAGTAGTTTAAAAATTAGCTATTATTTATTATTTATTTATATCCAAATTGTGGTTTAATGAAGTTGGCGAATTTACAGAACCAGTAGGGTATTTAATAAATAAATTCAACCACACAACAGTGACCTTTAGATTTCAAATATGAATATGTAATGTTTAACTTGTTTATTTATGTCCTTTTTGTGTTTGCTTTTATGTTCTTCACTTTTTGTACTTTTGTTTTTTTCTACTCTTTCTAGTCTTTCTAAATTGTTTTCAACTCTGCAATATATTTGTTTTAACACTGAACAAAAACACACAAATGTACTTATTTTTGCTTGGTAAACATTTACAATAAATATTTATATTTACCTCATACTTTGTGTGTTTTTTATATACATAGAGATATGACTTTAATATAACTTTGCACATACAACTAACCATACACAAGAAGACTAAACTCTTATGTAAAATGACAATGAGTTTCTAGTCACAGACTATGATATACACATACGTAAAACACATTCTTCAAATGGATAACTACTATAATTTTTTTCCCTTAAAAATTTCTTCAAAACCTTCAGGAGATATTATTTATGGCTCTAAGAAAGGTGTAATGTTCTTTGGACATAAAATTCAAACTATTAAGAGAGGTGTTGTGTCCAGTGGGAAAAAAAAGACAGGGTCATTGATGCGCAAGGCTTCCCCGTCTGTTCCAGCCCCCAGCTGTAGTCCATGACCTTGTTGCCTGTACTTGGACTAGTTTTGGTAGGTACCATCCACTTCATACCTAAATCCCTGCTGTTTTGGAGAATGACTTACCAAAACATTATGACTATCACAATTTGGCCTTAGTTAAAGTCACTCAGATCCTTACACTTGGCCATTATTCCTCCTTCCAACATCAACTTCATGAACAGATTGTTCACATGCTGCACGGCAGGGGGCACAGGAATGATATCACCAGTGTTATTCACTTTACCCGTCAGTGGTTTTATTGTGTCTGATGAGTATTAAATGCATGTTGTACATATGAAAACCTTTACAAAGAAGTTTATTCCAGAGAGCCATTAGTATATTTTTTCAAAATTAAAAATAAATATGTAGAGTTAAAATTTTTGGGTACTGATCGGATGTGTACTTGTATAATACGGACACATTTTCAGGGGAATATAATTCAACTTAAGTTTAATTAATAAAATGAATTCGAATATAGGGGTAGTGTCACAGTCACACGGCTCCAGGGACCTGGAGGTTGTGGGTTTAAGTCCCGCTTTGGGTGAAACCTGTGAGGAGGTGTGTTCTCCCTGTGTCCACGTGAGTTTCCTACCATGGTCCAAAAAAAAAAAAAAAAAAAAACACACACAAACACACACACATAAAAATTGGTAGGTGGTTTGGCTACTCAAAATTGTCCATAGGTGGGAGTGTGTGAGTGAATGTGGTGAATGTGTGAGTGTGTATCACGCTGTGAAGGACTGGTACCCACTCCAGGGTGTGTTCCCACCTTGCACCCAGTGATTCCAGGTAGGCTTTGGACCCACTGTGACCCTGAAGTGGACAAGTGGTTACAGACAATAAATTAATTAATTAAAATATACCTTTTTTAAAAGGGAACTGCTGAGAGAGAGAGCAAGAGAGACTGATTGATCAGCCTCTTAAATTTATAGTGTATAATTCCACTATATAGAGTACATTCACATGGTTTACAATCCCCCACCCACCCCACGACCCCGCACCATTGCTTGGAAGACAGTCACAGCTCTTGTTCAAAGTGAAAGTGAAAGAGTAAAACAGGAACACGAGGTACTGCTGTCAGTTTTAGAATAATCATGTAAATTCAGTGTGGCTCTAGATTCTTTTCACTTGTGAAGTTTTGTTTTGCAGACAATGCTGCATGGACAGTGGATATATATCACTTTGGGTGAGTTTTCACACACACCGCAACTCAGAATTCAACTAAAACTCCAGGTTTATCTTATCTTTCCTTTACATGATACAAGTCAGATCTCACTCCCCTGCAGACACCCATGGGACATGTTAGTGATCACATTTTATTATTGGGACATTTTGGCTTTGTTTTACAGGATTAATTATACATTTTTTGTTAGTTTGATCAAGTTGAAAAACCACTCCAAACATGTCTTACATTCCAGGAGACTCCAGACTTACCATTAAAAACTTCTCATTGACTTTGAATTAAATCCATTTGTTAAAAACGATCTCTAGCTTACATTTACACCTGATACACAAAGAAAAATTGAAACTGTTAACTTTCACAGATAAACAGATAAACTTGTATAAACTGGAACGATTCACCAGCTTTGGGTTTTGTTTGTTATTTCGATCAAATTTGACATATTGCTCCAAACATAGACACAGCAAGTGTCCCCTCACATGTCAATTTGTCGGTATAAATAAGACTAGATAAACATTTTTAAGTCAAATTAATGAAAATCACTACTGGCAGTGATTCAGTGACGAGAAGTGACAGAAGGTGTAGATTTAACCAAGTCAACAGGGGACACCCCAACACTCTCCTTCCAGTTAACTGAGGGGGAAGTTTGTGAGTTGCGGTCTGATGGGAATGTCCTGAATAATAGATCATTTGAATCCTGAAATTGATACAAAGCTTATAGCTTTATTTTTTTAATTGGCAATTTTTTAATTGTTGTGCATCGATCTCTTAACATTGGAGTAACAGGTTACACATTTACTGTAAAATGTTCTTTATTATTTGTTTTAGACACACCATGTTCATAGCTTAGTGTAACACACAATGCTCTCAGTGTAACTGGGAGAGTTTGTAAGCTCCATGTGACATTGAAGTGTGGAGCAATAAAACTATTATGACTAAGTTTCTTCCAATTACGCAAACGTAATTAATCAACTTGAGTACCTGAGAGCCCTGGCATAAAACATTCCCAGAAGAGCAGAACTGCTGTGAAAAACAGCCTCTTTGTTTATACTACTGATTATAGAAGATATATTGGATGAGCAGGTGTCCATACAGTGAGATCTTCAGAAAAGTGTATTTCGTCTTGTTCTTGAAATGATTTCACTTAACACTAAATGTATTTTCTTTTCCAGTCCTGCTTGCTGTTGTTTCAGTCATCAATGCAGTTACAGTAAAGCTTGGACACAGTGCCACCATTTCTTGTAAACAGAACTGCACTACAGTAAAATGGCTGACTAATAACAAAGAGATCCTTCGGTTTTCTGGAGGGAAATGTACTGTTGCTCCTGAGTTCGAGGGCAGGACTGAATGCTCTGAAGAGAAAATCAGAAGGGGAGATATTTCCTTGATTATATTGTCTGTTGGGTACAATGACCGAGGCTGGTACTACACAATGTGTGATGGAAAGGACCATTGTGACCAGAAGCTAGACATTCTAGGTAAGTTCTGACCTTAAGCTTTTCCAGTGGACTGCACTCAGTGTCCAAAGTGTTCATATAACATCAAGGAGTAAAACTACATTGAACACAACAGATGTAGCCTCCAAGGACTTGATTAATCAAAGCTGGGCCATGTCTGGACTTAATCCATGCCTGGAAATATAGGACTACAGGTCAGTTTCCTGGACAGGGTCTGGGCCTGGACTACACAGGATTTTTAAATTCAGAATTAACCCCAAATGTAGAAGTTAGTTGTTCCATTGGAAGGAGAATATACTCCAATATAACACTTCCAGGTCCAACAATAATAAGATTTTTATTTTAGAACTGAAATTTGATTAAGCTTATGAAATTGATATTTATTATTGTTTTTATGTTTCATTACAGTTCTCACTGTTGTAAATGTGTCTGTTGGAGCTCAGGCAACGCTTCCATGCTTCGCTGAAACGGACAAATACTCAGACTTGTCCTCCATCTACATTCAGTGGGAAAAAGACACCAAGTTGGTGGTGAAACTGGAGAATGGAGTGATTTCGTATGGTTCTGGGTTTGAGCAGAGGGCCATGGTGTCAACAGAAGGTTACAAAAAGGGGGACCTCTCTCTGAGCATCAACAATGTCAGATTCTCTGACTCTGGCTTGTTTAGATGCTCTCTTAAGGACGGAGCGTACGGATACCCACACACAGTTTCTCTGACTGTTGAAGGTTATTATATTTTCATTTTATATTTTATACAGTTACTTTTTAAAATAACTAATAATATGTAGCAAAATGCTGGGGGAGAACAGATTACATTTGTTTTAAAACTGAAAATGTAAAAATCTAAATAGGAAAAAAAGAGTTGAATTCTGTTGTGCCATGTGAAAGCATTTATGGCACTGGCCAAAAGACCAGTGTTCACACCTGGAATAACTGGTCAGAAACATGATGCCCCTAAGAGACAAAAATGAGTGAGTGTCCATCACCATTTGTGCAAAAATTGGAATTTTAAGTGTACCCTTTTTTTAAAATACAAGAATAATATCAAATATATCACTGTTATATGTTTAGAGTATCAGTTACAGGACTTCTATAACAGTAACTTTGGTGAAGTCAGTAACAGTGAACTGATAATCAGTTGATCAACCTGCTATATTCTAACTGTTGTAGAAATCTATAAAAAATGCTGGTATAAAAGAAACACTAAACTAGCTGTGGCTAAAGTAGTGTCTAGGAAACCAGCTGCAGTAGATGCAATCCATTATTTATTCATTTGTATATTATGGTTCGCATTACTGTGTGAGTCAAATATT
Organism: Hoplias malabaricus; assembly: GCF_029633855.1. NCBI lineage: Eukaryota > Metazoa > Chordata > Actinopteri > Characiformes > Erythrinidae > Hoplias > Hoplias malabaricus. The sequence continues at coordinate 11,751,403 of NC_089801.1, read as the reverse complement.
AATTACACATCTCTGTTTTCTCCCACAGTTCATCGGTTTGAACACTATATAAAGGAAGGTGACTCTGTCTCTCTGGATCTAGTCCTCCCAACTCCAGTGATGATGCACTTCTCACAGGACAATAGAAAAACAGCAGAGTCCTGGATGTGCACCAAGCCAAAAGAAGACTATTTTCATTGTAAACCAGACTACGAGCAGAGAGCCTCCATCCTGAATAACGCTGTGGTGCTGAGTAAACTCTCAGAGTCCGACAGTGGAATGTACACCATCACAGACATCAGAACAAATGAAGTGGTGGGCGTTCACAAACTAACAGTCATTGGTAAGTGTTTAAAGCTGTCCTGCTTGTTACTCAGCATTACATTAGAGCTGTTACTTTCAGTTTTTGTAGTACAGCAATCCCTCGCCACTTCCCGGGTTTTTTCAAGGGGGCTTTTTTATTATTTACATGCCTTAGACTAGGCCTGTAGGTGACAAAATATATCATTTACAAGTATATTTAACGTACAGTACATGTATTGTTCATGTCTACATCTGAGTGAAATGTACTTACGCTAAATCACAGCTTAGGAATTACTCTATTAAAGAAACTGGTAGGATATCAGATGTAGTTACCGCTGAAAAACATTATTGAATGATTGTTAGATGCAAAGGGTGGGTGTTAAAAGTCCAAATATTCGTTAAATACATAAAAAAATATATTTTTCCTCTACTTCGCGGAAATTAGTTTTTCGCGGCTGGTCTTGGAACGCATCCCCCACGAAATACGAGGGATCGCTGTAATCAGGAAGTCCAGCAACTACCTTTTTAAAAAGAAAAAAACACACACTTCAAATTAAGGTATTGCCACATGCTATCAGTAATGCCAAGGACAGTAACAAAAAGCAAAATTGGGGGGGCGGGGGTTCTTGGTGTTGAGTGATATTCCTGAAGTTGCATTGGGTTTGTACTGTCATGATTAGGTTTTCTTTAATAATAATAATAATAATAATAATTATTATTATTATTATTATTTTGAGCTGTATATTTTTAAGCTGTGCCTTCTCACTGGCCACTCTATTAGACACACCTGCCTTGGTTGCCATGTTGTAGATGTTAAATCTGCTCATGGCAGAGAAAGAGCATCTGTCATTTTTTTTAGATAATGAAAAGAACTCGAAACATTGCAAAGCATGAATCTCGATAAGGGATATTGCTCTATTCCTGGTCTATAGCTGGGTAATACTGACTTATATTTGCTGTTTTGTTTTACTTAAGGAAGACGGCTAACAGCATTACCAAAAGCGCTACAAAACTAAACAACTCGTGTTACAGAAGATTTTCTGTGGTAATTCAAACAGTGAATATAAACCTACAGAAAAGTAAAATTCCAGCCATGTTCAAACACCACTCATTCTTCTGCTTAAACATACCTGTAATGGTTGGCTCTGGTGCTGGGCCGTCTCTGACCACCCGAGGGAGACATTATGCCGACCCCAGAGCTAATCAGGCTCAATGTCCCACACCTGGGCAGAGGGCTTTTTAAGCTCAAAGACATGGCGCTCAGTACAAGGGTAAAAAAAAAAAAATATATAGAGCCAGTAATTTGGTAAAAGGGCTAAGAGCTTTTGCACGTCCCCTTTCTATCCTCTTTTCGAGTGTCTAAATATTTATCCCTGGGGGTTTGCTTCTCTTCTCTCTCTCTCTCCTACACACACAAAAACATACAAACAAACAAACAAACATTTGTTCTTTTTTGTTCTGACTGCTCTGAGCTTTACCCCTTACATTTGGTGGTTAATCCCACTGTTACAATACCGTTCCACCTTCAAAGAGCCAGAGCTTCTGAACGTTTAAACCCCTGCTGTGTCTGATCCTCTTGTACCGTCACAGCAGACACTAACACCACCACCAATTAGCTAGAACATTAGCTAATTGAACAACAAGCAGCACAGTGGTGCAGCAGGTAGTGACGCAGTCCAGGGACCTGAAGGTTGTGGGTTCAAGTCCTTCTCTGGGTCACTGTGTTGGTATGTTCTTTCTGTGGGTTTCCACCAGGTGCTCTAGTGTCCTTCCATTGTCCAAAAACATACGTTGGTAGGTGGATCAGTGATTCAAAAGTGTCCATAGCTGTGAATGAATGTGTGAGTGTTTCTGAACTGGATAAACAGTTACTGACAATGAATGATTAAATGAACAACAAATCAGCTCATTCTCATTTTCTTTCCTATGTGTCTATTTCTCTTTTTCAGGTATGACCTCTGTTATAACTTCAGTGGTTGTTGTCTCAATATTTGTTGGTGTTTTGGTGTTTGTTCTTGGAGCACTATTTGGGGTTCGTGTTCAAAAGAGGCGAGAGCAGACGACGAGGGAAAAAAATGGACACTTCTCAGTTGAGCAAAGTGAATGTAATAATATGACCTCAAAGCCCTGGACTGAGAAGACAGAATCTCTTCATTCCCAGCCTGAAGACCAGGAGGTAGATGTGCAAAACTACATGTAGATGTTTACATAAAGCATAAAACTGAAAGAAAAAATCTTTTTATTTAAAATAGTATGGCAATGTGAAACCAGTAGTTAGGTAGATGTTGGACCAATATTACTTTGCTCTCTTATACACTAGATTCAAAATCAACATAAGCCAAAAGATTTTAGAATCACGGTTAGCCTCTACATTCACAAATGCTAAGATCAAATCACCATCTTGGAAGTTTCTAAATCAAAATTCACACACTTTTGGATACAATATTATCCCCAAGTAAAGGACAAATTGATGCACATGCTTTTGCAGCTCTATTTCCTTGATGGAACTCAAAATGAATGCAGTGACAAATTATTTTTCTTGTCATTTTCAAACTACTGAATGTTTAGATTATTTTTGTTAAATAAAATGAAATTTGTTGTGTTTAATAATTTGCAACAGATGCCATAAAATCACAAACGAGTGGGAGAATGTTTTAATTTTGAATTACATTTATGTTACACAAAAGATTTAAATCTACTGAGTACACAATATAAAATCCAATATGTCATGAATGATGGTCACCACACGTCTGAACCAGAAGAAATCTCTAAGATAGTTATTACATTAGAAATATGCTACCTTATGCCTGAGAGTTCAAATCTGTACTGAAGATCAGGGTTAAGCCGGGAAAAGCAGTGATGCAGAAGTGTACCATGTTTTACTACCGTGGTATACCCTTATCTAACTAAATCTCTTAGTCCTCAGAAATTATTAGGTCAAAATCCCTGAAGGCGTAGTTACTATGTTTATTGTAAAGGTGACTCTATAAATGTGAAATAAATTCTGTATGAGACCAATTCTGCCCAAAGATAAACTATTTAAAATATCCAGCACCTAGTTTATACAATGACTATTACATTAACCACTGTGTCATTTGTTGAAATGCTATGTTATTTTTAGAATGCTTTCTCATCATTGTGAGAACCGTTTTCATTCTGTTATGAAGAGCAGTTCCAGGAAATGTTTTGGGAAATTTGTTTCATGGTTTTTAGTTTCATCATTCACAAAATTTTGTTATGACTAATGCTTTCTTTTTTTTTTACTACATCACCATCATTGCTTCCATAAGTGTGATGACCAACAGAAGAAGGGTGTCTGTTTAAAAAAGATGTAGCTAATATTTTATGGTGCTTTGTACTGTTTTTCTTCATGTCATACATGAAAATTGTTCCACTTGTATTATTGTTTTTTAATAAAAAAACAATAATATGTATAAAATAAAAGTATTTGAAACAGACCTACTTTGGTTACTTCTTGTGACACTGGGTCTAAGACAGGAACTGGGTTCTCTGAACACAAAAGGGAAGCTATTGAAATCACACTGCCATAGGAAGAGGAGTTGTGTCCAGCAGAAAGAGGACAGGGTCATGGGCAACCGAAACTTGTTGATGTAGAAGTGGAGCAAAGCACAGCCAATCTGTTCCAATACCCTGGAAGAGCTACTGTAGCGCACACTGCTGAAAATTAAGACTGGCTCCTACAGAAAGCTGTACACACACAAAAAGCTCTTCCATGGGATGGGACCAGACAGTCTAGCCTTCATTCCTCATGTGTATCAGTCAACCCTGTGGTGCCTCTGGTGACTCTGTCGCCAGTTCACAGATTGGTTTTTATGGACCACTTTTTTCACTTACTAAGCACTACATACCACCTCACAATACCTGTGGTTTTAAGATGCTCTGACCTAAAGTGTATGGACATTGCAATTTGCCCCTCATCAAAGTAACTCCACGTGTTTAGCCATTACATCTGCTTTGAACACACTGAACTGTTCACTTGCTGCCTGAAATATCCCACCACACAAAAGGGACCACTGGAATGAGATTCATTCATTGTCAGATTCAGGGTCATGGTGGGCCTGGAGCCTACCCAGAATCACTGGGTGCAAGGCTGGAACAATCCCTGGAGGGGGAACCAGTCCTTCACAAGGCAACACACACACACACACACCTTTGGACACTTTTTTTTTTGAGTCACTAATCCACCTACCACCATGTGTTTCTGGACCATGGGCAGAAACCCACGCGGACACCTGGAACAGGACCACAACCTTCAGATACCTGGAGCTGTGCGACTGCGACACTATCTGCTGCGCCACTGTGCCATCCCTGGAACGAGATAATAGATGTTATTCATCAGTGGTTTTAAATCGACTACTGGGTAAATATTAGGGCAGCCACTTTCATTACCCCTGAAAGGAGGACATACAGAAACAGAGAGGCATGCTACTCCACGGCACACAATATGAAAACCATACAGTTCATATAACTGAACAATAAGTCTGTAACCCTCTTGCCTCATGCCTGAACTTGTTATCTGTTATTCTCAACTCCTTTCCTCACTGTTTCCAAAAGTTATTGCTATTGTTCAGGAAGGTGGTCTCTGCCTGGACACTACAGACCTCGAGATGACTCCACTCATTTCTCCATGCGCTACTCATCACTGCATAACACTGGGTGAGGCATTAAACCAGTTATAAGTTACGTCTACTTACATTTGTGTGAGCCAATGACAAAAATAAAACAAATCCAACATGAGCTCTGGCCAAGCTGAGTTATGTAAAAGAGTGGTGATTTTATGATGTGTGTTGAGGGAGAGAGAGCATTAATCAAAGTGAATGAAACAGCAGCCTGTACATAAACAAAAACATAATTAGATAAGTCTCATTTAAATAAATAAATTAACTCTTAACATGGACTTCCCAAAAAAATACAATATTCAAAGTTGCTGATATATAGTGAAAAAGCTCTGAAGGTTGTAGACGTGTGTTGGCTACACACTGGTGTTACAGCTTTCTGATATTTTAATTAGTTTGTCTTCTATATTGCTGTGGATCTGATGTGACACTGTATTCATGATTATTCACGAGATAGGTGTGAATCACAGGTGAGAAATACCTTCCCCACTGTCAAAAATAATGGCCCATTAGCCCCCACCCACTCCATCAGTGAGACCAACTGAATTGCTTGTTTGTAAAAGGTGGTATTTTATTTTTTTAGCTGCTAAATAACTGCTTTGGAGCAACAAAGCCAGGAATATGAGCTACAGGTGACTGATTGAAAGCAGCAGAGAGCATCCAAACTTTACTACAAGCCGTTTTTCCCCTGTATCAGCTGAGCTCTGTGCCTCTGGGCAATTACAAAACATTACCACCAGCTTCACAAATTACTTTGCTGTGCTCGCAGGTTTTTAGCAGGACGAGATTTACTTCAGAGATGTGCAAAGCACACCGTAAATAGATGGCAGATACAGCAAAAGGGAGAATCCAAAGAATAGTGAGGTACAGGCTGAGGTCAAAAACACAATGTACTAAACAATAGCAGTCCGGATCCAAAAACACAGAGTCAAGAGGAACGTAAGGAAGGGTCATACATGGTTTGGCTTTCATAAATAAGGTTCGCTCGGTATGTAACAAAAAGGTTAGCAATACTTCGCAAGTAGTAGATGCAACAGCCTGGGTTTATATAGTAAGTGAGTGATTATGATAAAAACAGAACAGCTGTGAGTTAAAAGTCAGGTGACCTGGAGTGCACAAAAGAGTTCCTATTGGTTGATGGAGTCATGTGACCATCAGTTGAACCATGGGAAGTCCTCAGAGTCATTCACACACTCAAGTGGACCCCCCCCCCCCCCCCCCCCAAGGAGTCCGGCGCAGTCGGAGGACGAGGTCAACCAGGACGACTCGCACCGGAACGAGCAGGTAAGCCCCCTGAACCACCCGAGTCAACAAGGTGCTGGACAGAAGAACTCCTCCCAGGACAACCTTCAGAATGTCGAGTAGTAGGAACTCTGCCCGCGCCAAGTGGGTGAGAACTGGGACGTCCTTGGGGCCGGTTTGTCAGGGTGGAGATGGTGGAACTCCAACACCAAGGATCCAGGATATCATGGGCGCAAACCCGACTCCTCTCCTCCGGACCATAACCCTCCCAGTCTACCAGGTATTGCAGTTGACCTCTCCTCCTCCTGGAGTCCAGCAACCCACGAACCTGGTACACCGGGACTCCATCCACAACCACCGGAGACGGAGGTGCCTCGCCTAGTATCACCTCGTCCAAAGGACCTGGCACCACAGGCTTTAGAAGGGATACATGAAAAGACCATGAAACTTTATACTGTTTGGGTAGATCCAACTTATACTTAACTGCATTAATTCTTTCCATAACCTTAAATGGGCCGATATACTTAGGAGTCAATTTTAGATTCCCAGACCTCTTCACTCCTTTTCATCCAGCTGTCTAAAGCTGGGACTTCGTTAGTCACCGCTGTCCAGGGCATGATAGGAGGTTAATAACCCAAAATACACTCAAATGGAGTGATACCAGTTGTTGAATTTACTAGGGAATTCTGTGCCATTTCAGCCCAGGGGAGAAAACGAGCCCACTCTAACTGGTTCTTGTGGCAATATAATCTAAGGAATTTACCCAGTTCCTGGTTCACTCGTTCACATCGTCCATTGGACTGAGGACGATAACCAGAGGTTAGGCTTACATTGACCCCCAGATGTTCAAAGAATGCTGCCCACACCTGGGAAGTAAATTGTGGACCTCAGTGTGATACAATGTCCTCAGGGAGTCCAAACAGTCTAAACACATAATTGAACAGGGCTTCTGCAGTTTCAAATGCTGTAGGTATATGAGAAAATGGAATAAATCTCACAGCTCTTGAGAATCTATCTACTACCATTAACACTGTGGTGAATTGCTGTGAAGAAGGTAAATCAGTGACAAAGTCAACTGCTATATGAGACCATGGGCGATTGGGAACAGGTAATGGAAGCAATTTTCCAATTTGCATTGTGCGCAGACTGTACAAGACGCAACAACACAATGAATATCCGCTGACATGTTTTCCCACCAATATTTAGCTTTTACCAATTCTTGAGTACGTGTCTCACCTGGGTGACCAGAGGTAAGTGATGAATGAGCCCAAGTGATTAAATAGTCTCTGAATTCAGTAGGGACATATTTCTTGTTAACAGGGCACTGAGAGGGAATACTCAGGGATTCTAAAGCCTTATCAATTTTGTCATCTATTTCCCATCTAACCGCAGCCACTACCACCCCGGGTGACAGTATCTACTCCGTTTGCTTCTCCATGTCCTCTACCATAACAAACTGTCTAGACAGAGTATCAGCCTTAGTGTTATCTGAACCCGGGCGGTATGTAATGTTAAATTGAAAACGCGAAAAGAAAAGTGACCAACGGGCGTGACGGGGATTGAGTCTTTTAGCATTATGTAAGTATTCTAGATTTTTATGATCAGTTAAAACTAGGAATGGATGTAGTGCCCCTTCCAACCAGTGACGCCACTCGTCGAGAGCCAATTTAATGGCTAATAATTCCCTGTCCCCTATACCATAGTTTCTTTCTGTAGAAGTTAATTTGTGGGAATAAAAGGCTACCGGATGTAGTTTCTTAGTAAGATCTGAATATTGGGAGAGAACCGCTCCAATACCTACATCAGAAGCATCTACTTCCACAACGAAAGGCATTTTCGGATTAGGGTGATGTAGAATTGGTGCTTTAGTAAAAGCCTCTTTAAGTCTTTGGAACGCAACGTCAGCTGAACTGTTCCACTGGAGTCTTCTAGGGGACCCTTTAAGTAGTGAAGTCAAAGGAGCAGCTAAGGTGCTATAATCTCTAATAAAGCGGCGGTAGAAATTAGCGAACCCCAAAAATCGCTGAAGACGCTTTATAGTAGTGGGGACTGGCCAGTTAAGAACAGCATCTACTTTGTTGTCTTCCATAACTACCCCTTGACTACTAATTATATAGCCCAAGAAAGAGATTCTTGGTACATGGAACTCACATTTCTCTCCTTTTACATATAATTGATTGTCTAACAATTTATGGAGAACTTGACGGACATATTGAACATGAGTTTTAAGGTCTGATGAATAAATCAGTATATCATCTAAATATGCAATAACAAATTTTCCCAGCATATCTCTCAGTAACATCATTGATAAAAGATTGGAAGACAGAGGGTGCTATTGCCAAACCAAAAGGCATCACTAGATATTCATAATGTCCATTACTAGTTGAAAAAGCGGTCTTCCATTCATCTCCCTCCTTGATTCTTATCAAATTATAAGCACTACGGAGGTCTAATTTAGTAAAGTCCTTTGCTCCCCTAATCTGTTCTAAGGCTTCAGGCACTAATGGTAATGGGTATGGATATCTTTTGGTTATTTGGTTTAGACCTCTATAGTCGATGCATGGTCTTAAACCCCCATCTTTCTTCTCCACAAAGAAGAATCCCGCTGATACTGGAGAAGTGGAAGGACGAATGAAACCCTGTTGTAATGCTTCCTTTATGTACTCTTCCATAGTTTGGTTTTCGGTTTGTGTGAGAAGATAAATCCGAGCCTTAGGAAGATTAGCTCCCTCTATGAGGTCTATAGTACAATCATAGGGACGATGTGGAGGAAGTGACATGGCTTTTAACTTGCTGAATACTTCAATAATATCTCTATACTCATGAGGAATGTTACATCTTGTACTAATATCAGGGCTCTCAATAGAGGTTGAATGAATATTAATTTGTGGTCTTGGCAGACAATGTTTGAAACAGTGTGGAGACCAAGACAAGAGATAACCAAGAGATAACTGGATGATGTTTCATTAACCATGGCAACCCCAAAATAACTGGATAGTCAGAAGAGTCTATAACAAATAAACTGATTTCTTCCTTGTGCAGAGCGCTGGTCTCTAACAAAACAGGAGCAGTCATTTGAGAAACCAAACCAGTTCCTAGGGGGTCTCCATCAATAGCTGATAGTTGTAGGGATCTTTCCAGAGACAAAACAGGAATCTTCAACTCCTTCACCACAGCCGCAGTTATGATGTTTCCTTCTGCTCCCGAATCAATCAAGGCTGAAAACATAGGAGAAGAAGGCTGAGAGCAGGGAATAGTCACTGGAAGAGTGAAGGACCTCGAAACAAGCCCCTTTGTGATTGTACTCACCAAATTAGCCTGTGGAGGCGTCTCGCGCTTTCCAGGGTTAGGAGCCTGATATTTGCGTGGCTGAGCCGGACACTGACGTAGAACGTGATCAGCTGTGCCGCAATACATGCATAAACCTTTGTGTAGACGGTGAAACCTTTCTTCTGGTGTCAGACGCGACGAATCACATTGCATGGGAGTAGGGGACTCGGATGCCTGATGAGTGAAAGAAGCAGGTGCTGGAAATGCCCTGTTGCAATGTTGCCGCAGGAGAGGGATGTGGGGGCCCTGGGAGGTCTTTCCAATATTGCGAGGTTTACCAGTACTTAAAAGGTGTTCAAGACGAATAGCCAAGTCGAATAATCCCTCCAATGTGAGATCTTCGTCCCTACAGGCTAACTCAGACTGGATGTCCCCGTTAAGTCCGTTACGAAATACAATGAGTAACGCGGGTTCATTCCAGCCACTACCAGCAGCGAGAATACAGAACTCTAATACATAATCCGCCATGAATCTGCTGCCTTGACGTATTTTAGTGATTAGTTCGCCATTAGATCTCCCCTCATTAGGACGATCAAAAACAGTTTTAAAGTCTTTCTCAAATCTATTGTAAGAAAGAGTCTGTACATGAGGCCAAAGGGCCGTAGCCCAATTGAGGGCTTTACCAGTCAACCGAGATACTAAAAAAATAACTATTAAAATAACGAGCACTGCAACAAAAACCCCTTATGTTTATCCATAGAACCATCATATTTATCCGGTTTACTCACGCTATAGGGAGATGATGGAACAGAAGAAGGTAAAACTTCATTCGAGGTTGATGGAGGTTCGAGCAAAGGGGCAGGAGGTAGCTGGTGAACAAGACCTTTTAGATGTTCATAAATAACCGCCATTTGCTCTTGTTGCTGGCTCTGTTGTTGCCTCAATAGAGTTACAGACTCCGATAATTGCTACAATATAGAGTGATGTTGTCCTAACAACTGTCCTTGGTTACCAATAGCAGTTGTTAAGTCACCAGAACCTGCCGTCTGCATTTTAAAGGCGAAGTATTCTGTCAGGCTTGGTGTGATGATGTACAGTACCTGTGACACATCACCAAGAGAAACCATTATATGTATACTTACCTGTACTTACTCACCTGCATATGGGTCATGTGAGAGGGAAAAGAGTACTATCTCTTGATGCTGAGATTTACTTACCTGGTTGAATCCATTCTCCACAGAGGGAAGGGAGAACTAGCATCTAGAAGAGGGAAAATATATTAACTAATAAATATTGATATTATGAATGAATGTTAAACATGCCATGGCCGTAATTGAATCTTGGTACAGTTGTTAGTTCACTGTTATTTTTATTGTTTATGAAACTTGTGTATCCAAGATACAATAATTTTACCTCCTAAGGGAATGGTATATTCTAGGGGGCGGGGCTACCTATATATATACACCACACAAGGGTAAAAGAGGGAAGACTCTGCTAGACCGTGGCGAGAGAAGCATAACTTACGTGTATAATAAGACTCAATTGATTTTGATGTCATTATCCTTTTTTGTCTCTGCTAATAGAGAATTTTGTTTTGTTAATTTTTTTTTTCTCAAGGAGCGTGCGTGTATATATTGTAAATAGTAATATAAAGTCGGGTGTGTAAATAAAGGTGGAAGGGAACCAAAAATCGAACCTCTCGGTGTTATTTTGAGTCAACCTTATATCATCTCAGGCCTCTCGCCCAACTCTACCCATAGAGAACACCTCCCACCATTTCACTTTGTGATGGTGAAGGGGTGAGCTTTATCACACTTGGTAAACAAGAGAGATGCTCGCGGGTTTTTAGCAGGAAGAGATTTACTTCAGAGATGTGCAAAGCACACCGTAAAGAGATGGCAGATACAGCAAAAGGGAGAATCCAAAGAATAGTGAGGTACAGGCTGAGGTCAAAAACACAATGTACTAAACAATAGCAGTCTGGATCCAAAAACACAGAGTCAAGAGGAACGTAAGGAAGGGTCATACACGGTTTGGATTTCATAAATAAGGTTCGCTCGGTATGTAACAAAAAGGTTAGCAATACTTCGCAAGTAGTAGATGCAACAGCCTGGGTTTATATAGTAAGTGAGTGATTATGATAAAAACAGAACAGCTGTGAGTTAAAACTCAGGTGACCCGGAGCACACGAAAGAGTTCCTATTGGTTGATGGAGTCATGTGACCATCAGTTGAACCATGGGAAATGAAGTCCTCAGAGTCATTCACAGACTCAAGTGGTAATGCGTCCTGAACTGAGGGAGGACACGAGACGTCCACAGAGACAGGCGTGACAACCAGTAAGGAGCAGGTATGATTAGGTGGGTGGATCATTCACAGCATTGATGTTGTGGTGGTCACGTGTTTGTGTTTTGTGCTGGTGTGAGTTGTTAGCAGACTGTGCTCAGTGGTCCCTGAAGTGGGCCTTTTCACATCTGACACTGAAGGAGAAACAACATGTGGGGCCTACTTCACATCAGATTCCCAAAAGCGATTCCCAGGCCTATAGGCGCACCTCCTTCAGGTGTCAGTGTTTAGCATAGGTCTAAAAATGTGATGGCAATTATTGATGGCCCTGCCATCACCTCCCTTTGTCACACCTCCCAATACGCTCGACTTCCACTTCAGTGCATTTTTCAAACTTTCAGAGAGGGATGGGTTCCACACATTTCATGGGTTTACATACAAACATTTAGAAAAATCCAGCAGCGCTGTTGTGTCAGATCCATATATACCAGTGCAACACACACACTAACACACTACTACAATATCTGTGTCACTGTAGCCCTGAGAAAAATTCTTCATCCAAAATAATACCTGCTCTCTGGAGGTCCTGTGCGGGTTCTGACTAGCACGGTAAGTGGAACTGAAAATGGACAGAGGAGCTGGTTTAAACTGCAGGACAGGCCAGCCTCCGTGGTGATGGAACCAGCCTGGGCCAAGCCAATTGCTGTGTGAAGATAGGTGTAAATCATTCTAACAAATGATTGTTTATGCTGTGTGCTATAACGGAAGCCGTACTTGTAACGGAAGCCGTTACAAATAGCGAACGAACAAGCAGAAACATGGCGGAGGGCTTTCGCAGACCAGACCCGCTTGTTTTCAACGGGGACCTTGCCGAGAATTGGCGGATATTCGAAAGGGAGTATGACATCTTCATCGAGGCGGCCCACTCCAATAAACCTGACAAAACGAAAGCATATATCCTCCTCAATCTAGCAGGAGCAGAAGCAATAGAACGGGAGCGTTCCTTTGTCTACGCCGCAGAAGTTAGGGCGCCGACAGGAGAGAACGAAGCAGCCGGAGCCATCATCCATGCAGCCGAGTCGAGAGAAGACCCCGACTGTCTGAAGAAGAAATTTCGAGAAATGTGCAACCCACAACATAACAAAATAATGGAAAGACACAAATTTCATTCACGAAATCAAAAGCAAGGTGAGACAATTGAATCTTTCATCAGTGACTTGAGAATTAAAGCTAAAAGTTGTCACTTTGGAGATTTAACAGATGAGCTAGTCTGTGACAAGATTGTATGTGGCATAAACAACGACAGCATAAGAAAGGCCCTGCTACGTGATAGTGATTTAACCCTTTCCAAAGCCATTTCTATCTGTCGTGTTTACGAGATGACTGAGGAGAATACAAGAGCTCTAGCAAAACAGCCAGCCACCACAGTGGATGCACTGCAGCCAGGCTCCACTGGAGGGCACCACAGGACAAGATATAAGCTAACAAATAGACGTGACACAAAGTCCATCACAAATTGCAACAATTGTGGAGGCAACCACGTTGCACAGAGAGACAAATGCCCTGCATTTGGCCAGCAATGCCACAAATGTAAGAAGTGGAACCATTACAAGAAATGTTGCAAGTCCAAGCCATACAACCAAGGTCCTGATAAGACGAGCTTCGTAAAGAAGCAATACAGCAGAAGACCTGTACATCAACTAGAATTGGAGCTGCCAGACCACAACACTACGGATGACACTTTCTATGTCGATGGTGTCGAGCCCATTGACAATATGACAAACAAAGGGGTCATTACCACTGTCTCGGAGCCAACAGACTGGGTTTCGTCGATGGTTGTGGCACACAAAAAGGACAGAGAGGAGATAAGGCTGTGCATCAATCCTAAAGATTTGAACACTGCTTTAAAGAGACCCCACTACCCAATGCGCAGCGTTGAAGAAGTTGCCACCCAAATGTCAGGTGCATCAGTGTTCTCAGTACTCGATGCAAAGAGTTCATTTTGGCAAATAAAGCTTGATCACAAGTCTTCACTGCTGACCACATTCAGCACACCCTTCGGGCGATATAGGTTTTTGCGCATGCCATTTGGCATCAACTCAGCAAGTGAAGTATTCCAACGCTCAATGGAACAACTATTTGCCGGCTACCCTTGTGCTATCATAGTCGATGACATTATTGTGGGAGGTCGTGATGCTACAGAACATGACACTAATCTGAAAAAAGTGCTGGATCGCGCACGAGAGATTAAGCTCAGACTTAACCCCCACAAGTGTAAATTTCGCCTCGATCAAGTTTGCTACGTGGGACACATATTTACAAAAGAAGGCCTCAGGGCTGACCTTACAAAGACTGAAGCTATCACAAACATGCCAGTCCCTCAAGACCCCCTTGCCATACAACGTTTTCTTGGCATGGTGAACTATCTCGGGAAGTTTATCCCAAACCTCAGCGATATTGCAGCACCGCTCAGACAGCTAACCCACAAGGACATTGCCTGGTGTTGGCTCACACAACACCAACAAGCGTTTGACCAACTGAAATCATGCTTATCCAGCTCACCAGTCCTATCATACTTCGATATAAAAAGGCCAGTAACATTAACCTGTGATGCATCACGTTATGGACTGGGTGCCGCTTGCTTACAGAACGAAAAGCCAGTTGCATATGCATCCCGCATGCTTACAGACACAGAAACGCGTTATGCTCAGATCGAAAAAGAACTGTTGGCAGTAGTGTTTGCGTGCACTAAGTTCAGAGATTACATTTATGGAAAGCCTACAGTGGTGGAGACAGACCATCAGCCCCTTGTAACCATCCTAAAAAAGCCTATTCACACTGCCCCTGCTCGTTTACAGAGAATGTTACTGCGGTTACAAGCTTATGACATTACTCTTGTATACAAAAAGGGTAAACACATGTACCTTGCTGATACCCTGTCACGAGCCCCTAGCAACGACGTTTCCCAAACAAAAAGTGCAAACGACAACTTTGAAGTAATGTCTGTCAGCTATATCTCAACTGCAAGGCTGGAGGAGCTTCGAATCCACACAGCAAAGGACCAAATCCTCCAGACTCTCAGCACAGTGATTTCTAACGGTTGGCCCAACAAAGAACGTCAAGTTCCCATCCCTGTTCGTCCATTTTTTCCGTACAGAGATGAGTTAGTAGTGGAAGATGGCATTGTAATTAAAGGTCACAGAACTGTCATTCCAGATTCCCTACAACAGGAATACATCAACATCATGCACAGAGGCCACCCAGGTATAGAATCAACAAAGAGCAGAGCCAGAAACACAATATTTTGGCCAACAATGAACAAAGACATTACACAAGAACTGCTGTCCTGCTCACTATGTAACAGCATCCGGCCGCACCAACAGAAGGAACCCCTACAACCGTACCCAGTTCCTACTCTGCCCTGATCTACAGTCGCCACAGACATGTTTGAGTGGCACGGACAACAATACATGGTGCTAGTCGACTCTTATTCAGGGTGGTTTGAAATCGATCTTCTCCGGGACATGTCTTCAGCTGCTGTAATCACAAAACTAAAGAGACATTTTTCAGTCCATGGAGCACCTCACACCCTGATCTCTGACAATGCGAGACAATACGCCAGCCAGCATTTCAAAGAGTTAGCCAAGCAGTGGGACTTTGTTCATGTAACTAGCAGCCCCGAATACCCACAGTCAAACGGACTAGCTGAACGAGCAGTCCGCAGCGCCAAACAACTAATGGAAAAGTCTCATAGAGACATGACTGACGTTTTCCTCAACCTCCTAAACATCAGAAATGTCCCTCGTGACAAAACGTTAGGATCACCTGCTGAACGCCTAATGTCCAGACAGACACGTTCAACTTTTCCTATCAACACCACACTGCTAGCGCCAGCCCCAAAGAATGCTATGCAGATCTCCATGCATCTCAAGAGGAAAAGACTCATTCAGAAGCAGCACTATGACATCACAAGTCGCCCACTTAAGCCGCTTGCAGAAGGACAAGTCGTCAGGTTGCAGACAACCAAGGGACATGACCACCTTGGCACGGTAAGGCAGATATGCCACGTTCCTACATTGTCGAATCCGACGGTGGCGTCTACAGAAGAAATCGTCGCCATATTCTGCAGGTTGCCGAACCACCATCCCAACGAATTGACCCTGCAGAACTCAGTTTCCAGTCAACCGACCCAGCCACGCCGGACACTCTTCTTTCCACACCACAGCTCCAACAGGTACCGCGACCAACCCAAGTGCCTTCTCAGCATACAAACAAGCAGCAAATTCTTACACCTTCCTCCTTCACAAAGATACCGCATGATAATGCCCCTTATGTGACACGCTCAGGTTGCATCTGTAAGCCCAATCCAAAATACAACGTTTGAACTATGGACTTAAGGGACTCAGAACTTTAAAAAAAGAAAAAAAAAAAAAAAAAAAAAAAAAAAAAAAAAGAGAAGGAAAATTATGTATTAATACATTGGACTCTTGCCTTAATGGTCTAGCAATTTTTTATTTTCAATGTTGATTAACAAATTTTGTGTTTATAAGTATTTTGAGTTTTATTTTGTAAAGCTAAGGAAAGACATATTTTGGTTTCCAATTGAGTCATTCATTTAGATAACAACATGTTATACATAAATATATTGTTGCTTTATTGCAGATCAACGTTTGAGACATCTGCTGATTTATACTGTCTTAAGTCATTTGTGATACTAAGTTATTGTGTCATAAATTTTATCCATGTGGCATATTTTGGTTTTATAGGATGCACGAGCTATAAGGAGAGGATGTAAATCATTCTAACAAATGATTGTTTATGCTGTGTGCTATAACGGAAGCCGTACTTGCTGAAGGTGCGCATGCTCAGTAACTAGTTAATTGTATCTCACGTTTACGTGTTGTTCCCGCCAGTATGTCTATGTTCGGTTGTGATTAAAGCCACTAAAACCACAGTATGGTCTCCTCATGCATTTCGACAATAGAGGAGGCTGAGGTCTGCATGATCAGTCTGCCAACTAATTATTTCTCAATAATACACAATCTACAAGCAATAAAATTTTTGTGTCTGTTTCCTCTTTGTCAGGTCTACCCCCTGTTAAGATTCCAGTGGCTGAACTCTCATCATTGGGTGTTGTTTTGGTGCTTTTTCTTGTAGCACTTGTGGATTACTTATGGAAGTGTCAGAAGAGAAAAAGAAGAAAGATGTGTCCCAAACCGAAGGTGACCTTGAGCAAATCTCAGTTTGAGGACCAGGAGGTAGATGATCCTCTACAAGATCAATGTAGAAGTACTGATATGTAAAAACTAAAATATATGATGCTCTATATAGCATCGCAGTGGGTCCAGAGGCTAAACGCAATCATTGGGCACAAGGCGGGATCACACCCTAGAAGGGGCACGGTAGTATGATACTATGAATGTGATTAATATTTTGAATGTGTCATTTCACTTTTGTTTTGATTCAATGTTTAGTGTGAACACACTTTTCATTTGTGAAATTATTTGGCTGCCGCCGTGCGCCTAATTGTGAAGTAATACCGTGGGTTTATCAGCTGTGCTGCGTCACTGTAATCGCCAGTATGAAAAGCGTATGACACACCGATGAGATTAAATTAATCACTGCGCCCGAATCTCAGTGTATGTGTTCTGAATCGCCAAAAAGTCTGCGAATTCCAGCTTTTGATCGGCAAATTTTGGGTGGGGTGGGGTGGGGAGTTAAGCAAATAAGGTGTCGCCACTGACCCAGCCCTGGAAGCACCAGGAACCCTGTGGCTGGCTTGTGCTATTGCAACTGAAGTCAATTTATGGTGTGCCCTTTTGTATGACTTGCACTACTGCATTTAAAATATCTCTGGTGCACCCTTGTGTATGACTTGTGCTATTGCAACTGAAATCAATTTATAGTGCCCTTTTTCGCATTACTTGCGTTACTGTTGCACTCTTGTGTATGACTAGTATAAGTGCAAGTTAATTTAAAGCAGTTGTCTTTCATATAATATACTAAATTCACATGTAAATTGTAAGTTATTTTTGATGTACTGCTTCTATCCTTTACTCATTCTTCCATAAGTGGAAACAACCAATTATTGATTATAAAATCTATATCGGTTGAGGTGAAATAAAATGAAACTGCAATAATTAAACATTATTTAGTATTAAATCTGACACACAACCTAGTCACAAAGCATCAGGGGTAAGACCCCCTGACTGCGGTGTATTTGGAATTAGCAAGCTCAACAGGAGCTTCAGTGTCAGAAGATACAGCCATGATCCACAGCACTGAGCCCTCTCACATGGCAAATATGATGTCACAATTAATGGCCCTCCATTTAATGGAGGAACATAAAGGCGAGGACTTAATAAAGGTACCCAGCCAAATGACTACACTAGCAATAGAAAAACTTAAACACACTTTCTTAGAAGCAGAAGCAGAATTAGAAGCAGTGAAAACACAAATGATGAGCCCAAAAATATAGAACATCAGAAATGCTCGCAAAGAGCCTGATCAGTTAATGGCACTGCATGCTAAAACAGCAGAACTTGCTGCAGTCAAAGATGAACTCAAATTGTCTCAGCACCTGCAGTCAGAGACAGAATGCAAGCTAAATATTGTTAAAGCAGAGCTAGAGAAGGCAAGCTCATAGCTATTTAGCAACCAACAGAGAAGTACTCACACTCATAGGGAGCTGCAGAATCCAAAGTCTAAAGGTATCCCTGAGTCACCTTTCCCAACAGCCCCTACACCAGCTCCACCACTGGAGGTTAACAGAGTCCTCCCAAACACAGGTTCTCTTAGTTTAGCTATGTGCCCTCAGCACAGTACCAGACTCCCTCCTACAGGACCTAGACAGAATCACGCGCCACATAATGCGCTTCGAGCCAAAGTTGGATGGCTCAAATGAAATCTACTCGTACCTACTCGTTCCCCAGAGCCACGGTAGATGACAGAATCTAGCTGATTAGAAACATCCAGCAGGGAAGTCAGCAGTTTCATTGAACGGCAACCTAACTATGTCAGGAAACAATATGATGTGCTCTGTGACACTTTGGAGAAGGAGTTCTCCAATCAGCTGTCACAGGCAGGACTGATGACAGCACTGCAAGTTAAACAACAGAGTCAGGAGTCACGCCATCAGTATTATCACCGCCTTAGACAAGCTTATTTCGGGCCCCGAAATGAACCAGGAATGGAAGAAGAGTTGGATTTCAAAACACTGTTTGTCTTAAATCTCCATCCCAACACTAGTTATTATCTAGGGGTTGCAGCATGTCCACGCACACTGTCTAGCAAACAGCTGCATGACTCAAAGGCTTTGTAAAAGACCAGCAAACTTTAAATCAATGGCCAGAAATGCCACAAAATTTTAGCCATTATACTCTGCCTTCCCCTGTGGAGTTAGAGAAAGCCTCTAGGGCTGAATCATGGTGTCCAAAACCTGCTCCAACTCACAGGCTTACAGAAAATCAGGAGAATAATAAACCTTTACAATCCAATAGGTGTTCTCCTCACTCCAGTCCTCACTGATCAGGTGAAACCCAACATCACACAAAACCCTGTGTTAATCAGTTAATGTCAGGGCACCCTCAGAATAAATTCCCAGCCAGTAGGCATGAGAATCCAGCACCCAAGGATAATATGTTGGACCATGGATGTCCCCAAAACTCGCACACACGTGACAAAACCCTAGACAAAAGCCCCTGTCCTAACTTGACTAACGAGAACAAGGATGAGAACTGGCACCAGTGTGAAAGCTCAGATGATGCAAATGAGTCTGAAGTATCTGGAATTAGCACAGAAAGTCCAGTAACCACTGAACAGGTGTTTTTGCACCTGTGTAAAGAGGAGCGTCAGACAGCTGACCTCTTCTTAGACACCTCAGGTGAAACTGAACATTTCCCAAGGACCCCTGCAATTCAAACTTGCACGTCTGACCAATTTAATAAGGGGGGTGAAAATCAGACTCCTCTTAATGTCAAGGTTGTTCAAGGTGAACCACCTGCATCACAGTTCCTGGGCCATTTAAGAGAAAAGGGGGTTGCTTGTAGATTAAACCTGACAATAGTCCTGGAAAAGAAGCTTGTACAAGAAGCTCTCTTGGACACTGCATCAGACATCACTCTGATGTCATCCACACTCTTTGATGAAGTGTGGGCTGCAGCAGACCATGCCCCACGCAGATTGCAGTTACAAAACCATTCCCTCCAAATTGTGCCTTATTCATACACTGGTATCAAAATAAAGTCTGTGGCAAGAGTGCTCATAACAATAGGACCCATAAGTCTGGTTCACCCTGTATATGCGTCTCCAATTGAAAACAGTCCCTTCCTTATTGGCAAGGACCTGCTCAACAGGCTTGAGCCACTGATTGACTTAAAGTGTTTGAAAATCTGGGCCCAGGTTCACAAACCCCTGCCCATCTCACACTCACATCACCTTGAAGCTCAGTCCTGTCATCTATACCCCAGGTCCACAGAGACTATTAAAAACTTTCACACTCCAACAATGACTAAGGATGCCATGAGCCAGAGAATCTCAGCTCATGAAAAACAAATGACTGTCCACACAATAACAGTCCCTTTTGCTAACACCCATTCGGAACCTCAGAGCCGCATTTGCAGTCAGCCAGCAGAGACTGGAAAAGAGCAAAAAGAGGATGCAAAAATGGTTATGACCAAAATGTGTTCCGTGAAAGGCTGAAAAGGGGGGACAAGTTTCATAAGTACAACTCAATTAAACTGGACCAAAAGTCCATGAAAAGTGAAAAACAAGTTCATAAGCTCCTGCCACATGAGTCAGACCCACACAGGGTCCTAAATCTTTCCCCCACCGTTCATCCTCTGTTCAGGAATGTGAAAAAAGGTCAGCAAAGCACAGTCAGCACACAGTACTGTTTAAAAATATATATATTTTCTTCTGGAAAACTTATTTTTCTTAGTTTCTTTAGCAATCTAAGGTGAGAATGCTCACATTCAATGCCTAACAGGCTTATGCCCACTAGTCATGTTAAATCAGAGTTCTTAGTGGTTAGCTTAACCATAGAGGAGCACCCTGTTTATCCAGAAATTATCCAGCAAAAATTTGTTTTTAAATATTTGCATGAATAACTACCCCAGAAAATTTCCTTTGATAACAATAATATTTCCTAGTTAACAGACACTTTTCATCTCTGCATTGTCAGCTCAATGCTTCTAGAAAGAAAGTATGATCTGAAAGGGGGGATCTGTAGTATGATATGATGAATGTGTATTAATTCCTAATAAGAAATTTGACTTTCTGAGATATTATTTTAAATACCCAAACGTTAACTCTTTTCAGAGACACACCAATCAAGATTGGAATTTGAGATAGGCTTTTAAGAAAGAACTGGCCCTAGATTGGTGCCTGAAAGTCTGGGTCGGAGAGTCATAAACCTGACACTATAGGTCCTTTCAAGGAAAGTTTATGACCGGTGAAGATAAAAATGTTTCTTTGGACCGTTCTCAAAGTATTTAAAATTTACCAACTAATGAGAAAATAACAAAAAGGTCCAAAATACACTCTCCCTCTTCGGGGGAGGCATGTCCGTTACGAGAGAGTCGCAGACACCAGTCGAGTGAAGTTCAAAGCAAATCAAAGTATTTATTTACCAAAATACTGGATCCAGGAGAATTCACACATTGAGAACAGTCTAATACCCCTCCCAAGTGAAAATTCTGACCTCCCATCATCTGACTCAAAAAGTTATACCCATGATGACGTATAGCCTGGTGGTGAGGCGTTTCTGGCTGATTAGCGTATATTAATATGCATAATTTCACGTGTTAGTACTCAGCTCTTCACGTGCAATATTCAGGTGCCTGTTGTGACCCTGAAGACATTCATTATCTGGTCAGGCTTATAATGGGCCTCTCTTCTCAGCACTTTTTTTCCCTAGAGACTAAAATTTAGGGAGTTAGAGATACACTTCAAGGCCACAAGAAGAAGCTACAAATCAGCGCCTCCGTGCCCAACACTATGATGTCAGTGTGTTACAATCCTGGAGTGCACATCTGTTCAAGGTTAGACGTTAAGAATTAAAACTGTGTGTCAATATCAAGTTATCATGCCATATAGTGAAGTTAGCTTATAATATGTCTTTAGGAGTAATTATCATATGAGTTAGTAGTGCAGGATCAAGCAAAAATGTTTAACTACATGTGTAAGTAATTCATAATGTAAATGCTGGTTAGTCATTCATATAAATGCATATAGGGTACAGGATTTCACACCATGAGTATGCTAATTTAACTAATCATCATTTAAGGATATTTGTCAACAAACACAAAGTAATAAAATTGTTTTCTACAACACCGGGTCTTGGGGGATCATGGAACTTCTCAAATGCAGAGAGACACACAGACTCAATCTTGATTGAAATTCACACAATGTCCTCTTACACCTTTTTAAAGACTGTTAACTCTAAAACACTCAAACATCCCAAAGTTCTTACATGGAAAACAAGTTGTATAAGGGCACAACTGTTTGAAATTAATTCCATTTGGACAATCAAAATGGGTGGGATTAATTTACATGTGTTTAAAAATCATTTTTGTTTTATATGAATTTATGTAGAACCAAGGTAGCCACATACTATGTGTGTAGTTGGTTAATAATTATGTAGAACATGGTTGTCTTACACTGCGACCCTGAAATGGAAAAGTGGAAAAGAAGATGTATGAAGATGGTTGTCTTAATGATATTACTCTGTGTTAACATCTAATCTTTTATATTGAAATAGTATGATTCAAAATCTTGGAGATTCATTCAAAGGAGATGGTCTTCAAGCCTTTGTCTTGTCATGGGTCATAAATATTATGTGATGCCACTAACAAGGTTCAGGAAACAGCCAATCAGGAGCAAGAAATGCTACAGTTCTCCCTCATTGAGGAAGAATCAGGTAATCGGGGCAGGTTTTCTAAACTCTGGTAAACATCACACTTCTTCTTCGCTCTTTTAACACTCCTCTGAGACACAATCTTTGAGAATTTTTGGAGAGGAAGACATTTTCTGAAGAACGCCTCTCTCCTGCTTCCAGCAGACAATGCTTCTCAGATAGGGTAGTCAGAGAGCTCTCTTGCTCTACAGACGTCTCTGCAGGCGCAGACTCTCTCATGGCTCTCTTAAACAGTCTTGGGCCTCTCAAGTGTGGTCCAGAAAGAACAGATTTTTGACCTTCTGAGATGAGTCCCAGGAGAGACCTGCTTGGACTGTCTCTCACAATGTGGCAGATCAGCAATGACGGAGAATCCCCACAGAGAACTTCAAAACGCCACCAGCTCTTACGGAGGGTCGCCGTATCTGAAAATCTCAGGAGAAAAGGAACGCCCGCATCGTGTCAGAAAGCACCGCGTGTCAGCGACATGCTCCCAGTCCATCGCCACGGATACATAAGGTCACATGGTCTAATGTCTCTCATTGCTCAGGGTTGGTGCTGAATCTTTGCTGGGATAAACAATAGCTTTTCTAGAATTTAGGGTAATTCATAGAGAGGTTCCCTCATATATTAATCTCCCTGTTCCCTCATGTATCGTTGTAATCCATTTCATTATATGAATGTGTAATCAATATTCATTATTCTATTTTACAGTTAATAAACCAGTTGTGTGATAAAACCAATCCTTGGTTATTTGTTTGTGTGTGCACCTTTCTTGTATGGAATTATAACTTCTAGTTCAGATTCAATTTCAGAGTCAAGAACCCACGGCGGGCCAATGAGCAAAATTCATTAATATTAATTAATTCTAGCTAATTCTGCTGTATAATATGTGAAGATGGCCTTCTTGTCTAAGCTAAAATTAGACACTACGTATTATTTAATGGCTCCCAAACATGGAGCTTAGCAAAATGAATTAAATAATTAATTATTAATAAAATAATCATTAATTATCATTGACTCCGCTATGTAGTGCTTATGCCACAGCAACGTGTAATGTAATTTCCACTACACTGTGATGTAGTCTTGTGTGCGTGAATGCCAAATAAGTGAGTAACTATATTTTATCTGTTGTTTAGGGTGACCAGACCTGAGATGGTGAAAAAGAGGACACGTCTGGGGGATACAGACTGACGTACAGACTGATCAATTAAATGTTTACAGAGAAGGTTATCAGCCAATAATAATTCTCCAAATTTTATTTAAACTCTAGAAAAACAAAATCCCGGACGTCTGTGAAATTGCGCCCGGACATTTTTTTAAGTCTAACAAAGAAGACATGTCCGGGTAAAAGAGGACGTCTAGTCACCCTACTATTGTTAAACAACACCACTTCATGTAACTAAGTTAGAGATTTACTCTCCAATATTTATACTTAGTGCAGTAATCATGTACTGTTATTAGAAAGTGGTTGTTAGCGATTAGCCGTTAGAATCGCGTCATGTGTGTGAACTAGAAATACTGGTTTATATCACTCCTTAGGCACTCATTGTTTTCTATAGGATGTGAGCATAGAATGTAATAGTGATTATTCCTTTGTTTGATTACTTTACAACCACACATAGATACACATCTACTTACTGAATCTGCTAATGTGCAATGTTCTGTATTGCTGCTCTGAATTGCAAGTAAAGAGAGGAATATTTAAACATCTGCCTCTTTCCTGTGCTCTGACTGGCAACCCAGAGTGAATACCACTAATATAAACCTCGCCTACATCCCAATCAATTACCAGCATCCCCAACATTACTATTAAGTGTATATAAACGTATTGCCACCAAGCATACTCCAATATTTTTCAGCACGTCATTATTATGAAATCTTACATCAAACTTATGAGGAAATATGACGTTATTATGAGATATTATGTCATAAAAACGACATGTTATAATGCAGACCCATAATACAGGTTCTGGGCATAATATTTTTTTGAAGTCTTTCTGTTCATCTGATTGTAAACAGCGTCTTTGGCTTACTGAAAAGCGCTTTAAAAATTCCATTTGTTATGTTAATAATTTTGTAAGTTAATAAAAAGAATTATATGTTTACAATCTTTAGAACAAGCTGTGATTCCCACAGGGGAAGGATCTTTCTCTTTCCAGAGAATAGTTTACTTAAATTAATACTTTAACCTTTACAAGTCAAAAGCATTATGGTAAATGTATGTTCCCTAAATAAAGACATGCCTTCGAGGGTATCATTGCTGTGACATTTTTTTCTGAGAGCATGTGATAACTGACTAGATGTGTAAATAACGTCTACATCAGACAATGTTTTAAAAAATATCAAACACACAATTTTAAGAATTTTAGACATTTTCTTACTCGACTCGTTTTGTTTTGTTTTTTAAGTGTAAGGGAATGTAAGATCTGTTTACTGCACTTTGTGTCTTTAGGAGGGTAATACTACATTTAAAAACTACTGTATCCTTTGATGGAGAATGATACTATAAGAACAGGAGGTTATATTTTAACTGAGCCTATAAGCAACAGAGCATTGAAAAATAAAATATAAGCCGCTATTGCTCAGTCATATTTAGGCAAATTTGGGACAAACTCGTGTCCATGACAAAACATTTCATCTCAGAAATGACATCTTTATAGAAGGAAAAAAAACCTCAATTTTGAATGGGAGTAAATGAGACATGATTTCCCCCAAAACATTTGGTAGTTTCTGTTGTTTCACTCATTGTGAACCTTCAGCACAACCTTGAAAACCAGGTGATATTTTTAAATTTTGCTATGAGATGAAGACAACAAAATAACAAAAGCAATGTTCCTATAGATAGGACTTCGGATAATTTGCACTTCAGCAATAGTTTAAAAATTAGCCATTATTTATTATTTATTTATATCCGAATTGTAGTGGTTTAATGAAGTTGGCAAATTTACAGAACCAGTAGGGCATTAAATAAATAAATTCAACCACACAACAGTGACCTTCAGATTTCAAATATGAATATGTAATATTTATCTTGTTTATTTATGTGCTTTTTGTGTTTGTTTTTATGTTCTTCACTTTTTGTACTTTTGTTTTTTTCTACTCTTTCTAGTCCTTCTAAATTGTTTTCAACTCTGAAATATATTTGTTTCAACACTGAACAAAAACACACGAATGTACTTATTTTTGCTTGGTAAACATTTACGATAAATATTTATATTTACCTCATATTTTGTGTGTTATTTAGAGATGTGGCTTTAATATAACTTTGCACATACAACTAACCATACACAAGAAGGAGTTGGTCTCAGACAGGGGACAAACTGTACACATACAACTGCACAAACTTTAATGGTATGAAAATGAGTGACACCCCTCCAACCTCCCTCACATTCCTGATCAGAAGGACACAAAGTTTTCTTCACAGTACGCATAGGCTTTCCTTATCAGGGCTATTTCATGATGTTTTGAGGTCCTAATGGTGTTCTTATCTCCCCCCTGTTACTATGTATTGAGACTATGCACTAAACAGCACTAAAAATGTACTACTACAAACTATGAAGCTGGTCTTATTTCACATATTGTTTGATTGGTGAAAACTGAAAATACAGAATTGTTAATTTTGGTACAGGCCTTTACCTTATGATGGTGTTTTTTTAACATCCGTAAAACACTCTTCAAATGGATAACTACTATATATTTTTTTCTCTTAACATTTTCTTATTAAAAGTTGCTGAAAGTACAGCTTTCTAAAGTTGCTTCAGACTGGAATATTTTATTTTTAAAAATGTTCATTTAAAAATTTTTACTATAATGATCCTTTAGGGTAAAGATTCTTTCAGTGCTTGAGTGAATGGGACATTAATCACCCACCCATGATTATAAATGTTCTAAGGTTTAATACACAATTGTCCAATGCACTGTGTGTTGAATATCCAACTTGTGGTTAACAAAACTCGCTGTCATCATTTTATAATTCTTTCTTTCTTCAGTAGTAATACTTGTTTTACCCCTGAGGTCTTCAAAATCTTCAGGAGACCAGGAGATATTATTTATGGCTCTAAGAAAGGTGTAAGATTCTTTGGACATAAAACTCAAACTATTAAGAGAGGTGTTGTGTCCAGTGGGAAAAAAAGACAGGATCATTGATGCGCAAGGCAAGACCTATGTAGTCCATGACTTTGTTGCATGTAGTTGGACTAGTTTTGGTAGGTACCATCCACTTCACACCTAAATCCCCCACAAGATCTGCTGTTTTGGAGAATGACTGACCAAAACATTATGACATTATCATAATTTGTTAAAGTCACTCAGATCCTTACACTTGGCCATTATTCCTCCTTCCAACATCAACTTCATGAACCGATTGTTCACATGCTGCACGGCAGGGGGCACAGGAATGATATCACCAGTGTTATTCACTTTACCAGTCAGTGGTTTTATTGTGTCTGATGAGTATTAAATGCATGCTGTACATATGAAAACCTTTACAAGAAATTTATTCCGGTGTGCTATTAGTATAGTTTTTCAAAATTAAAAATAAATATGTAGAGGGTTCATTTTTATAATTTTTGGGTTAAAATATATGGGCGGCACGGTGGCGCAGCAAGTAGTGTCACAGCCACACAGCTCCAGGGACTTGGAGCTGTGTGACTGCAACACCACCTACTGCACCACTGTGCCACCGCATGAATGAATGAATGAATGATCAGCCTCTTTAATTTAGTGTATAATTCCACTATATAGAGTAGATTCACAAGGTTTACAATCCCCCCACCCACCACACGTCCCCGCACTTTTACTTGGAAGACAGCCACAAGCTCATTGTTCAAAGTGAAAGTGAATGAATTAAAACAAGAACACGTGCTACTGCTGACAGTTTTAGAATAATCATGTAAATTCAGTGTGGCACTAGATCCTTTTCACTT
Source organism: Hoplias malabaricus (assembly GCF_029633855.1). Taxonomy (NCBI): domain Eukaryota; kingdom Metazoa; phylum Chordata; class Actinopteri; order Characiformes; family Erythrinidae; genus Hoplias; species Hoplias malabaricus. Next base: position 11,723,865 of record NC_089801.1, on the reverse strand, counting down.
GTGAAGTTGTTGTTTCAGCACACTACAGACAATGCTGCATGGACAATGGATATATATCACTTTGGGTGAGTTTTCACACACAACACAACTCAGAATTTAACAAAAATTCCAGGTTTATCTTATCTTGCCTTTACATGATACAAGTCAGATCTCACTCTCCTGCAGATACACATGGGACATGTTAGTGATGACATTTTATTATTGGGACATTTTGGCTTTGTTTTACAGGATTAATTATACATTTGTTGTTAGTTTGATCAAGTTGGAAAATCTCTCCAAACATGTCTTACATTCCAGGAGACTCCAGACTTACAATTGATTACTTCTCATTGACTTTGAATTAAATCCATTTGTTAAAAACAATCTCTAGCTTAAATTTACACCTGATACACAAAGAAAAATTGAAATTGAGAGTCTTGTATTAACAGGAAGGATTCACCAGCTTAGGGTTTTGTTTGTTATTTTGATCAGTCCGTTCACATGTACATTTTAGGTATAGATGAGACTAGATAAACATTTTTAAGCCAAATTACTGAAAATCATTACTGGAAGTGATTCAGTGACGAGAAGTGACAGAAGGTGTAGATTTAACCAACTCATCAGGGGACACCCCAACAGTCTTCTTCCAGTCAATTGAGGGGGAAGTTTGTGAGTTGCGGTCTGATGGGAATGTCCTGAACAATAGATCGTTTGAATCCTGAAATTGATATAAATACTCTTATAGCTTTATGTTTTTATTGGCAAACCAGAGCTCAATAATACCTATATACAGCATTTGTTAAAAAAAAAAAAAAGTTATATATTCTCAACCTGACAGTATTGCTGTGCATTGATCTCTTAATATTGGATTAACAGGTTAGACATTTACTATAAAATAATCAAGCCCCACGTGACATTGAAGTGTGGAGCAGTAGAACTCTATTGTGATTGAGTGTCCTCCAATATGTGATGCAAACGTAATTATCCAACTTGAGTACCTAGGAGCCCTGCGGTAAATCATTCCCAGAAGAGCAGAACTGCTGTGAAAAACAGCCTCTTTGTTTATACTACTGATTATTGAAGATATATTGGATGAGCAGGTGTCCATACAGTGAGTTCTTCAGAAAAGTGTATTTCGTCTTGTTCTTGAAATGATTTAACTTAACACTAAATGTATTTTCTTTTCCAGTCCTGCTTGCTGTTGTTTCAGTCATCTATGCAGTTACAGTAAAGCTTGGACACAGTGCCACCATTTCTTGTAAACAGAACTGCACTACAGTAAAATGGCAGACTAATAACAAAGAGATTCTTCGGTTTTCTGGAGGGAAATGTACTGTTGCTCCAGAGTTCGAGGGCAGGACTGAATGCTCTGAAGAGAAAATCAGAAGGGGAGATATTTCCTTGATTATATTGTCTGTTGTGTACAATGACAGAGGCTGGTACTACACAACGTGTGACGGAAAGGACCTTTGTGACCAGAAGCTAGAAGTTCTAGGTAAGTTCTGACCTTAAGCTTTTCCAGTGGACTGCACTCAGTGTCCAAAGTGTTCATATAACGTCAAGGAGTAAAACTACATTGAACACAACAGATGGAGTCTCCCAGGACTTGATTAATCAAAGCTGGGCCATGTCTGGACTTAATCCATCCCTGGAAATATAGGACTACCGGTCAGTTTCCTGGACAGGGTCTAAGCCTGGACTACACAGGATTTTTAAATTCAGAATTAACCCCAGATGTAGAAGTTAGTTGTTCCATTGGAAGGAGAATATACTCCAATATAACACTTCCAGGTCCAACAATAATAAGATTTTTATTTTAGAACTGAAATTTGATTAAGCTTATGAAATTGATATTGTATTTCATTACAGTTCCCACTGTTGTAAATGTGTCTGTTGGAGCTCAGGCTACACTTCCATGCTTCGCTGAAACAGACAAATACTCAGACTTGTCCTCCATCTACATTCAGTGGGAAAAAGACACCAAGCTGGTGGTGAAACTGGAGAATGGAGTGATTTCGTATGGTTCTGGGTTTGAGCAGAGGGTCATGGTGTCAACAGAAGATTACAAAAAGGGGGACCTCTCTCTGAGCATCAATAATGTCAGATTCTCTGACTCTGGCTTGTTTAGATGCTCTCTTAAGGACGGAGCGTACGGATACCCACACGCAGTTTCTCTGACTGTTGAAGGTTATTATATTTTCATTTTATATTTTATACAGTTACTTTTTAAAATAACTAATAATATGTAGCAAAATGCTGGGGGAGAACAGATTACATTTGTTTTAAAACTGAAAATGTAAAAATCTAAATAGGAAAAAAAGAGTTGCATTCTGTTGTGCCATGTGAAAGCATTTATGGCACTGGCCAGAAGACCAGTGTTCACACCTGGAATAACTGGTCAGAAACATGATGCCCCTAAGAGACAAAAATGAGTGAGTGTCCATCACCATTTGTGCAAAAATTGGAATTTTAAGTGTACCCTTTTTTTAAATCACAAGAATAATATCAAGTATAACACTGTTATATGTTTACAGTGTCAGTTACAGAACTTCTATAACAGTATCTTTGGTGAAGTCAGTAACATTGAACTGACAATCAGCTGATCAACCTGCTATAAAACTGTTGTAGAAATCTATAAAAAATGCTGGTATAAAAGAAACTCTAAACTAGTTGTGGCTAAAGTAGTGTCTAGGAAACCAGCTGCAGTGGATGCAATCTATTATCTATTCATTTGTATATGATTACTGTGTGAGTCAAATATTAATTACACGTCTCTGTTTTCTCCCACAGTTCATCGGTTTGAACACTATATAAAGGAGGGTGACTCCGTCTCTCTGGATCTAGTCCTCCCAACTCCAGTGATGATGCACTTCTCACAGGACGGTGGAAACCCTGCAGAGTCCTGGATGTGCACCAAGCCAAAAGAAGACTATTTTCATTGTAAACCAGACTACGAGCAGAGAGCCTCCATCCTGAATAACGCTGTGGTGCTGAGTAAAGTCTCAGAGTCCGACAGTGGAATGTACACCATCACAGACATCAGAACAAATGAAGTGGTGGGCGTTCACAAACTAACAGTCATTGGTAAGTGTTTAAAGCTGTCCTGCTTGTTACTCAGCACTACATTAGAGCTGTTACTTTCAGTCTTTGTAGTACAGCAAAGGGGGCTTTTTTATTATTTACATGTATTAGACTAGGCCTGCAGGTGACAAAATATCATTTACAAGTATTTCTTACGTACAGTACATGTATTGTTCATGTCTACATCTGAGTGAAATGTACTTACGCTAAATCACAGCTTAGGAATTACTCTATTAAAGAAACTGGTAGGATATCAGATGTAGTTCCCGCTGAAAAACATTATAGAATGACTGTTTAATGCAAAGGGTGGGTTGTTAACAGCACAGGGAGGGTTTTAAAAGTCCAAATATTCGTTAAATACATAAAAAAAACATCTTTCCTCTACTTCGCGGAAATTCGTTTTTCGCGGCTGGTCTTGGAACGCATCCCCCACGAAATAGGAGGGATCGCTGTAATCAGGAAGTCCAGCAACTACCTTTTTAAAAAGAAAAAAACACACACTTAAATGACTCATCGGGTCTCGATGATCGAAATATTCCTTAAAAGCCTTTACTGATATAAATGTTGTATGTTGCTGTGAACCAAACAGTCAACGGAAACCAAAACCATCAAATTCATAAAAATCACAGGGTCCTCTAATTTGAGTGAATCAACTCATAATGTGGCTCATCTATGCCATCCTGGAGGAGCTGGACAACTTGGGCAAATTAAGGTATTGCCACATGCTTTCAGTAATGCCAAGGACAGTAACAAAATGCAAACCCAACAACAATCAGTCAGGAAGTATGAGAAGAGTGTAACTGTCTGTGGCCACCACCTGCACAAACAAACTTTTTTTTTGGGGGGGGGGGGGGGGGGGGGTTCTTGCTGTTGAGTGATATTCCTGAAGTTGAATTGGGTTTGTACTGTCATGATTAGATTTTCCTTTAATTATTATTATTATTATTATTATCATTTTGCCACTCTATTAGACACACCTGCCTTGGTTGCCATGTTGTAGATGTTAAATCTGCTCATGGCAGAGAAAGAGCATCCGTCATTTTTTTTAGATAATGAAAAGAACTCGAAACATTGCAAAGCATGAATCCTGATAAGGGATATTGCTCTATTCCTGGTCTATAGCTGGGTAATACTGACTTATATTTGCTGTTTTGTTTTACTTAAGGAAGACGGCTAACAGCATTACCAAAAGCGATACAAAACTAAACAACTCGTGTTACAAAAGATTTTCTGTGGTAATTAAAACAGTGAATATAAACCTACAGAAAAGTAAAATTCCAGCCATGTTCAAACACCACTCATTCTTCTGCTTAAACATACCTGTAATGGTTGGCTCTGGTGCTGGGCCGTCTCTGACCACCCGAGGGAGACATTATGCCGACCCCAGAGTTAATCAGACTCAATGCCCCACACCTGGGCAGAGGGCTTTTTAAGCTCAAAGACATGGCGCTCAGTACAAGGTCTTTGTCTCTACTGCGGGTCAAAAAAAAATATATAGAGCCAGTAATTTGGTAGAAGGGCTAAGAGCTTTTTCACGTCCCCTTTCTATCCTCTTTTCGAGTGTCTCCATATTTATCCCTGGGTGTTTGCTTCTCTTCTCTCTCTCTCTCCTACACACACAAAAACATACAAACAAACAAACAAACATTTGTTCTTTTTTGTTCTGACTGCTCTGAGCTTTACCCCTTACATTTGGTGGTTAATCCCACTGTTACAATACCGTTCCACCTTCAAAGAGCCAGAGCTTCTGAACGTTTAAACCCCTGCTGTGTCTGATCCTCTTGTACCGTCACAGCAGACACTAACACCACCACCAATTAGCTAGAACATTAGCTAAATGAACAACAAGCAGCACAGTGGTGCAGCAGGTAGTGACGCAGTCCAGGGACCTGAATGTTGTGGGTTCAAGTCCTTCTCTGGGTGACTGTGTTGGTATGTTCTTTCTGTGGGTTTCCACCAGGTGCTCTAGTGTCCTTCCATTGTCCAAAAACATACGTTGGTAGGTGGTTCAAAAGTGTTCATAGCTGTGAATGAATATGTGAGTGTTTCTGAACTGGATAAACAGTTACTGACAATGAATGACTAAATGAACAACAAATCAGCTCATTTTCTTTCCTAGGTGTCTATTTCTCTTTTTCAGGTATGACCTCTGTTATAACTTCAGTGGTTGTTGTCTCAATATTTGTTGGTGTTTTGGTGTTTGTTCTTGGAGCACTATTTGGGGTTCGTGTTCAAAAGAGGCGAGAGCAGACGACGAGGGAAAAAAATGGACACTTCTCAGTTGAGCAAAGTGAATGTAATAATATGACCTCAAAGCCCTGGACTGAGATGACAGAATCTCTTCATTCCCAGCCTGAAGACCAGGAGGTAGATGTGCAAAACTATATGTAGATGTTTACATAAAGCATAAAACTGAAAGAAAAAATCTTTTTATTTAAAATAATATGGGAATGTGAAACCAGTAGTTAGGTATTTGTTGGACCAATATTACTTTGCTCTCTTATACACTAGATTCAAAATCAACATAAGCCAAAAGATTTTAGAATCATGGTTAGCCTCTACATTCACAAATGCTAAGATCAAATCACCATCTTGAAATTTTCTAAAACAAAATTCACACATACTTTTGGATATGATATTATCCCCAAGTAAAGGACAAATTGATGCACATGCTTTTGCAGCTCTATTTCCTTGATGGAACTCAAAATGAATGCAGTGACAAATAAATTATTTTTCTTGTCATTTTCAAACTACTGAATGTTTATATTATTTTTATTGAATAAAATGACATTTGTTGTGTTTAATAAATTGCAACAGATGCCATAAAATGAAAAAGAGCAGGAGAACATTTTAATTTTGAATTACATTTATGTTACACAAAAGCTTTAAATCTACTGAGTACACATAAAATAAAATCCAATATAAAATAAATGATGGGCACCACACGTCTGAACCAGAAGAAATCTCTAAGATAGTTATTACATTAGGAATATGCTACCTTATGCCAGAGAGTTCAAATCTGTACTGAAGATTAGGGTTTAGCCAGGAAAAGCAGTAATGCAGAAGTGTACCACGTTTTACTACCATGGTATACCCTTATCTAGTCCCTTATTAGGACATTTTAGAGACTTCAAAATCCCTGAAGGCATAGTTACTATGTTTATTGTAATGGTGCCGCTAAAAACGTGAAAAAAAATTCTGTATGAGACCAATTCTGCCCAAAGATAAAAATATTTTAAAAATCTAGCACCTAGTTTATACAATGACTATTACGGTAACCACTGTGTCATTTGTTGAAATGCCATGTTATTTTTAGAATGCTTTCTCATTGTTGTGAGAACCGTTTTCATTCTGTTTTCATGAAGAGCAGTTCCAGGAAATATTTTGGGGAATTTGTTTCATGGTTTTTAGTTTCATCATTCACAAAATTTTGTTATGACTAATGCTTTCTTTTTTTTTACTACAGTAAACTCACCAGCTTCATCGCCATCATTGCCTTCCATAAGTGTGATGACCAACAGAAGAAGGGTGTCTGTTTAAAAAAGATGTAGCTAATATTTTATGGTGTTTTGTACTGTTTTTCTTCATGTCATACATGAAAATTGTTCCACTTGTATTATTGTTTTTTTTTTTTAATAAAAAAACAATTATATGTATAAAATAAAAGCCTTTGAAACAGACCTACTTTGGTTACTTCTTGTGACACTGGGTCTAAGACAGGAACTGGGTTCTCTGAACACAAAAGGGGAGCTATTGAAATAACACTGCCATAGGAAGAGGGGTTGTGTCCAGCAGAACGAGGACAGGGTCATGGGCAACCGAAACTTGTTGATGTAGAAGTGGAGCAAAGCACAGCCAATCTGTTCCAATACCCTGGAAGAACTACTGTAGCGCACACTGCTGACAATTTTAAGATTGGCTCCTACAGAAAGCTGTACACACACAAAAGCTCTTCCATGGGATGGGACCAGACAGTCTAGCCTTCATTCCCCATGTGTATCAGTCAACTCTGTGGTGCCAATGACTCTGTCTCCAGTTCAGTTTTTTATGGACCACTTTTTTTCACTTACTAAGAACTACATATCACCCCACAATACCTCTAGGTTTAAGATGCTCTGTCCAAAGGTATATGACCATCGCGATTTGCCTCTCAAAGTAATTTGCCCATTACTCATTAAACATTAACTTCAGGACCTGATTAACTTGCTGATCACTGTATAACACAGGGTGATATGTTTAACCAGTTGAATACAAAGTGACTATATTGACATTTGTCTAAGCCAGTGACAAATATAAAACAAATTCAAAGTGAAAGGTTTAACTAATGTATTTATTTGCCTGTCCAAGTGTAACGCTGGACAGAGGACTGGTAGCTCTCTGGCCAAACTAGTGGATTATGTAAAAGAGTGCTTTGAGACAGAAAACACTTCACTGTCGACATATCCCCGCCCCCTTCCCGTGGAGGACCGTCAGAGCTGTGGAGTATTTTGAAGCTAAAGCGTTTTTTTTAAACACGTAGAAGCAGTTGTCCGCTTAGCATTAAATAAAACTAGTAAGTATTATGTTTCTAGCCCATTAAGAGCCATGTTGATCCCCTGCAGTTTACGCACATTACAGACTCGATGCTACACGGACAGAGAAGATAATGCCTGTTTTCTGTAAGTTTTCACCCATCACTGTATTAGGATTTTCAAACTTTGAGGTGCGTTTAGAGTGAAACTTAATATTGGGAGATGGTGGGTGTCAGGAACGCGGAGCGGACTGACTGAGGGCGGACGCATTCGCTAAAACACAGTAAACGGGACAAAGGCGGGACTAGAATAATAACAAACATAGCCATGTGCTAAAAGAGCACATGACCGGGGAAAGCAGACATGACGAGACGAGGGCGTGACAGTGGGGTGCAGAAGATATGATTTGTTAAGTTTAACAGCCACGCTTTAAATTTTAAATTGTATTGTTTCCTTTTACATAGTTCTGTTAAAGCACTGTGCTCTGACCAGCGAAGGATCTGTGACCACAATGTCAATAATTTTCGTTTTGTTTATTCTTCCTACATTTTAACCCTGTGCGTCTTTCATTGTGAGCACGGGACACAGCGGGTCGCGAGCACACAGCACGAGCCGGAGAGTTCATTAAAGAGTTAAATCTGTCAGCAGAGAAATGGAGCAGGAATATGGCGTAAATCGACAGATATTTTGAGTGCAGTAAAGTTAGCTTGGATTGGCGACTCAAAAGTGTCCGTAGGTGTGAGTGTGTGAGTGAATGTGTGTGTGTCTGTGTTGCCCTGTGAAGGACTGGCGCCCCCTCCAGGGTGTGTTCCCGTCTTGCGCCCAATGATTTCAGGTAGGCTCTGGACCCTCTGCGACCCTGAATTGGATAAGCGGTTACAGATAATGAATGAATGAATAGCTGAAAATGTTAGCTTGTGGTTAGCTATTCAGAATTCTGTCAGATATATATCTGTAATGTAGTAACGTACACCTGCATATACTGTGTACTTGTTTTAACTATATTTTCACTATTTATGTGTAGCAAAGAATATTTCAGTTTTTTTTTGCAGTAAACATTGGCAAAGCAATGCATGTAAACTTAAAAAACATACCAGAGAATGAAAGGGTATAGTCTAGGGTATACTTAATATAGTTTTATTTATTTATTTATTTATTATTAAGCCTACCTTCCACTCTCTCTTTTTGAACTGCAGTATTAAACCTCCTTTAGAAAAGTATTAGATTTTAGCATTGCAGAGCTATGTATGTTGATATCTATGTATCTTGTTAGCATTTACACTACATTCTTCTGCTAATAAAATAGTTTCTATAGTTTCAGTAGCTATTGGCTGTAGTAAAAGTCGCTAGAAGACATCTTTGCCTAATATGCACAATTGTCAATTTGTAATTTACTGTAGAATAATGAGGAATGATGTCCCATGACAAAGACAAAAAGTGAGTAAAAAACACCCTAAATATGTTTAGAACTACAAATGAAATGCCTTCTGTTGATTCTTGTGTTTTGTTTTGTTTTAATCATTGAAATAATCCAATTTCAAAAGACTTATGTGGGTTGGAATTGCTAACTCTGCAAAGTCATTAAAAGTTTAGGATTTTTAATTTTTTTTATAACATTTTATTACATTTGGTCCAGTTTCAAACCTACACATGTTGTGAGTAACACTGAAATCCAGCTTCGTAAGCCAGGGAGGGATCATTGGAGGCTTTGGGCATGTGTGATTCATCTGCAGTTTGGATGCAGATTGGAGAAGTTGTGGGTCTCCTCTGTGCTCTGACTGCACCTACTGGGAGACTGACCGCCTGTGAATGTTTTGGGACCGGGGAGGGGCTCACGGCAGCACCCACTGCACGTTAAGGACAAGTAAATGCAGAACTATACGTGCTTTCAGTCTCCAGTAACTCCAGAAAAAAAGCCTCTAGATTTATCACTATTTGCTTTTAAAAAAAAGAAACAGTCACTAGAGGGGTCTGAATACTTGCGAAATATAGTGACAAAGTCACTAACTTGGCAACACTGCACTATTCAGATTAAAATCAGGGAGGCCATTACTCAAAATAACACCCCTCCAAGTCTCACTCTCATTGCCCACATGAGCTTTGAAGTCCCACAGCAGAAATATAGAGTCCACAGATTGAGTACTTTCCAGCTCTCCCTTTAGGGTCTCCAAGAATGCTGGGTACCCCGAGCTGCTGTTCAGTTCATAAACAGAAACAAAAGTCAGATCCTGTCCCCCAACCCACAGGGAAACTAACCTCTCATGCAGTTTGGGGTAAAACCCTATGTCCAGGCACAGAGCCATGGTGCTATGAGTAAGCACATACCTGCCTTACATCTCGCACCCTGGGGAAGTCCAGAGTGACAGAGCATCCAGTCCCTCTTGAGGAGGGTCTCCACCCTCTGTTTGTGGTCTGAGGAGGATTTTTTTTGCGTTGGCAGCATTAGTAAAAACAAAACATGACACTTAAAAAGTCCTTGAAAACTGGTTTATGTCATAGTACAGAGCCTAACCAAAAACACTGAGTGAAAGACGGGAATACACACTGTACAGGCAGCAGACTTTTTAACATTTGTGGACCTTAAATCACTGCGTACATCTCTCAGACTTGGTTTTTAAATCACTCCTTCACAAACATTCTAACAAATAAAAATGGTCCGATAGACAGAGACATGTTTTAATGACCAAAGAAACAAGACCAGAAGATAATTTGTGTGATTATATATTTTTGTATTTGGTCTACCTGAATTTCCATTTGTTTTAATAAGTACATGTATTTTCTTTTCCAGTTCTGCTTGTCATTGCTTCAGTAAGTAATGCAGTTTGGGTGCAGCTTGGACACAGTGCCACCATTTCTTGTAAACTGAACTGCTCAACAGTGACATGGTTGACCAAAAGCTTAGAATATTTATATATATATATCAGATTCTTCAGTTTTCTGGAGATAAATGTACAGTTGCTCCGGGTTTTGAGGGCAAGATTGAATGCTCCTCAGAGAAGATCAGAAGTGCAGATGTTTCCTTTAATTTATCGTCTGTGGTGTACAGTGACCGAGGCTGGTCCTACACAATGTGTAAGGGGAAGGACCATTGTGATAGATAGATGTTCTACGGTAAATTCTCATCTAAAGCGTTTCCAGTGTACTGCACTCGGTGTCAAAAATGTTTGTATAATGTTAAGGAGTAAAACTACATTGAACACAACAGATGTAGCCTCCCAGGACTTAATTAAACAAAACTGGGCCAAGTCTGGGCTTAATCCATGCTTGGAAAACAAGGACTGCAGGTCAGTTTCCTGGACAGTGTCTGGGCCTGGACTACACAGGATATTTCAATTCAGAATTAACACCAGATGTAGAAGTTAGACTTTCCACTGAAAAGTCTAATATAACACTTCCAAGTCCAAGAACCCAGCACTATCTGTCCACAAGTTGTTAAATTCTTGTGAAACTTCTAAAATAATTTGATAACAACCTGATAAAAGTACACTGAGCTCAACTACTGCCTTTGAATGGCTTTACACCTCTCTGACACTTGGTATACTTGGCACTAAGGCTTATGTGCTTCTTAAAAGTGTCACATTTTATTGGTCAATTCTCTTCTATGTAGATTAATCAAACACTGCATGCACTTATATTAGAAATAGGGGCACTGTAAAGTATCTGAATTCCCTAATTAGAAAGACATATACTGTATAGAGTATTTTAGAATAGGAAATTAATGTAGCTAATGAAACTGGTATTGATTATTGTTTTTATAATTCATTACAGTCCCCACTGATATAAATGTCTCTGTTGGAGCTCAGGCTACACTTCCTTGCTTCGCTGAAACAAACAAAGGCTCAGACTTCTCCTCTGTCTAAATTCAATGGGAAAAAGACCAAAAAGTTGGTGGTTAAACTTGAGAATGGAGTGATTTCGTATGGTTCTGGATTTGAGCCACATCATGGTGTCAACAGAAGGTTACAAAAAGGGGGACCTCTCTCTGAGCATCAACATTGTCAGATTCTCTGACTCTGGCTTGTTTAGATGCAGACTTAAAGACGGAGCGTACGGATACCCACACACAATTTCTCTGAATGTTGAAGGTTATTATATATTTATTTTGTCTTTAATACAGTCTCCTTTTTTAAGGCCTAATAACATGTAGATAAATGCTGCTGGAGACCTGCAAGAACAGATGAACTTTGATTTAAAAACGAAAAAATCCAGAAAAATCAGATGTGGTCAGTTAAGTAATGAGAAAGCAATTACAGTTCTGGCCATAGACCTAGAATAATTGGTCAGAGACTAAAGGGCACTAGTAGACTCATGCAAACTAGCTGCAGTGGATTTTGCCATTATTAATACAAACCGGATTCCAAAAAGTTGGGACACTAAACAAATTGTGAATAAAAACTGAATGCAATGATGTGGAGATGGCAAATGTCAATATTTTATTCGTAATAGAACATAGATGACAGATCAAAAGTTTAATCTGAGTAAATGTAACATTTTAAAGGAAAAATATGTTGATTCAAAATTTCACAGTGTCAACAAATCCCCAAAAAGTTGGGACAAGTAGCAATAAGTGGCTGGAAAAAGGAATTTGAGCATATAACGAACAGCTGGAAGACCAATTAACAATAATTAGGTCAATTGACAACATGATTGGGAATAAAAAGAGCTTCTCAGAGTGTCAGTGTCTCTCTGAAGCCAAGATGGTAAGAGAATCACCAATTCCACCATTGTTGTGCAGAAAGATAGTGCAGCAATACCAGAATGGTGTTACCCAGCATAAAATAGCAAAGACTTTTAAGTTATCATCATCAACCGTGCATAACATCATCAAAAGATTCAAAGAATCTGGAACAATTGCTGTGCGTAAGGGTCAAGGCTGTAAAACTCTACTGGATGCTCGTGATCTCCGGGCCCTTAAACGTCACTGCACTTCAAACAGGAATGCCACTGTCAAGGAAAAAACAGAATGGGCTCAGGAATACTTCCAGAAAGCATTGTCAGTGAACACAATCCACCGTGCCATCCGCCGTTGCCAGCTGAAACTCTACAGTGCAAAGAGGAAGCCATTTCTAAGCAAGCTCCACAAGCTCAGACGTTTACACTGGGCCAGCGGTGTTTTAAAATGGAGTGTGACAAAATAGAAAACTGTTCTGTGGTCAGATGAGTCACGATTTGAAGTCCTTTATGGAACACTGGGACGCCGTGTCATCTGGACCAGAGAGGACAAGGATAACCCAAGTTGTTATCAACGCTCCGTTCAGAAGCCTGCATCACTGATGGTATGGGGTTGCATGAGTGCTTGTGGCATGGGCAGCTTGCATGTCTGGAAAGGCACCATTAATGCAGAGAACTATGTTCAGGTTCTAGAACAACATATGCTCCCATCTAGATGTCATCTCTTTCAGGGAAGACCCTGCATTTTTCAACAAGATAATGCCAGACCACATTCTGCAGCAATCACAACATCATGGCTACGTAGGAGAAGGATCCGGGTACTGAAATGGCCAGCCTGCAGTCCAGATCTTTCACCTATAGAGAACAATTGGCGCATCATAAAGAGGAAGGTGCGACAAAGAAGGCCCAAAATGATTGAACAGTTAGAGGCCTGTATTAGACATGAATGAGCATTCCTATTTCTAAACTTGAGAAACTCGTCTCCTCTGTCTCCAGACGTCTGTCGAGTGTTGTAAGAAGAAGGGGGGATGCACACAGTGGTAAAAAAATGGCCTTGTCCCAACTTTTTTGGGATTTGTTGAGGCTATGAAATTTTGAAACAACTTTTTTCCCTTAAAATAATATTCTCTCAGTTTAAACATTTGATCTGTGATTTGTGTTGTATTCTGAATAAAATATTAGATGTTGGCACCTCCACATCATTGCATTCAGTTTTTATTCACAATTTGTTTAGTGTCCCAAATTTTTTGGAATCCGGTTTGTATATTTGTCATTTATTGTTAGCATTATTGAGCTAAATATAAATTAAACGTCTTTTTTTTTTTTCCCACAGCTCATCGGTTTGAACATTATGTAAAGGAGGTTGACTCCGTCTATCTGGATCTATTAGTCCAAACCTCAGCAATGATCCAAAAAGACTTGGTTCACTGAGCCTCAATCCTGAATAACTGTGTTGCTGAGTAAACTCATCACAGATAGCTTTACCAATGAAGTGGTGGGCATTCACAAACTAACAGTCATTGGTAAGTGTTTCAAGCTTTCCTGCTTGTTATTCAGCATTTCATTACAGCTGTTACTTTAAGTTATTGTAGTAATCAGGGAATCCAGCAACTACACTGCTCAAAAATTACAGGAACACTTAAATCACATATCTGATCTCGATGGTCCAAATATTCAAGCTGAAAATCTTTACTGATATAAATTTTGTAAGTTGCTGAGAACAGAGTAATATAACAACAATTAATGGAAACCAAAATCATCAACCCATTAAGGGCTGGTTTTCAAAATCACACCATAAAAATCACAGGTTCCTCCAATTTAGTGAATTTCATCAACTCATAGTGGGTATGACCCCTACATGACTGACTGTGTGCACTCCTGACATTTGGGTATGCCCGCTGAGGAGACGGCAGATGGTTTCCTCGTGGAGCTATTAGCTAAATGAACAACAACAACAAATCCGCACATTGCCATTTATTCCTTTGTGTCTATTTCCACTCTTTTTCAGGTGTGACCTCTTCTATAACTCCAGTGGTTGTTGTCTCAATATTGGTTGGTGTTTTGATGTTTGTTCTTGGAGCACTATTTGGGGTTTGTGTTCAAAAGAGGCAAGAGCAGATGAAGAGGGGGAAAAAATAGACACTTCTCAGTTGAGCAAAGTGAAAGTAATAATATGACTTCAAAGCCATGGACCGAAATGATGGAATCTCTTCATTCCCAGCCTGAAGACCAGGAGGTAGCTATACAAAGCTACTTTTTTACAGCACAGAGTCTGCCCTTGTTAAAGTTGTGAATGACTTGCTGATGTCTACAGATACTGGATTTTTTAACATCCTGGTTCTCCTTGGGCCCAATGATTCCAGGTAGGCTCTGGACCCACCGCGGCCCTGAACTGGATAAGCGCTTACAGATAATGAATATAATATAATAAATTATGGGCACCACACGTCTGAACCAGAAGAAATCTCTAAAACATTAGACATCATTATTACATTAGAAATATGCTACGTTATGCCTGAGAGTTCAAATCTGTACTGAAGATTAGGGTTTAGCCAGGAAAAGCAGTGATGCAGAAGTGTAACATGTTTTACTACCATGGTATACCCTTATCTAACTATATCTCTAAGTCCTCAGAAATTATTAGGACATTTTTAGAGATTTCAAAATCCCTGAAGGCATAGTTACTATGTTTATTTTAAAGGTGCCTCTAAAAAGGTGAAATAAATTTTGTATGAAACCAATTATGCCCAAACATAAAATATTAAAATAATCCAGCACCTAGTTTATACAATGACTATTACGTTAACCACTGTGTCATTTGTTGAAAGGCCATGTTTTTTTAGAATGCTTTCTCATCATTGTGAGAACCTTTTCCAGGAATTGTTTTTGGGAATTTATTTTAGTTTCATTGTTTTAATCAATCACACATCATTTTGTGTTATGAATAATACTTTTTTATTTTTTATATAGTAAGCACACCTTCAGCTTCATCACCATCATTCCTGTCCATATGTGTAAAGACCAAACAGAAGAAGGGTGTCTGTTTAAAAAAGACGTAACTAATATTTTATGGTGCTTTGTACTGTTTTTCTTTTCATGTCATACATGAAAATTGTTCCACTTGTATTACTGTTTTTAATAATAATAATAAACAATAATATGTATAAAATAAAAGCCTTTGAAACAGACCTACTTTGGTTACTTCTTGTGACATTGGGTCTAAGACAGGAACTGGGTTCTCTGAACACAAAAGGGGAGCTATTGAAATCACACTCCCATAGGAAGAGGGGTTGTGTCCAGCAGAAAGAGGACAGGGTCATGGGCGACAGAAACTTGTTGATGTAGAAGTGGAGCAAAGCACAGCCAATCTGTTCCAATACCCTGGAAGAACTACTGTAGCGCACACTGCTGACAATTTTAAGACTGCCTCCTACAGAAAGTTGTACACACACAAAAGCTCTTCCATGGGATGGGAGCAGACAGTCTAGCCTTCATTCCCCATGTGTATCAGTCAACCCTGTGGTGCCCATGACTCTGTCGCCAGTTCACAGATTGTTTTTTTTTTTATGGACCACTTTACTCTGACCAAAAGTAAATGACCATCGCAATTTGCCCCTCAAAGTAACTCCACGTGCTTGCCCATTACTTCTGCTTTGAACACACTGAACTTCAGGACCAGACTTCCCTTGCTGCCTGAAATATCCCACCACATGAAAGGGGCCACAGGAATGAGATTCATTCATTCATTGTCCAGTTCTGGGTCCAGGTGGGTCTGGAGCCTACCTGGAATCACTGGGTGCAAGGCAGGAACACACCCTGGTGGGGGCGCCAGTCCTTCACAAGGCGATTCACACACACACACACACACACAAACACACCTATGGACACTTTTTGGAGTCTCCAAGCCACCTACCAACATGCGTTTCTGAACCGTGTGATAAAACCCACGCGGACACACCAACCTCGTTCACAGCCACCCGGAGCAGGACTCAAACCCACAACTTTCAGATCCCTGGAGCTGTGTGACAGTGACACTATCTGCTGCGCCACTGTGCCGTCCCTGGAATGAGATAATCGATGTTATTCACTTTATCACTCAGTGGTTTTAAATCGACTACTGGGTAAATATTAGGGCAGCCACTTTCATTACCCCGAAAGAAGGACATACAGACACAGAGAGGCGTGATACTCTACAGCACACAATATGAAAACCATACAGTTCATATAACTGAACAATAAGTCTATAACCCTCTTGCCTCACGCCTGAACTTCCATCCATTCATTATCTGTAAGCGCTTATCCAATTTAGGGTCGCGGGGGGTCCAGAGCCTACCTGGAATCATCGGGCGCAAGGCGGGAATACACCCTGGAGGGGACGCCAGTCCTTCACAGGGCAACACAGACACACACACATTCACTCACACACTCACACCTACGGACACTTTCGAGTCGCCAATCCACCTGCAACGTGTGTTTTTGGACTGTGGGATGAAACCGGAGCACCCGGAGGAAACCCACGCGGACACGGGGAGAACACACGCCTGAACTTGTTATCTGTTATTCTCAACTCCTTTCCTCACTGTTTCCAAAAGTTATTGCTATTGGTCAGGAACATGGTCTCTGCCTGGACACTACAGACCTCGAGATGATTCCACTCATTTCTCCATGGTTTACTCATCACTGCATAACACTGGGTGAGGCATTAAACCTGTTATAAGTTACGTCTACTTACATTTTTGTGAGCCAATGACAAAAATAAAACAAATCCAAAATGAGCTCTGGCCAAGCTGAGTTATGTAAAAGAGTGGTGATTTTATGATGTGTGTTGAGGGAGAGAGAGCATTAATCAAAATGAATGAAACAGCAGCCTGTACATAAATAAATTCATAATTGGATAAGTCTCATTTAAATGAATTAATCAAGAAACAAGCCGTATACTCATTGAAAGGATCCAAATTTAGCACCTCCTCTACCCTTTTCGTGAATGACCTTCAAGTGCCTGCAGTACTCTCTTTAAAACATGTGGCTACGCGTTAGCATTGTCAGCTGATGTTAAACAACTATTAGGAGCTATGTTTATTTACAATCTGCTTCTTATTTACAGCCTGCTGTTTCCGCACATTACAGCCTCGATGCTGCACGAACAGAGATTAGTACTTCCTCTCGGTAAGTTTCCAAGTTTTAAAGTGAGCTTGTAGTAATTTTTTTTTTTGATATTCGACTGGTGGGGTGTAGAAAATATTACAGGTCAAAAAACGTCGCTATACACAGTAAATTAACTAGTGTTAAATAAACACTATTAGTGTTAAATTAACACTGTTATTGTAAGGTAATACTAATAGTGTTGATTTAACACTGGTGAATTTACTGTGTAGGTATTGCATTCATATTCGTGTTTCGCCCCTCCTCATGTTCATAAACAGCGTCCTAAAATCTATTTTTCCTAAACATTTTCGTAATTATGGAGGCACAGAGAACAAAATACAGCCATTATATTTTGCCAAAATATCATGTTTTCATTTCGACACTCAATTTTCAGACGCTGAAGAGCAATCAGCTCTCTGCGGCTAAAAAACTCACTTACACGTCTATAAATGGTACAATATGATGCTGACAGGCCTTAAATAGTTCATATTGTTCTATGATATGAATCTAGACTGCCTATATTGTCACTTTTGCCGCACACTAAAGGAAGACGTTCTCTGTTAGACGGCGACTGCCGCTATGGAAGGCCAACGAGCTCAAAAGAGTTGATGAAAAAGGCAATTGTTCTTCAATGCTTTGGATATCTAACATATTGGAGATTTTTTTGTTATTATATTACTGTTATATTTCCGTTTGCTTACTGGATTGTTTTTAAATGCTTTAAAATGGCGGATTTAATTAGTTTCTACATTAAAAGAACATGTTTTCCATCCATCCATTATCTGTAACCACTTATCCAATTCAGGGTCACGGTGGGTCCAGAGCCTAACTGGAATCATTGGGCGCAATCATTGGGGAACACACCCTGGAGGGGGGCGCCAGTTGCCCACAGAGCAACACACACAGTCACACATTCACACCTACGGAGTCGCCAATCCACCTACCAACGTGTGTTTTTGGACTGTGGGAGGAAACCCACTCGGTCACGGGGAGAAAACACCAACTCCTCACAGACAGTCACCCAGAGTGGGAATCGAACCCACACCCTCCAGGTCCCTGGAGCTGTGTGACTGCAACACTACGTGCTGCGCCACCTTAGATTTGGTCCCAAAACCCACGTCCCATACATCAATAACTATCATAAAATGGCTGTAGTAGTTTTAAAGTCCCTCATTTTCTACCTATTATATAATTTTCTAGCCCTTAATTTCTATTCAATCTCTTTAATTTCACTTTGAACCTTGTCATTATGTTAATATCATACATTACAGTAGCTACTTTTAAATGGCTGTATTTTTAAAACATTAAATAACAGTAGTACATTTACTGAAAATTGCCGGTATAGCTGCAGCCAAAGCCCAAGACGCTAAGGAACCATCGGTAAATTGTGGTTCCAATTTAAAACATGCACATAGATGAGCAGCTTGTAGTTATTATGATCCAAAACCTAATGTACAACAGGCAGGAGGTAAAATTTTTATTTTGTAAAATATGCCTCAGTTCAATTTTAATGTTTTTTTCCTTCATAAAATGAATTGCTACTGCCAGACAAATGAGATACAGATCTGAACTCAGCTGTAATGTATAGAACAGAGGTAGCCAACACCAGTTCTATTTCCTGCAATTGCTTCAAAAATCAGGCTGACCGATCAGAGCGCCTCTGTCATGGTTATAGACCAAACAAATGAGCAGGAAGACCGAGGGTGAACAGCTTGTCTTGTTCATGGCAGAACACAAAAGCTTGAAACATGAATAATTTACTGAGAACTAAAAATGCGAAGGTTAAAGGAAATATAATAATCTCATTTAAAGAGAGGCGCCTCAAACGCAGTAAACATTTAGCCGTTGATTCAATGTTGAAATAACGTACTTGACTGTCGTCTAATCAATGTTTTCTTAAGGTTGAAAATGAAAGCTGAAAAGACGTCCAAACACAGACGTAGCAAAGACGACTAAAATTTACATTAAAGGCGTCCTTTTAAAGCTGTTATTTTAACGTTGAAATCACGTACCTAAATGTCGTTCAATCAGCATTTTCTTCAGGTTGAAAATGAAGGTTGAAAAGATGTCCAAACACTAACGTTGAAAAGATTACTAACAAAGTCACATTAAAGATGTCCTTTTAAAGCCGTTATTTCAACGTTGAAATCACATACAAACCGGATTCCAAAAAGGTTGGGACACTAAACAAATTGTGAATAAAAACTGAATGCAATGATGTGGAGATGGCAAATGTCAATGTTTTATTCGTAATAGAACATAGATGACAGATCAAAAGTTTAATCTAAGTAAGTGTAACATTTTAAAGGAAAAATATGTTGATTCAAAATATCACAGTGTCAACAAGCATATAACGAACAGCTGGAAGACCAATTAACACTAATTAGGTCAATTGACAACATGATTGGGTATAAAAAGAGCTTCTCAGAGTGTCAGTGTCTCTCTGAAGCCAAAATGGTAAGAGGATCACCAATTCCACCATTGTTGCGCAGAAAGATAGTGCAGCAATACCAGAATGGTGTTACCCAGCGTAAAATAGCAAAGTGCATAACATCATCAAAAGATTCAGAGAATCTGGAACAATTGCTGTGCTCAAGGCCGTAAAACTCTACTGGATGCTTGTGATCTCCGGGCCCTTAAACGTCACTGCACCTCAAAGAGGAATGCCACTGTCAAGGAAAAAACAGAATGGGCTCAGGAATACTTCCAGAAAGCATTGTCAGTGAACACAATCCACCGTGCCATCTGCCGTTGCCAGCTGAAACTCTACAGTGCAAAGAGGAAGCCATTTCTAAGCAAGCTCCACAAGCTCAGACTTTGCACTGGGCCAGGGGTCTTTTAAAATGGAGTGTGGCAAAATGGAAGACTGTTCTGTGGTCAGATGAGTCACGATTTGAAGTTCTTTATGGAACACTGAGACGCCATGTCATCCGGACCAGAGAGGACAAGGATAACCCAAGTTGTTATCAACACTCCTTTCAGAAGCCTGCATCACTGATGGTATGGGGTTGCATGAGTGCTTATGGCATGGGCAGCTTGCATGTCTGGAAAGGCACCATTAATGCAGAGAATTATGTTCAGGTTCTAGAACAACATATGCTCCCATCTAGATGTCATCTCTTTCAGGGAAGACCCTGCATTTTTCAACAAGATAATGCCAGACCACATTCTGCAGCAATCACAACATCATGGCTACGTAGGAGAAGGATCCATGTACTGAAATGGCCAGCCTGCAGTCCAGATCTTTCACCTATAGAGAACATTTGGCGCATCATAAAGAGGAAGGTGCAACAAAGAAGGCCCAAGATGATTGAACAGTTAGAGGCCTGTATTAGACATGAATGGGAGAGCATTCCTATTTGTAAACTTGAGAAACTGGTCTCCTCTGTCCCCAGACATCTTTTGAGTGTTGTAAGAAGAAGTGGGGATGCCACACAGTGGTAAAAAATGGCCTTGTCCCAACTTTTTTTGACGCCATGAAATTTTGAAACAACATATTTTTCCTTTAAAATGATACATTCTCTCAGTTTAAACTTTTGATCTGTGATTTGTGTTCTATTCTGAATATAACATTAGATGTTGGCACCTCCACATCATTGCATTCAGTTTTTATTCACAATTTGTTTAGTGTTCCAACATTTTTGGAATCCGGTTTGTACCTAAATGTCATTCAGTAAACACTGAGTTAAAGTTGAAAAGACATCCAAACATAAACTTTGAAAAGATGAGTAACAGAGTCACATTACAAATGTACTGTCAAAGTACAGTAGGTTCCATTAAGAATTTAATGGTTCAGACTGGTTTTTAATGGTGTCTACATCTAAGAGTTTCCATCATGTAACCCATTAGCATTTAATGGTTCCTAATAGTTTAACCATTATTTCTTTAATAGTTTCCATTATGTTTCCAACACTTCTATTAGTATTTAATTGTACCTGTCAGTTCACAATCCCGGTTGGAAAAAACATTATACCCATAGGTAAAAGCAAAATATTTATAAACATATTTGCAAATTTTTTGTTATTAGCCCAAAATATGTGACTCAAATATGGCATACAATTACATGTATAAATGTATTTAAAATACAGTGGAACCTCTACTAACGAACGCCTATACTAACGAACTTTCCAAGATACGAACCAGGCATTTGAATATTTTTTGCCTCCACCAACGAACCATGACTCTAGAAACGAACCCAAACCTACGCTGAGCCGGCGGCTGGAAATGGCCACTGACCCCAATAGGCAAGTCTCCCAGCGCGCCCAGACTTGAGTGAGCTTTTAAGATTAGCAAATTGTAGTTTTAGCAATTTAGCATTAGTGTAAATAGCAGATCTATGCTTCGTCTCCCCACATTCACCGCCTGCCTACTCTTCGTTATTCCACCCACTCCCCACCTCCCGTCATACAGCCAGTGCCTGTGTTACTCCTCCAGCCAGTCGTCACGTCTCCAAGGTAGCGATATGTAACCACTTAAAACTTTTTTATTTCTTTTTATTACTGTTACCACTGTATTTCTTTTTTATTTTTAGTAAAGATACATGTATTTTTTTTACTAATTTGAGAGTTTTGTAAACATATTTTAAATGGAGAAAATTGACTCGAGAAACAAACTTTTCTACTTACGAACTGGGTCACGGAATGGATCAAGTTTGTAGATAGAGTTCCCACTCTATATATATTTAATGAAAATATAAATTTTAAATTCTGTATTTGATTACACATGTAAATGAAACAAAAATGTACATACTAAGAAAATGAAGTACAGATTTGAACAAAGTACAAAGTACAGAGTGTACAAAAGCTTGTCACTGGGGCTGTACCACTTTTAGGTACAATACAGTACCTTTCAGTGTAAGTTTTTGTACTAGTTAATATACTTGAAACCATAAGGGGCTAAAATGTAGCATTAACATTAGCTTTATATATACCAGCCCAGTGACAAACCATTTTGGACCCTGTGGTGACTAAAGTGTACCAGAATTATTCACACAAATATTCTTAATGACTTTCTATGCTGTTTATTTAGTTGTACACATGGACAATATAGCTTCAGTTAAAAAAAATAAATGTCAATAGAAGTCTATGAAATTGCAAATATATATGGAAATATTGAATTGTAATTTTGAGTTAAAACTTGCATGTACGAAAAGGAAATTTAAATTCAAACTTAGAATTTTATTGCAATTTTACATATTACATTTTAATTTTAATTTTAATACTGATAAGCTTCCATAATCAACAGTGTATAAAACAATTACTTAAGTAAAAAGGCAAAATAAAAAATATAGCAATTTTTAAATGAATAAAAATCCACCTGAAGAGGAAATGTGCAAAACTAATATTTTAATATATACATAATTTTTTTTTTATCTGTTTAACCCAATACATTTAATTAATAAAAATATGACAGTGGAAGGAAAATCATTGCTTGTGTTTTCAGTTCACATCTTCTGTTAGAATGAAACTTGAAAATAGTGTACTGGCAGTCATATACCACAGGTTGTACTGTACATGTCCACGCACAGGCCAATGTGTTGTTTGAGTTTGGGAAACGTAAACTTTCTATGCAGGAATTGTGTGCATTGGTTCAGTGGAGGCACACAGCTCCAGGGGCCTGGAGGTTGTGGGTTCGATTCCCGCTCCGGGTGACTGTCTGTGAGGAGTTGGTGTGTTCTCCCCGTGTCCGCGTGGGTTTCCTCCGGGTGCTCCGGTTTCCTCCCACAGGAAGGAACGTTGGTAGGTGGATTGGCGACTCGAAAGTGTCCGTAGGTGTGAGTGAATGTGTGTGTGTCTGTTATGCCCTGTGAAGGACTGGCGTCCCCTCCAGGGTGTATTCCCGCCTTGCGCCCGATGATTCCAGGTAGGCTCTGGACCCCCCGCGACCCTAAATTGGATAAGCGGTTACAGATAATGGATGGATGGATGGTTCAGTGGAGGCATGAAAGGTTTAGTACAGGAGGTTGATCACTCGAGTCACACTCTGCAACTCCATGTTTAAAATGCATCTCTGGAGAAATGTCATGGTGTTTTCAGGTGTGCAGGGTATTCAATTTTGAAGGCATGATACATACAGGAGTTTGTGAAGAAGGCCTCATCTACTGCACTATGACAGCAAATCTCAACTCAGCTTTCACCACACTCTGGCTTCCTCTGGAAACACCAGTTTCCCAGTCCTGATCTTTCAGGTGAATTATCAGATATAATGTTTTAGGTTCACCCTACAGAAAAACAGAAATAGACTTGGCATGACACACTAAGACATAATACTGACTTTCCGTTGACTGTGACTATTTCAGTTGGTGTGGCAACAGTTTAATTTATCATACTTAATGAGGGGGTCAGAGTTGTAAGTCAAGAAAAACAAGTTTATTCTTGAAGTCAATGCTTATACATCATGAAGGAAAATGCTTTAATAATGATCCCATACCTACCCTGGTTGCCCCCCTCGGGAGTTTGGTGTATTCTTACTGTGTCTGCATGGGTTCCCTCTGTGTGCTCCTGGTAGGTGGATTGGATACTCAAAAGTGTCCATAGTGTGAGTGTGTGAGTGAATGTGTGGGTGTGTGGTACCCTGTGAAGGACTAGTGCCCTGTCTAGGGTGTGTTCCCACCTTGCGCGGAGTGACTCCAGGTAGTATGTAAATATATTGTACCCACCACAACCTTGAACTGGACAAGAGGTTAAAGACAATGAATGAATACATGAATGAATGAAAGCACAGAAGCCACATTGATGCAATAATTGTTAAATTATTAGTTAGGTCAAATAACAACTTGCAAGCTTCTTTGAAGTCCTCTCTCATCTCAACGTCAATGTGGCGAGGTATATTTTAGGGAGTACAGCTGTAAATCCATCGCTGAACTGTTGAATTTTGTTCACTGTTAGAGTATGGATTCCATCAACCTCATCAGACAACTGTAAAAACAAAGCAGAACACAATAGATGAAAGCTTCTTTATAATATTCCAATAAATTATATCAATAAAGACA
The DNA here is from genome assembly GCF_029633855.1 of Hoplias malabaricus. Lineage (NCBI taxonomy): Eukaryota > Metazoa > Chordata > Actinopteri > Characiformes > Erythrinidae > Hoplias > Hoplias malabaricus. The sequence goes on along the minus strand of NC_089801.1, from coordinate 11,699,487 downwards.
ATAGTGTAGTGCAAATAAGCTAGAATAAGGAAAACATATTATATTATTATATAATATTAAAAATTGTCTAAGAGTAAAAAACTAATATATATTTAGTATGCCAGTCATTATGATCTGTACAAAACCATAAATATTTACAGAATCATAAAAGATACAATAATACTTATATGATGTTGGTTCACTTGTCACCTGCACTGGGCATATGGTGACAATGCTGTTGATGCATCTATTGACTTCCTTGCCTGATAAAATTACTGAAACCTTCAGATCTCTGCAACATTGAAAAGTGTCACATTTTCTAGCTTTTGCTTGAATGACATATGCAAGATGTGCTGGAGGATGGACAGTATTGTCTCAAAACATGTATGCTTTCATTAATAATCTGATCAACACTTATATGTTTAAAAATATTATTACAAATTCTACAATATAATAAAATACATATTTGCATTAGTGTTCCCCACAACATTTATATTTCACAGTTAAACCTTTGGGAACATGAACATACTCCATGTTAGTTGGATACCTGTGTGGGGAAAAAAAATTGTCAGTCTAACAAAATATTGTATCATATGTAAATGTTTTGGTGCACCTGATAAAATTATATGTATTGATTTTCTAAGTAAAAGTAATAACAGAGTACAATACATCGATATTTTACGCACAACTTCAGATAAAAGTATCATTTATCTGATGATTTTCACATATTCGGAAAAGCACAAATTGCAATTGGTATTGTATGATTTTACTTTCCAGCCCAGCACTTATTTTGATATTTGGTTAACATTCGCATTGTTAGTAAGGTGGCTTGCATGTAACTGCAACCCAGACCTGAAATAAATGTCAAAAACATTACTGTTAATAATGTAATATTACTTTTACAATTTTTATACAGAATGGTTTAACTATTATCCTCCTCTGCTCCTTCACTTGTCTTCACTGAGATGCTAACCTAGCATAGCTGTTGAGTTGCTAGAGCTCTTTAAATACTTATAATTTACCAGAATGAGTGAAGCTAAAATTTTATTAAGATTAAATATCACTTACCTCTGAATATACGAGCCTCCTCCGCTGTTTTAATGCCTGCTTCCACAAACCGTTGAAAAATCATCTACTGAAACTTATTTTGGCGCCATATTCAAACTCAGAGTAACCGTTATCTGAGGGGGGGGGGCTTTCTCTCTCTCAAACATACACATTATCTCTATTTCTCTCTCTCTCTCTCTCTCTCTCTCTCTCTCTCTCTCTCTCTCTCTCTCTTTTAACTGACTTGTTTAAAACGCATTCCGGACATCCACTGACATTATTAATTGGACCCAAAATAACAGACACATTTTGGACATCAACTGACGTTAACTGGTCCCGAATTAATTGACTTGTTTAAAAGGTATTTTGGACATCCACTGATGTTATCAGTTTGTCCCAATATAATGGACTTAAACGCATTTCGGACGTCCACTGAAGTTATCAGTTGGTCCTGAAATAACTGACTTGTTTTCAGTTCATTTTGGATGTCCACTGACGTTTAAAATATGTCCTTGGCGGACTAACTACTTTAAGACCTTTTTTGAACATGCAGGGACGTTCCTTGTTTACTGGGAAAGTCCCTCAGTGACTTTCAGAAACACCGTTGAACTCTCCGTGTTGTTCTAAAGACTGAGGGGGATACCGTGTGTGTGTGTGTCTTTAGGTACGGTGTTTAAAGTAAAATTCTAAATTCATTATCGCTCCGACTACATTAATCCATTATTCTTTCTCTTCCAGTGCCTTCTCCATGATTTCAGAGACAAAATTTTTTTTTTTTTTACCCAATACACCCAATTATAATAAGTGACCATGCTCCTGTCTTGTCTTATCTTACCTTAATTTTAAGCAACCTGTACCTCAGGCTACAACGTATTTACTAAAAAAATCCTAACTTTGATTCATTTTTAAAAATTAATGGACATCATTTTTGGAAATAAAGAACAACACAGAAATATCACCCACACTTCTTTGGGAGACAGGTAAAGCAGAACTGAGAGGGAAACTCATGTCATACTCAACATATAAGAAGAAAAAAAATAGAATTAGAAAACAGTTTGAAACAGCAAATAAAAGATCTCACAGTTAAATATACCATAGACCCTAAAGAAGAAACTTGAAATTGAAACATCTGCAATTGCAATTAGACAGTATACTCAATAAGAAAACCTGCTTTATGATCCAAAGACTCAAATATGAACACTGTAAACAAAACAATAAATCATGAATATATTTTACAAACCAACGAAAACAAAAAAAGCAAAAAGCCATTATACCTGCTATAAATGGCTTAACAGGTTACACCACATTAAATTAATAGTACGTTTCAAGCATTCTGTCAAAAATGATATACTCCTGAACAAGAACCGTCTGTAAATGACATCAACTTATTTTTAAAGAATAGCAACCTGCCCAAACTGAGTTTAGAATATACAGAAAAATTGGACAAACCAATAACTGAGAAATAACTATAATGCATTAATCCAACCCTCTACAGGAAACAATAAGCCTTACAGATGCATTTGTCTATTCTTCTTCCCATTACCAAGGGCTAATCAACTACAATATATCCACAACTGGAGAAATCCTAAACAAAATATTATTCCTGGTTAGAGATAGAACAAGATGCTTGTAAAAAACATATTTAAGCAGATTTACCTTATAATAATCATATAAAAACACACATTTTATCATAATATCAATGGACATAAGTACATAGTAGACATATTTAACAATATTTCCATAATGAAAAATGACAATTATCATAATCTGGTTCAGTATAAGGTAATTCAAGGAGCCCATATCACACAACATAACAGAAAAGACACATGCTCATACTGCACTTTAGGTTCTCCTGACACTTCTTTCCATGCTCTATGGACTTGCCCACCAATAAATAAATTTTGTCATTCTGTAATAGACTTAATGAAAATGTAAGTAATTCTACATAAGTGATGGGTTTCCTGCTATGCCCTGTACCATATTCTGGTAAATAATTAATTAAAGGTATTAATAATGTTAAAAATATCACAGTTTACATAAAACTTATTTAATGTGTAATCATCAAGACACTGCTGAATGACACTCTATCCATTTACACAAAAAAACTTGTGATCATGGCAGGAGTTTTAAATGGTGACCTGTCATATAACACAATTACCTTTACATTTAATTAACCAGAATAATATATACTTGATGAAGGAACAGGGGCTTTATATAGAAATGTTTACATTTCTATAAAGGTCTGATTGATTAAACAGTGTTTGTAATGGACATTCACAGTTTCTTTAAAATATTGATCAAAACACTCGCACTCAGGTGCTGTGGCTTAGTTTGGAGATCTCGCCTGTTTTTCTGTAAAGTTAAACAGAAAAGCTGCAGTGAACCCATCAGAAAGACAGTAAAATCTGTGGGTTATGGACAGAGGAGCTGACTTCCCATCAGAAAGTGAAAGATGCGTGTCACTGAAACACCTCCACACATGAATAAAATCTTAAAAACTTTTAGCATTCAATTTCTGTCTGAACGTCCAGTAAAACACTGTAATGTTGAGTAGAGCTCGGCTAAGTACAGCATTAACAGTGTTAGATCCATAGTGATGGACACAAAGCAACGAGGTGAAGTGTCCCAGTTCTTCTCTCAGACCCCTTCATCACTTGAACACTGCGCCCCACTTGCTTACGTTTACACTGTCATTAAAGTGCTCACTTCAAAGAGGTACTTAGGTTTCAGGGCAGGATTTGGGATGGTGTGAGACTGCTGCGTGATTGGTAGCCTTAAGGGTGCTGTGATTGGGTAATGCTGTGATCAATCTCTCTGTGGGAAATCTGGGAAGCCTGCTGGTTGATCTCTGGTCTGGATTCATATTTTTGCAATCAGACTTTATTTTACTCTGAATTTTTGTAATCTGAATGTTTATGTAAAATACTCATGTCATTAATTTAGCTACACACATTCATTCATTCATTGTCTGTAACCGCTTATCCAGTTCAGGGTCGCGGTGGGTCCGGAGCCTACCCGGAATCAATGGGCATAAAGCAGGAACACACCCTGAAGGGGGCATCAGTCCTTCACAGCATGACACACTCACACAACCACACACACACACACACAATCACATCTATGGACACTTTTGAGGTGCCAGTCCACCTACCCATATGTATTTTTGGACTGTTGGAGGAAACCTTTGCACCTGGAGGAAACCCACACAGTCAAGGGGAGAACACACCAGACAGTCACCTGGAGCAGGACTTGAACCCACAACCTGTGTGACTGCAACGTTACTTGCTGCTCCATCATGCCACCCGGTCCCATATATATATATATATATATATATATATATATATATATATATATATATATATTTATTTATTTATTTTTTTTTAATTACTTGTAGTGTACAGAGACCAGTGGTGGACAGTAACAAAGTAAATGTAATTCGTTACTGAACTATGTACTATGAACTATGTATTACTTATCTCCACTACATTTTCAAAGTCAAAAGTCTCACTCCTTACTCCACTAAATTATGAATATCTGCTGTTCCTTTGGGTGTATGTGTGTGTGGGGGGGAATAGTAGCATGTCTGAACAAACGCAAGACAGATAGATAAAGTCAGAGCACAAATAATGACCAAACCTCTAGTTTCTCCACATAAAACTGAGTAATAAGCAAGGCATACTTTATTTTAACTGTTGTTCATATTTGAGACTGTAAATAATCACTTGTTTCAGTTCTTAGAACTCTTATGAATAAACAAAATTATTTGTAATCTTTAGTTAGAGTAAGCAGTGACTAAAATTCATTTGTATATTACATGGTTTACTGATCTGTAGATGTCATTAATCACTCCAATCTGAGGGTGAGTATCAGGTGCAGGTTTAACAGTGTTTAACAATTTACATTAAAAATTAACACAAAACTTGAAGCGAGGTCGAAACTGAAATATTCAAAAACCCAAAAACAAAATAAACGGCAAATCTAAAAAATGAATATAAGTTTTAAGCAAAAACTCAGAAAAATTAAACATGTATTTAAGAAACAGATTGCTCAGAATTGCAGAAATAGCTCAAACAACGACCTACTTTGCAACTATGAAGACAAAACAGAGCTTAAAGGACATCTATGTAACATAGGAAACAGCACCCAACAGGATAGACGGAGCCTGCAAAGGGTAGTGCGCTCGGCTGAGCGCGTCAACCGAGTCGTGCTACCTGACCTCCAGACCATCTATAATAAAAGGTGCTGGTCCAAATCAAAGAAGATAGTGAAGGATGACCTCAAGTCATCCAAACAACAAACTCTTCATGCTGCTGCCATCAGGGAAGTGTTTTCGCTCCCTGAAAACAAACACAGCCATCTTTCTAATGGCTTTTCTGTCTCTGAACCAGGTCTAAACCCAGACTTCATCCAGCTCACACTTTACACCATATACTAGACTGTTAACTGCTTTTACTACATACATGCTTTTTGCTTATCACCCCATATTTTGCACTGCATTTATTTGCACATTCAAATGCATATTATGTACTTTAATCCCACATTAATCCACATTTAGAGCCTAATCTGAAAGGCATACACACAGCTCACTTTTTTTATACTTTTTATAAATGTTTTATTTTACTTTTGTCTTTGTTCTAGTTTTAGCTTTAAATCATTTTAGTTTAATATTTATTATGAGAATGTCTATATATAATTTTTTTTAATTATTATTCTATTTCTATTTCATTTCTGGTAGCCACTGGTCATTCCTACCAGTGGCTACCAGACTTTATAACTCCACACTTAAAGCACGACACCTTTTACATGTACAGTAATTACAATAGAACAAATTTTTTAATTATGAGTGTAACAACTCAAATGTGCTATACTCATACTGCTGTATACAGTATATCCGTATTTATTATTATAGATGTGTACATATTGTAAAAAATTCCTTTTGTGTTAAATTTTTATTAGAGTGTTTATTCTTTTACAACTGGCTGCTACTGTAATAATTGCAATTTCCCCCTGGGATCAATAAAGTATTTCTGATTCTGATTCTGATTTTTCTATAGTTTTTTTCCCTTTAATCTTGTATTTTGTTAACGTGTGTGGACAGTTGTCAAAGCATTTCACTGCAAATTGTACCATGTATAACTATGTATGTGGTGAATAAACTTTCATAAGATTTGTAACATTTTTCAATCTTAAAATTACAGCTTTAAAATTATTGTGATCTTCACTGAGCTTTGATGGGGAGAATTGAGCCTCTGTCAAACCTAAACTTCAACCATACTGGCCTTGCTTGGTTAAAGTAATCTTGCTTTACCAACTAAACCATCAAAGTGAAATTGATCAAGAGCTAAGTTGATCAAACAATGAGGACCACCCCCCCCCCCCCCCCCCGCACACACACACACAAAGTATGTTTGTTTTAGTTAATTACTAATTTATATGTGCCAGAATAAATAGCCATTCAACTCTTGACCAATATAGGGCAAAGTTTTAGTTGCCAAAGAAACAGGACCAGAAGATAATTCGTGTGATTATATATAGTTTTTTCTGTATTTGGCCTACCTGATTTTCGATTTGTTTTAACAAGTACATGTTTTTTCTTTTCCAGTGCTGCTTGCCATTGCTTCAGTAATGAATGCAATTACGTTGCAGCTTGAACACAGTGCCACTATTTCCTGTAAACTGAACTGCTCAACAGTGACATGGTTCACCAAAGGCTCAGATGATGATCAAATATTTAAGATCTTTCAGTTTTCTGGAGGGAAATGTACTGTTGCTCCAGAGTTTGAGGGCAGGATTGAATGCTCTGAAGAGAAAGTAAGAAGTGGAGATGTTTCCTTGACTATATCATCTGTTGTGTACAATGACAGAGGCTGGTACTACTGCTCGTGTGATGGAAATGACTACTGTGACCAGAAGATAGAAGTTCTATGTAAGGGGCACTGTAAAGTATCCAAATATACTAATTATAAATATAAACACAACATATAATTTGACATGATATGAAAATGAAGCTGATATTCATTGATCATTGTTTTTATGATTCATTACAGTTCCCACTGCTGTAAATGTGTCTGTTGGAGCCCAGGCTACACTTCCATGCTTCGCTGAAACGGACAAATACTCAGACTTCTCCTCCATCTACATTCAATGGGAAAAAGACCAAAAGCTGGTGGTGAAACTTGAGAATGGAGTGATTTCGTATGGTTCTGGATTTGAGCAGAGGGCCATGGTGTCAACAGAAGGTTACAAAAAGGGGGACCTCCCTCTGAGAGTCAACAATGTCAGATTCTCTGACTCCGGCTTGTTTAGATGCTCTCTTAAGGACGGAGCATACGGATACCCACACGCAGTTTCTCTGACTGTTGAGGGTTATTATATTTTCATTTTGTCTTTTGTCCCCCTGGAGTCTGAGGCCTTTCAGCCATGTCTGAGCTGATTTGACATGCCTTGATATTTTATTAAAATTCACCTACCTAAAAAAGGTTTGTTCCCAAAAAGCCACACTTGCTAATATTCAGCACAAACCCAGCAACAATAAAGTGAGAGAAGTCTGTACATCATTCATCTGCTTTTTGTTTAAATTAACTCTAAATATGGACTTCCCAAAAAACAATATTCAAAGTTGCTGATATATAGTGAAAAAGCTCTGAAGGTTGTAGACGTGTGTTGACTACACACTGCTGTTACAGCTTTCTGATATTTTAATTAGTTTGTCTTCTATATTGCTGTGAATCTGATGTGACGCTGTATTCATGATTATTCATGAGATAGGTGTGAATCACAGGTGAGAAATACCTTCCCCACTGTCAAAAATAATGGCCCATTAGCCCCCACCTACTCCATCAGTGAGACCAACTGAATTGCTTGTTTGATAAAGGTGGTATTTTAGCTTTTTAGCTGCTAAATAACTGCTTTGGAGCAACAAAGCCAGAAATATGAGCTATAGATGACTGACTGAAAGCAACAAAGAGCATCCAAACTTTACTACAAGCTGTTTTCCCCTATATCAACTGAGCTCTGTGCCTCTGGGCAATTACTGAACATTACCACCAGCTTCACCAATACCTTTGCTGTGCTCAGTGTGAAAACAGCCATGTGCTTGTGTTTATATCACTAAAATTGGCGTTTTCACACGTCAGAATCCTCCAATAAGAGTGGCTCTATCAGCATGTTATTATCATATGAATATGAATGGGTGGGCCATAAAGGCGTGCTGTCTGAGTCTCAGAGGGTTACACAGAGTCACTTTTTAAAAGAACTACTAACAAACCAGCTACAGTGGATGGAATCAATTTTTTATTCATTTGGCATTTATTGTTAGCATTATTGTGCTAGACAAATATAAATTAAACGTCTCTGTTTTCTCCCACAGTTCATCGGTTTGAACACTCTATAAAGGAGGGCGACTCCGTCTCTCTGGATCTAGTCGTCCAAACTCCAGTGATGATGCACTTCTCACAGGACAGTGGAAACACTGCAGAGTCCTGGATGTGCACCAAGCCAAAAGAAGACTCTTTTCATTGTAAACCAGACTACGAGCAGAGAGCCTCCATCCTGAATAACGCTGTGGTGCTGAGTAAAGTCTTAGAGTCTGACAGTGGAACGTACACCATCACAGACATCAGAACAAATGAAGTGGTGGGCGTTCACAAAATAACAGTCATTGGTTAGTGCTTATTAATCTTTACATTTTAAATTTCATTAGGTCATCCCATGTTTAAATCACATAATTTAATATTTTTTTACCTCATTACTTGCCCTCAGTTGTCCCTACCAACTGTTTTTTTTGGAAGTCCTGAATTGCAGGAACATGTATTTTATGTATATTGACAAATTAAGTTGTAGCCACTCCTTCATGTTGTGTTGCAGAAACATATTGCTCATTTATACACCAAACAGCCATAACATTTAAAATAGACTACTTATTTATATAAACACATTGTTAATTTCATAAGTGCACTCTAGTTCTAAAATTAGATTGTAGTCCATTTGTTGCTTGCATACTTTAGTAGCCCCCTTTTACCTTGTTTTTCAATGATCAGGGGGACAGGACCAGTAAAGAGCAGGTATGATTAGGTGGGTGGATCATTCACAGCACTGATGTTCAGGTGTCGGTGTTTAGCATAGGTCTAAAAATGTGATGGCTATTATTGACGGCCCTGCCCTCACCTCCCTTTGTAATTGTCACCTCCTCCCACACTCACGACTTCCACCTCATTGCATTTTTCAAACTTTCAGAGAGGGCTGGGTTCCAAACATTTCAAGGGCTTAAATAAACTTTTAGAAATATCCAGCAGCACTCTTCTCTTGTGTCAGATCCTTATACAGGTGCTGGTTGTAAAATTAGAATATCATGAAAATGTTGATTTATTTCAGTAATTCCTTTCATTATATTTTATACTTGTATATTATACTCATTCATTACACACAGTCTGATATATTTCAAGTGTTTAGTTCTTTTCATTTGATGATTATAACTGACGACTAATGAAAACCCCAAATTCAGTATCTCAGAAAATTAGAATATTACTTAAGACCAATACAAAAAAGGATTTTTAGAAATGCAGGTCAACTGAAAAGTATGAACATGAAAAGTATGAGCATATACAGCACTCAATACTTAGTCGGGGCTCCTTTTGCCTGAATCACTGCAGCAATACGGCGTGACATGTAGTCGATTGGTCTGTGGCACTGCTCAGGTGTTATGAGAGCCCAGGTTGCTCTGATAGTGGCCTTCAGCTCTTCTGCATTGTTGGATCTGGAGTATTGCATCTTCCTCTTCACAATATCCCATAGATTTTCTATGGGGTTCAAGTCAGACTAGTTTGCTGGCCAATTAAGAACTAAGAAACTTTACACTGGACCTCAAGCAACATGGATCCTGTCCCTCTCCTCTTTTCCTCCAGACTCAAGAGTGGCTTGACACAAGGAATGCAACAGCTGAAACTCATGTCTTGGATACGTCTGTGCGTGGTGGTTCTTCAAGCACTGACTCCAGCTGCAGTCCAGTCTTTGTGAATCACCCCCACATTTTTTAATGGGTTTGGTTTCACAATCCTCTCCAGGGAGCAGTTATCCCTGTTGCTTGTACAATTTTCCTACAATATCTTTTCCTTCCCTTCACCTCTCTGTTAATGTGCTTGGACACAGAGCTCGATGAACAGCCAGCCTCTTTAGCAATGACCTTTTGTGTCTTACCCTGCTTGTGTAAGGTGTTAATGGTCGTCTTTGGACAACTGTCAAGTCAGCAGTCTTCCTCATGATTGTGTAGTCTACAGAACTAGACTTAGAGAACATTTAAAGGCCTTTAAGGTGTTTTGAGTTAATTAGCTGATTAGAGTTTGGCACCAGGTGTCTTCAATATTTAACCTTTTCACAATGTTTTAATATTCTGAGATACTTAACTTGGGGTTTTCATTAGTTGTCGGTTATAATAATGAAATTAAAATAATAAAAAAAACTCTTAAAATAGCTCAGTCGCCCCCTTCAGGGTGTATTACCGCCTTGCGCCCAATGATTCCAGATAGGCTCTGGACCAACCGCGACCCTGAACTGGATAAGTGCTTACAGGTAATGAATGAACGAATATATCTGTCTGTGTTAAATGAATGAGTATAATATACAAGTTTCAACTTTTTCATGATATTCTAATTTTATGACCAGCACCAGTGCAATACACACACTATCACACTACCACAATATCTATGTCACCTTATCCCTGAGAAAAGCACGTCATCCAAAATAGTACCTCGTCTGTGGAGGTCCTGTGGGGGTTCTGACTAGCAAGGTAAGTGGAACTGATAATGGACAGAGGAGCTGGTTTAAACTGCAGGACAGGTCTGCCTCTCTGGTGATAGAACCTGCCTGGGCCAAGCCAATTGCTGTGTGAAGATAGGGGTGGCTGATGTCTGCATGATCATGCATGCTGCCAACTAATTATTCCTCAATCATATAAATTCTACAAACACTAAAATTAAATGCAGCTCATATGTAAAAAATTCCTTTTGTGTCTGTTTCCCCTTTTTCAGGTCTACCCCCTGTTAAGATTCCAGTGGCTGCACTCTCATCTGTGGGTGTTGTTTTGGTGTTTTTTCTTGTAGCATTTGTGGCTTACTTATGGAAGTGTCAAAAGAGAAAAATGAAGAAAGATGTGTCCCAAACCAAAGGTGAACTTGGGCAAGTCTGAGGACGAGGAGTTGGATGGTCTTCTACAAGATCAATGTAGAAGTGATATGAAAATATATGATGTTAAAAGTGTTGTTACTTTACATACAGCAAACATGCCTAAATGCCTAAATCTCTGCATCTATAGCCATACTATCATCTGTGATAGTACACATAATAGCTATAGTTGTATTGTGGAGATCCTGAGCCCAGTTTCCTATCACCACCACTGTAAGGAAATCTAAAGGAGTATACATTTTCCCAGGACTGTTTACATCTTAGCTACTGAAATATGCACAAGGAACCGATTATCCAGTTCAGGGTTGCAGTGGGTCAGGAGTCTATCCGGAATCACTGGGCACAAGGCGGGATCACACCCTGAAGGTGGCTCCAGTCCTTCACAGGGCGACACACATGTTTGAGTCACCAATCTACCTAGTAACAGGTGTTTTTGGACTATGGGAGGAAAACGGAGCACCCAGAGGAAACCCACACAGAAACAGGGAGAACACACCAAACAGCCATTCACCCAGAGTAGGAGTATTTGAATCCACATCCTCCAGGTCCCTGGAGCTGTGTGACTGTGACACTACCTGCTGCTCTACCATGCCATCCCTGCACACCCTCACTGAAAAGTGACTCCATGATAATTTATGTGTTTAAAACAGAAACAAATATAACTGGAAATGAACTGTGAAAAATGCTGAAATGTGAAATGTAGCTAACACCTTTCTCAGGAAACACCTATCAAAACAGCACTGAATAAATAACGTTGACAGGAGTGAGCTTGGAACACCATGTTTAACTGTCTTTTTTTTTTTTCTTTTTTGCTGTCATGTTTCGGCCCACACGTTGAAGCTATAACAGCTTTAACTCTCTTGGGAAGGCTTTCCTCAAGTTTAGGAGTGTGTTTATGGGAATTTTTAACCATTCTTCTAGAAGCGCATTTGTGAGGTCAGACACTGATGTTGGACGAGAAGGCCTGACTCCTAGTCTCCACTCTAATTCATCCCAAAGGTGTTCTATCGGGTTGACCTTGTCTTTATGGACCTTGCTTTGTGCACTGGTGCACAGTCATGTTGGAACATGAAGGGACCATGCCACATGAAGTGTGGGGGTCTGTAGTGATTGATTTTGCAGAAGGTTGCTGACCTCTGCACACTATGTTCCTCAGGACCACCACAGAGCAGGTATGATTTGGCTGGTGGATCATTCTCAGTGCTTTTTAAATCCCTGAGTATCACTGATGGACCAAGAATAGCCCACCAACCAAAATGTCCAGCCAACGGTGTCTTGTGTTTACTGATGATGGACTAGAGAATGATGAACACACACTGCAGTAACAGGTCAGCTACTCTCTCTGAATTTCTGAATTTCTGTCTATAATGATGGACCAAGGAGGTAGGTGTGTCTAACAGGTTGGACACTTTAAGAACTCCAGCAGCATGGCTGTGTCTGATCCACTCATATATACATACAGTCATAAATACATGTTCTCATGTATGCTCAAATTATGTGAGTGACTGTCGGAGTATGTGACGCCTTCTGATGGACTGGTGCCATGTCCGGGGTGTGTTCCTGCCTTGCACCCAGTGATTCCAGGTAGGCTCTGGACATGATGGCAACCCTGAACAGGATGAACTAAATTACAGATGAAGTGAATCAATTAAATTATTCTTTTATCGAAAGAAATCTTGAAATGATTCTTCTGTGCCACTAAAAGGTTCTTCTAGCAGGTTCTTGCATGGAAGGGAACACTAACTGTCTGGATCTGTTATTTTGTTAACCAAACTGTTTTTAAGGTAGTTCTATGTCATCCTTTTAATAAGGTGCTGAACTGTATTTATTTATTTATCATTACACTTATACCCAAGGACACTTTACAATCCACAATGCTCAGAACACCATTCCATTCAACACTCAATTCACACACACACACACACTGGTGAGAAGCAGCAGTCAATTTGATATTTTGATATCAAAATATATTTTTCATTCATTATCTGTAACTGCTTATCCAATTCAGGGTCAGAGCCTACCTGGAATAATTGAGCGCAAGGCGGGAATACACCCTGGACGGGGCGCCAGTCCTTCACAGGGCAACACAGACACATTCACTCACACCTACGGACACTTTTGAGTCGCCAATCCACCTACCAACGTGTGTTTTTGGACTGTGGGAGTAAACCGGAACACCCGGAGGAAACCCACGCGGACACGGGGAGGAGAACACACCAACTCCTCACAGACAGTGAGCGGGAATTGAATCCACAACCTCCAGGTCCCTGGAGCTGTGTGACTGCGACACTACCTGCTGATAGCAACCATGCCCTCATTGCCTTCTACATTTTTAAATGTGGCCTAATACTTTCTGTGGACTAGGAAATATATACGGCCAGAATGCATCTAGATGAGGAAAGGTAATGTTGGTAGGACAAGTTACACTTTTAAGTCACTGTTTCTCTCAGCTTAGCTGAAAACTTAAGTGGTAAAACAATACTTATGGTTGTGGTAAAACATACTTTAAAAGAGAGAAAGAATTATTAAGCTAACTACTGTGTATTGTTTTAATACAAAGTTCACAGTTTTTAATTCTTTCTAATCATTCTGAGAAACGTTTTTCATTTTGAAACTGTTGTGAAGAGCTTTTTCCGAGGACTGCTTTAGGAACTTGTGTGGGTTTCAGGAATTTAGTCATCATTCATACATTTATTGTAACCTGTTTTGACTAATGGTGCCTTTTTACAGTAGGTTCACCTTCTGCTTCATCAGACTCAGGTGTGCCCAGCAGCTCTAGAGGACTTCATCAGTGTTTTGAGCTGTGGGCTTCTGCTAATGGCGGTCAGCATTGTTGCCGTCCATGTGATCACCAGCCGAAGAAGGGTGTCTATTTAAAAATATATTTATTTATACATTAATCAGAAGTCTGAGATGAAAGCCATTGAAACACACATAAGTTACACACTTCATTTGGCCTCAGGTCTAAGAAAGGTGCTACCCAGTAAACATTTAGCGTTGATTCAACGTTGAAATAACGTAATGACTGCCGTCTAATCTACGTTCTCTTAAGTTTGATAATGAAAGTTGAAAAGACGTCAAAACACAGACATTGAAAAGACGACTATTAGAAGTATTTTGGACGTCCATTGACGTTAATAATTGGTCATGAAAAAAATACTTGTATAAAACGCATTTTGGACGTCCACTGACGTTATCGATTGGTCACCACTTAACTAACTTATTAAGATGGAATTTGGACGTCCATTGACGTTTAAAATATGTAATTGACGGACAGACTACTTTTAGATGTATTTTGAATGTACAGGGACGTTCCTTGTTTACTGAATAGGTTCTTTGTCACACTGCAAAATCACACGCTGGTGGTTTCAGTCCCCAGAAGAGCTACTGTAACACACACTGCTTCTCTAGGAGCAGACAGAGGAGGGCTTCATTACCCACAGGTCAGTGAGCCCTGACTCGGCACCAGTGGTTGTCCTTGAACCACTTTTTTAACGAACACTACACAATACTTACTACCTTTAGATGCTCTAACCATCGTAATGATAATGTCCGTGTGCACAGTAAAATCGAAAAATGTTGAAAAACTTCAACATTCAAGAAATGACTGATCACCTGCTGATATCTAATCTACTGGACAGGGGCCATTACACATATTTTAAGGTAATAAAAGTTAAAATATTTTCTGAGTGTTATTCCTGCAAGAGTCGAAACCACCTCCTCCCGCCCCCTCTTCCGCGAAGAACCGCTCAAAGTGAAATCATTACTCATTCAAGTCCAAAACACGTGTTATCCAGTCTAGCATTGTCTAATAAAAACCTTTATTTATTTACAGTCTTCTGCTGTTTCAGAACATTACAGGCTCGATGCTGCACGGACAGAGAAGATTAATAACTCCTGGTAAGTTTTGAACCACGGCTTTAGTGTTTGCACGAGACGGGAGAAGTGTGTGGAGGTGTTTAACCGCTAAGTTTTAAAGTTTGTTGTTTCCAAATCCACAACTTAGAACACAGCGTGTACTGATCAGAGACAGAGCTAGTGATATCGATATTTTACCTGCACGTATTCCATCATTTTTTTTACTTTTTTTGCGCGAGCACACAGCACGAGGAGGAGAATATAGACTGTGTAGAAGTGTCGGAGTTTTAGGGCCATGGCGTTGAAGAAAGAAAAACGATTCCGAGTCAGAATTCAACGGTGACCCTAAAGTCTCGTGGTGGAAAAATATTATTTAGAGACTTCCTTCAATTTAACAATCATTTTCAGGTTATCCGTCACTTGTTTGATTTCTCCTGTCCATTCCTTATTTACACATTACAACCACTTTTTAACTAAAACATTAATAGTTCAGGTCGAGGAGGAGTGAATCTGACGGGACTCCATTTCGTTTTTAACTGAGCGAGTTTGGCGCGGAACATTCAGCTGGAGGCGGGACAGTGGACTAATGTTGAGCGGCTCATAGCTGCGGCCAAAATCACATCTCATTCTCAAGAGAATTATTCAGTAAAACCCAACTGACCTGCTACTGTCTTTATGTATTAACTACCACATAAATAAATCTAATAAGACACATCGGGGCTTTTGTGGACAGAATTAAACCTGAAAATGAGATCAGGCAATACCTATATCGTCCACAAGAGGGCACCATAAGATTTAACCTGACACCTCATTCAATATAATGAGGCACTGCGTGATAATATGACACTTCGGGGATTCGTGACACCAATTTTTGCAAAAAGGACACATTTACACATCTAGTGAGTCTATTATTGCTGGTCAAAACCTAATATTGCCAATTTGTCATGTCCATAACACAATGAATGCAATGTATATTTGTAATTAATATTCACATAAATTACACTACTCCAAAGGAAAAAGGACAGTTCCAGCTTTCATATGTCACCTTCATCTTGTATCTGTTTATTAAAAGTATTGTGCCTTATTTCATAGTCTACACTTTGCTGCAGACAGTACAGAATGAAGAAGATAGTTATCAACATACACCTACGCAAAAGGCTAAATTAATCAAATTATTACAAATAACGGATTACTAAATTCAGGGAAATAATTACTAAATTCAGGGAGCAGATTATTAAATTGAGGGAACCAATTTAGACTCTAAATAATTTTTTCCACCATGAGACTTTAGGGGCTCCATAGAATTCTGAGAATACAGTCAGAATAAGTTTGAGAATGATGTCTGAATGTTTCTGAGACGAAAGTCAGTATATTTCGCTGCATATTTATTGTGGCAGGCAACCGCAGCGTAATTGAGGAATACAGTGATTAGCTGAAGTCATATTTTTGTATAGATTTCAGGAATAAATACTGTCCTTTTTTTTGCAGATGAGGACCAGACTGTGATTAATATTTAAACGCTGAATCAGTGCAAGAACAAGAGGACATGTAGTTTCACAGGATACAATTAATGATCACGAAAATGATCAATCCAGAGGCAGTGGAACTCCGGCATGCCTGTTACATTGCGCTATGGCTTATAGAGTTGTACATTAAACTAAAGCCCTACTGCAGTCAGGGGCTGAACTGATGGGATTTGTTTTCATGAGGATTAAAGCGTTTAATAAATATTTATGTTTACTTCATTAACTGCTTCTTTCACAACTCACTCTATGGGACACAGACAGTGAGTCTGTCAGTCTACATATGACAATAAATAATAATCCCTAACAGTGTATCTCTAAAAATTCTGACTTTATTCTCAGAATTTTTATGACTTTAATCTCAGAAATATTCGGACATTATTCTCAGAATTCTGATTTTATTCTTAGATTTATACTGACTTTTTACTCAGAATTTTTCCAACTTTGATCTAAGAAGTCTGACTTTATTTTCCGAATCTTATTATTATTTTTAACTCCTATGGGCAGGTGTCCAGATTCACACACTTTGTACCTAGTGACAAAGTACCTTCACAATGTCATTAATACATTTTGACACCAGACACACTCACACACACACACACACAATTTGTAAGTGGGGCAGCCATAGTTCCTTGCAACACAGTCACAAATAAATTGATGTAATACGTTCAAACCTGAACAGCACTGAGAAGACAGCTCCTTATATGGAAATCGCTGATCACAGAGGTTTTAATGATCTCAAAGAGAATCATCATTTGACTCACCCTAAAAAAACAGTGTATTTTCAAAGTAAGTAATGAAAAAAGACATAATTCAAATATTCCAAACCATTTCATCCTTTTGGGGTGCTTGATCATTCATATCCTAGTGCTATCCATATCCCATGGCAGGACAGACACACGGTCATATAATATGTGTAGTGTCTCCAATTCACCTGTCTTTGGATTGTAGGAGGAAACCAGTGTGACATGAGAACATTAGAGTACATCTCCAACGCTCTTCCTGTCTCCACCTCCATTGCTGTGATGAGCAATATTGTATATAACAAATCTTACAAGATCAATACAAAAACACAGATAGATAAGAATACACACACACACACATATACACACAGGCACACACATTAAAACACACATTCCTGTTACCCACTGTCCATTCCTATTACCCAGTGTTTTCAGGAATGGCATCCGGTGTAAAAACTGTAACGGTGTAAAGATTGAGGTTGATCCGCAGTGACCCCTGATGGGAGGGAGCAGCCAAAAAAAGAAGAGAAAGATAGCGAACTAAAATCAAAATATATCCCATTCTAATATTTGTGTTTTGGAAAAAAGAAATGTAATAAAATCTGTTCTCTGGTGCTGTTTATAACATACACTGTAGAGAAATGGGTTGTTCTCCATTTTTCTATTGCAGGATTAGAAATGGAAAGCCAATTAACGAAACGTACATGGACCCTTTGGCAATGATTTGGCGCCATATAGTACACAGCTGGGCCACAAGACTAAAAAACCCAGGGCACCAGGCAAAAATCACTGTTTACATTTCACTAAACAGCTTTTTAAATCACTTCAAAAGACACCAAATCTTTCTTTATCTAATGAAATTTAGTAATGAAAAACAAGAGAAATATTTACACATCCAAACTACTAAAATTGCTCTGATCCAAATATAAATCATTTTTGGACGACCAAAGAAAAAGGCCGGAATAAAATTAAATGTGTATATGTAATTATTCTTAACTACTTGATTTTTCCATTTGTTTTCACAAGTATGTATTTTCTTTTCCAGTGCTGTTTGCCATTGCTTCAGTGATAGATGCAGTTGTGGTGCAGCTTGGACACAGTGCCACTATTTCCTGTAAACTGAACTGCTCAACAGTGACATGGTCCACCAAAGGATTAGATGTATTCCAAATATCTGACATTTTTCGGTTTTCTGGAGGGAAATGTACTGTTGCTCCAGAGTTTGAGGGCAGGATTGAATGCTCTGGAGAGAAGATCAGAAGTGGAGATGTTTCCTTGACTATATCATCTGTTGTGTACAATGACAGAGGCTGGTACTACTGCTCATGTGATGGAAATGACTACTGTGACCTGAAGATAGAAGTTCTATGTAAGGGGCACTGTAAAGTATCCAAATATATTAATTTTAAATATAAACACAACATATAATTTGACATTATTTGAAAATGAAGCTGATATTCATTGATCATTGTTTTTATGATTCATTACAGTTCCCACTGTTGTAAATGTGTCTGTTGGAGCTCAGGCTACACTTCCATGCTTCACTGAAATGGACAAATACTCAGACTTGTCCTCCATCTACATTCAGTGGGAAAAAGACCAAAAGCTGGTGGTGAAAGTTGAGAATGGAGTGATTTCGTATGGTTCTGGATTTGAGCAGAGGGCCATGGTGTCAACAGAAGGTTACAAAATGGGGGAACCCTTTCTGAGCATCAGCAATGTCAGATTCTCTGATTCTGGCTTGTTTAGATGCTCTCTTAAGGACGGAGCGTACGGATACCCACACGCAGTTTCTCTGACTGTTGAAGGTTATTATATTTTCATTTTGTCTTTTATCCCCCTGGAGTCTGAGGCCTTTCAGCCATGTCTGAGGTGATTTGACATGCCTTGATATTTTATCAAAATTCACCTACCTAAAAAATGTTTGTTCCCAAAAAGCCACACTTGCTAATATTCAGCACAAACCCAGCAACAATAATGTGAGAGAAGTCTGTATGTCATTCATCTGTTGTTTGTTTAAATTAACTCTAAACATGGACTTCCCAAAAAACAATATTCAAAGTTGCTGATATATAGTGAAAAAGCTCTGAAGGTTGTAGATGTGACTACAAACTGGTGTTACAGCTTTCTGATATTTTAATTAGTTTGTCTTCAATATTGCTGTGAATCTGATGTGACACTGTATTCATGATTATTCATGAGATAGGTGTGAATCACAGGTGAGAAATACCTTCCCCACTGTCAAAAATAATGGCCCATTAGCCCCCACCCACTCCATCAGAGAGACCAACTGAATTGCTTGTTTGTAAAAGGTGGTATTTTAGTTTTTTAGCTGCTAAATAACTGCTTTGGAGCAACAAAGCCAGAAATATGAGTTACAGATGACTGATTGAAAGCAGCAGAGAGCATCCAAACTTTACTACAAGCCATTTTTCCCCTCTATCAACTGAGCTCTGTGCCTCTGGGCAATTACTGAACATCACCACCAGCTTCACAAATTCCTTTGCTGTGCTCAGTGTGAAAACAGCCATGTGTTTGTGTTTATATCACTAAAATTAGTGTTTTCACACATCGGAATCCTCCAATAAGAGTGGCTCTATTAGCATGTTATTATCATATGAAAATGAATGGGTGGGCCATCAAGGCGTGCTGTCTGAGTCTCAGAGAGAGACATGCCACTTGTTACTTATCTTTCTATTACAACCAGTTAAAAATATTTTACTTTTCTACGTTCATATATTTGACAAGTAGATCCTTTAATGTTTCTGGGAGTATGTTTATGTTTTTAGACAAAAACTGTCTGAGCTGCGTAGCTGAGTGTTTTGGCACAAATTCTGATGTATCCGGTCAGCAGGAGCGCAGACTCCAGAGGATTACACAGAGTCACTTTTTAAAAGAACTACTAACAAACCAGCTACAGTGGATGCCATCCATTATTTATTCATTTGTCATTTGTTGTTATCATTATTGTGCTAGACAAATATACATTACACTTCTCTGTTTTCTCCCACAGTTCATCGGTTTGAACACTATATAAAGGAGGGTGACTCTGTCTCTCTGGATCTAGTCGTCCCAACTCCAGTGATGATGCAGTTCTCACAGGACGGTGGAAACACTGCAGAGTCCTGGATGTGCACCAAGCCAAAAGAAGACTCTTTTCATTGTAAACCAGACTACGAGCAGAGAGCCTCCATCCTGAATAACGCTGTGGTGCTGAGTAAACTCTCAGAGTCTGACAGTGGAACCTACACCATCACAGACAACAGAACAAATGAAGTGGTGGGCGTTCACAAAATAACAGTCATTGGTTAGTGCTTATCATTCTTTACATTTTATATTTCATTAGGCCATCCCATGTTTAAATCACATAATTTAATCTTGTTTTACCTCATTACTCGCCCTCAGTTGCCCCTACCAACTGTTTTTTGGAAGTCCTGAATTGCAGGAACATGTATTTCATGTATATTCACAAATTAAGTTGTAGGCACTCCTTGATTTTGTGTTGCAGAAACATATTGCTCATTTATACATCAAACAGCCATAACATTTAAAATAGACTACTTATTTATATAAACACTGTTATTTCTATAAGGGCGGCACGGTCGCGCAACAGATAGTGTCGCAGTCACACAGCTTCAGGGACCTGGAGGTTGTGGGTTTGATTCCTGCTCCGGGTGACTGTCTTTGAGGAATGTGGTGTGTTCTCTCTGTGTCCGCGTGGGTTTCCTCCGGGTGCTCCGGTTTCCTCCCACAGTCCAAAAACACACGTTGGTAGGTGGATTGGCGACTCAAAAGTGTCCATAGGTGTGAGTGTGTGAGTGAATGTGTGTGTGTCTGTGTTGCCCTGTGAAGGACTAGCGCTTCCCAGGTTTAGGCAGGTGTCACTGTTTAGTATACATCTAAAAATGTGATAGCTATTATTGGCAGCCCTGCTCTGTGGAGGTCCTGTAAGGGTTCTTACTAGCAAGGTAAGTGGAACTGAAATGAAAATGAAAGTGAAAATGGACAGAGGAGCTGGTTTAAACTGCAGGACAGGCCAGCCTCCCTGGTGATTGAACCAGCCTGGGTCAAGCCAATTGCTATGTGAAGATAGGGGAGGCTGAGGTCTGCATGATCAGTCTGCCAACTAATTATTTCTCAATAATACACAATCTACAAGAAATAAAATTAAATGCCGCTCATATGTATAAAATCCTTTTGTGTCTGTTTCCTCTTTTTCAGGTCTACCCCCTGTTAAGATTCCAGTGGCTGCACTCTCATCATTGTGTGGTGTTTTGGTGTTTTTTCTTGCAGCATTTGTGACTTACTTATGGAAGTGTCAAAAGACAAATAGAAGAAAGATGTGTCCCAAACCGAAGGTGACCTTGAGCAAATCTCAGTCTGTGGACCAGGAGGTAGATGATCCTCTACAAGATCAATATAGAAGTACTGATATGTAAAAACTATAATATATGATGCTGAAAGTGTTGTTACTTTACATATAGCAAACACTGTGTATAAATAATGCCTAAATCTCTGCATCCATAGCCATTCTATCATCTGTGATAGTACACATAATGGCTATAGTTGTATTGTGGAGATCCTGAGCCCAGTTTCCTTTCTCCACCACTGTAAGGAAATCTAAAGGTGTGTACATTTTCCCAGGACTGTTTACATCTTAGCTACTGAAATATGCACAAGGAACCGATTATCCAGTTCAGGGTTGCAGTGGGTCAGGAGTCTAACCACAATCAGGTAGCCCACACAGAAACAGGGAGAACACACCAAACAGCCATTCACCCAGAGTAGGAGTATTTGAAGCCACAATCCCCAGGTTCCTGGAGTTGTGTGACTGTGACACTACCTGCTGCTCTACCATGCCATCCCTGCACACCCTCAGTGAAAAGTGACTCTATGATTATTTATGTGTTTAAAACAGAAACAAATATAACTGGAAATGAACTGTGAAAAAAGCTAAAATAAATTTAGCTAACACCTTTCTCAGGAAACACCTTTCATTTTGTTTCTCATAAAATTGGTTGAATTATTGGTTTGTATAACATTGGTTCGTGTTATTTATAATGGGTATATTGGAATGAATAATACAGGATATCATCATCAGTAAACTGTTGGTTTGCACAAACAAATTTCTGAGTGTCCTTTGTTTGAAGTAAATGAACTGAAACTTGCTGCTTTGAATCACACATGGAATCTTAAATTTGAAGTCACTGTGCTCTTGTGATGGTTTATGTTTTAAATCATAAATATTCAGGTAAACGCTGCAAAACTGGTGCCTGCACCCTCAGAGAAAAAGGCACTGGTGAAATCTTGTTCCTTTATTTATTGTTAGACTTATATAGCAGCTTTCCAGGACCCCAAGGACGCTTGACCAGGACGAAGAGTCCATCTGGAGGATTGCATCGGGCACCAAGGTTTCACCCAGGACAGAGCGTAAATCCATATCTGGGCATACACATACAGACTTTCATTCACTGTGGGAGGAAAGCAGAGACCCCAGAAGAAACCCAATCAGGCACAGGGAGAACATGGAAACTTCACCCAGATGGGACTTGGGGGTGGAAGGCAGGATCACACCCTAGAGAGGGTGCCAGTCATTCACAGGGCTACACATACACACACACATTCACTCACACTCTTACGGACACTTTTAAGTTGCCAATCCATCTACCAATGTGTGTTTTTGGACTATGGGAGGAAACCCATGCAGACACAGGGAGAACACACCAAACTCCTCACAGTCACCTGGAGTGAGACTTAAACCCACAATCTCTAGGTCCCTGGAGCTGTGTGACTGCGACACTACATGCTGCGCCGCCGTGCCGCACTAAACCTTTATTAGTGAAACAAAATATGGGTTTCGCACATGATACAAGGAGTTAGCAAGTTCGTGCTAACAGTCAACTATCTGCGCTTGTGATGAGAGCCATCTGTAATGTTTCTCAACCTTTTAAAACAGCTGCTGGACTAAAAGAGGAAAAACAGTTAGAAACTATAATGTAAACAGCAGAGCTTACATAGATGATACAAAGTGAGAATTTCTGCAGTCTGTCCCAATCTGTGTGTTTGTTCATCCATCTAGAGTTCGTTCCAGATTCCAGTCCACGTACTTGTTCAGTGTCCTGAGTCCGTTCCATAATCCAGTTCATGTGTTCTGTCTGTCACTGTTTCCTGTACATCATCTCGGCAGAAATCATAAATACGTCTATTTGTACGCTGCTAGTCAGAGCATTTGTGAGGTCAGACACTGATGTTGGACGAGAAGACCTGACTCCACGTCTCTGCTCTAATTCTTCCCAAAGGTGTTCCATCGGGTTGACCATGTCTTTATGGACCTTGCTTTGTGCACTGGTGCACAGTCATGTTGGAACATGAAGGGACCATGTCACATGAAGTGTGGGGGTCTGTAGTGATTAATTTTGTAGAAGGTTGCTGACCTCTGCACACTATGTTTCTCAGGACCACCACAGAGCAGGTGTGATTTGGCTGGTGGATCATTCTCAGTGCTTTTTAAATCCCTGAGTATCACTGATGGACCGAGAATAGCCCACCAACCAGAAAGTCCAGCCAACAGTGTCTTGTGTCTACTGATGATGGACTAGAGAATGATAAACACACACTGCAGCAACAGGTCAGCTACTCTCTCTGAATTTCTGAATTTATATCTATAATGATGGACCAAGGAGGTAGATGTGTCTAACAGGTTGGACACTTTAAAAAGTCCAGCAGCACTGCTGTGTGTGATCCACTCATATATACATACAGTCTTAAATACATGTTCTCGTGTATGCTCAAATTATGTGAATGACTGGCTGAGTATGTGACGCCTTCTGATGGACTGGTGCCATGTCCAGGGTGTGTTTCTGCCTTGCACCCAATGATTCCAGGTAGGCTCTGGACATGATGGCAACACAGAACAGGATGAACTAAATTACAGGTGAAGTGAATCAATTAATTTATTCTTTTAGCGAAAGAAATCTTGAAATGATTCTTCTGTGCCACTAAAAGGTTCTTCTAGCAGGTTCCTTTTGCATGGAAGGGAACACTAACTGTCTGGATCTGTTATTTTGTTAACCAAACTGTTTTTAAGGTATTTCTGTGTCATCCTTTTAATAAGGTGCTGAATTGTATTTATTTATTTATTACACTTATATACCCAAGGACTCACTGCTCAGAACGCCATTCCATTCAACACTCAATTCACACACACACACACACACACACACACAATCTGATATTTTGATATCAAAATATAATTTGGTATTTGATATTATTTTGCGGCACGGTGGTGCAGCAGGTAGCGTCGCAGTGACACAGCTCCAGGGACCTGGAGGTTGTGGGTTCGATTCCCGCTCCGGGTGACTGTCTGTGAGGAGTTTGGTGTGTTCTCCCCGTGTCTGTGTGGGTTTCCTCCGGGTGCTCCGGTTTCCTCCCACAGTCCAAAAACACACGTTGGTAGGTGGATTGGCGACTCAAAAGTGTCCGTAGGTGTGAGTGTGTGAGTGAATGTGTCTGTGTTGCCCTGTGAAGGACTGGCGCCCCCTCCAGGGTGTATTCCCACCTTGCGCCCAATGATTCCAGGTAGGCTCTGGACCCACAGCGACCCTGAACTGGATAAGCACTTACAGATAATGAATGATATTATTTTATCTATGTTGGAAATTGGCTTTCAATAGGGAGCTGAGTTCCTGCTTTTACATTTGATATTTAAATAAAGATAGCTACCATGCCGTCATGGCCTTCTACATTTTTAAATGTGGCCTAATACTTTCTGTGGACTAGGAAATAAATACAAATGCATCTGGATGAGGAAAGGTAATGTTGGTAGGACATGTTACACTTCTAAGTCACTGTTTCTCTCAGCTTAGCTGAAAACTTAAGTGGCAAAACAATGATTACTTTAAAAGAGAGAAAGAATTATTAAGCTAACTACTGTGTATTGTTTAAATACAAAGTTCACAGTTTTTAATGTTTTCTAATCATTCTGAGAAACGTTTTTCATTTTGAAACTCAATGCTGTTGTGAAGAGCTTTTTCCGAGGACTGCTTTAGGAACTTGTGTTGGTTTCAGGAATTTAGTTATCATTCATACATGTATTGTAACCTGTTTTGACTAATGTTGTCTTTTTACAGTAAGTTCACCTTCTGCTTCATCAGACTCAGGTGTGCCCAGCAGCTCTAGAGGACTTCATCAGTGTTTTGAGCTGTGGGCTTCTGCTAACGGCGGTCAGCATCGTTGCCGTCCATGTGATGACCAGCCGAAGAAGGGTGTCTATTTAAAAATATATTTATTTATACATTAATCAGAAGTCTGAGATAAAAGCCATTGAAACACACCTACGTTACACACTTCATTTGGCCTCAGGTCTAAGAAAGGTGCTACCCAGTAAACATTTAGCGTTGATTCAACGTTGAAATAACGTAATGACTGCCGTCTAATCTACGTTCTCTTAAGTTTGAAAATGAAAGTTGAAAAGACGTCCAAACACAGACATTGAAAAGACGACTATTAGATGTATTTTGGACGTCCATTGACGTTAATAATTGGTCATCAAAAAATTACTTGTATAAACCGCATTTTGGACGTCCACTGACGTTATCCATTGATCGCCACTTAACTAACTTATTAAGATGGAATTTGGACGTCCATTGATGTTTAAAATATGTAATTGACGGACAGACTACTTTTAGATGTATTTTGAATGTACAGGGACGTTCCTTGTTTACTGAATAGGTTCTTTGTCACACTGCAAAATCACACGCTGGTGGTTTCAGTCCCCAGAAGAGCTAATTTTACACACACTGCTTCTCTAGGAGCAGACAGAGGAGGGCTTCATTACCCACAGGTCAGTGAGCCCTGACTCGGCACCAGTGGTTGTCCTTGAACCACTTTTTTAACGAACACTACACAATACTTACTACCTTTAGATGCTCTAACCATCGTAATGATAATGTCCGTGTGCACAGTAAAATCGAAAAATGTTGAAAAACTTCAACATTCAAGAAATGACTGATCACCTGCTGATATCTAATCTACTGGACAGGGGCCATTACACATATTTTAAGGTAATAAAAGTTAAAATATTTTCTGAGTGTTATTCCTGCAAGAGTCGAAACCACCTCCTCCCGCCCCCTCTTCCGTAAAGGACCGCTCAAAGTGACATCATTACTCATTCAAGTCCTAAACTCGTGTTATCCAGTCTAGCGCTGTCAAAAAAAAACTTTATTTATTTACAGTCTTCTGCTGTTTCAGAACATTACAGGCTCGATGATGCACGGACAGAGAAGATTAATAACTCCTGGTAAGTTTTGAACAGCACAAATTGTGTTTAACCGCTAAGTTTTAAAGTTTGTTGTTTCCAAATCCACAACTTAGAACACAGCGTGTACTGATCAGAGACAGAGCTAGTGATATCGATATTTAACCTGCACGTATTCCATAGGTCTTTTTTAACCTTTTGTGCCCGAGCACACAGCACGAGGCGGAGAATATAGACTGTGTAGAAGTGTCGGAGTTTTAGGGCCATGGCGTTGAAAAAAAAAAAAAAATTCCGAGTCAAAATTCAGCGGAGACCCTAAAGTCTCGTGGAGGAAAAATATTATATACAGACTGCCCTTAATTTAGTAATCCGTGCCCTTTATTTTGTAATATGTTCCTTCATTTTAATAATTCGTTCCCTTCAATTAGTAATCAGTTCTCTCAATTTTGAAACCTGTTTCTTCAATTTACCAATCCTTTTCAGGTTATCCGTTAGGTCACTTGTTTGATTTCTCCTGTCCATTCCTTATTTAACTGGAGTCAAGCTATCCGCACTTTGGAAACTGACGGTCAAGCCATCCGCACTTCAAATCCGAATGCACGTATAGGCGCGTCATTACGGTTTTTCATTGCGGAGAACACCACGTCCGCTTTGGGACAGATAGAGAGTCTGAAACCCGCGTTTGAGCAGCGATGTCTCTGTTAATAAATAAATGCACGCAATGCTAAAATGGACTAAAATTAACAAGCCATTAGGAATATATTTCGTTTTAAATCACTTTAAAGAGGCAGAACACGCTTTGATTATTTCATATATTTACGTATTTTTTACTTTTCTATAAACACTTAACTGGCTTTGAATAGTAATCCTGGTAGACATGTAGAAATACAGATTACATTTTACTGTCATTAAACAGAGGGACCTCACTGTGTAATATTCTCATGGATTTATACTGAATATTTATACTGATATTTTGGTAGAATTTCACTGTGTACTTTTCTCATAAACTCATATTACATACGTACTGATATGGATTTCTCAAAAATTACCCATAATGCCTAAACCATTCTACTTTAATTAAACAGAGGGACCTCTTGACTATTACCTGTATGATTTTGATAGAATTTCACTGTGTACTTTTCTCATAAACACATATTATATACGTACTGATATGGATTTCTCAGAAATTACCCATAATGCCTAAACCATTCCACTGTCATTAAACAGAGGGGCCTCTTGACTATCAGCTGTGTGATTTTGGTAGAATTTCACTGTATACTTTTCTCATAAAATCATACTAAATATATACCGATATGGATTTCTCAGAAATTACCCATAATGCCTAAAACATTCTACTGTCATTAAACAGAGGGACCTCTTGGCTATTACCTGTATGATTTTGATAAAATTTCACTGTGTACTTTTCTCATAAACTCATACTGAATACATTCCAATATGGATTTCTCAAAAATTACCCATAATGCCTAAACCATTCCACTGTCATTAAAGTTAGGGGCCCCTTGGCTATCAGCTGTATGATTTTGGTAGAATTTCACAGTGTACTTTTCTCATGAACTCATACTGAATATTTACCAATATAGATTTCTCAAAAATTACCCATAATGCCTAAACCATTCCACTGTCATTAAACAGAGGGGCCTCTTGGCTATTAACTGTATGATTTTGGTAGAACTTCACTGTGTACTTTTCTCATAAACACATATGACATACGTACTGATATGGATTTCTCCGAATTTACCCATAATGCCTAAACCATTTCACTGCCATTAAACAGAGGAGCCTCCTGGCTATCAGCTGTATGATTTTGGTAGAATTTCACTGTACTTTTCTCATAAAGTCATATTACATACTTACTGATATGGATTTCTCAAATATTAACCATAATGCCTAAACCATTCCACTGTTATTAAACAGATGGACCTCTTGGCTATTAACTGTATGATTTTGGCAAAATTTCACTGTGTACTATTCTCATAAAATCATACTGAATTCATTCCAATATGGATTTCTCAAAAATCACCCATAATGCCTAAACCATTCCACTGTCATTAAACAGAGGGGCCCCTTGGCTATCAGCTGTATGATTTTGGTAGGATTTCACTGTGTACTTTTCTCATAAATTCATACTGAATATTTACCAATATAGATTTCTCAAAAATTAACCATAATGCCTAAACCATTCCACTGTCATTAAACAGAGGGGCCTTTTGGCTATTAACTGTATGATTTTGGTAGAATTTCACTGTGTACTTTTCTCATAAAGTCATATTACATACTTACTGATATGGATTTCTTAAAAATTACCCATAATGCCTAAACCATTCTACTGTCATTAAACAGAGGGACCTCGAGGTTATTACCTGTATGATTTTGGTAGAATTTCTCAGTGTACTTTTCTCATAAACTCATACTGAACATTTACCAATATGGATTTCTCAAAAATTACCCATAATGCCTAAACCATTCCACTGCTATTAAACAGAGGGACCTCATGGCTATCAGCTGTATGATTTTGGTAGAATTTCACTGTGTACTTTTCTCAAAAACACATATTACATACGTACTGATAAGGATTTCTCCAAATTTACCCATAATGCCTAAACCATTCCACTGCCATTAAACAGAGGGGCCCCTTGGCTATCAGCTGTATGATTTTGGTAGAATTTCACTGTGTATTTTTCTCATAAACTCATACTGAACATTTACCGATATGGATTTCTCAGAAATTACCCATAATGCCTAAACCATTCCACTGCCATTAAACAGAGGGGCCTCTTGGCTATCAACTGTATGATTTTGGTAGAATTTCAGTGTGTACTTTTCTCATAAACACATATTACATACGTACTGATATGGATTTCTCCAAATTTACCCATAATGCCTAAACCATTGTACTGTCATTAAACAGAGGGACCTCTTGGCTATCAGCTGTATGATTTTGACAGGATTTCACTGTATATGCTTCGCATAGATAAGAAAGATATTTTCTGAAGGCCATGGGAAAGGACCTTGTTCATTTTCATATCATATGGCAAAAGCATTTGAGTTACAGTTGTTTTTCTGTGATGCTTGGAAGGCAGACTGCACAGCTGTTTTTAAACAGAATCTGGAAATACACAGTAATTCAAGTTCTTCATAATTTTGATCATTATTAACGTTCAAGTTGTTAGGATGTTGGAGTTGGGGGGGGGGGTTAGAGGTGGTTCGGTATAGGTTGGAAACTAACCCTAGCTGTCTATGTTTTTGAACATAACCTACATGACAACCAATCAAATGAGAGCATCCGTCTGCTACAGAGCAACCCAGAGTACAGCATGCCATGCTTATGTAACTGCAGGGAAGAGACCACTGATGCAACAGCAGAATATATAGTGCCTTGCGAAAGTATTTGGCCCCCTTGAACTTTTCAAACTTTTGCCACATTTCAGGATTCAAACATAAATATATGAAATTTTAATTTTTCTGTGAAGAATCAACAACAAGTGGGACACAATCTTGAATAAAATAAAATATCAAATAAAAAACTGAAAAGTGGGGCATGCAATATTATTAATGCAAGGGGGCCGAATAATATTGCTCACCCCACTTTTCAGTTTTTTATTTGTTAAGAAAGTTTGACACATCCAATAAATTTCATTCCACTTCCCGATTGTGTCCCACTTGTTGTTGATTCTTTACAAAAAATTAAAATTTCATATATTTATGTGATTATGCGATTGCTCTAAGACTGCAAGGGAAGCTCAGCTTCCCCTAAAATGTAAAAAAAATAAGTGATCAAATATATACTGTTGTGTGTACATTGAATAAATATGCACTACAACGCGCTCAACATTTTGTTCAGAATCAGCTTCTTATCACTGGTAAAGACGCGGCTTTCCTCTCAATCCGCAGCCTCACAGTTCTTTAAACAGTGCGGACGCTGAGCGTCCACAGAGTTCAATAGCGAAGCAGCGAAGTGCAGCGAAACGAGACGAGTGATTGGATAAATGCTGGGCTTTGTCCCGCCCATCGGACGCTCAGCGTCTCTGGGGGTCGATGGGGAAGTGGGCTGGCCTCGGCTGGCCCGGACGCTCAGCTTCTGCATGATGATTGGATGATCTGTCTGAGGCTGAATCCCTTTTTGATTGACAGCAAAATGAGCGAATCAGTGATCCTTTGGTGTAAAGATCCGTGGGAGCATTACATTTTCTGTTCTGAGTTGAACCGGACACTTTCTTAACACTCTTAGCGGCATTTCTTTGTTAAAAACGACTAGCGACAAATCGAGCTTCTATTTCTGGTGGGGTTTTTTGTAGCTGCTTGTGTTTGGCTACTGACTTCTATACCTCTTTCTGACTTCTAGGGCAGTTTCTAGCGGGTGCTGCTGAGCCCCTCCACCGTCACAAAGCACTCACAGGCGGACACACTTCACATGGGCCAAGGCCGTTTAAGCAGCCTAGCTCTGCTGGCCATTGAGAGGACACTAGTCAAGTCCCTGGAAAAGACGCCTTGTTGGTACGACAGGGTCACAGATCATTTTCTTGAAAAGGAACGGAGGGTAGAATTTATGTATAAATAAATCGACACATTTTATGATGTAGGCCGAAATTGAGCTTCCCCTCCTTGAAAGACCAGCATCCACCACTGCTCAAGTCATATTATTGTATAGATTTCAGGAATAAATCCTCTGTCCTTTGGCACATGAGGAGCAGACTGTGATTAATATTTAAACGCTGAATCAGTGCAAGAACCTGTTTATTCAGAAGAGGACATGTAGTTTCACAGGATACAATTAATGATCACGAAAAAGATTTATTTAAATGTTTTATGTAATGAAATATATAAATCAAATAATTTATTTAATGAAATTTAGTAATGAAGAACAAAAAAAAATATTTACACATCCAAACTACTAAAACTGATCTGATCCAAATATAAATCATTTGTGGATGACCAAAGAAAAAAGGCCTGAAAATAATTAAATGTGATTATGTAATTATTTTTAACTACTTGATTTTCCATTTGTTTTCACAAGTATGTATTTTCTTTTCCAGTGCTGTTTGCCATTGCTTCAGTGATAGATGCAGTTGTGGTGCAGCTTGGACACAGTGCCACTATTTCCTGTAAACTGAACTGCTCAACAGTGACATGGTTCACCAAACGCTCCGATGATGATCAAACATCTCGCATATTTAACTTTTCTGGAGGGAAATGTACTGTTGCTCCAGAGTTTGAGGGCAGGATTGAATGCTCTGGAGAGAAGATCAGAAGTGGAGATGTTTCCTTTACTATATCACCTGTTGTGTACAATGACAGAGGCTGGTACTACTGCTCATGTGATGGAAAATACTACTGTGACCAAAAGATAGAAGTTCTATGTAAGGGGCACTGTAAAGTATCCAAATATACTAATTATAAATATAAACACAATATATAATTTGACATTATTTGAAAATGAAGTTGATATTCATTGGTCATTGTTTTTATGTTTCATTACAGTTCCCACTGTTGTAAATGTGTCTGTTGGAGCTCAGGCTACACTTCCATGCTTCGCTGAAACGGACAAATACTCAGACTTCTCCTCCATCTACATTCAATGGGAAAAAGACCAAAAGCTGGTGGTGAAACTTGAGACTGGTGTGATTTCGTATGGTTCTGGATTTGAGCAGAGGGCCATGGTGTCAACAGAAGGTTACAAAATGGGGGACCTCTCTCTTAGCATCAAGAATGTCAGATTCTCTGACTCTGGTTTGTTTAGATGCTCTCTTAAGGACGGAGCGTACGGATACCCACACGCAGTTTCTCTGACTGTTGAAGGTTATAATAATTTCATTTTTGTCACATTTTAAAATAACTGCAGCCTGTTTTAATATATGCATTATGTTGTGCCATATGAAACTACAGTGGAGGCTATCCATTATTTACTTATTCATTCATTATCATTATTAGGTTGGAAACAGTTAATTACACGCCTCTGTTTTCTCCCACAGTTCATCGGTTTGAACACTATATAAAGGAGGGTGACTCCGTCTCTCTGGATCTAGTCCTCCCAACTCCAGTGATGATGCACTTCTCACAGGACGGTGGAAACACTGCAGAGTCCTGGATGTGCATCAATCCAAAGGAAGACTCTTTTCATTGTAAACCAGACTACGAGCAGAGAGCCTCCATCCTGAATAACGCTGTGGTGCTGAGTAAAGTCTTAGAGTCTGACAGTGGAACCTACACCATCACAGACATCAGAACAAAGGAAGTGGTGGGCATTCACAAACTAACAGTCATTGGTAAGTGTTTTTTCCCCAAAGCTTTCATGCTTGTTATTCTGTATTTGATTAGGAGTGTTACTGGTTTGTTCCTGCCATGTGCCCAATGATTTAGTGTAGGCTCCAGACCCACCGTGACCCTGAACTGGATGAGCGGGTACAGACAATATGGGAAGCCGTTCATGAAATAATTATTATGTACTTTGTACATATATATTGGGTTATGGAGAAACTACTTGCTTTAATGGCACATACATTGGTTTTAAACTGTTGGTTTGTATATATCGGTTTGTGAGTATATAATGGATTATCAGTTTATACATTGGCTTCCTAGCATATATATTGGTTTGTATGTATTGATTTGCTGGTGTATATATATTGGTTTGTGGGTGTATATATTGGTTTGTATATATCGGTTTGTTGGTATATATTATAACAATATACGACATATATAATATATGATAATGAATGAATGAATGAACATGTACACGCACGCGTGCGCGCACACACACACACACACACAGGAGGATGAGTCAAATGTTGTCTGCATTCCAGGCTATGGTATTGAAGATTTTATGTTAGTTAATCCCGAAACACTTCAGTGAAGAGCACAATTCAAAGTGTTTTAACATTTTCAAATTTTGGACTGAAAGTTTCTTAAAAAGAAACATTGCTAATGGAGGGACTTATTACTACGAGCCTGAGAGTAAATGGCAGAGTATGGAGTAGAAACACCTTCAACCGCTGACCAAGAAATATTTCAAAATTCTATCATCAGCAGGAAAATGGATTCTCCAGGATTCTAGGTGTCTAAGATTTGTACAGAAAGTCTGTTTTAGTTTTTTAATAACTCACCCGAACTCTCTGAAAAGTTGCAAAAACTAGTGGCAAAATCACTAAGTTGGCCATACCATGCAGGGGTTTGGACCCAGACGTGACATTTCACTAAGCGGATTGGAACAATCAGTAGTGCTTATTACAATGAGATGCTCACTGAAAAGATGAAGCCTAAAATTGGGACCAACTATCCATGTTCTCTAATGATTTGTTTGGAGGTGTTAATTAAAGCATCCTCCCTACAATCCTGATCTTGCCCCATTGGACAAACCCTGTTTGATCACCCGAAAGAAGCCCTGTGGTGACAGATGAAGAAGGGAAACAGACAGTGGTGCATTTATGGCCTGTAGTGCCATCTAAAACATTTTTTAATGAGGGAAATTGAAAGCCTTTTGACAAATTGCTCTGAGTGGATTCAGAAAGCTGTGCTGCTGGAGATTAAACACTGTGTCCACTCACTGACCTCTCTATTGAACACACACCCACCTTGTTGGTCTTTGTTGGTATTTGGGTCGAACCTGGTGCTGTGTGAACATAGGGGTGGCTGAGGTTGAGTTTCACACAGTCTGGTTCTCTGGTTCAGTATGCATTGTCAAAATTCAGACAGCCAATCTAATTATTCCTCAGTAACAAATATCTTATTTAAAATAATACATTTAAAAGAACCTTGTCTTTATAAATTCCTTTTGTGTCTGTTTCCTATTTTTCAGGTCTACCCCCTGCTAAAATTACAGTGGTTGCCCTCTCAGTAGTGAGTATTGTGGGGTTTATTCTTGGAGCACTACTTGGGGCTTACTTACAGAAGTGTCTGAAGCAGGCGAAGAGGGAAAAGAAGAAAGATGTGTCTGAAACTGAATATGAACTTGGGAACATGTCAGATAAAAGTACAACTGAATCTCCAAACCTAATCAACCGAAAGAAAAACTCCTCTTTATCCCAGCCTGAAGACCACAAATGTGAGAACTAAATCATATGAGTATAGATATCATCAATATGAGTATAGATATCATCAAAACAATAAGGATATCAAAATTTCTCTGCTGAAGGACTGGCGCCCCCTCCAGGGTGTATT
Source organism: Hoplias malabaricus (assembly GCF_029633855.1). Taxonomy (NCBI): domain Eukaryota; kingdom Metazoa; phylum Chordata; class Actinopteri; order Characiformes; family Erythrinidae; genus Hoplias; species Hoplias malabaricus. The sequence goes on along the minus strand of NC_089801.1, from coordinate 11,664,730 downwards.
CCCGCCTTGCGCCCAATGATTCCAGATAGGCTCTGGACCCACCGCGACCCTGAATTGGATAAGCGGTTACAGATAATGAATGAATGAATGAAAATTTATCTGCTTTTGAATTTGAGCTCAAACCTGTTTCAGGGTGTGTTTACATGTCAGCTATAGAAATACGCTTAGTGTTCCACCTCACTTTTGCTCAGTGAGGATATATACATGTACAGTTAAATGACAGAAGTGTAGTATTTTTCAAATTTTCTCCATCTGTCGACAGTATTTCAGGTTGCCTTCTTTTATTTAGTTAAATGGGGGATAGTGACATGCTGCTTCTCAATTTTCAAATGCGCTGCTGGTTTAAAATCTTAAAACCAACACTAATAAACCGCTTTCAAACATGGACAGTTTGAAAAACAGTAACCCAGAAATTTAGCCAGAGTTTAGCGTAACCCAGAGTTTAGCATGTGTAAACACAAACACCTGGACTTTACCCCACTAGTGCCCTAGTAAAAAATAAACAGGTAAACCCAGGTAAACTCAGAGTGAACACATATGAGAAGAGTGTTCCTGACAATTTGCTGCATCTCCTGCACACGTTGCACTGACACTGCCCTATACCTAAAAGCCTATTCACACACACACAAATTTTTTTTTGCACAGAAAAAAACTGATGTGATTTTTCCTGTAGTGGATCCTTCATACTAAATCACATTTTTTTGTCTCAACACTGAAATCACAGGAAGACACTGGAAGAGGAAGAAGAAATAGATTAATTGAGTAGGAATGATGTTGAATTTACAATTTTACTTTAAGCACAGCAACTAACTGGCACAAAATGAATTCACCCCATTCTTCAGAACAACTCTGGGATTTCAGGAATGTTTTGGTAGGTCAGTGGGGCGTTTGAGGCTCTGCTTCTGCATGTTGCTCCTCTGATTTAAATATATCATATTTTTTAACCATATTTTTATAGTCAATGTCTTGTTGTTCAAGCTTTTGTGTTCTGCTACGAACAAGAAGGGAAAGTCTACAATTGTGAGGAAATTCAATTCTTGCTGGTTACATTTACATTCTGAAGGTCGGTGCCTTTTATGGTGGAACAGTGATTTTGAGGGGAATAATTTGACTGTCGTTTGGACAGTTGACTAGATGTAAGACAAGACAGGCAACACTGGGAAGAAAAACACTGGACTTTTCCTTTATGATGTTTTCTTATCTGCTGTATTTTTTATGATGTATAAGTGAATATAAGATGTTTACAGTACTTTGTTGTAGGTAGGAGGTAAATCTCCTCAGATACTTTTGATGGAGAACAGTGCTAAAATGAAAGGAGGTTCTATATAAGCCAAAGAGCAACAGAGCACTAAAACATAAATTGTTGCTAGTATTTAGTCATATTTAGGAATATCTGAGTAATGTAAGAACAAACTTTACTTGCAGGGCAAAATTTTGACTCAGAAATGGCAGCTTTACAGAATATGGAAAAGTAACTACTGGATTATTACAACCTTAACACCTTAAGCATGGAAACAGTGTTGTATGTTGCTGTACATAGTTTTTATGTTTTTTGAATCTTTGTATTAATGTGAACCATTTTGCAAAAATTGTTTTTTTAGAAGATTTTTGTGTGTGTGCTTTTTTTCCCCAGTGATACACAGAGTTAGGATCTTGCATAATGACTTGCGAACCATACAGAAGAAGACTCATATGTAAAATATAACAACTTTTTTGTCGCAGATTATGATTTTGTAAAGACTAAGGGTCACTATTTGAAGGAACCAAGAATAAAAGACAGTTATCTTGACCACCTTGCAACAGAAGAGAAGAGAGTAACTGGGATCTTGCAATACGCTGGATTTGCCTGCAACAGTGAAATCCTTTGAAATACCGTTTGTTGTAAGGCCGGCATAAAAAAGAGTCATGTGGGATTCAGCCAAGTGTGGTGTGTCCTTACCAAACATAGGGCTTTGAACTGAGCATCAATACTTTGGATTGCTAATGATTTTGTGGCTGAATGCCCTCAAATACTGATGAGAAGCATTCCAACATCTAGTGTAAATCCCTCACAAAAGAGTAAAAGCTGTCACGACTAAGATGGACCCTGCAGTTGCCTCAGGAGGTGTGTGGGGGCCATGTTATATTACTAATATAAAGGGTCTTCTAGTGTTTAGAACACTACAGCTGTATCACAGTCCACATTACTTTCTTTAATTTTTCTAACACTCAGGCAGAGCTTGGATTTCTTGCACTGGTTTATTAGGTTTTCCACCTCTGTGAGGGGTAATGCCATTGTTTTTGGTGACCAGGCTGTTCACTATTGTTTTATGAACTCTCCGTTACTGTGGTAGTGAATGTATCATGACAGTGGTAATTTGAGATGGATATCTAAGGTTTTTATAGCAGGTCATTTACACATATATTTAGATTTTAGCCATTTACTGACTCACAGTGACATACACAATGTAACTTATGTCACAGATGAACACCTCAGTGGTGTTTGGTTTCTTGCCCAAGCTCTTATTCGTGTAGAATGGAGTTCCAGGCTGAGCTGGGAATTGGATCCTATGTAACCACTACCCTGCACTAACCAGACGCATGAGGCTACAGTGAACTGGGACAAGAAAATATTAACTATGAAGAATGCTGGTATTTGTTGATCTGCAAAAACTTTGATGACATGAAAATGGATGGTACCCATGCCCCCAACCTTCCTCAACATTCCTGACCACAAAGGACGGACAACTTGCATTACATGCTTAATGATCATAAACAGCAGGCCGTTTCCAGGCAAAATTGTGTAATTTTCCTCAAAATATACATGCTTTCCCCATCACGTTAATTTTAGACTTTAAAAGAGTATTTAAACTGTACATGTTTCTATTTACACAAAGGCTATTATTTTAAGTATCATTTGATGAGTGAAACCTGGAAATAAGTAATTAAGTTTTTATTGGTACATACCTTTACCACCCATAAAAACAGGTTCTTCATGATTTCCTTAATAAAGAATGGAAAACCAACTGTAAATGTTTCTTTTAAATATGGTGTATGTTAAAATTTCTATTCGTACTTTACAGAAACTTTGTTGCTGCAAATAAATCTTTCCAAAGTTTCTTCAGACTGGAACATTTATTTCTTGTAAAAAAAATTTAATAATTTTTTCCAGTGCTGTTTGCCATTGCTTCAGTGATAGATGCAGTTGTGGTGCAGCTTGGACACAGTGCCACTATTTCCTGTAAACTGAACCGCTCCACAGTGACATGGTCCACCAAAGGATTAGATGTATTCCAAATATCTCACATATTTCAGTTTTCTGGAGGGAAATGTACTGTTGCTCCAGAGTTTGAGGGCAGGATTGAATGCTCTGGAGAGAAGATCAGAAGTGGAGATGTTTCCTTGACTATATCATCTGTTGTGTACAATGACAGAGGCTGGTACTACTGCTCATGTGATGGAAATGACTACTGTGACCAGAAGATAGAAGTTTTGGGTAAGGGGCACTGTAAAGTATCCAAATATATTAATTTTAAATATAAACACAATATATAATTTGACATGATATGAAAATGAAGCTGATATTCATTGATCATTGTCTTTATGATTCATTACAGTTCCCACTGTTGTAAATGTGTCTGTTGGAGCTCAGGCTACACTTCCATGCTTTGCTGAAACGGACAAATACTCAGACTTCTCCTCCATCTACATTCAGTGGGAAAAAGACCAAAAGCTGGTTGTGAAACTTGAGAATGGAGTGATTTCGTATGGTTCTGGATTTGAGCAGAGGGCCATGGTGTCAACAGAAGGTTACAAAATGGGGGAACCCTTTCTGAGCATCAACAATGTCAGATTCTCTGACTCCAGCTTGTTTAGATGCTCTCTTAAGAACGGAGTGTACGGATACCCACACGTCTTTTATCCCCCTGGAGTCTGAGGCCTTTCAGCCATGTCTGAGGTGATTTGACATGCCTTGATATTTTATCAGAATTCACCTACCTAAAAAAGGTTTGTTCCCAAAAAGCCACACATGCTAATATTCAGCACAAACCCAGCAACAATAATGTGAGAGAAGTCTGTATGTCATTCATCTATTGTTTGTTTAAATTAACTCTAAACATGGACTTCCCAAAAACAATATTCAAAGTTGCTGATATATAGTGAAAAAGGTCTGAAATTTGTAGAAGTGTGTTAGCTACACACTGGTGTTACAGCTTTCTGATATTTTAATTAGTTTTTCTTCTATATTGCTGTGAATCTGATGTGACACTGTATTCATGATTATTCATGAGATAGGTGTGAATCACAGGTGAGAAATACCTTCCCCACTATCAAAACCAACTGAATTGCTTGTTTGTAAAAGGTGGTATTTTAGTGATTTAGCTGCTAAATAAGTGCTTTGGAGCAATAAAGTCAGAAATATGAGCTACAGGTGACTGATTGAAAGCAGCAGAGAGCATCCAAACTTTACTACAAGCCGTTTTTCCCCTCTATCAGCTGAGCTTTGTGCCTCTGGGTAATTACAAAACATTTCCACCAGCTTCACAAATTCCTTTGCTGTGCTCAGTGTGAAAAAAGCCATGTGCTTGTGTTTATATCACTAAAATTAGTGTTTTCACACATCGGAATCCTCCAATACGAGTGGCTGTATTAGCATGCTATTATCATATGAATATGAATGGGTGGGCCATAAAGGCATGCTGTCTGAGTCTCAGAGAGAGACATGCCTGCTGTTACTTATCTTTCTATAACAACCAGTTAAAAATATATTCCTTTTCTACGTTCATATATTTGACAAGTAAACCCTTTAAGGTTTCTGGGAGTATGTTTGTTATGTTTCAAGACAAAAACTTGCTGAGCTGCATAGCTAGCTTGTGTTTTGGCACAAATTATGATGTATCCAGTCTCCAGACTCCAGAGGGTTACACAGAGTCATTGTTTAAAAGAACTACTAACAAACCAGCTACAGTGGATGGAATCAATTATTTATTCGTTTGTCATTTTTTGTTAAGATTATTGTTAGACAAATATAAATTACATCTCTCTGTTTTCTCCCACAGTTTATCGGTTGGAACACTATATAAAGGAGGGCGACTCTGTCTGTCTGGATTCTCCCAACTCCAGTTATGATGCAGTTCTCACAGGACGGTGGAAACACTGCAGAGTCCTGGATGTGCAACAAGCCGAAAGAAGACCCTTTTCATTGTGAACCAACCTACAAGCAGAGAACTTCCATCTTGAATAACTCTGTGGTGCTGAGTAAAGTCTTAGAGTCTGACAGTGGAACCTACACCATCACAGACATCAGAACAAAGGAAGAGGTGGGCGTTTAAAAATAACAGTCATTGGTTAGTGCTTATTATTCTTTATATTTTAAATTTCATTAGGTCATCCCATGTTTAAATCACATAATTTAATCTTTTTGTTTACTGCATTACTAGGGCTGCAACTAATGATTATTTTGATAACCGATTAATCTCTCGATTATTTTTTCGGATAAAAAGGAAGACAAGCCAAATTTGGTGTCCTGTCTGTTACTAGCATATTCAGGATACCATCAGTGAGAACAGCTGCTTGCTGTGGTGTGTAGATCTTCTTCAAAACATAGTCAGCAATGCTGGGCTGTTTTTATCTGAGGTGAGAGAGAAAGTGTAGATATGAACATACATCTTTTTTAAGTTAATAACTACTGATCTAAAATGCAGACAACAATGCAGGCAAATTGAAATTACATAAATGGATATTGGGTGATGCTGCCATGTGCTGAGAATAAAAGGGAAATTCAACTAACACATATGATCAGATATGGTTAAGATATTTAAGATTTTAGAGAACTAATGTTGTAATTGTATGAGAAACACACAACTTACCATTATTAAAAAATAGCATTTACATAGAATGAATCCAACCGTTACATTAATTTTATGTTTATCAATATTTAACAGTGTATGTAATGTTATATACACTTGGCTGTGATACTCAAACACGCAATGCCAGTCAGAAAAGACCTTGAAAAAGGCTTTAAATATTTTATTTTTAAAAATGTTTGAATTGTTTTTTTTTAACTCTGAATGTAACTGCTGCCACATTTAAGGTGGAACGGAAACCTCGCTAAATGCAAGAGTGATATAAATTTACTAAAAATTAGACATCTTGTTTAAGTACTCTAGCAGGCTCTAGTGACAATGAGTGAGAGAAAAAATGGAACGTTAACTTGACTAAAACTACGGTCTGTTTTGGAACTGCTGGTCAAGCTGACACATTTAAGGTGGGGGGGGCATGCTAAGACTTGTTCGCTAAACGCGAGTGTAATATCAATGTACTAAACAAATGTAGGTTTAACTACTCTAGCAGGCTCTAGTAACAATGAGTGAGAGAAAAAGTAGAATTAACTTACTATACTTAATCTCTTTCACACATAGCTTCAACAGGCTTCATTTTCAGGTGCTCATGCAGTGATGTTGTGCTGTCATGCCATGCGAGATCAGCTGTGCACATTTTGCACCTAACGCTGTTCCTTGAAAGCGTTAATGTAAGGTGTTCCCATACTTTTGATGACTTTGGTCGTTGGGTCGATTGGTGTAGTGCAGATTATGACACCTCCTGATTGGTACACCCAGCATCTATAGTGAAGGATGGTAGCAGAGAGAGAGAAAAAGAAAAAAAACATACGTGCATGTAACAGTCGTACATTTTTCTCTCAGCTTGTGCTAACATTATCCTCTGCTGTGAACGCCTCCGCCAATTTTTAAACCCTTCTTCGCCATGTGTAGCAACTGTACTTATGTGTATAATAACTTAAACCCAACAAATCGATTATTAAATTAGTTGCAAACTATTTTAACACTCAATTTTAATCAACACCCTCAGTTGTCCCTACCAACTGTTTTTTGGAAGTCCTGAATTGCAGGAACATGTATTTTATGTATATTGACAAATTAAGTTGTAGGCACTTCTTCATTTTGTGTTACAGATACATATTGCTCATTTATACAACAGCCATAACATTTAAAATAGACTACTTATTTATATACACATTGTTAATTTCATAAGTGCACTCTAGTTCTAAAATTAGATTGTAGTCCATTTGTTGCTTGCATACTTTAGTAGCCCCCTTTTACTTTGTTTTTCAATGATCAGGACCCCCACAGGACCAGTAAGGAGCAGGTATGATTAGGTGGGTGGATCATTCACAGCATTGATGTAGTGGTGGTCGTGTGTGTTTTGTGTGTGAGAGTTGCTGGCAGAGTGTACTCAGTGGTTCCTGGGCCTCTTCACATCTGACACTGAAGGAGAAACAATGTGTGGGGCCTACTTTGTGCCAAATTCCCAAAAGCGCTTCCCAGGCCTAGGCGCAACTCATTCAGGTGTCGGTGTTTAGCATATGTCTAAAAATGTGATGGCTATTATTGACGGCCCTGCCCTCACCTCCCTTTGTCATTGTCACCTCCCCCCACACTAACAACTTCCACCTCAGTGCATTTTTCAAACCTTCAGAGAGGGCTGGGTTCCACACATTTCAAGGGCTTAAATAAACTTTTAGAAAAATCCAGCAGCACTGTCAGATCCATATACATATAAATAAGTGCTGATCGTAAAATTAGAATATCATGAAAAAGTTGATTTATTTCAGTAATTCCTTTCATTATATATTATACTTGTATATTATACTCATTCATTACACACAATCTGATATATTTCAAATTTAGCTCTTTTAATTTGATGATTATAACTGACGACTAATGAAAACCCCAAATTCAGTATCTCAGAAAATTAGAATATTATTTGAGATCAATACAAAAAAGAAGATTTTTAGAAATTCTGGCCAACTGAAATGTATGAACATAAAAAGTATGAGCATATACAGCACTCAATACTTAATTGGTCCTCCTTTTGCCTGAATTACTGCAGCAAAGTGGCATGGCATGGAGTGTTATGAGAGCCCAGGTTGCTCTGATAGTGGCCTTCAGCTCTTCTGCATTGTTGGGTCTGGCGTATTGCATCTTCCTCTTCACAACACCCCATAGATTTTCTATTGGGTTAAAGTCAGGTGAGTTTGCTGGCCAATTAAGAACAGGGAGACCATGGTCCGTAAACCAGGTACTGGTAGCTTTGGCACTGTGTGAAGGTGACAAGTCCTGTTGGAAAATGAAACCTGCATCTCCATAAAGTTGATCAGCAGCAGGAAGCATGAAGTTCTTTAAAATTTCCTGGTAGACGGCTGCGTTGACCTTGGACCTCAGAAAGCACAGTGGACCAACACCAGCAGATGACATGGCACCCCAGACCATCACTGACTGGAAACTTTACACTGGACCTCAAGCAACATGGATTCTGTGCCTCTCCTCTTTTCCCCTAGACTCTGAGACCTTGCTTTTCAAAGGAAATGCAGAATTTACTTTCATCAGAAAACTTAACTTTGGACCACTCAGCAGCAGTGAAAAGTGAGATGCTTCTGACACTGTCTCTTGTTCAAGAGTGGTGTGGAATGGATGTTAAAATTGAAGTGTGGAGGGTACGGCTGAAGAAGTATGGGTTCACTCAGCAAGGAGCAGGCAGGACTCAAAATAACTCTTTCCGTGAGAATTTATTCAAATGTAGCACACGTGATGACATCACAACAAGAGAGGTACCCATAAAGAAATGAAAAGAAAAGAAAAAAAGAGCGAGTTAGAACTAACCAGACCTAGTTCGTCCGTACTGCAGTTCCTTCTACCTTCACCTGGCTACAGCAGCCAAATCCCCCTCCTTTTAGGAACTAGCCCCACCCCTCTCTTAATTGGACTAACCCAACTCTGGCAAAGGGGTAACAAAGTTACTTACAGGAAGATATTTATTCCCTACAATATAATAATAATATAATATAATAATCAATAACTGATATCCCCAGCACATCTTATTCCAGCTTCACTGGTAAGTTTTTATCTATGTACATAGTTTGTTAGTATTTTTACTTATTTGCTTTTTCCCTTTCACAGGTTCCCAAATCCAGCTCCTCCCTCCCCCTCTCTATACCTCACCGTGGGCCCTTCAGCTAGCACAAAGAGAGACAGGAAATTTGCTGTCATTCCCCTAGGAAAAGGAACTGAAACACAAGGTAAGTAATAATACCGACATTCCTTAATGTATATTCCAGTCTTGTTGATGGGGCCAATTCACTGACCTTCACACAGGTCAGTGGCTTCACACAAGGAATGCGACAGCTAAAACACATGTCTTGCATATGTCTGTGCGTGGTGGTTCTTGAAGCACTGACTTCAGTCCAGTCTTTGTGAATCGCCCCCATAATTTTCAATGGGTTTGTTTCACAATCCTCTCCAGGGAGCAGTTATCCATATCACTTGTAAACATTTTTCTACCACATCTTTTCCTTCTCTTCACCTCTCTGTTAATGTGCTTGGACACAGAGTTCTGTGAACAGCCAGCCTCTTTAGCAATGACCTTTTGTGTATTCCCCTGCTTGTGTAAGGTGTCAGTGGTCGTCTTTGGACAACTGTCAAGTCAGCAGTCTTCCCCATGATTGTGTAGCCTACAGAACTAGACTGAGAGAACATTTAACGGTCTTTGCGGGTGTTTTGAGTTAACTAGCTGATTAGAGTGTGGCACCAGGTGTCTTCAATATTGAACCTTTTCACAATCTAATTTTCTGAGATACTGAATTTGGGGTTTTCATTAGTTGTCAGTTATAATAATCAAATTAAAAGAAATAAACACTTGAAATATATCGGTCTTTGTTTAATGAATGATATTGCATTGTGTATAATTTGCAAGTTTCACTTTTTGAGTGGAACTACTGAAATAAATATACTTTTTCATGATATTCTAATTTTATGACCAGCACCAGTGCAATACACACACAAACACACTACCACAATATCTGTGTCACTGCAGACCTGAGAAATACGCGTCATCCAAAATAATACCTCCTCTGTGGAGGTCCTGTGCGGGTTCTGACTAGCAAGGTAAGTGGAACTGAAAATGGACAGAGGAGCTGGTTTAAACTGCAGAACAGGCCCGCCTCCCTGGTGATTGAACCTGCCTGGGCCAAGCCAATTGCTGTGTGAAGATAGGTGTGGCTGAGGTCTGCATGATCATGCATGCTGCCAACTAATTATTCCTCAATCATATAACATCTACAAGCAATAAAATTAAATGCAGCACATATGTATAAATTCCTTTTGTGTCTGTTTTCCCTTTTTCAGGTCTACCCCCGTTAAGATTCCAGTGGCTGCTCTCTCATCTGTCGGTGGTATTTTGGTGTTTTTTCTTGTAGCAATTTTGACTTACTTATATAAGTGTCAAAAGAGAAAAATGAAGAAAGATGTGTCCCAAACCAAAGGTGAACTTGGGCAAATCACAGTCCGAGGACCAGGAGGTAGATGGTCTTCTACAAGATCAATGTAGAAGTGATATGAAAAAACTAAAATATATGATGTTAAAAGTGTTGTTACTTTACATATAGCAAACACTGTGCATCAATCATGCCTAAATCTCTGCATCTATAGCCATACTATCATCTGTGATAGTACACATAATGGCTATAGTTGTATTGTGGAGATCCTGAGCCCAGTTTCTTAAAACAGAAACAAATATGACTGGAAATTAACTGTGAAAAAAGCTGAAATGTGAAAAGCTTATTATTATTTTTTAACTATTGTTCATCAGGGCATGAAAACTGCTCTCGTATTTTTCAACCTATTTTGCCATATGTCACATCTGTAGTAAACTAGTGATGCATGATGATGTAAGAATTATATTGGTGTCAGTAGATTATAAGTTGAAATATATTTAGCTAACACCTTTCTCAGGAAACACCTTTCATTTTGTTCTCATAAAATTTGTTGAATTATTGGTTTGCATAAAATTGGTTTGTGTTATTTACATTGTGTATATTGGCATGAGGGCGGCACGGTGGCGCAGCAGGTAGTGTCGCAGTCACACGGCTCCAGGGGCCTGGAGGTTGTGGGTTCGATTCCCGCTCCGGGTGACTGTCTGTGAGGAGTTGGTGTGTTCTCCCCATGTTCCTCTGGGTGCTCCAGTTTCCTTCCACAGTCCAAAAACACACGTTGGTAGGTGGATTGGTGACTCAAATGTGTCCGTAGTTGTGTGTATGTCTGTGTTGCCCTGTGAAGGACTGGCGCCCCCTCCAGGGTGTATTCCTACCTTGCGCCCAATGATTCCAGGTAGGCTTTGGATACACCGCGACCTGGAACTGGATAAGTGGTTGCAGAGAGTGAATGAATGAATATTGGCATGAATAATGCAGGATATCATAATCCGTAAACTGTTGGTTGGCACAAACACATTTCTCAGTGTCCTTTTATTTGAAGTAAATGAACTGAAACTTGCTGCTTTTAATCACACATGGAATCTAAAATTTGAAGTCACTGTGGTCTTGTGATAGTTTATGTTTTAAATCATAAATATTCAGGTAAACGCTGCAAAACTGGTGCCTGCACCCTCAGAGAAAAAGGCACTGGTAAAATCTTGTTCCTTTATTTATCGTTAGACTTATATAGCAGTTTTCTAGAATCCTATGGACGCTTGACACACAGTGTACTATCAACCAGGAAGAATGGTTCACCTGGAGGATTGCATCGGGCACCAGGGTTTCACCCAGGACAGAGCATCAATCCATATCTGGGCATACACATACAGACTTTCATTCACTGTGGGAGGAAAGCAGAGACCCCAGAGGAAACCCAATTAGGCACAGGGAGAACATGGAATCTTCACCCAGATGGGACTTGGAGGGTGCAAGGCGGGATCACACCCTAGAGAGGGTGTCAGTCATTCACAGGGCAACACATACACACATTCACTCACACACTTACGGACACTTTGGAGTTGCCAATCCACCTACCAATGTGTGTTTTTGGACTATGGGAGGAAACCCACGCAGACACAGGGAGAACACACCAAACTCCTCACAGTCACCTGGAGTGAGACTTAAACCCACAATCTCTAGGTCCCTGGAGCTGTGTGACTGCGACACTACATGCTGCGCCACCGTGCCGCACTAAACCTTTTCTAGTGAAACAAAATATGGGTTTCGCACATGATACAAGGAGTTAGCAAATTCATGCTAACAGTCAACTATCTGCGCTTGTGATAAGAACCATCTGTAATGTTTCTCAAACTTTTAAAACAGCTGCTGGACTAAAAGAGGAAAAACAGTTAGAAACTATAATGTAAACAGCAGAGCTTACATAGATGATACAAAGTGAGAATTTCTGCAGTCTGTTCCAATCTGTGTGTTTGTTCATCCGTCTAGAGTTTGTTCCAGATCCCAGTCCACGTACTTGTTCAGTGTTCAGTCCGTTCCATAATCCAGTTCATGTGTTCTGTCTGTCACTGTTTCCTGTACATCATCTCGACAGAAATCATAAATACATCTATTTGTACGCTGCTAGTCAACACATTTGTGAGGTCAGACACTGATGTTGGACGAGAAGGCCTGACTAATTCATCCCAAAAGTGTTCTATCAGGTTGACCATGTCTTTATGGACCTTGCTTTGTGCACTGGTGCACAGTCATGCTGGAACAGGAAGGGACCATGCCACATGAAGTGTGGGCGTCTGTAATGATTGATTTTGCAGAAGGTTGCCGACCTCTGCACACTATGTTCTTTAGGACCACCACAGAGCAGGTGTGATTTGGCTGGTGGATCATTCTAAGTGCTTTTTAAATCCCTGATGATCCCTGAGTATCACTGATGCACCGAGAATAGCCCACCAACCAAAAAGTCCAGCCAACAGTGTCCTGTGTCTACTGATGATGGACAAGAGAATGATGAACACACACTGAAGCAACAGGTCAGCTACTCTCTGTGAATTTCTGAATTTATATCTATAATGATGGACCAAGGAGGTAGATGTGTCTAACAGGTTGGACACTTTAAGAACTCCAGCAGCACTGCTGTGTCTGATCCACTCATATATACATACAGTCATAAATACATGTTCTCATGTATGCTCAAATTATGTGAGTGACTGGCTGAGTATGTGATGCCTTCTGATGGACTGGTGCCATGTCCGGGGTGTGTTCCTGCCTTGCACCCAATGATTCCAGGTAGGCTCTGGACATGATGGCAACCATGAACAGGATGAACTAAATTACAGGTGAAGTGAATCAATTAATTTATTCTTTTAGCGAAAGAAATCTTGAAATGATTCTTCTGTGCCACTAAAAGGTTCTTCTAGCAGGTTCTTGCATGGAAGGGAACACTAACTGTCTGGATCTGTTATTTTGTTAACCAAACTGTTTTTAACGTATTTCCATGTCATCCTTTTAATAAGGTGCTGAATTGTATTTATTTATCATTACACTTATATACCCAAGGACACGCTGCTCAGAACGCCATTCCATTTAACACTCAATTCACACACACACACAGGTGAGAAGCAGCAGTCAATCTGATTTTTTTATTTCAAAATATAATTGGTATTTGATATTATTTTATCTATGTTGGAAATTGGCTTTCAATAGGGAGCTGAGTTCATGATTTTAAATTTGATATTTAAATAAAGATAGCAACCATGTCCTCATTGTCTTCTACAGTTGTAAATGTGGCCTAATACTTTCTGTGGACTAGGAAATATATACGGCCAGAATGCATCTGGATGAGGAAAGGTAATGTTGGTAGGACATGTTACACTTCTAAGTCACTGTTTCTCTCAGCTTAGCTGAAAACTTAAGTGGGAAAACAATTATTACTTTAAAAGAGAGAAAGAATTATTAAGCTAACTACTGTGTATTTTTTAATACAAAGTTCACAGTTTTTAATTCTTTCTAATCATTCAGAGAAACGTTTTTCATTTTGAATCCATGTGATCACCAGCCGAAGAAGGGTGTCTATTTAAAAACATATTTATTTATACATTAATCAGAAGTCTGAGATAAAAGCCATTGAAATACATCTACGTTACACACTTCATGTGACCTTGGGTCTAAGAAAGGTGCTAGTTCTTTGTCACACTGCAAAATCACACGCTGGTGGTTTCAGTCCCCAGAAGAGCTACTGTAACACACACTGCTTCTCTAGGAGCAGACAGAGGAGGGCTTCATTACCCACAGGTCAGTGAGCCCTGACTCGGCACCAGTTCAGTGGTTGTCCTTGGACCACTTTTTTAACGAACACTACACAATACTTGCTATCTTTAGATGCTCTAGACTAAAAAAAAAATCGTAATGATAATTCCCGTGTCCACAGTAGAATCGAAAAAACTTCAACATTCAAGAAATGACTGTTCACCTGCTGATATCCCACTGCTGGACAGGGGCCAGGGTCAAGAAAATAGATGAATTTACTCATATTTTAAGAATATTTAATGAAATTATTTTCTGAGTATTATTCCTGAAAATATAACAGAGTGGAAACCTCCTCCCCGCCCACTCTTCCGTGAATGACCGCTGAAAGTGAAAGCATTATTCATTCCATTGTTCAAGTCCTAAACACGTGTTATCCAGTCTAGCGCTGTCAGATAAAAACCTTTATTTATTTACAGTCTTCTGCTGTTTCAGAACATTACAGGCTCGATGCTGCACGGACAGAGAAGATTAATAACTCCTGGTAAGTTTTGAACAGCACAAATCCATGCACGGCTTTAGTGTTTGCACGAGACGGGAGAAGTGTGTGGAGGTGTTTAACCGCTAAGTTTTAAAGTTTGTTGTTTCCAAATCCACAACTTAGAACACAGCGTGTACTGATCAGAGACAGAGCTAGTGATATCGATATTTTACCTGCACGCATTCCCTCCCTATTTTTTTTTTTTTATTATTTATTTATTTATTTGTTTATTTTTTTAACCCTTTTGTGCGCGAGCACACAGCACGAGGCGGAGAATATAGACTGTGTAGAAGTGTCGGAGTTTTAGGGCCATGGCGTTGAAGAAAGAAAAATGATTTCGAGTCAGAATTCAGCGAAGACCCTAAAGTCTCGTGGTGGAAAAATATTATTTAGAGACTTCCCTCAATTTAGTAATCGGTTCCCTCACTTTAATAATTCGTTACTCAATTCAGTAATCAGTGCCCTTTATTTAGCAATTCGTGCCCTCAATTTTGTAATATGTTCCTTCATTTTAATAATTTGTTCCCTCAATTTAGTAATCCGTTCTCTCAATTTAACAATCATTTTCAGGTTATCCGTTAGGTCACTTGTTTGATTTCTCCTGTCCATTCCTTATTTACACATTACAACCACTTTTTAACTAAAACATTAATAGTTCAGGTCGAGGAGGAGTGAATCTGACGGGACTCCATTTCGTTTTTAACTGAGCGAGTTTGGCGCGGAACATTCAGCTGGAGGCGGGACAGTGGACTAATGTTGAGCGGCTCATAGCTGCGGCCAAAATCACATCTCATTCTCAAGAGAATTATTCAGTAAAATCCAACTGACCTGCTACTGTCTTTGTGTATGAAATACCACATTAAAAAATCAGATAAAACACATCGGGGCTTTTGTGGACAGAATTAAACCTGAAAATGAGATCAGGCAATACCTATATCGTCCACAAGAGGGCACCATAAGATTTAATCTGACACCTCATTCAATATAATGAGGCATTGCGTGATAATATGACACTAAAGGGATTTGTGACACCGATTTTTGCAAAAAGGACACATTTACACATCTAGTGAGTCTATTATTGCTGGTCAGAACCTAATATTGCCCAATTTGTCATGTCCATAATACAATAAATACAATGTATGTTTGTAAGTAATATCCACATAAATTGCACTGCTCCAGTGCTGCATATATATATTATAGTATAGAATAGAATACTATAGAATGTAGAGTGTAGAATGAAGAAAATAGTTATAAACACACACCTATGAAATAGACTAAATTAATCAAATAATTACAAATAAGCAGCTTTACAGTGGCACTGACAGGTGTAAATAAGGAATGGACAGGAGAGATCAAACGTGTCCTAATGCACAGTCTGTGTCATGTCTGTCTAAATTGAGGGAATGAATGACTAAATTGAGGGACAAAATAAAGTCCCTTAATAATATTTTCCACCATGAGATAATTCTGAGAATGATGTCGGAATGTTTCTGAGAAAAAAGTCAGTATATTTCACTGCATATTTATTGTGGCAGACAACCGTAGCGTAACTGAGGAATGCAGTTTCACAGTTAGTTTCACAGGATACAATCAATGATCACAGAAAAGGTTTATTTAAATGATTTATGTAATGAAATATATCAATCAAATCATTTATTTAATGAAATTTATTAATGAAGAACAAAAAAATATTTACACATTCAAACTACTAAAACTGATCTGATCCAAATATAAATCATTTGTGGACGACCAAAGAAAAAGGCCGGAAAAATAATTAAATGTGATTATGTAATTATTTTTAACTACTTGATTTTCCATTTGTTTTCACAAGTATGTATTTTCTTTTCCAGTGCTGTTTGCCATTGCTTCAGTGATAGATGCAGTTGTGGTGCAGCTTGGACACAGTGCCACTATTTCCTGTAAAATGAACTGCTCCACAGTGACATGGTCCACCAAAGGATTAGATGTATTCCAAATATCTCACATGTTTCACTTTTCTGGAGGGAAATGTACTGTTGCTCCAGAGTTTGAGGGCAGGATTGAATGCTCTGGAGAGAAGATCAGAAATGGAGATGTTTCCTTGACTATATCATCTGTTGTGTACAATGACAGAGGCTGGTACTACTGCTCATGTGATGGAAATGACTACTGTGACCAGAAGATAGAAGTTCTATGTAAGGGGCACTGTAAAATATCCAAATATACTAATTATAAATATAAACACAATATATAATTTGACATGATTTGAAAATGAAGCTGATATTCATTGATCATTGTTTTTATGATTCATTACAGTTCCCACTGTTGTAAATGTGTCTGTTGGAGCTCAGGCTACACTTCCATGCTTCGCTGAAACAGACAAATAATCAGACTTCTCCTCCATCTACATTCAGTGGGAAAAAGACCAAAAGCTGGTGGTGAAAGTTGAGAATGGAGTGATTTCGTATGGTTCTGGATTTGAGAAGAGGGCCATGGTGTCAACAGAAGGTTACAAAATGGGGGACCTCTCTCTTAGCATCAAGAATGTCAGATTCTCTGATTCCGGCTTGTTTAGATGCTCTCTTAAGGACGGAGCGTACGGATACCCACACACAGTTTCTTTGGCTGTTGAAGGTTATAATAATTAAAACTTTGTCACATTTTAAAATAACTTCAGACTGTTTTAATATATGCATTATGTTGTGCCATATGAAACTACAGTGGAGGCTATCCATAATTTACTTATTCATTCATTATCATTATTAGGTTGGAAACAGTTAATTACACGCCTCTGTTTTCTCCCACAGTTCATCGGTTTGAACACTATATAAAGGAGGGTGAGTCTGTCTCTCTGGATCTAGTCCTCCCAACTCCAGTGATGATGCACTTCTCACAAGACGGTGGAAACACTGCAGAGTCCTGGATGTGCACCAAGCCAAAAGAAGACTCTTTTCATTGTAAACCAGACTACGAGCAGAGAGCCTCCTTCCTGAATAACGCTGTGGTGCTGAGTAAAGTCTCAGAATCCGACAGTGGAACCTACACCATCACAGACAACAGAACAAAGGAAGTGGTGGGCGTTCACAAACTAACAGTCATTGGTAAGTGTTTTTTCCCAAAAGCTTTCATGCTTGTTATTCTGTTTTTCATTAGGGCTGGTACTTTTAGTTATTGTAGTAATTATGTAGTGGATAATTATTTTGATAAAAACTGGATTTTAACTTGACAATAACAAACTGGGCATACAGTGCTCTCCATAAATACCCCGTGTAAACATGACCATATCTAAACTTTATTTGAAAACATTTATATTCAAATTGGAAAAAGTGAAAGAAAAACAAAAGTCACAGACACGTGTTCCAAAAAGCATCCCTTCATTTTATGGAGCAGATGTCCTGAAACAACTCAGTGAAGAGCACAATCAGTGTTTTGACATTTTCAAACAAATTTTAAAAAG
Source organism: Hoplias malabaricus (assembly GCF_029633855.1). Classification (NCBI taxonomy): domain Eukaryota; kingdom Metazoa; phylum Chordata; class Actinopteri; order Characiformes; family Erythrinidae; genus Hoplias; species Hoplias malabaricus. Next base: position 11,646,745 of record NC_089801.1, on the reverse strand, counting down.
AATGATTGCTGTTGAACATCGAAATATCACTACTAGCCTGAGAGTAAATGGAGTACGGAGTAGAAACACCTTCAACCGCTGACCAAGAAACATTTCAAAGTCTAGCAGAAAAATAGATGCTTACAGTTTTCTTGGATTCTCCAGGATTCTCAAGTATCTAAGCTTTGTACAGAAAGTTGCTAGTTTTGTTGCTAGTCTCTTGTTTTTTTAATAACTCAAGAGATGGTCTGAAAATTTGCTAAATATAGTGTCAAAATCACCAAAAGTTCGCCATACCATGCAGCAGTTTGGACCTGGACATGACGTACCACAAGGTTGATGGTCACGACTTTAGCAAGTGGATTGGAACAATCAACAGTTTTATCAATCAACATCATTACAGTGAAAAGCTCACTGAAGGGTTGAAGCCTAAAATTGTGACAAATTATCCACGTAATCTAAAGATTTGTTTGGAGGTGTTAAAGCATCCTCCCTACAATCCTGATCTTGCCCCATTGGACAAACCTTCTTTGGTCACCTGAAAGAAGCCCTATGACGATGTAGATGACGAATTGATAAAGACAATGGTGCACTTTTGGCCTATAGTGCCATCTAAAACAGTTTGGACTCAGAAAGCCGTGCTGCTGGAGATTAAATACTGTGTCCACTCCCTGACATTTCTATTGAAGGGCTGGTACCTTGTTGGTATTTGGGTTGAACCTGGTGCTGTGTAAACCAATAGGGCCAGCTGAGGTTGAGTCTAGCGCAGTCTGATTCTCTTGTTATATATGCATTCTAAAAATGCATACGGCCAAATAAAATATTCCTCAGTAACAAATATCTTATTTAAAATAATACAATTAAAAGCAGCTTGTCCGTATAAATTCATTTTATATCTTTCCTATTTTTCAGGTCTAACCCCTGCTAAAACTACAGTGGCTGCCCCCTCATTAGTGAGTGTTATGGGGTTTTTTTTTGGAGCACTACTTGGGGCTTACTTACAGAAGTGTCTGAAGCAGACGAAGAGAGAAAAGAAGAAAGAAATGGAACATGAAGTTGGGAGCATCTCAGATGAAAATAAACATGAAACCCCAAACCTAACCAACATAAGGAAAAGATCCTCTCCTTTAAAGCCTGAGAACTACGACATAGAGAACTAAATGATACAAGTATAGATATCAGCAAAGCTGTAAGGCAATCAAAATTTCTCTGCTATTGAATTTGAGCTCAAACCTGTTTCAGGGTCTGTTTACATGTCAGCTATAGAATTACGCTTAGTGTTCCACCACACTTTTGCTCTGTGAGGATATATACATGTACAGTTAAATGACAGAAGTGTAGTATTTTTCAACATTTTCTCCATCTGTCGACAGTATTTCAGGTTTCAGGTTCTTGTATTTAGTTAAATGGAGGATGGTGACATGCTGCTTCTCAATTTTCAAATGAGCTGCTGGTTTAAAATCTTAAGACCAACACCAACAAAACCCCTTTCCAACATGGACGCTAACCCAGAAATGTTCCTGACTTTACCCAGAGGAGCTGTATGTGTAAACACAAACACCTGGACCTGTCCGGGTAAACTCAGCGTGTGCACATATGAGAAGAGTGTTCCTGAGAATTTACTGCATCTCCTGCACACGTTGCACTGACACTACCCTATACCTAAAGGCCTATTCACACAAAGGGTTTTTTTACATGGGAAAAAAACTAATCTAATTTTTCCTGTAGTGGATCCTTCATACTAAATCACACTTTTTTGTCTCAACACTGAAATCACAGGAAGACACTGGAAGAGGAAGAAGAAATAGATTAATTGAGTAGGAGTGATGTTGAATTTACCATTTTACTTTAAGCACAGCAACTAACTGGCACAAAATGAATTCACCCCAGTCTTCAGAACAACTCTGGGATTTCAGGAGTGTTTTGGTAGGTCAGTGGGGGAGTTTGAGGCTCTGCTTCTGCATGTTGCTCTTCTGATTTAAATAGATCATATTTTTTAACCATATTTTCATAGTCAATGTCTTGTTGTTCAAGTTTTTGTGTTCTGCTACGAACAAGAAGGGAAAGTCTACAATTGTGGGGAAATTCAATTCTTGCTGGTTACATTTACATTCTGAAGCTCTGTACCTTTTATGGTGGAACAGTGATTTTGAGGGGAAAAATTTGACTGTCGTTTGGACAGTTGACGAGATGTAAGACAAGATGGAGGCAACACTGGGAAGAAAAACACTGGACTTTTCCTTTATGATGTTTTCTTATCTGCTGTATTTTTTATGATGTATAAGTGAATATAAGATGTTTACAGTACTTGGTTGTAGGTAGGAGGCAAATCTCCTCAGATACTTTTGATGGAGAACAGTGCTAAAATGAAAGGAGGTTCTATATAAGCCAAAGAGCAACAGAGCACTAAAACATAAATTGTTGCTAGTATTTAGTCATATTTAGGAATATCTGAGTAATGTAAGAACAAACTTTACTTGCAGGGCAAAATTTTGACTCAGAAATGGCAGCTTTACAGAATATGGAAAAGTAACTACTGGATTATTACAACCTTAACACCTTAAGCATGGAAACACAGTGTTGTATGTTGCTGTACATAGCTTTTGTGTTTTTTGAATCTTTGTATTAATGTGAAACATTTTGTAAAAATAGTTTTTTTACAAGACTTTTTGTGTGTGTGCTTTTTTTCCCCAGTGATACACAGAGTTAGGATCTTGCATAATGACTTGAGAACCATACAGAAGAAGACTCATGTAAAATATAACACTTTTTTTGGCGCAGATTATGATTTTGTAAAGACTAAGGGTCACTATTTGAAGGAACCAAGAATAAAAGACAGTTATCCTGACCACCTTGCAACAAACACTTGAGAAGAGAGTAACTGGGATCTTGCAATACGTTGGATTTGCCTGCAACAGTGAAATCCTTTGAAATATCGTTTGTTGTAAGGCCGGCATAAAAAAGAGCCATGTGGGATTCAGCCAAGTGTGGTGTGTCCTTACCAAACATAGGGCTTTGAACTGAGCATCAATACTTGGGCTTGCTAATGATTTTGTGGCTGAATGCCCTCAAATACTGATGAGAAGCATTCCAACATCTAGTGTAAATCCCTCACAAAAGAGTAAAAGCTGTCACGACTAAGATGGGCCCTGCAGTTGCCTCAGGAGGTGTGTGGGGGCCATGTTATATTACTAATATAAAGGGTCTTCTAGTGTTTAGAACACTACAGCTGTATCACAGTCCATATTACTTTCTTTAATATTTCTAACACTCAGGCAGAGCTTGGATTTCTTGCACTGGTTTATTAGGTTTTCCACCTCTGTGAGGGGTAATGCCATTGTTTTTGGTGACCAGGCTCTTCACTATTGTTTAATGAACTTCCGTTACTATGGTAGTGAATGCATCTTGACAGTGGTCATTTGAGATGAATATCTAAGGTTTTTTTATAGCAGGTCATTTACACATATATTTAGATTTTAGCCATTTACTGACACACAGTGACATACACAATGTAATTTATGTCACAGATGTAGGCCTCAGTGGTGTTAGGTTTCTTGCCCAAGCTCTTATTCGTGTAGAATGGAGTTCCAGGCTGAGCTGGGAATTGAATCCTATGTTACCACTACCCTGCACTAACCAGATGCATGAAGCTACAGTGAACTGGGACAAGAAAATATTGACTATGAAGAATGCTGGTATTTGCTGATCTGCAAAAACTTTGATGACATGAAAATGGATGGTACCCATGCCCCCAACCTTCCTCAAATTTCCTGACCACAAAGGACGGACAACTTGCGTTACATGTTTAATGATCATAAACAGCAGGCTGTTTCCAGGCAAAATTGTGTAATTTTCCTCAAAATATACATACTTTCCTCATCACGTCCATTTTAGACTTTAAAAGAGTATTTAAAATGTACATATTTCTATTTACACAAAGGCTATTATTTTAAGTATCATTTGATGAGTGAAACCTGGAAATAAGTAATTATGTTTTTATTGGTACATACCTTTACCACCCATAAAAACAGGTTCTTCATGATTTCCTTAATAAAGAATGGAAAACCAACTGTAAATGTTTCTTTTAAATACGGTGTATGTTAACAATTCTATTAGTACTTTACAGAAACTTTAAAAGTTTCTTCAGACTGGAACATTTATTTCTTGTAAATAAAAATTTTAATCATTCTTTAGGGGAAAATATGATTTTAAGGTAAGGATTCCTTAATGGAAATTATTTTAAAATGATTCTTTTGGGGGGGCACAGTGGCGTAGCATTTTCAGTGTGGATTCAAGTCCCACTCCGGGTGACTGTCTGTGAGGAGTTTGGTGTGTTCTCCCCGTGTCCGCATGGGTTTCTTCCCACGGTCCAAAAACACATGTTGGTAGGTGGATTTGTGTCTATAGGTCTGAGTGTGTGAGTGAATGTGTGAGTGTGTGTTGCCCTGCGAAGGACTGGCGCCCCTCCAGGGTGTGTTCCTTACTTGTGCCCAGTGACTCTGGGTGGGCTCCGGACCAACCACGACCCTGAGCTGGATAAGTGGTTATATACAATGAATGAATGAATGACTCTTTAGGTAGAATGAATGATTCCACATGTTAATCAGTCATTCCCATTTCTCAGGACTCCCTCAATCACATAGTACTAGAAAGCTGGCAGAGTAAAAGTAGTACATGCTTCCTCTTCATATAGAGAAGACAAATATATTTCCCTTTTTGAACTGCTGCCAACACAACATCACTGGACAGCTTGTAAATCTCGGAGGAGAAACTTTAACGGCCTAGTTCTGTGACATTAGCTAACACACCACACTGAAGAGTATTGCGCTGAAGAATAGGGAATAGGGTGGTTCCTACTATTGGGTTGAAAACAATAATGTATTATCAACAGTACTGAACTCTGACATTTTAACTAAGGAGTTTTTATGAGGTGATGGAGAGGGTACAGACTCATTGTTGGATATAGACGTGCTAATCACTTGTCTGATATTCTGGATTTTAGTGTTAAAAAAGAATGCAAACTCATTACATCTCTAATACTAATTCAGGAGCCATTGGTGTGGGTGAGTTAGTAAGTCTGTCGACCACGGTGAAGAGGATTTTGCTGTTGTTAGTGTTATTGTTGATGATGCTAGAGAAATAGGATTGTCGTGTTTTGCATATTGTCGCGTTGTATTCACGTAGCTTATTTTTGTAGATTTCTTTGTGAATATGAAGACTTGTTTTACGCCATCTGTGTTCTGCCTTGCGACACACTCTCTTTTGGATTTGAACAACAGAAGCATTTCTCCATGGGGCTTTCTGTTTGCAAGACGTAGCCTTCACTTTAACTGGCGCAATCTCATCCATAACACTGACAATTTTTGTATTAAAACTATTCAGCAGATCATCAACAGAGTTGGATCGTTCACATGGTGTAGTGCACATTTTACTCATGAAAAGCGTAGCTGTGCACTCCTTTATAATCCTTTTCTTGACACAAACTCTTCTGTTTCTGATGACTGGTGAGGCCCACATAGCAAAGAACACACAGTAGTGATCTGACAATGCGACGTCCTTCACAGTCGCTGATATGTTGAGACTCTTTGAGATAACAATATCCAGCGTGTGACCATGACAATGTGTGCTACCTGTAACATGCTGTGAAAGGCCAAAAGAGTCCAATATGGCATGTAGTTCCTTGGCAAAACAGTCCTTGGGATTGTTGATATGCATGTTAAAGTCACCAGCAATAACAAAATGGTCAAAGTCTGTAGAAATAAAAGACAGCATCTCTGTAAATTCATCAACAAAATTAGCACTGTACTTCAGAGGCATGTAGACAGTTACTAGTAATATCTGTGGTGTCCCTTTCAGAACTGCACAGAGTTACTTGAATGTTGTGAAGTCACCAAATGATAACTGCTTGCACTGAAAAGAACCATGGAACAGAGCAGCTAGACCTCCACCTTTTCTACTGGCATGAGATACATTTAAAAAATGAAAATCTGGAGGAGCCAACTCCATTAAAACAGTTGCAGCACTACATTCATTTAGCCCAGTCTCAGGTAAAAGTATAAAATCAAGCCCATGTGCTGTAATAAAATCATTAATTAAGTGTGATTTGTTTGTGAGAGATCTGATATTTAGAAGAGCTAACTTAGTAACTTGTGCACTTTGCCACAGAATCTCTGTCTCGCATTTTATATGCTGTAGATTGGCTACATTCACAGAATCTGACCTGAACTCTCTGTTCTTTCTCTCTCTGATAAGTACTGGAATGGGAGAGATTACAGGCATCAAAGGTCCAAGCTTGTTTTGAAAACATGTACTGCTGACATCATCACTGCAGCAGCCAGGACCCGAAAAACATCACTTTTCCTCGCCCTTATCAGCTGACGAAGCTGTGTGAAGCTCCTGCTGGCGATGGGGCCGTGAGCGAAGCTGCCTTTCCGGGGGTCGAGGAGCTTGTCTCTTCCGTTGAGGTGCTCTAGGTGGTGATGGAGCGTGATTTTTCTTAGGGGACAGTCTGGGGGACTGCAGTGGAGAAGTGGCAGTAGATGAGGGTGGAGTAGAGGCTGGGGTGGTTCTTCTTTGCACCTGAGGGCTGGCTGACAGGGAAAGTGACAGCCTTGTCCCAGCCGAAATCAGCTTCTCCATGGCTGCTGGGAGGTTGAGGTGGGGTGATGTGTTGGGGGGTGGGGGGGGGGGGTAGAGGACATGGAGGATTCCTCTGGGGGTTTTGGTGTCTCTGGCAGCTGATAGAGTTGGTCATTGCCACTCATGTCCAGTGTCTGCTGCTCCCTCAGGTCGTCCTCAGTGGTGAGAGGATGTTCTGGCTCTGACATGGTGTCATCAGCTTGTACAGCAGAGTTCCTGGATGTTGGTGCTGATGTGCCACCACCAAGAGAAGTAGATAGATTGCACACTGAGAAAATGAGATTGTGTGTCAGAGGTTTGACACCCCTCTTGTTCGTGTGCAGTCCATCTCTCCTAAAAAGTTCTCTCTTCCCAAAAAACAAGTTAAAGTTGTCAATGAAGTTCAGTCCATTTGACCTGCAGCTGTTCTGTAGTCAGGTGTTTAATCCCAGTAACCTTGAGAACATACTGGTGCCTCCTGCAGGTAGAGGTCCACTGATGAAAAATTCTATGAAGGTCATTAAAGTCTCCTTTTACAACTTCAGACTCCTGCTTGACAGTGTCATTCTTTCCAACGTGTACAATAATCCTCTTCACATTTGTGTACTCAGCCAGTACAGCTGGAAGCGTTGCAGTAAGTTTAGGGACGGTGATGTTTGGCTCGCATCTCACTATAAGTTTTGGGTTTGTTCCCCATTAACAGTGTCATCTCCAAAGATCAGGGTGTCTGCAGTAGGTTTGTTAGGGTGTTGTGACCGGCTGTCACTTCTGGCACTTTCTGTGCTGTGTTCACTGCGTTTGTGATTCTCACGAAGGGCATACAGTGGTTCAAATCTGTTTTTCAGCTGAAGTGAATAAGACCGGTATTCTGGTCTGGGTCTGTGCTGTGCTCTCTCAGTAGCAGTGTTAGGTTTAGCAGCTGAATTTCCTGGAGTAGAAGACAAGACTATAGAGCTATACAAAGCACGGCGCTTGGGTCTAGCTTCAATCTGCACCCATTGCCCGTCTCTAGCTGTACTCACAGCAGTGTTGTCATTCACTCGAACCTTTGGTCTGGATCTGTGTCCCTCCACTGTCCGCTGCTCTGTTAAATCCTCAGCCCGCTGTCTGCTGCCTGTACTCCCACTCACAGTTACTCCTCGCACAGCTCCGACATGCCAGTCCTTAAACTCTGAAACCAGGTTCCGAAAATCCCTTTCCAAAGCTGACATTCTCTGTAGAAGTCCGTAACAATTCTGGCAGCACATGTGTTGAACAAAATGATGAGGCATTTCACAAGTTTCTTCTACTGTAGCCTGATGAAACTGTCCTGGTTGTTGGAACAGTCCTGGTTCCTAGAGCAATCGCACTACTTTAAAAAGTATCAAAAGCAGAAGATATCCAGTTTTGGTTTCGTAGTGCCGCTGACTTGTGTATATTTAAAAGCTCAGATACTCTATCATAGAAAAACAAGTCGGTTTTGAAAAAAGAAAAGAAAAGAAATAGAAGATAGCAGAGCTAAGCAGCAAAGTGTCTGAACGGCAGGGAAGCAGGAAGCCACTGCCCAGGAGATCAGATTTAAGCTACTGATTTGTGAGCAACTTCTAATTTAAAGCCTATGGGGTTTGCGGAGGAAAACCAGACCAATGGTTAATACATCTTTAAGGGCATTCTGGCCTACATCCAGCTTTTATGTAGTATACAGTAAGCATTCATCTATAAAATCTTTGCATTACTCATCCTCACTGGTTTGGTATACACTGTAATATCAAGGGGTTTCCTTTCCTGGGAACGATACAGTTGTTGGAGCATTGCTGTGAAGATTGAATGGCATTGTGCCACATAAACATTAGAAAGATCAGGTGTCAGTGGCAGAGAATAATTTCAAGATCACAAATACCACTTCAACACTTCCTTAAGGTGTCATTTGCTTACTGGAGTCAAGCTATCCGCACTTTGGAAACTGTATGTAAACATACAGGTAATAACCAAGAGGCCCCTCTGTTTAATGACAGTACAATGGTTTAGGCATTATGGGTAATTTTTGAGAAATCCATGTCAGTATGTATGTAAAATGTGTTTATGAGAAAAGTACACAGTGAAATTCTACCAAAATCATACAGCTGATAGCCAAGAGGTCCCTCTGTTTAATGACAGTGGAATGGTTTAGGCATTATGGGTAATTTTTGAGAAATCCATATTGGTAGGTATTCAGTATAAATCCATGAGAATATTATACAGTAAGGTCCCTCTGTTTAATGACAGTAAAATGTAATCTGTATTTCTACATGTCCACCAGGATTACTATTCAAAGCCAGTTAAGTGTTTATAGAAAAGTAAAAAAAAAAATACGTAAATATATGAAATAATCAAAGCGTGTTTTGCCTCTTTAAAGTGATTTAAAATAAATATATTCCTAATGGCTTGTTAATTTTAGCCCATTTAGTCCATTTTAGCATTGCGTGCATTTATTTATTAACAGAGACATCGCTGCTCAAACGCGGGTTTCAGACTCTGTCCCAAAGCGGACGTGGTGTTCTCCGCAATGAAAAACCGTAATGACGCGCCTATACGTGCATTCGGATTTGAAGCGCGGATGGTTTGACCGTCAGTTTCCAAAGTGCGGATAGCTTGACTCCAGTCAAAGACGGGCTAGGCTTCATTACCCACAGGTCAGTGAGCCCTGACTCTGCACCAGTGGTTGTCCTTGGACCACTTTTTCAACAAACACTTCACAATACTTGCTACCTTTAGATGCTGTAACCAAAAAATAAAAAATAAAAAGTAAAAACATGAATAACATTTTAAAAATCGTAATGATAATGTCCGTGTGCACAGTAAAATCGAAAAATGTTGAAAAACATCAACATTCAAGAAATGACTGATCACCTTCTGATATCTAATCTACTGGACAGGGACCATAACACATGTTTTAAGGTAATAAAAGTTAAAATGTTTTCTGAGTGTAATTTCTGCAAGAGTCGAAACCACCTCCTCCCGCCCCCTCTTCCGCGAAGAACCGCTCAAAGTGACATCATTACTCATTCAAGTCCAAAACACGTGTTATCCAGTCTAGCGCTGTCTAATAAAAACCTTTATTTATTTACAGTCTTCTGCTGTTTCAGAACATTACAGGCTCGATGCTGCACGGACAGAGAAGATTAATAACTCCTGGTAAGTTTTGAACAGCACAAATCCATGCACGGCTTTAGTGTTTGCACGAGACGGGAGAAGTGTGTGGAGGTGTTTAACCGCTAAGTTTTAAAGTTTGTTGTTTCCAAATCCACAACTTAGAACACAGCGTGTACTGATCAGAGACAGAGCTAGTGATATCGATATTTTACCTGCACGTATTCCCTCACTCTTTTATTTACTTACACTCAAAAAAATAATTTGTTGTATTTACTTAATTCTGTTATGTCAACAATTTCCACATAACCAAGTTGTTTTATACATAATTAAATATTATTATTAAGATGGAAGTAACCACCTTATGTAAAGGCTACATTATTGTATTATTGTCATCCAACATGACAATATTATGTAGAACCAACATTGCTGTATTTTATAAAGCCAACAAGACTGTAAATTATGGTTAAGTTGGATTTAATTAATAGGATTTAGTCTATCTAACTAATCTTACTAACATAAAAGCAACAAAATGCCTTTTGCTTCAATTAGCTCTTTTATATAATACCAGCATAAATATATTTAATTGTAATAAATTCACTCACTTATACAAGTGTAAATTAACTGTTGGAACTCCATTACTGTACTGTATTTATTAAGACCAACTAAACTATACTTAGTATTTCTAACATCACTGAATTAAACATTTGTTGTAAATTTAAGTAAACAAATTTTGTGAAAGTACAGTGTGGACACTGACAAATTCAAGTCACACTACTTGTTTCTGTGAAAGAATACATTTATTATATCAAATAAACAACAGGTCAGGTTCCAGAGTTGGATTTGTGTCACCATACCACTAAACAGTTTCCATGTTATAAACATGCCTTTCAGAGTTTAATATTGCACACAAAATGTATTCCAATTAAATAAAATAATAATCATTTTAAAAATGAAACATAAAAAAGCCCAATTCATTATTGCACAGATATCTCATCTTGCTAAATCTGACCTATAGCTGGTGACTTTGTGTTTTTATTAAGTCCTGTTAAAATATCCACCCAACAACGTGCGGCCTCTGGATGGGAATAATCCATCAGGCTTTAGAGACATAAGCAATAATTCTTAACTCTAACAAACTCAACGTTTAAAACTCAAAGATAAACACTGAGATGTTTAAAACCTCAAACCATGAACTTGCTTGACACTAAAATGGTACATAAGAATTAACTCAAGAAGAGGAAATCTGAGAAAACCACATCCATTTCTAAATGAACATTTTATTCTTCTCAATTGTAATAAAACACTTTTTTTTAATAAATCAAGTGCTATTTCCACAAATCTGTTTGATTTCTAATTGTCAACAAAAATAAATGTCCAATGAAGGTGTATTCAAATTGCTCAAAAACCCTCTAGCAGTGTGAATAAATTTTATTACTTCACTACCTACCAGTTCAGTACTGTAAAAAATTAATGTTGTACCTGTGAATTTTGTGCCATGCTTGAACACATTCTTTCCATTCTAAACTAGTCTTTTATTCCTTAAACACAGACCAAATTCAACCTCTTGGAAAGTTTTTAATTGGTACACTAATTCTCTGTCTCTTCGCTTAACAATTTGGCACAATTTAAAACATTCAGCATTATTCTTCCCGAAAGAGCACCTTTTGAAGTGAGGGCAAGTAGGTGTTGGATTTTGACTTTGCAGAAAAAACACGACAAGATTATGGACAATACCTCAGTTACAAGCTTTCCTTTGTGCCAAGTCAGAGATCCAATATAATGTGTTTGTTGTACCATTCAGCTGCCATCTTGACTACATTGTCCCTTCAAAGAGTTTGTTTTTTAGCACTTGAGCCTTTCTTGAGAGGTGTCTGCTATCCAGTTCCATCACAACTTTTTGTAGTACCTCAAATGTGTACCTGAGGTTTGTTGGGTAGCTCAAGTCCAAGGAGTACATGAGGCCAAACAAAATGGCGAGGGCATTTGCAATGTTACCTAGGTTGTGAAGCACCTCAACACCTTCAATAATTATTCCAACATCTTCCAGATCATCTGTGGGTTCTGCACCTTCCATCTTTATTGCAAAAATTCCTAGGATTGTTTGCTCCATCTCCTGATTGTCATCAACATCCTAAAAAACAGAACAAACCTTTAGCCAAAATATATACACATCAAAAACAGACTCATCAACCACACACAATCTCTTTTGCCAAGTAACACCTATCCAGCTCCTGGATTATAACCATGCAGACTAGCTTTGAAATTATCTGCTGCTGGTAGCTGTGTCTCTGTTATCCAGTACAAATATGACAAGGGTTTTTACAATATGCATTTGAACCATCCCTAAACTGTACATTTAATCAGCATTCCCCCAACTGCTCTTAAAAAGGTACACAAGGAGGGATGTTTTACTATGCAGATGTGGCAGATATTTTTCTGTCTGCACTGAGTTAAAGAATGCTTTATTTTCAGCATATCTTATGTCTTGAACCAAACCAAACATGTACTGATCTAACAATGTGTCTCCAAAGTGTGATTCCTTTCTATTTAAATGGTACAGAAATAGTGTTCAACATTTATTTAAAGCAAGTCAATGAGTTAGAGCTCTACTGAGTGATGTTCATTTTTAAGTGAAGAATTTGATTATATTAGTTAAGAAACATCTCCTAAAAGTACAAACAGCCAGAGTACGCAGAAAGCAATACTGTGAAAAGCAAAGGGCAATATACTTACAAGGTACTCCCTTACAAGGTGTTCAGGGTCTTCATTGAGGTAAACAATTAGTGCTTTCAGTACGCATGCTCTTCTTGCTTCAATGGCATCATTCTGTAACAAAGAACAAGAGAAATAAGGAAACTTGTGCTTAGTTTTTTGGAGGTACTAATACAAAAAGTAGTATTTTATGAAAGCATTATTTATTGTATTTCACAAAGTATTCTGTAAATGCTATAGCAAGATAACAGTACACTTATTGTTTGTGGAATATGACGTCAATGTGCACTAACAAAAATAAACTTACAAGACATGTAGTAATTATGTTGCAAGGTGCACTAATTAAAAAAGATGACCAAGAGTACTTTTAAGATGCAGTGTAAAAAGCAGTCTTAAAATTCTACCCAACAAGATAACATTTATTATTTTGTTGCATGTACAATTCAGCAGCAAAATAGTAAATTAATCAAATTAGCATAACAATTAATGATGAACAGACATTTGTAAGAAAAACACACCTTATCCAAGTCTTCTGCAGAGTTCAAAATCATCTACGTATAGACAGACAGAGATTCTCAATTCCTCACCTGACAAAAAAACATTGTTTTTAAAGTTTTGACCATCTTCAAAAAATCTATAATGTACTTTGTCACACACCGTCTGTTGCTGTCTTCTCTTTTCAAAAACCTTACTGAGAACATCTTTGTCATTAAGAAGCTGATCTAATACCTTTAGCAATGGAACATACTGAAAACATCTTTTGTTTTTTGCATCAAGGATATACTGAACTGGATCAACTATATTAAAATTATCTTTGTAATATTGATTCCGCTTAAATGCAGTGGTTAATGGTCCATCCTTTCTTAAGGCTTTCAACAGAGGATTAGATGAATAAAGTGTACAGCCTAACTCTTGGACAAGCAGCTGGTCAACTTGCAGTTTATGTTTATTGAAGAAACCAGCAAGAATGTTGTTAGATACAGGCACCAGTGTAGAACTAATCAAATACTGCAACTCATTTAACAGCTCATCAATAGCAGAGCTTGGTACATGGAAACAATTCTCCAATTTCAATAATAGAAATGCCAATTTCTCTTCTATAATTTGTAGCAAGTTGTCAGTTTCTTGAACCACTGCAACATCATTAAGTTAAGAATCAACAAGGAACTCCTCACTCTCTCTCAAACATATATTTCCCACAGTACAATTTTGAAAATCTGATGTGTCATTTTTCACAATTCCAGCTTTGAAAGCATTCAGTGTATATGGTTTGTGCTTTCTGTTCTTGTGGGTCTGATATGTTCCATAAATACTTGTTTGAAAGGAACAATTATCAAACATACAACAAACAGTTTCGTGTCTTTTTAGATGGCTGTTAACATGAGCAAAAAAATCTCTCAAGGAGGAAATGTCATTACAGGCACAATGATGGCAGCTAAATGTTGTACAATTCACCGATCTTTGAGATGTCTGATCAAAATGTGATCTACATAGGTGGCTTCTAAGTGCATTCCAAGACTTAAATGCACATGGGCACTTTGCATATGTGCATGGATAAGGGTGTCTGCGACCAAAGTGGCCATGTTTTAACCTGTAGTGCTTCAATAACTGGGATCTTGTACTTTCTTCAGCAGCACACTCTTTACATTTCCACATTAGTTTTACTGAAAGGAAAAAGAAAAGAAAACAAAAGTTGACATCCTATAAATGTATATAGCCCACTACATACTCTGTGCTAAAAGCAATTAATAGTCCACTCACTAAAACACTGCATGAAAGCAAGTCAAAATCAGTACTATTATGGAACACCATGCATTACATATATTGCCAAATTAACTTAACCAGCATATTTGGCAAAAGTGTTATGTCGATTCACTACACTGCAGTGTTAGTGCTGCATGTAACATTCTCACCTTTAATTCATAAAAAAACCCTCAATAATTTAGGATCCAGTCAAAGGATATTCAGAGAGATTTTACTTAGTGTAATTAAGTTTATATATATATATATATATATATATATATATATATTTTTTTTTTTTTTTACAGTTTGTGTACAACACTTTTTGATTCGCTAATTGTTCCTGTCCATCTTGAAAATGCCATTAATTACAATTTATATAATTTTTCATGAAGCCAGTATTTTCAGCTATTAAATAAAAATTGTTCATTGCTATCTTTTATTTTCGTTTTTTTCTTAAAAATAATTAAATAAATAAAACCCTGTCTAAAGATCATTTATGTGTGGTTATTATTTTTTGCCATATATATATATATATATATATATAAGAAAAAAAAACGTATCCAATTTGGAATGTTTGTATATGACACGGTGCAATAAATTGATTTTAATAATTCCATTGTAAATTCAGATCACTGAAGCTGTCATCATGTAGTGCATTAAGATGTGTCTCTTGTAACTAATTTTTAAGATCAACACTGACGCCTCATCATGTTCAATGCTTCTAGTGATTTAGATGATCAATGTACTTACCACTACTAAACCCCACAAATAAATGTAGACCGCTCAGCCTTCATGTTTCCTGAGACATCCTGTAACAAATTCACCAGACCCATGGTTAGAAAACATAAAATATACAAAATTAACTTACTTTTAGTTTTACACTTCTTATTCCATTAAAACATGACGATGAAGCACCACTGAAAACATTCCAAACTCAGGGTTTAGCACAGGGTTTGCAACAAAACAGGTTTCTCTGGTAAAAGTTCTAATGATAAATAACAATTGGGTTTTTAAATACAATTTCATGTACTGCCAGCCCAACCATGTTGATATTTATGAACGATAAAATTACAACTTGTGTACATACAGAAGTGAGTTAATGCTGTTCTACAATTAAAGAGTGAAAATTAAGTAAATAATAAATATGTTGGGCTGGTCACTGGTTCACAGAAATATGCAAAGTGTTTTGTGTGACCAAAGGCGCAATATCTTTTAGACTACACTCAAAGGAGTTCTTATTAAAATCACACGTCTCTTTATTCCTTGTTTTGGCAGTTTAGGGATTTTACATTCCAACTTAAAATGGCACACTGGGTTATTTTGTCATTATTTAAACACACAATAAAACTTCTAAAATTAATCTGGGTTTATGGAGACATAGCCCAGTTCAACCGTTCAGTAGTCATAAAATGTCTCACAGTATACCTTCCCTTAAAGTAATACTGATAAGTAGTTTGATACAACGGCTACGTCGACATATTTTAAGTGCATACAATGCGTATTTTGTAAGCCCCCCCCCCCCATTTATGGCCATAATGATGCGGGTTACTATTAAATCGGTTTTTAAAAATTTCCCCCCACTAGTTTTCGAAACGAACTGTTCGCACGACCATGCCACCCCAGGAAAAAAAAACACGATGGCGCAAACTAGAGGCTGAATTCCAAATCAATTCACTCCTTATGTAGTGCACTGTCCTAGACATGTAAATACGAATACTTCCCTCTAAATAGTGCATTGTATTCATCTAATAGAACAAGAAGAATGCATTGTGTCATATGTCGGACGGCACTATACCTTAAATGTTAAGACATTTGTTGTTCCCCGATTATAGTGAGTAACGACTGCTTTGCGATACAGCCAGGAACGGCACACACGCGGGTTCACTTAGCTGTCTTTGCCTTATAACGGCTTTACCTGTAAACAATACTGAAACGTTTTTTAAAAGCTCAGTTTTCAGTGTCTTAAAACGGGGTATGAACCATACTCCAGTATGATTCTTCTAGCTATCGCTAGTCAACTGGCTAGCTTACTGATGTCCGTTAGCTAGCTATTATATGCTGAGATATCATCCTTGTTTTGTGAAAAAAGTTTAATAACAGCAATAGTGTTGCTAACTTAATAATATCTTCACAGACTACATTAGAAAAACATACATATTACGATAATTACTCAGATGTTTTTCGATTTATGGTTTCACCTCATTTCAATGTGCTCGCGCCTCACTCTCTTCCACGTCCACAGACTGAGCTTCTGAGCATGCGCAACGCCTGTTCTACAGGAACTCCCGCGATTCACTCAGCACTGTTGCGTTGTTTTAAATCAAGCAGATTGTGCTGCTTTAACAAGTCTTCAGTTTGCGTTAAAACCGTTTAAGTGACCTACGTTCAAACTGGACACTAGGCACTTATCCGACATCTTGCATCCTTGTGTTGTATGAGTAAATCTAAAGTAATCTAAACCTTAAAAAACCTTCCAAAATTATTTTTCATTAGCCACTGTATATTGGTTGTTATTTAAGTTACATAATATAACTGTATTGTGGAGAGCATGATTTAACCATTAACCAAATCTAAGAAAATGCTTAACGATGTGTTATCTTCATTAAGTAATAATGATGTGTAATCTGTTGGCTGTCAAATTTACTAACCAAATGAAGGACAGAAATTACTATCTACTGACAATTTAAGTTTAGATGCAAAAGGTTAAAAGAACGACTGAAATTATTAAAAGCAGAACATTAACAGAGCTGATTTTGCACTAACTGGCAGAGTAAAAATATGTTGTAAAAGGGAGGATATTCTTAACAAATATCACACACAAATAGAACATGGCGTAGGCTACAGCCCCATAAAGAACCATAACTTATACTCACCGCATTCCACTCCTCTCCAAGAAAAAAATGGCGCTACTGCAGAGTTCACAGGCAAACACGAATATCCCGGATGTAGAGATTAATGAAGTCTGTTGAGTTTATTTAACAGCGCTGCATTGATCAAACATGCACTTATCAGTTAAAACTGACAACTCAACTGTTTTTCAAGCCAATAACCAAACTGACTTAATTTTCACACAATAACACACATTTGTTGACTAATTACAATGAAAAAAACTTAAATAAAAGCAACAACAGATTAAGTTCATTTTTTTCAGTGTATTAACCTTTTGTGCGCGAGCACACAGCACGAGGCGGAGAATATAGACTGTGTAGAAGTGTCGGAGTTTTAGGGCCATGGCGTTGAAGAAAAAAAAAACATTCCGAGTCAGAATTCAGCGGAGACCCTAAAGTCTCGTGGTGGAAAAATATTATTTAGAGACTTCCCTCAATTTAACAATCATTTTCAGGTTATCCGTCACTTGTTCGATTTCTCCTGTCCATTCCTTATTTACACATTACAACCACTTTTTAACTAAAACATTAATAGTTCAGGTCGAGGAGGAGTGAATCTGACGGGACTCCATTTCGTTTTTAACTGAGCGAGTTTGGCGCGGAACATTCAGCTGGAGGCGGGACAGTGGACTAATGTTGAGCGGCTCATAGCTGCGGCCAAAATCACATCTCATTCTCAAGAGAATTATTCAGTAAAATCCAACTGACCTGCTACTGTCTTTATGTATTAACTACCACATAAATAAATCAGATAAAACACATCGGGGCTTTTGTGGACAGAATTAAACCTGAAAATGAGATCAGGCAATACCTATATCGTCCACAAGAGGGCACCATAAGATTTAATCTGACACCTCATTCAATATAATGAGGCACTGCGTGATAATATGACACTAAAGGGATTTGTGACACCGATTTTTGCAAAAAGGACACATTTACACATCTAGTGAGTCTATTATTGCTGGTCAAAACCTAATATTGCCCAATTTGTCATGTCCATAACACAATGAATGCAATGTATGTTTGTAATTAATATTCACATAAATTACACTACTCCAAAGGAAAAAGGACATTTCCAGCTTTCATATGTCACCTTCATCTTGTATCTGTTTATTAAAAGTATTGTGCCTTATTTCATAGTCTACACTTTGCTGCAGACAGTACAGAATGAAGAAAATAGTTATCAACATACACCTACGCAAAAGGCTAAATTAATCAAATTATTACAAATAACGGATTACTAAATTCAGGGAAATAATTACTAAATTCAGGGAGCAGATTATTAAATTGAGGGAACCAATTTTGACTCTAAATAATGTTTTCCACCATGAGACTTTAGGGGCTCCATAGGATTCTGAGAATACAGTCAGAATAATTCTGAGAATGATGTCTGAATGTTTCTGAGACAAAAGTCAGTATATTTCGCTGCATATTTATTGTGGCAGGATACCGCAGCGTAATTGAGGAATACAGTGATTAGCTGAAGTCATATTTTTGTATAGATTTCAGGAATAAATCCTCTGTCCTTTGGCACATGAGGACCAGACTGTGATTAATGTTTAAACGCTGAATCAGTGCAAGAACAAGAGGACATGTAGTTTCACAGGATACAATTAATGATCACGAAAATGATCAATCCAGAGGCAGTGGAACTCCGGCATGCCGGTTACATTGCGCTATGGCTTATAGAGTTGTACATTAAACTAAAGCCCTGCTGCAGTCAGGGGCTGAACTGATGGGGTTTGTTTTCATGAGGATTAAAGCGTTTAATACATATTTATGTTTACTTCATTAACTGCTTCTTTCACAACTCACTCTATGGGACACAGACAGTGAGTCTGTCCGTCTACATATGACAATAAATAATAATCCCTAACTGTAAAGGAGAACTCAAGGCTTGTTGCGGACAGAATGGGTGTAGGTCATATATGGCGTTCGCCCCAGTGTACCGGTCAGAGTACAAATGACAGGACCCAAAGGTAACGTTATTGCACTTTACTGAGTCTTACAGGATTCAGATACAACACAATCATGCACATGTCACAGCAGGAATTATGTGATGAATTTGTACAACAGTTGTATATAAATGAGTGTGGTTCTGGAAATAAACATACATTGAACATAAATTACAAATTATTCAGGGCCTATTCTCTTGACATGTACATTGAGAAAACAGAAATAATATATAATAACAGCCTAAGCATGCTTGATAAGTAATTAAATGAATTTATCTCCAGTTACGTCTATATAGATATATTTAAATGAAAGTGGTCTCTCTGCGCCACTCTGAGCTCTCACAGTGCCACCATTTCCTGTAAAATGAACTGCTCAACAGTGACATGGTCCACCAAAGGCTTGGATGATGATCAAATATCTCACATATTTCACATTTCTGGAGGGAAATGTTCTGTTGCTCCAGAGTTTGAGGGCAGGACTGAATGCTCTGGAGAGAAGATCAGAAGTGGAGATGTTTCCTTGACTATATCACCTGTTGTGTACAATGACAGAGGCTGGTACTACTGCTCGTGTGATGGAAGTGACTACTGTGACCAGAAGATAGAAGTTCTATGTAAGGGGCACTGTAAAGTATCCAAATATACTAATTATAAATATAAACACAATGTATAATTTGACATGATTTGAAAATGAAGCTGATATTCATTGATTATTGTTTTTATGATTCATTACAGTTCCCACTGTTGTAAATGTGTTTGTTGGAGCTCAGGCTACACTTCCATGCTTCGCTGAAACGGACAAATACTCAGACTTCTCCTCCATCTACATTCAGTGGGAAAAAGACCAAAAGCTGTTGGTGAAAGTTGAGAATGGAGTGATTTCATATGGTTCTGGATTTGAGCAGAGGGCCATGGTGTCAACAGAAGGTTACAAAAAGGGGGAACCCTTTCTGAGCATCAACAATGTCAGATTCTCTGACTCCGGCTTGTTTAGATGCTCTCTTAAGGACGGAGCGTACGGATACCCACACGCAGTTTCTCTGACTGTTGAAGGTTATTATATTTTCATTTTGTCTTTTATCCCCCTGGAGTCTGAGGCCTTTCAGCCATGTCTGAGGTGATTTGACATGCCTTGATATTTTATCAAAATTCACCTACCTAAAAAAGGTTTGTTCCCAAAAAGTCACACTTGCTAATATTCAGCACAAACCCAGCAACAATAAAGTGAGAGAAGTCTGTATGTCATTCATCTGTTGTTTGTTTAAATTAACTCTAAACATGAATTCCCAAAAAAAAATATTCAAAGTTGCTGATATATAGTGAAAAAGCTCTGAAGGTTGTAGACGTGTGTTGGCTACACACTGGTGTTACAGCTTTCTGATATTTTAATTAGTTTTTCTTCAATATTGCCTTTAATCCAATGTGACACTGTATTCATGATTATTCATGAGATAGGTGTGAATCACAGGTTAGAAATACCTTCCCCACTGTCAAAAATAATGGCCCATTAGCCCCCACCCACTCCATCAGTGAGACCAACTGAATTGCTTGTTTGTAAAAGGTGGTATTTTTTTTTTTGTATCTGCTAAATAACTGCTTTGGAGCAACAAAGACAATAATATGAGCTACAGACGACTGATTGAAAGCAGCAGAGAGCATCCAAACTTTACTACAAGCCGTTTTTCCCCTCTATCAACAAAGCTCTGTGCCTCTGGGCAATTACTAAACATTACCATCAGCTTTTCCTTTGCTGTTTTCAGTGTGAAAACAGCCATGTGTTTGTGTTTATATCACTAAAATTAGAGTTTTCACACATCGGAATCCTCCAATAAGAGTGCCTGTATTAGCATGTTATTATCATATGAATATGAATGGGTGGGCCATCAAGGCGTGCTGTCTGAGTCTCAGAGAGAGACATGCCACTTGTTACTTATCTTTCTATAACAACCAGTTAAAAATATTTTACTTTTCTACGTTCATATATTTGACAAGTAGATCCTTTAATGTTTCTGGGAGTATGTTTATGTTTCTAGACAAAAACTGTCTGAGCTGCGTAGCTAAGTGTTTTGGCACAAATTCTGATGTATCCGGTCAGCAGGAGCGCAGACTCCAGAAGGTGACACAGAGTCACTTTTTAAAAGAACTACTAACAAACCAGCTACAGTGGATGCCATCCATTATTTATTCATTTGTCATTTGTTGTTAGCATTATTGTGCTAGACAAATATAAATTACACGTCTCTGTTTTCACGCACAGCTCATTGGTTTGAACACTATATAAAGGAGGGTGACTCTGTCTCTCTGGATCCTCCCAACTCCAGTGATGATGCAGTTCTCACAGGATGGTGGAAACACTGCAGAGTCCTGGATGTGCACCAAACCAAAGGAAGACTCTTTTCATTGTAAACCAGACTACGAGCAGAGAGCCTCCATCCTGAATAACGCTGTGGTGCTGAGTAAACTCTCAGCGTCTGACAGTGGAACCTACACCATCACAGACATCAGAACAAATGAAGTGGTGGGCGTTCACAGACTAAATGTTATTGGTTAGTGCTAGGGATTTATACGTGAGTAAAAGAATTTTGTAATCAATACGGAATTTAACTGGAAGCCAGTGAAGGGCCGATAAGACTGGGCTGATATGATCAAATTTTCTAGTTTTAGTGAGGACCCTGGCTGCAGCATTTTGAATTAACTGGAGTTTACTCAAGTTTCTGCTGGAGCATCCTGATAAAGTGCATTGCAATAATCTAATCTTGATGTAATAAAAGCGTGAACTAATTTTTCCGCATCTGGGAGGGATAAGGAATTTCTTAACTTAGCGAGGTTCCGAAGATGTAGGAAAGCTGTTCTTGTAATGTTACCTATATGCTGATCAAATGATAGATCTGAATCAATTATAACACCCAGATTGTTAGCTGATGAGCTAGGGAGAACAGGGAAGTCAAAATTATATATTAAGTCTGATACCTTATTTATAGCAGGTTTTGGACCTAGAAGGAGAACCTCGGTTTTGTCGCTGTTTAGCAGAAGGAAATTGTAAGATGACCAATGCTTCACTTCTTTAACACAGTCCTCCATTTTCTTTAGTGTAGGTTTGTCATCTGGTTTGGCTGATATGTATAACTGTGTGTCATCTGCGTAACTGTGGAAGGTAATGCCATGCCTGCTAATAACTCTGCCCAGTGGCAGCATGTATAATATGAATAGTAAAGGTCCTAAAATGGAGCTTTGGGGAACTCCAAATCTCATTTTTGTATGAGTAGAAGAAGCATTATTTACTTTTACAAACTGATAGCGATCTGTGAGGTAAGACTTAAACCATGATAGGGCTGTTCCTGTTATTCCAACCATGTTTTTTAATCTTTCTTGCAGAATAGTATGATCAGTTGTATCGAAAGCTGCACTGAGGTCTAGTAGAACTAGCATGGATACGCAGCCTTGATCAGAGGCGAGAAGAAGGTCGTTTGTTATCTTAACTAAAGCTGTTTCGGTGCTATGGTGTGGCCTAAAACCAGATTGAAATTTTTTCATATATGTTATTCTTATGCAAGTATGACCTAAGTTGTTGGGCCACAACTTTTTCTAAGATCTTAGATATGAAGGGAAGGTTAGAGATGGGTCTGTAATTGGATAGTACACTACGATCAAGATTCGGTTTCTTGATCAGGGGTTTAATAACTGCTAGTTTAAATGCTTTGGATATGTGACCCAGTCTAAGGAACAAATTTATGATTGTTAAAAGGGGATTGATTATGACTGGTAATACTTCTTTAAATAGTTTTGTTGGTATTGCATCAAGTGTGCAGGTCGTACAATTTGACGAGTAGATGATTTTCTCCAGTTCTAGCTGTGGTAGTGGGTCAAAGTCCTCTAGTCTTTCTTCTATATTTTGTTCTATATCATCCACACCAGATGACAGACAGGCTGGATTTAGTAATATGGTATTCATTGTTTGTCTAATATTTTCAATCTTATTGTTAAAAAAGTCCATAAAAGCATTGCTGGTGTGAATGGCTGGGATCTGTGGATCAGTAGCTGCCCGATTGTTTGTAAGTTTAGAGATTACATTAAAGAGTGCTCTAGGATTGTGTTTATTATTTTCAATCAGTGAGGACAGATGTGCTGAACGTGCATTGATGAGTGCCCTTCTATATTGGATAAGGCTGTCTTTCTAGGCACAGTGAAATACTTCCAGTTTAGTCAACCGCCATTTCCGCTCTAATTTCCTTACGGTTTGTTTTAGGGTGAGTGTTTCTTCATTATACCAGGGACCGAGTTTTTTCTGTTGTAGCTTTTTACGCTTAAGTGGTGCTACACTATCTAAAGTTGATCGAAGTGTGTTATCTAAGTAGTCTGTTAGTCTGTCCAGCTCCAGTGGGTCTGCTGGACTACTGACTGAGGTCAATAAATCAGTGATGTTTTCAGTAAATTTAGGGGCTGTAGATGGGGTTAGTGAGCGCTTTAGATAATAATGTGGGCATGTACATTTTTTAATATCTAAACTCAGTTCATATGAAATTAGGTAGTGGTCTGAGACCGTGGAAGACGGAGGGAGAATATTTAGGTTTTTTATGTTCGTGCCCAGGGTCAAAACCAAGTCTAGTGTGTGATTACAATAATGAGTAGGACCTGATACATTTTGTGTGAACCCAACAGAATCTATGATTGATGTGAACGCCTTTTTTAGGGGATCATCACTTTTCTCAAAATGAATGTTAAAGTCTCCTACAATTATTAACTTATCACAGGACACTGCTAAATTAGCAGCTAGTTCACCAAATTATTTTATAAATTCTGAATAGGGCCCTGGTGGTCTATAAATGTTTAAAAAGGAGATAGTGTTCTTATTTGTGGCGGGGTTAATTATGTTAATGTACATAATTTCGAAGGAAGTACAGTTGTAACCATGTTTTTGGTTAATAATTAAATTATTTTTGTAAATTATACATAATCCACCCCCTTTGCCCGTCAGTCTGGGGCTGTGTACATATTTATAGCCTGTAGGAGTGACTTGATTTAGTGCTAAATATTCATCATTTCTGACCCAAGTTTCACTAAGGCATAAAACTTCAAACTTCTGATCCATTATTATTTCATGTATAATGACTGCTTTAGAGTTAAGTGCTCTTATATTGATTAGGCCAAACTTTAGGTCTGTGGGATGGTACTACCCTCTGTTTCTGATGGTTTAATAGTGATTAGGTTATTGGTGCACGCTGTTTGATATTTTCTGGGTTTAAGTTTGATTCGGGGGACAGACACAGTCTTGATACTGTAACAAATTTTTATATTTCTTAAAGCAAGCTTTGTAGATATACCCTTACTATGGGCAAACAAATGGCCATTATCTGTAAGTGTATCCTTAAAATCACTTACCTGTTCGCTGTGTAATCTACTTGCCTGGTTTGTGCTGGTGGGTGGGGTTAGTCAAGCCTGGCGAAGAACATCCTCGATGTTCCCAGAGAGAACTGCAGAACCTAGACGACTAGGGTGAAGCCCATCCTGGCGGTAGAGGGCAGGTCGTTCCTGAAAACACTCCCAGTGGTCGACATAGTCCACGCCGACAGTGCCACACCAAACCCGGAGCCAGGAGTGGAGTGCGAAGAGCCTGCTGTACGCCTCACATCCTCGTCTGTAGGTGGGTAGGGGGCCGGAGACGACGATCCTGGCGTCCGTCTTCTTCCGAGCGGTATCCAGAAGCGAACGGTAGTGCTCCTTCAGGACCTCGCTGCAGCGGGCAGAAGTGTCGTTCGTCCCCACGTGGAGAACGACGGTGCCGAGGTCCTCATGCTGCCGCAGCGCCGAGGGAAGTCGCCTGGCAACATCCAGGACACGAGCACCTGGAAGACAGGACACAGTAGCGTTACTCTTTGTGCCTGAGACTCTTAAATGTCTGACTATAGAGTCGCTGATGATAAGAACACCGCCCTGTTTAGCTCTCGGTGCCGGTTCCGGAGCAGGTGAGGGCCAGGAGCTGAGCACCTCAAACCGGTTAGTAGAGGTGAAGACTGGCTGCGGAAGAGGGGGAGACGACCTTGGCTTCCCACGCCCACGCTGACGCTCCCAGCTCGGGGCTGGAGTGAAGATGGCCGTCCCGGGGAGCCGTCGCGGCACAGGAGCTGGCGTGCCAACGGCCACGTAGGAGGCATCGCGAGTGGCCTCGGGCCTCGTCTTCTCCCGCTGGAGCTCCGTCTGCTTCTCCAGGAGACGCTGAATTCGACGGCCCAACTGCTCGAGCTCCGTGCTGAGCCTGGAAAGAGATCGTTTGCCATAATCAGGAGAGAAGGAGTTATTAATTGAGAGAAGTTATTAATATGAAAACAACAATAATAAAATGGTAGTGCTATTTAACAGTGTACAACTAACACTAAGCACAACTAATAAGGATAAGTTAACAAGGTATTAACAGTAAAGACTTTAAGTAAAGAGAGTTACTTAGGAACAGTACTAAACAGCAGCAAGCAAACAAACAAACTGAGCATGCGAACTGTCAGCCAGAAATGACGACATCAATGACGACTGCTGACTGATTTTTCAATCCCCCGCCCACAACACGACACCGCACTTTTGCTTGGAAGACAGCCACAAGCTCATTGTTCAAAGTGAAAGTGAATGAATTAAAACAGGAACACGTGCTACTGCTGTCAGTTTTAGAATAATCATTTAATAATTCAGTGTAGCTCTAGATTCTTTTCACTTGTGAAGTTCTGTTGTTTCAGCACACTACAGACAATGCTGCATGGAAAGTGGATATATATCACTTTGGGTGAGTTTTCACAATCTCACTATTACATGATACAAGTCAGATCTCACTCCCCCACAGATGCACATGGGACATACATTTTGTTAAAAATGGTCTCTAAGTTTACATCTGATACACAAATTGAAAAATTGAAATTGTTAACTTTCACAGATCACATGAAATATTTCAAGAGAGTCTTGTATAAACAGGAAGGATTCACCAGCTTAGGGTTTTGTTTGTTATTTTGACCAGTCTGCTCACATGTCAATTTTTAGGTATAGATGAGACTAGATAAACATTTCTAAGCCAAATTACTGAAAATCATTACTGGAAGGGACGAGAAGTGAATGCATGTGTAGATTTAACCAACTCATCAGGGGACACAATTGAGGGGGAAGTTTGTGAGTTGCTGTCTGATGGGAATGTCCTGAATAATAGATCTGACACAGAGTCCAGGACTTTGAATCCCAAAACTGATACTGTATTTTTTAATTGAAAAACCGCAGCTCAATAGTACCTATAAACAACTTTTGTAAAAAAAAAAAAAAAAAGGAATAAATGCTTATTTGACAGTATTGCTGTGCAATGATCTCTTAACATTGTATAAACCGGTTAGACATTTACTGTAATGATCTTTATTCTTTGTTTTAGACACACAATGCTCATAGCTCAGTGTAACACACAATGCTCTCAGTGTAACATTGAGTGTGGAGCAGTAGAACTCTATTGTGATTGAGTGTCCTCCAATATGTGATGCAAATGTAATTATCCAACTTGAGTACCGGAGAGTCCTGCAGTAAAACATTCCCAGAAGAGTAGAACTGCTGTGAAAAACAGCCTCTTTATTTATACTACTGATTACAGAAGATATATTGGATGAGCAGGTGTCCATACAGTGAGTTCTTCAGAAAAGTGTATTTCGTCTTGTTCTTGAAATGATTTAACTTAACACTAAATGTATTTTCTTTTCCAGTCCTGATTGCTGTTGTTTCAGTCATCAATGCAGTTACAGTAACGCTCGGACACAGTGCCACCATTTCTTGTAAACAGAACTGCACTACAGTAAAATGGCAGACTAATAACAAAGAGATTCTTCGGTTTTCTGGAGGGAAATGTACTGTTGCTCCAGAGTTCTGAATGCTCAGGACTGAATGCTCTGAAGAGAAAATCAGAAGTGGAGATCTTTCCTTGATTATATCATCTGCTGTGTACAATGACCGAGGCTGGTACTACACAATGTGTGATGGAAAGGACCACTGTGACCAGAAACTAGAAGTTCTAAGTAAGTTCTGACCTTAAGCTTTTCCAGTCGACTGCACTCAGTGTCCAAAGTGTTTATATAACGTCAAGGATGGAGTCTCCCAGGACTTGATTAACCAAAGCTTGGCCAAGTCTGGACTTAATCCATGCCTAGAAAAATAGGACTACAGGTCAGTTTCCTGGACATGGTCTGGGCCTGGACTACACAGGATATTTCAATTCAGAATTAACTCCAGATGTAGAAGTTAAGTTAGTTGTTCCATTGGAAGGAGAATATACTCCAATATAACACTTCCAGGTCCAAGAATAATAAGATTTTTATTTTAGAACAGAAATTTGATGAAGCTTATAAAATTGATATTTATTATTGTTTTTATGTTTCATTACAGTTCCCACTGTTGTAAATGTGTCTGTTGGAGCTCAGGCTACACTTCCATGCTTCGCTGAAACGGACAAATACTCAGACTTCTCCTCCATTCACATTCAATGGGAAAAAGACACCAAGTTGGTGGTGAAACTTGAGAATGGAGTGATTTCGTATGGTTCTGGATTTGAGCAGAGGGCCATGGTGCCAACAGAAGGTTACAAAAAGGGGGACCTCTCTCTGACCATCAACAATGTCAGATTGTCTTACTTCTCTCGTACGGATACCCACACGCAGTTTCTCGGACTGTTGAAGGTTATTATATTTTCATTTTATATTAGTTTTAAAACTGAAAATGTAAAAATCTAAATAGGAAAAAAGAGTTGCATTCTGTTGTGCCATGTGAAAGCATTTATGGCACTGGCCAGAAGACCAGTGTTCACACCTGGAATAACTGGTCAGAAATATGATGCCCCTAAGAGACAAAAATGAGTGAGTGTCCATCACCATTTGTGCAAAAATTGGAATTTTAAGTGTACCCTTTTTTTAAAAACACAAGAATAATATGAAATACATCACTGTCATATGTTTACAGTATCAGTTACAGAACTTCTATAACAGTATCTTTGGTGAAGTCAGTAACAGTGAACTGACAATCAGCTGATCAACCTGCTATATTCTGTTGTAGAAATCTATAAACATTGCCGGTATAAAAGAAACACTAAACTAGCTGTGGCTAAAGTAGTGTCTAGCAAACCAGCTGCAGTGGATGCAATCCATTATTTATTAATTTGTATATTATGGTTCGCATTACTGTGTGAGTCAAATATAAATTACACGTCTCTGTTTTCTCCCACAGTTCATCGGTTTGAACACTATATAAAGGAGGGTGACTCTGTCTCTCTGGATCTAGTCCTCCCAACTCCAGTGATGATGCACTTCTCACAGGACGGTGGAAACACTGCAGAGTCCTGGATGTGCATCAATCCAAAAGAAGACTCTTTTCATTGTAAACCAGACTACGAGCAGAGAGCCTCCATCCTGAATAACGCTGTGGTGCTGAGTAAACTCTCAGAGTCCGACAGTGGAATGTACACCATCACAGACATCAGAACAAATGAAGTGGTGGGCGTTCACAAACTAACAGTCATTGGTAAGTATTTAAAGCTGCCCTGCTTGTTATTCAGCATTACATTAGAGCTGTTCATTCATTATCTGTAACTGTTTATCCAATTCAGGGTCGCGGTGGGTCCAGAGCCCACCTGGAATCATAGGGCGCAAGGTGGGAATACACCCTGGAGGGGGCGCCAGTCCTTCACAGGGCAACACACACACACACACATTCACTCACACCTACGGACACTTTTGAGTTGCCAATCCACCTGCAACATGTGTTTTTGGACTGTGGGAGGAAACCGGAGCACCCGGAGGAAACCCACGCGGACACGAGGAGTCACTCGGAGCAGGAATCGAACCCACAGCTGTGTGACTGCGACACTACCTGCTGCGCCACCGTGTCGCCCTACTGTTATTTTCAGTTTTTGTAGTACAGTAATCCCTCGCTACTTCGTGGTTCATCTTTCACAGATTCGCTACTTCCCGGGTTTTTTCAAATGGGCTTTTTTATTATTTACATGTATTAGACTAGGCCTGTAGGTGAGAAAATATATCATTTACAAGTATTTCTTACGTACAGTACATTTATTGTTCATGTCCACATCCGAGTGAAATTTGTTTACACTAAATCACAGCTTAGGAATTACTCTATTAAAGAAACTGGTAGGATATCACATGTAGTTCCAGCTGAAGAACATTATAGAATGACTGTTTAATGCAAAGGGTGAGTAGTTAACAGTAACATGGAGGGTTTTAAAAGTCCAAATACTCGTTAAATACATAAAGAATTATCTTTCCTCTACTTCGCGGAAATTCGTTTTTTGTGGCTGGTCTTGGAACACATCCCCCACGAAATGTGAGGGATCGCTGTAATCAGGAAGTCCAGCAACTACCTTTTTAAAAAGAAGAAACACACACTTAAATGACTCATCGGGTCTCGATGATTGAAATATTCCTTGAAAGCCTTTACTGATATAAATTTGTATGTTGCTGTGAACAAAACAGTCAACGGAAACCAAAACCATCAACCCAGACTGGATTCAAAATCCCACCATAAAATTCATAAAAATCACAGGGTCCTCTAATTTGAGTGAATCAACTCATAATGTGGCTCATCTATGCCATCCTGGAGGAGCTGGACAACTTGGGCAAATTAAGATATTGCCACATGCTTTCAGTAATGCCAAGGACAGTAAAAAAATGCAAACCCAACAACAATCAGTCAGGAAGTATGAGAAGAGTGTAACTGTCTGTGGCCACCACCTGCACAACCAATCACTTTTTGGGGGGGTTTCTTGCCGTTGAGTGATATTCCTGAAGTTGCATTGGGTTTGTACTGTCATGATTAGGTTTTCCTTTAATAATAATAATAATAATAATAATAATAATTAATAATAACAATAATAATAATAATAATAATAATAATAAGCAAATTATTATTTGCTGTTTTGTTTTACTTAAGGAAAGGGTTCCAAACTTGGAAGACGGCTAACAGCATTACCAAAAGCGCTACAAAACTAAACAACTCGTGTTACAGAAGATCTTTTGTGGTAATTCAAACAGTGAATATAAACCTACAGAAAAGTAAAATTCCAGCCATGTTCAAACACCACTCATTCTCCTGCTTAAACATACCTGTAATGGTTGGCTCTGGTGCTGGGCCGTCTCTGACCACCAGAGGGAGACATTACTCCGACCCCAGAGTTAATCAGGCTCAATGTCCCACACCTGGGCAGAGGGTTTTATAAGCCCAAAGACATGGCGCTCAGTACAGGGTCTTTGTCTCTACTGCGGGTCAAAATATAGAGCCGGTAATTTGGTAAAAGAGCTAAGAGCTTTTGCACGTCCCCTTTCAATCCTTTTTTCGAGTGTCTCAATATTTATGCCTGGGTTTTTGCTTCTCTTCTCTCTCTCTCACTCTCTCTCTCTTCTACTCAAAAAAAACAAAAAAAAAAAAAAAAAAAACAACATTTCGTCCTTTTTTTTGTTCTGACTGCTCTTTGTTGTGAAAAATTATTTTATTACTTTGTGTTAGTGGACAGATATCCTTAAATGATTAGTTAAAATTAAGCATTTATAATTGTGTGAAATCCTGTACCCTATATGCATTTATATGAATGACTAACCAGTATTTACATTATGAATTACTTACACATGTAGTTAAACATTTTTGCTTGATTCTGCACTACTAACTCATATGATAATTACTCCTAAAGACATATTATAAGCTAACTTCACTATATGGCATGATAACTTGATATTTACACACAGTTTTAATTCTTAACGTCTAACCTTGAACAGATGTGCACTCCAGAATTGTAACGCACTGACATCATAGTGTTGGGCACTGAGGCGCTGATCTTTTGCTTCTGTTTGTGGCCTTGAAGTGTATTTCTGACTCCCTAAATTTTAGTCTCTAGGGAAAAAGTGCTGAGAAGAGAGGCCCATTGTCAGCCTGGCCAGATAATGAATGTCTTCAGGGTCACAACAGGCACCTGAATATTGCACTTGAAGAGCTGAGTACTAACACGTGAAATCATGCATATTAATATACGCTAATCAGCCAGAAACGCCTCACCACAGGCTATACGTCATCTGGGGTCTAACTTGGAGTCAGATCATGGGAGGTCAGAATTTTCACTTGGGAGGGGTATTAGACTGTTCTCAATGTGTGAATTCTCCTGGATCCAGTATTTTGTTAAATAAATACTTTGATTTGCTTTGAACTTCACTCGACTGGTGTCTGCGACTCTCTCGTAACGGACATGCCTCCCCCGAAGAGGGAGAGTGTATTTTGGACCTTTTTGTTATTTTCTCATGAGTTGGTAAATTTTAAATACTTTGAGAAAGGTCCAAAGAAACATTTTTATCTTCAGAGTGCTAGTTGTTTTACCCCTTTGTTTTGGTTAATCCCACCGTTACAATACAGTTCCACCTTCAAAGAGCCAGAGCTTCTGAACGTTTAAACCCCTGCTGTGTCTGATCCTCTTGTACCGTCACAGCAGACACCAACACCAACACGTCAGTGTCACTACAGCACTGACAATGATCCACCATCCAAACCATATCTCTGTGATGTTCCTGAACAGGGTGAAAAGGAGTAAACATTAGAGCTATCAATATATGGATTCCAGTCTGTAATTATATATATTTATATAGTTAATGTTCTAATGTAGGAAACGATACTCTTTAGCATTTATATATATATCTATATATATATAAAACTAAAGAATATCGTTTCCTACTGAATTTGAAATAAATAATAAGATCTAAAGAACTGCATTGTTGTTATGAAGAACACCTTACCCACATTAGAACATAGTTTCCATGTTTTCCCCGTGTCTGCGTGGGTTTTCTCCAGGGTCTCCGGTTTCCTCCCACAGTCCAAAAACATAGGGAGGTTAGGTGAATTGGCGTCTGTCTAATAACTGTTCTGCTGTGTGAGTGAATGAGTGTGTGTGTGTGTGTGAGTGAAAGAGTGTGTGCCCAGGTATGGATTGGCACTCTGTCCTGGGTAAAATCCTAGTGCCCGATGCAGTCCTCCAGGTGGACGGTCATTCCTGGTTGAGAGTATGCTGTGCGCGTTTGGCTGCCGCTTCTCACCAGTGTGTG
Source organism: Hoplias malabaricus (assembly GCF_029633855.1). Classification (NCBI taxonomy): domain Eukaryota; kingdom Metazoa; phylum Chordata; class Actinopteri; order Characiformes; family Erythrinidae; genus Hoplias; species Hoplias malabaricus. The sequence continues at coordinate 11,614,642 of NC_089801.1, read as the reverse complement.
GATTGAGTGTTCTGGGCGTTCTGAGCAGTGTGGATTGTAAAGCGTCCTTGGGTGTCTAGAACCGGCGCTATATAAGTGTAACGATAGAACATTAGCTAAATGAACAACAAGCAGCACGGCGGTGCAGCAGGTAGTGACACAGTCCAGGGGCCTGAAGTTTATGGGTTCAAGTCCTGCTCCGGGTTACTGTCTGTGAGGAGTTTGGTGTGTTCTTCCTGTGGGTTTCCACCAGGTGCTCTAATGTCCTTGTTCTTGGAGCACTATTTGGGGTTCGTGTTCAAAAGAGGCGAGAGCAGACGACGAGGGAAATAAATGGACATTTCTCAGTTGAGCAAAGTGAATGTAATAATATGACCTCAAAGCCCTGGACTGAGAAGACAGAATCTCTTCATTCCCAGCCTGAAGACCAGGAGGTAGATGTGCAAAACTACATGTAGATGTTTACATAAAACTGAAAGAAAAAATCTTATTTTATTTAAAATAGTATGGGAATGTGAAACCAGTAGTTAGGTAGATGTTGGACCAATATTACTTTGCTCTCTTATACACTAGATTCAAAATCAACATAAACAAAAATATTTTAGAATCACGGTTAGTCTCTACATTCACAAATGCTAAGATCAAATCACCATCTTGAAATTTTCTAAAACAAAATTCACACATACTTTTGGATATGATATTATCCCCAAGTATCCCCAAAAAGATTTAAATCTACTGAGTACACATAATATAAAATACAATATGTCATGAATGATGGGCACCACACGTCTGAACCAGAAGAAATCTCTAAGATAGTTATTACATTAGAAATATGCTACCTTATGCCAGAGAGTTCAAATCTGTACTGAAGATCAGGGTTTAGCCAGGAAAAGCAGTGATGCAGAAATGTAACATGTTTTACTACCGTGGTATACCCTTATCTAACTATATCTCTTAGTCCTCAGAAATTATTAGGACATTTTTAGAGACTTCAAAATCCCCGAAGGCGTAGTTATTATGTTTATTTTAAAGGTGCCTCTAAAAACGTGAAATAAATTCTGCCCAAAGATAAACTATTTAAAATATCCAGCACCTAGTTTATACAATGACTATTACGGTAACCACTGTGTCATTTGTTGAAATGCCATGTTATTTTTAGAATGCTTTCTCATCATTGTGAGAACCGTTTTCATTCTGTTATGAAGAGCAGTTCCGGGAAATGGTTTGGGGATTTTTTTTTTATTAGTTTCTTGGTTTTAATCATTCACACACCATTTTGGTATGACTAATGCATTTTTTTAATTTTATTTTTTGTTTTTTACAGTAAGCTCACCTTCAGCTTCATCAGTGCCGTCCATATGTGTAAAGACCAAACAGAAGTAGGGTGTCTGTTTAAAGAAGATGTAACTAATATTTTATGGTGCTTTTTACTGTTTTTCTTCATGTCATACATGAAAATTGTTCCACTTGTATTATTGTTTTTTAATTAAAAAAATAATAATAAAAAAACAAATAAAGATATGTTACATTAAACCAGTTATAAGTCTATTTACATTTGTGTGAGCCAATGAGAAAAATAAAACAAATCCAACATGAGCTCTGGCCAAGCTGAGTTATTTAACAGAGTGGAGATTTATGATGTGTGAGGGAGAGAGAGCATTAATCAAAGTGAATGAAACAGCAGCCTCTACATAAATAAAAACATAATTGGATAAGCCTCATTTAAATAAATAAATCAACAAACAGGCTGTATACTCAATGAAAGGATTCAACTTTGACACCTCCTCCTCCGCCCCGGACCTTCACGTGCTCATTGCCACGTGCCTGCGACGCTCTTTTTCAAATAAGTGGCAACGCGTTACCTGATGTCACCTGATGTTCAACAACGATTAGGAGCTATATTTATTTACAATCGCCTGCTGTTTCCGCACATTACAGACTCGATGCTGCACGGACAGAGATCAGTGCTTCCTCTCGGTAAGTTTCACCCAGGACTGAATCAGAGGTTCCAACTTTTGGAGTTTGTAGTACATTCCTAATTTGATATTCAAGTGGTGGGGTGCGGAAAATATTACCGGTTGATAACAACCCGGTCTCACACCTACTCGTGATATAGTCACATATCTAGGAGACTGCAATTCCTGACATAGTCGCATATTTTCGACATTTTATGCGACAATATCACAATCATAAGTGAATGGGCAATTACCATAGAAACACTATCCGACAGTAACACGAAAACTCTTCCTCATTACAGGCGTCATTTTATTATAATATTTCTCCTAAGCAGTGCTTATTATTGGTGTCCTACTTTAGCTTTAACTCTAACGAGAACATTTCTTTCACTTAACGTTATTTTGACTAATTTTCTAAAGGTTAATACTGAAAAGGACATTTCTCTAGCCATTATTTGATTCGATATTTTAGCAAATAATGAATTAGTAACATTATATTTTCCGGAAATAAAAATAAGACCGTGGTATTAACGGATGGTAATGACGCCTTAATGAGGAGTTTCCGTGTTACTGCCGTATAACACGGGGCACTGATATGTGTGTCATAAATGCGTTTCTATGGTAATTACACATTCACTTATAATTGTGATGTTGTCGCATAAAATGTCGAAAATATGCGACTATGTCACGAATTGCAGTCCCCTATATATGTCCCTATATCACGAGTAGGTGTGAGACTGGGTTGCATTATATTTTGCCAAAATGTCACGTTTCCATTTCGCGGAGTACATTTACTGAAAATAACAGGTGTTGTGGTCGATTCAGTTCCCCGTCCAGTTCATGTTTCTTGAGTCTGCGAGAACGCGCATTCAAGAAATCACCCTGCGCGCGACCGAATGCTACATCTACGGAATCCGAAACTCAACAAAAAGTACTAAATGACGAATAACACAATCCGCTTTGAAAAAAAAAAAAAAGATTTATGCAGCCTTTTCTTAATCATATTTTGTCTAATATAATTAAAAAAGCTAACGGAATTATTTGTGTGTTTTATTAAGTACAATAAAGACATTTTATGGACACAGTGAAATACGATTTTAATATTTTTTAAATGTTAATTGAGTGAATGAAACATTTATGCACGTCTATGTAATAGCCATTTACTCAGGGATTATTATCATTAAAATTAAAGAAAACAAACAAACAAAAAGGAGGCTGGATTTTAGTCAGGTGAAATAGTCTGTCCAGATCTGTTCCCCTGTCATAATCACCTTAAAGTAATCTTTTGTGATCTAGTACTAATGTGAATGAGACATTTAATGTAAAAGTAAAAGTGTTCCCCCTACAGAAATCTGTGTTTTTATATTCACTTACATGAATAACAGTGTATTATTAATTAATAATGACTAAATGTCTCACTCACATCAGTACTAGATCACAAAAGACTACTTTAAGGTGATTATGACAGGGGAACAGATCTGGACAGACTATTTCACCTTACTAAAATCCAGCCTCCTTTTTGTTTGTTTGTTTTATTTAATTTTAATAAAATCACCCTGCCTTTTTACTGGCCCTGCAGTAAAACATTCCCAGAAGAGCAGAACTGCTGTGAAAAACAGCCTCTTTGTTTATACTACTGATTACAGAAGATATATTGGATGAGCAGGTGTCCATACAGTGAGTTCTTCAGAAAAGTGTATTTCGTCTTGTTCTTGAAATGATTTAACTTAACACTAAATGTATTTTCTTTTCCAGTCCTGCTTGCTGTTGTTTCAGTCATCAATGCAGTTACAGTAAAGCTTGACCACAGTGCCACCATTTCTTGTAAACAGAACTGCACTACAGTAAAATGGCAGACTAATAACAAAAAGATTCTTCTGTTTTCTGGAGGGAAATGTACTATTGCTCCGGAGTTCGAGGGCAGGACTGAATGCTCTGAAGAGAAAATCAAAAGTGGAGATATTTCCTTGATTATATCGTCTGTTGTGTACAACGACCAAGGCTGGTACCACACAACGTGTGACGGAAAGGACCAATGTGACCAGAAGATAGAAGTTCTAGGTAAGTTCTGACCTTAAGCTTTTCCACTCAGTGTCCAAAGTGTTCATATAACGTCAAGGATGGAGTCACCCAGGACTTGATTAACCAAAGCTGGGCCAAGTCTGGACTTAATCCATGCCTGGAAATATAGGACTACAGGTCAGTTTCCTGGACAGGGTCTGGGCCTGGACTACACAGGATTTTTAAATTCAGAATTAATCCTAGATATAGAAGTTAAGTTAGTTGTTCCATTGAAGGGAGAATATACTCCAATATAACACTTCCAGGTCCAACAATAATACGATTTTTATTTTAGAACTGAAAATTGATGAAGCTTATGAAATGTTGAAAGCGGACATTTTTTATTCAGCCTGAACAGAACAATACAACTGTAGTACTCAGCAGACACAGTAGATGGAAGCTTCTCTATTAACCATTTAACAAATTACTGCTTCATATTTCAACACTCCCACTTAATTTTTTACAATGGTTGTAAGACATGAGGTAATGCTGAAATAATAAATTTAACTCAACTTGCACAAAAACTACCATATTATTCCTTTCCTGTTGATAGCTTTTCTTGTCTTGCTATATTTAAAAAACAAAATTTGCCCATTTTATAACACAACTAAATAGCAGGACATTCTATCACAGATTTACATTGGGAAAAAGTCCAATCTCTCTCTTAAGATACTCAAAGTTTTGTTTTGCAAGAGGTTTTGTCAAGATATCGGCCTTCATGCCATCTGTTGGACAGTATTCCAACTTTCTGCACACATTCACAAATGTAATGATAACAAATGTCTGTGCTTGGTTCTTTAATGGTTCATTGGATTCTTTGCAATTGCAATAGCTCCTTGATTGTCCTCCAGAACGACTGTAGGTGTTGTGACCATACCAAGATTACTCAGTAATCTTCTCAGCCAGGTACCCTCTTGAGCTGTTTGACTGAGAGCAACATACTCAGCTTCTGCAGTTGAAGGTGCAACTGTTGCTTGTTTCTTGCTTAGCCAGCTCACTGCTCCTCCACTCAGAAATATGTTGCCTGTCATCCTGATCTCCAGCCCAGTCAGCATCAGAGAAGCCAATCAGCTCTTTGTTTCCTGCATAGTCATACTTCAGAGCGAGATTAACTGTGCCCTTTAGGAATCGAAAAATCCTCTTTAAAGCAGTCAGATGTGCAGTTTTGCACATCTGGGTTTGCATTGAACTCTGATACAGTACTCACTGCTTGTGCTATGTCTGGTCTTGTTGTCATTGCTGCATGCAGCAGACTTCCCACTATTGACCGGTAAGTACTTGGATTGACAGGGTTACTGATACCATCATTCTTTTTCAGCTTTACACTGATGTCAGCAGGGGTTGCAACAGGATTTGCTTTATCGATCCCATACTTCTGAAGAATGGTTTCAATGTACTGCTTCTGATGAAGAAGGATGCAGGTTTCTGCTTTGTCTTGAACAACTGAGATGCCCAGGATATAGGACAGCTCACCCAAGTCCTTCATTTTGTAGCACTCATGGAGAGCCATCTTTAACTCATCCATGCTTTCAGCTGACTCTGTTATCAATATCAGATCATCTACATAGATTGCAATAATCTCCAGCACTTGTGATGACCTCACAAACACACATGGATCTGAGGTGCTCTGTTCAAATCCAAGATCCTTCATGAACTGTGTGAATACTTTGTTCAAGCAACGAGGAGACTGTTTTAGCCCATAGATTGCCTTTTTAAGCTTGCACACAAGGTGCTCCTGACCTCGTCTGATGTATCCCTCGGGTTGTTCCCTGTAGATTTCTTCCTCCAAATGTCCATTTAAGAATGCAGTGACAACATCCATTTGATGTACATGTAGACTATTCTGGATGGCAAAGGATAATAGTGTGCGAATTGAGCTAAAACGTATCACAGGTGAAAAGGTTTCATCATAGTGGGCGCCATACAGCTGTGAGTAACCCTTGGAATCAAGTCTGCACTTGTATCTCTCCACTTCCCCATCGCTTTGATGCTTGACTTTGAACACCCATCTTGACCCTACAGCCACTTTATCCTTTGGTAGTTCCACCAGATCCTAGGTCTCATTTTCTAGCAATGACTCGTATTCCAAATACGCTTCTTGCCATTCTTTTGCATTTGGACTCTTTAATGCTTCTTCCAGTGTGTTTGGTTCTGTAATTGAACACACATTGGCGCAATTATCAATAGTCACCATATCTGCAAACTCGTCATATCCATATATTTTTGGTGCCCTTCTGATTCTGCTTCCTCTTTTAACAGTCTCATCGAGTGACATCATCATCAGCTATTTCCTTTCCTTCTGTGATGGTAGTCACTTCTCTCTCTTCACAGAAAGTGTCCACCTCACGTTTCCAGTCAAAGTCTGACTCACTAAAGATGACATCCTTTCGAATCAGAATGAGCCTTCAAATATTCTTGAAACACCCTTGAAATGTACTCCCCACCATTATCTGATCTTAGTCTTGCAATTATGTGTCCACACTCATTAGAGAATGTTTTCTCAAATTCCTTGAACTTGCTTAAGACTTCACTTTTTTGTTTCATGAAGTAAACCTTACAGCAGCGAGAGAAGTCATCAATGAAAGTTACAAAGTATTTTGCTCCACCTATTGACTCAGTTTGCATGGGTCCACAGAATTCACTATGGATCGCATAGTTTTGAACGGATTTCTTCCACTGACTTACATGACTGTCTCGTCAGCTTGCCCTGCACACAGGCTTTGCAGAAGGAGAGCTCTTTGCAGAGAATTTCACTCCATTCACCAAACTTTCTAGTTCCTTTAACTTGGTAGAGTGACCCAAGCACTGAAGCCACAGATTAGCTGTTACTGATGCACTTGATGCACTATAACAGACAGGTGAAGCTCCTTCAACATCCAACTGGTACAGCCCATCAGATACGTGTGTTCCCATTCCTCGAAAAGTTCCATCCTTGCCACGTATGTAGCAGCGAGTCTCTTTGAACTGCACTGTATTTACTTTTCTTGTAGAAGCTCCAACTGAAAAAAGATTTCCAGACAACTTTGGAACATACAACACATCATACATAGTGGCTCGTTTAGCATTACTGACTTTGACGACCATGTTCAGTTTAACAATGCCCAAACCCTGAGCTTCAACAACTCTTCCATCACACAGTTTTACAGTCTGTGGTTTTGAGAACTGCTGATAGTCTTGAAGAATGTCTTCATCACAAGTCATGTGTTTTGGTGCTCCAGAATTTTTAGCAACAAAGGCATTTTCAGAGGAGTCTTCTTCATTTTCACAGATCACACTTTTGGCTTTGTGATTTTTGATTTGTTTTTTCCAGCTTGGACAGTTACGCTTTATATGTCCTTCTTTTCCACACTTGTAACATCCTCATGAGCTCTGTTTTTCAGCTCCCACTGGCTTTGAATCACCCTGCATTCCTCTGTGAACTTGTGTTGACATGGCTGAACACCACCTGATACAGCTGAACTGTAGTCATCTACATTGATTCTCTTTTGCCCTTCATTCATTAATGCTTGCTGAACAAACTGCAGTGTCAGATTTTCCATCTTTGTTTCCAAAGCAGTAACAATCGTTGCATAACTTGGTGGTAAACTACCCAGGAGTGTTACAATTTGATCTTCTTCGTTAATTACAGCACCTATTGTGCTTAGCGGATCAGTCAGTTCCTTCATTCGTTTCAAATGATCATTTAAATTTTCCTTTTCATTCATTTCGCATCTGAAATTCTTCTTCTTCCGGAACAGTTTATTCGCTAAAGTATGTCTCTCAAAATGCCCTTTTAGCATGTCCCAAGCCTCATTTGGAGTTTGGCAACTTGTTATCAAATACAGCTGTGGTTTACTCACGTTCAGCACTAACATGGAAATGCCATTTCTCTCCGTCTCTCAAACTCTGCCGTAGCTTGTGCACTAGTACCTGGAGTTAGCACATCCGTCTCAGTTAGCATACCCCATAGTCCTTTAGCTCTCAGCAAATGCTCCATCTGAAACTTCCACGTTGCCCAGTTCTCTGGTCCGCTCAGCTTGTCAATAAACATCTTATCATCCATTGTAAATCTCACAACTCCGTTTATCTGGCTTAGCATCTTCGCTTACATAACCTTTTTAGCGTCACTCTGGGCCCATAACCTGTTGAAAGCGGACATTTTTTATTCAGCCTGAACAGAACAATACAACTGTAGTACTCAGCAGACACAGTAGATGGCAGCATACCAGCCTCTCTATTAACCATTTAACAAATTACTGCTTCATATTTCAACATCAAATTGATATTTTTTTGTTTATTGATGTTATTGTTTTTATGTTTCATTACAGTTCCCACTGTTGTAAATGTGTCTGTTGGAGCTCAGGCTACACTTAAATGCTTCACTGAAACGGACAAATACTCAGATCTCTCCTCCATCTACATTCAGTGGGAAAAAGACCAGAAGCTGGTGGTGAAACATGAGAATGGAGTTATTTCGTATGGTTCTGGATTTGAGCAGAGGGCCATGGTGTCAACAGAAGGTTACAAAAAGGGGGAACCCTTTCTGAGCATCAACAATGTTAGATACTCTGACTCCGGCTTGTTTAGATGCTCTCTTAAGGACGGAACGTACGGATACCCACACGCAGTTTCTCTGACTGTTGAAGGTTATTATATTTTCCTTTTGTCTCTAATCCCCCTGGAGTCTGAGGCCTTTCAGCCATGTCTGAGGTGATTTGACATGCCTTGATATTTTTTCAAAATTCACCTACCTAAAAAAGGTTTGTTCCCAAAAAGCCACACATGCTAATATTTAGCAACAATAATGTGAGAGAAGTCTGTATGTCATTCATCTGTCATTTGTACAAATTAACTCTAAACATGGACTTCCCAAAAAACAATATTCAAAGTTGCTGATATATAGTGAAAAGGCTCTGAAGGTTGTAGACGTGTGTTGGCTACACACTGGTGTTACAGCTTTCTGATATTTTAATTAGTTTGTCTTCTATATTGCTGTGAATCTGATGTGACGCTGTATTCATGATTATTCACGAGATAGGTGTGAATCACAGGTGAGAAATACCTTCCCCACTGTCAAAAATAATGGCCCATTAGCCCCCACCCACTCCATCAGTGAGACCAACGGAATTGCTTGTTTGAAAAAGGTGGTATTTTAGTGATTTAGCTGCCAAATGACTGCTTTGGAGCAACAAAGCCAGAAATATGAGCTACAGGTGACTGATTGAAACAGCAGAGAGCATCCAAACTTTACTACAAGCCGTTTTTCTCCTCTATCAACTGAGCTCTGTGCCTCTGGGCAATTACTGAACATTACCATCAGCTTCAAAGATTCCTTTGCTGTGCTCAGTGTGAAAAAACAGCCATGTGCTTGTGTTTATATCACTAAAATTAGTGTTTTCACACATCGGAATCCTCCAGTAAGAGAGGCTCTATTAGCATGCTATTATCATATGAATATGAATGGGTGGGCCATCAAGGCGTGCTGTCTGAGTCTCAGAGAGAGACATGCCTCTTGTTACTTATCTTCCTATAACAACCAGTTAAAAATATATTCCTTTTCTATGTTCATATACTTTAAGGTTTACATTTTAATGTTTCTGGGAGTATGTTTGTTATGTTTCTAGACAAAAACTTGCTGAGCTGCGTACATCAGCAAATTCTGATGTATCCGGTCAGCAGGAGCACAGACTCCAGAGGGTTACAAAGAGTCACTTTTTAAAAAAACTACTGACAAACAAGTTGCAGTGGATGCAATCCATTATTTATTCATTTGCCCTTTATTGTTAGCATTATTGTGCAAAACAAATATATATAACACGTCTCTGTTTACACAGTTCATCGGTTTGAACACTATATGAAGGAGGGTGACTCTGTCTCTCTGGATCTAGTCCTCCAAACTCCAGTGATGATGCACTTCTCACAGGACGGTGGAAACACTGCAGAGTCCTGGATGTGCATCAAGCCAAAAGAAGACTCTTTTCATTGTAAACCAGACTACGAGCAGAGAGCCTCCATCCTGAATAACTCTGTGGTGCTGAGTAAAGTCTTAGAGTCCGACAGTGGAACCTACACCATCACAGACATCAGATCAAATGAAGTGGTGGGCATTCACAAAATAACAGTCATTGGTTAGTGCTTATCATTCTTTACATTTTAAATATCATTAGGGCTGTTGCATCCAATGCTTAAAATCTCACAATATCATCTTTTTATTACCTTATTACTTGCCCTAAGTTGCCCCTACTAATTGTTTTTACATACATACATATGTACATATTGTTAATTGTATAAGTGCACTCTCTAGTTCTAAAATTAGATTGTAGTCCATTTGTTGCTTGCATACTTTAGTTGCCCCCATTTACCTTGTTTTTAATGATCAGGACCCCCACGGGACCAGTAAGGAGCAGCTATATTTAGGTGGGTGGATCATTCACAGCATTGATGTGGTGGTGGTCGAAAGGAAATGCAAAATTTACTTTCATCAGAGAACATAACTTTGGACCACTCAGCAGCAGTCTAGCACTTTTTGTCTTTAGCCCAGGCGCTATCTCTCATTAAAGAGTGGCTTGACACAAGGAATGCGACAGCTGAAACCCATGTCTTGCGTACGTCTGTGTGTGGTGGTTCTTGAAGCACTGACTCCAGCTGCAGTCCAGTCTTTGTGAATCTCCCCCACATTTTTGAATGGGTTTTGTTTCACAATCCTCTCCAGGGTGTGGTTATCCCTATTGCTTGTACACATTTTTCTTCAACATCTTTTCCATCCCTTTGCCTCTCTATTAATGTGCTTGGACACAGAGCTCTGTGAACAGCCAGCCTCTTTAGCAATGACCTTTTGTGTCTTGCCCTGCTTGTGTAAAGGTAGTCGCCTTTGGATAACTGTAATGTCAGCAGTCTTCCCCATGATTGTGTGGCCCACAGAACTAAACTGAGAGACCATTTAAAGGCCTTTCCAGGTATTTTGAGTTAATTAGCTAATTGGAGTGTGGCACCAGTATTAGAGTGTGGTATCCCTGTTCAATATTGAACCTTTTAACAATTCTGATTCTAATTCTGAGATACTGAATTTGGATTAGGGCGGCACGGTGGCGCAGCAGGTAGTGTCGCAGTCACACAGCTCCAGGGGCCTGGAGGTTGTGGGTTCGATTCCCGCTCCGGGTGACTGTCTGTGAGGAGTTGGTGTGTTCTCCCCGTGTCCGCGTGGGTTTCCTCCGGGTGCTCCGGTTTCCTCCCACAGTCCAAAAACACACGTTGCAGGTGGATTGGCGACTCGAAAGTGTCCGTAGGTGTGAGTGTGTGAGTGAATGTGTGTGTGTCTGTGTTGCCCTGTGAAGGACTGGCGTCCCCTCCAGGGTGTATTCCCGCCTTGCGCCCAATGATTCCAGGTAGGCTCTGGACACCCCGCGACCCTAAATTGAATAAGCGGTTACAGATAATGGATGGATGGATGAATTTGGGGTTTTCATTAGTTGTCGGTTATAATCATCAAATTAAAAGAAATAAACACTTGAAATATATCAGTCTTTGTGTAATGAATGAGTATAATTTACAAGTTTAACTTTTTGAATGGAACTACTGAAATAAATAAACTTTTTCATGATATTCTAATTTTATGACCAGCACCAGTGCAATACACACACTAACACACTACCACAATATCCGTGTCACTGCAGACCTGGGAAAGACACACCATCCAAAATAATACCTGCTCTGTGAGGGTTCTGACTAGCAAGATAAGTGGAACTGAAAATGGACAGAGGAGCTGGTTTAAACTGCAGGACAGGCCAGCCTCCCTGGTGATGGAACCAGCCTGTGCCAAGCCAATTGCTGTGTGAAGATAGGGGTGCCTGAGGTCTGCATGATCATGTCTGCTGCCAACTAATTGAGGAATAATCATATAAAATCTACAAGCAATAAAATTAAATGCCGCTCATATGTATAAATTATTTTGTGTTTATTTCCTGTTTTTCAGGTCTACCCCCTGTTAAGATTCCAGTGGCTGCACTCTCATCATTAGCTGTTGTTTTGGTGTTTTTTCTTGGAGCATTTTTGGCTTACTTTAGAAGTGTCAAAAGAGAAAAATGAAGAAAGATGCGTCCCAAACCGAAGATGAACTTGGGCAAGTCTGAGGACGAGGAGTTGGATGGTCTTCTACAAGATCAATGTAGAAGTAATATGAAAATATATGATGTTAAAAGGGTTGTTACTTTACATACAGCAAACACTGTGTACCCTGGAGCTGTGTGACTGTGACACAACCTGCTGCACCACCATGCCATCCCTGCACACCCTCAGTGAAAAGTGACTCTATGATTATTTATGTGTTTAAAACAGAAACAAATATAACTGGAAATGAACTGTGAAAAAAGCTGAAATATGAAAAGTTTTTTTTTGTAGCTATCGTTCTCACATAATCAGGGCATGAAAACTGCACTCAACAGTTTTTCAACCTATTTCCCCATATGTCACATCTGTAGTAAGCTAGTGATGCATGATGATGTAAGAATTATATTGGTTTCAGCAGATTTTAGGCTGAAATAAATTTATCTAACACCTTTCTCAGGAAACACCTTTCATTTTGTTCTCATAAAATTGGTTGAATTATTGGTTTGTATAAAATTGGTTTGTGTTATTTATAATGTGTATATTGGCATGAATAATACAGGATATCATCATCTGTAAACTGTTGGTTGGCACAAACAAATTTCTGAGTGTCCTTTGTTTGAAGTAAATGAACTGAAACTTGCTGCTTTGAATCACACATGGAATCTTAAATTTGAAGTCACTGTGCTCTTGTGATGGTTTATGTTTTAAATCATAAATATCCTGCTAAACGCTGCAAAACTGGTGCCTGCACCCTCAGAGAAAAAGGCACTGGTGAAATCTTGTTTCTTTATTTATCGTTAGACTTATATAGCAGCTTTCTAGGACCCCAAGGACGCTTGACGCACAGCGTACTATCAACCAGGAAGAACAGTCCACCTGGAGGATTGCCACGGGCACCAGGGTTTCACCCAGGACAGAGCGTCAATCCATATCTGGGCATACACATACAGACTTTCATTCACTGTGGGAGGAAAGCAGAGACCCCAGAGGAAACCCAATCAGGCACGGGCAGAATATGGAAACTTCACCCAGATGGGACTTGAACCTAAGAGCCTACCCAGAATCACTGGGCGCAAGGCAGGAATATCCCCTAGAGAGGGTGCCAGTCCTTCACAGGGCAACACATACACACACACACACACACACATTCACTCACACACTTACGGACACTTTGGAGTTGCCAATCGACCTACCACTGTGTGTTTTTGGACTGTGGGAGGAAACCTACGCAGACACAGGGAGAACACACGAAACTCCTCACAGTCACCTGGAGTGAGACTTAAACCCATGACCTCCAGGTCCCTGTACGTCATCTTGGCAGAAATCATAAATACGTCTATTTGTACGCTGCTACTCAGCCGTGTTTGTGCTCTGTGCTTTATGTGACTTTGTTGTGTATGTTTAATTCTGTGTGTTTCTTCGTATTGACTTTGTGCTCTTACTGCTTCGACCACGAGTTTGTTTTGCTCCTTTTGGTTACTGATGCTAGATTTATATTTGTAAAGTATTGTAAACACTGTGTACATATATTTCACCAGAGAAGGGTTGGCTGGCATTAGTTTTGGGAGTTGGTTTTGTGTGTGTTTTTGTGTATACCTAGGGAGTGAGGTAAGACAGTCTTTTGTTTCACTTAGGTAAGTTAGAGTTGTCTGTGGGTCAGTTAGGTGGGGTGTTTGTTATTTTTGTTGGTCTAAGCCATCCTGAAGGTCACTGGTCTTTGTGTTTTTGTAAATATCATATTTACGTTATATATTTTATTCATTATCCATTCTGTGTTTCAGTTTGTGTCCTTTTTGTCCACATTCTCACCTCTGTTACAGTTATTAATTTCCCATACATTAAACACAACACACACCTCATTCTGTTACAGCTGAACCCTAGACTGGGTCATAACACATAGAGACAAAACAGCACTGAATAAATGACGTTGACCTGAGTGAGCTTGGAACACCATGTTTCACTGTCTTTTTTTTTTTTTTTTTTTTTTTTTTTTTTCTTGTTTGCTGTCATGTTTCGGCCCACACTTTGAAGCTATAACAGCTTTAACTCTCTTGGGAAGGCATTCCACAAGGTTTAGGAGTGTGTTTATGGGAATTTTTGACCGTTCTTCTAGAAGAGCATTTTTGAGGTCAGACACTGATGTTGGACGAGAAGGCCTGACTCCTAGTCTTCCTAAAGGTGTTCCATGGGTTGATCATGTCTTTATGGACCTTGCTTTGTGCACTGGTGCACAGTCATGTTGGAACATGAAGGGACCATGTCACATGAAGTGTGGGGGTCTGTAGTGATTGATTTTGCAGAAGGTTGCTGACCTCTGCACACTATGTTCCTCAGGACCACCACAGAGTTGGTTTGGCTGGTGGATCATTCTCAGTGCTTTTTAAATTCCTGAGCATCACTGATGGAGCGAGAATAGCCCACCAACCAAAAAGTCCAGCCAACAGTGTCCTGTGTCTACTGATGATGGACTAGAGAATGATGAACACACACTGTGCAGCAACAGGTCAGCTACTCTCTCTGAATTTCTGAATTTATATCTATAATGATGGACCAAGGAGGTAGATGTGTCTAACAGGTTGGACACTTTAAAAACTCCAGCAGCACGGCTGTGTCTGATCCACTCATATATACATACAGTCATAAATACATGTTCTCATGTATGCTCAAATTATGTGAGTGACTGGCTGAGTATGTGATGCCTTCTGATGGACTGGTGCCATGTCCAAGGTGTGTTCCTGCCTTGCACCCAATGATTCCAGGTAGGCTCTGGACATGATGGCAACACTGAACAGGAGGAACTAAATTACAGGTGAAGTGAATCAATTAATTTATTCTTTTAGCGAAAGAAATCTTTAAATGATTCTCCTGTGCCACTAAAAGGTTCTTTTAGCAGGTTCCTTTTGCATGGAAGGGAACACTAAATGTCTGGATCTGTTATTTTGTTAACCAAACTGTTTTTAAGGTATTTCTATGTCATCCTTTTAATAAGCTGCTGAATTGTATTTATTTATCATTACAAATATATACCCAAGCACCCACTGCTCAGAACGCCATTCCATTGAACACTAAATTCACACACACACACACACACTGGTGAGAAGCAGCAGTCAATTTGATATTTTGATATCAAAATATAATTTGGTATTTGATAATTTTTTATCTATGTTGGAAATTGGCTTTCAATAGGGAGCTGAGTTCCTGCTTTTAAATTTGATATTTAAATAAAGATAGCTACCATGCCCTCATTGCCTTCTACATTTTTAAATGTGGCCTAATACTTTCTGTGGACTAGGAAATATAAACGGCCAGAATGCATCTGGATGAGGAAAGGAAATGTTGGTAGGACATGTTACACTTCTAAGTCACTGTTTCTCTCAGCTTAGCTGAAAAATTAAGTGGCAAAACAATACTTATGGTTGTGGTACAGCATGTTTTAAAAGAGAGAAAGAATTATTAAGCTAACTACTGTGTATTGTTTTAATATAAAGTTCACAGTTTTTAATTCTTTCTAATCATTCTGAGAAACGTTTTTTATTTTGAAGCTCAATGCTGTTGTGAAGAGCTTTTTCCGAGGACTGCTTTAGGAACTTGTGTGGGTTTCAGGAATTTAGTCATCATTCATACATTTATTGTAACCTGTTTTGACTAATGTTGTCTTTTTACAGTAAGTTCACCTTCTGCTTCATCAGACTCAGATGTGCCCACCCAGCTGGCCACCAACGTCAAAAGACGTTGATATGTGGTTGAATGTTGGTTGTGACATCAGATGACCAAAAGTTTACGTCAGGGTAACGTCTAATACCGATGTTAAACTGACGTAAGAAACTGACAACATATGACACTGATATTTTGTTAGTTTTAAGTCATGATATTATGTAACCACAATCCAACGTCTAACAAACGTCATATCCTCATGTCAAATAGACGTAAAATACCAACATTTAGTTGTAAGGTATGGTGACCAAATCCCAATGTCTGATAAACGTCTGAAATTTAACGTCAGCTCAATGTGCCATTCTAACATCAATAGACATTGATAATTTGTAGGTTTTAAGTTGTGATGTTATGTAACCAAAATCCAGCATCCTCCAAACGTCACATCTTGATGTCAAACTGACGTAAAATACCAACAAATAGTTTTAATGCATAGTGACCAAAACCCAACACCTTGTAAACATCAGTCTTCTGACATCAGTTCAACATGCCATTCTAACATCAATAGACATTGAAAATTTGTTGGTTTTAAGTTGTGATGTTATGTAACCAAAATCCAACATCGTTCAAACGTCACATTCTGATGTCAAACTGACGTAAAATAACAACAAATACTTTTAATGTATGGTGACCAAACCCCAACATCTGATAAATGTCTGAATTTTAATGTCAGCCCAATGTGAAATCCTAACATCAATAGACATTGATAATTTGTTAGTTTTAAGTCATGATGTTATGTAATCAAAATCCAACATCGTCCAAACGTCACATTCAGATGTCAAATTGACGTAAATTACCAACATTAAGTTGTAAGGTATGGTGACCAAATCCCAACGTCTGATAAACGTCTGAAATTTAACGTCAGCTCAATGTGCCATCCTAACATCAATAGACGTTGATAATTTGTTGGTTTTAAGTTGTCCTGTTATGTGACCAAAATCCAACATCTTCCAATCATCACATCCTGATGTCAAATTGACGCAAAATACCAACATTTAGTTGTAAGGTATGGTGACCAAGACCCAACATCTTGTAAACGTCAGACTTCTAATGTCAGATCAACCTGCCATTTTATCATCAATAGACGTTGAAAATTTGTCTTTTTTAATTTGTGCTGTTATGTAACCAAAATCCAACATCTTCCAAACGTCACATCCAGATGTCAAATTGACGTAAATTACCAACATTAAGCTGTAAGTTATGGTGACCAAATCCCAACATTTGATAAACGTCTGAATTTTAACGTCAGTTCAACCTGCCATTCTAACATCAATAGATGTTGAAAATTTGTTGGTTTTAATTTGTGATGTTATGTAACCAAAATCCAACATTTTCCAACCATCACATCCTGATGTCAAATTGCCGTAAATTACCAACATTAAGTTGTAAGGTATGGTGACCAAATCCCAACGTTTGATAAACGTCTGAAATTTAATGTCAGCTCAATGTGCCATCCTAACATCAATAGACGTTGATAATTTGTGGGTTTTAAGTCATGATGTTATGTAACCAAAATCCAACATTGTCCAAATGCCACATACAGATGCCAAAGTGGCGTAAAATAACAAGTAGTTTTAATGTATGGTGACCAAAACCCAACGTTTTATATACGTTATTTAGCATCCTGAAAGTGCTAGTCAGAACGCCGTAGTTCCATGTATTTCCATAGTAACAGGTGTAGGCTGCTTCATGAAACGGCTGTGTTTTTTTTTTTATTGTTATTGTATTGTGAAGGAACGCAAAACTATTTGCGAAACAATGCAAAAGTCTTTTTTTCCCCAGTCCCTTTAGGGGCTCCGTAACAAAGACAATTGTGTATCATAAAACATTTGCAAAGGAGCGCAATGTATTTGCGAGGGAATGCAATAATGTTTGCAAGGGAACACAAAATCAATAGTCTTTTTTTATTTTTGGGTATTGGGTATGTATATGTAATTGCAAGATACTCCAGAATGACAAAAGTTTAAGAAACATTTGAATTAATTACAGTGGAAGTTTTGACGAATGCAAGATGTTTGCTGACAGTGGAAGTGACCCATGTTTGCTCAAGCCTCCATTCATTTCTGGAAAGGCAGCCCTATTCTTCTTGTACTAAAATTTTAATTTCCAATATCGAAAGGAAATTTAACGTATAATTAATTTAATCCAGAAGTAAAAATTGTATTCTTTGTATTTTTTTTCTCTCTCTCTACTTGTTTACTTCCTTCCCTGAATTAAACTAGCCTCTATTTCATGTTATCTTACCTGTAATTAAAAGTATTAATATATATAAAAACCTTGAAATATGATAACTTTAGTGATGCAGAAACCCCATGTATGAAAATGGATTAAAAAATTCTAAAATTATCTGAAGGCAACTGCTTATTAAAATTTTGACCCGTTTCTGTTGGATAATTCTTTATGAAATTATTATGAAGAGCAGTTACTGTTTACTGTCATTCATTCATCTGTTGTAATTAGGGTCATTGTGGGAATCTTTTGATGCAGTTGAAAATTGTGCTTTTGATACGTGAAATTAAAGGTCAAATACAGGATTTTCTGATTACTATGATACATTGAAATATTGCATAGCATATCAGTCTACATGGCTTTTAGATCAGGTATCAAATTGAAATTGCAGTACTTTTGGAAAAAAATGGTTTTGTTGAGTTTGTATTAATATCTATCCTCAGTCTTCACTGCAAAAAGTGTGAGCAAGCGACAACTAGGGCTGGGCAATATGACCAAAAATTCATATCTCAATATGCCTAAAAGAAATGGAGATATATGATGCGATATGACATTATGAAAGCCATAACAAAATACAATGTCAAAGTATTATTGTTTATTTTTAGCACCAAATAGGACATGCTGCATTATGTAACTGTAATTATTAATGTAATTCACCCTTTACTTCACTCATTTGCTCTGATTACTTGCAGAAAAATAAACATAGCACAAAAAGTAAGGAAATTTGTGTCTGGTAGATTATTTCTTTGTTGTAACAGTGCTTCTTGCCAATAAACCTTATACCATTACTGTTAATTTATCTTTTAAATGGTGCCACATTTGCAACATTTGGCGCCAGTGAAAAATTTGTCAAATACTCACTGCCAGTGCCAAACAGCTTATTTTGTGTGATGGTGTGATGTGGCATCTCCTTCACTTGAAAAATGAGGCTTATCATCATTGGAAGCAATCTCAATGCATAAAAAGATATTGGGATGAAATTCTACAACCAGTGGCAATCCCATATCTCCACAGTCTGGGACCAAACTCTATCCTCCAAAATGACAACACTTGCCCCCAAAGAGCTGTGTTTATCAGAGACTACCTCCAGAATTTGGTAGTGGAGAGGATGGAATGGCCTGCTAGCTCCTGACCTCAACCCCAATGAACACTTGTGGGATCAGCTTGGGCGTGCTGTTCATGCCACAGTGACCAACACAACCACGTGCGTGACCAGCAGTGTGTAACCACGATGGTGACCATCATGAAGAGAAAGTCCTGGGCTGTTTTGGTTGTTTATGGTTCTTCCACATGCTACTGAAGCTCCTATTTGTTAAAAGAATACATTGTTAAATTGCCAATATGTCTTGTTTCTTCAAACTTCAGTCAGCCAGTCACAACTCACCAAATGAGTCAATGGCAGAATAAGATCTTTGGCATCGGCAGAGAGGATTGGGCTAATGTTTCATTGGCACAACCCACATACTCATCTCTACTGTTCATCCCACAAATGCATGTTCCTTATAAATGTGGCACCATTTCAAAGGGAAATTAACATGATTCCAACAGTATAAGATTTATTGCCAAGAAGCATTGTTACAACAAAGATATAATCTACCAAACAAAAATATCCTTATTTTTGTGCTATGTTTAGTTTTAAAAATTGTCTTGCCCATGATCTGTCATCTGATCTTCCCCTTACTGAATTCTCGTGTACAAAATTTTTAATTGCAATTTTTTTGTGCCTTTATTTCCACATGCTATGTTACTAACTATGGAATTTTTATTTTTATAGATGCCTCATTGGTACAAATCCCCAGGGGTGGTCAACGTAAAGAGCAACCAAGAAGTCCTGAACCATGCATCCGTGTGAATCCTCTCTGTAAAGAAACTGATGGAATTTGAATGAAATTTTATTTACAAACCGGATTCCAAAAAAGTTGGGACACTAAACAAATTGTGAATAAAAACTGAATGCAATGATGTGGAGACGGCCAATGTCAATATTTTATTCGTAATAGAACATAGATGGCAGAGCAAAAGTTTAATCTGAGTACATGTAACATTTAAAAAAAATATATGTTAATTCAAAATTTCTGTGTCAACAAATCCCAAAAAAGTTGGGACAAGTAGCAATAAGTGGCTGGAAAAAGGAAATTGAGCATATAACATACAGCTGGAAGACCAATTAACAATAATTAGGTCAATTGACAACATGATTGGGTATAAAAAGAGCCTCTCAGAGTGTCAGTGTCTCTGAATCCAAGATGGTAAGAGGATCACCAATTCCACCATTGTTGTGCAGAAAGATAGTGCAGCAATACCAGAATGGTGTTACCCAGCGTAAAAAAGCAAACATTTTTAAGTTATCATCATCAACCGTGCATAACGTCATCAAAAGATTCAGAGAATCTGGAACAATTGCTGTGCGTAAGGGTCAAGGCTGTAAAACTCAACTGGATGCTCGTGATCTCCGGGCCCTTAAACGTCACTGCACCTCAAACAGGAATGCCACTGTCAAGGAAATAACAGAATGGGCTCAGAAATACTTCCAGAAAGCATTGTCAGTGAACACAATCCACCATGCCATTCGCCGTTGCCAGCTGAAACTCTACAGTTCAAAGAGGAAGCCATTTCTAAGCAAGCTCCACAAGTTCAGACGTTTGCACTGGGCCAGGGGTATTTTAAAATGGAGTGTGGCAAAATGAAAGACTGTTCTGTGGTCAGATGAGTCACGATTTGAAGTTCTTTAAGGAACACTGGGACGCCATGTCATCCGGACCAGAGAGGACAAGGATAACCCAAGTTGTTATCAGCGCTCCGTTCAGAAGCCTGCATCACTGATGGTATGGGGTTGCATGAGTGCTTGTGGCATGGGCAGCTTGCATGTCTGGAAAGGCACCATTAATGCAGAGAACTATGTTCAGGTTCTAGAAAAACATATGCTCCCATCTAGACGTCATCTCTTTCAGGGAGGACCCTGCATTTTTCAAAAAGATAATGCCAGACCACATTCTGCAGCAATCACATCATCATGGCTACGTAGGAGAAGGATCCGGGTACTGAAATGGCCAGCCTGCAGTCCAGATCTTTCACCTATAGAGAGCATTTGGCGCATCATAAAGAGGAAGGTGCGACAAAGAAGGCCCAAGACGATTGAACAGTTAGAAGCCTGTATTAGACATGAATGGGAGAGCATTCCTATTTCTAAACTTGAGAAACTGGTCTCCTCTGTCCCCAGACGTCTGTTGAGTGTTGTAAGAAGAAGGGGGGATGCCACACAGTGGTAAAAAATGGCCTTGTCCCAACTTTTTTGGGATTTGTTGACGCCATGAAATTTTTAAACAACATATTTTTCCCTTAAAATGATACATTATATCAGTTTAAACTTTTGATCTGTGATTTGTGTTCTATTCTGAATAAAATATTAGATGTTGGCACCTCCACATCATTGCATTCAGTTTTTATTCACAATTTGTTTAGTGTCCCAACTTTTTTGGAATCCAGTTTGTATTTAAAAGGTCATGTTCAACACAAAACTGACTCTAAGTCAGTAACATGTTGGGTTCACTGATATTTGAAATACAAAGTTTTAGTAATCCAGATTACATATTTTTTTATTACATTTTTCATAATGTTATACGGCCACTATTTGTGTTGTCTGGTAAGATCAAAAGTCATGTGATATAACGTAATATTTTACTATAAAGATTTGGGCACCTTTCTTGTAATTCATCAAGACAATAATGTAATTGGATATTGTGAAGTATTTTTGGTTAAAAAAAAAAGCAAATATCATAAGGGGCAAAAATATAAAGTTCAAGTAAAAACATAAATGATTTGAACATGTTATGTAGTACTTGAAATTTGTCCACATTTTGCATATATTCGGTTTTAATAAAAAAATTACTGATTTTAATTCTAAATGTAGATTTGGACTTCTTTTGTGTATGTTATGGTTATAATATTTTTAAAGTATTCATGCTTGGCAGACTTTTGATTTTTTTTTATTTAATAGTAACACTATAATCTTAATACAAAAATATTACGTGCTGGTATTGTTCAGTATACATAAAGAATTGAATGTAATTTAGATACTATTTGTAATTAGTGTTCCTCTGTAAAAAGGTATTGTTTCTGAAAAAAAGGCAGTAAATGGCTGGCAATTCTGCTGAAAGTATTACTGTACATTTAAATATTTAGAGTAAAACATTGTATTATGCAATTACAGTAGTATTCTGTAAATTTTAAATACAATCTTGTTCCTGTAAAAAAGCAGTAATTGGCTGGAAACTCTGTTGCCAGGTATTTACTGTAAATCCCAATATTTACTGTAAAGTTTTATTCAATTACAGTAGTATTTTGTAAAGTTGAAATACATTAATGTTCCTGTAAAATACAGTAATTGTCTGGGAGCTCAGCTGCCAGTTATTTACTGTAAATCAGTTTTTACAGTAAAGTATTGTATTATTTAATTACAGTAGTATGCTGTAAATGTGAAATACGGTAGTGTTGAGTCTCGATGTCACACCAGTGTTGGGTTTAGACGTTGACCCGATTTTCATTTACAACTAAAACAACATTTATACAACATTGGAGCTTGACGTCATCCAAATGTTAATTTTTGAGTAATATCTGACTTTGATTACTAACCATAATTCAATGTCTAAACTACATTGAGTCTTGATGTTACACCAATGTTGGGATTTGACGTCAACCCGATTTTCATTTCCAACTAAAAATCAACATCTATACAACATTGGAGCATGACATCATCCTGACGTAAAATTTTGAGTAATATCTGACTTTGATTATTAACCATACTTCAACGTCTAACCAATGTTGGATCTTGATGTCACACCGATGTTGTGTTTAGACGTCAACCCGATTTTTATTTCCAACTAAAAATCACCATCTACACAACGTTGGAGTTTGACGTCATCCTGACGTTAATTTTTGAGTAATATCTGACTTTGATTACTAACCATTTTTCAACGTCTAACCAACGTTGAGTCTTGTCGTCACATCAATGTTGGGTTTAGATGTCAACCCGATTTTCATTTCCAACTAAAAATCAACATCTACACAACGTTGGAGTTTGACGTCATCCTGACGTTAATTTTTGACTAATATCTGACTTTGATTACTAACCATATTTCAATGTCTAACCAACTTTGAGTCTTGACATCACATCAATGTTGGGTTTAGACGTCAACCCGATTTTCATTTCCAACTAAAAATCAACGTCTGTCAAACGTTGAAAATTGGTGTCAAGGCAACATCGGGCTATGACGTCAACCCGATTTCATTTCCAACAAAAATTCAACGTCTGTCCAACGTTGAAGCTTGTTGTCAAGGCAACTTTGGGTTTAGACGTCAACCCGATTTTCATTTTCAAGTAAAACTCAACGTCTGTCCAACGTTAGAGACCAATGCCTTTCTGACGTCAAATTGACGTCCTGTGCCTGCTGGGCAGTAGCTCTAGAGGACCGTTTTGCAACCACATGGTCTTCATGAGTGTTTTCAGCTGTGGGCTTCTGCTAACGGCGGTCAGCATTGTTGCCGTCCATGTGGTCACCAGCCGAAGAAGGGTGTCTATTTAAAGACATATTTATTTATACATTAATCAGACGTCTGAGATAAAAGCCATTGAAACACACCTACGTTACACACTTCATTTGACCTCAGGTCTAAGAAAGGTGCTACCCAGTAAACATTTAGCGTTGATTCAACGTTGGAATAACGTAATGACTGCCGTCTAATCAACGTTCTCTTAAGGTTGAAAATGAAAGTTGAAAAGACGTCCAAAAACAGACATTGAAAAGATGACTATTAGACGTATTTTGGACGTCCATTGACGTTAATAATTGGTCATGAGAAAAATTACTTGTATAAAACGCATTTTGGACGTCCACTGACGTTATCGATTCGTCACCACTTAACTAACTTATTAAGATGGAATTTGGACGTCCATTGATGTTTAAAATATGTCATTGACGGACAGACTACTTTTAGATGTATTTTGAATGTACAGGGACGTTCCTTGTTTACTGAGTAGGTTCTTTGTCACACTGCAAAATCACACGCTGGTGGTTTCAGTCCCCAGAAGAGCTACTGTAACACACACTGCTTCTCTAGGAGCAGACAAAGGAGGGCTAGGCTTCATTACCCACAGGTCAGTGAGCCCTGACTCTGCACCAGTGGTTGTCCTTGGACCACTTTTTCAACAAACACTTCACAATACTTGCTACCTTTAGATGCTGTTGTTGTTAACTCTTGCTGTGTTGTGAAGATAGGTGATGGAAAAGAATCTCCGCAGACACGGTTAAAAGTGTAAATACATCTTTATTTACCAAAACAGTGTCTTACGGGTTCTTAAGGATCCCGTGAGAGAGTGTTCAATTGCGAGCTCGGGTTATCTCTCCATGTCTGAGGTCTCTCTCCTCACATCTCGCTAGAACCCAATTTATATAGGTCTTCTTCTTTCCAAATAAGGCAAACATAAAGAATAATCCACATTAGCATGCTCCAAAGGGAGGGTGCAAACTTGATAGTTTCCTGCCTCTGACAGCTCATTCCAAACATCCCTCTCTGTAGCGCACATACTTATGTTCATATGGCTGAGCATAAAAACACACTGAACATTTCTTAATACTGTCTTATGAGGCCGTCTGATAAATATACCTCATAATTTCCTCCCTTCGAGACTGTTAAAGTCTCGTAAAAATTTAAGCAACCCATACATGTAAATGTCATAACAAATAAGTGATACCTTCCTACACACAATTTTAACATCACTTGCATTATGATGTAACAAAATTTCATGGAGTGTGAGGGCGAAAAAACCTGTCCGGCAGCAATCTTTCTTGAAAATCCTTCAAACATTTTAGACAGGAAAAATTCCCTCAACGATCCCTCTCCTAGGCGATCATAAAATTGTACTTCAATCCAATTAAATTTATTCTATATGTGTAGGGAGTTGACTTAAGTAAATGTATATAAAAATCTCAGAAAATAAAATCAAACCAATGTCCAAATTCAGGCTGGTCGACCCATCGGACCTTCCAGTGGACCTGTCCCTACCTGACATACCCCTTGGCCCTAACATCGATAAAACAAACAAAAACTCTGAGATTTCAATACACTTACACAGATTACATTTCATCAGTCTATAAATCTTCATAATAAACAGTTGTTACAATTTTTAATATCACTCATATAATGGTTTATCACTATCAAAGATTACTAATAATAAACAATTCAATAGAGACATATGACATAATATTGTCTTTTCAGCAATTTTGTCTTCTGATGTGATGTTGATGACATATTGAGCTTCAGCAAGTCTTCACAATTCTTTTTCAAAGTCCTTCTGTTTTATTGTCCTCTTTTGAGTTTTTGGATCCCTGTAGCATTTCAGGAATCTTGAACAACCATCCTCCCTTACAGTGTTCTTCCCCCCTTTTTCTTTCTGGAAGAAAGAAACAACAGCCAGTATCTTTTGCAAAAATGATAGATGCAAATAAACATCAAATAAAACTTTAATAATAGTAACATTAATGGATTAATACGTTTAATAAGCTACAGTGTATACTTTCATCCTACAATCTTTATACTTGATTACTAAATAATAAACCTAACAAAATAAAAGATAATATCATAAGTGAATGGAAAAATATATAAAAGTGGATATTCAAAATGGATATCTTTCTACCAGGTTGTTTTCCAACATTTCCTCCTCATGTTTGTCTGAGTCGGTTCTACTTAATAATGGCATCTGTACTTGATTTCCAGGCATTACAACTCCAACCCATCTCAAAATCATAGCTTTTGCACAAGTTAACAACAGTGTACAAAAACAAAACATTATACACACTGCTAAAAGAGCTGCTCCAAAAACTTGAGCCAACATTGCTCCTAGTGGTCCTAATTTCTCCAATAACCAAGCATTCACAGACCATCCAGCTCCTTTTGATGGACCAAACGCCTCCCTTATATGCTTCAATGCTTCTATAACACTAGTCATATTATCAGAATTATCTGGAATCAAAGTATAACAGGCATCCCCTGTCAGATTCAAAGCTACACATAAACCTCCTTGTTTAGCTAAAATGTAATCCAGAGCCATGTCATGTTTCAACAAAGTTAATCTGTGACTTTTTTGTGTATTTGACAAAAACTGAAACCCTCTTATTGTTTCATTAGCAAACCCTTGTAAAGTGTACGTAATATTATCTATATGATCTGCTAAAAATGTCACACCATACCATGGGAATAATCCTATACCCCATTTTTCTCCTATACTGATTCTCCAATGGTAGGCTTACAAGTTATGAAACTGAGCCATTTCCCTTTTCTTTCTTCTTACAGAATTACCTTCAGAATTCCCTTCATCAGTTGCTTCAACTTTTTGGAGAGTATAAACCTCATAAGGAAGCTTTAATGTTGCCATATAACAACAGCCTGTCCACCCATATGATAGAAATATGTATGCTTTATCTCCACAAACCCACCAAATATCCTTAAAATTTCCTATAGTCACATTTACAGGCAAAATGTCATACTGCACCATTAATGTTCTACTCTGTTTGCTATCTGGTGTATGAAAATTCACTTTAAACAAAACATCCTTAGGTTTAGGCTCTTTAAAATTCATCTTATAACGAGCACAATCAGATATTCCCATAAACATCCCCTGTCCATTGTGAGTATCATTGGAACAAAAACAGTCTTTAGTCTTCACAGATTTTACTTCCATCGCATCAGGCTGTGCTGTCAGTATATTTTCATGCCGATTAAGGAAATTCACATATGGCAACTTCATCAACCAAGTACAATTTAATCTAGGTCTAAACAAATGCACTGATACAGCCATTATTATATCTTCTTCAGAGTTTTGCTGATATATTAACCACGATAAAGCATAAGATTGACACATAGCATGCAGTGGTTCTGGTATTGTCTCTAAAATTGATGGCCATGTGCTTGGTGATGGAACTTTCACCACACATGGACCAGTCAACCTCGTACTCATTCTTACGGAATGGGTTATTTGCTGAAACCATAAATTTCTAGATGCCCATGGGTCTGTGATTTGTAACACTGAAGAATCAAATCCATATGCTTTCCATTTTGCTTCTCTTTTCTGTAATGCATGGTAACGGTCAGTCATTTCTTCAGATGTCAAGTCAGAATCAAAAAACTCATTCTGCCCTTCTAAAGTGATTTTCTCAATGGTTACTAAACCCTTTGAATCCATGCCTTCCATTGGGTTTCTAGCTTCAAAAGTCACTTGACTGATATTCACTTCATGCTCCTTATTTAACTCCGGACCCTGTGTTATGTTTACTTCCTTCTGCAATGGAAAGGACATTAGTTCTGGAGTCTGGGTTACTTTTACAACATTATGTGATCTTGTTATTTTTCCCTTTTCAACAGTTGTGCTAGATTCAGATGTACCCGAAGCAGAAGTCATCATTGGCAGTGTAGTGCTATTCGTCTGCTTTAATAGCATATCTAAAGTAGTAACTCGATTAGTTACATTATTTCCTTTACTTATTTCTGGAGCTAAAGTAATTGGCTTAATTTGTTCTTTAGTAACCTTCAGAGTCATTGTCATAGTGGTTTGGTCCTGAACTCTTTTAATAGACGTAAAAACTTCAATAGGACTCTGGTCCTTTATCATCACTATCACCCTTCTCTCCACACATTTTGAAATGGCACAAACTTAAGCTCTGGTTCCAAATAAGTACAAGTGTATTCCCCTTGATCTTCCCATGTAACATTACGTAAAAGAATTGAACAATCATCTCTAACCCTGAACCACCTAAAGGCATTAAACAAAAGATACTTTCTCTGGTCATGAGGCAAATGATCAACTTCAGGTCCTGTTAACACCACTTTTTCACCACGACTATTTTTCCACTCAGGAGGACTATTACCCCCTGTATTAAATCTTCCACATTTACAGGGAAGATGAACTGCTTTACCTAATTTAGCTTTAACCACTGTCTTGAAAGGTGATGACGTTGTTGAAATTATCAAAGGCATTAGTGTAGTTAGATGTGATCCATTTACCCCCTCACTAACTTTCAACACTGAAAAAGTAAAATTCTTTAAAGTTTCATTCTCTTTAGTTCTCATACCGTTTAGGTCTAACCTTTTTCCGAACTGGTCTTGGACTCTTCTCTTGATCCAAGTCTCTGAACTGTTTTGAAATGGAATTACTGCTTTCTGAAATAGGACCTGCTGTTTCTGGGACATATTGAAATTCAATTTCTCCGAACTTTTTGTCTCGTTTACAATCTGCGGTGTCATGTCTGGCATCATCAGAAATATACACAGAGTCATCAGCATCATCCAAACCAGGGACAATCTCCTCTTCAGGAGATCTACTCTGATTTGTTTCTTGCATGTTATTTTCAACCTCTTTGCAAAATTAATTTCACCGTTTTATCCACAAACTCTTTCCCATTATCTGAGGATATTCGATCTGGAAGTCCCCACCTGCTTATGACTTCCCTACACAAAAACTTGGCAACCTTTTGTGCATCCTTACACTTAGTTTATGACCTGTTTCCTCATCTGGTGCACTAAGAATATCATCCATGTATTGAATGACAGTACTTTTTAACTTCTGATCTACCCCAACTAAATCATCTTTCAATACTTTATTGAAAATGTGAGGACTATGTTTATATCCCTGTGGTAATCTCTTATACTCATAGAATTGTCCCTTGTAAGTAAACCCAAATAAACCCTGACTTTCTACACTTAGTGGAACGCTAAAAAATGCACCACATAAATCTAATACTGTGAAATACTTTGCATTCGGAGGAATTTGGGCTAACAAAACATGTGGATCTGGCACTTCTGCTGGAAAGTCTGCGACTACTTCATTTACTGCTCTCAAATCATGTACTAAACGATAAGAGTTATCTGGCTTCTTCACAGGCAACAAAGGTGTATTACTCTGCGGATTCTGTGTTATCTTCAGAACATCTGCCTTCACAAGACCTTCAATTTGTGGTTCGATCCCTTTGATTGCTTCTTCATTCAAAGGATACTGAGGCTTCCATGGAGGTTTTGTTCCTGGTCGGAGTTCAACTTTCACTGGTTGAGCTGACTTCACAAATCCAATGTCAGTGCTATGTTGTGACCATAAACATTTTGGAACACATCGCAGCATTTCCTCTTTCAAAGAGTTTGAATCCATCTTCTCATTGTAAAGTGATTCATGTGTCATCCTGATGACTTGTGGCTGTCCTTGTCCTTGAGCAGTAATCATAATCTTAATAAATCGCTGATCTTCACTCCTCCAGATGGAAAGATTCTCTTTAAGCGGTTTAAAGACAACTTCTTCTGCTTCTGCCATCATTTCACCTATTTGTTTCTGCTCACAATCTTCAGACACCAGCAAAGTCACATGTGGTACACTTTTTCCCATCTCAAACTCTTTATGCAAGTAATCATTTTTGTCTATCTTCATAGCAGCTCCTTGTGGTCCCAAAATTATGCAACATGAACGTAATTCAACTTGCTTTGGTTGATGACTCAGCCATTGTTCTCCATCTGATTGTTCAGCATCCTTAAAGTATTTCAGTGTACAATGAAATGGATACTCTGGAGTCTTTGCATCAGGCATGTTTGCTACAATAAACTTCTCCCACATCTTGGCTGGTTCCAAGAATTCTTCGCTAAGATTTCCAATCCAAAATACTGAAGAAGCATCAGTCTCTGTTTTCATCATCAGTTGATTAATCATTTCACTCGGCACTTCTACCAGGCAGCCGTCTGGTGTGCATTTTATTGTACAGTTCAGTTTGCACA
Source organism: Hoplias malabaricus (assembly GCF_029633855.1). Taxonomy (NCBI): domain Eukaryota; kingdom Metazoa; phylum Chordata; class Actinopteri; order Characiformes; family Erythrinidae; genus Hoplias; species Hoplias malabaricus. The sequence goes on along the minus strand of NC_089801.1, from coordinate 11,584,811 downwards.
AAGCATCTCTTCCCAAAAGTGCAATAGGTGTATGTTCTGATACCAGTATGGGTATTGTAGTCTTCAGATGTTTATAGCAGAGCTCAATTGGTTCTGTGAGAGGAATCAGCTGTTTTACTCCCTCAAACCCGATTGTCCGAATCATCTGACCAGACCTGGGGAGGTGTATAGCATCTTCAGGCCGAATACAGGTGAAAGCAGCTCCACTATCTGCCATCATTGTCAATGGTCGATTATTTATTTTCACCTCTATTGTTGGATCTCTCTCCGGCCCTATTGCTACCAGCTGACACCTCCCACACGAGTTCTCCGGGCATCCCTAGAATCCTGGTTCCGGGCCCCTATAAGGGTTCACAGGTCCCTTGATTGACCTTGGTTGTCCTCTGAATCCTCCTCTAAAGTATCCCCTGAAGTTTCCTCCTGGCCGGTTGCATTCACGAGCAAAATGACCAAACTGTCCACAATTATAGCACACTTCAGGAGGCTGTTGAAAGTTCAGACTGAATCTTCCTGGTCTTCCTCTTCCTAGATTTCCCTGACTTCTTCCTCTCCATGTCTGCACCTGACCAAACACTGGCTGTGGCCAGGGAGTCACTGGAGCAACTGATGCTGACTGGCTCACTTGAGGTTGAGTCTGATCCAGATGTGGTCCTGGCTGATTAGGAGGCTGACTTTGTATGACTACAGCTTGTTTCTTTTCTTTTTTCTTGTTGTCCACCAGTTGTATTTGGTTCAGCTTTCTGAGGGTCTCTTCATCCTGTATTTTCTGATCATGTTCCTTCTTTCTATATAGCTCCACTTGATGGGCTATATGATCTGTATAGACACTCTTTGCCATGCTTCCGAGACCCACTACTTCTGTCAGTTTACTTCTCACTGGTAAGGGTAGTCCCTTCTGTAATTTGGCTCGCAAAATTGACTGTTCCATCTGATTTAAATCTGGATCATTTCCTGTGACATTTCTCCATACCTGATGGACTCTTGACACATAGGCTCTTGGGTTCTCATCTTCTCCCAAAGGCTCAATCAGGATATTGTCAGGATGCACATTGGTTGGAAATGAATCTTTCAATGCTCTCCACATTCGACCTCTGATTGCAGCAAACAGCTCTGGATCATTAACAGCAGTTCTTACATATCGTTCTAGGCCCGCTTTCTGTAGAATTTCTTCCATGGCTGGAACTCCCAGGAGATTTGCTAAAAGTCTCTTTATGTCACCTATTGCTGGCTGCGTTCCCACCAGAAGCTCTTCTAATTTTGAAATCCAAGGATGTGCTCCTTCTTGCAAAGTAGGCAACTTTTCCATGATATCTGACATATCTGTATTTTGCCAAGGCTTGTATTCCAAATTCCGTCCTCGGACTATCACTGGACATATCTTTTCAAGTGATTTCCCTTTCCTTGGACGTAAAGTGTATTGTCTTTCAGATTTTTTAGTGTCTTCATTTTTCAGATCCTCCTCATATGTCTGCAACTCTTTCAGTTGTGTCTCCAGTGAGCTAGAAGCATTATCTAAGTTCAATAAACATTGGTCTATACTTTTTTCTACTTCTCTCAAAGTTCTTCGTCTGTCTTCTCCTTTTGTGCTGGATGTTTCAGGAAATAATCCTCTTTCAGAGAAAGATCCCTTACTCTTCCATCCATCATCACTTTCTTCATTCTCTGTTTCATCAGAACTTCCATCTTTTGAGTCCTCTTTCCTTCTACTCACATCTCCTCTTTTTTCTGCTTTAGCTAGCATTCGTCTGATGGCTGGGTCATATCCACCCATGGCCTCCTCCTGGTCACTCAGATCCTCATCTCCAATGGTCCTCCTTCTCATTCTCAGTTCACCTCTAGTCTGCAGACGTCGAGTTTTCTTCTTGCTTTTGGAACTTGGATACAGTTTTATCGTTGTCTCTGCTTGTCCTGTTTCAATGATGCATTCATCTTCATCTTCAATGTGATAATTTTCTCCTTGACTAATCACTGGAAGCTGAGGATAGGCTTTTTCACTTTTCACTTCCTTCTCATAAGGTGGTGGTGTCTTAACTGTGAAGGTGGAGTCCACATGTGAAAAAGACACATTAACTTCGGCCATCTGTCTTTCGGTTTTTTTCGTAAGTTGGTTAATCGCGTCTACACTCTTCTCCCTCTTGTCCTTCGCTGCCTTCATCAGTTTCTGACTCTCTTGTTCAAATAACTGGAGAATGCCAAGCTCTATTTCTCTTTTTTCCTTTCGCTTTTCTCCTTGACGCCCTTTTTTCTGTCCTGCTTTATATGTTGATACAAGTACCTCTATTGTTTTAATTACATCTGGGTTAAGTGTCCCCTCTACCGGCCATGGTTGGTCTATGTCAGGCCATCGCTTATAAAATTTTTCTGATATTCTTGCAATGCCTTTTATTAGAGGATTATTTTTCTTAACTATATCAACAGGAGTAACCCCTTTTGAAACATTAGTGCCCATTTTTGGCATAATAATGACTAAATATGTTCCCAACTTACACTTATTAATTATTTCTCTCCCTCTTTTTCCTCTGTTTATATGCCACTATATTACCACAATTAATAAAAATCAATCCCCAATTGAATTTGCCAACTTCAGAGAAATCAAACCTTAATATGCAATACAATTCACACCACTAAATCCCCTTTACTAAGTGATATAACTACTAAGTGCACCATAAACCTAGATTTATTAAACATTCAGTAACTACCTTGTAATTAAAGAATATACAAACTTATGTAAGACTCAACAAGCACTTCTAAATATGATTACCACTAAATATTTGCAACCCCATACACTTATAGCAAAGCTTAGATCAGAAACCCCTTTTCAAATAATAATTTTTCTTCATAAACCACGTTGTTAATTCTTTATAATCAAATTATTATCTTAAAAATGAACAACCTGTTGCCAAGCTTTCTTTGAAGAAGTCTGTCATGTACTATAGCACCTCTAATGAACTAAATGCAAATAGATAAACAAATCAATAAATTTCCAATTATTACTTTTTAATAATGAGACCTATTAATGATTTAATCTAAATGTATCAATGCAGGTGTTTGTGAAAGAAGTTTGTGGATAAAATGACTGGCCTTATGCAGTCTGCTCTGCTATGGGCAAATTTGACCCCCCTTTTCTCCTCCTGGTCCTCTTCTCACCGTCTCCTTTAAAATTTGAGAACTCACACACACACACCCCACAGGATAAAAAGACAAATAGAAATTTAATACATTCAGCTTACTTCTTAGTAATTAAACATTCAATATGCTTATTTGTATTTTATTTACCAACATTTAGTTCATTCATAACATTTTTACCCTTCATTCAATATTGTAAACACCTCCAACAACTCTTCATTGGCTTGAAGCCCAAGCGACCTTAATCTCAACCCCCCTAAAAAGGGTCTAAAGTGATTGATGGCAATAAGTTCATCCTTAATGCAGCTCCCTCCATATAAGGCCATTCCTCAGTTCCACTGGCCTAAAACAATTACCCCATTCAATGTATCTCAATTTCATCAAACTATTGCATTAAAAGAGAACACAAACAAATTACTGCTCCACCAATTCACTCTCACACACTATGTTAAATTAATCCTCTATTCCCTTTTATTTTAGATCATAAGCACAACACAAGCACCACACCCATTATCAGGAGCTTCAAACCCCTGCACAGCACTATACATCAATATTTTCTGATTTGCCCAATAAATATTAGTTTCTATTTAAATCAAATCAACGTGGCTTTTATCAGTACGTCACAAATCAAAGTCCTGCCATTTTTCTCTTTTTCAAGAGTGAATTCTAGGCCTTACACACTTGCAGAAAGAGACCCCTCCGCAAAGCATAAGATCTCAAAAATTCAACAAAATGAGAGGAACCAGACCCATGAACACTTTTTTCTCCCAATAAAAGCCATCATATGGAGATTTCAAAATTTTTCTCCTTTTTCTTCTATAACAATTTTCCCTTTAGTTCCCTTGATTAAACCTTACAGTTTCCCCAATGTACCCTATTAATTACTCAGCTTTACACCTTGCTCTCCTTTTTCCTATTCTCAGCATCTAAAAACGTCTTTCTGGAGCTCGTTGTCTATATTTTCTTACTGTATAGTCTCCAAGAAAGCTCATAAAATCGTCTCTCTGGAGCTCATTTTCTACTGTTTTCTTTAATTTACTGTCTCCCAGAAAGCTCATTTATTTTTACTTTATATATTTTTACTTTAAAAACGTCTTCAGTTCAGGCTCATTGTCATAAATAAACAAACCCCTCATTTTATTGAGGTTCATATTCATTTAAATAACTGTCCTTGAACGAAGCTCATAATTTTTACCATTACAAATTTCTTTCCCTATTAATTTCTAAATCTCTTATTCTTTATCACATTCCCTTTTTAACCCTCTCTCTCTCTGACACTCTCTGGCAGAGGTGTCCTTTCCCCCCTTTCTCTGAACACACACTCAAAAGCAACCACAGAAGGGAGGGGGTTGATCACTCCCCCTTTTTCTCCCAAAAAAATTCTTTCAGCTGACACACACACATGCACAGCAAGACACTCCTTTTTTCTTAACTCACTAGGCACACACACATACTCCAACATCCTCCAAACAGCGCTTACACACACTCATCATTTTCAACACAATTTCTCATAGTCGACCCATTCACACATTAACAGCATGCTTTTTATTGCCGCCCTTACCTTATTTCCTTATTTCTTATTCCTTATTTTTAATTTATGCTACCTTATGAAGTGTAATAATTCAAAAAGAGGCAGCATCAATACAGTGTTCGTCAACAGTGTTTCGAGTGGGCACCCCTAATTAAATCTCTGCATCACACCTCCAGTTTCTCATCAAACTGACCCAAAAAATCACCTAGTGAATTTTTCAGGATTTGCTGCCGGGCTATCCCGCCTCCACGAGGGCTTATTCAAATCTGCGGCTTCCTTTCTTTATTTAACTCTCTTTTCCTCTATTTTCCATATATTTCTCTTCGTTATCCTTAAAACCTTAAATTCCATTTAACCTTAAATAAATTTTAACCAAATGCCACTGGGCCCAGGGCTTCTAACTATTTCAATACAATCCAATTCCAAAAAACTCAAAGCTTACTTTCACGCAATGACTGTGATTCATGTCTTACAGTTTCAAGCAAAAATAGGGCCCTGTTTACCCAAACGTGCATGTCATCATCAGCTCACCTTATCGTTACTAATTAAGCTATTCTACACTTATACTTCAACATTTCCTTTCCTTTTTCCTCTTTACTCTTTTCTTCATTATTCCCTTTTATTTTCTTCATTCATTTCTCTATTACAATGACTATAGTTAAAAATTTAGAACGGAGAATCTTTATCCAACACCATTTCCAACACAACACTGCATACACTAATGAGTCTATTTATGAATGCAACTCTTTCTGCATCAGACAGCCCAAACACCCAACCAGCGCTCAAATTGGTGAAAATCTCACCTTCTATTTGCCGGCTTTTAAGCGGGAGTTGGAATGCAGGGGTCATCCCAAGCAGAGAGGTCACAGCTCACATCCCATCCTCGTCGCCAACTTTGTTGTTAACTCTTGCTGTGTTGTGAAGATAGGTGATGGAAAAGAATCTCCGCAGACACGGTTAAAAGTGTAAATACATCTTTATTTACCAAAACAGTGTCTTACGGGTTCTTAAGGATCCCGTGAGAGAGTGTTCAATTGCGAGCTCGGGTTATCTCTCCATGTCTGAGGTCTCTCTCCTCACATCTCGCTAGAACCCAATTTATATAGGTCTTCTTCTTTCCAAATAAGGCAAACATAAAGAATAATCCACATTAGCATGCTCCAAAGGGAGGGTGCAAAATTGATAGTTTCCAGCCTCTGACAGCTCATTCCAAACATCCCTCTCTGTAGCGCACATACTTATGTTCATATGGCTGAGCATAAAAACACACTGAACATTTCTTAATACTGTCTTATGAGGCCGTCTGATAAATATACCTCACTGTAACCAAAAAATAAAAAATAAAAAGTAAAAACATGAATAACATTTTAAAAATCGTAATGATAATGTCCGTGTGCACAGTAAAATCGAAAAATGTTGAAAAACATCAACATTCAAGAAATGACTGATCACCTTCTGATATCTAATCTACTGGACAGGGACCATTACACATATTTTAAGGTAATAAAAGTTAAGATATTTTCTGAGTGTTATTCCTGCAAGAGTCGAAACCACCTCCTCCCGCCCCCTCTTCCGTGAAGAACCGCTCAAAGTGAAATCATTACTCATTCAAGTCCAAAACACGTGTTATCCAGTCTAGCGCTGTCTAATAAAAACCTTTATTTATTTACAGTCTTCTGCTGTTTCAGAACATTACAGGCTCGATGCTGCACGGACAGAGAAGATTAATAACTCCTGGTAAGTTTTGAACAGCACAAATCCATGCACGGCTTTAGTGTTTGCACGAGACGGGAGAAGTGTGTGGAGGTGTTTAACCGCTAAGTTTTAAAGTTTGTTGTTTCCAAATCCACAACTTAGAACACAGCGTGTACTGATCAGAGACAGAGCTAGTGATATCGATATTTTACCTGCACGTATTCCCTCCCTATTTTTTTTTTTTATTATTTATTTATTTATTTGTTTATTTTTTTAACCCTTTTGTGCGCGAGCACACAGCACGAGGCGGAGAATATAGACTGTGTAGAAGTGTCGGAGTTTTAGGGCCATGGCGTTGAAGAAAGAAAAATGATTTCGAGTCAGAATTCAGCGGAGACCCTAAAGTCTCGTGGTGGAAAAATATTATTTAGAGACTTCCCTCAATTTAGTAATCGGTTCCCTCACTTTAATAATTCGTTACTCAATTCAGTAATCAGTGTCCTTTATTTAGCAATTCGTGCCCTCAATTTTGTAATATGTTCCTTCATTTTAATAATTTGTTCCCTCAATTTAGTAATCCGTTCTCTCAATTTAACAATCATTTTCAGGTTATCCGTTAGGTCACTTGTTTGATTTCTCCTGTCCATTCCTTATTTACACATTACAACCACTTTTTAACTAAAACATTAATAGTTCAGGTCGAGGAGGAGTGAATCTGACGGGACTCCATTTCGTTTTTAACTGAGCGAGTTTGGCGCGGAACATTCAGCTGGAGGCGGGACAGTGGACTAATGTTGAGCGGCTCATAGCTGCGGCCAAAATCACATCTCATTCTCAAGAGAATTATTCAGTAAAATCCAACTGACCTGCTACTGTCTTTATGTATTAACTACCACATAAATAAATCAGATAAAACACATCGGGGCTTTTGTGGACAGAATTAAACCTGAAAATGAGATCAGGCAATACCTATATCGTCCACAAGAGGGCACCATAAGATTTAATCTGACACCTCATTCAATATAATGAGGCACTGCGTGATAATATGACACTAAAGGGATTTGTGACACCGATTTTTGCAAAAAGGACACATTTACACATCTAGTGAGTCTATTATTGCTGGTCAGAACCTAATATTGCCCAATTTGTCATGTCCATAACACAATAAATTCAATGTATGTTTGTAATTAATATCCACAAATTGCACTGCTCCAGTGCTGCATATATATATTATAGTATAGAATAGAATACTATAGAATGTAGAGTGTAGAATGAAGAAAATAGTTATAAACACACACCTATGAAATAGACTAAATTAATCAAATAATTACAAATAAGCAGCTTTACAGTGGCACTGACAGGTGTAAATAAGGAATGGACAGGAGAGATCAAACGTGTCCTAATGCATAGTCTGTGTCATGTCTGTCTAAATTGAGGGAATGAATGACTAAATTGAGGAAGCAAATAAAGTCCCTTAATATTTTCCACCATGAGATAATTCTGAGAATGATGTCTGAATGTTTCTGAGAAAAAAGTCAGTATATTTCGCTGCATATTTATTGTGGCAGACAACCGCAGCGTAATTGAGGAATGCAGTGATTAGCTGAAGTCATATTATTGTATAGATTTCAGGAATAAATCCTCTGTCCTTTGGCACATGAGGACGAGACTGTGATTAATATTTAAACGCTGAATCAGTGCAAGAACCTGTTTATTCAGAAGAGGACATGTAGTTTCACAGGATACAATCAATGATCACAAAAATGATTTATTTAAATGATTTACGTAATGAAATATATAAATAAAATAATTTATTAAATGAAATTTATTAATGAAGAACAAAAAAAAATATTTAAACATTCAAACTACTAAAACTGATCTGATCCAAATATAAATCATTTGTGGACGACCAAAGAAAAAAGGCCTGAAAATAATTAAATGTGATTATGTAATTATTTTTAACTACTTGATTTTCCATTTGTTTTCACAAGTATGTATTTTCTTTTCCAGTGCTGTTTGCCATTGCTTCAGTGATAGATGCAGTTGTGGTGCAGCTTGGACACAGTGCCACTATTTCCTGTAAAATGAACTGCTCCACAGTGACATGGTCCACCAAAGGATTAGATGTATTCCAAATATCTCACATGTTTCGGTTTTCTGGAGGGAAGTGTACTGTTGCTCCAGAGTTTGAGGGCAGGACTGAATGCTCTGGAGAGAAGATCAGAAGTGGAGATGTTTCCTTGACTATATCATCTGTTGTGTACAATGACAGAGGCTGGTACTACTGCTCATGTGATGGAAATGACTACTGTGACCAGAAGATAGAAGTTCTGGGTAAATTCTGAAAATATTTAATAAGCTTTTGTAATATGCTGTGCTCAGTGTATAAAAAGTTGACAAAAATATTATTTTTTAAAAACTTCATAGAAAAAAACTCTTCTTTATGTGATGCACAAATTAAGTCAAAATCATGAAAAGAATTTAACTTCAAAGAAGAGACAATTGAAAGATGCACAGAAATCAGCAGATAGTACGAGAAACTCTAATGTTGTATGAATTAAACATTAAATTGCCTTTTTTTGTCATTCCAGTTCCTACCACATTGAATATCTCTGTTGGAGCTCAGGCTACACTTCCATGCTTCACTGAAACAGATAAACACTCAGACTTCTCCTCCATCTACATTCAGTGGGAAAAAGACCAAAAGCTGGTGGTGAAACTTGAGAATGGAGTGATTTCGTATGGTTCTGGATTTGAGCAGAGGGCCATGGTGTCAACAGAAAACTACAGAAATGGTGACCTCTCTCTTAGCATCAATAATGTCAGATTCTCTGACTCTGGCTTGTTTAGATGCTCTCTTAAGGACGGAGCATACGGATACCCACACACAGTTTCTTTGGCTGTTGAAGGTTATTATAATTTCATTTTTGTCACATTTTAAAATAACTGTAGACTGTTTTAATATATGCATTATGTTGTGCCATATGAAACTACAGTGGAAGCTATCCATTATTTACTTATTCATTCATTAATTGTTAGCATTATTAGGTGGGAATAAATTACACGTCTCTGTTTTCTCCCACAGTTCATCGGTTTGAACACTATATAAAGGAGGGTGACTCCGTCTCTCTGGATCTAGTCCTCCCAACTCCAGTGATGATGCACTTCTCACAGGACGGTGGAAACACTGCAGAGTCCTGGATGTGCACTAAGCCAAAAGAAGACTATTTTCATTGTAAACCAGACTACGAGCAGAGAGCCTCCATCCTGAATAACGCTGTGGTGCTGAGTAAAGTCTCAGAGTCTGACAGTGGAACCTACACCATCACAGACATCAGAACCAAGGAAGTGGTGGGCGTTCACAAACTAACAGTCATTGGTAAATGTTTTTTCCCCCAAAGCTTTCATGCTTGTTATTCTGTATTTCATTAGGGCTGGTACTTTTAGTTATTGTAGTAATTATGTAGTGGATAATTATTTTAATAAAAACTGGATTTTAACTTGACAATAACAAACCGGGCATACAGTGCTCTCCATAAATACCTTGTGTAAACATGGATGTATCTACATTTTATTTGAAAACATTTATATTCAAAGTTGAAAAAAGGAAAGAAAACAAAGGCACAGATATGTGTTCCAAAATTGTTTGCATGCCTTTTTTTGTGGCAGATAAATAGTGCCTATCTATATACTGATCAGCCATTACATAAAACGATCTCTTTATGGGCGGGGTGACTGCCTGTGAGGAGTTTGGTATGTTCTCCAAATGCATTCAGCCAAACAAATCATTCCTCAGTAACAAATATCTTATTTAAAATAATACATTTAAAAGCAGCTTGTCTCTATAAATTCTTTTTGTGTCTGTTTCCTATTTTTTAGGTCTAACCCCTGCTAAAATTACAGTGGCTGCTCTCTCAGTAGTGAGTGTTGTGATGTTTATTCTTGGAGCACTACTTGGGGCTTACTTACAGAAGTGTCTGAAACAAGCAAAGAGGGAAAAGAAGAAAGATGTGTCTGAAACTGAATATGAACTTGGGAACATTTCAGATAAAAGTAAAAATGAATCTCCAAACCTAATCAACAGAAAGAAAAAATCCTCTTTATCCCAGTCTGAAGACCACAAATGTGAGAACTAAATCATATGAGTATAGATATCATCAATATGAGTATAGATATCATCAAAACAGGGTCTGTTTACATGTCAGCTATAGAATTACGCTTAGTGTTCCACCACACTTTTCCTCAGTGAGGATATATACATGTACAGTTAAATGACAGACGTGTTGTGTTTTTCAACATTTTCTCCATCTGTCAACAGTATTTCAGGTTGCCTTCTTGTTGTATTTAGTTAAATGTGGGATGGTGTCATGCTGCTTCTCAATTTTCAAATGAGCTGCTGGTTTAAAATCTTAAGACCAACACTAACAAAACCCCTTTCCAACATGGACGGTAACCCAGAAATGTTCCCGAGTTTACCCAGAGGAGCTGTGTGTGTAAACACAAACACCTGAACCTGTCCAGGTAAACTCAGAGTGTGCACATATGAGAAGAGTGTTCCTGAGAATTAGCTGCACCTCCTGCACTGACACTACCCTATACCTAAAGGCCTATTCACACAAAGGGTTTTTTTGCATGGAAAAAAACTAATGCAATTTTTCCATGTAGTGGATCCTTCATACTAAATCACACTTTTTTGTCTCAACACTGAAATCATAGAAAGACACTGGAAGAGGAAGAAGAAATAGACTAATTGAGTAGGACTGATGTTGAATTTACCATTTTACTTTAAGCACAGCAACTAACTGGCACAAAATGAATTCACCCCAGTCTACAGAACTGACATTTCAGGAGTGTTTTGGTAGGTCAGTGGGGGGAGTTTCAGGCTCTGCTTCTGCGTGTTGCTCTTATGATTTTTGTTTTTTGTTTTTTTTTTTTTAGTTTGTTTTTTAATAATTTGTGAACCATTTTGTAAAACATTTTTTACAAGACTTTTTGTGTGTGCTTTTTTCCCCAGTGATACACAGAGTTAAGATCTTGCATAATGACTTGCAAACCATACAGAAGACTCGTATGTAAAATAACACTCGTATGTAAACATAACACGCAGATTATGATTTTGTAAAGACTAAGGGTCACTATTTGAAGGAACCAAGAATAAAAGACAGTTATCCTGACCACCTTGCAACAAACACTTGAGAAGGGAGTAACTGGGATTATGCAATACACTGACACACAATGTAATTTATGTCACAGATGTAGGCCTCAGTGGTGTTAGATTTCTTGCCCAAGCTCTTATTCGTGTAGAATGGAGTTCCAGGCTGAGCTGGGAATTGAATCCTATGTTACCACTACCCTGCACTAACAAGACGCATGAGGCTACAGTGAACTGGGACAAGAAAATATTAACTATAAAAAATGCTGGTATTTGTTGATCTGCAAAAACTTTGATGACATGAAAATGGATGGTACCCATGCCCCCAACCTTCCAGCAGGCCGTTTCCAGGCAAAATTGTGTAATTTTCCTCAAAGTATTCATACTTTCCTCATCACATCCATTTCAGACTTTAAAAGAGTATTTAAAATGTACATATTTCTATTTACACAAAGGCTATTATTTTAAGTATCATTTGATGAGTGAAACCTGGAAATAAGTAATTATGTTTTTATTGGTTCATATCTTTACCACCCATAAAAACAGGTTGTTCATGATTTCCTTAAGAACAGAAAACCAACTGTAAATGTTTATTTTAAATATGGTTTAATGTTAAAATTTCTATTATGTTACAGAAACTTTGTTGATGGAGTCAAGCTTTCCAAAGTTTCTTCAGACTGGAACATTTCTTGTAAAAAAAAAAAAGTTACAATTTTTTAGGGGAAAATATGATTTTAAGTTAAGGATTCCTTAAAGGAAATTTTCAAATAATTCTTTGGGGGGGTGGGGGGCACAGTGGTGTAGGATTTTCAGTGTGGATTCAAGTCCCGCTCCGGGTGACTATCTGAGGAGCTCGGTGTGTTCTCCCTGTGTCCGCATGGGTTTCTTCCCACGGTCCAAAAACACATGTTGGTAGGTGGATTGGTATCTATAGGTCTGAGTGTGTGAGTGAATGTGTGTTGCCCTGCGAAGGACTGGCGCCCCTCCAGGGTGTATTCCTGACTTGTGCCCAGTGACTCTGGGTGGGCTCCGGACCAACCACGACCCTGAGCTGGATAAGTGGTTATATACAATGAATGAATGACTCTTTAGGTAGAATGAATGATTCCACATGGTAGTGAGTAGTGTAGTTGAGGTAACTGTCATTCTTTTCTCATTCTCTTTAGCAGTAATCCTTGTTTTGACTCTGAAATCTACAAAAGTCTTAAAGGAGATCAGAGTTAAGCTACTGATTTCTGAGCAGCTTCTGGTTTAAAGCCTATAGGGTTTGGGGAGGAAAACCAGACCAATGGTTAATACATATTTAAGGGAGTTCTGGCCTACATCCAGCATCCTTTCTCGCCACACTTTTTTTTAAATGCATCTACTATTTAAAAGTATTCATAAGCAAATGTTGCTTCACATGAGCCACTCTCACAAACATTGCTGAGACAGTTAATGCTGGCTCTAACATGAAGAAGTCAACACAGCAGTATTTGTGTGGGATCAGACCCATCAGCTCCACGCGAAGTCAATGAGTAAGAGAATGAGAATGAGAGTTCATGAATGAGGGTGGATGATGAAAGAGAGGGAGCATGAATGACTGGAGTCAAGCTATCCGCACTTTGGAAACTGACGGTCGGGAATAAAATAAAATATACAATATTATTAAGAGGGCCGAATAATATTGCATGCCCCACTTTTCAGTTTTTTATTTGATATTTTATTTTATTCCCGATTGTGTCCCACTTGTTGATTCTTCACAGAAAAATTAAAATTTCATATATTTATGTTTGAATCCTGAAATGTGGCAAAAGTTTGAAAAGTTCAAGGGGCATAGAAGGCAAGGCACTATATATTCTGCTGTTGCATCAGTGGTCTCTTCCCTGCAGTTACATAAGCATGGCATGCTGTACTCTGGGTTGCTCTGTAGCGGATGGACGCTCTCATTTGATTGGTTGTCATGTAGGTTATGTTCAAAAACATAGACAGCTAGGGTTAGTTTCCAACATATACTGAACCACCTCTAACCCCCCCCAAGAGGTCCCTCTGTTTAATGACAGTACAATGGTTTAGGCATTATGGATTTCTCAAAAATTACCCATAATGCCTAAACCATTCCACTGCCATTAAACAGAGGGGCCTCCTGACTATCAGCTGTATGATTTTGGTGCAATTTCACTGTGTACTTTTCTCATAAAGTCATATTACATACTTACTGATATGGATTTCTCAAATTACCCATAATGCCTAAACCATTCCACTGTCATTAAAAAGAGGGACCTCTTGGCTCTTGGTTATGAGCTGTATGATTTTGGTAGAATTTCACTGTGTACTTTTCTCATAAACACATACTGAATATTACCAATATGGATTTCTCAATAATTACCCATATTGGTAATATTCAGTATGTGTTTATGAGAAAAATACACAGTGAAATTCTACCAAAATCATACAGCTGATAGCCAAGAGGCCCCTCTGTTTAATGACAGTGGAATGGTTTAGGCATTATGGGTAATTTTTGAGAAATCCATATTGGAATGTATTCAGTATGAGTTTATGAGAAAAGTACACAGTGAAATTCTACCAAAATCATACAGCTGATAGCCAAGAGGCCCCTCTGTTTAATGACAGTGAAATGGTTTAGGTATTATGGGTAATTTTTGAGAAATCCATATTGGAATGTATTCAGTATGATTTTATGAGAAAAGTACACAGTGAAATTCTACCAAAATCATACAGCTGATAGCCAAGGGGCCCCTCTGTTTAATGACAGTGAAATGGTTTAGGTATTATGGGTAATTTTTGAGAAATCCATATTGGAATGTATTCAGTATGATTTTATGAGAAAAGTACACAGTGAAATTCTACCAAAATCATACAGCTGATAGCCAAGAGGCCCCTCTGTTTAATGACAGTGAAATGGTTTAGGTATTATGGGTAATTTTTGAGAAATCCATATTGGAATGTATTCAGTATGAGTTTATGAGAAAAGTACACAGTGAAATTCTACCAAAATCATACAGCTGATAGCCAAGGGGCCCCTCTGTTTAATGACAGTGGGATGGTTTAGGCATTATGGGTAATTTTTGAGAAATCCATATTGGAATGTATTCAGTATTAGTTTATGAGAAAAGTACACAGTGAAATTCTACCAAAATCATACAGCTGATAGCCAAGAGGCCCCTCTGTTTAATGACAGTGAAATGGTTTAGGTATTATGGGTAATTTTTGAGAAATCCATATTGGAATGTATTCAGTATGAGTTTATGAGAAAAGTACACAGTGAAATTCTACCAAAATCATACAGCTGATAGCCAAGAGGCCCCTCTGTTTAATGACAGTGAAATGGTTTAGGTATTATGGGTAATTTTTGAGAAATCCATATTGGAATGTATTCAGTATGATTTTATGAGAAAAGTACACAGTGAAATTCTACCAAAATCATACAGCTGATAGCCAAGGGGCCCCTCTGTTTAATGACAGTGGAATGGTTTAGGCATTATGGGTAATTTTTGAGAAATCCATATTGGTAGGTATTCAGTATAAATCCATGAGAATATTATACAGTGAGCTACCTCTGTTTAATGACAGTAAAATGCAATCTGTATTTCTACATGTCCACCAGGATTACTATTCAAAGCCAGTTAAGTGTTTATAGAAAAGTAAAAAAAATACGTAAATGTATGAAATAATAAAATCAAAGCGTGTTTTGCCTCTTTAAAGTGATTTAAAACGAAATATATTCCTAATGGCTTGTTAATTTTAGCCCATTTAGTCCATTTTATCATTGCGTGCATTTATTTATTAACAGAGACATCGCTGCTCAAACGCGGGTTTCAGACTCTCTATCTGTACCAAAGCGGACGTGGTGTTCTCCGCAATGAAAAACCGTAATGACGCGCCTATACGTGCATTCGGATTTGAAGCGCGGATGGCTTGACCGTCAGTTTCCAAAGTGCGGATAGCTTGACTCCAGTCATGAATGAATCAGTCAGTGAGAGTGTAAGTGTTGAAAGCGAGACGTTTAATATGCTGAGACTAAATGAAACCTTTAAATAGTAAAAGCTTAAACAAAGTGATTCTATAGGTTTAATAATCACTGCGTACATAAATATACAGTGTATTTTTCCACTGTTTACAGTGTCACGCCCACTTCCGCCCTCTTCTGTGAAGGACCATTTAAGTGTTTATATTGTTAAAATCGAAAGCTCTTTCCTCACACCTCCGCATTGATAAATATTCACCGCATTACACTCGAGGCTTTAGTAAAACAATACCGCACACTTTCTGTTACTCAGAGCTGCTGCTGTTTCAGCACATTAAGGGGAAAATGCTGCAGGGACAGGGGAGATTAATCCCTCTTCTCGGTAAGTTTTCACTCAGAACTGATACTACTCACAAGTTTCATCAACCAGCACGGTTCTTATCTGGTCTTTATAAGATAAACCAAGTCAAATCTAGGTCCTTTTCAGGCGCCTGTGAAGCTCAATGCTGGGACATGTTGAACGTAGCTTTTTATAAATTCGCTGTATAGTTTTGCAGGATTAGTGTTTGTTGTTAGTTAGATCAAGTTCACAAATCACTCCAAACAGGAGTTCAGTTCTTCAGTTCTCACTTATTTCAGATTCGAAATAAAACAAATACCGGTTTCAATAGTAAAATGTAAACATATTGTAGCGATCCTGCAATAATGTTCCCTGTTGTGGACTATGTGAAATGCAGATGTATGTGAATTACAGTACGCATGTGATTGGCGGATGAGAAAAGGGGCGGAGTGTGTGCGCAGAGAGGGGCGTGAGTTAGGGAGAGTTCTTTTGACCGTTGTTGGAAAAACAGCGAGAGTTGTAGTAGCCTGTTTTGGTTGGCGTGGTTACGGCCAACAGTAACTACTTACAGTTCATTAAAGTGGAAGAATTCAAGTTATTCTCGACCATTCTTTCAAAGCGACCTACAGTATGTTTATAAGTAATATTCACATAAATTGCACTGCTCCAGTGCTGTATGTATGTATATATATATATATAAATATTAGTGGTGGGGTACGCTCTAGGGCGCCCTCTATAGAATAAAAGCTTGTCACCACATACAATAACCAGGACTACGCCACCCCAATTATCTAAAGGGTACGGGGATCCCTGTCAGCTTTCTCAAATAAATGAGTAATAAGACTGTTTAACAAAGGGTACTTTATTCAGTCAACACAGCATAAAATCAAGTCACATTAACACGAGTCTTGAATCCAATAGTGAACAACGGGACCACACTCATTCAACCAAACACTTCTGGCAAAGCCTAAAAGGTTATAAGCAAGATGCCCACAGAGTAATAAAGGGGTTCCAATTAATTACCCCAAAGGAACAAAAAAAAGAAAACACCTCTAAAAATAAACCACTCAAGAAAAAAAAAGACACCAATAATACTCAGACTTAAGCCTTGGGGCAGAACACTAATAATTACTCTAGGGCCATCACGATTAAGACTTATTCAAATGCGTTAAACACTAAATGGGCATAAAAGGCAAGCCCTAGTAACACTAAGTAAAAGTAATGGTCCTATGGTCCACTCAGAGAAGGAAATTAAAAGACAACAGTACAGATGGCTCAATAAATCAATACAGTACTACTAAAATTTGGCAAGAGGCAAGCAAATATAAAGGGAGAGGGAAAAAAAAAAAAGAATGAACCAAAGAAAATGGCCTACAGGCAACCAGGCCTGGCGCCACTGAAATATAACACAGGCTCAGTCTACATTTCAGTACACTCCTGTCCTTAAAACATAACACCTGCTCCCCCTGATCAGAAAAACCCCACCACTCACAAGTCACAATAACCTCCCCATGTACATACATCTATATGCCTAAAACAAATATAAATACACGTACAGATATAAATACATACATTAATACAGAGTGGTTGCCATAACAGTCAAAAACGCTAAGATGAGATGCACTAATAAAAAAAATAATCACCCACCTAGCTGCTGCAAAGCACGATCAACTGGCACAGGAAGTGTGACATTCAGGCCACCGCGGTCAATTACTATATTGAAGTTAAAACACAAATCGCCATTAACCGCATTGCTCCCCATATCACAATTCCTAACCCGCCAAGATAAGATGCACTAATATAAAAAAAAGAGAAACACCAACCTAGCACAGGAACAGTGACATTCAGGCAACTGCAGTCAAATATAAGCCTTAACGGCGAAGTCAGTTATCCGTGGCCTCGAACCACCATCTACCCTATAGCTCGCTGGGTAGTCAAGCAAGGCTAGAAACCTGCTTAAAACTCATGGGACACTTGGCTTCCAATTCAGCCAGAGAAATACGACTCAGCTTCCACCGCCGCGACGACGCTGCACGCCCACACACACCACCTTGGTTGATCAAAGCGGAAGTGGAAATTATTGGTGACCCTGGGGCTTTTATAGTCCTATCAACCCAGCAGGTGGAGACAATAATACCCTCTTTAGCGTTCCCTGTCAACCATACCACAATATTATAGTATAGAATACTATAGAATGTTACGACGGAGTTTTAGGGCCACAGCGGTAAAAAAAAAAAAAAAAAAAAAAGATTCCGAGATTAAAGTCAGAATTCTGAGAAAAAATCTCGGAATAATTCGCTGTGTATAATGGAGCAGACCCAGTGTAACAGAGTAGAACTCCGGCGCCCACGAGGCTCCATCGTGTTACGGCTCGGACTCGTACAAAAAATTAAAGACTTTATGCATCTCAGTCAGGTGAGTGTGTGTGTGTGTGTGTGTGAGTGAGAGACAGAGAGAGAGAGAGAGAGACAGACAGACAGACAGACCTAAATTCTGAATTTAACTGTTAATGAGAGGTCAGTATGAAAACACATTTGCTGTGCATTCTTCCCCATCACTCCGAGTATCTAACACGGCCGATCTGATGTTTATAAACACAGTGAAAACGAAGCTATTGAAGATTGTCACCTGTTGTTAGCGGCGACAGGAAAGTACGTATTTAATCGTATTTAAGCAAATTAGGCTGAAAGACGATGGTGTGCATTGCTGTAGACAGAGTCTAGAAACGAATGCACTTTGTTGCGATGTCAAAAACGGTCTGTTTTTTAGCTATTGAAAGGGAAAAGAGCATATATCAAATGCACCGGAGCGTCCATAAAAACAGTGTGCATTGTTCTCTGTGTTCGTACCATTCAGAATATGTAGCGATAGTGATAACCCTGTGTTAGATATAACCTTATTTTGAAAAGTTATTGACGCCGGAAAACCGAATATCTAAAAGAAAACCAACTTTACCGTGGCTGCGTCATGTCGTGTGAATGCGTTTAATAAATAATTCATGCATAAGACTTTATTTTTTTGTACGAGTCCGAGCCGTAACGCGATGGAGCTTCGTGGGCGCCGGAGTTCTACTCGTTCTGTATCCATCATTTTCGTGATCATTAATTGTATCGTGAAACTACATGCCCTGGGTTCGTGCACTGATTCAGGGTTTAAACACTAATCACACTGTGGCCCTGATGTGGAAGGGAAGAGTGTTTATTCCTGAAATCTATACCATAGCATAACTTAAGCAACACATTGCGTTCCACAGTTACACTGTGTCTGCTCCATTACACACAGCGAATAATTCCGAGATTTTTTCTCAGAATTATTCCGAGTTTTTTTCTCAGAATTATTCCGAGATTTTTCTCGGAATTCTGACTTTAATCTCGAAATCTTTTTTTTTTTTTTCCGCTGTGGCCCTAAAACTCCGTCGTAGAATGTAGAGTGTAGAATTAAGAAAATAGTTATAAACATACACCTATGGAATAGACTAAATTAATCAAATAATTACAAATAAACGCTGAATCAGTGCAAGAACAAGAGGACATCTAGTTTCACAGGATACAATTAATGATCACGAAAATGATCAATCCAGATTCAGTGGAACTCCGGCATGCCTGTTACATTGCGCTATGGCTTATAGAGTTGTACATTAAACTAAAGCCCTGCTGCAGTCAGGGGCTGAACTGATGGGGTTTGTTTTCATTAGAATTTAAGCGTATCTCTAAGTCGGTGTATTCTGACTTTGTTCTTGGAATTATACTGACTTTTTACTCAGAATTTTTACAACTTTGATCTAAGAATTCTGACTTTATTCTCTGAATCTTATTTTTTTAAACACCTTCTATGGGCAGGTGTCCAGATTCACACACTTTGTAATTTGTGACAAAGTACCTTCACAATGTCGTTAATAAATGTTGACACCAGACACACTCTCTCTCTCACACACACACACACAAAATGTGTAAGTGGGGCAGCCATAGTTCCTTGCAACACAGTCACAAATAAACTGATGTAATACATTCAAACCTGAACAGCACTGAGAAGACAGCTCCTCATATGGAAATCACAGATAAGACAGTGTGGCCAACAGAGGTTTTAATGATTCCAAAAAGAATCATCTTTGACTCACCCTAAAAACAATGTATTTTCAAATTAAGTAATGAAAAAGACATAAGTATTTTTATTTATTCATTCATATTCCAAACCATTTCATCCTTTTGGGGTGCTTGATCATCCATATCCCAGTCCTCACTAGGTGGAAGACAGAAAGCCACTAATCCATGGCAGGACAGACACACAGTCATATAATATGTTAAGTGTCTCCAATTCACCTGTCTTTGGATTGTAGGGGGAATCCAGTGCGACATGAGAACATTAGAGAACATCTCCAACGCTCTTCCTCTCTCCACCTCCATTGCTGCGATGAGCAATATTGCATATAGCAGATCTTACAAGATCAATACAAAAACACAGATAGATAAGAATACACACACACACACATACACACAGGCACACACATTAAAACACACATTCCGGTTACTGTCGTGGGAAACAATTTTATTAATTTGTGTTTGTGGACAAATATCCTTAAATGATGATTAGTTAAATTAGCATTTATAACTACATACTCATTGTGTGAAATCTTGTACCTTATATGCATTTATATGAATGACTAACCAGCATTTACATTATGTATTACACATGTAGCTAAACATTTTTTGATCCTGCACGACTAACTCATATGATGAATACTCTTAAAAGACATATTATAAGCTAACTCTATGGCATGATAACTCACGTGATATTTACACATTCTTAATTCTTAACGTCTAACCTTGAACAGATGTGCACTCCAGGCTTTTAGCACACTGACATCAATCATAGTGTTGGCCCAGGATGGCTGAAGTGTAGGTGCATGTTGTTGACCTTGAAGTGCATTTCTGACTCCCTAAATTTTAGTCTCTCGGGAGAGGAGTGCTGGGAAGAGAGGCCCATTGTCAGCCTGGCCGATAACGAATGTCTTCGGGGTCAAGGGATGCACCTGAATCTTGCATGTGAAGAGCTGAGTACTGACACGTGAAATTATGCATATTAATATACACTAATCAGCCAGAAAACCCCTCACTGGCAGGGTATACGTCATATCATAACTGTCGGAGTCAGATCTTGAGAGGTCAGAGCTTTACTTGGGAGGGGTATCACACTGTTCTCGATGTATTAGTTCTCCTGGATCCAGTATTGTTAAATAAATACTTTGATTTGCTTTGAACTTCACTCGACTGGTTTCTGCGACTCTTCCGTAACGAACACGCCTCCCCGAAGAGGGAGGGTGTATTTTGGACCTTTTTGATATTTTCTAAATTTTAATTACTTTGAGAATGGTCCAAAAGAACATTTTTATCTTCATTACCCAATGTCAATTCCTATTACCCAGTGTTTTCAGGAATGGCATCCGGTGTAAAAACTGTAACGGTGTAAAAGTTGTGGTTGATCTGCAGCGACCCCTGATGGGAGGGAGCAGCCAATAAAAGAAGAGAAAGATAGGGAACTAAAATCAAAATATATCCCATTCTAATATTTGTGTTTTGGAAAAAAGAAATGTAATAAAATCTGTTCTCTGGTGCTGTTCATAACATACACTGTAGAGAAATGGGTTGTTCTCCATTTTTCTATTGCAGGATTAGAAATGGAAAGGCAATTAACGTAAGGTACATGGACCCTTTGGCAATGATTTGGCGCCATATAGTACACAGCTGGGCCACAAGACTAAAAAACCCAGGGCACCAGGCAAAAATCACTGTTTACATTTCACTAAACAACTTTTTAAATCACTTCAAAAGACATCAAATCTTTCTTTATCTAATTAAATTTAATAATGAACAACAAAGGAAATATTTACACATCCAAACTACTAAAACTGATCTGATCCAAATATAAATCATTTGTGGATGACCAAAGAAAAAGGCCGGAATATAATTAAATGTGATTATGTAATTATTTTTAACTACTTGATTTTCCATTTGTTTTCACAAGTATGTATTTTCTTTTCCAGTGCTGTTTGCCATTGCTTCAGTGATAGATGCAGTTGTGGTGCAGCTTGGACACAGTGCCACTATTTCCTGTAAAATGAACTGCTCCACAGTGACTTGGTCCACCAAAGGATTAGATGTATTCCAAATATCTCACATGTTTCACTTTTCTGGAGGGAAGTGTACTGTTGCTCCAGAGTTTGAGGGCAGGATTGAATGCTCCGGAGAGAAGATCAGAAGTGGAGATGTTTCCTTGACTATATCATCTGTTGTGTACAATGACAGAGGCTATTACTACTGCTCATGTGATGGAAGTGACTACTGTGACCAGAAGATAGAAGTTCTATGTAAGGGGCACTGTAAAGTATCCAAATATATTAATTTTAAATATAAACACAATATATAATTTGACATGATATGAAAATGAAGCTGATATTCATTGATTATTGTTTTTATGATTCATTACAGTTCCCACTGTTGTAAATGTGTCTGTTGGAGCTCAGGCTACACTTCAATGCTTCGCTGAAACGGAAAAACTCAGACTTCTCCTCCTTCTACATTCAGTGGGAAAAAGACCAAAATGTGGTGAAAAGGTGGTGAAACTTGAGAATGGAGTGATTTCATATGGTTCTGGATTTGAGCAGAGGGCCATGGTGTCAACAGAAGGTTACAAAATGGGGGAACCCTTTCTGAGCATCAACAATGTCAGATTCTCTGACTCCAGCTTGTTTAGATGCTCTCTTAAGGACGGAGCGTACGGATACCCACACATCTTTTATCCCCCTGGAGTCTGAGGCCTTTCAGCCATGTCTGAGGTGATTTGACATGCCTTGATATTTTATCAAAATTCATCTACCTAAAAAAGGTTTGTTCCCAAAAAGCCACACATGCTAATATTCAGCACAAACCCAGCAACAATAATGTGAGAGAAGTCTTTATGTCATTCATCCATTGTTTGTTTAACTCTAAACATGGACTTCCCAAAAAACAATATTCAAAGTTGCTGATATATAGTGAAAAAGCTCTGAAATTTGTAGAAGTGTGTTGGCTACACACTGGTGTTACAGCTTTCTGATATTTTAATTAGTTTTTCTTCAATATTGATGTGAATCTGATGTGACACTGTATTCATGATTATTCATGAGATAGGTGTGAATCACAGGTGAGAAATACCTTCCCCACTGTCAAAACCAACTGAATTGCTTGTGATTTAGCTGCTAAATAACTGCTTTGGAGCAATAAAGTCAGAAATATGAGCTACAGGTGACTGATTGAAAGCAGCAGAGAGCATCCAAACTCTACTACAAGCCGTTTTCCCCTCTATCAGCTGAGCTTTGTGCCTCTGGGCAATTACAAAACATTTCCACCAGCTTCACAAATTCCTTTGCTGTGCTCAGTGTGAAAATAGCCATGTGCTTGTGTTTATATCACTAAAATTAGTGTTTTCACACGTCGGAATCCTCCAATACGAGTGACTGTATTAGCATGCTTTTATCATATGAATATGAATGGGTGGGCCATAAAGGCTGAGTCTCAGAGAGAGACATGCCTCCTGTTACTTATCTTTCTATTACAACCAGTTAAAAATATATTCCTTTTCTACCTTCATATATTTGACAAGTAGACCCTTTAAGGTTTCTGGGAGTATGTTTGTTATGTTTCAAGACAAAAACTTGCTGAGCTGCGTAGCTAGCTTGTGTTTTGGTACAAATTCTGATGTATCCAGTCTCCAGACTCCAGAGGGTTACACAGAGTCATTGTTTAAAAGAACTACTAACAAACCAGCTACAGTGGATGGAATCAATTATTTATTCGTTTGTCATTTGTTGTTAGGATTATTGTTAGAGAAATATAAATTAAACGTCTCTGTTTTCTCCCACAGTTTATCGGTTGGAACACTATATAAAGGAGGGCGACTCTGTCTCTCTGGATCCTCCCAACTCCAGTGATGATGCAGTTCTCACAGGACTGTGGAAACACTGCAGAGTCCTGGATGTGCACCAAGCCGAAAGAAGACCCCTTTCATTGTAAACCAACCTACGAGCAGAGAAATTCCATCCTGAATAACACCATCACAGACATCAGAACAAAGGAAGAGGTGGGCGTTCAAAAATAAGAGTCATTCGTTAGTGCTTATTACTCTTTATATTTTAAATTTCATTAGGTCATCCCATGTTTAAATCACATAATTGAATCTTTTTGTTTACCTCATTACTAGGGCTGCAACTAATGATTATTTTGATAACCGATTAATCTCTCGATTATTTTTTCGATTAATCGATTGTTAATCAGATAAAAAGGAAGACAAGCCAAATTTGGTGTCCTGTCTGTTACTAACATATTCAGGATACCATCAGTGAGAACAGCTGCTTGCTGTGGTGTGTAGATCTTCTTCAAAACATAATCAGCAATGCAGGGCTGTTTTTATCCGAGGTGAGAGAGAAAGTGTAGATATGAACATACACCTTTTTTAACTTAATAACTACTGATCTAACGGTTGGATTCATTCTTCATGTAAATGCTATTTTTTAATAATGGTAAGTTGTGTGTTTCTCATACAATTACAACATTAGTTCTCTAAAATCTTAAATATCTTAACAATATCATACGTGTTAGTTGAATTTCCCTTTTATTATCAGCACATGGCAGCATCACCCAATATCCATTTATGTAATTTCAGTTTGCCTGCATTGTTACATTAATTTTATGTTTATCAATATTTAACAGTGTATGTAATGTGATATACACTTGGCTGTGATACTCAAACACGCAATGCCAGTCAGAAAAGACCTTGAAAAATGCTTTAAATATTTTATTTTTAAAAATGTTTGAATTGTTTTTTTTTAACTCTGAATGTAACTGCTGCCACATTTAAGGTGGAACGGAAACCTCGCTAAATGCAAGAGTGATATAAATTTACTAAAAATTAGACATCTTGTTTAAGTACTCTAGCAGGCTCTAGTGACATTGAGTGAGAGAAAAAATAGAACGTTAGCTTGACTAAAACTACGGTCTGTTTTGGAACTGCTGGTCAAGCTGACACATTTAAGGTGGGGGGGGGGGCATGCTCAGACTTGTTCGCTAAACGCGAGTGTAATATCAATGTACTAAACAAATGTAGGTTTAACTACTCTAGCAGGCTCTAGTAACAATGAGTGAGAGTAAAAGTAGAATTACTTACTTACTATACTTAATCTCTTTCACACATAGCTTCAACAGGCTTCATTTTCAGGTGCTCATGCAGTGATGGTGTGCTGCCGTGCCATGCGAGATCAGCTGTGCACATTGTGCACCTAATGCTGTTCCTTGAAAGCGTTAATGTAAGGTGTTCCCATACTTCTGATGACTTGGGTCGTTGGATCGATTGGTGTAGTGCAGATTATGGCACTTCCTGATTGGTACACCCAGCACCTATAGTGAAGGATGGTAGCAGAGAGAGAGAGTTGTCCCTACCAACTGGTTTTTTGGAAGTCCTGAATTGCAGGAACATGTATTTTATGTATATTGACAAATTAAGTTGTAGGCACTCCTGCATTTTGTGTTGCAGATACATATTGCTCATTTTTACACCAAACAGCCATAACATTTAAAATAGACTACTTATTTATATACCCATTGTTAATTTCATAAGTGCACTCTAGTTCTAAAATTAGATTGTAGTCCATTTGTTGCTTGCATACTTTAGTAGCCCCCTTTTACTTTGTTTTTCAATGATCAGGACCCCCACAGGATCAGTAAGGAGCAGGTATGATTAGGTGGGTGGATCATTCACAGCATTGATGTAGTGATATTCGTGTGTGTTTTGTGTGTGTGAGAGTTGCTGGCAGAGTGTACTCGGTAGTCCCTGGGCCTCTTCACATCTGACACTGAAGGAGAAACAATGTGTGGGGCCTACTTTGTGCCAAATTCCCAAAAGCGCTTCCCAGGCCTAGGCGCAACTCATTCAGGTGTCGGTGTTTAGCATAGGTCTAAAAATGTGATGGCTATTATTGACGGCCCTGCCCTCACCTCCCTTTGTCATAGTCACCTCCCCCCACACGAACAACTTCCACCTCAGTGCATTTTTCAAACCTTCAGAGAGGGCTGGGTTCCACACATTTCAAGGGCTTAAATAAACTTTTAGAAAAATCCAGCAGCACTGTTGTGTCAGATCCTTATACAAGTGCTGATTGTAAAATTAGAATATCATGAAAAAGTTGATTTATTTCAGTAATTCCTTTCATTATATATTATACTTGCATATTATACTCACTCATTACACACAGTCTAATATATTTCAAATTTAGCTCTTTTAATTTGATGATTATAACTGACAACTAATGAAAACCCCAAATTCAGTATCTCAGAAAATTAGAATATTATTTGAGATCAATACAAAAAAGAAGATTTTTAGAAATTCTGGCCTACTGAAATGTATGAACATAAAAAGTATGAGCATATATAGCACTCAATACTTAATTGGTGCTCCTTTTGCCTGAATTACTGCAGCAAAGTGGCATGGCATGGAGTGTTATGAGAGCCCTGGTTGCTCTGATAGTGGCCTTCAGCTCTTCTGCATTGTTGGGTCTGGTGTATTGCATCTTTCTCTTCACAACACCCCATAGATTTTCTATTGGGTTAAAGTCAGGTGAGTTTGCTGGCCAATTAAGAACAGGGAGACCATGGTCCGTAAACCAGGTACTGGTAGCTTTGGCACTGTGTGCAGGTGACAAGTCCTGTTTGACAATGAAACCTGCATCTCCATAAAGTTGATCAGCAGCAGGAAGCATGAAGTTCTCTAAAACTTCCTGGTAGACGGCTGCGTTGACCTTGGACCTCAGAAAGCACAGTGGACCAACACAAGCAGATGACATGGCACCCCAGACCATCACTGACTGGACCTGGACCTCAAGCAACATGGATTCTGTGCCTCTCCTCTTTCCCCCCAGACTCTGAGACCTTGCTTTTCAAAGGAAATGCAAAATTTACTTTCATCAGAAAACATAACTTTGGACCACTCAGCAGCAGTCCAGTCCTTTTTGGAAGTGAGATGCTTCTGACACTGTCTCTTGTTCAAGAGTGGTGTAGAATGGATGTTAAAATTGAACTGTGGAGAGTACGGCTGAAGAAGTGTGGGTTCACTCAGCAAGGAGCAGGCAGGACTCAAAATAACTCTTTCCGTGAGCATTTATTCAAACGTAGCGCATGTGATGATGTCACAACAAGAAAGGAAAAGAAATGAAAAAAAGAGCGAGTTAGAACTAAACAGACCTAGTTTGTCCGTACTGCAGTTCCTTCTACCTTCACCTGGCTACGGCAGCTAAATCCCCCTCCTTTTAGGAACTTAGCGCCACCCCTCTCTTAATTGGACTAACCCAACTCTGGCAAAGGGGTAACAACGTTACTTACAGGAAGATATTTATTCCCTACAATATAATAATAATATAATATAATAATCAATAACTGATATCCCCAGCACATCTTATTCCAGCTTCACTGGTAAGTGTTTATCTATGTACATAGTTTGTTAGTATTTTTACTTATTTGCTTTTTCCATTTCACAGGTTCCCAAATCCAGCTCTTCCCTCCCCCTCTCTATACCTCACAGTGGGCCTTTCAGCTAGCACAAAGAGAGACAGGAAATTCGCTGTCATTCCCCTAGGAACAGGAACTGAAACCCAAGGTAAGTAATAATACCGGCATACATTCCTTAATGTATATTCCAGTCTTGGTGATGGGGCCAATTCACTAACCTCATCACAGTGGCTTCACACAAGGAATGCGACAGCTAAAACACATGTCTTGCATATGTCTGTGCGTGGTGGTTCTTGAAGCACTGACTTCAGTCCAGTCTTTGTGAATCGCCTCCACATTTTTCAATGGGTTTGTTTCACAATCCTCTCCAGGGAGCAGTTATCCGTATCACTTGTAAAAGTTTTTCTACCACATCTTTTCCTTCTCTTCACCTCTCTGTTAACGTGCTTGGACACAGAGTTCTGTGAACAGCCAGCCTCTTTAGCAATGACCTTTTGTGTATTCCCCTGCTTGTGTAAGGTGTCAGTGGTCGTCTTTGGACAACTGTCGAGTCAGCAGTCTTCCCCATGATTGTGTAGCCTACAGAACTAGACTGAGAGAACATTTAAAGGTCTTTTCGGGTGTTTTGAGTTAACTAGCTGATTAGAGTGTGGCACCAGGTGTCTTCAATATTGAACCTTTTCACAATCTAATTTTCTGAGATGGGCGGCACGGTGGCGCAGCAGGTAGTGTCGCAGTCACACAGTTCCAGGGGCCTGGAGGTTGTGGGTTCGTTTCCCTCTCCGGGTGACTGTCTGTGAGGAGTTGGTGTGTTCTCCCCGTGTCCGCGTGGGTTTCCTCCGGGTGCTCCGGTTTCCTCCCACAGTCCAAAAACACACGTTGCAGGTGGATTGGCGACTCGAAAGTGTCCCTAGGTGTGAATGTGTGTGTGTGTCTGTGTTGCCCTGTGAAGGACTGGCGTCCCCTCCAGGGTGTATTCCCGCCTTGCGCCCGATGATTCCAGGTAGGCTCTGGACCCCCGCGACCCTAAATTGGATAAGCGGTTACAGATAATGGATGGATGGATGGATTTTCTGAGATACTGAATTTGGGGTTTTCATTAGTTGTCAGTTATAATCATCAAATTAACAGAAATAAACACTTGAAATATATCAGTCTTTGTGTAATGAATGAGTATAATTTGCAAGTTTCACTTTTTGAATGGAACTACTGAAATAAATATACTTTTTCATGATATTCTAATTTTATGACCAGCACCAGTGCAATACACACACTAACACACTAACACAATATCCGTGTCACTGCAGACCTGAGAAATACGCGTCATCCAAAATAATACATCCTCTGTGGAGGTCCTGTGCGGGTTCTGACTAGCAAGGTAAGTGGAACTGAAAATGGACAGAGGAGCTGGTTTAAACTGCAGAACAGGCCAGCCTCCCTGGTGATTGAACCTGCCTGGGCCAAGCCAATTGCTGTGTGAAGATAGGTGTGGCTTAGGTCTGCATGATCATGCATGCTGCCAACTAATTATTCCTCAATCATATAAAATCTACAAGCAATAAAATTAAATTCAGCACATATGTATAATCTCCTTTTGTGTCTGTTTTCACTTTTTCAGGTCTACCCCCTGTTAAGATTCCAGTGGCTGCTCTCTCATCTGTTGGTGGTATTATGGTGTTTTTTCTTGTAGCAATTTTGACTTACTTATATAAGTGTCAAAAGAGAAAAATGAAGAAAGATGTGTCCCAAACCAAAGGTAAACTTGGGCAAATCACAGTCCGAGGACCAGGAGGTAGATGGTCTTCTACAAGATCAATGTAGAAGTGATATGAAAAAACTAAAATATATGATGTTAAAAGTGTTGTTACTTTACATATAGCAAACACTGTGCATCAATCATGCCTAAATCTCTGCATCTATAGCCATACTATCATCTGTGATAGTACACATAATGGCTATAGTTGTATTGTGCAGATCCTGAACCCAGTTTCTTAACACAGAAACAAATATGACTGGAAATTAACTGTGAAAAAAAGCTGAAATGTGAAAAGCTTATTATTTTTCATCAGGGCATGAAAACTGCTTTCGTATTTTTCAACCTATTTCCCCATATGTCACATCTGTAGTAAACTAGTGATGCATGATGATGTAAGAATTATATTGGTGTCAGGAGATTATAGGTTGAAATAAATTTAGCTAACACCTTTCTCAGGAAACACCTTTCATTTTGTTCTCATAAAAATTTGTTGAATTATTGGTTTGCATAAAATTGGTTTGTGTGCAGGTAGTGTCGCAGTCACACAGCTCCAGGGGCCTGGAGGTTGTGGGTTCGATTCCCGCTCCGGGTGACTGTGTGAGGAGTTGGTGTGTTCTCCCCATGTCCGAGTGGGTTTCCTCCGGGTGCTCCAGTTTCCTCCCACAGCCCAAAAACACACATTGGTAGGTGGATTGGCGACTCCGTAGTTGTGTGTATGTCTGTGTTGCCCTGTGAAGGACTGGCGCCCCCTCCAGGGTGTATTCCCGCCTTGCGCCCAATGATTCCAGGTAGGCTTTGGATACATCGCGACCCGGAACTGGATAAGTGGTTGCAGATAATGAATGAATGAATATTGGCATGAATAATACAGGATATCATAATCCGTAAACTGTTGGTTGGCACAAACACATCTCAGTGTCCTTTTATTTGAAGTAAATGAACTGAAACTTGCTGCTTTTAATCACACATGGAATCTAAAATTTGAAGTCTCTTGTGATAGTTTGTTTTAAATCATAAATATTCAGGTAAACGCTGCAAAACTGGTGCCTGCACCCTCAGAGAAAAAGGCACTGGTAAAATCTTGTTCCTTTATTTATCGTTAGACTTATATAGCAGTTTTCTAGAATCCTATGGACGCTTGACACACAGTGTACTATCAACCAGGAAGACTGGTTCACCTGGAGGATTGCATCGGGCACCAGGGTTTCACCCAGGACAGAGTGTCAATCCATATCTGGGCATACACATACAGACTTTCATTCACTGTGGGAGGAAAGCAGAGACCCCAGAGGAAACCCAATTAGGCATGGGGAGAACATGGAAACTTCACCCAGATGGGACTTGGAGGGTGCAAGGCGGGATCACACCCTAGAGAGGGTGTCAGTCATTCACAGGGCAACACACTCACACACTTACGGACACTTTGGAGTTGCCAATCTATGATGGCCCACTAAGGCCTCACATGTAAGAATAAGGGATGCCGTGTGTTTAGTATGAATTTTAATTTGTTCAGCACAAGTTTAGAGTACATTGTTTATGGTTAGGTATATTGCAGTAATAGCCCTAGTTCTGATTTTAAGATTGCCCAGATGTATACATTGGTTATATTTATTCATTTTAAAGTTAATGTTTTTCATTAAAAAATCCTTTAAAGTGATTAGCTCATAAAAGGTTAAAATTCTGTTCAAATCCTAGTATTTCAGGTAAATGGTAAATAATTTAACATCCTTTATACTATCTTTTCTATGCTAGTTGTGCACGCTAGTAAAGAAGAGTCAGACCATAAGATGGGACAGTTTTAACATTTTTATTGTTCTCACCATATTATTTCTGCTGACTTCTTTGTTTAATTCCCAGGAGCCATGTCTGCAGCGTGGGTCAGTGGGTGTTGGTTTAGAGGAAGTGAGGGCTTACTGAGCATGTCTTTATAGAAATGCCTGGAATTCTGGGTAATCTGGACTGTACTACTTGGAACCTTTCTAGGGGGTAAACCATGTTTGTACAAAGAGCTAGTGGGTATTTTACAACATTATTTCCATTGATATTTAATATTGAAATCTTGTGATGGTTAATCTAAAGTGTGAGATTGAATGTGAAGTAGTGATGTCCAGTTAAGTGGAGTTCTTCACATTCACTGTTACTGGGGAATGTACCTTGAATGTTAAATGGTTTGATCCATGGTGTTAAAAGAGGACTGATTGTGCTGTCAAGGATGAGTTCTTTCTGTTCTCTCAAGCTCACAGGCTAGAAACTGAGCTTGTTGCATAAACTTTAAATTTGTAAGGGTCAATAAATGTCTAGACATGACTCCTCAATGTGCCTCTTAGCCTTGTTTTTGGTCACACCCTGACACAATCCACCTACCAATGTGTGTTTTTGGACTATGGGAGGAAACCCACGCAGACACAGGGAGAACACAACAAACTCCTCACAGTCACCTGGAGTGAGACTTAAACCCACAATCTCTAGGTCCCTGGAGCTGTGTGACTGCGACACTACATGCTGCGCCACCGTGCCACCCTAAACCATTACTAGTGAAACAAAATATGGGTTTCGCACATGATACAAGGAGTTAGCAAATTCATGCTAACAGTCAACTATCTGCGCTTGTAATGAGAACCATCTGTAATGTTTCTCAACCTTTTAAAACAGCTGCTGGACTAAGAGGGAAAACAGTTAGAAACTATAATGTAAACAGCAGAGCTTACATAGATGATACAAAGTGAGAATTTCTGCAGTCTGTTCCAATCTGTGTGTTTGTTCATCCGTCTAGAGTTTGTTCCAGATCCCAGTCCACGTACTTGTTCAGTGTCCTGAGTCCGTTCCATAATCCAGTCCATGTGTTCTGTCTGTCACTGTTTCCTGTACATCATCTCGGCAGAAATCATAAATACGTCTATTTGTACGCTGTTAGTCAACGCATTTGTGAGGTCAGACACTGATGTTGGACGAGAAGACCTGACTCCACGTCTCTGCTCTAATTCTTCCCAAAATTGTTCTATCAGGTTGACCATGTCTTTATGGACCTTGCTTTGTGCACTGGTGCACAGTCATGTTGGAACATGAAGGGACCATGCCACATGAAGTGTGGGGGTCTGTAATGATTGATTTTGCAGAAGGTTGCCGACCTCTGCACACTATGTTCCTCAGGACCACCACAGAGCAGGTGTGATTTGGCTGGTGGATCATTCTCAGTGCTTTTTAAATCCCTGATGATCCCTGAGTATCACTGATGGACCGAGAATAGCCCACCAACCAAAAAGTCCAGCCAACAGTGTCTTGTGTCTACTGATGATGGACAAGAGAATGATGAACACACACTGTGCAGCAACAGGTCAACTACTCTCTGTGAATTTCTGAATTTATATCTATAATGATGGACCAAGGAGGTAGGTGTATCTAACAGGTTGGACACTTTAAAAACTCCAGCAGCACTGCTGTGTCTGATCCACTCATATATACATACAGTTTTAAATACATGTTCTCATGTATGCTCAAATTATATGAGTGACTGGCTGAGTATGTGACGCCTTCTGATGGACTGGTGCCATGTCCAGGGTGTGTTTCTGCCTTGCACCCAGTGATTCCAGGTAGGCTCTGGACATGATGGCAACCCTGAACAGGATGAACTAAATTACAGGTGAAGTGAATCAATTAATTTATTCTTTTAGCGAAAGAAATCTTGAAATGATTCTTCTGTGCCACTAAAAGGTTCTTCTAGTAGGTTCTTGCATGGAACGGAACACTAACTGTCTGGATCTGTTATTTTGTTAACCAAACTGTTTTTAAGGTATTTCTATGTCATCCTTTTAATAAGGTGCTGAACTGTATTTATTTATTTATCATTACACTTATATACCCAAGGACTCACTGCTCAGAACGCCATTCCATTCAACACTCAATTCACACACACACACACACACACACTGGTGAGAAGCAGCAGTCAATCTGATTTTTTTTATATCAAAATAATTTGGTATTTGATATTATTTTATCTATGTTGGAAATTGGCTTTCAATAGAGAGCCGAGTTCCTGCTTTTACATTTGATATTTAAATAAAGATAGCTACCATGCCCTCATTGCCTTCTACATTTTTAAATGTGGCCTAATACTTTCTGTGGACTAGGAAATATATACGGCCAGAATGCATCTGGATGAGGAAAGGTAATGTTGGTAGGACATGTTACACTTCTAAGTCACTGTTTCTCTCAGCTTAGTTAACACACACTGCTTCTCTAGGAGCAGACAGAGGAGGGCTGGGCTTCATTACCCACAGGTCAGTGAGCCCTGACTCGGCACCAGTTCAGTGGTTGTCCTTGGACCACATTTTTAAGGAACACTACACAATAGTTGCTATCTTTAGATGCTCTAGCAAAAAATAAATAAAAATCGTAATGATAATTCCCGTGTCCACAGTAAAATCGGAAAATGTTGAAAAATTTCAACATTCAAGAAATGACTGTTCACTGGATGATATCCCACTACTGGACAGTGGCCAGGGGCAAGAAAATAGACGAATTTACTCACATTTTAAGAATATTCAATTTCTGAGTGTTATTCCTGAAAATATAACAGAGTGGAAACCTCCTCCCCGCCCCCTCTTCCGTGAAGAACCGCTCAAAGTGAAAGGATTATTCATTCCATTGT
Organism: Hoplias malabaricus; assembly: GCF_029633855.1. Taxonomy (NCBI): domain Eukaryota; kingdom Metazoa; phylum Chordata; class Actinopteri; order Characiformes; family Erythrinidae; genus Hoplias; species Hoplias malabaricus. The sequence goes on along the minus strand of NC_089801.1, from coordinate 11,551,065 downwards.
TCAACTCCTAAACACGTGTTATCCAGTCTATCATTGTCAAATAGAAACCTTTATTTATTTACAGTCTTCTGCTGTTTCAGAACATTACAGGCTCGATGCTGCACGGACAGAGAAGATTAATAACTCCTGGTAAGTTTTGAACAGCACAAATCCATGCACGGCTTTAGTGTATTTTTTTTGCACGAGACGGGAGAAGTGTGTGGAGGTGTTTAACCGCTAAGTTTTAAAGTTTGTTGTTTCCAAATCCACAACTTAGAACACAGCGTGTACTGATCAGAGACAGAGCTAGTGATATCGATATTTTACCTGCACGTATTCCCTCCCTTTTTTAACCTTTTGTGCGCGAGCACACAGCACGAGGCGGAGAATATAGACTGTGTAGAAGTGTCGGAGTTTTAGGGCCATGGCGTTGAAGAAAGAAAAATGATTCCGAGTCAGAATTCAACGGAGACCCTAAAGTCTCGTGGTGGAAAAATATTATTTAGAGACTGCCCTCAATTTAGTAATCGGTTCCCTCACTTTAATAATTCGTTACTCAATTCAGTAATCAGTGCCCTTTATTTAGCAATTCGTGCCCTCAATTTTGTAATATGTTCCTTCATTTTAATAATTTGTTCCCTCAATTTAGTAATCCGTTCTCTCAATTTAACAATCATTTTCAGGTTATCCGTTAGGTCACTTGTTTGATTTCTCCTGTCCATTCCTTATTTACACATTACAACCACTTTTTAACTAAAACATTAATAGTTCAGGTCGAGGAGGAGTGAATCTGACGGGACTCCATTTCGTTTTTAACTGAGCGAGTTTGGCGCGGAACATTCAGCTGGAGGCGGGACAGTGGACTAATGTTGAGCGGCTCATAGCTGCGGCCAAAATCACATCTCATTCTCAAGAGAATTATTCAGTAAAATCCAACTGACCTGCTACTGTCTTTATGTATTAACTACCACATAAATAAATCTAATAAGACACATCGGGGCTTTTGAGGACAGAATTAAGTTTAAAAATGAGATCAGGCAATACCTATATCGTCCACAAGAGGGCACCATAAGATTTAACTTGACACCTCTTTCAATATAATGAGGCATTGGTTGATAACCCAATAAACAATTAGCCGTTGATTCAACGTTGAAATAACGTAATGACTGCCGTCTAATCAACGTTCTCTTAAGGTTGAAAATGAAAGTTGAAAATACGTCCAAACACAGACATTAAAAGGACGACTATTAGACGTATTTTGGACGTCCATTGACGTTATTAATTGGTCCCGAAATAAATTACTTGTATGAAACGCATTTTGGACGTCCACTGACGTTATCGATTGGTCACCACTTAACTAACTTGTTAAGATGGATTTTGGACGTCCATTGACGTTTAAAATATGTCCTTGAGGGACAGACTACTTTTGGACCTATTTTGAACGTCCAGGGACGTCCCTTGTTTACTGGGAATATGACACTGCGGGGATTTGTGACACCGATTTTTGCAAAAAGCACACATTTACACATCTAGTGAGTCTATTATTGCCGGTCAGAACCTAACATTGCCCAATTTGTCATGTCCATAATACAATAAATACAATGTATGTTTGTAATTAATATTCACATAAATTGCACTCCTCCTGTGCTGCATATATATATGTATATATATATATATAATAGAATGTAGAGTATAGAATGAAGAAAATAGTTATAAACATACATCTATTAATTAATCAAATAATTACAAATAAGCAGCTTTACAGTGGCACTGACAGGTTTAAATAAGGAATTGACTGGAGAGATCAAACGTGTCCTAATGCATAGTGTGTCATGTCTGTCTAATATGAGGGAACGAATGACTAAATTGAGGGAGCAAATAAAGTCCCTTAATAATATTTCCACCATGAGATAATTCTGAGAATGATGTCTGAATGTTTCTGAGAAAAAAGTCAGTATATTTCTCTGCATATTTATTGTGGCAGACAACCACAGTGTAATTGAGGAATGCAGTGATTAGCTGAAGTCATATTATTGTATAGATTTCAGGAATAAATACTCTGTCCTTTGGCACATGAGGACCAGACTGTGATTAATATTTAAATGCTGAATCAGTGCAAGAACCTGTTTATTCAGAAGAGGACATGTAGTTTCACAGGATACAATCAATGATCACAAAATAGATTTATTTAAATGATTTATGTAATGAAATATATCAATCAAATAATTTATTAAATTAAATTTAGTAATGAAGGACAAAAAAACAAGTATTTACACATTCAAACTACTAAAACTGATCTGATCCAAATATAAATCATTTGTGGATGACCAAAGAAAAAAGGCCTGAAAATAATTAAATGTGATTATGTAATTATTTTTAACTACTTGATTTTCCATTTGTTTTCACAAGTATGTATTTTCTTTTCCAGTGCTGTTTGCCATTGCTTCAGTGATAGATGCAGTTGTGGTGCAGCTTGGACACAGTGCCACTATTTCCTGTAAAATGAACTGCTCCACAGTGACTTGGTCCACCAAAGGATTAGATGTATTCCAAATATCTCACATATTTCACTTTTCTGGAGGGAAATGTTCTGTTGCTCCAGAGTTTGAGGGCAGGACTGAATGCTCAGGAGAGAAGATCAGAAGTGGAGATGTTTCCTTGACTATATCATCTGTTGTGTACAATGACAGAGGCTGGTACTACTGCTCATGTGATGGAAATGACTACTGTGACCAGAAGATAGAAGTTCTGGGTAAATTCTGAAAATATTTAATAAGCTTTTGTAATATGCTGTGCTCTGTGTATAAAACGTTGACAAAAATATGATTTTTTAAAACTTCATAGAAAAGACTGTCCTTTATGTGAAGCACAACTGAAGTCAAAATCATGAAAAGAATTTGACTTCAAAAAGAGACCATGGAAAGATACAAAGAAATCAGGAGATAGTACGAGAAACTATAATGTTGTATGAATTAAACATTAAATTGCCTTTTTTTGTCATTCCAGTTCCTACCACACTGAATATCTCTGTTGGAGCTAAGGCTACACTTCCATGCTTCGCTGAAACAGATAAACACTCAGACTTCTCCTCCATCTACATTCAGTGGAATAAAGACACTAAGCTGGTGGTGAAACTTGAGAATGGAGTGATTTCGTATGGTTCTGGATTTGAGCAGAGGGCCATGGTGTCAACAGAAAACTACAGAAATGGTGACCTCTCTCTTAGCATCAAGAATGTCAGATTCTCTGATTCCGGCTTGTTTAGATGCTCTCTTAAGGACGGAGCGTACGGATACCCACACACAGTTTCTCTGACTGTTGAAGGTTATTATAATTAAATTTTTGTCACATTTTAAAAGAACTGTAGACTGTTTTAATATATGCATTATGTTGTACCATATGAAACTACAGTGGAAGCTATCCATTATTTACTTATTCATTCATTATCATTATTAGGTTGGAAACAGTTAATTACACGCCTGATTTCTCCCACAGTTCATCGGTTTGAACACTATATAAAGGAGGGTGACTCCGTCTCTCTGGATCTAGTCCTCCCAACTCCAGTGATGATGCAGTTCTCACAGGACGGTGGAAACACTGCAGAGTCCTGGATGTGCACCAAGCCAAAAGAAGACTATTTTCATTGTAAACCAGACTACGAGCAGAGAGCCTCCTTCCTGAATAACGCTGTGGTGCTGAGTAAAGTCTCAGAATCCGACAGTGGAACCTACACCATCACAGACAACAGAACAAAGGAAGTGGTGGGCGTTCACAAACTAACAGTCATTGGTAAGTGTTTTTTCCCAAAAGCTTTCATGCTTGTTATTCTGTTTTTCATTAGGGCTGGTACTTTTAGTTATTGTAGTAATTATGTAGTGGATAATTATTTTGATAAAAACTGGATTTTAACTTGACAATAACAAACTGGGCATACAGTGCTCTCCATAAATACCCTGTGTAAACATGACCATATCTAAACTTTATTTGAAAACATTTATATTCAAATTGGAAAAAGTGAAAGAAAAACAAAAGTCACAGACACGTGTTCCAAAAAGCATCCCTTCATTTTATGGAGCAGATGTCCTGAAACAACTCAGTGAAGAGCACAATCAGTGTTTTGACATTTTCAAACAAATTTTTAAAAGAATCATTGCTGTTGAACATCGAAATAAATGGCAGAGTACGGAGTAGAAACACCTTCAACCGCTGACCAAGAATCATTTCAAAAGTCTAGCAGGAAAATAGATGCTTACAGTTTTCTGGGATTCTCCAGGATTCTCAAGTATCTAAGCTTTGTACAGAAAGTTGCTAGTTTTGTTGCTAGTCTCTTGTTTTTTTAATAACTCAAGAGATGGTCTGAAAATTTGCTAAATATAGCAAAATCACCAAAAGTTCGCCATACCATGCAGCAGTTTGAACCTGGACATGACGTACCACAAGGTTGATGGTCACAACTTTAGCAAGTGGATTGGAACAATCAACAGTTTTATCAATCAACATCATTACAGTGAAAAGCTCACTGAAGGGTTGAAGCCTAAAATTGTGACAAATTATCCACGTAATCTAAAGATTTGTTTGGAGGTGTTAAAGCATCCTCCCTACAATCCTGATCTTGCCCCATTGGACAAACCTTCTTTGGTCACCTGAAAGAAGCCCTATGACGACGTAGATGACGAATAGATAAAGACAATGGTGCACTTATGGCCTATAGTGCCATCTAAAACAGTTTGGACTCAGAAAGCCGTGCTGCTGGAGATTAAACACTGTGTCCACTTCCTGACATTTCTATTGAAGGGTTGGTACCTTGTTGGTATTTGGGTTGAACCTGGTGCTGTGTAAACCAATAGGGACAGCTGAGGTTGAGTCTAGCGCAGTCTGATTCTCTTGTTATATATGCATTCTAAAAATGCATACGGCCAAATAAAATATTCCTCAGTAACAAATATCTTATTTAAAATAATACAATTAAAAGCAGCTTGTCCGTATAAATTCATTTTATGTCTTTTCTATTTTTTAGGTCTACTCCCTGCTAAAACTACAGTGGTTGCCCTCTCATTAGTGAGTGTTATGGGTTTTTTTTTTGGAGCACTACTTGGGGCTTACTTACAGAAGTGTCTGAAGCAGACGAAGAGAGAAAAGAAGAAAGAAATGGAACATGAAGTTGGGAGCATCTCAGATGAAAATAATCGAACCCACAACCTCCAGCTAATGAATCAAACCCACAACCTCCAGGCCCCTGGAGCTGTGTGACTGCGACACTACCTGCTGCACCACCGTTTCGCCCATGGTGACATGCTGCTTCTCAATTTTCAAATGAGCTGCTGGTTTAAAATCTTAAGACCAACACTAACAAAACCCCTTTCCAACATGGACGCTAACCCAGAAATGTTCCCGAGTTTACCCAGAGGAGCTGTATGTGTAAACACAAACACCTGGACCGGTCCAGGTAAACTCAGAGTGTGCACATATGAGAAGAGTGTTCCTGAGAATTTGCTGCATCTCCTGCACACGTTGCACTGACACTACCCTATACCTAAAGGCCTATTCACACAAAGGGTTTTTTTGCATGGAAAAAAACTAATGCAATTTTTCCATGTAGTGGATCCTTCATACTAAATCACACTTTTTTGTCTAAACACTGAAATCAAAGAAAGACACTGGAAGAGGAAGAAGAAATAGATTAATTGAGTAGGAGTGATGTTGAATTTATCATTTTACTTTAAGCACAGCAACTAACTGGCACAAAATGAATTCACCCCAGTCTTCAGAACAACTCTGGGATTTCAGGAGTGTTTTGGTAGGTCAGTGGGGAGTTTGAGGCTCTGCTTCTGCGTGTTTAAATAGATCATATTTTTTAACCATATTTTTATAGTCAATGTCTTGTTGTTCAAGCTTTTGTCTACAATTGTGGGGAAATTCAGTTCTTGACAGTGATTTTGAGGGGAAAAATTTGACTGTTGTTTGTACATGGCTGAAGCTTAAATAGACTGTAAGGTTTTGTTCACTGTTGGAATTTCCACAGAAGCTCATCTGTAATGCCACCTTAAGTGATCTGAAACAGCAAAAACAATCAATGATAGATACCACCGCAGTTACAGTTTTTTGGACAGTTGACTAGATGTAAGACAAGACGGAGGCAACACTGGGAAGAAAAGCACTGGACTTTTCCTTTATGATGTTTTCTTATCTGTTGTATTTTTTATGATGTATAAGTGAATATAAGATGTTTACAGTACTTTGTAGTAGGTAGGAGGCAAATCTCCTCAGATACTTTTGATGGAGAACGGTGCTAAAACGAAAGGAGGTTCAATATAAGCCAAAGAGCAACAGAGCACTAAAACATAAATTGTTGCTAGTATTTAGTCATATTTAGGAATATCTGAGTAATGTAAGAACAAACTTTTCTTGCAGGGCAAAATTTTGACTCAGAAATGGCAGCTTTACAGAATACGGAAAAGTAACTATTGGATTAGTGCAACTACAAAAGTGTCCTTAACACCACAGTGTTGTATGTTGCTGTACATAGTTTTTGTGTTTTTTGAATCTTTGTATTAATGTGAACCATTTTATAAAAACTGTTTTTTTTTACAAGATTTTTGTGTGTGTGCTTTTTTTCCCCAGTGATACACAGAGTTAGGATCTTGCATAATGACTTGCTAACCATACAGAAGAAGACTCGTGTAAAATATAACACTTTTTGTCGCATATTATGATTTTGTAAAGACTAAGGGTCACTATTTGAAGGAACCAAGAATAAAAGACAGTTATCCTGACCACCTTGCAACAGAAGAAAAGAGAGTAACTGGGACCTTGCAATACGCTGGATTTGCCTGTAACAGTGAAATCCTTTGAAATATCGTTTGTTGTAAGGCCGGCATAAAAAAGAGCCATGTGGGATTCAGCCAATTGTGGTGTGTCCTTACCAAACATAGGGCTTTGAACTGAGCATCAATACTTGGGCTTGCTAATGATTTTGTGGCTGAATGCCCTCAAATACTGATGATAAGCATTCCAACATCTAGTGTAAATCCCTCACAAAAGAGTAAAAGCTGTCACGACTAAGATGGGCCCTGCAGTTGCCTCAGGAGGTGTGTGGGGGCCATGTTATATTACTAATATAAAGGGTCTTCTAGTGTTTAGAACACTACAGCTGTATCACAGTCCATATTACTTTCTTTAATATTTCTAACACTCAGGCAGAGCTTGGATTTCTTGCACTGGTTTATTAGGTTTTCCACCTCTGTGAGGTGTAATGCCATTGTTTTTTGGTGACCAGGCTCTTCACTATTGTTTAATGAACTCTCTGTTACTATGGTAGTGAATGTATCTTGACAGTGGTCATTTGAGATGGATATCTAAGGTTTTTATAGCAGGTCATTTACACATATATTTAGATTTTAGCCATTTACTGACACACAGTGACATACACAATGTAATTTATGTCACAGATGTAGGCCTCAGTGGTGTTAGGTTTCTTGCCCAGGCTCTTATTCGTGTAGAATGGAGTTCCAGGCTGAGCTGGGAATTGAATCCTATGTTACCACTACCCTGCACTAACAAGACGCATGAAGCTACAGTGAACTGGGACAAGAAAATATTAACTATGAAGAATGCTGGTATTTGCTGATCTGCAAAAACTTTGATGAAATGAAAATGGATGGTACCCATGCCCCCAACCTTCCTCAACATTCCTGACCACAAAGGACGGACCACTTGTATCACATGCTTAATGATCATAAACAGCAGGCCGTTTCCAGGCAAAACTGTGTAATTTTCCTCAAAGTATACATACTTTCCTCATCACGTCCATTTTAGACTTTAAAAGAGTATTTAAAATGTACATATTTCTATTTACACAAAGGCTATTATTTTAAGTATCATTTGATGAGTGAAACCTGGAAATAAGTAATTATGTTTTTATTGGTACATACCTTTACCAACCATAAAAACAGGTTCTTCATGATTTCCTTAATAACCAACTGTAAATGTTTCTTTTAAATACGGTGTATGTTAACAATTCTATTATTACTTTTCAGAAACTTTGTTGCTGGGAGTAAAGCTTTCTAACGTTTCTTCAGACTGGAACATTTATTTCTTGTAAAAAAAAAAATTGATTCAGCGTTTAAATATTAATCACAGTCTCGTCCTCATGTGCCAAAGGACAGAGTATTTATTCCTGAAATCTATTCAATAGTAAACTAAAGCCCTACTGCAGTCAGGGGCTGAACTGATGGGATTTGTTGTCATGAGGATGTAGGCATTTAATAAATATTTATGTTTACTTCACTGCTTCTTTCACAACTCACTCTATGGCACACAGACAGTGAGTCTGTCCGTCTACATATGACAATAAATAATAATCCCTAACAGTGTATCTCTAAATATTCTGACTTTATTCTTAGATTTATACTGACTTTTTACTCAGAACTGTTCCAACTTTGATTTAAGAAGTCTGACTTTATTCTCTGTATCTTATTTTTTTTTATTTTTTAACTCCTCCTATGGGCAGGTGTCTAGATTCTTCTTTGTGGCTGACATGTGCAACCTTGAAAATCTCACTTCATACCAACTTTGTACTTAGTGACAAAGTACCTTCACAAAGTCTTTAATAAATGTACACACACACACACACACACACACACACACACACACACACACACACACACACACACACACACACACACACACACACACAAACACAAACACAAGATCATTCATATCCCAGTGCTCACTGGGTGGAAGACAGGAAGCCACTCATCCATGGCAGGACAGACACAGTCATATAATATATTTAGTGTCTCTTATTCACCTGTCTTTGGATTGTAGGAAGAAACCAGTGTGACATGAGAACATTAGACTACATCAACGCTCTTCCTCTCTCCACCTCCATTGCTGTGATGAACAATATTGCATATAACAAATCTTACAAGATCAATACAAAAACAGAGATAGATAAGAATACATACACACAGGCACACACATTAAAACACACATTCCTGAATGCTCTGGAGAGAAGATCAGAAGTGGAGATGTTTCCTTGAATATATCATCTGTTGTGTACAATGACAGAGGCTGGTACTACTGCTCGTGTGATGGAAATGACTACTGTGACCAAAAGATAGAAGTTCTGGGTAAGGGGCACTGTAAAGTATCCAAATATACTAATTATAAATATAAACACACTATATAATTTGACATGATTTGAAAATGAAGCTGATATTCATTGATCATTGTCTTTATGATTCATTACAGTTCCCACTGCTGTAAATGTGTCTGTTGGAGCTCAGGCTACACTTCCATGCTTCGCTGAAACAGATAAACACTCAGACTTCTCCTCCATCTACATTCAGTGGGAAAAAGACCAAAAGCTGGTGGTGAAAGTTGAGAATGGAGTGATTTCGTATGGTTCTGGATTTGAGCAGAGGGCCATGGTGTCAAAAGAAGGTTACAAAATGGGGGAACCCTTTCTGAGCATCAGCAATGTCAGATTCTCTGACTCCGGCTTGTTTAGATGCTCTCTTAAGGACGGAGCTTACGGATACCCACACGCAGTTTCTCTGACTGTTGAAGGTTATTATATTTTCATTTTGTCTTTTGTCCCCCTGGAGTCTGAGGTCTTTCAGCCATGTCTGAGGAGATTTTAGGAAATTCACCTACCTAAAAAAGGTTTGTTCCCAAAAAGCCACACATGCTAATATTCAGCACAAACCCAGCAACAATAAAGTGAGAGAAGTCTGTATGTCATTCATCTGTTGTTTGTTTAAATTAACTCTAAACATGGACTTCCCAAAAAACAATATTCAAAGTTGCTGATATATAGTGAAAAAGCTCTGAAGGTTGTAGACGCGTGTTGACTACACACTGGTGTTACAGCTGTAGGGACTCTCTTTCTTAGAAGTAGCCGCTGCCACCACCTTTGATAAGCCAGGAAGGTCTGGACACAAAATTTGATTATAACCCCAACAATAACACACAAACAGACGAGGTCCGATTAATATGAAACAATCTTTTATTTTGCACAACACCATAAAATACCTCCCTATATTGGACCTAATCCTCCTCTACAGCTACTCCAGGAAGTCATCAAAAGTGGACCAAAACTACACTCCGTCTAGTGACTGCGGTTAAGCCAGCCGCCGTTTGAGAAAACACGGTTAAACTAGCCGCACGTCAGATTTTAGTGCGCGTATACTAGTGATAAACCGGTAATACTCAATGCGCGTGAAGACCTGAGCTTATGCCCTTCATTTTAAAGAAAGTAACAGCATTTAACCGGTTAATATATTGGTCATTTCTAGTAAGTAGTCCATACAACCAATATATATCAATTTAGTGTTTGCCATACTATGTACCTATAAAATATGAAGTGATTTTACTGTATAGTTTGTATGTAAATGACATTCAAAATTCCCATAATTTTCCATTGTTTTTAATGATGACTCGTGTACTACTTTATATGGTCATTTCTAATAAGTAGTCCATAAAACCTACAGATATGGAGTTCAGTGTGTACCACACTATGTACCTATAAAATATGAAGTGATTTCACTGTATAATTTGAGTAAATGATATTAAAAATCCCCATAATTTTCCATTGTTTTTAATGTTAACTCAAGTTTACTGCTTCAAAATTACAACGTCGTTGTAAACCCTTCTTTTCTATAAAAGAAAACTACACACAGCAAAGATAAATAGTTTAGACCGCCCACTTCACTTGACTCCCTCCCCTTCAACAGCTTTAAAGAGTTAAGTCAAAATACTACTAGTTATATAAGGAAGTAACGAGTATTCAGGTTATAAAAAGGGAAATTAAAACATTAAAGAACATTATAAAACTACAGTCTTATGTAATAATCAAAAGTACGTAAGAAGTTGTGAAATCTGAGAGTCAGTATGAATAATTAGTCCCCTAAATACACCACAAAACGGGCAACACACAGTTTATCATCATCAGCATGGACTCAATAAAAATAGTCTGACCAGGAACGGACTGACCCGACTCAATTTGGTAGGTCCCCAGACAAAGCCTGCGTAGGTTCCACTCCGAGCAGCGCCCGATGAACTCCTCCACGCCCGACGCTCCTCTGCCCACCGGAAAATATCACAGTCCAGGGCCGTTCACCCTTTCACCTCCGCTCCCCACAATCAACAACGGCCGCAACAGGTCCCCAGTCCGACGCGCACACACACCAGGCCCCGACCTCCTCCTCTCTCCTGTCTTAACCTGGAAGCCTCTCAAAACGCAATCGCGACCCGGAAGTCCCCTCTCAGAGGTCGCTCCCCCCCTTAAAAGTGTCTAACCCCACCCGTTTTCTTCATCATTCTTACACAGCGTTCTGATATTTTAATTAGTTTGTCTTAAATATTGCTGTGAATCTGATGTGACACTGTATTCATGATTATTCACGAGATAGGTGTGAATCACAGGTGAGAAATACCTTCCCCACTGTCAAAAATAATGGCCCATTAGCCCCCACCCACTCCATCAGTGAGACCAAGCTTGTTTGTAAAAGGTGGTATTTTAGTTTTTTAGCTGCTAAATAACTGCTTTGGAGCAACAAAGCCAGAAATATGAGTTACAGATGACTGATTGAAAGCAGCAGAGAGCATCCAAACTTTACTACAAGCTGTTTTTCCCCTCTATCAACTGAGCTCTGTGCCTCTGGGCAATTACTGAACATCACCAGCAGCTTCACCAATACCTTTGCTGTGCTCAGTGTGAAAACAGCCATGTGCTTGTGTTTATATCACTAAAATTAGCGTTTTCACACATCGGAATCCTCCAATAAGAGTGGCTGTATTAGCATGTTATTATCATATGATTGTGAATGGGTGGGCCATAAAGGCGTGCTGTCTGAGTCTCAGAGAGAGACATGCCTCTTGTTACTTATCTTTCTATTACAACCAGGTAAAAATATACTCCTTTTCTACCTTCATATATTTGACAAGTAGATCCTTTAATGTTTCTGGGAGTATGTTTGTTATGTTTCTAGAAAAAACTTGCTGAACTGCGTAGCTGAGTGTTTTTGGCACAAATTCTGATGTATCCGGTCAGCAGGAGCGCAGACTCCAGAGGGTTACACAGAGTCACTTTTTAAAAACACTACTAGCAAAACAGCTACAGTGGATGCAATCCATTATTTATTCATTTGTCATTTGTTGTTAGCATTATTGTGCAAAACAAATATAAAAAACACGTCTCTGTTTTCACGCACAGCTCAACAGTTCGAACGTACACCTATTTTGAACGTCCAGGGACGTTCCTTGTTTACTGGGTGTCCACAGTAGAATCGAAAAATGTTTAAAAACCTCAACATTCAAGAAATGACTGTTCACCTGCTGATATCCCACCACCTCCACAGGATGGAGTCGAAACCACCGCCTCCCCGCCCCCTCTTCCGCGAAGGACCGCTGAAAGTGAAAGCATTACTCATTCAAATCCAAAACACTCGTTATCCAGTCTATCATTGTCAAATAGAAACCTTTATTTATTTACAGTCTTCTGCTGTTTCAGAACATTACAGGCTCGATGATGCAGGAACAGAGAAGATTAATAACTCCTGGTAAGTTTTGAACAGCACAAATCCATGCACGGCTTTAGTGTTTGCACGAGACGGGAGAAGTGTGTGGAGGTGTTTAACAGATACGTCACAGAGCTAGTGATATCGATATTTTACCTGCACGTATTCCCTTCCTTTTTTTCTTTTTAACCTTTTGTGCGCGAGCACACAGCACGAGGCGGAGAATATAGACTGTGTAGAAGTGTCGGAGGTTTAGGGCCATGGCGTTGAAGAAAGAAAACATTCCGAGTCAAAAATTCAGCGGAGACCCTAAAGTCTCGTGGTGGAAAAATTATTTAGAGACTTCCCTTTATTTAGTAATCCGTGCCCTCGATTTAGTAATTCGTTCTCAATCCTTTTCAGGTTATCCGTTACTTGTTTGATTTCTCCTGTCCATTTCTTATTTACACATTACAACCACTTTTTAACTAAAACATTAATAGTTCAGGTCGAGGAGGAGTGAATCTGACGGGACTCCATTTCGTTTTTAACTGAGCGAGTTTGGCGCGGAACATTCAGCTGGAGGCGGGACAGTGGACTAATGTTGAGCGGCTCATAGCTGCGGCCAAAATCACATCTCATTCTCAAGAGAATTATTCAGTAAAATCCAACTGACCTGCTACTGTCTTTATGTATTAACTACCACATAAATAAATCAGATAAAACACATCGGGGCTTTTGTGGACAGAATTAAACCTGAAAATGAGATCAGGCAATACCTATATCGTCCACAAGAGGGCACCATAAGATTTAATCTGACACCTCATTCAATATAATGAGGCACTGCGTGATAATATGACACTAAAGGGATTTGTGACACCGATTTTTGCAAAAAGGACACATTTACACATCTAGTGAGTCTATTATTGCTGGTCAGAACCTAATATTGCCCAATTTGTCATGTCCATAACACAATAAATACAATGTATGTTTCTAATTAATATTCACATAAATTCCACATAAAGTGCTGCAGACAGTGTAGAATGAAGAAAATAGTTATAAACATACATCAATTAATTAATCAAATAATTACAAATAAGCAGCTTTACAGTGGCACTGACAGGTGTAAATAAGGATTGAACAGAAGAGATCAAACGTGTCCTAATGCACAGTCTGTGTCATGTCTGTCTAAATTGAGGGAACAGATTACTAAATTGAGGGAGCAAATAAAGTCTCTTGATAATATTTTCCACCATGAGACTTTAGGGTCTCCATAGAATTCCGAGAATACAGTAAGAATAATTCTGAGAATGATGTCTGAATGTTTCTGAGACAAAAGTCAGTATATTTCGCTGCATATTTATTGTGGCAGACAACCACAGAGTAATTGAGGAATGCAGTGATTAGCTGAAGTCATATTATTGTATAGATTTCAGGAATAAATACTCTGTCCTTTGGCACATGAGGACCAGACTGTGATTAATATTTAAACGCTGAATCAGTGCAAGAACCTGTTTATTCAGAAGAGGACATGTAGTTTCACAGGATACAATCAATGATCACAAAAATGATTTATTTAAATAATTGATTGAATGAAATTTATTAATGAAGAACAAAAAAAAATATTTAAACATTCAAACTACTAAAACTGATCTGATCCAAATATAAATCATTTGTGGATGACCAAAGAGAAAAGGCCTGAAAATAATTAAATGTGATTATTTAAGTATTTTAACTACTTGATTTTCCATTTGTTTTCACAAGTATGTATTTTCTTTTCCAGTGCTGTTTGCCATTGCTTCAGTGATAGATGCAGTTGTGGTGCAGCTTGGACACAGTGCCACTATTTCCTGTAAACGGAACTGCTCCACAGTGACATGGTCCACCAAAGGATTAGATGTATTCCAAATATCTCACATGTTTCGGTTTTCTGGAGGGAAGTGTACTGTTGCTCCAGAGTTTGAGGGCAGGATTGAATGCTCTGGAGAGAAGATCAGAAGTGGAGATGTTTCCTTGACTATATCATCTGTTGTGTACAATGACAGAGGCTGGTACTACTGCACATGTGATGGAAATGACTACTGTGAACAGAAGATAGAAGTTCTGGGTAAATTCTGAAAATATTTAATAAGCTTTTGTAATATGCTGTGCTCAGTGTATAAAAAGTTGACAAAAATATTATTTTTTAAAAACTTCATAGAAAAAACTCTTCTTTATATGAAGCACAACTGAAGTCAAAATCATGAAAAGAATTTAACTTCAAAGAAGAGACAATTGAAAGATGCACAGAAATCAGGAGATAGTACGAGAAACTCTAATGTTGTATGAATTAAACATTAAATTGCCTTTTTTTGTCATTCCAGTTCCTACCACATTGAATATCTCTGTTGGAGCTCAGGCTACACTTCCATGCTTCACTGAAACAGATAAACACTCAGACTTCTCCTCCATCTACATTCAGTGGGAAAAAGACCAAAAGCTGGTGGTTAAACTTGAGGACGGAAAGATTTCGTATGGTTCTGGATTTGAGCAGAGGGCCATGGTGTCAACAAAAAACTACAGAAATGGTGACCTCTCTCTTAGCATCAAGAATGTCAGATTCTCTGACTCTGGTTTGTTTAGATGTTCTCTTAAGGACGGAGCGTACGGATACCCACACGCAGTTTCTCTGGCTGTTGAAGGTTATTATAATTTCATTTTTGTCACATTTTAAAATAACTGTAGACTGTTTTAATATATGCATTATGTTGTGTCATATGAAACTACAGTGGAAGCTATCCATTATTTACTTATTCATTCATTATCATCATTAGGTTGGAAACAGTTAATTACACGTCTCTGTTTTCTCCCACAGTTCATCGGTTTGAACACTATATAAAGGAGGGTGACTCTGTCTCTCTGGATCTAGTCGTCCCAACTTCAGTGATGATGCACTTCTCACAGGACGGTGGAAACACTGCAGAGTCCTGGATGTGCACTAAGCCAAAAGAAGACTATTTTCATTGTAAACCAGACTACGAGCAGAGAGCCTCCATCCTGAATAACGCTGTGGTGCTGAGTAAAGTCTCAGAGTCTGACAGTGGAACCTACACCATCACAGACAACAGAACAAAGGAAGTGGTGGGCGTTCACAAACTAACAGTCATTGGTAAGTGTCTTTTCCCCCAAAGCTTTCATGCTTGTTATTCTGTATTTCATTAGGGCTGGTACTTTTAGTTATTGTAGTAATTAGGTAGTGGATAATTATATTAATAAAAACTGGATTTTAACTTGACAATAACAAACCGGGCATACAGTGCTCTCCATAAATACCTTGTGTAAACATGGATGTATCTACATTTTATTTGCAAACATTTATATTCAAAGTTGAAAAAAGGAAAGAAAACAAAGGCACAGATATGTGTTCCAAAATTGTTTGCATCCCTTTTTTTGTGGCAGATAAATAGTGCCTATCTATATACTGATCAGCCATTACATAAAATGATCTCTTTATTTCTACACTTATTGTCTGTTTTATCATCTCCATTTAAGTTTTATATGTATATATATATATATGGGCGGGGTGACTGCCTGTGAGGAGTTTGGTATGTTCTCCAAATGCATTCAGCCAAACAAATCATTCCTCAGTAACAAATATCTTATTTAAAATAATACATTTAAAAGCAGCTTGTCTCTATAAATTCCTTTTGTGTCTGTTTCCTATTTTTCAGGTCTAACCCCTGCTAAAATTACAGTGGCTGCTCTCTCAGTAGTGAGTATTGTGATGTTTATTCTTGGAGCACTACTTGGGGCTTACTTACAGAAGTGTCTGAAGCAGGCGAAGAGGGAAAAGAAGAAAGATGTGTCTGAAACTGAATATGAACTTGGGAACATTTCAGATAAAAGTAAAAATGAATCTCCAAACCTAATCAACAGAAAGAAAAAATCCTCTTTATCCCAGTCTGAAGACCACAAATGTGAGAACTAAATCATATGAGTATAGATATCATCAAAACAGGGTCTGTTTACATGTCAGCTATAGAATTACGCTTAGTGTTCCACCACTTTTCCTCTGTGAGGATATATACATGTACAGTTAAATGACAGAAGTGTTGTGTTTTTCAACATTTTCTCCATCTGTCAACAGTATTTCAGGTTGCCTTCTTGTTGTATTTAGTTAAATGGGGGATGGTGACATGCTGCTTCTCAATTTTCAAATGAGCTGCTGGTTTAAAATCTTAAGACCAACACTAACAAAACCTCTTTCCAACATGGACGCTAACCCAGAAATGTTCCCGAGTTTACCCAGAGGAGCTGTGTGTGTAAACACAAACACCTGAACCTGTCCAGGTAAACTCAGAGTGTGCACATATGAGAAGAGTGTTCCTGAGAATTAGCTGCACCTCCTGCACTGACACTACCCTATACCTAAAGGCCTATTCACACAAAGGGTTTTTTTGCATGGAAAAAAACTAATGCAATTTTTCCATGTAGTGGATCCTTTATACTAAAATCACACTTTTTTGTCTCAACACTGAAATCATAGAAAGACACTGGAAGAGGAAGAAGAAATAGACTAATTGAGTAGGAGTGATGTTGAATTTACCATTTTACTTTAAGCACAGCACCTAACTGGCACAAAATGAATTCACCCCAGTCTACAGAACTGACATTTCAGGAGTGTTTTGGTAGGTCAGTGGGGGGAGTTTCAGGCTCTGCTTCTGCGTGTTGCTCTTCTGATTTTTGTTTTTTTTTTAGTTTGTTTTTTGATAATTTGTGAACCATTTTGTAAAACATTTTTTACAAGACTTTTTGTGTGTGCTTTTTTCCCCAGTGATACACAGAGTTAAGATCTTGCATAATGACTTGCAAACCATACAGAAGACTCGTATGTAAAATAACACTCGTATGTAAACATAACTCGCAGATTATGATTTTGCAAAGACTAAGGGTCACTATTTGAAGGAACCAAGAATAAAAGACAGTTATCCTGACCACCTTGCAACAAACACTTGAGAAGGGAGTAACTGGGATTATGCAATACACTGACACACAATGTAATTTATGTCACAGATGTAGGCCTCAGCAGTGTTAGGTTTCTTGCCCAAGCTCTTATTCGTGTAGCATGGAGTTCCAGGCTGAGCTGGGAATTGAATCCTATGTTACCACTACCCTGCACTAACAAGACGCATGAGGCTACAGTGAACTGGGACAAGAAAATATTAACTATAAAAAATGCTGGTATTTGTTGATCTGCAAAAACTTTGATGACATGAAAATGGATGGTACCCATGCCCCCAACCTTCCAGCAGGCCGTTTCCAGGCAAAATTGTGTAATTTTCCTCAAAGTATTCATACTTTCCTCATCACGTCCATTTTAGACTTTAAAAGAGTATTTAAA
Organism: Hoplias malabaricus; assembly: GCF_029633855.1. Taxonomy (NCBI): domain Eukaryota; kingdom Metazoa; phylum Chordata; class Actinopteri; order Characiformes; family Erythrinidae; genus Hoplias; species Hoplias malabaricus. Next base: position 11,533,206 of record NC_089801.1, on the reverse strand, counting down.
ATGTACATATTTCTATTTACACAAAGGCTATTATTTTAAGTATCATTTGATGAGTGAAACCTGGAAATAAGTAATTATGTTTTTATTGGTACATACCTTTACCACCCATAAAAACAGGTTCTTCATGATTTCCTTAAGAACAGAAAACCAACTGTAAATGTTTATTTTAAATATGGTTTAATGTTAAAATTTCTATTATGTTACAGAAACTTTGTTGATGGAGTCAAGCTTTCCAAAGTTTCTTCAGACTGGAACATTTCTTGTAAAAAAAAAAAAAAAAAAAAAAAAAAAGTTACAATTTTTTAGGGGAAAATATGATTTTAAGTTAAGGATTCCTTAAAGGAAATTTTCAAATAATTCTTTGGGGGGGTGGGGGGGGGCACAGTGGTGTAGGATTTTCAGTGTGGATTCAAGTCCCGCTCCGGGTGACTGTCTGAGGAGCTCGGTGTGTTCTCCCTGTGTCCGCATGGGTTTCTTCCCACGGTCCAAAAACACATGTTGGTAGGTGGATTGGTGTCTATAGGTCTGAGTGTGTGAGTGAATGTGTGTTGCCATAGCTCCAGGGTGTGTTCCTGACTTGTGCCCAGTGACTCTGGGTGGCTCCGGACCAACCACGACCCTGAGCTGGATAAGTGGTTATATACAATGAATGAATGAATGACTCTTTAGGTAGAATGAATGATTCCACATGGTAGTGAGTAGTGTAGTTGAGGTAACTGTCATTCTTTTCTCATTCTCTTTAGCAGTAATCCTTGTTTTGACTCTGAAATCTACAAAAGTCTTAAAGGAGATCAGAGTTAAGCTACTGATTTCTGAGCAGCTTCTGGGGTTTGGGGAGGAAAACCAGACCAATGGTTAATACATCTTTAAGGGCATTCTGGCCTACATCCAGCGTCCTTTCTCGCCACACTTTTTTAAATGCATCTACTATTTAAAAGTATTCATAAGCAAATGTTGCTTCACATGAGCCACTCTCACAAACATTGCTGAGACAGTTAATGCTGGCTCTAACATGAAGAAGTCAACACAGCAGTATTTGTGTGGGATCAGACCCATCAGCTCCACGTGAAGTCAATGAGTAAGAGAATGAGAATGAGAGTTCATGAATGAGGGTGGATGATGAAAGAGAGGGAGCATGAATGAATTAGTGAATGAGTCAGTCAGTGAGAGTGTAAGTGTTGAAAGCGAGACGTTTAATATGCTGAGACTAAATGAAACCTTTAAATAGTAAAAGCTTAAACAAAGTGATTCTATAGGTTTAATAATCACTGCGTACATAAATATACAGTGTACTTTTCCACTGTTTACAGTGTCACGCCCACTTCCGCCCTCTTCTGTGAAGGACCATTTAAGTGTTTATATTGTTAAAATCGAAAGCTCTTTCCTCACACCTCCGCATTGATAAATATTCACCGAATTACACTCGAGGCTTTAGTAAAACAATACCGCACACTGTGTTACTCAGAGCTGCTGCTGTTTCAGCACATTAAGGAGAAAATGCTGCAGGGACAGGGGAGATTAATCCCTCTTCTCGGTAAGTTTTCACTCAGAACTGATATTACTCACAAGTTTCATCAACCAGCACGGTTCTTATCTGGTCTTTATAAGATAAACCAAGTCAAATCTAGGTCCTTTTCAGGCGCCTGTGAAGCTCAATGCTGGGACATGTTGAACGTAGCTTTTTATAAATTCGCTGTATAGTTTTGCAGGATTAGTGTTTGTTGTTAGTTAGATCAAGTTCACAAATCACTCCAAACAGGAGTTCAGTTCTCACTTATTTCAGATTCGAAATAAAACAAAAATACCGGTTTCAATAGTAAAATGTAAACATATTGTAGCGATCCTGCAATAATGTTCCCTGTTGTGGACTATGTGAAATGCAGATGTATGTGAATTACAGTACGCATGTGATTGGCGGATGAGAAAAGGGGCGGAGTGTGTGCGCAGAGAGGGGCGTGAGTTAGGGAGAGTTCTTTTGACCGTTGTTGGAAAAACAGCGAGAGTTGTAGTAGCCTGTTTTGGTTGGCGTGGTTACGGCCAACAGTAACTACTTACAGTTCATTAAAGTGGAAGAACTCAAGTTATTCTCGACCATTCTTTCAAAGCGTCCGGTGGACACTACAGTATGTTTATAAGTAATATTCACATAAATTGCACTGCTGCATTTATATATATATATAGTGGTGGGGTACGCTCTAGGGCGCCCTCTATAGAATAAAAGAGCTTGTCACCACATACAATAACCAGGACTACGCCACCCCAATTATCTAAAGGGTACGGGGATCCCTGTCAGGTTTCTCAAATAAATGAGTAATAAGACTGTTTAACAAAGGGTACTTTATTCAGTCAACACAGCATAAAATCAAGTCACATTAACACGAGTCTTGAATCCAATAGTGAACAACGGGACCACACTCATTCAACCAAACACTTCTGGCAAAGCCTAAAAGGTTATAAGCAAGATGCCCACAGAGTAATAAAGGGGTTCCAATTAATTACCCCAAAGAAACAAAAAAAAAAGAAAACACCTCTAAAAATAAACCACTCAAGAAAAAAAAGACACCAATAATACTCAGACTTAAGCCTTGGGGCAGAATAATAATTACTCTAGGGCCATCACGATTAAGACTTATTCAAATGCGTTAAACACTAAATGGGCATAAAAGGCAAGCCCTAGTAACACTAAGTAAAAGTAATGGTCCTATGGTCCACTAAGAGAAGGAAATTAAAAGACAACAGTACAGATGGCTCAGTAAATCAATACAGTACTACTAAAATTTGGCGAGAGGCAAGCAAATATAAAGGGAGAGGGAAAAAAAAGAAAGAAACAAAAGAAAACAATGGCCTACAGGCAACCAGGCCTGGCGCCACTGAAACATAAAACACAGGCTCAGTCTACATTTCAGTACACTCCTGTCCTTAAAACCTCCTCCTGATCAGAAAAACCCCACCACTCGCAAGTCACAATAAAACCTCCCCATACGCAGCGAATAATTCCGAGATTTTTTCTCAGAATTATTCTGACTTTTTTTCTCAGAATTATTCCGAGTTTTTTCTCGGAATTCTGACTTTAATCTCGGAATCTTTTTTTTTTTTTTTTTTTTTTTTTTTTTTTTTTTTACCGCTGTGGCCCTAAAACTCCGTCATAGAATGTAGAGTGTAGAATGAAGAAAATAGTTATAAACATACACCTATGAAATAGGTTAAATTAATCAAATAATTACAAATAAACAGCTTTACAGTGTCACTGACAGGTGTAAATAAGGAATGGACAGGAGAGATCAAACATGTCCTAATGCATAGTCTGTGTCATGTCTGTCTAAATTGAGGGAACGAATGACTAAATTGAGGGAGCAAATAAAGTCCCTTAATGATATTTTCCACCATGAGATAATTCTGAGAATGATGTCTGAATGTTTCTGAGAAAAAAAGTCAGTATATTTCGCTGCATATTTATTGTGGCAGACAACCGCAGCATAATTGAGGAATGCAGTGTATAGCTGAAGTCATATTATTTTATAGATTTCAGGAATAAATCCTCTGTCCTTTGGCACATGAGGACGAGACTGTGATTAATATTTAAACGCTGAATCAGTGCAAGAACAAGAGGACATGTAGTTTCACAGGATACAATTAATGATCACGAAAATGATCAATCCAGATTCAGTGGAACTCCGGCATGCCGGTAACATTGCAATATGGCTTATAGAGTTGTACAATAAACTAAAGCCCTACTGCAGTCAGGGGCTGAACTGATGGGGTTTGTTTTCATGAGGATGAAAACATTTAATAAATATTTATGTTTACTTCATTGACTACTTCTTTCACAACTCACTCTATGGCACACAGACAATGAGTCTGTCAGTCTACATATGACAATAAATAATAATCCCTAACAGTACATCTCTAAATATTCTGACTTTATTCTTGGAATTATACTGACTTTATTCTCATAATTTTTACAACTTTGATCTAAGAATTCTGACTTTATTCTCTGAATCTTATTTTTTTAAACTCCTCCTATGGGCAGGTGTCCAGACTCACACACTTTGTAATTCGTGACAAAGTACGTTCACAAAGTCGTTAATAAATGTTGACACCAGACACACTCTCTCTCTCACACACACACACACAAAATGTGTAAGTGGGGCAGCCATAGTTCCTTGCAACACAGTCACAAAAAAACTGATGTAATACGTTCAAACCTGAACAGCACTGAGAAGACAGCTCCTCATATGGCGGTCACTGATAAGACAGTGTGGCCAACAGAGGTTTTAATGATTCCAAAAAGAATAATCTTTGACTCACCCTAAAAACAATGTATTTTCAAAGTAGGTAATGAAAAAGACATGAGTATTTTTATTTATTCATTCGTATTCCAAACCATTTCATCCTTTTGGGGTGCTTGATCATCCATATCCCAGTCCTCACTGGGTGGAAGACAGGAAGCCACTAATCCATGGCAGGACAGACACACAGTCATATAATATGTGTAGTGTCTCCAATTCACCTGTCTTTGGATTGTAGGAGGAAACCAGTGCGACATGAGAACATTAGAGAACATCTCCAATGCTCTTCCTCTCTCCACCTCCATTGCTGTGATGAGCAATATTGCATATAACAAATCTTACAAGATCAATACAAAAACACAGATAGATAAGAATACACACACACATATACACACAGGCACACACATTAAAACACACATTCCTGTTACCCACTGTCCATTCCTATTACGCAGTGTTTTCAGGAATGGCATCCGGTGTAAAAACTGTAATGGTGTAAAAGTTGTGGTTGATCCGCGGCGACCCCTGATGGGAGGGAGCAGCCAAAAACAGAAGAGAAAGATAGCGAACTAAAATCAAAATATATCCCATTCTAATATTTGTGTTTTGGAAAAAAGAAATGTAATAAAATCTGTTCTCTGGTGCTGTTCATAACATACACTATAGAGAAATGGGTTGTTCTCCATTTTTCTATTGCAGGATTAGAAATGGAAAGGCAATTAACGTAAGGTACATGGACCCTTTGGCAATGATTGGGCGCCATATAGTACACAGCTGGGCCACAAGACTAAAAAACCCAGGGCACCAGGCAAAAATCACTGTTTACATTTCACTAAACAACTTTTTAAATCACTTCAAAAGACATCAAATCTTTCTTTATCTAATTAAATTTAATAATGAACAACAAAGGAAATATTTACACATTCAAACTACTAAAATTGCTCTGATCCAAATATAAATCATTTTTGGAAGACCAAAGAAAAAGGCCGGAATAAAATTAAATGTGATTATGTAATTATTTTTAACTACTTGATTTTACATTTGTTTTCACAAGTATGTATTTTCTTTTCCAGTGCTGTTTGCCATTGCTTCAGTGATAGATGCAGTTGTGGTGCAGTTTGGACACAGTGCCACTATTTCCTGTAAACGGAACTGCTCCACAGTGACATGGTTCATCAAAGGATTAGATGTATTCCAAATATCTCACATTTTTCACTCTTCTGGAGGGAAGTGTACTGTTGCTCCAGAGTTTGAGGGCAGGATTGAATGCTCTGAAGAGAAAATAAGAAGTGGAGATGTTTCCTTGACTATATCATCTGTTGTGTACAATGACAGAGGCTGGTACTACTGCTCGTGTGATGGAAATGACTACTGTGACCAAAAGATAGAAGTTCTATTTAAGGGGCACTGTAAAGTATCCAAATATACTAATTACAAATATAAACACAACATATAATTTGACATGATTTGAAAATGAAGCTGATATTCATTGATCATTGTTTTTATGTTTCATTACAGTTCCCACTGTTGGAAATGTCTGTTGGAGCTCAGGCTACACTTCCATGCTTCGCTGAAACGGACAAATACTCAGACTTCTCCTCCATCTACATTCAGTGGGAAAAAGACCAAAAGCTGGTGGTGAAAGTTGAGAATGAAGGGATTTCGTATGGTTCTGGATTTGAGCAGAGGGCCATGGTGTCAAAAGAAGGTTACAAAAAGGGGGAACCCTTTCTGAGCATCAATAATGTCAGATTCTCTGACTCCGGCTTGTTTAGATGCTTTCTTAAGGACGGAGCGTACGGATACCCACACGCAGTTTCTCTGACTGTTGAAGGTTATTGTATTTTCATTTTGTCTTTTGTCCCCCTGGAGTCTGAGGTTTTTCAGCCATGTCTGAGGAGATTTGACATGCCTTGATATTTTATCAAAATTCACCTACCTAAAAAAGGTTTGTTCCCAAAAAGCCACACTTGCTAATATTCAGCACAAACCCAGCAACAATAAAGTGAGAGAAGTCTGTATGTCATTCATCTGTTGTTTGTTTAAATGAACTATAAATATGGACTTCCCAAAAAACAATATTCAAAGTTGCTGATATATAGTGAAAAGGCTCTGAAGGTTGTAGACGTGTGTTGGCTACACACTGGTGTTACAGCTTTCTGATATTTTAATTAGTTTGTCTTCTATATTGCTGTGAATCTGATGTGACGCTGTATTCATGATTATTCATGAGATAGGTGTGAATCATAGGTGAGAAATACCTTCTCCACTGTCAAAAATAATGGCCCATTAGCGCCCACCCACTCCATCAGTGAGACCAACTGAATTGCTTTTTTGTAAAAGGTGGTATTTTAGTTTTTTAGCTGCTAAATAACTGCTTTGGAGCAACAAATCCAGAAATATGAGCTACAGACAACTGATTGAAAGCAGCAGAGAGCATCCAAACTTTACTACAAGCTGTTTTTCCCCTCTATCAACTGAGCTCTGTGCCTCTGAGCAATTACTAAACATTACCATCAACTTCACAAATTACTTTTCTGTGCTCAGTGTGAAAACAGCTATGTGTTTGTGTTTATATCACTAAAATTAGTGTTTTCACACGTCGGAATCCTCCAATAAGAGTGGTTTTATTAGCATGCTATTATCATATGAATATGAATGGTTGGGCCATAAAGGCGCGCTGTCAGAGTCTCAGAGAGAGAGACATGCCTCTTGTTACTTATCTTTCTATTACAACCAGGTAAAAATATACTCCTTTTCTACCTTCATATATTTGACAAGTAGATCCTTTAACGTTTCTGGGAGTATGTTTGTTATTTTTCTAGACAAAAATTGTCTGAGCTGCGTAGCTAAGTGTTTTGGCACAAATTCTGATGTATCCGGTCAGCAGGAGCGCAGACTCCAGAGGGTTACACAGAGTCACTTTTTAAAAACACTACTAACAAACCAGCTACAGTGGATGCAATCCATTATTTATTCATTTGTCATTTGTTGTTAGCATTATTGTGCAAAACAAATATAAAAAACACGTCTCTGTTTTCACGCACAGCTCAACGGTTCGAACGCTATGTAAAGGAGGGCGACATCATCTCTCTGGATCTAGTCCTCCAAACTCCAGTGATGATGCACTTCTCACAGGACGGTGGAAATACTGCAGAGTCCTGGATGTGCACCAAGCCAAAGGAAGACTCTTTTCATTGTAAACCAGACTACGAGCAGAGAGCCTCCATCCTGAATAACGCTGTGGTGCTGAGTAAAGTCTTAGAGTCTGACAGTGGAACCTACACCATCACGGACATCAGAACAAATGAAGTGGTGGGTGTTCACAAAATAAAAGTCATTGGTTAGTGCTTATCATTCTTCACATTTTAAATTTCATTAGGGCTGTTGCATCCAATGCTTAAAATTTCATAATATCATCTTTTTTTTACCTCATTACTTGCCCTCAGTTGCCCCACCAACTGTTTTTACATACATACATATATACATATTGTTAATTATATACATATTGTTAATTGTATAAGTGCACTCTCTAGTTCTAAAATTAGATTGTAGTCCATTTGTTGCCCGCATACTTTAGTTGCCCCCATTTACCTTGTCTTTTAATGATCAGGACCCCCCACGGGACCAGTAAAGAGCAGGTATGATTAGGTGGGTGGATCATTTACAGCATTGATGTGGTGGTGGTCGAGTGTGTTTTGTGCTGGAATGAATTATTGGCAGACTGTACTCAGTGGTTCCTGGGCCTCTTCACATCTGACACTGAAGGAAAAACAATGTGTGGGGCCTACTTTGCCCCACAAATTACAAAATTAGAATATCATGAAAAAGTTGATTTATTTCAGTAATTGCATTCAGAAAGTGAAACTTGTATATTATACTTATTCATTACACACAGTCTGATATATCTCAAGTGTTTATTTCTTTTAATTTTATGATTATAACTGACAACTAATGAAAACTTCAAATTCAGTATCTCAGAAAAGTAGAGTATTACTGAAGACCAATACAAAAAAAGGAGTTTTAGAAATGCTGGCCAACTGAAAAGTATGAACATGAAAAAAAGTATGAGCATATACAGCACTCATAACTTAATTGAGGCACCTTTTGCCTGAATCACTGCAGCAATGTGGCGTAACATGGAGTCGATCAGTCTGTGGCACTGCTTAGGTGTTATGAGAGCCCAGGTTGCTCTGATAGTGGCCTTGTTAGTGGCATTGTTGGGTCTGGCATATTGCATCATCCTCTTCACAATACCCCATAGATTTTCTATGGGGTTAAGGTCAGGCAAGTTTGCTGGCCAATTAAGAACAGGAATACCATGGTCCCTAAACCAGGTACTGGTAGCTTTGGCACTGTGTGCAGGCGCCAAGTCCTGTTGGAAAATGAAATCTGCATCTCCATAAATTTGGTCAGCATCAGGAAGCATGAAGTGCTCTAAAACTTCCAGGTAAACACGTTGACTTTGGACCCCAGAAAACACAGTGGACCAACACCAGCAGATAACATGGCACCCCACACCATCACTACACCAGACCAGAACACACAAAACTCCTCACAGTCACCTGGAGTGAGACTTAAACCAATGATCTCCAAGTTCCTGTACGTCATGGCAGAAATCATAAATACGTCTATTTGTACGCTGCTACTCAGCCGTGTTTGTGCTCTGTCCTTTTTGTGACTTTGTTGTGTATGTTTAACTCTGAGTGTTTCTTCGTATTGACTTTGTGCTCTTACTACTTTGACCACGAGTTTGTTTTGCCCCTTTTGGTTACTGATGCTAGATTTATATTTGTAAAGTATTGTAAACACTGTGTACATATATTTCACCAGAGAAGGGTTGGCTGCCATTTGTTTTGGGAGTTGGTTTTGTGTGTGTTTTTGTGTATACCTAGGGAGTGAGGTAAGACACTGTCTTTTGTTTCCTTTTTGTTTCACTTAGGTAAGTTAGAGTTGTCTGTGGGTCAGTTAGGAGGGGGGTATGTTAGTTATTTTTGTCAGTCTAAGCCATCCTGGAGTTCACTGGTCTTTGTGTTTTTGTAAATATCATATCTACGTGATATATTTTATTCATTATCCATTCTGTGTTTTTTCGCTGTCATGTTTCGGCTTACACTTTGCAGCGAAAACAGCTTCAACTCTCTTGGGAAGACTTTCCTCAAGTTTAGGAGTGTGTTTATGGAATTTTTGACCATTCTTCTAGAAGCGCATTTGTGAGGTCAGACACTGATGTTGGACGAGAAGGCCTGACTCCACGTCTCTGCTCTAATTCATCCCAAAGGTGTTTCATCGGGTTGACCATGTGTTTATGGACCTTGCTTTGTGCACTGGTGCACAGTCATGTTGGAACATGAAGGGACCATGCCACATGAAGTGTGGGGGTCTGTAGTGATTGATTTTGCAGAAGACTAGAGAATCATGAACACACACTGCAGCAACAGGTCAGCTACTCTCTCTGAATTTCTGAATTTATATCTATAATGATGGACCAAGGAGGTAGGTGTGTCTAACAGGTTGGACACTGTGTTTAAAAACTCCAGTAGCACTGCTATGTCTGATCCACTCATATATACATACAGTTATAAATACATGTTCTCATGTATGCTCAAATTATGTGAGTGACTGGCTGAGTATGTGATGCCTTCTAATGGACTGGTGCCATGTCCAGGGTGTGTTCCTGCCTTGCACCCAGTGATTCCAGGTAGGCTCTGGACATGATGGCCACACTGAACAGGATGAACTAAATTATAGGTGAAGTGAATCAATTAATTTATTCTTTTAGTGAAAGAAATCTTGAAATGATTCTTCTGTGCCACTAAAAGGTTCTTCTAGTAGGTTCTTGCATGGAAGGGAACACTAAATGATACAAAGTTCACAGTTTTTAATTCTTTCTAATCATTCAGAGAATCGTTTTTAATTTTGAATCCATGTGATCACCAGCCGAAGAAGGGTGTCTATTTAAAAACATATTTATTTATACATTAATCAGAAGTCTGAGATAAAAGTTATTGAAACACACGTTACACACTTCATGTGACGTCAGGTCTAAGAAAGGTGCTAGTTCTTTGTCACACTGCAAAATCACACGCTGGTGGTTTCAGTCCCCAGAAGAGCTACTGTAACACACACTGCTTCTCTAGGAGCAGACAGAGGAGGGCTTCATTACCCACAGGCCAGTGAGCCCTGAATCGGCACCAGTTCAGTGTGTAAGAATGATTAAGAAAAGGGGTGGTGTTAGACACTTTTAAGGGGGGAGCGACCTCTGAGAGGGGACTTCCGGGTCGCGATTGCATTTTGAGAGGAAGAGGTCGGGTTTCTAAGCCTGCGTTTATGCCAGATGCTTTTGATGGTGTCTCCTGTGCATGGCTTGATTGGCTGGGACAGTTTGAATTGGCTTCTGAATTAAATGCTTGGGATGATAATTTAAGGGTGAAATTTATGACTTTGTTATTGAAAGGAAAGGCTCGGGAAGTTTTTTTGGGCTTGCCAGCTGAGGCTAGAACTGGGTATACGCAGTTGATGGTGCATTTAGAGAAATATTTGACTCCCCCTGCTAATGAGGAGGTTGAGAGGCTAAATTTTCAGAGTTGTACGCATGGGAGTCAGGAGTCAGCTTGCGAATTTGGAAATAAAATGAGGCTAGCGCAGAAGGCTTACCCTGGAGTAGAAGTAAAGGTTGTAGTAATGTTGGCTAAGGACCACTTTATTAATCAGGTGGCCCAGGGTGATATAAGGGTGCAGCTGAGAGCAGCCAAACCGAAGAGCTTAGAAGAAGTTATCACTTTGGCCACCGAGTTGGAAGTGTTACGGGATTTGGAAAGGGAGGATTCCGCATCTAGAGATCTTAAGGTACGAGGCATACAAGCCGCTTGTGAGAAGGAAGATGCAGCTGTTCTTAACAAGTTTTTGCAAGCTATTGATCACTTGACTCAGGAAGTTCAAAAGTTAAAGGAAGATAGGGCACACTCATTGGGCTTTCGAGGAGAGAGTGGGGGATTTAGGTCTAGGGGTGACCCGGATCCTTCTCGTCGGCGGTGTTGGCGTTGTGGTGAGCTTGGTCATATAAGCAGAGATTGTGTTACAGCAAGGGTGTCGGAAAACTACAGGGTGGGCTGTGGGCTGCTCATCCACCCGCCTGGGCTTATCCAGTCAGCCCCTGTTATGTTTAGAAAGTGCTGGTATGGGATATTATATCCATGGGAGGATATTAGAACAGCCGGCTAGATGCCTTATAGACACAGGAGCACAAGTATCTCTTATAAGTAGTGCTTTTTTGTTCAACTTACGGGTTGATGCCGCCGTTGAATTGCAAGTTTATCGGGGAAATGTGCGGGCTGCAAACGGGGCATTGCTGGACATTCTTGGGACTTGGGAAGGTTCCTGTGGGTTTGATGATTTGCGGGTTAAACATGTTTTTTTGGTTTGTAGAGACATTAGTCAGGCTGTTTTGTTGGGCACTGATTTCTTGTCTAAATTTGGGGCTGTTATTGATTTGAAAAATCATACTTGTTCACTTTTAGGCAAGTGTTTACCTATGACTGGGGTATTTGAAAAAGGGGGTGTTAGGAAGGTGGTAGTGAAAGAAAATGTAGTCCTCCCCCCCCCGTTCTGAGGTGGTGGTGTCGGGTTTGGTCCCAGGGATTCCGAGGGGTGAGGTTTGTGGGTTGGCGGAACCCAGTGAGGTGCTTGTAGAGAGACATGATCTTCTCATTGCTCGTTCTGTGGGTCAGGTTATTCAAGGGGAAGTCCCAGTTAGAGTAATGAATGTATCTATAGAACCGATTGAGTTGAGAGCCGCTATGTCCTTGGGGGTTTTTACCTCTGATGTTGAGCTTTGTCAGTTAGTTGATGATTCTGTTGCGCTTCCAGATAACCAACTAGATGACATATGTGGTCAGTTGGGGTTGTTAAATAAAGGATTAAACAGGGAGCAATTAGAGGCAGTTAAAGCACTTAAGGGCAAATCTGTCTGTTTTTAGTATGGGTCCCCATGATCTTGGGAGAACCCGTCTTTGTCCGCATCGGATCAACACCGGGGAGGCCCCACCAATTAAAATGCCATCTAGGAGAGTGCCAATCCACTTCCAAGAAGAGATGAGCAGAGAAGTTCAAAATATGCTTGCAAGTGGTGTCATTAGTCCCTCTTATAGTCCCTGGGCAGCACCGGTTGTTCTGGTGAAAAAGAAGGATGGGTCCCTGCGCTTCTGTGTGGATTATAGGAAGTTGAATGAAGTTACTGTTAAAGATGCTTATCCTATACCACGGATAGATGATGCTCTAGACTTCCTTACTTCTGCTCAGTGGTTTTCCACTTTAGATCTGGCCAGTGGCTATTGGCAGATGGAAGTGGAGGAGAAGGATAAAGAAAAGACTGCATTTGTGACGAGATCAGGACTATACCAATTTAATGTTCTTCCCTTTGGTTTGACAAATGCACCCAGTACTTTCCAGCAGCTTATGGAGCTTGTTTTAGCTGACTTACAGTGGACTTCCTGTCTTATTTATCTGGAGGATATCATAGTTTTTGGCAGGTCTTTTGAGGAACACCTTCATCGTCTACAGGTTGTCATGGGGAAGTTGAACCAAGCCAATCTTAAGGTCAAACCCAGTAAGTGTCAGTTGTTTGACAGGCAGGTTAAGTACCTGGGACATCTGATCTCTAAGGATGGTGTTCAGACCGATCCAGAGAAAGTGGTTGCTGTTCAAGAGTGGGCAGTTCCACAGAGCCAGACTGAGGTTAGGAGCTTTTTGGGTTTGGCTTCTTATTACAGGCGCTTTGTTAAGGACTTTGCTAAAGTGGCGAGGCCCTTACACAGACTTACTGAAAAAGGAGCCAAGATGAGGTGGACAGATGAATGTCAAGAGGCTTTTGATGAGCTTAAGAGACGGCTGACAACGGCACCTATTTTGGCTTTTCCAGATCCTGAGAAAACTTTCATACTGGATACAGATGCGAGTGATGTAGGCATCGGAGGAGTCTTGTCGCAGAAAGTAGAGGGGAAGGAATGTGTCATAGCATATGCAAGCCGTTCTTTGAGCCGGACGGAAAGGAATTATGCTACTACAAAGAAGGAGCTCCTTGTTGTTGTAACTTTTATGAAACAGTTCAGGCACTATTTGATGGGGAAAAACTTCATTTTGAGAACAGATCACAGTTCCCTGCGGTGGCTCCACGGTTTTGAATGTCCCGAGGGTCAAATTGCAAGGTGGTTGGAGCAGCTGGCGTCTTTCAATTATGATATGTCCACCGTCCTGGAACTTCCCACTGTAATGCGGATTCTCTGTCGAGGGTTCAGAGAAGTGAGCTAGTCGCAGAGGGGGACCAAGCCATTGAAGTGGACTATGTCCACCAGAGTGATGAATGTGAGGTTACAAATTGGGACTGGAAAGTGGAACAGGACAAAGACGAGACCCTGCAAAGAGTGAGAGTATTGATCGAGCAAAATAAGCCGCCTTTGGAGATGAAGCAAGATCCTCAGTTGCGAGGGTATTGGAATATGTGGAGTACCCTTATTGTGAAGGGGGGCATTTTGAAGAGCTCCCAAAGGGGTCTCCATGGTGTTGGTCCATGTGAACGAGTAGTGGTCCCAAGAGTGTTAGTTCCGGATTTGTTGAGATATCTGCATAACACGAAAACGGTGGGTCAGTAAGAACTAGGTTCTTTTGGCCAGGGTGGAGTCATGATATCATAGAGTGGTGTAGGGAATGTGAACTCTGTGCTGTTTATAAGTCCAGTGGGCCTGAGCCACGTGCCCCTCTTCATTTTATTCAAGCTACCTATCTTTTCGAGAAGGTAGGCATGGATATTGTGGGTCCTTTGCCTACTACTTCTTGGGAGAATAGGTACATTTTGGTGATTGCAGATTACTTTAGTAAATGGTGTGAAGCATTTCCCTTGAAGAATCAAGAGGCTGATACCGTAGCTAGGGCTATGGTTGAACAGTTTATCCTTAGATGGGGTACACCTAAGAGTATTCATACAGATCAAGGGAAGAACTTTGAATCGGCTTTGTTCAGAGAAATACGTGACTTGTTGGAGATTCAAAAAACTAGAACTACCCCTTACCACCCTCAGTCAGATGGGTTGGTGGAGCGGTTAAACCGCACCGTCACAACCATGCTCTCAATGTTTGAACATTCTAATCAGAGAAATTGGGATGAGCTTCTCCCATATGTAATGATGGCATATAGGAGTAGCGTGCAAGCCAGTACAAAGTTCTCCCCTTATTGTGCTCTTTTTGGTCGGGAAATGGTTATGCCTTCAGATTTATTGTTTAATGTTGATGTAATAAAGCCTTATGTTTCAGTGGGAGGTTATGTTAAAGAGTTAGAGGGGAGATTACAGTCTGTTTGGGAGGCTATAGGTAGACATCAACAAAAAGCTTCACAGGGACAAAAACATTTTTATGATTTAAGGGTACGTGGTCCCCAATATGTGGTGGGGGATAGAGTATGGCTCCGAGATAAGTCAAGAAGAAGAGGGAGATGCCCCAAGTTTCAGAGACATTATACAGGGCCATACACAATTAAGAAAAATTGGAGCTCTTTAAATTGTCTTCCCAGGAAGGATTAGACTTTGTTGCTCATTATAATCGCCTTAAGCTTTGCACGGTTCCTTCTCTTCCAGGGGTACAGCGACGCATTCCCAGAGAACTGCCTGTTGGAATATCTGGGGAGAGACCAGATCCGGGCCGGAGAATGCAGGTTTTAAAAGGAAATCCTGGCGCTTCTGCCTGGGGAACCTGGTACAGCCGCAGAGAAAATGCAGCCCTCCAGGGGGACACTGGGGACGACGGGGTGTCCAATTTAGCCTGCCGGGGAGAGAGGTCAGCAGGGACATTGGATGAGCCACAGCTACCAACATGGGGCTTGGACCCAATTGAACCATTGCCCGATGCGGAAGATCATGTACGTATTCCAGATGGACAACAAGGATCCAGCGATGGAGGAGTGGATATTTCTCAGTTACCTTTACCTGGACGCACTAGAATCTCAAGGGCCCCAGTGTGGCATAGGGAGTATGTTGTGAAATTGTGAAGGACGTGAGGGCACGTCCCATTGAAAAGGGGGGGGGGGGGGGGTAGTGTAAGAATGATTAAGAAAAGGGGTGGGGTTAGACACTTTTAAGGGGGGAGCGACCTCTGAGAGGGGACTTCCGGGTCGCAATTGCGTTTTGAGAGGCTTCCAGGTTGAGACAGGAGAGAAGAAGAGGTCGGGGCCTGGTGTATGTGCGCATTGGACTGGGGACCTGTTGCGGCCGTTGTTGATTGTGGGGAGCGGAGGTGAAAGGGTGAACCTGGTGAACGGCCCTGGACTGTGATATTTTCCGGTGGGCAGAGGAGCGTCGGGCGTGGAGGAGTTCATTGGGCGCGGAGCGTCAGGCGTGGAGGAGTTCATCGGGCGCTGCTCGGAGTGGAACCTACGCAGGCTTTGTCTGGGGAAGAACAGATTTGAGCGACTGGTAGTCGGCGGATCTCCCAACCTGGGGACCTTCCAAATTGAGTCGGGTCAGTCCGTTCCTGGTCAGACTATTTTTATTGAGTCCATGCTGATGATGATAAATTGTATGTTGTCCGTTTTGTGGTGTATTTAGGGGACTAATTATTAATACTGACTCTCAGATTTCACAATTTCTTACGTACTTTTAATTATTACATAAGGGTGTAGTTTTATAGTGTTCTTTAATGTTTGGCGTGGGATTTCCCTTTTTATAACCTGAATACTCGTTACTTCCTTATGTAACAGTTATATTTATAATAGTAATAGTAATAATAGTTGTATTTTGACTTAACTCTTTAAAGCTGTTGAAGGGGATGGAGTCAAGTAAAGTGGGCGTGTCTAAACTATTTATCTTTGCTGTGTGTAGTATCCTTTTCTTTTATAGAAAAGAAGGGTTTACAATGATGTGTGTGGATTGATATTACTTTTGGGGTGGATTACAGTTGTGGTGATCACTAGACGGAGTGTAGTTTTGGTCCACTTTTGATGACTTCCTGGAGTAGCTGTAGAGGAGGATTAGGTCCAATATAGGGAGGTATTTTATGGTGTTGTGCAAAATAAAAGATTGTTTCATATTAATCGGACCTCGTCTGTTTGTGTGTTATTGTTGGGGTTATAATCAAACTTTGTGTCCAGACCTTCCTGGCTTATCAAAGGTGGTGGCAGCGGCTACTCCTAACAAAGAGAGTCCCTACAAGTGGTTGTCCTTGGACCACTTTTTTAACGAACACTACACAATACTTACTATCTTTAGATGCTCTAGCAAAAAAAAAATCGTAATGATAATGTCCGTGTCCACAGTAGAATCGAAAAATGTTGAAAAACTTCAACATTCAAGAAATGACTGTTCACCTGCTGATATCCCACTACTGGACAGGGGCCAGGGGCAAGAAAATTGATTAATTTACTCATATTTTAAGAATATTTAATGAAATTATGTTCTGAGTGTTATTCCTGAAAATATAACAGAGTGGAGACCACCTCCTCCCCGCCCACTCTTCCGTGAATGACCGCTCAAAGTGAAAGCATTACTCATTCAACTCCAAAACACGTTTTATCCAATCTAGCATTGTCAAATAGAAACCTTTATTTATTTACAGTCTTCTGCTGTTTCAGCACATTACAGGCTCGATGCTGCACGGACAGAGAAGATTAATAACTCCTGGTAAGTTTTGAACAGCACAAATCCATGCACGGCTTTAGTGTTTGCACGAGACGGGAGAAGTGTGTGGAGGTGTTTAACCGCTAAGTTTTAAAGTTTGTTGTTTCCAAATCCACAACTTAGAACACAGCGTGTACTGATCAGAGACAGAGCTAGTGATATCGATATTTAACCTGCACGTATTCCCTCCCTTTTTTTTTTTTTTTTTTTTTTTTTTTTTTTTTTTTTTTTGCGAACACAGCACGAGGCGGAGAATATAGACTGTGTAGAAGTGTCGGAGCTTCAGGCCCATGGCGCTGAAGAAAGAAAAACGATTCCGAGTCAGAATTCAAGATAAGATAAGATAAGATAGCCTTTATTGTCATTGCACATGTACAACGAAATTGAGCAGCAATCCTTAAAGTGCTTAAACAAACAAAAACAGTAGAAACATGCAGTAGCCCTGGGTAGTAGAGGAGATTAATGTGCGTGTGTTTGCTGTGTATTGCACAGGCCCTGAGTGGCTTAAGAGGTATGTGCGTTCAGTTCCCGTACAGCACTGGGGTAAAAGCTGTTTTTCAGTCTGTTTGTCCTGGATGTGATGGACCTGAAGCGTTACCACGGTAAAGTTAGTTTTCTTTTCGATATTCGGTTTTCCGGCGTCAATACCTTTTAAAAATAAGGTTATATCTGACACAGGGTTATCACTATCGCTACATATTCTGAATGGTACGAACACAGAGAACAATGCACACTGTTTTTATGGACGCTCCGGTGCATTTGGTATATGCTCCTTTTCCTTTCAATAGCTAAAAAAACAGACCGTTTTTGACATCACAACAAAGTGCATTCGTTTCTAGACTCTGTCTACAGCAATGCACACCATCGTCTTTCAGCCTAATTTGCTTAAATACGATTAAATACGTACTTTCCTGTCGCCGCTAACAGCAGGTGACAATCTTCAATAGCTTCGTTTTCACTGTGTTTATAAACATCAGATTGGCCGTGTTAGATACTTGGAGTGATGGGGAAGAATGCACAGCAAATGTGTTTTCATACTGACCTCTCATTAACAGTTAAATTCAGAATTTAGGTCTCTCTCTCTCCCTCTCTCACTCACACACACACACACACACTCTCACTCACTCACTCAGTCTGTCTGTCTCACTCTCAGTCTGTCTCTCACTCTGTTTGTCTGTCTGATCTGATTCACCCAGGAGGGGTCAGGTAGTGAGGACTGTGGACACAGTGAAGAATACCAGAAACTGTGAGAAGTAGTGAAGCAGAAAGCTTTATTTAAAGAGAATGTTAAAGTTCTAACTGTGTAATTCTGTTTTTGGAATCTGTTCTTTTAAATGTTAAGCCTTTATTTTTTTAATATAAAGTGTACATTGTGTTTGATATCATGTAAATTATCAGTAAAATGATTGATGGATGTAAAAATCTTTTTTTAATGAATTTAAAAAATTATTTTTTAATAACTTTTCAACCAAGTTACATAAGACTTTATATACAGCTGTGCATTGTAGACATTAATCACACTAATCACGCACACCCTTTGGCTTGTCTATAAAATTAAATTCTTGATTTTTATTGAATTTTTTTAAAATTGAAACTTCAATAACTTTTCAACCAAGTTACATAAGACTTTATATACAGCTGTGCATTGTAGATATTAATCACACTAACCATGCACACCCTTTGGTTTGTCTATAAAATTAAATTCTTGGTTTTTATTGAATTTTTTAAAATTGAAATTTCAATAACTTTTCAACCAAGTTACATACAAGTTTAAAATCAACTGTGCATTGTAGACATTAATCACACTAATCGCGCACACCCTTTGGTTTGTCTATAAAATTAAATTCTTGGTTTTTATTGAATTTTTTAAAATTGAAATTTCAATAACTTTTCAACCAAGTTACATACAAGTTTAAAATCAACTGTGCATTGTAGACATTAATCACACTAATCACGCACACCCTTTGGCTTGTCTATAAAATTAAATTCTTGATTTTTATTGAATTTTTTTAAAATTGAAACTTCAATAACTTTTCAACCAAGTTACATAAGACTTTATATACAGCTGTGCATTGTAGATATTAATCACACTAACCATGCACACCCTTTGGTTTGTCTATAAAATTAAATTCTTGGTTTTTATTGAATTTTTTAAAATTGAAATTTCAATAACTTTTCAACCAAGTTACATACAAGTTTAAAATCAACTGTGCATTGTAGACATTAATCACACTAATCGCGCACACCCTTTGG
The DNA here is from genome assembly GCF_029633855.1 of Hoplias malabaricus. NCBI lineage: Eukaryota > Metazoa > Chordata > Actinopteri > Characiformes > Erythrinidae > Hoplias > Hoplias malabaricus. Next base: position 11,514,006 of record NC_089801.1, on the reverse strand, counting down.
TTTGTCTATAAAATTAAATTCTTGGTTTTTATTTAATTTTTTAATATTTAATTTTCAATAACTTTTCAACCAAGTTATATATGACTTTAAATACAGCTGTGCATTGTAGATATTAATCACACTAACCATGCACACCCTTTGCAAATATATATTTTAAAATATATTTGCAAATATCTTAAAAAAATAAAAAAAGCTATCAGCTCTGCTGAACCACTGGTGGTTTCAGACTAGTAATTTTCACATTCTCTGCTTCATAATTTTTTTTTTATTATTTTAAGATATTTGCATGAGTATTTAATTTATGTAAACATAAAGAAAAATAATGAGAAATCTGCCTCAAGCAAATCATGTGCAATCCTTATTTAAAAATTATATATATTTAAAAATTATATATATATCTTAAAGCAAATACTTAAAAAAATAAAAAAGTTATGAAGCAGAGAATGTGAAAATTACTAGTCTGAAACCACCAGTGGTTCAGCAGAGCTGATAGCTTTTTTTTATATTGTAGGAAATACTAAATAAATGGACAACTAATGTTCTCGAATGATAACAATTTTTGTACATTTTTTTCATATTTTAAGCAAATTGTTATAGATATATTGATTTTACATTTTTAAAAAATGTAACAAAAATCAAGAATTTAATTTTATAGACAAACCAAAGGGTGTGCGTGATTAGTGTGATTAATGTCTACACTGCACAGCTGATTTTAAACTTGTAAGTAACTTGGTTGAAAAGTTATTGAAAATTCAATTTTAAACAATTCAATAAAAACCAAGAATTTAATTTTACAGAAAAAAACAAAGGGTGTGCATGGTTAGTGTGATTAATATCTACAATGCACAGCTGTATTTAAAGTCTTATATAACTTGATTGAAAAGTTATTGAAAATTCAATTTTAAAAAATTCAATAAAAAATAAGAATTTAATTTTACAGACAAACCAAAGAGTGTGCATTGTTAGTGTGATTAATGTCTACAATGCACAGTTGATTTTAAACTTGTATGTAACTTGGTTGAAAAGTTATTGAAATTTCAATTTTAAAAAATTCAATAAAACCCAAGAATTTAATTTTATAGACAAACCAAAGGGTGTGCATGGTTAGTGTGATTAATATCTACAATGCACAGCTGTATTTAAAGTCTTATATAACTTGGTTTGAAAAGTTATTGAAAATTAAAATTTAAAAGATTCAATAAAAAATAAGATTTTAATTTTATAGACAAGCCAAAGGGTGTGCGTGATTAGTGTGATTTATGTCTACAATGCACAGCTGTATTTAAAGTCTTATGTAACTTAGTTGAAAAGTTATTAAAAAATAAATTTAAAAATTCATTAAAAAAAATAAATATATAATTAAAATATAATAAATCATGTTTTTTATTAAAAACAAAAAAAAAAATAAATAAATAAATCATGTGCATGATATCAAACACAATGTACACTTTATATTAAAAAAATAAAGGCTTAACATTTAAAAGAACAGATTCCAAAAACAGAATTACACAGTTAGAACTTTAACATTCTCTTTAAATAAAGCTTTCTGCTTCACTACTTCTCACAGTCTCTGGTATTCTTCACTTCCATAAAAACTGTGTGCATTGTTCTCTGTGTCCGTACCATTCAGAATATGTAACCCTGTGTCAGATATAACCTTATTTTGAAAAGGTATCGACGCCGGAAAACCGAATATCGAAAAGAAAACTAACTTTACTGTGGTTGAAGCGTTTTCCTGAGGGCAACTTTTGGAAGAGATGGTGTCCAGGATGGGAGGAGTCTTTCAGTATATTGGCTGCCCTGCTTAGGCAGCGGGAGCTGAACAGATCCTCCAGCCTGGGCAGTGGACAACCGATGATCTTCTGTGCCATGTTGATCACTCTCTGTAGAGCTCCCCTTTCTGCCACTGAGCAGCTGCTGTACCATGTTGAGATGCAGTAGGTCAGCACACTCTCGATGGCACAGCAGTAGTAAGACACCAGCAGCTTATTCTGAAAGTTGTTTTTCCGGAGAATTCTCAGGAAATAGAGTCTCTGCTGTGCCTTCCTGACTACAGCTGTGGTGTTGGTGTTCCAGGAGAGATCTTCAGAGATGTGCATACCCAGAAGTCTGAAGGAGGGGACTCTTTCCACACAGTCCCCATTTATGATGAGTGGTGAGGGGTCTATGCATTTCCTCCGGAAGTCAATGACCAGTTCTTTTGTTTTGGTGGAGTTCAGGGAGAGGTTGTTCTTTGCACACCACTCCACCAGTCCTAGGACTTCATCCCGGTAGGCGGTCTCATCTCCACCAGATATGAGTCCCACCACGGTTGTGTCATCCCCGAACTTGATGATTGTGTTGCTGGAGTGGGTGGGGGTGCAGTCGTGGGTGTAGAGTGCGTAGAGGAGAGGACTCAGCACACAGCCCTGTGGAGCTCCAGTGCTGAGTGTTACCCTGGAGGACTGATGGCGGCCTAATCTAACAGACTGGGTGCGGTTTGTTAAAAAGTCCTTAATCCAGATGCATGTTGAATGAGAAAGACCAAGGTCTATGAGTTTGGTCACCAGTCTGCTGGGGATGACCGTATTAAAGGCGGAACTAAAGTCTAAAAATAATATTCTTACATAGTTTCCCTGGTGTTCCAGGTGTGTGAGTGCTGTGTGAAGGGTAGTATTGATGGCATCCTCAGTGGACCTGTTTGCTTTGTAAGCAAACTGATGTGGATCGAAGCTGGGAGGGAGAGTGGCTCTGATGTGCTGTAGAACCAGTCTCTCAAAGCACTTCATTATAACCGGTGTGATTGCGACTGGATGGTAGTCATTAAGGTCGCTCATGGTGTTCTTTTTGGGCAGCGGAATGATGGTGGCAGACTTCAGACATGGTGGTATGATGGATTTTGATAGGGACAGGTTGAAGATTTTTGTAAAAATGCCACAGAGCTGGTCTGCGCATATTTTCAGTACCTTTCCTGTCACACCATCCGGACCAGCAGCTTTCCTGGTGTTCACTGCTTTAAGTGCACGTCTCACCTCGTGTTCTTGCACCATGAGGATGTGGTTATTGGAGACTGGTGGAGGTCTTGTGTTTGTCTCCACTGCTCCCACCTCATAGCGAGCAAAGAAACAGTTAAGTTCCTCTGCCAGTGAAGCATCACCCTCCACAGTATTGCAGTTTCTGGACTTGTGGTTGGTAATGTGTTGAATGCCCTGCCACACGTGACGTGGGTCGTTGTTGGTGAAGTGTTCCTCAATTTTCCTCTTGTAGGCAATCTTGGCCTCTTTGATGCCTCTCTTCAGGTTGGTTCTTGCCATGCTGTATAAGGCTCTGTCCCCAGACCTGAATGCGATGTTACGCTTGTTGAGGAGTATTCGGACCTCTTTTGTCAACCAGGGTTTTTGGTTTGAGTAAACCCTGTGTTTGTCCACTGTTACATTGTCCACACAGTTCTTGAAGTAGCAGAGTACAGTTGATGTGTACACTTCCAGGTCCTGATCCTCAAAGATGTCCCAGTTGGTTCTTTCGAAGCAGTCCTGCAGCTGTAAGGAAGCTCCTTCGAGCCATGTCTGGACAGTCTTTGTGATAGGATGAGATCTTCTTTTGAGGGGGGTGTATGCCGGAGTTAGAAATATAGAGCAGTGGTCCGATTGACCCAAGTGTGGTAATACGGTAGCTTTAAAACTGTTCTTTAAATTTGAGTACACCTTATCCAGTGTATTTTTCCCCCTGGTAGCACATTTGATGTGCTGATCAAATTTAGGGAGGACTGATTTTAAATCAGCATGATTAAAATCACCGGCTATTATGTAGGCTGCTTCAGGGTAACTGTTTTGCTGTGAATTGATGGCACTGAGCAGATAGCTTAGCGCTATGTTGGCATTAGCAACGGAGACCCTAAAGTCTCGTGGTGGAAAAATATTATATACAGACTGCCCTTAATTTAGTCATTTAGTAATTGGTTCCCTCACATTAATAATTCGTTACTCCATTTAGTAATCAGTGCCCTTTATTTAGCTATCCGTGCCCTCAATTTTGTAATATGTTCATTTTAATAATTTGTTCCCTCAGTTTTGTAACCCGTTCTCTCAATTTTGTAATCAGTTTTCTCAATTTAACAATCATTTTCAGGTTATCCGTCACTTGTTTGATTTCTTCTGTCCATTCCTTATTTACACATTACAACCACTTTTTAACTAAAACATTAATAGTTCAGGTCGAGGAGGAGTGAATCTGACGGGACTCCATTTCGTTTTTAACTGAGCGAGTTTGGCGCGGAACATTCAGCTGGAGGCGGGACAGTGGACTAATGTTGAGCGGCTCATAGCTGCGGCCAAAATCACATCTCATTCTCAAGAGAATTATTCAGTAAAATCCAACTGACCTGCTACTGTCTTTATGTATTAACTACCACATAAATAAATCAGATAAAACACATCGGGGCTTTTGTGGACAGAATTAAACCTGAAAATGAGATCAGGCAATACCTATATCGTCCACAAGAGGGCACCATAAGATTTAATCTGACACTTCATTCAATATAATGAGGCACTGCGTGATAATACGACACTAAAGGGATTTGTGACACCGATTTTTGTAAAAAGGACACATTTACACATCTAGTGAGTCTATTATTGCTGGTCAGAACCTAATATTGCCCAATTTGTCATGTCCATAATACAATAAATACAATGTATGTTTGTAATTAACATTCACATAAATTCCACATAAAGTGCTGCAGACAGTGTAGAATGAAGAAAATAGTTATAAATATACACCTATGGAATAGACTAAATTAATCAAATAATTACAAATAAGCAGCTTTACAGTGGCACTGACAGGTGTAAATAAGTAATAGACAGGTGAGAGATCAAACGTGTCCTAATAAACAGTCTGTGTCATGTCTGTCTAAATTGAGGGAATGAATGACTAAATTGAGGGAGCAAATAAAGTCTCTTAATAATATTTTCCACCATGAGATAATTCTGAGAATGATGTCTGAATGTTTCTGAGAAAAAAGTCAGTATATTTCGCTGCATATTTATTGTGGCAGACAACCGCAGCATAATTGAGGAATGCAGTGTATAGCTGAAGTCATATTATTTTATAGATTTCAGGAATAAATACTCTGTCCTTTGGCACATGAGGACCAGACTGTGATTAATATTTAAACGCTGAATCAGTGCAAGAACCTGTTTATTCAGAAGAGGACATGTGGTTTCACAGGATACAATCAATGATCACAAAATAGATTTATTTAAATAATTTATTTTATGAAATTTATTAATGAAGAACAAAAAAAAAATATTTACACATTCAAACTACTAAAACTGATCTGATCCAAATATAAATCATTTGTGGATGACCAAAGAAAAAAGGCCTGAAAATAATTAAATGTGATTATGTAATTATTTTTAACTACTTGATTTTCCATTTGTTTTCACAAGTATGTATTTTCTTTTCCAGTGCTGTTTGCCATTGCTTCAGTGATAGATGCAGTTGTGGTGCAGCTTGGACACAGTGCCACTATTTCCTGTAAAATGAACTGCTCAACAATGACATGGTCCACCAAAGGATTAGATGTATTCCAAATATCTCACATGTTTCACTTTTCTGGAGGGAAATGTACTGTTGCTCCAGAGTTTGAGGGCAGGATTGAATGCTCTGGAGAGAAGATCAGAAGTGGAGATGTTTCCTTGACTATATCATCTGTTGTGTACAATGACAGAGGCTGGTACTACTGCACATGTGATGGAAATGACTACTGTGACCAAAAGATAGAAGTTCTGGGTAAGGGGCACTGTAAAGTATCGATATATTCTAATTATAAATATAAACACAGTATTCAATTTGACATAAATTGTAAATGAAGTTGATATTCATTGCTCATTGTTTTTATATTTCATTACAGTTCCCACTGCTGTAAATGTGTTTGTTGGAGCTCAGGCTACACTTCCATGCTTCGCTGAAACAGACAAAAACTCAGACTTCTCCTCTGTCTACATTCAGTGGGAAAAAGACCAAAAGCTGGTGGTTAAACTTGAGAATGGAGTGATTTCGTATGGTTCTGGGTTTGAGCAGAGGGCCATAGTGTCAACAGAAGGTTACAAAATGGGGGACCTCTCTCTTAGCATCAATAATGTCAGATTCTCTGACTCCGGCTTGTTTAGATGCTCTCTTAAGGACGGAGCGTACGGATACCCACACACAGTTTCTCTGACTGTTGAAGGTTATTATAATTTCATTTTTGTCATATTTTAAAATAACTGCAGCCTGTTTTAATATATGCATTATGTTGTGCCATATGAAACTACAGTGGATGCTATCCATTATTTACTTATTCATTCATTATCATTATTAGGTTGGAAACAGTTAATTACACGTCTCTGTTTTCTCCCACAGTTCATCGGTTTGAACACTATATAAAGGAGGGTGAGTCCGTCTCTCTGGATCTAGTCCTCCAAACTCCAGTGATGATGCACTTCTTACAGGACGGTGGAAACCCTGCAGAGTCCTGGATGTGCACCAAACCAAAGGAAGACTCTTTTCATTGTAAACCAGACTACGAGCAGAGAGCCTCCATCCTGAATAACGCTGTGGTGCTGAGTAAAGTCTCAGAGTCTGACAGTGGAACCTACACCATCACAGACAACAGAACAAAGGAAGTGGTGGGTGTTCACAAATTAACAGTCATTGGTAAGTGTTTTTTCCCCAAAGCTTTCATGCTTGTTATTCTACATTTCATTAGGGCTGGTACTTTTAGTTATTGTAATAATTACTTAGTGGATCATTATTTTGAGGGCGGCACGGTGGTGCAGCAGGTAGTGTCGCAGTCACACAGCTCCAGGGACCTGTAGGTTGTGGGTTCGATTCCCGCTCCGGGTGACTGTCTGGAGTTGGTGTGTTCTCCCCGTGTCTGCGTGGGTTTCCTCCGGGTGCTCGGGTTTCCTCCCACAGTCCAAAAACACATGTTGGTAGGTGGATTGGCGACTCAGAAGTGTCCGTAGGTGTGAGTGAATGTGTGTGTGTGTTGCCCTGTGAAGGACTGGCGTCCCCTTCCAGGGTGTATTCCCGCCTTGCGCCCGATGATTCCAGGTAGGCTCTGGACCCCCGCGACCCTGAATTGGATAAGAGGTTACAGATAATGAGTGAATAATTATTTTGATAAAAACTGGATTTTAACTTGACAATAACAAACCGGGCATACAGTGCTCTCCATAAATACCTTGTGTAAACATGGATGTATCTCAATTTTATTTGAAAACATTTATATTCAAAGTTGAAAAAAGGAAAGAAAACAAAGGCACAGATATGTGTTCCAAAATTGTTTGTATCCCTTTTTTTGTAGCAGATAAATAGTGCCTATCTATATACTGATCAGCCATTACATAAAATGATCTCTTTATTTCTACACTTATTGTCCGTTTTATCATCTCCATTTAAGTTTTATATATATATATATATATGGGTGGGGTGACTGCCTGTGAAGAGTTTGGTATGTTCTCCAAATGCATTCAGCCAAACGAATTATTCCTCAGTAACAAATATCTTATTTAAAATAATACATTTAAAAGCAGCTTGTCCTTATAAATTCCTTTTGTGTCTGTTTCCTATTTTTCAGGTCTAACCCCTGCTAAAACTACAGTGGTTGCCCTCTCAGTAGTGAGTATTGTGGGGTTTATTCTTGGAGCACTACTTGGGGCTTACTTACAGAAGTGTCTGAAACAGGAGAAGAGGGAAAAGAAGAAAGATGTGTCTGAAACTGAATATGAACTTGGGAACATTTCAGATAAAAGTAAAAATGAATCTCCAAACCTAATCAACAGAAAGAAAAAATCCTCTTTATCCCAGTCTGAAGACCACAAATGTGAGAACTAAATCATATGAGTATAGATATCATCAATATGAGTATAGATATCATCAAAGCAATAAGGAAATCAAAATTTCCCTCCTATTGAATTTGCTTTCATACCTGTTTCAGGGTCTGTTTACATGTCAGCTATAGAATTACGCTTAGTGTTCCACCACACTTTTGCTCAGTGAGGCTATATACACGTGCAGTTAAATGACAGAAGTGTATTTTTCAACATTTTCTCCATCTGTTGACAGTATTTCAGGTTGCCTTCTTGTATTTAGTTAAATGGGGGATGGTGACCTGCTGCTTCTCAATTTTCAAATGAGCTGCTGGTTTAAAATCTTAAGACCAACACCAACAAAACCCCTTTCCAACATGGACGCTAACCCAGAAATGTTCCCGAGTTTACCCAGAGGAGCTGTATGTGTAAACACAAACACCTGGACCTGTCTGGGTAAACTCAGAGTGTGCACATATGAGAAGAGTGTTCCTGAGAATTCGCTGCATCTCCTGCACCTCCTGCACTGACACTACCCTATACCTAAAGGCCTATTCACACAAAGGGTTTTTTGTGCATGGAAAAAAACTAATGCAATTTTTCCTGTAGTGGATCCTTCATACTAAATCACACTGTTTTGTCTCAACACTGAAATCACAGGAAGACACTGGAAGAGGAAGAAGAAATAGATTAATTGAGTAGGAGTGATGTTGAATTTACCATTTTACTTTAAGCACAGCAACTAACTGGCACAAAATGAATTAAACCTAGTCTACAGAACAACTCTGGGATTTCAGGAGTGTTTCGGTAGGTCAGTGGGGGAGTTTGAGGCTCTGCTTCTGCGTGTTGTGGCTCTGCTTCTGCGTGTTGCTCCTCTGATTTAAATAGATCATATTTTTTTACCATATTTTTATAGTCAATGTCTTGTTGTTCAAGCTTTTGTGTTCTGCTACAAACAAGAAGGGAAAGTCTACAATTGTGGGGAAATTCAGTTCTTGACGGTGATTTTGAGGGAAAAAACTTGACTGTCGTTTGTACATGGCTGAAGCTTAAATAGACTGTAAGGTTTTATTCACTGTTGGAATTTCCACAGAAGCTCATCTGTAATGCCACCTTAAGTGATCTGAAACAGCAAAAACAATCAATATTACCCACTTATGAAGCAGGAATAGAGCAGAGTTACAAGGACATTAAAATCTAGGAATTTCTGGCCTTGTTTTAATAACAGAAGCCAATCAGACTCCGTTTGGTTTACATGTAGAAAAGAATGCAAGCAGAAAGATGCAAATTTGTAGATACATTGTGTCATACCCCAACCTGTCCTGAAAGATGTAAGACAAGACGGAGGCAACACTGGGAAGAAAAACACTGGACTTTTCCTTTATGATGTTTTCTTATCTGTTGTATTTTTATGAAGTATAAGTGAATATAAGATGTTTACAGTACTTTGTAGTACGTAGGAGGCAAATTTCCTCTCAGATATTTTGATGGAGAACGGTGCTAAAACGAAAGGAGGTTCTATATAAGCCAAAGAGCAACAGAGCACTAAAACATAAATTGTTGCTAGTATTTAGTCATATTTAGGAATATCTGAGTAATGTAAGAACAAACTTTACTTGCAGGGCAAAATTTTGACTCAGAAATGGCAGCTTTACAGAATACGGAAAAATTACTGGATTAGTGCAACTACAAAAGTGTCCTTAACACCTTAAGCATGGAAACACAGTGTTGTATGTTGTTTTATGTTTTTGTGTTTTTTGAATCTTTGTATTAATGTGAACCATTTTGTAAAAATTGTATTTTACAAAACTTTTTGTGTGTGTGCTTTTTTTCCCCAGTGATACACAGAGTTAGGATCTTGCATAATGACTCGCTAACCATACAGAAGAAGACTCATGTAAAATATAACACTTTGTTGTCGCAAATTATGATTTTGTAAAGACTAAGGGTCACTATTTGAAGGAACCAAGAATAAAAGACAGTTATCCTGACCACCTTGCAACAAACACTTGAGAAGAGAGTAACTGGGATCTTGCAATACGCTGGATTTGCCTTCAACAGTGAAATCCTTTGAAATATCGTTTGTTGTAAGGCCGGCATAAAAAAGAGCCATGTGGGATTCAGCCAAGTGTGGTGTGTCCTTACCAAACATAGGGCTTTGAACTGAGCATCAATACTTGGGCTTGCTAATGATTTTGTGGCTGAATGCCCTCAAATACCGATGAGAAGCATTCCAACATCTAGTGTAAATCCCTCACAAAAGAGTAAAAGCTGTCACGACTAAGATGGGCCCTGCAGTTGCCTCAGGAGGTGTGTGGGGGCCATGTTATATTACTAATATAAAGGGTCTTCTAGTGTTTAGAACACTACAGCTGTATCACAGTCCATATTACTTTCTTTAATATTTCTAACACTCAGGCAGAGCTTGGATTTCTTGCACTGGTTTATTAGGTTTTCCACCTCTGTGAGGTGTAATGCCATTGTTTTTTGGTGACCAGGCTCTTCACTATTGTTTAATGAACTCTCTGTTACTATGGTAGTGAATGTATCATGACAGTGGTCATTTGAGATGGATATCTAAGGTTTTTATAGCAGGTCATTTACACATATATTTAGATTTTAGCCATTTACTGACACACAGTGACATACACAATGTAATTTATTTCACAGATGTAGGCCTCAGCGGTGTTAGGTTTCTTGCCCAAGCTCTTATTCGTGTAGCATGGAGTTCCAGGCTGAGCTGGGAATTGAATCCTATGTTACCACTACCCTGCACTAACCAGACGCACGAAGCTACAGTGAACTGGGACAAGAAAATATTGACTATGAAAAAAGCTGGTATTTGCTGATCTGCAAAAACTTTGATGACATGAAAATGGATGGTACCCATGCCCCCAACCTTCCTCAACATTCCTGACCACAAAGGACGGACCACTTGCGTCACATGTTTAATGATCATAAACAGCAGGCCGTTTCCAGGCAAAATTGTGTAATTTTCCTCAAATTATACATGCTTTCCTCATCACGTCTATTTTAGACTTTAAAAGAGTATTAAAACTGTACATATTTCTATTTACACAAAGGCTATTATTTTAAGTATCATTTGATGTGTGAAACCTGGAAATAAGTAATTAAGTTTTTATTGGTACATATCTTTACCACCCATAAAAACAGGTTCTTCATGATTCCCTTAATAAAGAATGGAAAACCAACTGTAAATGTTTCTTTTAAATACGGTTTATGTTCAAATTTCTATTAGTACTTTACAGAAACTTTGTTGCTGGGAGTAAAGCTTTCCAAAGTTTCTTCAGACTGGAACATTTATTTCTTGATTTTAAGGTAAGGACTCTTTAACGGAAATTATAGGCGTAGCATTTTCAGTGTGGATTCAAGTCCCGCTCCGGGTGACTGTGAGGAGTTTGGTGCGTTCTCCCTGTGTCCGCATGGGTTTCTACCCACAGTCCAAAAACACATGTTGGTAGGTGGATTGGTGTAGGTGTGAGTGTGTGAGTGAATGTGTGAGTGTGTGTTGCCCTGCGAAGGACTGGCGCCCCTCCAGGGTGTGTTCCTGACTTGTGCCCAGTGACTCTGGGTGGGCTCCGGACGAACCACGACCCTGAGCTGGAGAAGTGGTTATATACAATGAATGAATGAATGACTCTTTAGGTAGAATGAATGATTCCACATGTTAATCAGTCATTCCAAATTCTCAGCACGAGCTAGGACTCCCTCAATCACATAGTACTAGAAAGCTGGCAGAGTAAAAGTAGTACATGCTTCCTCTTCATATAGAGAAGACAAATATATTTCCCTTTTTGAACTGCTGCCAACACAACATCACTGGACAGCTTGTAAAACTTGGAGGAGAAACTTTAACGGCCTAGTTCTGTTACATTAGCTAACACACCACACTGAAGAGTATTGCACTGAAGAATGGGGAATAGGGTGGTTCCTCCTATTCGGTTGAAAACAATAATGTATTATCAACAGTACTGAACTCTGACATTTTAACTAAGGAGTTTTTATGAGGTGATGGAGAGGGTACAGACTCATTGTTGGATATAGACGTGCTAATCACTTGTCTGATATTCTGGATTTTAGTGTTAAAAAAGAATGCAAACTCATTACATCTCTAATACTAATTCAGGAGCCATTGGTGTGGGTGAGTTAGTAAGTCTGTTGACCACGGTGAAGAGGATTTTGCTGTTGTTAGTGTTATTGTTGATGATGCTAGAGAAATAGGATTGTCATGTTTTGCATATTGTCGCGTTGTATTCACGTAGCCTATTTTTGTAGGTTTCTTTGTGAATATGAAGACTTGTTTTAGGCCATCTGTGTTCTGCCTTGCGACACACTCTCTTTTGGATTTGAACAACAGAAGCGTTTCTCCATGGGGCTTTCTGTTTGCAAGACGTAGCCTTCACTTTAACTGGCGCAATCTCATCCATAACACTGACAATTTTTGTATTAAAACTATTCAGCAGATCATCAACAGAGTTGGATCGTTCACATGGTGTAGTGCACATTTTACTCATGAAAAGCGTAGCTGTGCACTCCTTTATAATCCTTTTCTTGACACAAACTCTTCTGTCTCTGATGACTGGTGAGGCCCACATAGCAAAGAACACACAGTAGTGATCTGACAATGCGACGTTCTTCACAGTCGCTGATATGTTGAGACTCTTTGAGATAACAATATCCAGCGTGTGACCATGACAATGTGTGCTCCCTGTAACATGCTGTGAAAGGCCAAAAGAGTCCAATATGGCATGTAGTTCCTTGGCAAAACAGTCCTTGGGATTGTTGATATGTATGTTAAAGTCACCAGCAATAACAAAATGGTCAAAGTCTGTAGAAATAAACGACAGCATCTCTGTAAATTCATCAACAAAATTAGCACTGTACTTCAGAGGCATGTAGACAGTTACTAGTAATAACTGTGGTGTCCCTTTCAGAACTGCACAGAGGTACTTGAATGTTGTGAAGTCACCAAATGATGACTGCTTGCACTGAAAAGAACCATGGAACAGAGCAGCTAGACCTCCACCTTTTCTACTGGCATGAGATACATTTAAAAAATGAAAATCTGGAGGAGCCAACTCCATTAAAACAGTTGCAGCACTACATTCATTTAGCCCAGTCTCAGGTAAAAGTATAAAATCAAGCCCATGTGCTGTAATAAAATCATTAATTAAGTGTGATTTGTTTGTGAGAGATCTGATATTTAGAAGAGCTAACTTAGTAACTTGTGCACTTTGCCACAGAATCTCTGTCTCGCATTTTATATGCAGTAGATTGGCTACATTCACAGAATCTGACCTGAACTCTCTGTTCTTTCTCTCTCTGATAAGTACTGGAATGGGAGAGATTACAGGCATCAAAGGTCCAAGCTTGTTTTGAAAACATGTACTGCTGACATCATCACTGCAGCAGCCAGGACCCGAAAAACATCACTTTTCCTCGCCCTTATCAGCTGACGAAGCTGTGTGAAGCTCCTGCTGGCGATGGGGCTGTGAGCGAAGCTGCCTTTCCGGGGGTCGAGGAGCTTGTCTCTTCCGTTGAGGTGCTCTAGGTGGTGATGGAGCGTGATTTTTCTTAGGGGACAGTCTGGGGGACTGCAGTGGAGAAGTGGCAGTAGATGAGGGTGGAGTAGAAGCTGGGGTGGTTCTTCTTTGCACCTGAGGGCTGGCTGACAGGGAAAGTGACAGCCTTGTCCCAGCCGAAACCAGCTTCTCCATGGCTGCTGGGAGGTTGAGGTGGAGTGATGTTGGGGGGGGAAATAGAGGACATGGAGGATTCCTCTTGGGGTTTTGGTGTCTCTGGCAGCTGATAGAGTTGGTCATTGCCACTCATGTCCAGTGTCTGCTGCTCCCTCAGGTCGTCCTCAGTGGAGAGAGGATGTTCTGGCTGTGACATTGTGTCATCAGCTTGTACAGGAGAGTTCCTGGACGTTGATGCTGATGTGCCACCACCAAGAGAAGTAGATAGATTGCACACTGAGAAAATGAGATTGTGTGTCAGAGGTTTGACACCCCTCTTATTTGTGTGAAGTCCATCTCTCCTAAAAAGTTCTCTCTTCCCAAAAAACAAGTTAAAGTTGTCAATGAAGTTCAGTCCATTTGACCTGCAGCTGTTCTGTAGCCAGGTGTTTAATCCCAGTAACCATGAGAACAAACTGGTGCCTCCTGCAGGTAGAGGTCCACTGATGAAAAATTGTATGTTGAACTTACTGAGTGTGTTAAGGAGGTCATTAAAGTCTCCTTTTACAACTTCAGACTCCTGCTTGACAGTGTCATTCTTTCCAACGTGTATAATCCGCTTCACTTTTGTGTACTCAGCCAGTACAGCTGGAAGCTTTGCAGTAAGTTCAGGGATGGTGATGTTTGGCTCGCATCTCACTATAAGTTTTGGGTTTGTTCCCCATTAACAGTGTCATCTCCAAAGATCAGGGTGTCTGCAGTAGGTTTGTTAGGGTGTTGTGACCGGCTGTCACTTCTGGCACTTTCTGTGCTGTGTTCACTGCGTTTGTGATTCTCACGAAGGGCATACAGTGGTTCAAATCTGTTTTTCAGCTGAAGTGAATAAGACCGGTATTCTGGTCTGGGTCTGTGCTGTGCTCTCTCAGTAGCAGTGTTAGGTTTAGCAGCTGAATTTCCTGGAGTAGAAGACAAGACTACAGAGTTATACAAAGCACGGCGCTTGGGTCTAGCTTCAATCTGCACCCATTGCCCGTCTCTAGCTGTACTCACAGCAGTGTTGCCATTCACTCGATCCTCTGGTCTGGATCTGTGTCCCTCCACTGTCCGCTGCTCTGTTAAACCCTCAGCCCGCTGTCTGCTGCCTGTACTCCCACTCACTGTTACTCCTCGCACAGCTCCGACATGCCAGTCCTTAAACTCTGAAACCAGGTTCCGAAAATCCCTTTCCAAAGCTGACATTCTCTGTAGAAGTCCGTAACAATTCTGGCAGCACATGTGTTGAACAAAATGATGAGGCATTTCACAAGTTTCTTCTACTGTAGCCTGATGATCTGTCCTGGTTGTTGGAACAGTCCTGGTTCCTAGAGCAATCGCACTACTTTAAAAAGTATCAAAAGCAGAAGGTATCCAGTTTTGGTTTCGTAGTGCCGCTGACTTGTGTATATTTAAAAGCTCAGATACTCTATCATAGAAAAACAAGTCGGTTTTGAAAAAATAAAAGGAAAGAAATAGAAGATAGCAGAGCTAAGCAGGGAAGCAGGAAGCCACTGCCCAGGAGATAAGCTAGAGATAAGCTAGAGTTAAGCTACTGATTTCTGAGCAACTTCTAATTTAAAGCCTATGGGGTTTGGGGAGGAAAACCAGACCAATGGTTAATACATCTTTAAGGGCATTCTGGCCTACATCCAGCTTTTATGTAGTATAGAGTAAGCATTCATCTATAAATCTTTGCATTACTCATCCTCACTGGTTTGGTATACACTGTAATATCAAGGGGTTTCCTTTCCTGGGAACGATACAGTTGTTGGAACATTGCTGTGAAGATTGAATGGCAATGTGCCACATAAACATGAGAAAGATCAGGTGTCAGTGGCGGAGAATAATTTCAAGATCACAAATATCACTTCAACACTTCCTTAAGGTGTCATTTGCTTACTGGAGTCAAGCCATCCGCACTTTGAAAACTGTATGTAAATATACAGGTAATAACCAAGAGGTCCCTCTGTTTAATGACAGTGGAATGGTTTAGGCATTATGGGTAATTTTTGAGAAATCTATATTGGTAGGTATTCAGTATAAATCCATGAGAATATTACACAGTGAGGTCCCTCTGTTTAATGACAGTAAAATGTAATCTGTATTTCTACATGTCCACCAGGATTACTATTCAAAGCCAGTTAAGTGTTTATAGAAAAGTAAAAAATACGTAAATGTATGAAATAATCAAAGCGTGTTTTGCCTCTTTAAAGAGATTTAAAACGAAATATATTCCTAATGGCTTGTTAATTTTAGCCCATTTAGTCCATTTTAGCATTGCGTGCATTTATTTAGTAACAGAGACATCGCTGCTCAAACGCGGGTTTCAGACTCTCTATCTGTCCCAAAGCGGATGTGGTGTTCTCCGCAATGAAAAACCGTAATGACGCGCCTATACGTGCATTCGGATTTGAAGCGCGGATGGTTTGACCGTCAATTCCCAAAGTGCGGATAGCTTGACTCCAGTGATACCCCACTACTGGACAGGGGCCAGGGGCAAGAAAATAGATGAATTTACTCATATTTTAAGAATATTTAATGAAAATATTCCTGCAAGAGTCGAAACCACCTCCTCCCCGCCCCCTCTTCCGTGAAGGACCGCTCAAAGTGAAATCATTACTCATTCAAGTCCTAAACACGTGTTATCCAGTCTAGCGCTGTCTAATAAAAACCTTTATTTATTTACAGTCTTCTGCTGTTTCAGAACATTACAGGCTCGATGCTGCACGGACAGAGAAGATTAATAACTCCTGGTAAGTTTTGAACAGCACAAATCCATGCACGGCTTTAGTGTTTGCACGAGACGGGAGAAGTGTGTGGAGGTGTTTAACCGCTAAGTTTTAAAGTTTGTTGTTTCCAAATCCACAACTTAGAACACAGCGTGTACTGATCAGAGACAGAGCTAGTGATATCGATATTTTACCTGCACGTATTCCATCATTTTTTTACTTTTTTTGCGCGAGCACACAGCACGAGGCGGAGAATATAGACTGTGTAGAAGTGTCGGAGTTTTAGGGCCATGGCGTTGAAGAAAGAAAAACGATTCGAGTCAGAATTCAACGGAGACCCTAAAGTCTCGTGGTGTAAAAATATTATTTAGAGACTTCCCTCCATTTAGTAATCGGTTCCCTCACTTTAATAATTCGTTACTCAATTCAGTAATCAGTGCCCTTTATTTAGCAATTCGTGCCCTCAATTTTGTAATATGTTCCTTCATTTTAATAATTTGTTCCCTCAATTTAGTAATCCGTTCTCTCAATTTAACAATCATTTTCAGGTTATCCGTTAGGTCACT
This sequence comes from Hoplias malabaricus, assembly GCF_029633855.1. Lineage (NCBI taxonomy): Eukaryota > Metazoa > Chordata > Actinopteri > Characiformes > Erythrinidae > Hoplias > Hoplias malabaricus. The sequence goes on along the minus strand of NC_089801.1, from coordinate 11,497,147 downwards.
TGTTTGATTTCTCCTGTCCATTCCTTATTTACACATTACAACCACTTTTTAACTAAAACATTAATAGTTCAGGTCGAGGAGGAGTGAATCTGACGGGACTCCATTTCGTTTTTAACTGAGCGAGTTTGGCGCGGAACATTCAGCTGGAGGCGGGACAGTGGACTAATGTTGAGCGGCTCATAGCTGCGGCCAAAATCACATCTCATTCTCAAGAGAATTATTCAGTAAAATCCAACTGACCTGCTACTGTCTTTATGTATTAACTACCACATAAATAAATCTAATAAAACACATCGGGGCTTTTGTGGACAGAATTAAACCTGAAAATGAGATCAGGCAATACCTATATCGTCCACAAGAGGGCACCATAAGATTTAACTTGACACCTCATTCAATATAATGAGGCACTGCGTGATAATATGACACTAAAGGGATTTGTGACACCGATTTTTGCAAAAAGGACACATTTACACATCTAGTGAGTCTATTATTGCTGGTCAGAACCTAATATTGCCCAATTTGTCATGTCCATAACACAATGAATGCAATGTATGTTTGTAATTAATATTCACATAAATTGGACTGCTCCAGTGCTGCATATATATATTATAGTATAGAATAGAATACTATAGAATGTAGAGTGTAGAATGAAGAAAATAGTTATAAACATATACCTATGAAATAGACTAAATTAATCAAATAATTACAAATAAGCAGCTTTACAGTGGCACTGACAGGTGTAAATAAGGAATGGACAGGAGAGATCAAACGTGTCCTAATGCATAGCATGTGTCATGTCTGTCTAATATGAGGGAACGAATGACTAAATTGAGGGAGCAAATAAAGTCCCTTAATGATATTTTCCACCATGAGATAATTCTGAGAATGATGTCAGAATGTTTCTGAGAAAAAAGTCAGTATATTTCACTGCATTTTTATTGTGGCAGACAACCGCAGCGTAATTGAGGAATGCAGTGATTAGCTGAAGTCATATTATTGTATAGATTTCAGGAATAAATACTCTGTCCTTTGGCACATGAGGAGCAGACTGTGATTAATATTTAAATGCTGAATCAGTGCAAGAACCTGTTTATTCAGAAGAGGACATGCAGTTTCACAGGATACAATCAATGATCACAAAAATGATTTATTTAAATGATTTATGTAATGAAATATATAAATCAAATAATTTATTTAATGAAATTTATTAATGAAGAACAAAAACAAGTATTTACACATTCAAACTACTAAAACTGATCTGATCCAAATATAAATCATTTGTGGATGACCAAAGAAAAAGGCCGGAAAAATAATTAAATGGTTGATTAAATGGTGATTATGTAATTATTTTTAACTACTTGATTTTCCATTTGTTTTCACAAGTATGTATTTTCTTTTCCAGTGCTGTTTGCCATTGCTTCAGTGATAGATGCAGTTGAGGTGCAGCTTCGACACAGTGCCACTATTTCCTGTAAAATGAACTGCTCCACAGTGACATGGTCCACCAAAGGATTAGATGATGATCAAATATCTGACATATTTCAGTTTTCTGGAGGGAAATTTACTGTTGCTCCAGAGTTTGAGGGCAGGATTGAATGCTCCAGAGAGAAGATCAGAAGTGGAGATGTTTCCTTTACTATATCACCTGTTGTGTACAATGACAGAGGCCGGTACTACTGCTCGTGTGATGGAAAAGACTACTGTGACCAGAAGATAGAAGTTCTGGGTAAATTCTAAACATATTTAATAAGCTTTTGTAATATGCTGCACTCAGTGTATAAAAAGTTGACAAAATAGGATTAGATTGATTTCTTTTAACTTCATAGAAGACAGCTTTATGTGATGCACAAATGATGATGTCTTTATATGAAGCACAACTGAAGTCAAAATCATGAAAAGAATTTGACTTCAAAATGAGACCATGGAAAGATACAAAGAAATCAGCAGATAGTACGAGAAACTATAATGTTGTATGAATTAAACATTAAATTGCCCTTTTTTGTCATTCCAGTTCCTACCACATTTAATATCTCTTTTGGAGCTCAGGCTACACTTCCATGTTTCACTGAAACGGACAAACGGTCAGATCTCTCCTCCATCTACATTCAGTGGGAAAAAGACCAAAAGCTGGTGGTGAAACTTGAGAATGGTGTGGTTTCGTATGGTTCTGGATTTGAGCAGAGGGCCATGGTGTCAACAGAAAACTACAGAAATGGTGACCTCTCTCTTAGCATCAAGAATGTCAGATTCTCTGACTCCGGCTTGTTTAGATGCTCTCTTAAGGACGGAGCGTACGGATACCTGACTGTTGAAGGTTATTATAATTTCATTTTTGTCACATTTTAAAAGAACTGTAGACTGTTTTAATATATGCATTATGTTGTGCCATATGAAACTACAGTGGAGGCTATCCATTATTTACTTATTCATTCATTAATTGTTAGCATTATTAGGTGGGAATAAATTACACGTACGCCGACAGGTACCGGGGAGCCAAGCGGCTTGCGGCCTCGGCAGTCGCTGAGGCAAAAACTCGGGTGTGGGAGGAGCTTGGTGAGAACATGGAAAACGACTTTCGGTCGGCTCCAAGAAGTTTCTGGCAAACCGTCAGGCGACTCAGGAGGGGAAAGCAGTTTTCCACCAACACTGTATATGGTGGGGGTGGGGAACTGTTGACCTCGACTGGGGACGTCATCAGACGGTGGAAGGAATACTTCGAGGATCTTCTCAATCCCACCAGCACGTCTTCCGCAGAGGAAGCAGAGCTTGGGGACCCCGGGGGGGGCTCGTCTATCACTGGGGCTGAAGTGGCCAAGGTGGTAGGGAAACTCCTTGGCGGTAGGGCCCCGGGGGTGGATGAGGTTCACCCCGGGTTCCTCAAGGCTCTGGATGTTGTGGGGCTGTCCTGGTTGACACGTCTTTGCAACATCGCGTGGACATCGGGGGCAGTGCCTCTGGACTGGCAGACTGGGGTGGTGGTTCCCCTTTTCAAAAAGGGGGATCGGAGGGTGTGTTCCAACTATAGGGGGATCACACTCCTCAGCCTCCCCGGTAAGGTCTATGCGGGGGTACTGGAGAAGAGAGTCCGACTGATAGTTGAACCTCGGATCCAGGAGGAACAATGCGGATTCCGCCCCGGTCGTGGAACACAGGACCAGCTCTTTACCCTCGCTAGGATCCTGGAGGGTGCATGGGAGTTTGCTCAACCAGTCTACATGTGTTTTGTGGATCTGGAGAAGGCATTCGACCGTGTCCCTCGGGGTATTCTGTGGGGGGTGCTCAGGGAGTATGGGGTACTGGGCTCTTTGTTACGAGCTATCCAGTCCCTGTACAAACAGAGCAGGAGTCTGGTTCGTATGGCTGGCAGTAAATCTGACTGGTTTCCAGTCAGAGTTGGACTCCGTCAGGGCTGCCCGTTGTCACCGGTTCTGTTCATAATTTTTATGGACAGAATTTCTCGGCGTAGCCAAGTGGCGGAGGGTGTCCGGTTTGGTGGTCTCAGGATTCCATGTCTGCTTTTTGCAGATGATGTGGTCTTGTTGGCTTCATCGAGCCGGGACCTCCGGCTCTTGCTGGACCAGTTTGCAGCCGAGTGTGAAGCGGTAGGGATGAGGATCAGCACCTCCAAGTCCGAGTCCATGGTACTCAGCCGGAAAAGGGTGGAGTGCTCTCTCCAGGTTGGAAGTGAGATCCTGCCTCAAGTGGAGGAGTTTAAATACCTCGGGGTCTTGTTCACGAGTGAGGGAAAGATGGAGCGTGAGATTGACAGGCGGATCGGTGCAGCGTCAGCAGTAATGCGGGCTCTGTACCGGTCCGTTGTGGTGAAGAGAGAGCTGAGCAGAAAAGCAAAGCTCTCGATTTACCATTCAATCTACGTCCCAACCCTCACCAATGGTCACGAGCTTTGGGTAGTGACCGAAAGAACGAGATCGCGGGTACAAGCGGCTGAAATGAGTTTTCTCCGCAGGATGTCTGGACTCTCCCTTAGAGACAGGGTTAGGAGCTCGGACATCCGGGAGAGACTCGGAGTGGAGCCGCTGCTCCTCCACGTCGAAAGGAGCCAGCTGAGATGGTTCGGGCATCTGGTTCGGATGCCTCCTGGACGCCTTCCTGGAGAGGTGTTCCGGGCATGTCCAACGGGGAGGAGGCCCCGGGGCAGACCAAGAACACGCTGGAGAGACTATATGTCTCGACTGGCCTGGGAACGCCTCGGTATAACCCCGGAGGAGCTAGAGTCGGTGGCTGGGGAGAGGGAGGTCTGGGTTTCTTTGCTCCGACTGCTTCCCCCGCGACCCGGACCCGGATAAGCGGTGGATAATGGATGGATGGATGGATGGATGGATGGATAAATTACACGTCTCTGTTTTCTCCCACAGCTCATCGGTTTGAACACTATATAAAGGAGGGTGACTCCGTCTCTCTGGATCTAGTCGTCCCAACTCCAGTGATGATGCAGTTCTCACAGGACGGTGGAAACACTGCAGAGTCCTGGATGTGCACCAAGCCAAAAGAAGACTATTTTCATTGTAAACCAGACTACGAGCAGAGAGACTCCATCCTGAATAACTCTGTGGTGCTGAGTAAAGTCTTAGAGTCTGACAGTGGAACCTACACCATCACAGACATCAGAACCAAGGAAGTGGTGGGCGTTCACAAACTGACAGTCATTGGTAAGTGATTTTTCCCCAAAGCTTTCATGCTTGTTATTCTACATTTCATTAGGGCTGGTACTTTTAGTTATTGTAGTAATTAGGTAGTGGATAATTATTTTGAGGGCGGCACGGTGGTGCAGCAGGTAGTGTTGCAGTCACACAGCTCCAGGGACCTGTAGGTTGTGGGTTTGATTCCCGCTCCGGCTGACTGTCTGTGAGGAGTTGGTGTGTTCTCCCCGTGTTTGTGTGGGTTTCCTCCGGGTGTTCCGTTTTCCTCCCACAGCCCAAAAACACACGTTGATAGCTGGATTGGTGACTCGAAAGTGTGTGTGTCTGTGTTGCCCTGTGAAGGATTGGCGCCCCCTCCAGGGTGTATTCCCACCTTATGCCCAATGATTCCATGTAGGCTCTGGACCCACCGTGACCCTGAACTGGATAAGGGTTACAGATAATGAATGAATGAATAATTATTTTGATAAAAACTGGATTTTTACTTGACAATAACAAACCGGGCATACAGTGCTCTCCATAAATACCTTGTGTAAACATGGATGTATCTAAATTTTATTTGAAAACATTTATATTCAAAGTTGAAAAAATGAAAGAAAAAAAGGCACAGATATGTGTTCCAAAATTGTTTGCATCCCTTTTTTTCTGCGGCGACGTCCACGGAGGCAGGCGGAACTGCGACGACGTCCATGGAGGCAGAAGGATGTGCGACGTCGTCCACGGAGGCAGGAGAGGCGGGCGTCGCGCTTACGAAGACAGGAGAGGCGGACGCCGCCTTCAAAGAGACCTCCAGGCGTGCCATGAGGCTTGTAAGCTTCTCCTGGAGGTCAGGAGGGTGTGCAGAGCGGTACCTAGCGACGACGTCCATGGAAACAGCTGGCTCTGCAGCGACGTCGTCCACGGAGACAGGAGAGGCGGGCGCCGCACTCACGAAGACAGGAGCGGCTGGAGGAGCCGCGCTTACGGAGACTGGAGCGGCCGTTGGCACCGCTCTCACGGAACCAGAAGCGGCCGTTGGCGCCACGCTCTCGGAGACAGAAGCGGCCATTGGCGCCGCTCTCACGGGAACAGAAGCGGCCGGAGACGCCGCTCTCCCAGGAACAGAAACGGCCGGAAACGCCACTCTCCCGGAAACAGGAGCGGCCGGAGGCGCCGCGCTCACGAAGACAGAAGCGGCTGGAGTCGCCGCGCTCACGAGAAGAGGAGCTGAGACGTCAGCGCGGCGTCTCCAGCCGCTTCTGTCTTCGTGAGCGCGGCGCCTCCGGCCGCGCCTGTCTATATATATATATGGGCGGCACGGTGGCCACTCCAGGTGACTGCCTTTGAGGAGTTTGGTGTGTTCTCCAAATGCATTCAGCCAAACAAATTATTCCTCAGTAACAAATATCTCATTTAAAATAATACATTTAAAAGCAGCTTGTCTCTATAAATTCCTTTTGTGTCTGTTTCCTATTTTTCAGGTCTAACCCCTGCTAAAACTACAGTGGTTGCCCTCTCATTAGTGAGTGTTATGGGTTTTATTTTTGGAGCACTACTTGGGGCTTACTTACAGAAGTGTCTGAAGCAGACGAAGAGAGAAAAGAAGAAAGAAATGGAACATGAAGTTGGGAGCATCTCAGATGAAAATAAACATGAAACCCCAAACCTAACCAACATAAGGAAAAGATCCTCTCCTTTAAAGCCTGAGAACTACGACATAGAGAACTAAATGATACAAGTATAGATATCAGCAAAGCTGTAAGGCAATCAAAATTTCTCTGCTATTGAATTTGAGCTCAAACCTGTTTCAGGGTCTGTTTACATGTCAGCTATAGAATTACGCTTAGTGTTCCACCACACTTTTGCTCTGTGAGGATATATACATGTACAGTTAAATGTCAGAAGTGTAGTATTTTTCAACATTTTCTCCATCTGTCCACAGTATTTCAGGTTGCCTTCTTGTATTTAGTTAAATGGAGGATGGTGACATGCTGCTTCTCAATTTTCAAATGAGCTGCTGGTTTAAAATCTTAAGACCAACACTAACAAAACCCCTTTCCAACATGGACGGTAACCCAGAAATGTTCCCGAGTTTACCCAGAGGAGCTGTATGTGTAAACACAAACACCTGGACCTGTCTGGGTAAACTCAGAGTGTGCACATATGAGAAGAGTGTTCCTGAGAATTTGCTGTATCTCCTGCACACGTTGCACTGACACTACCCTATACCTAAAGGCCTATTCACACAAAGGGTTTTTGTGCATGGAAAAAATCAAATGTAATTTTTCCTGTAGTGGATCCTTCATACTAAATCACACTTTTTTGTCTCAACACTGAAATCACAGGAAGACACTGGAAGAGGAAGAAGAAATAGATTAATTGAGTAGGAGTGATATTGAATTTACCATTTTACTTTAAACACAGCAACTAACTGGCACAAAATGAATTAAACCTAGTCTACAGAACAACTCTGGGATATCAGGAGTGTTTTGGTAGGTCAGTGGGGGAGTTTGAGGCTCTGCTTCTGCGTGTTTAAATAGATCATATTTTTTAACCATATTTTTATAGTCAATGTCTTGTTGTTCAAGTTTTTGTGTTCTGCTACGAACAAGAAGGGAAAGTCTACAATTGTGGGGAAATTCAATTCTTGCTGGTTACATTTACATTCTGAAGCTCTGTACCTTTTATGCTGGAACGGTGATTTTGAGGGGAAAATTTTGACTGTCGTTTGGACAGTTGACGAGATGTAAGACAAGATGGAGGCAACACTGGGAAGAAAAACACTGGACTTTTCCTTTATGATGTTTCTTATCTGCTGTATTTTTTATGATGTATAAGTGAATATAAGATGTTTACAGTACTTGGTTGTAGGTAGGAGGGAAATCTCCTCAGATACTTTTGATGGAGAACGGTGCTAAAATGAAAGGAGGTTCTATATAAGCCAAAGAGCAACAGAGCACTAAAACATAAATTGTTGCTAGTATTTAGTCATATTTAGGAATATCTGAGTAATGTAAGAACAAACTTTACTTGCAGGGCAAAATTTTGACTCAGAAATGGCAGCTTTACAGAATACGGAAAAGTAACTACTGGATTATTACAACCTTAACACCTTAAGCATGGAAACATGCTTGTATGTTGCTGTACATAGTTTTTGTGTTTTTTGAATCTTTGTATTAATGTGAACCCTTTTGCAAAAATGTTTTTTTTTACAAGACTTTTTGTGTGTGTGCTTTTTTTCCCCAGTAATACACAGAGTTAGGATCTTGCATAATGACTTGTTAACCATACAGAAGAAGACTCATATGTAAAATATAACACATTTTTTGTCGCAAATTATGATTTTGTAAAGACTAAGGGTCACTATTTGAAGGAACCAAGAATAAAAGACAGTTATCCTGACCACCTTGCAACAAAACACTTGAGAAAAGAGTAACTGGGATCTTGCAATACGCTGGATTTGCCTGCAACAGTGAAATCCTTTGAAATATCGTTTGTTGTAAGGCCGGCATAAAAAAGAGCCATGTGGGATTCAGCCAAGTGTGGTGTGTCCTTACCAAACATAGGGCTTTGAACTGAGCATCAATACTTGGGCTTCCTAATGATTTTGTGGCTGAATGCCCTTTAAATACTGATGAGAAGCATTCCAACATCTAGTGTAAATCCCTCACAAAAGAGTAAAAGCTGTCACGACTAAGATGGGCCCTGCAGTTGCCTCAGGAGGTGTGTGGGGGCCATGTTATATTACTAATATACAGGGTCTTCTAGTGTTTAGAACACTACAGCTGTATCACAGTCCACATTACTTTCTTTAATTTTTCTAACACTCAGGCAGAGCTTGGATTTCTTGCACTGGTTTTTTAGGTTTTCCACCTCTGTGAGGGATAATGCCATTGTTTTTGGTGACCAGGCTCTTCACTATTGTTTAATGAACTCTCTGTTACTATGGTAGTGAATGCATCATGACAGTGGTCATTTGAGATGGATATCTAAGGTTTTTATAGCAGGTCATTTACACATATATTTAGATTTTAGCCATTTACTGACACACAGTGACATACACAATGTAATTTATGTCACAGATGTAGGCCTCAGCAGTGTTAGGTTTCTTGCCCAAGCTCTTATTCGTGTAGAATGGAGTTCCAGGCTGAGCTGGGAATTGAATCCTATGTAACCACTACCCTGCACTAACAAGACGCATGAGGCTACAGTGAACTGGGACAAGAAAATATTAACTATGAAGAATGCTGGTATTTGCTGATCTGCAAAAACTTTGATGACATGAAAATGGATGGTACCCATGCCCCCAACCTTCCTTAAATTTCCTGATCACAAAGGACGGACAACTTGCGTTACATGTTTAATGATCATAAACAGCAGGCCGTTTCCAGGCAAAATTGTGTAATTTTCCTCATAATATACATACTTTCCTCATCACGTCCATTTTAGACTTTAAAAGAGTATTAAAACTGTACATATTTCTATTTACACAAAGGCTGTTATTTTAAGTATCATTTGATGAGTGAAACCTGGAAATAAGTAATTATGTTTTTATTGGTTCATACCTTTACCACCCATAAAAACAGGTTCTTCATGTTTCCCTTAATAAAGAATGGATAACCAACTGTAAATGTTTCTTTTAAATTCGGTTCATGTTAAAATTTCTATTAGTACTTTACAGAAACTTTGTTGCTGGGAGTAAAGCTTTCCAAAGTTTCTTCAGACTGGAACATTTATTTCTTGATTTTAAGGTAAGGATTCTTTAACAGAAATTATAGGCGTAGCATTTTCAGTGTGGATTCAAGTCCCGCTCCGGGTGACTGTGAGGAGTTTGGTGTGTTCTCCCTGTGTCCGCATGGGTTTCTTCCCACGGTCCAAAAACACATGTTGGTAGGTGGATTGGTGTTTATAGGTGTGAGTGTGTGAGTGAATGTGTGAGTGTGTGTTGCCCTGCGAAGGACTGGCGCCCCTCCAGGGTGTGTTCCTGACTTCCCAGTCACTTCCCAGTGACTCTGGGTGGGCTTCGGACCAACCACGACCCTGAGCTGGATAAGTGGTTATATACAATGAATGAATGAATGACTCTTTAGGTAGAATGAATGATTCCACATGTTAATCAGTCATTCCCAATTCTCAGCATGAGCTAGGACTCCCTCAATCACATAGTACTAGAAAGCTGGCAGAGTAAAAGTAGTACATGCTTCCTCTTCATATAGAGAAGACAAGTATATTTCCCTTTTTGAACTGCTGCCAACACTACATCACTGCACAGCTTGTAAAACTCGGAGGAGAAACTATAACGGCCTAGTTCTGTTACATTAGCTAACACACCACACTGAAGAGTATTGCGCTGAAGAATGGGGAATAGGGTGGTTCCTCCTATCCGGTTGAAAACAATGAGGCCAGTCATGACGAAAGACATCACAGAAGGTTTAAACTCCAAGGTGTAGCTCTTGTATGTGTTGCCTCCTATACCTCACAGGTGAGTTGCCAGTGGAAAACACATTATGTGAATAAAAAATAAAAATCTTAATCTGGCCATAATCATAAGTGATATAAGCATTAAAGCACAACTATCCAACTCTTAAAGCAGAGTATGAGCATTATGCCGGTAATTATCTCTACTGGTTTTGTTTCTGTAACATCTACAGGATAATTATAACTCAAACATAGTGAGTAGTGTAGTTGACATAACTCTCTGTCATTCTTTTCTCAGTCTCATTCTCTTTAGCAGTAATCCTTGTTTTGACTCTGAAATCTACAAAAGTTCTACATAGCTGCGGCCAAAATCACATCTCATTCTCAAGCAAATTATTCAGTAAAATCCAACTGACCTGCTATTGTCTTTATGTATTAACTACCACATAAAAAATCAGATAAAAGATATCGGGGCTTTTGTGGACAGCATTAAACCTGAAAATGAGATCAGGCAATACCTATACCTATACTTATATATAGCATCATAAGATTTAATCTGACCCCTAATTCAATATAATGAGGCGTTGGTTGATAATATGACACTAAAGGGATTTGTGAATCCGATGTTTGCAAAAAGGACACATTTACACATCTAGTGAGTCCATTATTGCTGGTCAGAACCTAATATTGCCCAATTTGTCATGTCCATAACACAATAAATGCAATGTATGTTTGTAAGTAATATTCACATAAATTACACTACTCCAATGGAAAAAGGACAGTTCCAGCTTTCATATGTCACCTTCATCTTGTATCTGTTTATTAAAAGTTTTGTACCTTATTTCATAGTCTACACTTTCTTGCAGACAGTACAGAATGAAGAAAATTGTTATCAACATACACCTACGCAATAGACTAAATTAATCAAATTATTACAAATAAGCAGCTTTACAGTGGCACTGACAGTTTTATTATTTTTTGTGGCCTTATTAAATGTTTAAACATCTTTTCTTGGAAAAAAATGACAATAGCAGGTCAATTGGATAGCAGATCATCTCGGCGGGAGTCATAAATACGTGTCTGTGTACGCTGTTAGAAAGCTTTGTTTTGTGCTGTGATTTGTATTTTGTATATTGAATTCTGTTTGCCTGGTTTTGACTTTGATCCATTCCTACTTCGACTACGAGTTTGTTTTTGCCCCTTTTTGAATACTGATGCTAGATCTATTTTTTGTAAATTATTGTAACACTGTGTATATATTTCACCAGAGTAGGGTTGGCTGCCGTTTGTTTTGGGAGTGGGTGTTGTGTGTGTTTTTGTGGATAGACAGGGAGGAAGGTAAGGTGTTGTCTTTTGTTTCCTTTTGTTTTCACTTAGGTAAGTTAGAGCTGTTTGTGGGTCAGTTAGGAGGGGTGTTTGTTTGTTGTTTTTGTCGGCTAAAGGCCATCCTGAAGTTCACTGGTGTTTGGTTTCATTTTACATATCACATTTACAATATATATTCTATTCATTATTCATTCTGTGTTTCCATTTGTGTCCTTTTGTTTCACCATTTACATCTGTTACAGTTATTCTCTTCACATATATTAATTTCAACCCATCCCTCATTCTGTTACGGCTCAACCCTAGACTGGGTCGTAACAATGGCATGTGTCATGCCTGTCTGAATTGAGGGAACCAGTTTAGACTCTAATATTTTCCACCATGAGACTTTAGGGGCTCCATAGACTTCTGAGAATACAGTCAGAATAATTCTGAGAATGATGTCTGAATGTTTCGGAGACAAAAGTCAGTATATTTCGCTGCATATTTATTGTGGCAGACAACCGCAGCGTAATTGAGGAATGCAGTGTATAGCTGAAGTCATATTATTGTATAGATTTCAGGAATAAATACTCTGTCTTTTGGCACATGAGGACCAGACTGTGATTAATGTTTAAACGCTGAATCAGTGCAAGAACAAGAGGACATCTAGTTTCACAGGATACAATTAATGATCACGAAAATTATCAATCCAGAGGCAGTGGAACTCCAGCATGCCGGTTACATTGCGCTATGGCTTATAGAGTTGTACATTAAACTAAAGCCCTACTGCAGTCAAGGGCTGAACTGATGGGCTTTGTTGTCATGAGGATTAAAGCGTTTAATAAATGTTTATGTTTACTTCATTGACAGCTTCTTTCACAACTCACTCTATGGCACACAGACAGTGAGTCTGTCAGTCTACATATGACAATAAATAATAATCCCTAACAGTGTATCTCTAAGTCTGTGTATTCTGACTTTGTTCTTGGAATTATACTGACTTTTTACTCAGAATTTTTCCAACTTTGATTTAAGAAGTCTGACTTTATTCTTGACTTTATTACTTTAACTCCTTCTATGGGCAGGTGTCCAGATTCTTCTTTGTGGCTGACACATGTGCGACCTTGAAAATCTAACTTCATACCAACTTTGTACTTAGTGACAAAGTACCTTCACAAAGTCTTTATAAATGTTGACACCAGACACACACACACACACACACACACACACAATGTGTAAGTGGGGCAGCCATAGTTCCTTGCAACACAGTCACAAATAAACTGATGTAATAAGTTCAAACCTGAACAGCACTCAGAAGACAGCTCCTCATATGGAAATCACAGATAAGACAGTGTGGCCAACAGAGGTTTTAATGATTCCAAAGAGAATCAAGTAATGAAAAGGACAAGATCATTTTTACTTATTAATTCATATTCCAAACCATTTCATCCTTTTGAGGTGCTTGATTGTGCGCATGCGCGAAAAGTGCGTGCAGCCTTTACGGTAGCTCCCGTTTGTGTATTCTTAATAATATCTATTTATTTTTACAAGGTAACTTAGTGAAGTTTTGCCCTCTCGAATCATGCTAGTAGAGAGAGTTTTGGTCAGTTTTTTCGCTGTGAAAGTTCTACTTTCATGGTGCACCGCGGCGCAGGAGCATGGTCCCTTTGTTTACACCCGGGATCAGCTGATCGCGCTGAAGCCGGCCGGCATGGAGATCAGGGCCGCGAACATCCCAGACGAGCTCTGGAGACGGACGCGCAGGGGATGTAGAGGAGGAACGAACCAGCGCTCGGGGAAATCGAGGGCAAAAAGACGGAGGCTTATGGAGAAAAAGGGATATAAGCCGCGTCTTCCCACCGTCGTCATGGGCAACGATAGATCGCTGGCTAATAAGATGGACGAGCTAACAACATAAGCCATGAGTCAGAAGGAGTATCGGCAGTGTAGTTTAATGTGCTTCTCGGAGACATGGCTACACCAGGACATTCCAGATGATAATGTTTCAATCGCTGGCTTTCAGACTGTTCGGGCCGATCGGAACCGCACCGAGAGCGGTAAGCATAAAGGGTGGGGGGGTGGGGGGGGGCTGGCTGTGTTGGTTAACAACCGCTGGTGCTCTCCTGGTCACATTACCATCAAGGAGCGTATCTGTTGTCCGGACATTGAGCTGTTGGCTGTTGGACTCAGGCCATATTATTTGCCGAGGGAATTTTCCCATGTTGTTGTGGTCGCTGTGTACACCCCCCCTCTGCCAACCCGACGTCGGCGTGTGACGTCATGCACTCCACCATAGCGCGTCTTCAAACTCAACACCCGACTGCCTTCATTGCCATATCAGGTGACTTTAACCATGTCACTATGGCCAGGACATTACCAAACTTCACTCAGTATGTGGACTGTCCTACCAGAGAGGAGAGAACATTGGACCTGCTGTATGCTAATGTTAAGGAGGTATACAGCTGCTCCCCCCTCCCCCCTCTGGGTGGATCTGACCATAACTTGGTCAACCTTAGTTCAAAGTATGTGCCTCAGGTGAAGAGTCAGCCCGTGACCATGAGGACAGTGAGGAGATGGTCAGAGGAGACTTCTGAAGTGCTGCAGGACTGCTTTGAGACCACAGACTGGACAGCACTCTATGAGCCTCATGGAGAGGACATTGACGGGCTCACAGAGTGCATCACAGATTACATCAACTTCTGTGTAGAATCCACTGTCCCAACCAGGACTGTTAAATGTTACCCAAACAACAAGCCGTGGGTAACAAAAGACATTAAAGCACTCCTCAACAAGAAGAAGAGGGCTTTCAGAACTGGAGACCGGGAGGAGGTGAGAACGATTCAGAGGGAACTGAAGAGAACCATCAGGGAGGCTAAGGAAAGATACAGGAGGAAGCTGGAGCGGAAACTCCAGCAGAACAACATGAGGGAGGTCTGGAGTGGTATGAGGACCATCTCTGGCTTCAGGTCCAGCAACAACGGGGGAGTAGAGGGCAGTGTGGACGGGGCCAACGAGTTAAATTTGTTTTTTAACAGATTTGACACTGTGGGCCCTGATCTCCCCCTCCCTGACTCCTCTGCTGTCGGGCCTCAACAGCCCACTCCACTCCCCCTCCCTCCCCTTCCTGATAGCCCCCCCCCCTCCTGTGATAGTCCACGACACACCTCCTCTCCTCCCCCACCAGGGACTTCTACAGTGAATCTCACAGCTAACCAGGTGAGAAGACAGCTACAGAGACTCCACACGAACAAGGCTGCAGGCCCTGATGGTGTTCCCCCAGGGTGCTTAAAGCCTGTGCCACCCAACTTAGTGGAGTCCTGCAGCATGTCTTCAACATGAGCCTGAGTCTCCAGAGGGTCCCGGTGATGTGGAAGACGTCCTGCATTGTTCCTGTGCTCCGCGGCCCAGTGACATCAAGGACTACAGGCCGGTGGCACTGACGTCCCACATCATGAAGACCATGGAGAGACTTGTCCTGGATCACCTCCGGCCCATGGTCCAGCCACTTCTAGACCCCCTCCAGTTCACCTACCAGCCTCGTCTGGGGGTTGAGGAGGCCATCATCTACCTGCTGAACCGAGCGTATGCTCACCTGGATAAGCCAGGCGGCACTGTGAGGGTCATGTTTTTTGACTTCTCCAGTGCGTTTAACACCATTCAGCCTGCTCTTCTGGGTGACAAGATGAACGCGATGCAGGTAGACGCCCCCCTCATGTCCTGGATTGTTGACTACCTGACTGGCAGACCACAGTATGTACGTCTGCAGCACTGTGTGTCAGACAGAGTGGTCAGCAATACTGGAGCCCCGCAGGGAACTGTCCTCTCTCCCTTCCTCTTCACCCTCTACACCACTGATTTCAACTACTGCACAGAGACTTGCCACCTCCAGAAGTTTTCTGATGACTCTGCACTTGTTGGATGTATCAGGAGGGGTGATGAGGATGAGTACAGGGAGACGGTGAATGACTTTGTTGCGTAGTGTGAGCTGAACCATCTGCAACTCAACGTTACAAAGACAAAGGAGCTGCTGGTGGACCTGAGGAGGGACAAAACGCCGGTGACCCCTGTGTCCATCAGGGGGGTCAGTGTGGACATTGTGGAGGACTATAAATATCTGGGCGTACACATTGACAATAAACTGGACTGGGCTAAGAACACTGACGCCCTTTACAAGAAGGGCCAAAGTCGTCTCTATTTTCTGAGGCGTCTGAGGTCCTTCAACATCTGCAGAACTATGCTGAGGATTTTTTATGAGTCAGTTGTGGCCAGTGCCATTCTATATGCTGTTGCATGTTGGGGCAGTGGGCTGAGGGTGGCAGATGCCAACAGACTTAATAAACTGATCCGTAGAGCCAGTGAGGTTGTGGGTGTAGAGCTGGACTCGCTGACGGCAGTGTCTGAGAGGAGGGTGCTGTCTAAACTGCAGGCTATCATGGATAATGGCTCCCACCCTCTTTATCACATGGTAATGAGACACAGGAGCACGTTCAGTGCAAGACTCATTCAGCCAAAATGCACTACAGAGCGCCACAGGAGGTCATTCCTACCAGTGGCTACCAGACTTTATAACTCCACACTTAAAGCACGACACCTTTCACATGTACAGTAATAACAATAGAACAAAATTTTTAATTATGAGTGTAACAACTCAAATGTGCAATACGCTTACTGCTGTATACAGTATATATGTTTTTATTATAATAGATGTGTACATATTGTAAATTTCCTTTTGTGTTAAATTTTTTATTAGAGTGTTTATTCTCTTACAACTGGTTGCTACTGTAATAATTGTAATTTCCCCCTGGGATCAATAAAGTGTTTCTGATTCTGATTCTGATCATTCATATCCCAGTCCTCACTGGGTGGAAGACAGGAAGCCACTCATCCATGGCAGGACAGACACACAGTCATATAATATGTTTAGTGTCTCCTATTCACCTGTCTTTGGATTGTAGGAGGAAACCAGTGCGACATGAGTACATTAGAGAACATCTCCAATGCTCTTCCTCTCTCCACCTCCATTGCTGCGATGAGCAATATTGCATATAGCAGATCTTACAAGATCAATACAAAAACAGAGATAGATAAGAATACACACACACATATACACACAGACACACACATTAAAACACACATTCCTGTTACCCACTGTTCATTCCTATTACCCAGTGTTTTCAGGAATGGCATCCGGTGTAAAAACTAACGGTGTAAAGATTGTGGTTGATCCGCGGCGACCCCTGATGGGAGGGAGCAGCCAAAAAAAGAGGAAAAAGATAGCGAACTAAAATCAAAATTAAAATTAAATACCTTCCCCACTATCAAAACCAACTGAATTGCTTGTTTGTAAAAGGTGGTATTTTAGTGATTTAGCTGCTAAACAACTGCTTTGGAGCAATAAAGTCAGAAATATGAGCTACAGGTGACTGATGGAAAGCAGCAGAGAGCATCCAGACTTTACTACAAGCCGTTTTTCTCCTCTATCAGCTGAGCTCTGTGCCTCTGGGCAATTACAAAACATTACCACCAGCTTCACAAATTCCTTTGCTGCGCTCAGTGTGAAAATAGCCATGTGCTTGTGTTTATATCACTAAAATTAGTGTTTTCACACATCGGAATCCTCCAATAAGAGTGGCCGTATTAGCATGCTATTATCATAAGAATATGAATGGGTGGGCCATAAAGGCTGAGTCTCAGAGAGAGACATGCCTCCTGTTACTTATCTTTCTATTACAACCAGGTAAAAAATATATTCCTTTTCTACATTCATATATTTGACAAGTAGACCCTTTAATGTTTCTGGGAGTAGGTTTGTTATGTTTCTAGACAAAAACTTGCTGAGCTGCGTAGCTAAGTGTTTTGGCACAAATTCTGATGTATCCAGTCTCCAGACTCCAGAGGGTTACACAGAGTCATTGTTTAAAAGAACTACTAACAAACCAGCTACAGTGGATGGAATCAATTATTTATTCATTTGTCATTTGTTGTTAGGATTATTGTTAGAGAAATATAAATTAAACGTCTCTGTTTTCTCCCACAGTTTATCGGTTGGAACACTATATAAAGGAGGGCAACTCTGTCTCTCTGGATCCTCCCAACTCCAGTGATGATGCAGTTCTCACAGGACGGTGGAAACACTGCAGAGGCCTGTGTGTGCACCAAGCCGAAAGAAGACCCTTTTCATTGTAAACCAACCTACGAGCAGAGAACTTCCATCCTGAATAACTCTGTGGTGCTGATTAAACTCTCAGAGTCCGACAGTGGAATGTACACCATCACAGACATCAGAACAAATGAAGTGGTGGGCGTTCACAAAATAACAGTCATTGGTTAGTGCTTATTATTCTTTACATTTTAAATTTCATTAGGTCATCCCATGTTTAAATCACATAATTTAATCTTTTTTTTACCTCATTACTAGGGCTACAACTAATGATTATTTTGATAACCAATTAATCTCTCGATTATTTTTTCGATTAATCAATTATTAATCGGATAAAAAGGAAGACAAGCCTAATTTGGATTCCTGTCTGTTACTAACATATTCAGGATACCATCAGTGAGAACAGCTGCTTGCTGTGGTGTGTAGATCTTCTTCAAAACATAATCAGCAATGCTGTTTTTATCTGAGGTGAGAGAGTGTAGTGGAGTATGGACCGAATAAAGAGATGAAAGTTCTTAATAAAGACTCTCCCCCTAACAAGGATTTTTGTCTGCAACAGAATCCCACATTCCACAGAACTGCCGTGTGCAAAAACGCTGCACTCTTCCCCCACACAAACTCACCTAAAGTCTACATCAAAAGAACGCCTGATAACGCCTCCAGATAACAAACCCAGTTTATGATGCTCTTAAGAAAAAGAAGAACAAACAAAGTGGTGAGAACCAGAGTTAAAAGGACTTTTTATGACGAGTGGCGCCTAAAAGGCGAAACTTATCTCGTGTGGAAACTAAACAGACAGCCCAGATGGTCAAACTGACTGAACTCGGGTTGACCTCCCGGTAACCATCCGCACAGGACGAACAGCATGGACCAACAGCGACCCCAAGTGGACATTGGCGAAACTACGTCTCGCCCGAGGTCGCCTAAACAATAATGAAAATTAATCAAATTCTGATAAATATGTGTACGCGATATTGTCACTCTTTGTGTCTTCAGATGAACACCTATCAACCAATGAAGTGATGTGTATTACTGTTTTCAATCATGAAAGAAAGTTTCTGTCTCTAACTAAGAAAATATTATTAAAATTATATTATTAATATCTTCTAACATGATTTTGTAGTGGTATGTAACCATGACGTACCCAAAATAAAATTATACGTAGATGTTTGATATTCATAGGACACATATTATGCTATACCACAAGTATGTACAAGTAATTTCTATGATATTCAATTTCGTGTATACGTATATCTTTTTTCCTCTCTCTGAAACATGAAGCAAGTCATGTGAGCCTCGGACCCCGGATCCAATCAAAGGAAGGACACCTCCCAATAGGGCGTTACCGCGCTACCTTTGAAAAGAGAGTGCCCGACTCATTTCTCTCTCTCTTGCTCTTAATTCTCTTAACTTGACTCTCTTACTGCTTAACTTGACTCTCAAGCCTCCGCCTTACTCTCTTACTTATGCTCTCACTTCACGCACTCCCACGCGCCCTATCTTAAGCTACCTCTCTAAGTTCTAACCTCTCCAAGCGAGAGTTTTCTCTCTCCACGCCGACGAACAAAGACTTTAAAAGGACCTCACTCAGCCCCCAGGAGACGTCTTGAGTTAGCTAGTGGGAAAGAATTTACGAACAACGTCGAGTGATTTGAATACCTTCTTTTCTTTTTAATTGTGTTTATGTTTTATCGCCCAATCTAAGTTTAATCTCACGAGTGATCAAAGCAGGTGAAACTTATTCGTGACCAGAATAAGATATCACCTCTTTAGATTAGTTGAAAGCGGATATATTAGCGTTATAAACCGACTTCTGAGGGCACAGTTTCTGGAGATTCGACTGACGAGCTAAACACTCTGAGAAGCCACCCCACTCAGGGGAAAGACCAGCCAAGCCTGCAATTCTCCGAAAAAGGGAACTCCAGATCGACGTCGCCCCGTCTAAGGCCGAGAGTGCCTTACTCAACCTGGAGGGAATCTCCTTCTCAGCGGGCCTACCTTCAACGATGCGGGGAGGACAAGAAACAACCCCTAGAGCACGGAGGTTAAACAGCGGGACTCGACGGCTGGGTGAAAACAGCAAAAAGAGTAAGCAAGCTAAAATTCATTCACTCTCCAGAAGCTGGTGCCTAATTAAGTTCCTTGATAAATGCATACACTAAGTAAAACCTCAGTTAGCAATACATTAGTCATAAGTCCTAGTGCCTAGCTTATCTTTAAATTCGAATTGGCTTCCCCTGCGTTGATGCCGTGAGATTTCAAGATTATGCTATGTTAAGTAAATATTCTTCTTCTTTTTGTTAATAAATACCTTCATTATTTGAAATCACAGTGTGTGGAGTCTGTTCATTAAAAGTCTGAAGATCCTGAAGAACTCACTTAGCTTGGCCATTGTCATCATCATCATCATCATTTTCTTCTCCGCTTCTCCATTTCAGGGTCGCGGTTTGGCCATTGTTCATTTCTCAAATTAATTATTAACGTTTTAATTGCTTAAGCCAATTATAAAATTTTAATTACTATCATTAGTCAAATATCAGTAATCATAAGAGTTTAAATAAGCTCAACGCTATAAACACAATATATAAATATATATAAAATATATATTCATATATTACGGTATATGCAACATACACTACAAGAGAAAGTGTAAATATGAACATACATCTTTTTTAAGTTAAGAAAAACCTATTCAACCTATTTCCCCATATGTCACATCTGTAGTAAACTAGTGATGCATGATGATGTAAGAATTATATTGGTGTCAGGAGATTATAGGTTGAAATAAATTTAGCTAACATCTTTCTCAGGAAACACCTTTCATTTTGTTCTCATAAAATTGGTTGAATTATTGGTTTGCATTAAATTGGTTTGTGTTATTTACATTGTGTATATTGGCATGAGGGCAGCACGGTGGCGCAGCAGGTAGTGTTGCAGTCACACAGCTCCAGGGGCCTGGAGATTGTGGGTTCGATTTCCGCTCCCCGTTGCCCTGTAAAGGACTGGCACCCACTCCAGGGTGTATTCCCGCCTTGCCCCCAATGATTCCAGGTAGGCTTTGGATTCACCGCGACCCGGAACTGGATAAGTGGTTGCAGATAATGAATGAATGAATATTGGCATGAATAATACAGGACATCATCATCCATAAACTGTTGGTTGGCACAAACACATTTCTGAGTGTCCTTTGTTTGAAGTAAATGAACTGAAGTTGAAGTTTATGTTTTAAATCATAAATATTCAGGTAAACGCTGCAAAACTGGTGCGTGCACCCTCAGAGAAAAAGGCACTGGTAAAATCTTGTTCCTTTATCGTTAGACTTATATAGCAGTTTTCTAGAATCCCAAGGATGCTTGACGCACAGCGTACTATCAACCAGGAAGAATGGTTCACCTGGAGGATTGCATCGGGCACCAGGGTTTCACCCAGGACAGAGCATCAATCCATATCTGGGCATACACATACAGACTTTTATTCACTGTGGGAGGAAAGCAGAGACCCCAGAGGAAACCCAATCAGGCACAGGGAGAACATGGAAACTTAACCCAGATGGGACTTGGAGGGTGCAAGGCGGGATCACACCCTAGAGAAGGTGTCAGTCACTCACAGGGCAACACATACACACACACACACACATTCACTCACACACTTACGGACACTTTGGGGTTGCCAATCCACCTACCAATGTGTGTTTTTGGACTATGGGAGGAAACCCATGCAGACACAGGGAGAACACACCAAACTCCTCACAGTCACCTGGAGTGAGACTTAAACCCACAATCTCTAGGTCCCTGGAGCTGTGTGACTGCGACACTACATGCTGCGCCACCGTGCCGCACTAAACCTTTTCTAGTGAAACAAAATATGGGTTTCGCACATGATACAAGGAGTTAGCAAATTCGTGCTAACAGTCAACTATCTGCGCTTGTGATGAGAACCATCTGTAATGTTTCTCAACCTTTTAAAACAGCTGCTGGACTAAAAGAGGGAAAACAGTTAGAAACTATAATGTAAACAGCAGAGCTTACATAGATGATACAAACTTAGATTTCTGCAGTCCGTTCCAATCTGTGTTCATCCATCTAGAGTTCGTTCTAGATCCCAGTCCACGTACTTGTTCAGTGTCCTGAGTCCATTCCATAATCCAGTCCATGTGTTCTGTCTGTCACTGTTTCCTGTACTTCATCTCGACAGAAATCATAAATACGTCTATTTGTACGCTGCTAGTCAACCCATTTGTGAGGTCAGACACTGATGTTGGACGAGAAGGCCTGACTCCACGTCTCCGCTCTAATTCTTCCCAAAAGTGTTCTATCGGGTTGACCATGTCTTTATGGACCTTGCTTTGTGCACTGGTGCACAGTCATGTTGGAACATGAAGGGACCATCCCACATGAAGTGTGGGGGTCTGTGGTGATTGATTTTGCTGAAGGTTGCCGACCTCTGCACACTATGTTCCTCAGGACCACCACAGAGCTGGTATGATTTGGCTGGTGGATCATTCTCAGTGCTTTTTAAATCCCTGAGTATCACTGATGGACCGAGAATAGCCCACCAACCAGAAAGTCCAGCCAACAGTGTCCTGTGTCTACTGATGATGGACTAGAGAATGATGAACACCCACTGCAGCAACAGGTCAGCTACTCTCTCTGAATTTCTGAATTTATATCTATAATGATGGACCAAGGAGGTAGGTGTATCTAACAGGTTGGACACTTTAAAACCTCCAGGAGCACGGCTGTGTCTGATCCACTCATATATACATACAGTCATAAATACATGTTCTCATGTATGCTCAAATTATGTGAGTGACTGGCTGAGTATGTGACGCCTTCTGATGGACTGGTGCCATGTCCGGGGTGTGTTCCTTCCTTGCACCCAATGATTCCAGGTAGGCTCGAGACATGATGGCAACCCTGAACAGGATGAACTAAATTACAGGTGAAGTGAATCAATTAATTTATTCTTTTAGCGAAAGGAATCTTGAAATGATTCTTCTGTGCCACTAAAAGGTTCTTCTAGTAGGTTCCTTTTGCATGGAACGGAACACTAACTGTCTCGATCTGTTATTTTGTTAACCAAACTGTTTTTAAGGTATTTCTATGTCATCCTTTTAATAAGGTGCTGAATTGTATTTATTCATTTATCATTACACTTATATACCCAAGGACACTTTACAATCCACACTGCTCAGAACGCCATGCCATTTAACACTCAATTCACACACACGCACACACACACACACACACACATGCACACACACACACACACACACACACACACTGGTGAGAAGCAGCAGTCAATTTGATACTTTGATATCAAATTATAATTTGGTATTTGATATTATTTTAACGATGTTGGAAATTGGCTTTCAACAGGAAGCTGAGTTCATGATTTTAAATTTGATATCTAAATAAAGATAGCTACCATGCCCTCATTGCCTTCTACATTTGTAAATGTGGCCTAATACTTTCTGTGGACTAGGAAATATATACGGCCAGAATGCATCTAGATGAGGAAAGGTAATGTTGGTAGGATGTTACACTTCTAAGTCACTGTTTCTCTCAGCTTAGCTGAAAAGTGGTAAAACAATGATTACTTTAAAAGAGAGAAAGAATTATTAAGCTAACTACTGTGTATTGTTTAAATACAAAGTTCACAGTTTTTAATTTTTCTAATCATTCAGAGAATCGTTTTTCGTTTTGAAACTCAATGCTGTTGTGAAGAGCTTTTTCCGAGGACTGCTTTAGGAACTTGTGTGGGTTTCAGGAATTTAATTATCATTCATACATTTATTGTAACCTGTTTTGACTAATGCTGCCTTTTTACAGTAAGTTCACCTTCTGCTTCATCAGACTCAGGTGTGTCCAGCAGCTCTAGAGGACTTCATCAGTGTTTTGAGCTGTGGGCTTCTGCTAACGGCGGTCAGCATCGTTGCCGTCCATGTGATCACCAGCCTAAGAAGGGTGTCTATTTAAAAATATATTTCTTTATACATTAATCAGAAGTCTGAGATAAAAGGCATTGAAACACACCTACGTTACACACTTCATTTGACCTCAGGTCTAAGAAAGGTGCTACCCAGTAAACATTTAGCGTTGATTCAACATTGGAATAACGTAATGACTGCCGTCTAATCAACGTTCTCTTAAGTTTGAAAATGAAAGTTGAAAAGACGTCCAAACACAGACATTGAAAAGACGACTATTAGACGTATTTTGGACGTCCATTGATGTTAATAATTGGTCATGAAAAAAATTACTTGTATAAAACGCATTTTGAATGTCCACTGACGTTATCGATTGGTCACCACTTAACTAACTTATTAAGATGGAATTTGGACGTCCATTGACGTTTAAAATATGTAATTGACGGACAGACTACTTTTAGATGTATTTTGAATGTACAGGGACGTTCCTTGTTTACTGAGTAGGTTCTTTGTCACACTGCAAAATCACACGCTGGTGGTTTCAGTCCCCAGAAGAGCTACTGTAACACACACTGCTTCTCTAGGAGCAGACAGAGGAAGGCTTCATTACCCACAGGTCAGTGAGCCCTGACTCGGCACCAGTTCAGTGGTTGTCCTTGGACCACTTTTTTAACGAACACTACACAATACTTACTACCTTTAGATGCTCTAACCAAAAAATAAAAAGTAAATACATGAATAACATTTTAAAAATCGTAATGATAATGTCCGTGTGCACAGTAAAATCGAAAAATGTTGAAAAACATCAACATTCAAGAAATGACTGATCACCTGCGGATATCTAATCTACTGGACAGGGGCCATAACACATATTTTAAGGTAATAAAAGTTAAGATATTTTCTGAGTGTTATTCCTGCAAGAGTCGAAACCACCTCCTCCCGCCCCCTCTTCCGTGAAGAACCGCTCAAAGTGAAATCATTACTCATTCAAGTCCTAAACACGTGTTATCCAGTCTAGCGCTGTCTAATAAAAACCTTTATTTATTTACAGTCTTCTGCTGTTTCAGAACATTACAGGCTCGATGCTGCACGGACAGAGAAGATTAATAACTCCTGGTAAGTTTTGAACAGCACAAATCCATGCACGGCTTTAGTGTTTGCACGAGACGGGAGAAGTGTGTGGAGGTGTTTAACCGCTAAGTTTTAAAGTTTGTTGTTTCCAAATCCACAACTTAGAACACAGCGTGTACTGATCAGAGACAGAGCTAGTGATATCGATATTTTACCTGCACGTATTCCCTCACTCTTTTTTTTTTTTTTTTTTAACCTTTTGTGCGCGAGCACACAGCACGAGGCGGAGAATATAGACTGTGTAGAAGTGTCGGAGTTTTAGGGCCATGGCGTTGAAGAAAGAAACATTCCGAGTCAGAATTCAGCGGAGACCCTAAAGTCTCGTGGTGGAAAAATATTATTTAGAGACTGCCCTCAATTTAGTAATCGGTTTCTTCAATTTAACAATCATTTTCAGGTTATCCGTTACTTGTTTGATTTCTCCTGTCCACTCCTTATTTACACATTACAACCACTTTTTAACTAAAACATTAATAGTTAAAAAAAAAGCCCCGATGTGTCTTATTAGATTTATTTATGTGGTAGTTAATACATAAAGACAGTAGCAGGTCAGTTGGATTTTACTGAATAATTCTCTTGAGAATGAGATGTGATTTTGGCCGCAGCTATGAGCCGCTCAACATTAGTCCACTGTCCCGCCTCCAGCTGAATGTTCCGCGCCAAACTCGCTCAGTTAAAAACGAAATGGAGTCCCGTCAGATTCACTCCTCCTCGACCTGAACTATTAATGTTTTAGTTAAAAAGTGGTTGTAATGTGTAAATAAGGAATGGACAGGAGAAATCAAACAAGTGACGGATAACCTGAAAATGATTGTTAAATTGAGAGAAAATTGAGGGCAAGGATTACTAAATTGGCGGCACGGTGGCGCAGCAGGTAGTGTCGCAGATGTGCTGGGTCCTTCTTTAATTTTCCTGTTGAAAATGATAGGGGTGGGGGGCATTACATGGAATGAGATGGTCTGGAGCAGCTGCACATGAGACTAACGTCACTATGTCAGTGCCAGTTTGGCTACAGTGGTATAAAGTCTCCCAACCCTGAAGCTAATGACACCTTAAGGACGTGCTGAAGTGGTATTTGTGATCTTGAAATGATTCTCAGCCACTGACACACGATCTTCCTAATGTTTATGTGGCACAATGCCATTCAATCTTCACAGCAATGTTCCAACAACTGTATCGTTCCTGGGAAAGGAAACCTCTTGATATTACAGTGTGTGTCAAACCAGTGAGGATGAGTAATGCAAAGATTTATAGATGAATGCTTACTGTATACTACATATAAGCTGGATGTAGGCCAGAATGCCCTTAAAGATGTATTAACCATTGGTCTGGTTTTCCTCCCCAAACCCCATAGGCTTTAAATTAGAAGCTGCTCAGAAATCAGTAGCTTAACTCTGATCTCCTTTAAGACTTTTGTAGATTTCAGAGTCAAAACAAGGATTACTGCTAAAGAGAATGAGAATGAGAAAAGAATGACAGAGTCAATGTGTTGTTTCAAAATTTCATGGCGTCAACAAATCCCAAAAAAGTTGGGACAAGGCCATTTTTTACCACCGTGTGGCATTCCCCCCTTCTTCTTACAACACTCAACAGATGTCTGGGGACAGAGGAGACCGGTTTCTCAAGTTTAGAAATTGGAATGCTCTCCCATTCATGCCTAATACAGGCTTCTAACTGTTCGATCGTCTTGGGCCTTCTTTGTCACACCTTCCTCTTTATGATGCGCCAAATGTTCTCTATAGGTGAAAGGTCTGGACTGCAGGCTGGACATTTCAGTACCCGGATCCTTCTCTTGCTACAGAATGTGGTCTGACATTATCTTGTTGAAAAATCCAGGGTCTTCCCTGAAAGAGATGACGTCTAGCTGGGAGCATATGTTGTTTTAGAACCTGAACATAGTTCTCTGCATTAATGGTGCCTTTCCAGACATGCCCATGTCACAAGCACTCATGCAACCCCATACCATCAGTGATGCAGGCTTCTGAACAGAGCATTGATAACAACTTGGGTTATCCTTGTCCTCTCTGGTCCGGATGACATGGCGTCCCAGTGTTCCATAAAGAACTTCAAATCATGACTCATCTGACCACAGAACAGTCTTCCATTTTGCCACACTCCATTTTAAAAGACCCCTGGCCCAGTGCAAACGTCTGAGCTTGTGGAGCTTGCTTAGAAATGGCTTCCTCTTTGCACTGCAGAGTTTCAGCTGGCAACGGCAGATGGCACGGTGGATTGTGTTCACTGACAATGCTTTCTGGAAGTATTCCTGAGCCCATTCTGTTATTTCCTTGACAGCATTCCTGTTTGAGGTGCAGAGACGTTTAAGGGCCCAGAGATCACGAGCATCCAGTAGAGTTTTACAGCCTTGACCCTTACGCACAGCGATTGTTCCAGATTCTCTGAATCTTTTGATGATGTTATGCACGGTTGATGATGATAACTTAAAAGTCTTTGCTATTTTACACTGGGTAACACCATTCTGGTATTGCTGCACTATCTTTCTGCGCAACAATGGTGGAAATGGTGATCCTCTTACCATCTTGGCTTCAGACAGACACTGACACTCTGAGTAGCTCTTTTTATACCCAATCATGTTGTCAATTGACCTAATTAGTGTTAATTGGTCTTCCATTTGTTCGTTATATGCTCAATTTCCTTTTCCAGCCACTTATTGCTACTTTTGGGATTTGTTGACACTGAAATTTTGAATCAACATATTTTTCCTTTAAAATGTTACATTTACTCAGATTAAATCTTTGATCTGTCATCTATGTTCTATTACGAATAACATATTAGATGTTGGCACCTCCACATCATTGCATTCAGTTTTAATTCACAATTTGTTTAGTGTCCCAACTTGTTTGGAATTTGGTTTGTACTTGCAGCGGGCAATGGGCAATGAGGCGACTTAATGCTTGTAATCAAAAAATAATTTTTATAAATTTCTAATGTTTCCTCACAATTTGCTGCTCTCCAGTCTGTTTGCATGCCCGAAACAGGCCTAACGTGTTTATGAATCGCCATCTTCTGTAAATGAGTTATAAGACGAACTGGCTTGATCCAGTATGCTAGGATTTCTCTCACTCTCTGCTCATGGAAGAGGCATCGGGTTTTTTTTCTTTTTCTTTTAGACAAAGGAGGGAACTCCAAATGTTGAAAAGCACTAACTGAGATGAGGATATTGCTCTATTCCTGCTTCATAGGTGGGTATTTTTAACTAGTTTTTGCTGTTTCAGATCACTTAAAGAGGCATTACAGAAAAGCTTCTGTGGAAATTCAAACAGTGAATAAAAACTTACAGACAAGTTAAGCTTCAGCGATGTAGAAACAACAGTCAAATATTTCCCCTCAAAATCACCGTTCCACCATAAAAGGCACAGAGCTTCAGAATGTAAATGTAACCAGCATGAATTTCCCCACAATTGTAGACTTTCCCTTCTTGTTCGTAGCAGAACACAAAAGCTTGAACAACCAGACATTGACTATAAAAATATGGTTAAAACATAAATTTAAATGAGATTAACAACACGCAGAAGCAGAGCCTCAAACTCCCCCACTGACTTACCAAAACACTCCTGGAATCCCAGAGTTGTTCTGAAGACTGGGGTGAATTCATTTTGTGGCAATTAGTTGCAGTGCTGAACCTTTTCAGCTCTAGTTACTTTTCTGAATTTCCGAAAAATAGATAAGTGCCAAATTTGAATGATTATTACTTTCTAAATACTTGGAATAAATTAAAATAGTTGGGGTTTTGTGTAAAAGGACACTTTAAAGTAGAACAATATGTGTTTTTTGACCCTAATATAATTTACATATGCTTCCAATTCACTCCTAAATGCCAAAAACTGTAGACGCTCACAGTTCTTTGGGTTTTTTTCCACCATGAATGACTCTAGAGACATCAACAGTGATCCACATATGATTTATTCACAGAACTTTACAAGAAAAGTTTGAGTGTACCAAATATATTTATTTTAATATTTATTCAAGTCTAAATAGAGGATCACATGGTATTTCATAGTATTTTTGTAATTTTTTTTTTTTTTTTTCATGAAATACTTAAAAAAAATACATTGCATTGTTTATATTTGGGCTATGAAAAGCCATTTTGGGCAATATTACAAGCAAAAATTATTACAAGCAAAAATGGACTAGGAATGTATATATTAGTCATTTCTGAAAAATTGTGGTAAAGTGTCCAAAGTGTGAAAGTGCTCAATCACCTTGAATAAGGCGTTAAACTAATAGTGCCTTCTTCTGGCCGTTAAATGCTATTGCATGATAAATGTGCATTTCAATCTATTAAAGTAAAATGGTAAATTCAACATCACTCCTACTCAATTAATCTATTTCTTCTTCCTCTTCCAGTGTCTTTCTATGATTTCAGTGTTGAGACAAAAAAGTGTGATTTAGTATGAAGGATCCACTACAGGAAAAATTTGATTAGTTTTTTTCCATGCACAAAAACCCTTTGTTTGAATAGGCTTTTAGGTATAGGGTAGTGTCAGTGCAACGTGTGCAGGAGATGCAGCTAATTCTCAGGAACACTCTTCTCTTATGTGCTCACTCTGAGTTTGCCCGGACAGGTCCAGGTGTTTGTGTTTACACATACAGCGTGTAAATGTCCCCCAGAACTCGGGAACATTTCTGGGTTAGCGTCCATGTTGGAAAGGGGTTTTGTTAGTGTTGGTCTTAAGATTTTAAACCAGCATCTCATTTGAAAATTGAGAAGCAGCATGTCACCATGGGCGGCACGGTGGCGCAGCAGGTAGTGTCGCAGTCACACAGCTCCAGGGGCTTGGAGGTTGTGGGTTTGATTCATTAGCTGGAGGTTGTGGGTTCGATTATTTTCATCTGAGACGCTCCCAACTTCATGTTCCATTTCTTTCTTCTTTTCTCTCTTCGTCTGCTTCAGACACTTCTGTAAGTAAGCCCCAAGTAGTGCTCCAAAAAAAAAACCCATAACACTCAATAATGAGAGGGCAACCACTGTAGTTTTAGCAGGGGTTAGACCTAAAAAATAGGAAACAGACACAAAATGAATTTATACGGACAAGCTGCTTTTAATTGTATTATTTTAAATAAGATATTTGTTACTGAGGAATATTTCATTTGGCCGTATGCATTTTTAGAATGCATATATAACAAGAGAATCAGACTGCGCTAGACTCAACCTCAGCTGCCCCTATTGGTTTACACAGCACCAGGTTCAACCCAAATACCAACAAGGTACCAACCCTTAAATAGAAATGTTAGGGAGTGGACACAGTGTTTAATCTCCAGCAGCACGGCTTTCTGAGTCCAAACTGTTTTAGATGGCACTATAGGCCATAAGTGCATCATTGTCTTTATCTTTTCGTCATCTACGTCGTCATAGGGCTTCTTTCAGGTGACCAAAAAGGTTTGTCCAATGGGGCAAGATCAGGATTGTAGGGAGGATGCTTTAACACCTCCAAACAAATCTTTAGATTACGTGGATAATTTGTCACAATTTTAGGCTTCAACCCTTCAGTGAGCTTTTCACTGTAATGATGTTGATTGATAAAACTGTTGATTGGTCCATTCCACTTGCTAAGTCGTGACTATCAACCTTGTGGTACGTCACGTCCAGGTCCAAACCGCTGCATGGTATGGCGAACTTTTGGTGATTTTGCCACTATATTTAGCAAATTTTAAGACCTTCTCTTGAGTTATTAAAAAAATAAGAGACTAGCAACAAATCTAGCGACTTTCTGTACAAAGCTTAGATACTTGAGAATCCTGGAGAATCCCAGAAAACTGTAAGCATCTATTTTCCTGCTAGACTTTGAAATGTTTCTTGGTCAGCGGTTGAAGGTGTTTCTACTCCGTACTCCATTTACTCTCAGGCTAGTAGTGATATTTCGATGTTCAACAGCAATCATTCTTTTTAAAATTTGTTTGAAAATGTCAAAACACTGATTGTGCTCTTCACTGAGTTGTTTCAGGACATCTGCTGCATAAAATGAAGGGATGCATTTTGGAACACGTGTCTGTGACTTTTGTTTTTCTTTCACCTTTTCCACTTTGAATATAAATGTTTTCAAATAAAGTTTAGATATGGTCATCTTTACACGGGGTATTTATGGAGAGCACAGTATGCCCAGTTTGTTATTGTCAAGTTCAAATCCAGTTTTTATCAAAATAATTATCCACTACATAATTACTACAATAACTACAAGTACCAGCCCTAATGAAAAACAGAATAACAAGCATGAAAGCTTTTGGGAAAAAACACTTACCAATGACTGTTAGTTTGTGAACGCCCACCACTTCCTTTGTTCTGTTGTCTGTGATGGTGTAGGTTCCACTGTCAGACTCTGAGACTTTACTCAGCACCACAGAGTTATTCAGGATGGAGGCTCTCTGCTCGTAGTCTGGTTTACAATGAAAAGAGTCTTCTTTTGGCTTGGTGCACATCCAGGACTCTGCAGGGTTTCCACCGTCCTGTGAGAAGTGCATCACCACTGGAGTTGGGAGGACTAGATCCAGAGAGACGGAGTCACCCTCCTTTATATAGTGTTCAAACCGATGAACTGTGGGAGAAAACAGAGACGTGTAATTAACTGTTTCCAACCTAATAATGATAATAAATGAATAAGTAAATAATGGATAGCATCCAATGTAGTTTCATATGGCACAACATAATGCATATATTAAAACAGTCTACAGTTATTTTAAAACGTGACAAAAATTAAATTATAATAACCTTCAACAGCCAAAGAAACTGTGTGTGGGTATCCGTACGCTCCGTCCTTAAGAGAGCATCTAAACAAGCCGGAATCAGAGAATCTGACATTCTTGATGCTAAGAGAGAGGTCACCATTTCTGTAGTTTTCTGTTGACACCATGGCCCTCTGCTCGAATCCAGAACCATATGAAATCACTCCATTCTCAAGTTTCACCACCAGCTTTTGGTCTTTTTCCCACTGAATGTAGATGGAGGAGAAGTCTGAGTGTTTATCTGTTTCAGCGAAGCATGGAAGTGTAGCCTGAGCTCCAACAGAGATATTCAATGTGGTAGGAACTGGAATGACAAAAAAAGGCAATTTAATGTTTAATTCATACAACATTATAGTTTCTCGTACTATCTGCTGATTTCTGTGCATCTTTCAATGGTCTCTTTTTGAAGTCAAATTCTTTTCATGATTTTGACTTAATTTGTGCATCACATAAAGCTGTCTTCTATGAAGTTAAAAGAAATCAATCTAATCCTATTTTGTCAACTTTTTATACACTGAGTGCAGCATATTACAAAAGCTTATTAAATATGTTTAGAATTTACCCAGAACTTCTATCTTCTGGTCACAGGAGTCTTTTCCATCACACGAGCAGTAGTACCAGCCTCTGTCATTGTACACAACAGATGGTATAGTCAAGGAAACATCTCCACTTCTGATCTTCTCTCCGGAGCATTCAATCCTGCCCTCAAACTCTGGAGCAACAGTACATTTCCCTCCAGAAAACTGAAACATGTCAGATATTTGTAATACATCTAATCCTTTGGTGGACCATGTCATTGTGGAGCAGTTCATTTTACAGGAAATAGTGGCACTGTGTCCAAGCTGCACCACAACTGCATCTATCACTGAAGCAATGGCAAACAGCACTGGAAAAGAAAATACATACTTGTGAAAACAAATGGAAAATCAAGTAGTTAAAAATAATCACACAATCACATTTAATTATTTTCAGGCCTTTTTTCTTTGTTCATCCACAAATGATTTATATTTGGATCAGATCAGTTTTAGTAGTTTGAATGTGTAAATACTTGTTTTTGTTCTTCATTAATAAATTTCATTTAATAAATTATTTGATTTATATATTTCATTACATAAATCATTTAAATAAATCATTTTTGTGATCATTAATTGTATCCTGTGAAACTACAGGTCCTCTTCTGAATAAACAGGTTCTTGCACTGATTCAGCGTTTAAATATTAATCACAGTCTGGTCCTCATGTGCCAAAGGACAGAGTATTTATTCCTGAAATCTATAAAATAATATGACTTCAGCTATACACTGCATTCCTCAATTACGCTGCGGTTGTCTGCCACAATAAATATGCAGCGAAATATACTGACTTTTTTCTCCGAAACATTCAGACATCATTCTCAGAATTATCTCATGGTGGAAAATATAAAGAGACTTTATTTGCTCCCTCAATTTAGACAGACATGACACAGACTATGCATTAGGACACGTTTGATCTCTCCTGTCCATTCCTTATTTACACCTGTCAGTGCCACTGTAAAGATGTTTATTTGTAATTATTTGATTTATCTCATAGGTGTATGTTTATAACTATTTTCTTCATCCTACACTCTACATTCTATAGTATTTTATATATATATATATATATATATATGGTCTTTCAAGGAGGGGAAGCTCAATTTCGGCCTACATCATAAAATGTGTCGGTTTATTTATACGTAAATTCTACCCTCCGTTCCTTTTCAAGAAAATGACCTATGACCCTGTCGTACCAACAAGGCGTCTTTTCCAGGGACTTGACTAGTGTCCTCTCAATGACCAGCAGAGCTAGACTGCTTAAACGGCCTTGGCCCATGTGAAGTGTGTCCGCCTGTGAGTGCTTTGTGACGGTGGAGGGGCTCAGCCGCACCCCCTAGAAACTGCGATAGAAGTCAGAAAGAGTGATAGAAGTCAGTCTCCAAACACAAGCAGCTACAAAAAACCCCACCAGAAACAGAAGCTCGATTTGTCGCTAGTCGTTTTTAACAAAGAAATGCCGCTAAGAGGATTAAGAAAGTCTAGTTCAACGCAAAACAGAATGAAAATGTAATGCTCCCTCGGATCTTTACACCAAAGGATCACTGATTCGCTCATTTTGCTGTCAATCAAAAAGGGATTCAGCCTCAGACAGATCATCCAATCATCATGCAGAAGCTGAGAGTCCGGGCCAGCCGAGGCCAACCCACTGCCCCTTAGACCCCCAGAGACGCTGAGCGTCCGATGGGCGGGACAAAGCCCAGCATTTATCCAATCACTCGTCTCGTTTCCCTGCACTTCGCTGCTTCTCCATTGAACTCTGTGGACGCTCAGCGTATTCACTGTTTAAAGAACTGTGAATCTGCGCGAATGATTGAGAGGAAAGCCTTGTCTTTACCAGTGATAAGAAGCTGATTCTGAACAAAGTTAATCGCGTTGTAGTGCATATTTATTCAATGACATGTACACACAACAGTATATATTTGATCACTTATTTTTTGACATTTTAGGGGAAGCTGAGCTGTCTTAGAGCAATCGCCATATGCAGCACTGGAGCAGTGCAATTTATGTGAATATTACTTACAAACATAAATTGCATTTATTGTGTTATGGACATGACAAATTGGGCAATATTAGGTTCTGACCAGCAATAATAGACTCACTAGATGTGTAAATGTGTCCTTTTTGCAAAAATCGGTGTCACAAATCCCTTTAGTGTCATATTATCACGCAGTGCCTCATTATATTGAATGAGGTGTCAGATTAAATCTTATGGTGTCCTCTTGTGGACGATATAGGTATTGCCTGATCTCATTTTCAGGTTTAATTCTGTCCACAAAAGCCCCGATGTGTTTTATCTGATTTATTTATGTGGTAGTTAATACATAAAGTCAGTAGCAGGTCAGTTGGATTTTACTGAATAATTCTCTTGAGAATGAGATGTGATTTTGGCCGCAGCTATGAGCCGCTCAACATTAGTCCACTGTCCCGCCTCCAGCTGAATGTTCCGCGCCAAACTCGCTCAGTTAAAAACGAAATGGAGTCCCGTCAGATTCACTCCTCCTCGACCTGAACTATTAATGTTTTAGTTAAAAAGTGGTTGTAATGTGTAAATAAGGAATGGACAGGAGAAATCAAACAAGTGACGGATAACCTGAAAATGATTGTTAAATTGAGAGAACGGATTACTAAATTGAGGGAACAAATTATTAAAATGAAGGAACATATTACAAAATTGAGGGCACGAATTGCTAAATAAAGGGCACTGATTACTGAATTGAGTAACGAATTATTAAAGTGAGGGAACCGATTACTAAATGGAGGGAAGTCTCTAAATAATATTTTTACACCACGAGACTTTAGGGTCTCCGTTGAATTCTGACTCGAATCGTTTTTCTTTCTTCAACGCCATGGCCCTAAAACTCCGACACTTCTACACAGTCTATATTCTCCGCCTCGTGCTGTGTGCTCGCGCAAAAAAAGTAAAAAAATGATGGAATACGTGCAGGTAAAATATCGATATCACTAGCTCTGTCTCTGATCAGTACACGCTGTGTTCTAAGTTGTGGATTTGGAAACAACAAACTTTAAAACTTAGCGGTTAAACACCTCCACACACTTCTCCCGTCTCGTGCAAACACTAAAGCCGTGCATGGATTTGTGCTGTTCAAAACTTACCAGGAGTTATTAATCTTCTCTGTCCGTGCAGCATCGAGCCTGTAATGTTCTGAAACAGCAGAAGACTGTAAATAAATAAAGGTTTTTTATTAGACAGCGCTAGACTGGATAACACGTGTTTAGGAGTTGAATGAGTAATGATGTCACTTTGAGCGGTCCTTTACGGAAGAGGGGGCGGGAGGAGGTGGTTTCGACTCTTGCAGGAATAACACTCAGAAAATAGTTTAACTTTTATTACCTTAAAATATGTGTAATGGTCCCTGTCCAGTAGATTAGATATCAGAAGGTGATCAGTCATTTCTTGAATGTTGATGTTTTTCAACATTTTTCGATTTTACTGTGCACACGGACATTATCATTACGATTTTTAAAATGTTATTCATGTTTTTACTTTTTATTTTTTATTTTTTGGTTACAGCATCTAAAGGTAGCAAGTATTGTGAAGTGTTTGTTGAAAAAGTGGTCCAAGGACAACCACTGGTGCAGAGTCAGGGCTCACTGACCTGTGGGTAATGAAGCCTAGCCCGTCTTTGACTGGAGTCAAGCTATCCGCACTTTGGAAACTGACGGTCAAACCATCCGCGCTTCAAATCCGAATGCACGTATAGGCGCGTCATTACGGTTTTTCATTGCGGAGAACACCACGTCCGCTTTGGGACAGAGTCTGAAACCCGCGTTTGAGCAGCGATGTCTCTGTTACTAAATAAAGGCACGCAATGCTAAAATGGACTAAATGGGCTAAAATTAACAAGCCATTGGGAATATATTTCGTTTTAAATCACTTTAAAGAGGCAAAACACGCTTTGATTTTATTATTTCATGCATTTACGTATTTTTTTTACTTTTCTATAAACACTTAACTGGCTTTGAATAGTAATCCTGGTGGACATGTAGAAATACAGATTACATTTTACTGTCATTAAACAGAGGGACCTCACTGTATAATATTCTCATGGATTTATACTGAATACCTACCAATATCCATCCATCCATTATCTGTAACCGCTTATCCAATTTAGGGTCGCGGGGGGTCCAGAGCCTACCTGGAATCATCGGGCGCAAGGCAGGAATACACCCTGGAGGGGACGCCAGTCCTTCACAGGGCAACACAGACACACACACATTCACTCACACACTCACACCTACGGACACTTTCGAGTCGCCAATCCACCTGCAACGTGTGTTTTTGGACTGTGGGAGGAAACCGGAGCACCCGGAGGAAACCCACGCGGACACGGGGAGAACACACCAACTCCTCACAGACAGTCACCCGGAGCGGGAATCGAACCCACAACCTCCAGGCCCCTGGAGCTGTGTGACTGCGACACTACCTGCTGCGCCACCGTGCCGCCACCTACCAATATGGATTTCTCAAAAACTACCCATAATGCCTAAACCATTCCACTGTCATTAAACAGAGGGGCCTCAAGGCTATTACCTGTATGATTTTGGTAGAATTTCACTGTGTACTTTTCTCATAAACTCATACTGAATATTACCAATATGGATTTCTCAAAAATTACCCATAATGCCTAAACCATTCCACTGCCATTAAACAGAGGGACCTCTTGGCTATCAGCTGTATGATTTTGGTAGAATTTCACTGTGTACTTTTCTCATAAACTCATACTGAATATTACCAATATGGATTTCTCAAAAATTACCCATAATGCCTAAACCATTGTACTGTCATTAAAAAGAGGGACCTCGATGCTATCAGCTGTATGATTTTGGTAGAATTTCACTGTGTACTTTTCTTATAAAATCATACTGAATACATTCCAATATGGATTTCTCAAAAATTACCCATAATGCCTAAACCATTCCACTGTCATTAAACAGATGGACCTCTTGGCTATTACCTGTATGATTTTGGTAGAATTTCACTGTGTACTTTTCTCATAAACACATACTGAATATTACCAATATGCATTTCTCAAACATTACCCATAATGCCTAAACCATTCCACTGTCATTAAACAGAGGGACCTCGAGGCTATTACCTGTATGATTTTGGTAGAATTTCACTGTGTACTTTTCTCATAAAATCATACTGAATACATTCCAATATGGATTTCTCAAAAATTACCCATAATGCCTAAACCATTCCACTGTCATTAAACAGATGGACCTCTTGGCTATTACCTGTATGATTTTGGTAGAATTTCACTGTGTACTTTTCTCATAAACACATACTGAAAATTTACCAATATGGATTTCTGAAAAATTACCCATAATGCCTAAACCATTCCACTGTCATTAAACAGAGGGGCCTCTTGGCTATTAACTGTATGATTTTGGTAGAATTTCACTGTGTAATTTTCTCATAAAGTCATATTACATATTTACTGATATGGATTTCTCAAAAATTACCCATAATGCCTAAACCATTCCACTGTCATTAAACAGAGGGGCCTCTTGGCTATTAACTGTATGATTTTGGTAGAATTTCACTGTGTATTTTTCTCATAAAGTCATACTGAACACTTACCGATATGGATTTCTCAAAAATTACCCATAATGCCTAAACCATTCTACTGTCATTAAACAGAGGGGCCTCTTGGCTATTAACTGTATGATTTTGGTAGAATTTCACTGTGTACTTTTCTCATAAACACATACTGAAAATTTACCAATATGGATTTCTGAAAAATTACCCATAATGCCTAAACCATTCCACTGTCATTAAACAGAGGGGCCTCTTGGCTATTAACTGTATGATTTTGGTAGAATTTCACTGTGTAATTTTCTCATAAAGTCATATTACATATTTACTGATATGGATTTCTCAAAAATTACCCATAATGCCTAAACCATTCCACTGTCATTAAACAGAGGGGCCTCTTGGCTATTAACTGTATGATTTTGGTAGAATTTCACTGTGTATTTTTCTCATAAAGTCATACTGAACACTTACCGATATGGATTTCTCAAAAATTACCCATAATGCCTAAACCATTCTACTGTCATTAAACAGAGGGGCCTCTTGGCTATTACCTGTATGATTTTGGTAGAATTTCACTGTGTACTTTTCTCATAAACACATACTGAAAATTTACCAATATGGATTTCTGAAAAATTACCCATAATGCCTAAACCATTCCACTGTCATTAAACAGAGGGGCCTCTTGGCTATTAACTGTATGATTTTGGTAGAATTTCACTGTGTAATTTTCTCATAAAGTCATATTACATATTTACTGATATGGATTTCTCAAAAATTACCCATAATGCCTAAACCATTCCACTGTCATTAAACAGAGGGGCCTCTTGGCTATTAACTGTATGATTTTGGTAGAATTTCACTGTGTATTTTTCTCATAAAGTCATACTGAACACTTACCGATATGGATTTCTCAAAAATTACCCATAATGCCTAAACCATTCTACTGTCATTAAACAGAGGGGTATCTTGTCTACCAACTGTATGATTTTGTTAAGATTTCACTGTATACTTTTCTCATAAAGTCATACTCAATATATATAGATATGGATTTCTCAAGAATTACCCATAATGCCTAAACCATTCTACTCTTATTAAACAGAGGGACCTCTTGGCTATCAGCTGTATGATTTTTACAGAATTTCACTGTATATGCTTTGCATAGATAAGAAAGATATTTTCTGAAGCCCATGGGAAAGGACCTTGTGCATTTTCATATCATATGGCAAAAGCATTTGAGTTACAGTTGTTTTTCTGTGATGCTTGGAAGGCAGACTGCACAGCTGTTTTTAAACAGAATCTGGAAATACACAGTAATTCAAGTTCTTCATAATTTTGATAATTATTAACGTTCAAGTTGTTAGGATGTTGGAGTTGGGGGGGGTTAGAGGTGGTTCGGTATAGGTTGGAAACTAACCCTAGCTGTCTATGTTTTTGAACATAACCTACATGACAACCAATCAAATGAGAGCATCCGTCCGCTACAGAGCAACCCAGAGTACAGCATGCCATACTTATGTAACTGCAGGGAAGAGACCACTGATGCAACAGCAGAATATATAGTGCCTTGCGAAAGTATTTGGCCCCCTTGAACTTTTCAAACTTTTGCCACATTTCAGGATTCAAACAAATATATGAAATTTAAATTTTTCTGTGAAGAATCAACAACAAGTGGGACACAATCGTGAATAAAATAAAATATCAAATAAAAAACTGAAAAGTGGGGCATGCAATATTATTCGGCCCTCTTAATAATATTGTATATTTTATTTTATTCACGATTGTGTCCCACTTGTTGTTGATTCTTCACAGAAAAATTTAATTTAAATTTAAATTTATTTATTTTATTTACACTAATCAGACACCTGTCTCTTTTTGTATGAATATTACACAACCAATTTGGATTCCCTAATATAAACACAAAACTAGAGACTGTGAAAGACATGTTAGCATTTTTAGGACTGACTGGTTACAGCAGACAATAGATTCTGGACTTTGTCGAACGTACACAACCTCTTAGGGACATGGTGAAATCTCTAGGGATGAGAAATTTGTCTGGTAAGCTCAATTGGATGGTGCAGTCTGAACAGGCGTTTATAGATGTTAAACAAACCTTATCTGCTGCAGTTGACTTAGCCAGACCTGACTATTCACTACCTTTTTACATGGATGTTTCTGAAACAGTCACTGTGATTAATGGTGTACTGTTTCAGAAAAAGGGGGAACGCAGAACTGCTAGCAGTAATTTCAGCATTAGAAGTGGCACATGTAGGAAGACAACAAACACTGGAAAATCTAAAACAATGGTGGCACCCATACATGTCAGCATTAGTGGTTGATTACATCACTAAATGTCAGATTTGTAACACTCAGAACGTAGCAAAAGCATTTAAATTAGCTCCAGGAAGGTTTCCATTGCCAGATTCTCATGGACATGAGATTCAAATGGATTACACAGATATGATTGACCCCATTAGGAGATATAGATATCTCCTGGTCATTGTAGATAGATTCTCGGGGTGGGTAGAGGCAGTCCCCACTCTAAGGGAAGATGCAAAATCAGTCTGTAAGTTTCTGATTAATTGTTGGATTCCGAACCACGGGTTTCCTAGGAAAATTTTTTCAGATAACGGGAGTCATTTCACGAGCAAAACACTGCAGTGGGTGGAGCAGTCGTTGGGGCTGCGCCATAGCTATGGTTGTGTGTATCATCCTGCCTCACAAGGTCAGGTGGAGAGGATGAATCAAAATTTGAAATCTAAATTAGCTAAGATTACACTGACCACGGGCATGAGTTGGCTAGATGCCCTACCAATTGCCCTGATCAGTATTCGGAGTTCAATTAATAGAAGCACAGGCTTCTCCCCATTTGAACTGGTCAGAGGCGTAGCATTCCCAGGCCCAAAAACAAGACTGAGTCCTGATGCGGGCTCGCCTGGGACGAATACAGATGAGTATCGTCAACTGTTGTTGAAACTAAAATCAGTGTGTGAGGAACTATCTGTGCAGGTACGGAGAAACAGAGGAGGAGACGAGGAGCATGAGATACCTCCTGAGGTGGCCGTGGCTCCATGGGTGTATCTGAGAGCCATTAAGCGAAAGTGGTCAGAGCCTCGCTGGACAGGCCCATTCCGGGTGACAGAGAGAACCAGCCACGCGGTACGACTCCAGGGTAAAGGCAGCTCATGGTACCACCTGTCTCAGTGCAAGCCAGCACTGCCACCCGAGGAGCACCAGACGCAGAAGCAAGCATCTAAGTCGTAACAAGTGCCAGCTGGACACTCTGCGAACGACAGGTGTCACCGGAGAGCTGTCTGAAGCTCTTGAACATACAGAACACGTTATTATTTTCTTTACAGGTTGTCGTGGACTCTTCTTTTTTACAGGTTGCTTGGACTCTTAATTTTTTCCCTTCCTTGCAGGCTGAACTTTCTAAACACATTGTAAAAAAAAAAAAAAAACGCACCCTGTAACTTTAACACTCACACATATAGAGTTATAGGTAATACTTTACTAAGTAGAAGGAAACTTAGTGGGGAAACATATTGATTGTTTAATGATGGCTTGGTATGGTAAAAGGGGGTGCGACAGGATAACATACAGGGAAATAATGTCATTTCCTCCCGTTGACATGGTTAAAATTTTGGCCGCCTGGGGGCAGAAGGGGCTAGTGGGAGAATTTTTTCTGTCAAAAATTGGTTGGTTGGCTGCCCGACAGGTTTTCGCTCTCACAGGTTAAACACATGTCAAAAATATGTTTGGAGGATTTAGAGTGTGATGACGTGTCTTGGGGACACATCATAAGGGGGAATTGTTGTAGAAAACAATTTTATTACTTTGTGTTTGTTGACAAATATCCTTAAATGATGATTAGTTAAATTAGCATTTATAACTACATACTCATTGTGTGAAATCCTGTACCCTATATGCATTTATATGAATGACTAACCAGCATTTACATTATGTATTACTTACACATGTAGTTAAACATTTTTGCTTGATTCTGCACTAATAACTCATATGATAATTACTCCTAAAGACATATTATAAGCTAACTTCACTATATGGCATGATAACTTGATATTTACACATTTTTAATTCTTAACGTCTAACCTTGAACAGATGTGCACTCCAGGATTGTAACACACTGACATCATAGTGTTGGTCACCACCAGGCTATACGTCATCTGGGGTATAACTGTTGGAGTCAGATCATGTGAGCTTCAGAGTTTCACTTGGGAGGGGTATCACACTGTTCTCAATGTGTTAGTTCTCCTGGATCCAGTATTTGTTAAATAAATACTTTGATTTGCTTTGAACTTCACTCGACTGGTGTCTGCGACTCTCTCGTGACGGACACGCCTCCCCCGAAGAGGGAGGGTGTATTTTGGACCTTTTTGTTATTTTCTCATGAGTTGGTAAATTGTAAATACTTTGAGAACGGTCCAAAGAAACATTTTTATCTTCAAAACATACATCCATTAATTAATCAAATAATTACAAATAAGCAGCTTTACAGTGGCACTGACAGGTGTAAATAAGGAATGGACAGGAGAGATCAAACGTGTCCTAATACATAGCCTGTGTCATGTCTGTCTAAATTGAGGGAACAGATTATTAAATTGAGGGAGCAAATAATCTCTTAATTATGATTTACATTATAAATCATATAATGTAACTACATCTCCAACGCTCTTCCTCTCTCAACCTCCATTGCTGTGATGAGCAATATTGCATATAACAAGTCTTACAAGATCAATACAAAAACACAGAGAGATAAGAATTACACACACATATATACACACAGACACACACATTAAAACACACATTCTGGTTACCCAGTGTTTTCAGGAATGGCATCCGGTGTAAAAACTGTAACGGTGTAAAGATTGAGGTTGATCTGATGGGAGGGAGCAGCCAAAAAAAGAAGAGAAAGATAGCAAACTAAAATCAAAATATATCCCATTCTAATATTTGTGTTTTGGAAAAAAGAAATGTAATAAAATCTGTTCTCTGGTGCTGTTCATAACATACACTATAGAGAAATGGGTTGTTCTCCATTTTTCTATTGCAGGATTAGAAATGGAAAGGCAATTAACGTAAGGTACATGGACCCTTTGGCAATGATTTGGCGCCATATAGTA
This sequence comes from Hoplias malabaricus, assembly GCF_029633855.1. Lineage (NCBI taxonomy): Eukaryota > Metazoa > Chordata > Actinopteri > Characiformes > Erythrinidae > Hoplias > Hoplias malabaricus. The sequence goes on along the minus strand of NC_089801.1, from coordinate 11,454,551 downwards.
CACAGCTGGGGCACAAGACTAAAAAACCCAGGGCACCAGGCAAAAATCACTGTTTACATTTCACTAAACAGCTTTTTAAATCACTTCAAAACATATCAAATCTTTCTTTGTCTAATGAAATTTAATAATGAACAACAAAGGAAATATTTACACATCCAAACTACTAAAACTGATCTGATCCAAATATAAATCATTTGTGGATGACCAAAGAAAAAGGCCGGAATATAATTAAATGTGATTATGTAATTATTTTTAACTACTTGATTTTCCATTTGTTTTCACAAGTATGTATTTTCTTTTCCAGTGCTGTTTGCCATTGCTTCAGTGATAGATGCAGTTGTGGTGCAGCTTGGACACAGTGCCACTATTTCCTGTAAACGGAACTGCTCCACAGTGACATGGTCCACCAAAGGATTAGATGATGATCAAATATTTCAGATCTTTCAGTTTTCTGGAGGGAAGTGTACTGTTGCTTCAGAGTTTGAGGGCAGGACTGAATGCTCTGGAGAGAAGATCAGAAGTGGAGATGTTTCCTTGAATATACCATCTGTTGTGTACAATGACAGAGGCCGGTACTACTGCTCGTGTGATGGAAATGACTACTGTGACCAGAAGATAGAAGTTCTATGTAAGGGGCACTGTAAAGTATCCAAATATACTAATTATAAATATAAACATAATATATAATTTGACATGATTTGAAAATGAAGCTGATATTCATTGATTATTGTTTTTATGATTCATTACAGTTCCCACTGTTGTAAATGTGTCTGTTGGAGCTCAGGCTACACTTAAATGCTTCGCTGAAACGGACAAATACTCAGACTTCTCCTCCATCTACATTCAGTGGGAAAAAGACCAAAAGCTGGTGGTGAAAGTTGAGAATGGAGTGATTTCGTATGGTTCTGGATTTGAGCAGAGGGCCATGGTTTCAACAGAAGGTTACAAAATGGGGGAACCCTTTCTGAGCATCAACAATGTCAGATTCTCTGACTCCGGCTTGTTTAGATGGTCTCTTAAGGACGGAGCGTACGGATACCCACACGCAGTTTCTCTGACTGTTAAAGGTTATTATAATTTAATTTTTGTCACATTTTAAAATAACTTCAGACTGTTTTAATATATGCATTATGTTGTGCCATATGAAACTACAGTGGAAGCTATCCATTATTTACTTATTCATTCATTATCATTATTAGGTTGGAAACAGTTAATTACACGCCTCTGTTTTCTCCCACAGTTCATCGGTTTGAACACTATATAAAGGAGGGTGACTCCGTCTCTCTGGATCTAGTCCTCCAAACTCCAGTGATGATGCAGTTCTCACAAGACGGTGGAAACCCTGCAGAGTCCTGGATGTGCACCAAACCAAAAGAAGACTCTTTTCATTGTAAACCAGACTACGAGCAGAGAGCCTCCATCCTGAATAACGCTGTGGTGCTGAGTAAAGTCTCAGAGTCTGACAGTGGAACCAACACCATCACAGACAACAGAACAAAGGAAGTGGTGGGCGTTCACAAACTAACAGTCATTGGCAAGTGTTTTTTCCCCAAAGCTTTCATGCTTGTTATTCTGTATTTCATTAGGGCTGGTACTTGTAGTTATTGTAGTAATTATGTAGTGGATAATTATTTTGATAAAAAATTGATTTGAACTTGACAATAACAAACTGGGCATACTGTGCTCTCCATAAATACCCCGTGTAAAGATGACCATATCTAAACTTTATTTGAAAACATTTATATTCAAAGTGGAAAAAGTGAAAGAAAAACAAAAGTCACAGACACGTGTTCCAAAGTTCATCCCTTCATTTTATGGAGCAGATGTCCTGAAACAACTCAGTGAAGAGCACAATCAGTGTTTTGACATTTTCAAACAAATTTTAAAAAGAATTATTGCTGTTGAACATCAAAATATCACTACTAGCCTGAGAGTAAATGGCAGAGTATGGAGTAGAAACACCTTCAACCGCTGACCAAGAAACATTTCAAAAGTCTAGCAGGAAAATAGATGCTTACAGTTTTCTGGGATTCTCCAGGATTCTCAAGTATCTAAGCTTTGTACAGAAAGTCGCTAGATTTGTTGCTAGTCTCTTATTTTTTTAATAACTCAAGAGATGGTCTGAAAATTTGCTAAATATAGCAAAATCACCAAAAGTTCGCCATACCAGGCAGCGGATTGGACCTGGACGTGACGTACCACAAGGTTGATAGTCACGACTTTAGCAAGTGGATTGGAACAATCAACAGTTTTATCAATCAACATCATTACAGTGAAAAGCTCACTGAAGGGTTGAAGCCTAAAATTGTGACAAATTATCCACGTAATCTAAAGATTTGTTTGGAGGTGTTAAAGCATCCTCCCTACAATCCTGATCTTGCCCCATTGGACAAACCTTCTTTGGTCACCTGAAAGAAGCCCTATGACGATGTAGATGACGAATAGATAAAGACAATGGTGCACTTTTGGCCTATAGTGCCATCTAAAACAGTTTGGACTCAGAAAGCCGTGCTGCTGGAGATTAAACACTGTGTCCACTCCCTGACATTTCTATTGAAGGGCTGGTACCTTGTTGGTATTTGGGTTGAACCTGGTGCTGTGTAAACCAATAGGGGCAGCTGAGGTTGAGTCTAGCGCAGTCTGATTCTCTTGTTATATATGCATTCTAAAAATGCATACGGCCGAATAAAATATTCCTCAGTAACAAATATCTTATTTAAAATAATACAATTAAAAGCAGCTTGTCCGTATAAATTCATTTTATGTCTGTCCTATTTTTTAGGTCTACTCCCTGCTAAAACTACAGTGGTTGCCCTCTCATTAGTGAGTGTTATGGGTTTTTTTTTTGGAGCACTACTTGGGGCTTACTTACAGAAGTGTCTGAAGCAGACGAAGAGAGAAAAGAAGAAAGAAATGGAACATGAAGTTGGGAGCATCTCAGATGAAAATAAACATGAAACCCCTACCCTAATCAACAGGAAGAAAAGATCCTCTCCTTTAAAGCCTGAGAACTACGACATAGAGAACTAAATGATACAAGTACAGATATCAGCAAAGCTGTAAGGCAATCAAAATTTCTCTGCTATTGAATTTGAGCTCAAACCTGTTTCAGGGTGTGTTTACATGTCAGCTATAGAATTACGCTTAGTGTTCCACCACACTTTTGCTCAGTGAGGATATATACATGTGCAGTTAAATGACAGAAGTGTAGTATTTTTCAACATTTTCTCCATCTGTCCACAGTATTTCAGGTTGCCTTCTTGTATCTAGTTAAATGGGGGATGGTGAAATGCTGCTTCTCAATTTTCAAATGAGCTGCTGGTTTAAAATCTTAAGACCAACACTAACAAAACCCCTTTCCAACATGGACGCTAACCCAGAAATGTTCCCGAGTTTACCCAGAGGAGCTGTATGTGTAAACACAAACACCTGGACCTGTCCGCGTAAACTCAGCGTGTGCACATATGAGAAGAGTGTTCCTGAGAATTAGCTGCATCTCCTGCACACGTTGCACTGACACTACACTATACCTAAAGGCCTATTCACACAAAGGGTTTTTTGCATGGAAAAAAACTAATCTAATTTTTCCTGTAGTGGATCCTTCATACTAAATCACACTTTTTTGTCTCAACACTGAATATAAGATGTTTACAGTACTTTGTAGTATGTAGGAGGCAAATCTCCTCAGATACTTTTCATGGAGAACAGTGCTAAAACGAAAGGAGGTTCTATATAAGCCAAAGAGCAACAGAGAACTAAGACATAAATTGTTGCTAGTATTTAGTCATATTTAGGAATATCTGAGTAATGTAAGAACAAACTTTACTTGCAGGGCAAAATTTTGACTCAGAAATGGCAGCTTTACAGAATACAGAAAAATAACTACTGGATTAGTGCAACTACAAAAGTGTCCTTAACACCTTAAGCATGGAAACACAGTGTTGTATGTTGCTGTACATAGCTTTTGTGTTTTTTTAATCTTTGTATTAATGTGAACCATTTTGTAAAAATTGTTTTTTTACAAGACTTTTTGTGTGTGTGCTTTTTTTCCCCAGTAACACACAGAGTTAGGATCTTGCATAATGACTTGCGAACTTTAAGGGCATTCTGGCCTACATCCAGCTTTTATGTAGTATACAGTAAGCATTCATCTATAAAATCTTTGCATTACTCATCCTCACTGGTTTGGTATACACTGTAATATCAAGGGGTTTCCTTTCCCGGGAACGATATAGTTGTTGGAACATTGCTGTGAAGATTGAATGGCATTGTGCCACATAAGCATTAGAAAGACCAGGTGTCAGTGGCAGAGAATAATTTCAAGATCACAAATACCACTTCAACACTTCTGTAAGGTGTCATTTGCTTCAGGATTGGGAGGCTTTATACCACTCTAGCCAACCTGGCACTGACATAGTGACATTAGTCTCATGTGCAGCTGCTCCAGACCATCTCATTCCATGTAATGCCCCCCACCCCTGTCATTTTCAATAGGACGTTTAAAGAAGGATGCACCCAGTAAACAAGGGACGTCCCTGGACGTTCAAAATAGGTCTAAAAGTAGTCTGTCCGTCAAGGACATATTTTAAACGTCAATGGACGTCCAAAATCCATCTCAATAAGTTAGTTAAGTGGTGACCAAACGATAACGTCATTGGACGTCCAAAATGCGTTTTATACAAGTAATTGTACACGTGGGGGTTCGATATAGGGTGGTTGGATCACTCTTCTTTAAAAAAAAAAACTAGATGGAGACGGATCATTTCCTGGCAGTGCTGTCTTTTATTTTTTTTCGTTAGAAGCCACACTCTCTCTCTCTATGCACTTTCCCCTTTTTTTTTCTTACATCACATGACTTCTTCCACCAATCATAAATCAGGATGAATACTTGTAACAGCAAACAAAGAACAGTTACTCCCTTAAATATTTAGACTTAATTTCTGCCAGCATAAAACTTTAAACTATAAAAGGTAAAACAATTTAAACTATAACATTTATTCTATCCATTAGCCTAATTTAATCCTTACATTTCTTCCCTGTCTCACATAAGAAACGTCCTTGTTTCACTGTATACAACTGAACAGTACATCAACAATGAAATAAAGTGCTGTAATCTTCATGTGTGAATGTGTGAGAACAGTCTTATTTCAGAACATAGTCCATCAAATAACTGGGCAACTTCACTTGACGTCGGCCTGGGCAAGCTGAAGAACCTGAACTGTGGCCCATAGTATCTAGAGGAGAGGCAGGTGACTGACTGACTAACAGAAGATCACAGGGGTCAGCAACTAAAGCTTGGGACTGAAGTGCTTGAACTTGGGGCGTACAAGTCTGTGAAGATGAAGGAGGCTAACTATCAGGAGATACATCAAGGGTCCTGATGCTTTGAGAATTTGAATGTGTGAAGGGCAGAGCACCTGATAACGCGTTCAAGGGTGGGAGTTGTGGTTGCTTAGGTAAACCACATGTTGCTGTGTCACACTTTTCAGCAGGAACCGAAGAGAGGTAAGGCTTTAGCCGATTGTAATGGACAATTTGAGAGTTATCAGATTTGTTCAAGAGATAGCGGATCCTGTATATCACTCCAGTACTGCCATCATCAGAGCCAAGGCACTCCAGTATCTCAAATGGACCTTTCCAGTGAGGAGCAAGCTTATGTCTAGCCATGGTGGGGTCGTTTAACTATACAAGGTCTCCAGGTTGATAAGGAGTATGTTTAATAAATTTGTCGTACTGTCGTTTTTGCTGGATGTGTGCAAGTTCTCTATTTTGTGCCGCAGATTTAAAGGCAGACCGTAGTTTGCATGTGAGCTGAGCTGCATTATCCGCAGGTGATCCTGATGTAGACGCAGATGGTATATTGCACGGTAACAACAGATTAGCAGGCATTCTAGCTTCCCGTCCATGAGTGAGAAAAAAAGGGCTGAAGCCAGTTGTAGTATGAGGGCTGGTGTTATAAGTCAGAGCCACTTGGTTGAGACAATCATCCCACTCACACGGTTCTTGAAGTAATAACTTAGCCAGTTGGTCGATAAGTGTTCTATTAAAACGCTCAACCATGCCGTCACACTGGGGATGATATGGGCTTGTTCTCGTTTTCTGAACACCAAGCAATTTACAGAGATGACTTATGAGGTCAGACTCAAACTGACGGCCTTGATCAGTGTGCAGTGTTTCTGGAATGCCATGTTCCCGAATGTAGTTTTCAAAAAGACATCTTGCTACTGTTGTAGAGCGCTGATCAGGGATAGCATAAAGATTTACATACTTGGAAAAATAATCTTGAACAACAAGCACATATCTGTTGCCACGGCTAGAGATGGGCAATTCAAGAATGTCAGCAGCAACTTTTTGAGCCGGTGAGGTAGCAACGATTGTTTTCATAGGTGTCCTCTGGTGAGGTGTAGGGCTACGTCTAGCATCACATGGAGCACATCTTCTGCACCATTCACGAATGCCACGTGACATAAATGGCCAGTAACAAATCTGTTGTGCCCGCTTCAAGACTTTCTCCGCAGAGTGATGACCAGCTACTGGACTTCCATGAAGCAGCTTGAGAATATTTTCTTGCAAAGCTTTTGGTACAATAACATGAATCAACACTGACACAGAAGATGGACTATAGACCTTGCGGCAGAGCACACCATTGTTAAAAGTCAGCCTATGATATTCCTGCCACAATGCTCTCTCTACCAGCGAATGCTTTTTCATACGCCAATAAGGTGGCCTTTGACCTCTAGCTTTCCAGCTCATTACTTCTGACAGGAAGGGATCCTGCAGTTGTTTCTCCCTTAACTCATAATCTGTGAGCTGCAGTACAAATGTAGAGGAAGTAATTTCAGAAGGACAGTGTGAAACAAGGCTGAGTGGCTGTGATGCATTCGGAGTGTCAGCACCATCAACTGGTTTAAGATCAGTACTGGGAAAATTACCTCGGGGTGATGTACGAACAGGACTAGACAGAGTAACGATGGCAGACTCTTTAACAACTGCTTTTGAACTGTTGGTCTGGCTGGAGGTGGTGATCTGTTCAGCGGGTCTATCAACATCTGGGCGACGTGACAGAGCATCAGCATTTCTATGACTTTGTCCGTCTCTGTAGATAACATCTCATTCAAAAGGATCAAGCTCTAAAGCCCAACGCGCACGTCGCCCAGTTCTATCATTGTCAATAGGGATTTTTCGAAGGCCCACGAGAGGTTTATGATCAGTGATTACCGCAAAGGGTTGCTTGTAGAGATAATGCCTGAAATGCCTCATTGCCCAAACAATGGCCCAGAGTTCCCGATCATATGTTGACCATCTTCGTTCAGCTTTTGTGAGAACATGACTAGCATATGCAACAACCATCTCATGGCTTCCATGTTTCTGAGTTAGTACAGCTCCAATAGCAGAGCAAGAAGCATCAGTATAAAGAGAGAAGGGCAATGCAAAATCTGGAAAAGCAAAAACCGGAGGATTCGACAAGGCATGTTTCAGATAACTGAAGGCATCTTGGCACTGAGAGGTCCACTGAAAAGGTACATTCTTCTCTGTAAGTGCATGGAGAGGGACTGCATGGTGTGCAAAATTTCTGATGAACTTGCTGTAGTAAGAACAAAGTCCCAAGAATTATCTGACTTCTGTAGGATTGCATGGGGTAGGCCAATCGGCAACACATTGTACATTTTGTGGATCTGGCTGAGTGCCATTTTTAGAAACAACGTGACCTAGGAACTGGACATGGTCTTTGGCCAAATAGCATTTAGCAGGGTTTAACTTGAGACCAGTTGCTTGAAATCTGGAGAAAACCTCTTCCAAATGCTGAATATGATCACTGAAAGAACGGCTGAAAATCAGGATATCGTCCAAGTACACTAAACATGTCTTCCATGGGAGACCACGGAGTACCATTTCCATTAACCTCTGAAATGTTCCTGGGGCATTTGTAAGACCCATAGGTAAGACTTTGAACTGGTAGAGCCCAGAGCCAGTAGTGAATGCAGTTTTTTCCCGATCTTGTTTCTCTACTTCAACTTGCCAGTAACCATGCTGAAGATCCATTGTTGAGAACCAAGCAGAACCAGATAAAGAATCAAGTGCATCATCAACTCTAGGTAGAGGATGAGAGTCCTTAGTAGTCACAGCGTTTAACTTCCTATAATCCAGGCAAAATCGCCAGGTGCCATCCTTTTTGCGAACTAACACAACTGGTGCAGCCCAAGGACTATAGCTCTCCTCAATAATATCTGCTTTCAATAGTTTATCTACTTGACTCTGTATTTCTGCTCTCTGATCTGGTGTTACTCTATAGGGTCTCTGCTTAATAGGAGCAGCACTCCCTGTGTGTATGCAATGTTTGATTATGCCTGTGCGACCTCTATCTTCAGGATGCATACTGAACACTCTGGAGTATTTCTTAAGCAAGGACTTTAGTGACTGTGCTTGAGGAGGAGACAGATTTGCATCATCTATTTGTACAGGTGGTACAATATCATTATGCACCGGTGCTATCACACAGCATGTCTCTTCAACTACTGGAGTGTCATTAGATGAAGTGGAATGAAACTCACCCAGATGTTGACCTGGTCGCAATTCAATGTCTTCCGCAGTGGTGTTTAACACACGAACAACAGTCATGCCATTCTGAACTTCACTGATAGAATGTGCTATACTAATATTACAAGTTGGATTAGGGACAAAAACACCTACATAATCAGTTGGCACAGGAGAAACAGCTGTAGCTCCTGAAACGCAAGCTGTGATGATGGTTTCACTCATAGCAGGAAGTTTAACAGGTGCTAGAACAGACACATTACAACAGGCTGTTACCTCATGGCCTTTTGGTAACAAAGGAAGATGCATGTTCCACAACAGCAGTGATTTAGTTCTGATATTGAGCAGGGCATGACGTTTTTCTAAGAAATCCCATCCAAGTATAACTGGGTAATGAGCTCCTCTGACAATTTGGAAGTCATGCTGTAATAACTCTTTCCCTAGCCTAATGCCAAGAGTCAAAGTGCCTAAGATGTCTAAGCACTGTCCATTCACTGAGCGAGCTAGTACAAAGGAGGCTTTCATAGGACGTCTTTTCAATGCTGGATGTGAGATTCTGAAATCTTCACTTACAATAGAAATAGTTGACCCAGTGTCAAGCAAAGCAGATACTTCAATCCCTTCCATAATAGTAAGAACGTTAGCTGAAACAGTGTCACTTGTGTGCAAGTCATGCCGATCCATAGGGGAGTGTGAAGTGTTAAGCTGGAGCTCTGATGTAGTAGCTGATGTTTGCCCCGCAACAGCAGCTATTGGGAGTTTCGCTGCTGGGAGGTATAAGAGCGCACCTTTTTCTCCGGAGACTGGAAACGAACATTGCGTCTATAGTTTGGACTCATATCTCTATCCCTTCTTGGAATGGGACTAGAACTACGTCGGCAATCATAATCATCGGTAGGATGTGAACTATGTTTGGAAGGAGGATATGGTCGGCGTTCTGGAGAACAATACTGTGTAAGATTTTCATCTCTATACTGTTCATGCCGGTTTGAGTAAATTTGAGAGGCAGACTGATGCTCATAATGGGGTTCAGGGGTACGAGAACAAGCATAATGCTGATCAGGAGAATGATGCCGTGAATGGTATGACTGGTAGTGAGAGGGGGAAGGGCTGCGGACATGGCCACGTGTACGCTCCTGTGAGAAAGTTTTACTCGACCAAGTATCTAAACGCTGTGTAAGTTGAGCTTTCTTCTATTGCAATTGTTGCATGTCAGTTTTTAAGCTGTTTACAGTAACAGTCAGCTCCTCAATAGCCTGAACAAGTTTGTCATCAGAAGACTTAGAGCGAACCATAGCTACCTGATCAGGAGTCAGAGAAACAGGTGAACAAGTAGATGCAGACTGAAATGCAACGCGTGCTCTCTCACAGCGACTGGCAATGATGACCGCTTCCTCCATACTGGACCCACCCATCTCATGAACTTTTGACTGTAAATGTGGGTCTAAACCAGCTACAAAACGACGAAATTTCTCTCCTTCCTGAGCATTACTATCATATTTAGGGAAGGCTTCCAGCACAAGACGAGTGATATCTGCACTATACACATCCAGACTCTCACCAGACTTACGAGGGCGTGCATTCACGTGTGTTTGAAAAAATGGTAAAGTGTATGTAGAGCCAAAAACATTCTTGAGCTTTTCTTTTACTTGGCTGTAACTTTGCTGGACTGTTGGAGATAAGCTATCCCAATACAAAAATGCTGCCCCGGCCAGACGAGTTGGTAGAGCAGAAGCTAACATTACAGACAAGTCAGAAGCTGGATGATGCATAGCCTGTACTGCTACTTCAAAACAACGAGCCCAACTACTGAATGAATCAGTGCCATCTCCATTAAAAGCAGGTGGAAGGTCAATTTTTAGGTTCCCATATACATAATTCGGGGCCATCTGCTGCCCAACAGCACCATTTACTGTTCTCGGATGGTAATTGCTACTGCTTTCCGCAGCTAACTGCTCAGTTCCACTATCAGCCTCAGACATGTTGAGCCAAAAATAAAAACGGTCGGAAATGTAAAATGTAGGCAAAAACTGAAAAACTACAAAACGTAGCTAAGACAAACTGCAAAAATCCTTAGCTCACCAGCTTCATGAAGAGTAAAAAAAAAATCCGTGTGCTAGGAGAAATTCAGACGAGGGAGTCGTCACCTCGGAGAGAAAAAAAAAAATCACCCAAAACGCACAAAAACCGCCAAATATATCCACCGCTGCTACCAGATGTACACATGGGGGTTCGATATAGGGTGGTTGGATCACTCTTCTTTCAAAAAAAAAAACTAGATGGAGACGGATAATTTCCTGGCAGTGCTGTCTTTTATTTTTTTTTTTCGTTAGAAGCCACACTCTCTCTCTCTATGCACTTTCCCCCTTTTTTTTTTCTTACATCACATGACTTCTTCCACCAATCATAAATCAGGATGAATACTTGTAACAGCAAACAAAGAACAGTTACTCCCTTAAATATTTAGACTTAATTTCTGCCAGCATAAAACTTTAAACTATAAAAGGTAAAACAATTTAAACTATAACATTTATTCTATCCATTAGCCTAATTTAATCCTTACATAATTTATTTCGGGACCAATTAACAATCATTTTCAGGTTATCCGTTAGGTCACTTGTTTGATTTCTCCTGTCCATTCCTTATTTACACATTACAACCACTTTTTATGACTAAAATATTAATAGTTCAGGTCGAGGAGGGAGTGAATCTGACGGGACTCCATTTCATTTTTAACTGAGCGAGTTTGGCGCGGAACATTGGGACAGTGGGCTAATATTGAGCGGCACATAGCTGTGGCCAAAATCACATCTCATTCTCAAGAAAATTATTCAGTAAAATCCAACTGACCTGCTATTGTCTTTATGTATTAACTACCACATAAATAAATCAGATAAAAGATATCGGGGCTTTTGTGGACAGAATTAATAACGTCAATGGACGTTCAAAATTCGTCTAATAGCCGTCTTTTCAATGTCTGTGTTTGGACGTCTTTTCACCTTTCATTTTCAACCTTAAGAGATCATTGATTAGATGGCAGTCATTACACTATTTCAACATTGAATCAACGGCTAATTGTTTACTGGGTTTACAGAGGCACTGACAGGTGTAAATAAGGAATGGACAGGAGAGATCAAACATGTGTCCTAATGCATAGCCTGTGTCACATCTGTCTAAATTGAGGGAACAGATTACTAACTTGAGGGAATACATTACTAAATTGAGGGAGCAAATAAAGTCTCTTAATAATATTTTCCACCATGAGATAATTCTGAGAATGATGTCGGAATGTTTCTGAGAAAAAAGTCAGTATATTTCACTGCATATTTATTGTGGCAGACAACCGCAGCGTAATTGAGGAATGCAGTGTATAGCTGAAGTCATATTATTGTATAGATTGCAGGAATAAATACTGTGATTGTGATTAATATTAAATATTAAATATTAAGACTGTGATTAATATTTAAACGCTGAATAAGTGCAAGAACCTGTTTATTCAGAACAGGACATGTAGTTTCACAGGATACAATCAATGATCACAAAAATGATTTAATTAAATGTTTTATGTAATGAAATATATAAATCTAATAATTTATTTAAAGAAATTTATTAATGAAGAACAAAATATATATATATTTACACATTCAAACTACTAAAACTGATCTGATCCAAATACAAATCATTTTTGGATGACCAAAGAAAAAGGCCAGAAAAAAAATTAATGTGATTATGTAATTATTTTTAACTACTTGATTTTCCATTTGTTTTCACAAGTATGTATTTTCTTTTCCAGTGCTGTTTGCCATTGCTTCAATGATAGATGCAGTTGAGGTGCAGCTTGGACACAGTGCCACTATTTCCTGTAAAATGAACTGCTCAACAGTGACATGGTTCACCAAAGGATTAGATGTATCCCAAATATCTCACATATTTCACTCTTCTGGAGGGAAGTGTACTGTTGCTCCAGAGTTTGAGGGCAGGATTGAATGCTCTGGAGAGAAGATCAGATGTTTCCTTTACTATACCATCTGTTGTGTACAATGACAGAGGCTGGTACTACTGCTTGTGTGATGGAAGTGACTACTGTGACCAGAAGATAGAAGTTCTAAGTAAGTTCGGAACATATTTAATCAACTTTTGTAATATGCTGTGCTCAGTGTATAAAAAGTTGACAAAAATATGATCTTTTTAAACTTCATAGAAAAGATTCTCCTTTATGTGATGCACAAATGATGATGCAAGCACAAATGGGCACCATAAGATTTAATCTAACACCTCATTCAATATAATGAGGCATTGCTTTATAATATGACACTTCGGGGATTTGTGACACCGATTTTTGCAAAAAGGACACATTTACACGTCTAGTGAGTCCATTATTGCTGGTCAGAACCTAATATTGCCCAATTTGTCATGTCCATAACACAATAAGTGCAATGTATGTTTGTAAGTAATATTCACATAAATTGCACTGCTCCAAAGGAAAAAGGACAGTTCCAGCTTTTATATGTCAACTTCATCTTGTATCTGTTTATTAAAAGTATTGTACCTTATTTCATAGGCTAAACTTTGTTGTATAGAGTATGGAATATAATTATCAACATACACCTATGCAATAGACTAAATTAATCATATTACTATAAATAAGCAGCTTTATAGTGGCACTGACAGTTTTATTTTTTATGGCCTTATTAAATGTTTAAACATCTTTTCTTGAAAAATAAATGACAATAGCAGGTCAATTGAATTTTACTGAATAATTTGCTTCAGAATGAGCTGTAATTTAAGCCGCGGCAAAGTGCTGCACAACAGGAGCCCACTGTCTCACCTCCAGCTGAATGATCAGTTAAAAACAAGTCCTGTCTGATTAAAAATTCTGCCTTTATTCACTCTCTCCTCGACCTGGACTATTAATATTTTAGCCTATTAAAACATGGTTGTAACGTGGAAATAAGGAATGGACAGAAGAGATCAAACATGTGTCCTAATGCATAGCATGTGTCATGCCTGTCTGAATTGAGGGAATATATACTAAATTGAGGGAATAGATTATTAAATTGAGGGAAAAGATTTAGACTCTAATATTGTCCACCATGAGACTTTAGGGGCTCCATAGACTCCTGAGAATGATGTCTGAATGTTTCTGAGAAAAAAGTCAGTATATTTCGCTGCATATTTATTGTAGCAGGCAACCGCAGAGTAATTGAGGAATACAGTGATTAGCTGAAGTATTATTATATAGATTTTATTAATAAATATTATTGTATAGATTTCAGGAATTTCAGTCGGCCCTTTGACACATGAGGACGAGACTGTGATTAATATTTAAACGCTGAATCAGTGCAAGAACAAGAGGACATCTAGTTTCACAGGATACAATTAATGATCACGAAAATTATCAATCCAGAGGCAGTGGAACTCCGGCATGCCGGTTACATTGCGCTATGGCTTATAGAGATGTACATTAAACTAAAGCCCTACTGCAGTCAGGGGCTGAACTGATGGGGTTTGTTTTCATGAGGATTAAAGCGTTTAATACATATTTATGTTTACTTCATTAACTGCTTCTTTCACAACTCACTCTATGACACACAGACAGTGAGTCTGTCAGTCTACATATGACAATAAATAATAATCGCTAACAGTGTATCTCTAAATATTCTGATTTTATTCTTAGATTTATACTGACTTTATTCTCATAATTTTTCCAACTTTGATCTAAGAACAGTGACATGGTCCACCAAAGGCTCAGATGATGATCAAATATCTCACATATTTCACTTTTCTGGAGGGAAGTGTACTGTTGCTCCAGAGTTTGAGGGCAGGATTGAATGCTTTGGAGAGAAGATCAGAAGTGGAGATGTTTCCTTGAATATATCATCTGTTGTGTACAATGACAGAGGCTGGTACTTCTGCTCATGTGATGGAAATGACTACTGTGACCAGAAGATAGAAATTCTGGGTAAGGGGCACTGTAAAGTATCCAAATATACTAATTATAAATATAAACACAATGTATAATGTGACATGATTTGAAAATGAAGCTGATATTCATTGATCATTGTTTTTATGTTTCATTACAGTTCCCACTGCTGTAAATGTGTCTGTTGGAGCTCAGGCTACACTTCCATTGTACAAAAGACTATCAATTTACATGTTCTCATGCTTCAAGTTTAGTATGCATGTAGCTAAGTTTTGTATGTAGTTATTTTTTCCGCCACTAGGTGGCTACTCGAATGCACCAATGTATAACTAAAAAACGTATGCTAAAAACGTGGTTCAGAGAGGCATGAAACGGTCTTCATTTGGTCGTTCTCGTTGGTAGTGTGCGTCCATTGAACGTGAGGGACATTATTTTTGCTTTATCTTTTGTTGTTAAAGACCGAGGTTGTATAGGACCGAGATATATATATTTTCACTGGGTTTTGTCGAGTGTTTTAAGTAATTTGGGGAAAGAAGCTGCTAGCTTTACCTAATTGATATATGTAAACCTGTATGTGACGCAGTACGTTATGATTCGGTCTTAGCCTCGTGACAAGCATTTAATGATGTTTATTTATTATAGACATTTTATGTTGTATTTGTAATAAGGAGATTTGTAGATCAGTATTTCTAATTGTATTTGATTATTATCTCTGTATAGAATACCACACTCACTTCTATTTACATGTGGAGACCTGTACCTGATTAATATTAATGGACAAGTCAAATTAAAGAGAATTTCAAGATAAATCCTGGACCTGAATAGTATCTCCATTTATCTCAACTTACCTGAACATATATAATTGTTGTCCTTACCCGACCCCTGAAGTGATTGTTAATATATATACAAACCAGTTACAGTCATTAATACAAATTTGGTCCTTCGAGCCGGATACAAGCAACCACTTCAGTCAATATGTCCAGGCCACATGAGAGAGATATCAGAGACATAGACCGGCCAAAGAGATCAAGGCATATACCATCCTACCTCCAGGACTATGAGGTCAGTTACAACCCAAGGTGCCTCTTTTCTGACGAACAGCAGGTATCTTCATCTGAAGTGATCAGATATCTCCACTGCATGAGAGATGAAAATGATCAGTTACGCAGAGATGTCCAGCATCTTACAGACATGATCCAAAAATCTCCTAGACAGGCCTCACAACATCATTTACCGTCCAAACGGGGAGATGAGAATACATCCAATGCACCAGCACATACAAGTAAGCCGACGCCATCTAGTGGTCATAAAGGCCCACGTCTGCTGGTAAGTGCTCCACCTGTGTGTAGTGATGCCCTTCCATCTCGACAATGCCACTGTGATTCTATGGAAGACCTTGCTTGCTGCTAGCAGGAAGCAGGATTAATCAATAAAGATGAAATTTCGCCAGCAACATCTCGAAGCTCATCTCCCTGCTCCCAAGCCAAAATGCTAGATTTAAACATTGATTACTGTCCAGAGAAGGATCCGTCACAAGGACTGTAAGACACGTAGTAAAGCTTGTGTTAATTCACGTGATAGTCATTACGCCAAGTATCGTCCCAAAATTAATGACGAACACAATCGCTATGATAAGCCTTATCACTGTGATGACAGATATTACGGCTCTTACAGCTTCTCTACACCTAATCCAAGTCATCCATATTATGGTGATGATTATAGTCTGACTAAGCCCTATCGAATAAATAGTCCAAGAGCTCTCCGTGATGGCTGCTACTATGGGCATGAGAAAGGATACTCTTCTGATTACAGATGTCATCCTGACGACTCTTATTCATCTCATTATGGATATGACAGAGATAAAGGAGGCAGATATTCATCTGACCAACAATATTATTACTCACACTGTGATCCATCCTATGGTAAAACCCCAGCTCTAGATTCCTATCGTGGTCCCAAACCAACTATCCCTGACTTTACATCCGAGGATCCACAAGAATTTGCTAGATTGAAACTAGCTCTGGACAACTTACTTCCGTATGATGCTTCAGAGAGCTTTAAGTTTCAAATACTCATGGACCATCTCAAGTGTGAAGAGGCATTACTGATAGCTGACTCATACACTAACAGTCCACTCCGATTTACTGACACTATAAGGGCACTCACAGAGATGTATGGTCAACCGCAGCAACTGGCATTGAAGAGGATTTCAAATCTGATGGATGGACCCAATATCCGAACTGGGGATATTAAAGCCTTTAAGTCATTCGCCCTTCAAGTTCGCGCATTAGTGGGGATGCTACAACAACTTGGAAGCCAAGGATGGACAGAACTGAGGTGTGGCTCACATGTATCTCGCCTATTAGTCAAGTTGCCACATGATCTAAGAGCAAACTTTTACAGATTTGTGAATCCCATCACCACTCCAGTTCCAACCCTGCTTCATCTGGCGGATTGGCTTGAGTATGAGATACGAGTTCAAGTTAGCGGTGACCAGCAAAACAGTACCTTTGTTAGAGGGAGACAAGCTCTGTTTAAGAGCCGTCGTCCCGACTATAAGTCACAAAGATCTACTGCTATTCTACTCAGTAGTGAATCCTGTCATTCAAAGGTAAAAGGGGATAAGGAGCCAACTGTGAAAGAAGTCATCCAATACAAGCCAAAGAAATACTGTCCTTTCTGTAATACTGAGCAACATTATTTGAATCAGTGCCGCAATTTCAAGCTCTTGTCAGTAGAGCAGAAGACAGAGTGGATTAAATCAAACAGTCGATGTTGGCGATGTGGCCGAGAACATCAGGCAGCCAAGTGCAACCTCAAAGCCAAGTACAAACAGTGCGAGAGGAAGCATTTGGATATCCTGCATGAGGTCAATATCGGCCAAAATCCTACAGCGATTGGGAAACCCCAAGCACCTGAGCCAAGCACATGCCTTACTAGTTCTGTGTCAGAGACTCTGTACAATGATCGTCCAGCTAATAGCCACCAAGTGTTACTCATGTTGATTCGTGTCCTCCTTCAGAGCGGCCCAAATGTACTTGAGACCTATGCAATATTGGATGATGGGTCAGAGTGCACAATACTGCTACATGATGCTACAGTTCATCTTGGTCTTCAAGGGAAACCTGAAGATCTCACACTCTGCACAGTGCGTCAAGAACTCTGTACCATCAGTGGAGCCACTGTTTCCTTCTCAGTTGCTCCCGTATCACAACCTAACAAGTCATATCAAATCAACAAAGCCTTTACAGCTAAAGAATTGAATCTAGCATGCCATACATACCCAGTCGAAGCTCTGCAGTAAAAGTACCGCCATCTCAGAGACATTCCACTGCCAGCCATTAAAGGGGCCCAACCATTACTGCTTATTGGGTCAGATTACCCACATTTAGTGACTCCAGTGGAACCAGTACGTCTTGGTCCACCCGGTGGACCTGCAGCTGTTCACACTAGACTAGGATGGACTTTACAAGGCCCTACAAGTCTATTACGCCACCAGCTGTCCACACAGCAGTGTCTCTTCACTACCTGCCGGCCCCCAGAAGCTGAGCTCCTAAGTCATGTGGAAAGGCTGTGGCAGCTAGATACGCTGCCTTACAGGAGTGAGCGGTTGATCACTAGATCGAGACAGGATGCCGAGGCAGTCCGCATATTAGAGGAAAAGACCACCAGAGAAATGGTGAATGGTGTGAACAGGTATAGAACTCCATTGTTATGAAAAGAGAACCTTCCCCCTCTCCATGCATCTGAAGAAGCAATTCTGTCGCAGCTGCGTGGGATGGAGAGAAGGCTAGTTAGAGACCCAGAGAAAGCTGCTATCTATTCCAAAGAAATCCACAAGCTTATTGACGCTGGTTACGTCCAAGCCATATCATCATCCAGAGCCAAAGAGAGCAATTATTTCTGGTTCATTCCACATCACCTTGTTCAACACAATGGGAAGTACCGAATAGTCTTTAATTGCTCCTTTAATTTCAACGGGCAGAGTCTCAATGATCACCTCCTTCCTGGACCCACACTAGGAGCCAGCCTTTTGGGAGTCCTACTTAGGTTTCCGAGAATACCCTGTAGCCATCAGCAGCGACGTGAGGGGAATGTTTCATCAGGTCCGCCTGCTGGATGAGGACAAACCCTTCCTTCGCTTTCTGTGGCGATATGTTAATGTAGACCAGGATCCTACCATCTACGAGTGGCAAGTGCTTCCATTCGGCACAACATGCAGTCCATGTTGTGCTACCTTTGCACTACAGACTCATGTCCAGAGGCACACTGCTCAAGAAGAGGATGCTCGCTTGTCAGTAGAACGTTGCTTCTACGTTGATAATTGTTTGCAGAGCCTCCATTCAGAAGATCAAGCCAAGCAGCTGGTGAGTCGATTGCAGACATTATTCCTTGAAGGTGGATTTGAGCTCAGAGAATGGGCCACCAATGTTCCTGCTGTCATTGAAAATCTGCCAAAAAGCTTGAGGTCAGAGAGCAGCACACTCTGGTTTACACAACAGAAGGTTGACCCTCAAGAGTGCACACTCGGACTATTGTGGCAGTGTAAGTCAGACACAATTCGTTATAAGCAGCACCACAGTGAATGCCTCAAACTGACTATGCGCAACATCTACCGCCTTCTTGCTCAACAATACGATCCTCTGGGATATATTATTCCATACACAACCAGAGCCAAGATCATTGTACAGCGACTCTGGGACAAGAAGAGAGGTTGGGATGATCCCAATCTCCCTGAAGATCTGATTCAAGCTTGGAAATCTTGGGAAGAAGAAGTTCCTCAGTTGTCCCAGATCACATTGCCCAGGTGCTATACTGACCACAACACAGACTGTAGTACCACCACTCAAACTATTCATGTGTTCTGTGACACTTCTGAACGCGCTTACGGATCTGTGGCGTATTT
Source organism: Hoplias malabaricus (assembly GCF_029633855.1). Lineage (NCBI taxonomy): Eukaryota > Metazoa > Chordata > Actinopteri > Characiformes > Erythrinidae > Hoplias > Hoplias malabaricus. Next base: position 11,435,187 of record NC_089801.1, on the reverse strand, counting down.
GCGCACTGACAGTGGTAACGGACAAGTTCAAGTGGCATTCTTAGCGGCCAGATCCAGAGTTGCGCCAAGGAAGCAACTATCCATTCCTAGACTAGAGTTGTGTGGCGCTTTAACCGGGGCACAGTTAGCTTCAGAGTTGCTCAAAGAACTCACCATCCAGATCCGAGAGGTAGTATATTGGACAGATTCTACTACAGTACTTAATTGGATCCAATCCGAATCTTGCAGATTTAAAGTGTTTGTAGGCACAAGAGTCTCAGAGATACAAGAGTTATCAGACACCAGAGCTTGGCACTACGTTGACTCAGCTTCTAACCCAGCAGACGATATCACGAGAGGGAAGACACTATCTCAGCTCAGTGGAGTGAGTCGCTGGAGCAATTGACCTTCTTTTCTGCTGCATTCATCTGACCATTGGCCTGAGACACCATCTGCCCAAGTCACAGAAGAAACAGAGGAGCTAAGGGGTACTGTCTTTTGTGGCTTGACAACTAGTGCAAAAGATCCAGCTATTCCTGAAGTACAGCAGTTTAACACCTTCAAAGAGCTACTAGAAGATACTATGCGAGCGCGACAAGGGGCTTCCTGTGACACGTCTCCCACTGCTGATGACTATCACAACACTGAGTTGGCACTCCTCAGACATGCACAGATTGAGAGCTTCCCTGAAGAGGTGACACTACTCAAAGCCGGTAAGACGCTCCCATCGACCAGTAGATTGATTACGATAACCCCTGAATATGATCAGACATCAGGTTTAATCCGGGTTGGAGGTAGGCTCCGCAGATGCGACAGCTTAAGACCAGCTGTGCTGCATCCCATTCTCCTTTCCTCCTCTCACCCAGTCTCCAAGTTACTGATTCAGCATTATGACAATCAGCTGCACCATCCTGGAGCAGAGCGTGTCTTTGCAGAGCTGCGCAGAAAATACTGGCTATTAAGAGGTAGAGAGGCGGTCAAGAATCACCAGCGTAACTGTATTGATTGCAGAAAATGGAGAGGCAGCCCACAAGTCCCAAGAATGGCAGATTTACCTCCGTCCAGTTTACGTCTTTTCCGACCTGCCTTCTATTCAACAGGAGTTGACTGTTTTGGCCCTATGTAGGAAGATGCACTGAAAAGAGATGGGGCATTTTATACAAGTGCCTTACAACTAGAGCTATACATCTTGATCTGTTACCAAACATGGATACAGACTCCTTTCTTATGTCACTCAGACGTTTCATAGCTCGCAGAGGAAAACCCTATGAGATCCTCTCAGACCAGGGCACTAATTTCAAAGGAGGAAGCAGGGAGCTACAGGAAGCCTTTAATGCAATTGAACCTGCAGTTAAAACTCAACTTGCTTCTCAACAGATTCACTTTCGGTTTAATCCCCCCAATGCTCCCCATTTTGGTGGGTCATGGGAGCGAGAGGTGAGATCTGTTAAGAATGCCCTCCGCACCACTTTAGGAGCTCAGACAGTGCCAGAAGAGGTATTAAGGACAGTCCTTATCGAAGTAGAGGGAATACTCAACTCTAGGCCTCTGGGATACATTTCTTCTGACCTTGCTGACCCAGACCCAGTCACACACAACTGCTTGTTGATGGAGCACTACATCCACTATTTTCTACCCAGCTTACAGATCCGACAGAAATGGCAGACTGAGAAAGATAATAGCGCTGTAGGCACTGTAGTGCTCATTGTTGATCATCAAGCACCAAGAGCCCTCTGGCAAGTGAAGAGTGTCATACCTGGATCAGATGGACGTGTGAGAACAGCTGTGGTTCAAGTAAAGAACCAGACCTACACACGCCCAGTTGTTCGGCTCATCAAACTGTCAGCCTTACCTCAAGATAATACAGTCAACTAGTGGTCAAATTTGCCCACCAAATATGGGGGCGGCTGTACAAAAGACTATTAATTTACATGTTCTCATGCTTCAAGTTTAGTATGCATGTAGTTAAGTTTTGTATGTAGTTATTTTTTCCGCCACTAGGTGGCTACTCGAATGTACCAATGTATAACTAAAAAACGTATGCTAAAAACGTGGTTCAGAGAGGCATGAAACGGTCTTCATTTGGTCGTTCTCGTTGGTAGTGTGCGTCCATTGAACATGAGTGACATTATTTTTGCTTTATCTTTTGTTGTTAAAGACCGAGGTTGTATAGGACCGAGATATATATATTTTTTCACTGGGTTTTGTCGAGTGTTTTAAGTAATTTGGGGAAAGAAGCTGCTAGCTACTAGCTTTACCTAATTGATATATGTAAACCTGTATGTGACGCAGTACGTTATGATTCGGTCTTAGCCTCGTGACAAGCATTTAATGATGTTTATTTATTATAGTCATTTTATGTTGTATTTGTAATAAGGAGATTTGTAGATCAGTATTTCTAATTGTATTTGATTATTATCTCTGTATAGAATACCACACTCACTTCTATTTACATGTGGAGACCTGTACCTGATTAATATTAATGGACAAGTCAAATTAAAGAGAATTTCAAGATAAATCCTGGACCTGAATAGTATGTCCATTTATTTCAACTCACCTGAACATATATAATTGTTGTCCTTACCCGACCCCTGAAGTGATTGTTAATATATATACAAACCAGTTACAGTCATTAATACATCCATGCTTCGCTGAAATGGACAAATACTCAGATCTCTCCTCCATCTACATTCAATGGGAAAAAGACCAAAAGCTGGTGGTTAAACTTGAGAATGGAGTGATTTCGTATGGTTCTGGATTTGAGCAGAGGGCCATGGTGACAGAAGGTTACAAAAAGGGAGACCTCTCTCTGAGAGTCAACAATGTCAGATTCTCTGACTCCGGCTTGTTTAGATGCTCTCTTAAGGACGGAGCGTACGGATACCCACACACAGTTTCTCTGACTGTTGAAGGTTATTGTATTTTCATTTTGTCTTTTATCCCCCTGGAGTCTGAAGCCTTTTAGCCATGTCTGAGGTGATTTGACATGCCTTGATATTTTATCAAAATTCACCTACCTAAAAAGGTTTGTTCCCAAAAAGCCACACATGCTAATATTCAGCACAAACCCAGCAACAATAAAGGGAGAGAAGTCTGTATGTTATTCATCTGTTGTTTGTTTGGAACTCTAAACATGGACTTCCCAAAAAAACAATATTCAAAGTTGCTGATATATAGTGAAAAGCTTGTTTGTAAAAGGTGGTATTTTAGTTATTTAGCTGCTAAATAACTGCTTTGGAGCAACAAAGCCAGAAATATGAGCTACAGACAACTGATTGAAAGCAGCAGAAAGCATCCAAACTTTACTACAACCCCTCTATCAACTCAGCTCTGTGCCTCTGGGCAATTACTAAACATTACCACGAGCTTCACAAATTCCTTTGCTGGGCTCAGTGCGAAAACAGCCATGTGCTTTTGTTTATATCACTAAAATTAGTGTTTTTACAGTGTGGCTGTATTAGCATGCTATTATATGAATATGAATGGATGGGCCATCAAGGCGTGCTGTCTGAGTCTCAGAGAGAGACATGCCTCTAGTTACTTATCTTTCTATAACAATCAGGTAAAAATATACTCCTATTCTACCTTCATATATTTGACAAGTAGACTTTTAATGTTTCTGGGAGTATGTTTATGTTTCTAGATTAAAGACTTACTGAGCTGCGTAGCTAAGTGTTTTGGCACAAATTCTGATGTATCTGGTCAGCAGGAGCACAAACTCCAGAGGGTTACACAGAGTCATTTAAAAAAAAAAAAACTACTAACAAACCAGTTGCAGTAGATGCAATATATTATTTTTTCATTTGTCATTTACTGTTAGCATTATTGTGCTAGACAAATATAAATTACACGTCTCTGTTTTCATGCACAGCTCATCGGTTTGAACACTATATAAAGGAGGGCGACTCTGTCTCTCTGGATCTAGTCCTCCCAACTCCAGTGATGATGCACTTCTCACAGGACGGTGGAAACACTGCAGAGGCCTGTGTGTGCACCAAACCAAAAGAAGACTCTTTTCATTGTAAACCAGACTACGAGCAGAGAGCCTCCGTCCTGAATAACTTTGTGGTGCTGTGTAAAGTCTCAGAGTCTGACAGTGGAACCTACACCATCACAGACAACAGAACAAAGGAAGTGGTGGGCGTTCACAAGATAACAGTCATTGGTTAGTGCTTATTATTTTTTACATTTTAAATTTCATTAGGGCATCCCATGTTAAAATCACATAATTTCATCTTTTTTTTTTACCTCATTTCTAGCCCTCAGGTGACCCTACCAACTGTTTTTTGGAAGTCCTGAATTGCAGGAACATGTATTTTATGTATACTGACAAATTAATTTGTAGGCACTCTTTCGTGTTGTGTTGCAGAAACATATTGCTCATTTATAAACCAAACAGCCATAACATTTAAAATAGACTACTTATTTATATACACATTTTTAATTTTACAAGCTCCAAATAAGTGCACTCTCTAGTTCTAAAATTACAGAGTGTAGTCCATTTGTTGCTTGCATATATTAGCAGTGCCCTTTTACTTTGTTTTTCAATGATCAGGACCCCCACAGGACCAGTAAGGAGCACGTATGATTAGGAGGGTGGATCATTCACAGCACTGATGTTGTGGTGGTCACGTGTTTGTTTTGTGCTGGTGTGAGTTGTTGGCAGACTGTGCTCAGTGGTGCCTGAAGTTGGCCTTTTCACATCTGACACTGAAGGAGAAACAACATGTGGGGCTACTTCGCATCAAATTCCCAAAAGCAATTCCCAGGCCTATAGGCGCACCTCCTTCAGGTGTCAGTGTTTAGCATAGGTCTAAAATATGATGGCCCTGCCATCACTTCCGTTTGTCACACCTCCCAATACGCTCGACCTCCACCTCAGTGTGCATTTTTCAAACTTTCAGAGAGGGATTGGTTCCACACATTTCATGGGTTTACATACAAACTTTTAGAAAAATCCAGCAGCGCTGTTGTGTCAGATCCATATATACCAGTGCAACACACACACTAACACACTACCACAATATTTGTGTCACAGCAGCCCTGAGAAAAATGCTTCTTCCAAAATAATACCTGCTCTGTGGAGGTCCTGTGGGGGTTCTGACTAGCAAAGTAAGTGGAACTGAAAATGGACAGAGGAGCTGGTTTAAACTGCAGGACAGGCATGTGATGGAACCAGCCTGGGCCAAGCCAATTGCTGTGTGAAGATAGGGGAGGCTGAGGTCTGCATGATCACTCTGCCACCTAATTATTTCTCAATAATACACAATCTACAAACAATACAATTTTTATATATATATATATATATTATTATATGCAGCTTATATGTATAAATTCCTTTTGTGTCTGTTTCCTCTTTTTCAGGACTACCCCCGGCTAAGATTCCAGTGGCTGCACTCTCATCATTGGGTGTTGTTTTGGTGTTTTTTCTTGTAGCACTTGTGGCTTACTTATGGAAGTGTTAGAAGAGAAAAAGAAGAAAGATGTGTCCCAAACCGAAGGTGAACTTGGGTAAATCTCAGTCTGAGGACCAGGAGGTAGATGGTCCTCTACAAGATCAATGTAGATGTACTGATATGTAAAAACTAAAATATATGATGCTATATAGCATTGCAGTGGGTCCGGAGTCTAACCAAATTCACTGGGCACAAGGCAGGATCATACCCTAGAGGGGGCATCAGTCCTTCAGAGGGCAACACATACACACATTCATTTAGACATATGGACACGTTTGAGTCACCAATCCACCTAGTAACAGGTTTTTTGTACTATGGGAGGACATTGGAGCACATGGAGCAAACCCACACAGGGAGAACACAGCAAACAGTCATTCATCCAGAGTAGGAGTATTGGAACACACAACCTCCAGGTCCCTGGAGCTGTGTGACTGTGACACTACCTGCTGCGCCAACATGCCATCCCTGCACACCCTCAGTGAAAAGTGACTCTATGATAATTTATGTTTAAAACAGAAACAAATATAACTGGAAATGAACTGAAAAAAGCTGAAATGTGAAAAGCTTGTTTTTTTGTAACTGTTGTTCTCACATCATCAGGGCATGAAAACTGTACTCGTGTTTTTCAACCTATTTCCCCATATGTCACATCTGTAGAAAACTAGTGATGGATGATGATGTAAGGATTATATTGGTGTCAGCAGATTATAGGCTGAAATAAATGTAGGTAACACCTTTCTCAGGAAACACCTTTCATTTTGTTCACATAAAATTGGTTGAATTATTGGTTTGTATAACATTGGTTTGTGTTATTTATAATGTGTATATTGGCATGAATAATACAGGACATCATCATCCGTAAACTGTTGGTTGGTACAAACAAATTTCTGAGTGTCCTTTGTTTGAAGTAAGTGAACTGAAACTTGCTGCTTTGAATCTCACATGGACTCTTACATTTTTCTCTGACATAAACCATCACAAGAGCATGGGTGAGAAAAAGGCATGGATGGAATCTTGTTGCTTTATGACGCATTTGTGAGGTCAGACACTGATGTTGGACGAGAAGGCCTGACTCCAAGTCTCCACTCTAATTCATCCCAAAAGTGTTCTATCGGGTTGACCATGTCTTTATGGACCTTGCTTTGTGCACTGGTGCACAGTCATGTTGGAACAGGAAGGGACCATGCCACATGAAGTGTGGGGGTCTGTAGTGATTGATTTTGCAGAAGGTTGCTGACAGAGCAGGTATGATTTGGCTGGTGGATCATTCTCAGTGCTTTTTAAAATCCCTGAGCATTACTTATGGACCAAGAATAGCCCACCAACTAAAATGTCCTGTGTCTACTGATGATGGACTAGAGAATGATCAACATACTGCAGCAACAGGTCAGCTACTCTCTCTGAATTTCTGAATTTATATCTATAATGATGAACCAAGGAGGTAGATGTATCTAACAGGTTGGACACTCTAAGAACTCCAGCAGCACGGCTGTGTCTGATTCACTCATATATACATACAGTCTTAAATACATGTTCTCATGTATGCTCAAATTATGTGAGTGACTGGCTGAGTATGTGACGCCTTCTGATGGACTGGTGCCATGTCCAGGGTGTGTTCCTGCCTTGCACCCAATGATTCCAGGTAGGCTCGAGACATGATGGCAACCCTGAACAGGATGAACTAAATTACAGGTGAAATTAATCAATTAATTTATTCTTTTAGCGAAAGAAATCTTGAAATGATTCTTCCGTGCCACTTAAAGGTTCTTCTAGCAGGTTCTTGCATGGAATGGAACACTAAATGTCTGGATCTGTTATTTTGTTAACCAAACTGTTTTTAACGTATTTCTATGTCATCCTTTTAATAAGGTGCTGAATTGTATTTATTTATCATTACACTTATATACCCAAGGACACGCTGCTCAGAACACCATTCCATTCAACACATTTTTTAACTAACACTACACAATACTTGTTATATTTAGATGCTCTAACCAAAAAAAAACAAAACAAAAAAAACAGTAAAATCGAACTTCAACATTCAAGAAATGACTGTTCACCTGCTGATATCCCACTGCTGGACAGGGGCCAGGGGCAAGAAAATAGATGAATTTACTCATATGGTAAGGAAATAAAAATGAAAATATTTTCTGAGTGTTATTCCTGCAAGAGTCGAGACCACCTCCTCCCGCCCACTCTTCCGTAAAGAACCGCTCAAAGTGAAAGGATTATTCATTCCATTGTTCAACTCCTAAACACAAGATTGCCAGTCTATCATTGTCAAATAAAAACCTTTTATTTATTTACAGTCTTCTGCTGTTTCAGAACATTACAGGCTCGATGCTGCACGGACAGAGAAGATTAATAACTCCTGGTAAGTTTTGAATCAGCACAAATCCATGCACGGCTTTAGTGTTTGCACGAGACGGGAGAAGTGTGTGGAGGTGTTTAACCGCTAAGTTTTAAAGTTTGTTGTTTCCAAATCCACAACTTAGAACACAGCGTGTACTGATCAGAGACAGAGCTAGTGATATCGATATTTTACCTGCACGTATTCCCTCCCTATTTTAAAACTTTTTTTTGCGCGAGCACACAGCACGAGGCGGAGAATATAGACTGTGTATAGAAGTTTCTGTATTACGACGGAGTTTTAGGGCCAAGGCGTTGAAAACAAATCCGAGAATAGTCAGAATTCTAAGGTAAGGAGCCCCTAAAGTCTCGTGGTGGAAAAATATTATTTAGAGACTTCTGTCAATTTAGTAATCCGTTCTCTCAATTTAACAATTATTTTCAGGTTATCCGTCACTTGTTTGATTTCTCCTGTCCATTCCTTATTTACACATTACAACCACTTTTTAACTAAAACATTAATAGTTCAGGTCGAGGAGGAGTGAATCTGACGGGACTCCATTTCGTTTTTAACTGAGCGAGTTTGGCGCGGAACATTCAGCTGGAGGCGGGACAGTGGACTAATGTTGAGCGGCTCATAGCTGCGGCCAAAATCACATCTCATTCTCAAGAGAATTATTCAGTAAAATCCAACTGACCTGCTACTGTCTTTATGTATTAACTACAACATAAATAAATCTAATAAGACACATCGGGGCTTTTGTGGACAGAATTAAACCTGAAAATGAGATCAGGCAATACCTATATCGTCCACAAGAGGGCACCATAAGATTTAACTTGACACCTCATTCAATATAATGAGGCATTGCGTGATAATATGACACTAAAGGGATTTGTGACACCGATTTTTGCAAAAAGGACACATTTACACATCTAGTGAGTCTATTATTGCTGGTCAGAACCTAATATTGCCCAATTTGTCATGTCCATAACACAATGAGTACAATGTATGTTTGTAATTAATATTCACATAAATTACACTACTCCAAAGGAAAAAGGACAGTTCCAGCTTTCATATGTCACCTTCATCTTGTATCTGTTTATTAAAAGTATTGTACCTTATTTCATAGGCTACACTTTGCTGCAGAGAGTATAGAATGAAGACAATACTTATCAACATACACCTACGCAAAAGGCTAAATTAATCATATTACTACAAATAAGCAGCTTTACAGTGGCTCTGACAGGTGTAATCCTCTACACAGTGTTCTTATTTTTTAATGGTCGTATTAAATTTTAAAACATTCATTCTTGAAAAAAAAAATAACAGTAGCAGATCAATTGGATTTTACTGAATAATTTGCTTGAGAATGAGATGTGATTTAAGCCGTGGCAATATGCCGCACAACAGGAGCCCACTGTCCCACCTTCAGCTGAATGATCAGTTAAAAACGAGTCCCGTCGGATTCAAAGTTCTGTCTTTATTCACTCTCTCAGCGACCTGAACCATTCATTCATTCATTCATTATTTGTAACCTCTTATCCAGTTCAGGGTCACGGTGGGTCCATAGCCAACCTGGAATCATTGGGCACAAGGCCAACTACAAATCTCTGCCGGCCGGAGGCCAGCAATTGGGAGGGGCGTACGCAGTAAGTGGGCGATCTACAGGGGTTGGACAATGAAACTGAAACACCTGGTTTTAGACCACAATAATTTATTAGTATGGTGTAGGGCCATAATACATAATAGTATTGCGGCTAATACAGTGTCAATTCGTCTTGGGAATGACATATACAAGTCCTGCACAGTAGTCAGAGGGATTTAAAACCATTCTTCTTGCAGGATAGTGGCCAGGTCACTATGTGATGCTGGAAACATTTCTTGACTCACTCCTCCAAAACACCCCAAAGTGTCTCAATAATATTTAGATCTGGTGACTGTGCAGGCCATGGGAGATGTTCAACTTCACTTTCATGTTCATCAAAACAATCTTTCACCAGTCTTGCTGTGTGTATTGGTGCATTGTCATCCTGATACATGGCACCACCTTCAGGATACAATGTTTGAACCATTGGATGCACATGGTCCTCCAGAATGGTTCGCTAGTCCTTGGCAGTGACCCGCCCATCTAGCACAAGTATTGGGCCAAGGGAATGCCATGATATGGCAGCCCAAAGCATCACTGATCCACCCCCATGCTTCACTCTGAGCATGCAACAGTCTGGTAGTACGCTTCTTTGGGGCTTCTCCACATCGTAACTCTCCCGGATGTGGGGAAAACAGTAAAGGTGGACTCATCAGAGAACAATACATGTTTCACATTGTCCACAGCCCAGGATTTGCGCTCCTTGCACCATTGAAACCGACGTTTGGCATTGGCATGAGTGACCAAAGGTTTGGCTATAGCAGCCCGGCCGTGTATATTGACCCTGTGGAGCTCCCGACGGACAGTTCTGGTGGAAACAGGAGAGTTGAGGTGCACATTTAATTCTGCCCTGATGCGCCAGCAAGACGTGCACCAACAATTTGTCCTCTTTTGAACTCTGGTATGTCACCCATAATGCTGTGTGCATTGCAATATTTTGAGGAAACTGTGCTCTTACCCTCTGCTAATTGAAGTGACAGGTGTTTCAGTTTTATTGTCCAACCCCTGTATGTTTTGTGGGAAGGCGAATGTAGGAAAAGCAGCCTTTGTGATTTGAAAACAGAACTAGATACCTGTGAAAATGAAATTCATAGCACTTCTGATATTTTAATTATATATTTTTGGTAATCTGATTATGGGGTGAACTGCAGACTTATGAAATCCTTTAGGTTTCTCATGTCTACAATCATTCTTTTAATTTGATTACAGAATTATAAGACTGTATTATTTGTTTTGTACTCAGCACAGTATTGGATTATAATCAATTTATGTGTAAATGTGTAAACCCTTAAGTAACACTGTAGAAAATGGCCCACTATTCAAATAAATATTTAAAGCAGCTCCTTTTCATTAATGGAGAGAATGGAGACATGGGACAAATGGTGCTAATAATTAGCAAATAACCATAATATTCAGCAAACCTACCATGAGCGCTCTGTCATAGTGGGTGTATATGACATTAGAGTCAGTGCATGTAGCTACAAGTTAGGTGAACTTAATAAGATGGAAATTCACTGTAATGTAGTTATGGTTTAATGAATTCCAAGATAGTGGTGCAACCTTTCAGGAAATTTGGCTCAACTTAAAACTAAGAATATAAACAGACATTCAGAGAAGTTCACTGTACTTCATTTAGTTCCTGTGCATGGTTTTAAATGATTCTTTATAGAAGTATGTCCTTGTTGTAGAGTATTATATATTACTCTTTGTGTTCAGATGATCACATATGCTTTGATTTTGCATCAGAACCAGGTCCTGGAACACCCTACTCACAAAATTAGTTGAATCAAGTTTGTTTGAGTGTTCTCCCCGTGTCCGCGTGGGTTTCCTCCGGGTGCTCTGGTTTCCTCCCACGGTCCAAAAACACACATTGGTAGGTGGATTGGCGACTCAAAAATTGTCCGTAGGTGGGAGTGTGTGAGTGAATGTGTGTGTGTACCTGTGTTGCCCTGTGAAGGACTGGCACCCCCTCTAGGGTGTATTCCTACCTTGCGCCCAATGATTCCAGGTGGGATCTGGACCCACCACGACCCTGAACTGGATAAGTGGTTACAGATAATGAATGAATGAAATGAAAAGTTTGTTTGAACAGGGAAAATAGGATCAGAATTGTATAACACTGGCTTAGACTGTCAAAAAGCCTCCCTTTCTTCTTACCTGGATTGTACATGTGAATTTGTAGGACTACCATTCATTTGTTCATTCATTGTCTGAAACTGTTTATCCAGTTCAGGGTCGTGGTGGGTCCAGTCTACCTGGAATCACTGGGTGCAAGGCAGGAACACACCAGTCCCTCACAGGACATACACACACACACACACACACACATTCACTCACATTGATTCACCAATCCACCTACCAACTCCTCACAGCCAGTCATATGGAGTGTGGCTCAAACGCACAACCTCCAGGTCCCTGGAGCTGTGTAACTGTAACATCTGCCACACCACTGGGCATGGCGTAAGCACAAACATCGCATTGACCCTGAGACCCTGCTCATCAACACAAGCTTTTAGAAACAGCTCCATATCAGCCCTGTTTTTAAAAACAAATAAAAAGGGTTCTTTAGCCTCTGGGTCATCTCCAGAGCCTTTATGCCAACTACATATCTCGAAGCCAGCGACGTGCTTGAGTCATGCTTAAAATGTTCTTCCTGTACGGCCCACTTGGAGCTGCCTCCGGCCTGCAAAGATACCCTTCTCCGCAAGGCGGGAATACAACCTGGAGAGGACGCCAGTCCTTCACAGGGCAACACACACACTCACGCCTACGGACACTTTTGAGTCGCCAATCCACCTACAAATGTGTGTTTTTGGACTGTGGGAGGAAACCGGAGCACCCAGAGGAAACCCAAGCGGAAGGCGGTGGGGGACACCAAACTCCTCACAGACAGTCACCCGGAGCGGGAATTGAACCCACAACCAATCAAACATGTGTCCTAATGCATAGCATGTGTCATGCCTGTCTAAATTGAGGGAACATATTACTAAATTCAGGGAAAGAATTACTAAATTGAGGGAACCAGTGAGGGAACCATGAGACTTTAGGGGCTCCAAAGAATTCTGAGAATTCAGTCAGAATAATTCTGAGAATGATGTCAGAATGTTTCTGAGAAAAAAGTCAGTATATTTCACTTTATATTCATTGTGGCAGGCAACCGCAGCGTAATTGAGGAATGCAGTGTATAGCTGAACTTTTTTGTATCGATTTCAGGAATAAATACTCTGTCCTTTGGCAGATGAGGACCAGACTGTGATTAATATTTAAACGCTGAATCAGTGCAAGAACAAGAGGACATGTAGTTTCACAGGATACAATTAATGATCACGAAAATGATCAATCCAGAGGCAGAGGAACTCCGGCATGCCGGTTACATTGCGCTATGGCCTATAGAGTTGTACATTAAACTAAAGCCCTACTGCAGTCAGGGGCTGAACTGATGGGGTTTAATACATATTTATGTTTACTTCATTAACTGCTTCTTTCACAACTCACTCTATGGGACACAGACAGTGAGTCTGTCAGTCTACATATGACAATAAATAATAATCCCTAACAGTGTATCTCTAAATATTCTGTCTTTATTCTTAGATTTATACAGACTTTTTACTCAGACTTTTTCCAACTTTGATTTAAGAAGTCTGACTTTATTGTCTGTATCTTATTTTTTTATTTATTTCTTTTAACTCCTTCTATGGGCAGGTGTCCAGATTCTTCTTTGTGGCTGACACATGTGAGAACTTGAACGTCTCAATTCATACAAACTTTGTACTTAATGACAAAATACCTTCACAAAGTCTTTAATAAATGTTGCCACCACACACACACACACACTCACAAAATTGTCCCACTTATTGTTGATTCTTCACAAAAAATTTAAATTTCATATATTTATGTTTGAATCCTGAAATGTGGCAAATTTTGAAAAGTTCAAGGGGGCCAAATACTTTTGCAAGGCACTATATATTCTGCTGTTGCATCAGTGGTCTCTTCCCTGCAGTTACATAAGCATGGCATGCTGTACTCTGGGTTGCTCTGTAGCGGATGGATGCTCTCATTTGATTGGTTGTCATGTAGGTTATGTTCAAAAACATAGACAGCTAGGGTTAGTTTCCAACCTATACCGAACCACCTCTAACCCCCCCCCAACTCCAACATCTTAACAACTTGAACGTTAATAATTATCAAAATTATGAAGAACTTGAATTATTGTGTATTTCCAGATTCTGTTTAAAAACAGCTGTGCAGTCTGCCTTCCAAGCATCACAGAAAAACAACTGTAACTCAGATGCTTTTGCCATATGATATGAAAATGCACAAGGTCCTTTCCCATGGGCTTCAGAAAATATCTTTCTTATCTATGCGAAGCATATACAGTGAAATTCTACCAAAATCATACAGCTGATAGCCAAGAGGTCCCTCTGTTTAATGACAGTGGAATGGTTTAGGCATTATGGGTAGTTTTTGAGAAATCCATATTGGTAGGTATTCAGTATAAATCCATGAGAATATTATACAGTGAGGTCCCTCTGTTTAATGACAGTAAAATGTAATCTGTGTTTCTACATGTCCACCAGGATTACTATTCAAAGCCAGGTAAGTGAAAGTAAAAAATACGTAAATATCTGAAAAAATCAAAGCGTGTTTTGCCTTTTAAAGTGATTTAAAACGAAATATATCCCTAATGGCTTGTTAATTTTAGCCCATTTAGTCCATTTTAGCATTGCGTGCCTTTATTTAGTAACAGAGACATCGCTGCTCAAACGCGGGTTTCAGACTCTCTATCTGTCCCAAAGCGGACGTGGTGTTCTCCGCAATGAAAAACCGTAATGACGCGCCTATACGTGCATTCGGATTTGAAACGCGGATGGCTTGACCGTCAGTTTCCAAAGTGCGGATAGCTTGACTCCAGTAAAGTCTCGTGGTGGAAAAATATTATTTACAGACGTCCCTCAATTTAGTAATCCGTTCCCTCACTTTTGTAATATGTTCCTTCATTTTAATAATTTGTTCCCTCCATTTTGTAATTCAGGTTATCCGTTAGGTCACTTGTTTGATTTCTCCTGTCCATTCCTTATTTACACATTACAACCACTTTTTAACTAAAACATTAATAGTTCAGGTCGAGGAGGAGTGAATCTGACGGGACTCCATTTCGTTTTTAACTGAGCGAGTTTGGCGCGGAACATTCAGCTGGAGGCGGGACAGTGGACTAATGTTGAGCGGCTCATAGCTGCGGCCAAAATCACATCTCATTCTCAAGAGAATTATTCAGTAAAATCCAACTGACCTGCTACTGTCTTTATGTATTAACTACCACATAAATAAATCTAATAAGACACATCGGGGCTTTTGTGGACAGAATTAAACCTGAAAATGAGATCAGGCAATACCTATATCGTCCACAAGAGGGCACCATAAGATTTAACTTGACACCTCGTTCAATATAATGAGGCATTGCGTGATAATATGACACTAAAGGGATTTGTGACACCGATTTTTGCAAAAAGGACACATTTACACATCTAGTGAGTCTATTATTGCTGGTCAGAACCTAATATTGCCCAATTTGTCATGTCCATAACACAATGAGTACAATGTATGTTTGTAATTAATATTCACATAAATTACACTACTCCAAAGGAAAAAGGACAGTTCCAGCTTTCATATGTCACCTTCATCTTGTATCTGTTTATTAAAAGTATTGTACCTTATTTCATAGGCTACACTTTGCAGCAGACAGTACAGAATGAAGAAAATAGTTATCAACATACACCTACGCAATAGACTAAATTAATCAAATTATTACAAATAAGCAGCTTTACAGTGGCACTGACAGGTGTAATCCTCTACACAGTGTGCTTATTTTTAATGGTCGTACTAAATTTTAAAACATTAATTATTACTGAATACTGAATAATTTGCTTGAGAATGAGATTCTGCTTGAGAATGATTTAAGCTGTGGCTATGTGCCACACAACAGGAGCCCACTGTCCCACCTCCAGCTGAATGATCAGTTAAAAACGAGTCCCGTCGGATTCAGAATTCTGCCTTTATTCACTCTCTCCTCGACCTGGACTATTAATATTTTAGCCTATTAAAACATGGTTGTAACGTGTAAATAAGGAATGGACAGAAGAGATCAAACATGTGTCCTAAGGCATAGCATGTGTCATGCCTGTCTGAATTGAGGGAACCAGTTTAGACTCTAAATAATGTTTTCCACCATGAGACTTTTGGGGCTCCATAGAATTCTGAGAATGATGTCTCAATGTTTCGGAGAAAAAAGTATATTTCGCTGCATATTTATTGTGGCAGGCAACCGCAGTGTAATAGAGGAATGCAGTGTATAGCTGAAGTCATATTGTACAACTCTATAAGCCATAACGCAATGTAACAGGCATGCCGGAGTTCCACTGCCTCTGGATTGATCATTTTCGTGATCATTAATTGTATCCTGTGAAACTACATGTCCTCTTGTTCTTGCACTGATTCAGCGTTTAAATATTAATCACAGTCTGGTCCTCATCTGCCAAAGGACAGAGGATTTATTCCTGAAATTTTACAATAGTAAACTAAAGCCCTGCTGCAGTCAGGGGCTGAACTGATGGGGTTTGCTGTCATGAGGATGTAGGCATTTAATAAATATTTATGTTTACTTCATTAACTGCTTCTTTCACAACTCACTCTATGGGACACAGACAGTGAGTCTGTCCGTCTACATATGACAATAAATAATAATCCCTAACAGTGTATCTCTAAATATTCTGACTTTATTCTTAGATTTATACTGACTTTTTACTCAGAATTGTTCCAACTTTGATTTAAGAAGTCTGACTTTATTCTCTGTATCTTATTTTATTTTTTTTAACTCCTTCTATGGGCAGGTGTCTAGATTCTTCTTTGTGGCTGACACATGTGCGACCTTGAAAATTTCACTTCATACCAACTTTGTACTTAGTAACAAAGTACCTTCACAAAGTCTTTAATAAATGTTGACACCACACACACACACACGCGCACACACACACACACACACGCGCACACACCTGCACACACACGCGCACACACACACAAAATGTGTAAGTGGGGCAGCCATAGTTCCTTGCAACACAGTCACAAATAAACTGATGTAATACCTTCAAACTTGAACAGCACTGAGAAGACAGCTCCTCATATGGCAGTCACTGATAACACAGTGTGGCCAACAGAGGTTTTAATGATTCCAAAGAGAATCATCTTTGACTCACCCTAATAACAATGTATTTTCAAAGTAGGTAATGAAAAAGACAAGAGTATTTTTACTTATTCATTCACATTCCAAACCATTTCATCGTTTTGGGGTGCTTGATCATTCATATCCCAGTGCTCACTGGGTGGAAGACAGGAAGCCACTCATCCATGGCAGGACAGACACACAGTCATATAATATGTTTAGTGTCTCCAATTCACCTGTCTTTGGATTGTAGGAGGAAACCAGTGTGACATGAGAACATTAGAGAACATCTCCAACGCTCTTCCTCTCTCCACCTCCATTGCTGTGATGAGCAATATTGTATATAGCAGATCTTACAAGATCAATACAAAAACACAGATAAGAATACACACACACATATACACACACACATTCACACATTAAAACACACATTCCTGTTACCCACTGTCCATTCCTATTACCCAGTGTTTTCAGGAATGGCATCCAGTGTAAAAACTGTAACGGTGTAAAGATTGAGATTGATCTGATGGGAGGGAGCAGCCAAAAAAAAGAAGAGAAAACTAGCGAACTAAAATCAAAATATATCTGTTAGGGGCGCGGGGTGCGGACTGACGGAGGGCGGACGCAAACGCTTAGAACACAGACTTTATTAAGAAGAACTTCACGAAACAAACAACTCGACCGGGGCATGAAACGAGCAAGGGAAAGGAGCACGAGAAACGAGCAACACTGCGACGAACACGAAGAATAAGGAACACGAAACAAGGAACAAAGAACAACTCGAACGAAGCAAGTAACAACGCGAACGAAACAAGGAACAATACGAAGAACCATGAGCGTGAAACAAGGAACAGAGAATAAATGAATGACCAGAAGAAGTGAGACGAGAGGGCTTAAATGCACAACACAGACGAGACACACCTGAGACAAGTAACGAGGGTGACGTAAAAGAGGCGGAGACGAAGGTAGAGACAAAGGCGGAGGCATGGAAAACAACAAAAAGCCATGTGCTGAGAAAACGGACCAGACGGGACGTGAGTGTGACAGATGCCCCCTCCTGAACGCGCAACTCCCGGGGCTCGTAACCTAGACCCCCCAGAAGCTGGCGCAGAAGGGAGCACGGAAAACAAGACAGACTAGGAAAACCAGGAACTGTAGGAGACAGGACTCAGGACAGGACGGGAACAGACACGGGAAATGGAGCTGTGAACAAGGGACTAGACAGTAACGGACGCTGGACAGAACTAGAAACAGGAGACGGGAATCACGAGAAGACAGGAGACAAGGCAGGAACAGACACACGTGACTGAACAGGGTGCTGGACATGAGGCAGGACTGGGTGACGGGACTGGACTGGAGACCGGACAGAGGATTGAACATGAGACAGGACAGAAGGTTGAAACGGGGACTGATGCAGGACCGGAGCAGAGACAGGGGACTGAAACTTGGACTGGACAGGAGATGGGACTTGTGACAGGAAAGGACTAGACTGAAAGCGAGTGATCACATGAGACTGGACGGGAGTGGACAAATGTGACTGGACGGGGGACAGGACAGATGACGGGACTGAGTGCTGGGAATGGACAGGATCAAAGACCGGTGACGAAACAGGGGACATAACTGGGGACAGGACAGAACATTGGACAGGACTTGGCAGAGGAACAGGGACCAGAACGTTTACGGGGACCGACAAACACAGTGACCAGGACTGGGACAGAGACGAAGGCAGACATAGGCACAGGGACAAGAACAGGGACAGGAACTAGGACAGGGACAGACAGCGGAATCAAAATAACATTGGGGGGTGCCCAGGACTGGCAAATGTCTGTGGGGCAGTCCGAGGAACCAGCCTGGGCACAGTTCTGGGGATTGGCCCCGAAGTCCTTGGGGCCGTCCTACGGGTACAACCGGAAGCGGCCGTATCTACAGTCTCGGGGGCAGACACGGCCATAGACACAGTCTCGGGGGCAGACACAGCCGTAGAAGCCGCCTTCTCTGGGGCTGGAGCGGCTGGCTGCGCCGCTTCCGCGAGCAGAGGAGCGGCTGGCTGCGCCGCTTCCGCGAGCAGAGGAGCGGCTGGCTGCGCCGCTTCCGCGAGCAGAGGAGCGGCTGGCTGCGCCGCTTCCACGAGCAGAGGAGCGGCTGGCTGCGCCGCTTCCGCGAGCAGAGGAGCGGCTGGCTGCGCCGCTTCCGCGGAGACCTCCTGACTTGCCAAGATTTCAAGCATCACTTGGAGGTCAGGAGGGAGTGCAGAGAGGCGCTTGGGAGCTGGGGCCCTTGCGATGCCGTCCACGGAAGCAGGGGACCCTGCAGCGACGCCGTGCACGGAGGCAGGGGGCCCTGCAGCGACGACGTCCACGGAGGCAGGGGACCCTGCAGCAACGCCGTGCACGGAGGCAGGGGGCCCTGCAGCGGCGACGTCCACGGAGGCAGGGGAACCTGCAGCGACGACGTCCACGGAGGCAGGGGAACCTGCAGCGACGACGTCCACGGAGGCAGGGGAACCTGCAGCGACGACGTCCACGGAGGCAGGAGCCTGTGCTGCTCGCCAGGCTTGTGCTGGAGCTTTAGAGGGTTTAGGGGGCTCGACGGGCGCACTCTTGAGATCCCCTAGAGGTGCGCCCCTGTTAGCCTCACCTCCGTAGCTCTGAGGTTGGAGGCTAACAGCCCCTACCCTTAACGCCCCCCCAAACATTTCCCCGGATCTGAGGGGGTAATCCACCGGCGAGGGGGAGACTCCAGCACGCTTCCCTCGCCGACTCCTTCGACTCGCACTGGCGCGGTTACTCGATTCACGAGTCGACTCCTCTGGTAGAGGATAAGAAACCGCGCCGGGCATAAGCTGGAGCTGGCGACTCCATGCCGAGGCCGCTCTTAAAACCTCCTCCACAGGATCTTTGGGGCCTGTGCGGAATGGAATCCGGCGAATCGCACACCTCGCAAAAGGAAAGTCTGTGTCAGCTGCGTCCTTGTGTGGGTCGTTCATTCTGTTAGGGGCGCGGGGTGCGGACTGACGGAGGGCGGACGCAAACGCTTAGAACACAGACTTTATTTACGAGAACTTAACAAAACAAACATAAACGAACTTTATGGCAAACCATAAGAAGAACAACAAACCTAGGGACATGAAGAAACCGGGCAACTAGAAACAAACACGAGAACAGCATCGATAGAAACGAATATATAACACTATAATCCGAAGAACAACAAGGGAACTAGGAACAGAGAATAAATGAACGACCAGAGGAAGTGAGACAAGAGGGCTTAAATGCACAACACAGACGAGACGCACCTGAGACAAATAACGAGGGTGACGTAAAAGAGGCGGAGACGAAGGTAGAGACAAACGCGGAGGCATGGAAAACAACAAAACAAAGCCATGTGCTGAGAAAACGGACCAGACGGGACGTGAGTGTGACAATATCCCATTCTAATATTTGTGTTTTGGAAAAAAGAAATGTAATAAAATCTGTTCTCTGGTGCTGTTCATAACATACACTATAGAGAAATGGGTTGTTCTCCATTTTTCTATTGCAGGATTAGAAATGGAAAGGCAATTGACGTAAGGTACATGGACCCTTTGGCAATGATTTGGCGCCATATAGTACACAGCTGGGGCACAAGACTAAAAAACCCAGGGCACCAGGCAAAAATCACTGTTTACATTTCACTAAACAACTTTTTAAATCACTTCAAAAGATATCAAATATTTCTTTGTCTAATGAAATTTAATAATGAACAACAAAGGAAATATTTACACATCCAAACTACTAAAACTGATCTGATCCAATTATAAATCATTTTTGGAAGACCAAAGAAAAAGGCCGGAATAAAATTAAATGTGATTATGTAATTATTTTTAACTACTTGATTTTCCATTTGTTTTCACAAGTATGTATTTTCTTTTCCAGTGCTGTTTGCCATTGCTTCAGTGATAGATGCAGTTGTGGTGCAGCTTGGACACAGTGCCACTATTTCCTGTAAACGGAACTGCTCAACAGTGACATGGTTCACCAAACGCTCCGATGATGATCAAACATCTCGCATATTTAACTTTTCTGGAGGGAAGATCAGAAGTGGAGATGTTTCCTTGACTATATCATCTGTTGTGTACAATGACAGAGGCTGGTACTACTGCTCGTGTTATGGAAATGACTACTGTGACCAGAAGATAGAAGTTCTATGTAAGGGGCACTGTAAAGTATCCAAATATACTAATTATAAATATAAACACACTATATAATTTGACATGATTTGAAAATGAAGCTGATATTCATTGATTATTGTTTTTATGATTCATTACAGTTCCCACTGTTGTAAATGTGTCTGTTGGAGCTCAGGCTACACTTCCATGCTTCGCTGAAACGGACAAATACTCAGACTTCTCCTCCATCTACATTCAATGGGAAAAAGACCAAAAGCTGGTGGTGAAACTTGAGAATGAAGGGATTTCGTATGGTTCTGGATTTGAGCAGAGGGCCATGGTGTCAACAGAAGGTTACAAAAAGGGGGAACCCTTTCTGAGCATCAACAATGTCAGATTCTCTGACTCCGGCTTGTTTAGATGCTCTCTTAAGGACGGAGCGTACGGATACCCACACGCAGTTGCTCTGACTGTTGAAGGTTATTATATTTTCATTTTGTCTTATATTCCCCTGGAGTCCCATGCCTTTCAGCCATGTCTGAGGTGATTTGACATGCCTTGATATTTTAACAAAATTCACCTTCCCAAAACAGGTTTGTTCCCAAAAAGCCACACATGCTAATATTCAGCACAAACCCAGAAACAATAAAGTGAGAGAAGTCTGTATGTCATTCATCTGTTGTTTGTTTAAATTAACTCTAAGCATGGACTTCCCAAAAAACAATATTCAAAGTTGCTGATATATAGTGAAAAAGCTCTGAAGGTTGTAGACGTGTGTTGACTACACACTGGTGTTACAGCTTTCTGATATTTTAATTAGTTTGTCTTCTATATTGCTGTGAATCTGATGTGACACTGTATTCATGATTATTTATGAGATAGGTGTGAATCACAGGTGAGAAATACCTTCCCCACTGTCAAAAATAATGGCCCATTAGCCCCCACCCATGCCATCAGTGAGACCAACTGAATTGCTTGTTTGTAAAAGGTGGTATTTTAGTTTTTTAGCTGCCAAGTAACTGCTTTGGAGCAAAAAAGCCAGAAATATGAGCTACAGACGACTGATTGAAAACAGCAGAGAGCATCCAAACTTTACTACAAGTTGTTTTTCTCTTTATATCACTAAAATTGGCGTTCTCACACGTCAGAATCCTCCAATAAGAGTGGCTGTATTAGCATGTTATTATCATATGAATATGAATGGGTGGGCCATCAAGGCGTGCTGTCTGAGGCTCAGAGAGAGACATGCCTCTTGTTACTTTCTGTATCTTTCTATTACAACCAGTTAAAAATATATTCCTTTTCTACCTTCATATATTTGACAAGTAGACCCTTTAACATTTCTGGGAGTATGTTTGTTATGTTTCTAGACAAAAACTTGCTGAACTGCGTAACTAAGTGTTTTGGCACAAATTCTGATGTATCCGGTCAGCAGGAGCACAGACTCCAAAGGGTTACACAGAGTCACATTTTTAAAAAACTACTAACAAACCAGCTACAGTGGATGCCATCCATTATTTATTCATTTGTCATTTGTTGTTAGAATAATTGTTCTAGACAAATATAAATTACACGTCTCTGTTTTCACGCACAGCTCATTGGTTTGAATACTATATAAATGAGGGCGACTCTGTCTCTTTGGATCTAGTCCTCCCAACTCCAGTGATGATGCACTTCTCACAGGACGGTGGAAACACTGCAGAGTCCTGGATGTGCACCAAGCCAAAAGAAGACTCTTTTCATTGTAAACCAGACTACGAGCAGAGAGCCTCCATCCTGAATAAATCTGTGGTGCTGAGTAAAGTCTCAGAGTCTGACAGTGGAACCTACACCATCACAGACATCACAACAAATGAAGTGGTGGGCGTTCACAAAATAACAGTCATTGGTTAGTGCTTATCATTCTTTACATTTTAAATTTAATTAGGTCATCCCATGTTTAAATCACATAATGAAATCTTTTTTTACCTCATTACTTGCCCTCAGTTGTCCCTACCAACTGTTTTTTTTTTGGAAGTCCTGATTTGCAGGAACATGTATTTTATGTATATTGACAAATTAAGTTGTAGGCACTCCTTCATGTTGTGTTGCAGAAACATATTGCACATTTATACACCAAACAGCCATAACATTTAAAATAGACTACTTATTTATATACACATTGTTAATTTCATAAGTGCACTCTCCAGTTCTAAAATTATATTGTAGTCCATTTGTTGCTTGTATAATTTAGTAGCCCCCTTTTACTTTTTCAATGATCAGGACCCCCACAGGACCAGTAAAGAGCAGGTATGATTAGGTGGGTGGATCATTCACAGCATTGATGTAGTGGTGGTCGTATGTTTGTGTTTGTGCTGGTAAGAGTTGCTGGCAGAGTGTACTCAGTGGTTCCTGGGCCTCTTCACATCTGAAACTGAAGGAGAAACAATGTGTGGGGCCTACTTTGTGCCAAATTCCCAAAAACGCTTCCCAGGCCTTGGCGCAACTCATTCAGGTGTCGGTGTTTAGCATAGGTCTAAAAATGTATTGGCTATTATTGACGGCCCTGCCCTCACCTCCCTTTGTCATTGTCACCTCCCCCCGCACTCACAACTTCAGTTTTCAAATGCACTGCCTTCAGAGAGGGCTGGGTTCCACACATTTCAAGGGCTTAAATAAACTTTTAGAAAAATCCAGCAGCGCTGTTGTGTCAGATCAAAAAATAAATTTATTTCAGTAATTCCTTTCGTTATATATTATACTTGTATATTACAATCATTCATTACACATAGTCTGATATATTTCAAGTGTTTATGTAGTGTATGTTGTGTATACACCGTGATATATATAAATATATATATTATATATATATTTATATATTGTGTTTGTAGCGTTTGACCTTATTCAAACTCTTATGATTACTGATGTTTGACTAATGATCATCATCATCATCATCATCATCATTTTCTTCTCCGCTTCTCCATTTCAGGGTCGCGGTTTGACTAATGATAATAATTAAAATTTTATGATTGACTAAAATAATTAAAACATTAACAAGTAGTTAGAGAATGAATGATGGCCTAGCTACGTGAGTTCTTCAGGATCTTCAGACTTTTAATGAACAGACTCCACACACTATTATCTCAAATAATGGAAATATTTATTAAAAGAAAAAGAATATTTACTTAACATAGCATAATCTCAAAACCTTACGGCATCAACGCAGGTGAAGCCGATTCGAATTTAAAGATAAGCTAGGCGATATGACTTGTGACTAATGTGTTACTAATTGAGGTTCTAATTAATGTAAAAAATTTATCAAGAGACTTAATTAGGCATCAGCTTCTGAAAAGTGAGTGAAGTTTTGCTTGCTTACTCTTTTGCCGTTTTCACCGAGCCGTCGGGTCCCGCGGTTTTAATCTCCGTGCTCCGGGTTTTTGCTTCTTGTCCTCCCCGCGTCATTGAAGGTAGGCTCGCTGGAAAGGGGATTCCTTCCAGGTTGAGTCAGACACTCTTGGCCTTAGACGGGGTGACGTCCGTCCATTACTCGAGTTTCCAGAAGCAATGCTCTCAGAAGTCGGCTTATAATGCTAATGTATCTGCTGTCAACTAATCTTAGGGGTGATATCTTATCCTGGCCACGAATAAGTTTCACCTGCTTTGATAATTATAATATATAATAATAATTTGATAAAAAGAGATTAAACTTAGATTGGGTGATCAAACATAAACACAATAAAAAGAACAAAGGATTATTTAGAGTTACTCGACGTTACTTGTAGTTTTCTTTTCACACTGCGAGCTGGCGCAAGGCGTCCCCTGGAGCTGAGTGAGGTTCTTTTGAGTCTTTGTTTCGTCGGCGTAAGGAAGAGAAGAGAGAAGAGGTTGCGCAACGTGAGGATGTCTCCGAAAGCGGCCGACGAGAGAGTTGAGAGCGTAAAAGCAGTTAGAAGCTAGAGAGAGTAAGGCGGAAGCTTAAGAGAGACCAAGGTCGGAAGTCAGAGAGAGTCGGAAGTCAAGAGTGAGCGGAATTCAAGGGAGAGCTCGAAAACGAGTCGGCACTCTCTTTTCAAAGGTGGCGCGGTCACGCCCAATTGGGAGGTGTCCTTCCTTTGACTGGATACTGGGTCTGAGGCTCACGCGACTTGTTTCATGTTTCAGAGAGAGAGAGAGAGAGAGAGAGAGAGAGAGAGAGATTCATGTATACACAAAATTACTTATACATGTTTGTGGTATAGCACAATGAGTGTCCTGGATTATTAATATCAAACATCTACGTATATATATCTTGGGTATTTTATGATTACATCCCACTACAATATTATGCTAGAAGATACTAATTTGTTTTCTTAATCAGAGACAGAAACCTTCTTTCATGATTGAAACAGTAATACACATCACTTCATTGGTTGGTAGACGTTCATCTGAGGACAATAAAAGGGGTTGACATTAATACAGATTTGCATAAAACATGTTAATATACACTCGTTGCGCTCAGTATGCATTTAGGAGTCAGTAGGGCGAAACACGATTTCGCAAACATCCACTTGGGGTCGCTGTTGGTCCAAGCTGTTCGTCCTGTGCGGATGGGTTAACAGGAGTTCAAACCGAGTTCAGTCAGTGTTGATTTCCACAAGAGATATCGTTTTGCCATTTAGGCGCCACAGCCATAAAGCTGAATTGTCACTCATAGTTATTCCCCACTTTGTTTGATCTCCTTCTTGCCTAAAAGCATAATAAACTGGTGTTATCTGGGGGCCGTAGCCAGGCGTCCTTTGATGCAGGCCTTAGGTGTGTGTGTGTGTCAGAGTCTGTGCGCACACACACAATCCTGTGGAATGTGGGGTTCTGTTCCAAACACAATCCTTATTAGAGTGGAGAGTTCCCCACTCAGAATCTTTCATTTCTTCATTTGATTTGATCCATACGCCACTACATTTAGTTCTTTTAATTTGAAAATTGTAACTGACGACTCATGGAAACCCCGAATTCAGTATCTCAGAAAATTAGAATATTTCTTAAGACCAATACAAAAAAAGGAGTTTTAGAAATGCTGGCCAACTAAAAAGTATGAACATGAAAAGTATGAGCACGTACAGCACTCAATACTTAGTTGGGGCTCCTTTTGCCTGAATCACTGCAGCAGTGTGGCATGGAGTCGATCGGTCTGTGGCACTGCCCAGGTGTTATGAGAGCCCAAGTTGCTCTGATAGTGGCCTTCAGCTCTTCTGCATTGTTGGGTCTGGCGTATTGCATCTTCCTCTTTACAATACCACATAGATTTTCTATGGGGTTAAGGTAAGGCGATTTTGCTGGCCAGTTAATAACAGGGATACCATGGTCTGTAAACCAGGTACTGGTAGCTTTGGCACTTTGTGCAAGTGCCAAGTCCTGTTGGAAAAGGAAATCTGCATCACCATAAATTTGACCGGCAGCAGGAAGCATGAACTGCTCTAAAACTTCCTGTTAGATGGCTGCGTTGACCTTGGACCTCATAAAACACAGTGGACCAACAACAGCAGATGATATGGCACCCCAGACCATTACTGACTGTGAAAGTTTACACTGGACCTCAAGCAACATGGATTCGGTGCCTCTCCTCTTTTCCTCCAGATTCTGGGACCTTCATTTCCAAAGGATATGCAAATTTACTTTCATCAGAGAACATAACTCAGCAACAGTCCAGTCCTTTTTGCCTTTAGCCCAGGCGAGTCTCTTCTGACACTGTCTCTTGTTCAAGAGTGGCTTGACACAAGGAATGCGACAACTGAAACCCATGTCTTGGGTACATCTGTGTGTAGTGGTTCTTGAAGCACTGACTCCAGCAGCAGTCCAGTCTTTGTGAATCTCCCCCACATTTTTGAATGGGTTTTGTTTCACAATCCTCTCCAGGGTGCGGTTATCCCTATTGCTTGTACACGTTTTTCTAGAACATCTTTTCCTTCCCTTCACCTCTCTATTATTGTGCTTGAACACAGAGCTCTGTGAACAGCCAGCCTCTTTACAGTGACTTTTTGTCTCTTGCCCTGCTTGTGTAAGGTGTCAGTCGTCATCTTTGGACAAATGTGAAGTCAGCAGTCTTCCCCATGATTGTGTAGCCTACAGAACTAGACTGAGAGAACATTTAAAGGCCTTTGCAGGTGTTTTGAGTTAATTAGCTGATTAGAATTTGGCACCAGGTGTCTTCTATATTTAACCTTTTCACAATATTCTACTTTTCTGAAATACTGAATTTGGGGTTTTCATTAGTTGTCAGTTATAATCATCAAATTAAAATAAATAAACACTTGAAATATATCAGTCTGTGTGTAATGAATGAGTATAATCAAATCAAATCCATCCATCCATCCATCCATTATCTGTAACCGCTTATCCAATTTAGGGTCGCGGGGGGGTCCAGAGCCTACCTGGAATCATCGGGCGCAAGGCATCAAATCAAATCATCAAATCAAATTTATTTATATAGCGCCTTTTACAACTGACTTTGTCACAAAGCAGCTTCACAGTTTCAGAACAGAACATTTAAATCAAAGCCCAATGCGAGCAAGCCGAAGGCGACAATGGCAAGGAAAAACTCCCTCGAGGCTGGAGGAAGAAACCTTGGGAGGAACCAAGACTCACAAATGGGACCCATCCTCCTCTGATCAAACTATAGATTGAATTTTAAATGATCACCAATGAAGTGTCATAATGGACATAATAATAATAATAATCATAATAGTGACATCAATGTTGGGGCATAATAATAGTGCATCAGATTGGAAGAATCAGCCAGTGTTGCTAATCTGGGTCCATTTCTACTTCAGTGTATTTGATCATGGTGAGTGGTCAGAGGCTGGCAGCAGTAGATGGAGGTGAGCAGCTGGTCTGGTCTGGTCTGGGCCGCAGGAGAATCCAGCAAACAATCTTCCATCACTGGGCCACCTTTTTCTCAGAAAACAGTAAAGGCAAGCAGTTAGTTTAGTTGAGTGCAGCAGAGAAAAAGAGCATGTGAATATTTTCATTAGTATAGTTACGGATCTGACTGTAACAGACTGGGAGGAGGGAAACCAGAAGGAACTCAGGCAAAGACATCCTTCCGCTCCAAACAAGAGAAATTGTGAGCACATCATCCGCATTTACTCTGATTCCCCATGTCCATGAATTCCTGAAACGACAACCTTAAACTAAACAGAGGTTAGTTGCCAAAGGCTAAACTCAACAAGTGTGTTTTGAGCCTAGACTTAAACATAGTGACTGTGTCTGCGTCCCGACCACTAGCTGGAAGATGTTCCAGAGCTGAGGGGCTTTGTAGGAGAAAGCCCCCCCCGCTGAAGTCTTATGAATTCTAGGTACTAGTAAGAGGCCGGCACCCTGAGATCTGAGTAATCTTGGTGGTTCATAGTGCATGATGAGGTCTGCAGGGTATGCAGGGGCAAGACCGTGTAGGGATTTATACTTGAGTAAAAGAATTTTGTAATCAATACGAAATTTAACTGAAAGCCAGTGAAGGGCCAATAAGACTGGGCTGATATGATCAAATATTCTAGTTTTAGTGAGGACCCTGGCTGCAGCATTTTGAATTAGCTAGAGTTTACTCAAGTTTCTGCTGGAGCATCCTGATAAAAGTGCATTGCAATAATCTAATCTTGATGTAATAAAAGCGTGAACTAATTTTTCCGCATCTGGGAGGGATAAGGAATTTCTTAACTTTGTGAGGTTCCGAAGATGTAGGAAAGATGTAGGATGTAATGTTACCTATATGCTGATCAAATGATAGATCTGAATCAATTATAACACCCAGATTTTTAGCTGATGAGCTAGGGAGAACAGGGAAGTCAAAATTATGTATTAAGTCTGATACCTTATTTATAGCAGGTTTTGGACCTAGAAGGAGAACCTCGGTTTTGTCGTTGTTTAGCAGAAGGAAATTGTATGACATCCAATGCTTCAATTTTTAACAGAGTCCTCCATTTTCTTTAGTGTTGGTTTGTCATCTGGTTTGGCTGATATGTATAACTGTGTGTCATCTGCGTAACTGTGGAAGGTAATGCCATGCCTGCTAATAAATCTGCCCAGTGGCAGCATGTATAATATAAATAGTAAAGGTCCTAGAATGGAGCCTTGGGGAATTCCAAATCTCAATTTGTATGAATATAGTATAATATACAAGTTTCACTTTTTTAATGGAATAACTGAAATATATAAACTTTTTCATGATATTCTAATTTTATGACCAGCACCTTTTTACCAGTGCAACACGCACACTAACACACTACGACAATATCTGTGTCACTGCAGCCCTGAGAAAGACGCGTCAACCAAAAAAGAAATTAAATTAAATGCAGCTCATATGTATAAATTCTTTTCTGTGTGTTTCCTCTTTTATCAGGTCTACCCCCTGTTAAGATTCCAGTGGCTGCACTCTCATCATTGTGTGGTGTTTTGGTGTTTTTTCTTGGAGCAATTGTGGCTTACTTATGGAAGTGTCAAAAGAGAAAAATTAAGAAAGATGTGTCCCAAACCGAAGGTGAACTTGGGCAAGTCTGAGGACCAGGAGGTAGATGGTCTTCTACAAGATCAAGTCCTGATATGTAAAAACTAAAATATATAATGTTAAAAGTGTTGTTACTTTACATATAGCTAACACTGTGTATTAATAATGCCTAAAACTCTGCATCCATAGCCATACTATCATCTGTGATAGTACACATAATGGCTATAGATGTATTATGGAGATCCTGAGCCCAGTTTCCTATCTCCACCACTGTGTAAAGGAATGTAAATTTTCCCAGGACTGTTTACATCTTAGCAACTGAAATATGCACAAGGAACCGATTATCCAGTTCAGGGTCGCAGTGGGTCAGGAGTCTACCCTGAATCACTGGGCACAAGGCGGGATCACACCCTAGAGGGGGCATCAGTCCTTCACAGGGCGACACACATATTTGAGTCACCAATCCACCTAGTAACAGGTGTTTTTGGACTATGGGAGGAAACCGGAGCACCCAGAGGAAACCCACACAGAAACAGGGAGAACACACCAAACAGCCATTCACCCAGAGTAGGAGCATTTGAATCCACAACCTACAGGTCCCTAGAGTTGTGTGACTGTGACACTCCCTGCCGCACCACCATGCCATTCCTGCACACCCTCAAAAGTGACTCCATGATTATTTATGTGTTTAAAACAGAAAGAAATATAACTGGAAATGAACTGTGAAAAAGCTAAAATGTGAAAAGCTTATTATTTTTTATTTTTTTGTAACACATGTTCTCACATCATCAGGGCATGAAAACTGCACTCAACAGTTTTTCAAACTATTTCCCCATATGTCACATCTGTAGTAAACTAGTCATGCATGATGATGTAAGAATTATATTGGTGTCAGCAGATTATAGGCTGAAATAAATTTAGCTAACACCTTTCTCAGGAAACACCTTTCATTTTGTTCTCATAAAATTTGTTGAATTATTGGTTTGTATAAAATTGGTTTGTGTTATTTATAATGTATATATTGGCATGAATAATACAGGATATCATCATCAGTAAACTGTTGGTTGGCACAAACACATTTCTCAGTGTCCTTTGTTTGAAGTAAATGAACTGAAACTTGCTGCTTTGAATCACACATGGAGTCTTAAATTTGAAGTCACTGTGCTCTTGTGATAGTTTATGTTTTAAATCATAAATATTCAAGTAAACCTCAGAGAAAAATGCACTGGTGAAATCTTGTTTCTTTATTTATCGTTAGACTTATATAGCAGTTTTCTAGAATCCCAAGGACGCTTGACACACAGCGTACTATCAACCAGGAAGAATGGTTCACCTGGAGGATTGCAACGGGCACCAGGGTTTCAGCCAGGACAGAGCGTCAATCCATCTCTGGGCATACACATACAGACTTTCATTCACTGTGGGAGGAAAGCAGAGACCCCAGAGGAAACCCAATCAGGCACGGGGAGAACATGGAAACTTCACCCAGATAGCGTGATCACACCCTAGAGAGGGTGCCAATCCTTCACAGGGCAACACATACACATACACGCACACATTCACTCACACACTTACGGACACTTTTGAGTTGCCAATCCACCTCCCAATGTGTGTTTTTGGACTATGGGAGAAAACCCACGCAGACACAGGGAGAACACCCCAAACTCCTCACAGTCACCCGAAGTGAGACTTAAACCCACAATCTCTAGGTCCCTGGAGCTGTGTGACTGCGACACTACATGCTGCGCCACCGTGCCGCCCTAAACCTTTACTAGTGAAACAAAATATGGGTTTTACACGATACAAGGAGTTAGCAAATTCGTGCTAACAGTCAACTGTCTGCGCTTGTGATGAGAACCATCTGTAATGTTCCTCAACCTTTTAAAACAGCTGCTGGACTAAAAGAGGGGAAACAGTTTGAAACTATAATGTAATCAGCAGAGCTTACATAGATGATACAAAGTTTGAATTTCTGCAGTCTGTTCCAATCTGTGTGTTTGTTCATCCATCTAGAGTTCGTTCCAGATCCCAATCCACGTATTTGTTCAGTGTCCTGAGTCCGTTGTGTCTGTGTGTTCTGTCTGTCACTGTTTCCTGTACTTCATCTCGGCAGAAATCATGAATACATCTATTTGTACGCTGCTACTCAGCGCATTTGTGAGGTCAGACCCTGATGTTGGACGAGAAGGCCTGACTCCACGTCTCTGCTCTAATTCATCCCAAAAGTGTTCTATCAGGTTGACCATGTCTTTATGGACCTTTCTTTGTGCACTGGTGCACAGTCATGTTGGAACATGAAGGGACCATGCCACATGAAGTGTGGGGGTCTGTGGTGATTGATTTTGCAGAAGGTTGCTGACCTCTGCACACTATGTTCCTCAGGACCACCACAGAGCAGGTGTGATTTGGCTGGTGGATCATTCTCAGTGCTTTTTAAATCCCTGAGTATCACTGATGGACCGAGAATAGCCCACCAACCAAAAAGTCCAGCAAAGAGTATCCTGTGTCTACTGATGATGGACTAGAGAATGATGAACACACACTGCAGCAACAGGTCAGCTACTCTCTCTGAATTTCTGAATTTATATCTATAATGATGGACCAAGGAGGTAGGTGTGTCTAATAGGTTGGACACTTTAAAAACTCCAGCAGCACGGCTGTGTCTGATCCACTCATATATACATACAGTCTTAAATACATGTTCTCATGTATGCTCAAATTATGTGAGTGACTGGCTGAGTATGTGATGCCTTCTGATGGACTGGTGCCATGTCCAGGGTGTATTCCTGCCTTGAACCCAATGATTCCAGGTAGGCTCTGGACATGATGGCAACCCTGAACAGGATGAACTAAATTACAGGTGAAATTAATCAATTAATTTATTCTTTTAGCGAAAGAAATCTTGAAATGATTCTTCTGTGCCACTAAAAGGTTCTTCTAGCAGGTTCCTTTTGCATGGAAGGGAACACTAACTCTCTGGATCTGTTATTTTGTTAACCAAAATATTTTTGGTATTTCTATGTCATCCTTTTAATAAGGTGCTGAATTGTATTTATTTATTTATCATTACACTTATATACCCAAGGACACACTGCTCAGAACGCCATTCCATTCAACACTCAATTCACAAAGAAACGTTTTTCATTTTGAAACTCAATGCTGTTGTGAAGAGCTTTTTCCGAGGACTGCTTTAGGAACTTGTGTGGGTTTCAGGAATTGAATTATCATTCATACATTTATTATAACCTGTTTTGACTAATGCTGTCTTTTTACAGTAAGTTCACCTTCTGCTTCATCAGACTCGGATGTGCCCAGCAGCTCTAGAGGACCGTTTTGCAACCACATGATCTTCATCATGACCTCAGGTCTAAGAAAGGTGCTACCCAGTAAACATTTCGCGTTGATTCAACGTTGGAATAACGTAATGACTGCCGTCTAATCAACGTTCTCTTAAGTTTGAAAATGAAAGTTGAAAAGACATCCAAACACAGACATTGAAAAGACGACTATTAGACGTATTTTGGACGTCCATTGACGTTAATAATTGGTCATGAAAAAAATTACTTGTATAAAACGCATTTTGGACGTCCACTGACGTTATCGATTGGTCACCACTTAACTAACTTATTAAGATGGAATTTGGACGTCCATTGACGTTTAAAATATGTCCTTGACGGACAGACTACTTTTAGATGTATTTTAAATGTACAGGAACGTTTCTTGTTTACTGAGTAGGTTCTTTGTCACACTGCAAAATCACACGCTGGTGGTTTCAGTCCCCAGAAGAGCTAATTTTACACATGCTGCTAACACTACCCAATACTTGCTACCTTTAGATGCTCTAACTATCGTAATGATAATGTCCGTGTGCACAGTAAAATCGAAAAATGTTGAAAAACATCAACATTCAAGAAATGACTGATCACCTGCTGATATCTAACCTACTGGACAGGGACCATTACACATATTTTAACCCTTGTGCGATCTTAGCATTCTGTTTACTCCCCTTGTACTATGGGTCAAAAATGACCCGCCCTACCAAAGCTTATTACACAATACAAGAAGATCACCAGTGAAAAAGATTACACTGTCACAACAGTTTTCTTTTACACAGTAGAGGTTTATTATTGCTATAATATAAATGTGAAGTTATTACCTCTGAATTAATTATATTGAAAGGGAAAAGACAGTCAACAATCTGGAACTTTTTTGTCAACAGTTTTTATTTTATATTTTTTAGGAAGTGAATTATAAAAATATTTCTCTCATAACACTAACAAAACAGCAAAATGTTGCTTGATTTTGTGAACAATATTCAACATAAACTCTATTTAGCACATGTAGGACAGTATGTGCGAACATGAGAATGGGCTTTGCAGATGTATTTCTCACATGTGCAGCACACAGCTTTTGTCTTGCAGTCCTTATTCCAGGGGCAGAACTGGCACCTTTTTCTTTTGAGTGACCCAGCTGCAGACTCAGGTGGATCAGGGCAAGATGCTACTCCCTGAACAGCTTCCACAATGGCTGCAGAGGCTTCTGTGTGGGGCAGGCGCTCCCTTCTCTCAATACACGGGGTGACAAGAGCCTTTCCTAACTGCTCAAGGAACATCCTTCTCTTGTTTTTCTTCCCTGACATTCAGGTTGGGTTGATCTCCTGCCATCAAAAGCCCTTTTTAGCCCTGCAGGTCAATCTCATCCATTTTTTTCCAGTTTTCTCCATATTTCCGGAAACCCTCCAAATTTGTGTTTTCCAGGATGACTTTTTCGATGGCTGGTGTGATGAACAGGAGAAAGGTGGATAAAATGTCCTGGACATGGGCAGCCGAATACCTTGTTGGCCCTGGAGTCCTTATGATATTTGATGCTGCTGTTCTTCCCTGCTGTCTGAATTTGATGAGGACCATGCAATTTTGCCGTCCTTTGACAAAAAGTCTCTCTGTCAGCGTGAGGGATTTCCTCTTCATCTGAAGATGCATCATCCTTTGGGTTGCATTCCTCCCCATCTTCCTCTTCAGATACATCTTCATCCTCTTGTTCCTCCAGAGCTCCTGAAAATATCTCATCCAGGACCTGTTGGGCACTGAAATGTCTATTCATGGCTTCAGCAAGCAACCAACTGGGGTACTTTGATTCAGGGTCCCATCAAAGAAACTACGACCTAAGAACTGATCACGTGTTATTAGGCCGGAGTTTATTTTATGTGTGTGTGTGTGTGTGTTAGAGAGAGTTTGTGCGTGGCCTTTGAACTTTTTTCTGGTGTTTAAATGCTTTTATAATTCACGGGTCAAAAATGACCCATAAGACAATCTTTGAACCCTAGTGGTGTACAGCTCACATGGAAACATAAACAAAAACAAAGTATCATTTTTTCTAATGAAGGGGTCTCTTTAGAAAAAGTCATAAAATTTCAAGTTGGAAAAAGATAGTTTAAGGTATTTTTTCTACAGCTAAACATGGTAGTGGGTCACTTTTGACCCGCAAGACAACACAAGGGTTAAGGTAATAAAAGTTAAAATGTTTTCTGAGTGTTATTCCTGCAAGAGTCGAAACCACCTCCTCCCGCCCCCTCTTCCGTAAAGAACCGCTCAAAGTGAAATCATTACTCATTCAACTCCAAAACACGTGTTATCCAGTCTAGCATTGTCAGATAAAAACCTTTATTTATTTACAGTCTTCTGCTGTTTCAGAACATTACAGGCTCGATGCTGCACGGACAGAGAAGATTAATAACTCCTGGTAAGTTTTGAACAGCACAAATCCATGCACGGCTTTAGTGTTTGCACGAGACGGGAGAAGTGTGTGGAGGTGTTTAACCGCTAAGTTTTAAAGTTTGTTGTTTCCAAATCCACAACTTAGAACACAGCGTGTACTGATCAGAGACAGAGCTAGTGATATCGATATTTTACCTGCACGTATTCCCTCACTCTTTTATTTACTTATTAACCTTTTGTGCGCGAGCACACAGCACGAGGCGGAGAATATAGACTGTGTAGAAGTGTCGGAGTTTTAGGGCCATGACGTTGAAAAAAAAACATTCCGAGTCAGAATTCAGAGGAGACCCTAAAGTCTCGTGGTGGAAAAATATTATTTAGAGACTTCCCTTTATTTAGTAATCGGTTCTCTCAATTTAACAATCATTTTCAGGTTATCCGTTAAGTCACTTGTTTGATTTCTTCTGTCCATTCCTTATTTACACATTACAACCACTTTTTAACTAAAACATTAATAGTTCAGGTCGAGGAGGAGTGAATCTGACGGGACTCCATTTCGTTTTTAACTGAGCGAGTTTGGCGCGGAACATTCAGCTGGAGGCGGGACAGTGGACTAATGTTGAGCGGCTCATAGCTGCGGCCAAAATCACATCTCATTCTCAAGAGAATTATTCAGTAAAATCCAACTGACCTGCTACTGTCTTTATGTATTAACTACCACATAAATAAATCAGATAAGACACATCGGGGCTTTTGTGGACAGAATTAAACCTGAAAATGAGATCAGGCAATACCTATATCGTCCACAAGAGGGCACCATAAGATTTAATCTGACACCTCATTCAATATAATGAGGCACTGCGTGATAATATGACACTAAAGGGATTTGTGTTTCTGAGAAAAAAGTCAGTATATTTCGCTGCATATTTATTGTGGCAGACAACTGCAGAGTAATTGAGGAATGCAGTGATTAGCTGAAGTCATATTATTGTATAGATTTCAGGAATAAATACTCTGTCCTTTGGCACATGAGGACCAGACTGTGATTAATATTTAAACGCTGAATCAGTGCAAGAACCTGTTTATTCAGAAGAGGACCTGTAGTTTCACAGGATACAATCAATGATCACAAAATAGATTTATTTAAATAATTTATTTAATGAAATTTATTAATGAAGAACAAAAAAATATTTACACATTCAAACTACTAAAACTGATCTGATCCAAATATAAATCAATATCCCATTCTAATATTTGTGTTTTGGAAAAAAGAAATGTAATAAAATCTGTTCTCTGGTGCTGTTCATAACATACACTATAGAGAAATGGGTTGTTCTCCATTTTTCTATTGCAGGATTAGAAATGAAAAGCCAATTAACGTAAGGTACATGGACCCTTTGGCAATGATTTGGCGCCATATAGTACACAGCTGGGGCACAAGACTAAAAAACCCAGGGCACCAGGCAAAAATCACTGTTTACATTTCACTAAACAACTTTTTAAATCACTTCAAAACATATCAAATCTTTCTTTATCTGATTAAATTTAATAATGAACAACAAAGGAAATATTTACACATCCAAACTACTAAAACTGATCTGATCCAAATATAAATCATTTGTGGACGACCAAAGAAAAAGGCCGAAATAAAATTAAATGTGATTATGTAATTATTTTTAACTACTTGATTTTCCATTTGTT
Source organism: Hoplias malabaricus (assembly GCF_029633855.1). Lineage (NCBI taxonomy): Eukaryota > Metazoa > Chordata > Actinopteri > Characiformes > Erythrinidae > Hoplias > Hoplias malabaricus. The sequence continues at coordinate 11,398,527 of NC_089801.1, read as the reverse complement.
TTCACAAGTATGTATTTTCTTTTCCAGTGCTGTTTGCCATTGCTTCAGTGATAGATGCAGTTGTGGTGCAGCTTGGACACAGTGCCATTATTTCCTGTAAACGGAACTGCTCCACAGTGACATGGTCCACCAAAGGCTTGGATGATGATCAAATATTTCAGATCTTTCACTTTTCTGGAGGGAAGTGTACTGTTGCTCCAGAGTTTGAGGGCAGGATTGAATGCTCTGGAGAGAAGATCAGAAGTGGAGATGTTTCCTTGACTATATCATCTGTTGTGTACAATGACAGAGGCTGGTACTACTGCTCGTGTGACGGGAAGGACCACTGTGACCAGAAGATAGAAGTTCTATGTAAGGGGCACTGTAAAATATCCAAATATACTAATTATAAATATAAACACAATATATAATTTGACATGATTTGAAAATGAAGTTCATATTCATTGATCATTGTTTTTATGATTCATTACAGTTCCCACTGTTGTAAATGTGTCTGTTGGAGCTCAGGCTACACTTCCATGCTTCGCTGAAACGGACAAATACTCAGACTTCTCCTCCATCTACATTCAATGGGAAAAAGACCAAAAGCTTGTGGTGAAACTTGAGAATGGAGTGATTTCGTATGGTTCTGGATTTGAGCAGAGGGTCATGGTGTCAACAGAAGGTTACAAAAAGGGGGAACTATTTCTGAGCATCAACAATGTCAGATTCTCTGATTCCGGCTTGTTTAGATGCTCTCTTAAGGACGGAGCGTACGGATACCCACACGCAGTTTCTCTGACTGTTGAAGGTTATTATATTTTCATTTTGTCTTTTATCCCCCTGGAGTCTGAGGCCTTTCAGCCATGTCTGAGGAGATTTGACATGCCTTGATATTTTATCAAAATTCACCTACCTAAAAAAGGTTTGTTTCCAAAAAGCCACACATGCTAATATTCAGCACAAACCCAGCAACAATAATGTGAGAGAAGTCTGTATGTCATTCATCTGTTGTTTGTTTAAATGAACTCTAAATATGGACTTCCCAAAAAACAATATTCAAAATTGCTGATATATAGTGAAAAGCTCTGAAGGTTGTAGACGTGTGTTGGCTACACACTGGTGTTACAGCTTTCTGATATTTTAATTAGTTTGTCTTCTACATTGCTGTGAATCTGATGTGACACTGTATTCATGATTATTCATGAGATAGGTGTGAATCACAGGTGAGAAATACCTTCTCCACTGTCAAAAATAATGGCCCATTAGCCCCCACCCACTCCATCAGTGAGACCAACTGAATTGCTTGTTTGTAAAAGGTGGTATTTTAGTTTTTTAGCTGCTAAATAACTGCTTTGGAGCAACAAAGCCAGAAATATGAGCTACAGATGACTGACTGAAAGCAGCAGAGAGCATCCAAACTTTACTACAAGCCATTTTTCTCCTCTATCAACTGAGCTATGTGCCTCTGGGCAATTACTGAACATTACCACCAGCTTCACAAATTCCTTTGCTGTGCTCAGTGTGAAAACAGCCATGTGCTTGTGTTTATATCACTAAAATTAGTGTTTTCACACATCGGAATCCTCCAATAAGCTCTATTAGCATGTTATTATCATATGAATGTGAATGGGTGGGCCATCAAGGCGCGCTGTCTGAGTCTCAGAGAGAGACATGCCACTTGTTACTTATCTTTCTATAACAACCAGTTAAAAATATTTTACTTTTCTATGTTCATATATTTGACAAGTAGATCCTTTAATGTTTCTGGGAGTATGTTTATGTTTTTAGACAAAAACTGTCTGAGCTGCGTAGCTAAGTGTTTTGGCACAAATTCTGATGTATCCGGTCAGCAGGAGCGCAGACTCCAGAGGGTTACACAGAGTCACTTTTTAAAAGAACTACTAACAAACCAGCTACAATGGATGGAATCCATTATTTATTCATTTGTCATTTGTTGTTATCATTATTGTGCTAGACAAATATACATTACACTTCTCTGTTTTCTCCTACAGTTCATCGGTTTGAACACTATATAAAGGAGGGTGACTCTGTCTCTCTGGATCTAGTCCTCCCAACTCCAGTGATGATGCAGTTCTCACAGGACGGTGGAAACACTGCAGAGTCCTGGATGTGCACCAAGCCAAAAGAAGACTCTTTTCATTGTAAACCAGACTACGAGCAGAGAGCCTCCATCCTGAATAACGCTGTGGTGCTGAGTAAAATCTTAGAGTCTGACAGTGGAACATACACCATCACAGACATCAGAACAAAGGAAGTGGTGGGCATTCACAAACTAACAGTCATTGGTTAGTGCTTATCATTCTTCACATTTTAAATTTCATTAGGGCTGTTACGTCCCATGTTTAAATCACATAATTTCATCTTGTTTTACCTCATTACTCGCCCTCAGTTGTCCCTACCAACTGTTTTTTGGAAGACCTGAATTGCAGGAAAATGTATTTCATGTATATTCACAAATTAAGTTGCAGGCACTCCTTGATTTTGTGTTGCAGATACATATTGCTCATTTATACACCAAACAGCCATAACATTTAAAATAGACTACTTATTTATATAAACACTGTTATTTCTATAAGGGCAGCACAGTCGCGCAGCAGATAGTGTCGCAGTCACACAGCTTCAGGGACCTGGAGGTTGTGGGTTCGATTCCTGCTCCGGGTGACTGTCTGTGAGGAATGTGGTGTGTTCTCTCTGTGTCCGCGTGGGTTTCCTCCGGGTGCGCCAGTTTCCTCCCACAGTCCAAAAACACACGTTGGAAGGTGGATTGGCGACTCAAAAGTGTCCATAGGTGTGAGTGTGTGAGTGAATGTGTGTGTGTGTCTGTGTTGCCCTGTGAAGGACTGGCGCCCCCTCCAGGGTATATTCCCGCCTTGCGCCCAATGATTCCAGGTAGGCTCTGGACCCAACGCGATCCTGAACTGGATAAGCGGTTACAGATAATGAATGAATGAATGAATGAATGAATGTTATTTTCATAAGCTCCAAATAAGTGCACTCTCTAGTTCTAAAATTAGATTGTAGTCCATTTGTTCCTTGCATAATTTAGTAGGCCCCCTTTTACCTTGTTTTTCAATGATCAGGACCCCACAGGACCCGTAGAGAGCAGGTATGATTAGGTGGGTGGATCATTCACAGCATTAATGTGGTGGTGGTCACATGTTTGTGTTTTGTGCTGGTGTGAGTTGTTGGCAGACTGTGGTCCCTGGGCCTCTTCACATCTGACACTGAAGGTGAAACATGTGGGGCCAACTTTGTGCCAAATTTCCAAAAGCGCTTCCCAGGTTTAGGCAGGTGTCACTGTTTAGTATACATCTAAAAATGTGATGGCTATTATTGGCAGCCCTGCTCTGTGGAGGTCCTGTGAGGGTTCTGACTAGCAAGGTAAGTGGAACTGAAATGAAAATGAAAGTGAAAATGGACAGAGGAGCTGGTTTAAACTGCAGGACAGGCCAGCCTCCCTGGTGATTGAACCAGCCTGGGTCAAGCCAATTGCTGTGTGAAGATAGGGGAGGCTGAGGTCTGCATGATCAGTCTGCCAACTAATTATTTCTCAATAATATACAATCTACAAGAAATAAAATTAAATGTAGCTCATATGTATAACATCCTTTTGTGTCTGTTTCCTCTTTTTTCAGGTCTACCCCCTGTTAAGATTCCAGTGGCTGCACTCTTATCATTGTGTGGTGTTTTGGTGTTTTTTCTTGTAGCATTTGTGACTTACTTATGGAAGTGTCAAAAGACAAATAGAAGAAAGGTGTGTCCCAAACCGAAGGTGACCTTGAGCAAATCTCAGTCTGTGGACCAGGAGGTACATGGTCCTCTACAAGATCAATATAGAAGTACTGATATGTAAAAACTATAATATATGATGCTGAAAGTGTTGTTACTTTACATATAGCAAACACTGTGTATAAATAATGCCTAAATCTCTGCATCTATAGCCATACTATCATCTGTGATAGTACACATAATGGCTATAGTTGTATTGTGGAGATCCTGAGCCCAGTTTCCTATCACCACCACTGTAAGGAAATCTAAAGGTGTGTACATTTTCCCAGGACTCTACATCTTAGCAACTGAAATATGCACAAGGAACCGATTATCCAGTTCAGGGTTGCAGTGGGTCAGGAGTCTAACCAAAATCAGGTAGCCCACACAGAAACAGGGAGAACACACCAAACAGCCATTCACCCAGAGTAGAAGTATTTGAATCCACAATCCCCAGGTCCCTGGAGTTGTGTGACTGTGACACTACCTGCTGCTCTACCATGCCATCCCTGCACACCCTCAGTGAAAAGTGACTCTATGATTATTTATGTGTTTAAAACAGAAACAAATATAACTGGAAATGAACTGTGAAAAAAGCTGAAATAAATTTAGCTAACACCTTTCTCAGGAAACACCTTTCATTTTGTTTCTCATAAAATTGGTTGAATTATTGGTTTGTATAAAATTGGTTTGTGTTATTTATAATGTGTATATTGGCATGAATAATACAGGACATCATCATCCGTAAACTGTTGGTTGGCACAAACAAATTTCTGAGTGTCCTTTGTTTGAAGTAAATTAACTGAAACTTGCTGCTTTAAATCACACATGGAATCTTAAAGTTGAAGTCACTGTGCTCTTGTGATGGTTTATGTTTTAAATCATAAATATTCAGGTAAACGCCTGCACCCTCAGAGAAAAGGGCACTGGTGAAATCTTGTTCCTTTATTTATCATTAGACTTATATAGCAGCTTTCCAGGACCCCAAGGACGCTTGACGCACAGCGTACTATCAACCAGGAAGAAGAGTCCATCTGGAGGATTGCATCGGGCACCAAGGTTTCACCCAGGACAGAGCGTAAATCCATATCTGGGCATACACATACAGACTTTCATTCACTGTGGGAGGAAAGCAGAGACCCCAGAGGAAACCCAATCAGGCACAGGGAGAACATGGAAACTTCACCCAGATGGGACTTGGGGGTGGAAGGCGGGATCACACCCTAGAGAGGGTGCCAGTCATTCACAGGGCTACACATACACACACACATTCACTCACACACTTACGGACACTTTTGAGTTGCCAATCCACCTACCAATGTGTGTTTTTGGACTATGGGAGGAAACCCCTGCAGACACAGGGAGAACACACCAAACTCCTCACAGTCACCTGGAGTGAGACTTAAACCCACAATCTCTAGGTCCCTGGAGCTGTGTGACTGCGACACTACATGCTGCGCCACCGTGCCGCACTAAACCTTTTCTAGTGAAACAAAATGTGGGTTTGACACGGTACAAGGAGTTAGCAAATTCGTGCTAACAGTCAACAACCTTTTAAAACAGCTGCTGGACTAAAAGAGGGAAAACAGTTAGAAACTATAATGTAATCAGCAGAGCTTACATAGTTGATACAAAGTGAGAATTTCTGCAGTCTGTCCCAATCTGTGTGTTTGTTCATCCATCTAGAGTTCGTTCCAGATTCCAGTCCACGTACTTGTTCAGTGTCCTGAGTCCGTTCCATAATCCAGTCCATGTGTTCTGTCTGTCACTGTTTCCTGTACATCTTCTCAGCAGAAATCATAAATACGTCTATTTGTACGCTGCTAGTCAACGCTGCTAGTCAACGTGGCCTGACTCCACGTCTCTGCTCTAATTCATCCCAAAAGTGTTCTATCGGGTTGACCATGTCTTTATGGACCTTGCTTTGTGCACTGGTGCACAGTCATGTTGGAACATGAAGGAACTATACCACATGAAGTGTGGGGGTCTGTAGTGATTGATTTTGCAGAAGGTTGCTGACCTCTGCATGCTATGATCCTCGAGACCACCACAGAGCTGGTATGATTTGGCTGGTGGATCATTCTCAGTGCTTTTTAAATCCCTGAGTATCACTGATGGACCGAGAATAGCCCACCAACCAAAAAGTCCAGCCAACAGTGTCCTGTGTCTACTGATGATGGACAAGAGAATGATGAACACCCACTGCAGCAACAGGTCAGCTACTCTCTCTGAATTTCTGAATTTATATCTATAATGATGGACCAAGGAGGTAGATGTGTCTAACAGGTTGGACACTTTAAAAACTCCAGCAGCACGGCTGTGTCTGATCCACTCATATATACGTACAGTCATAAATACATGTTCTCATGTATGCTCAAATTATGTGAGTGACTGGCTGAGTATATGACGCCTTCTGATGGGCTGGTGCCATGTCCAGGGTGTGTTTCTGCCTTGCACCCAGTGATTCCAGGTAGGCTCTGGACATGATGGCAACCCTGAACAGGATGAACTAAATTACAGGTGAAGTGAATCAATTAATTTATTCTTTTAGCGAAAGAAATCTTGAAATGATTCTCCTGTGCCACTAAAAGGTTCTTCTAGTAGGTTCTTGCATGGAAGGGAACACTAACTGTCTGGATCTGTTATTTTGTTAACCAAACTGATTTCTATGTCATCCTTTTAATAAGGTGCTGAATTGTATTTATTCATTTATCATTACACTTATATACCCAAGGACACTTTACAATCCACACTGCTCAGAACGCCATTCAATTTAACACTCAATTCACATACACACACACACACACACGCACGCACACGCACACGCACATACACACACTGGTGAGAACAGCAGTCAATTTGATATTTTGATATCAAAATATAATTTGGTATTTGATATTATTTTATCTATGTTGGAAATTGGCTTTCAATAGGGAGCTGAGTTCATGATTTTAAATTTTATATTTAAATGAAGATAGCTACCATGCCGTCATGCCCTTCTACATTTTTAAATGTGGCCTAATATTTTCTGTGGACTAGGAAATATATACGGCCAGAATGCATCTGGATGAGGAAAGGTAATGTTGGTAGGACATGTTACACTTCTAAGTCACTGTTTCTCTCAGCTTAGCTGAAAACTTAAGTGGTAAAACAATGATAACTTTAAAAGAGAAAAAGAATCATTAAGCTAACTACTGTGTATTTTTTTAATACAAACTTCACAGTTTTTAATTCTTTCTAATCATTCAGAGAATCGTTTTTCATTTTGAAACTCAATGCTGTTGTGAAGAGCTTTTTCTGAGGACTGCTTTAGGAACTTGTGTGGGTTTCAGGAATTTAATTATCACCCATACATTTATTGTAACCTGTTTTGACTAATGTTGTCTTTTTACAGTAAGTTCACCTTCTGCTTCATCAGACTCAGATGTGCCCACCCAGCTGGCCACCAACGTCAAAAGACGTTGATATGTGGTTGAATGTTGGTCGTGACATCGGATGACCAAAATTTAAGTCAGGGTAACGTGTAATACTGATGTTAAACTGACGTAAGAAACTGACGACATATGACACTGATATTTTGTTGGTTTTAAGTCATGATATTCTGTAACCACAATCCAACGTCTAACAAACGTCATATCCTCATGTCAAATATACGTAAAATACCAACATTTAGTTGTAAGGTATGGTGACCAATTTTAACATCAGTTCAACTTGCCATTCTAACATCAATAGACGTTGATAATTTGTTGGTTTTAAGTAGTGATGTAATGTAACCAAAATCCAACATCTTCCAACCATCACATACTAATGTCAAATTGACATAAATTACCAACATTAAGCTGTAAGGTATGGTGACCAAATCCCAACGTCTGATAAATGTCTGAATTTTAACGTCAGTTCAACCTGCCATTCTAACATCAATAGACGTTGATAATTTGTTGGTTTTAAGTAGTGATGTTATGTAACCAAAATCCAACATCTTCCAAACGTCACATCCTGATGTCAAATTGACGTAAATTACCAACATTAAGCTGTAAGTTATCGTGACCAAATCCAAAGGTTTGATAAACGTCTGAATTTTAACGTCATTTCAACCTGCCATTCTAACATTAATAGATGTTAAAAATTTGTTGGTTTTAATTTGTGCTGTTATATAACCAAAATACAACATCTTCCAAACATCACATCCTGATGTCAAATTGACGTAAAATACCAACATTAAGCTGTAAGTTATGGAGACCAAATCCCAACGTCTGATAAACGTCTGAATTTTAACGTCAGTTCAACCTGCCATTCTAACATCAATACACATTGATAATTTGTTGGTTTAAATTTGTGATGTTATGTAACCAAAATCCAACATCTTCCAAACGTCACGTCCTGATGTCAAATTGACGTAAAATACCAACATTAAGCTGTAAGGTATGGTGACCAAATCCCAACGTCTGATAAACGTCTGAATTTTAACGCCAGTTCAACCTGCCATTCTAACATCAATAGACGTTGAAAATTTGTTGGTTTTAAGTAGTGATGTAATGTAACCAAAATCCAACATCTTCCAACCATCACATACTAATGTCAAATTGACATAAATTACCAACATTAAGCTGTAAGGTATGGTGACCAAATCCCAAGGTCTGAGAAATGTCTGAATTTTAACGTGAGCTCATTGTGTCATTCTAACATCAATAGACGTCAATAATTTGTTGGTTTTAAGTTGTGATATTATGTAACCAAAATTCTACGTCTTCCAAACGTCACATCCTGATGTCAAATTGACATAAAATACCAACATTTAGTTGTAAGGTATGGTGACCAAATCCCAACGTCTGAGAAACATCTGAAATTTAACGTCAGCTCAATGTGCCATCCTAACATCAATAGACGTTGATAATTTGTGGGTTTTAAGTCATGATGTTATGTAACCAAAATCCAACATCGTCCAAATGCCACATACAGATGTCAAAGTGGTGTAAAATAACAAGTAGTTTTAATGTATGGTGACCAAAACCCAACACCTTGTAAACGTCAGTCTTCTAACATCAGTTCAACATGCCATTCTAACATCAATAGATGTTGAAAATTTGTTGGTTTTAAGTTGTGATGTTATGTAACCAAAATCCAACATCTTCCAAACGTCACATCCTGATGTCAAATTGACATAAAATACCAACATTTAGTTGTAAGGTATGGTGACCAAATCCCAACGTCTGATAAACGTCTGAAATTTAACGTCAGCTCAATGTGCCATTCTAACATCAATAGACATTGATAATTTGTAGGTTTTAAGTTGTGATGTTATGTAACCAAAATCCAGCATCCTCCAAACTTCACATCTTGATGTCAAACTGACATAAAATACCAACAAATAGTTTTAATGTATAGTGACCAAAACCCAACACCTTGTAAACATCAGTCTTCTGACATCAGTTCAACATGCCATTCTAACATCAATAGACATTGAAAATTTGTTGGTTTTAAGTTGTGATGTTATGTAACCAAAATCCAACATCGTTCAAACGTCACATTCTGACGTCAAACTGACGTAAAATAACAACAAATACATTTAATGTATGGTGACCAAACCCCAACATCTGATAAATGTCTGAATTTTAACGTCAGTTCAACCTGCCATTCTAACATCAATAGACGTTGATAATTTGTTGGTTTTAAGTCATGATGTTATGTAATCAAAATCCAAAATCGTCCAAACGTCACATTCAGATGTCAAACTGATGTAAAATAACAAGTAGTTTTAATGTATGGTGACCAAAACCCAACACCTTGTAAACATCAGTCTTCTAACGTCAGTTCAACATGCCATTCTAACATCAATAGATGATGAAAATTTGTTGGTTTTAAGTAGTGATGTTATGTAACCATAATCCAACATCTTCCAAACGTCACATCCTGATGTCAAATTGACGTAAAATACCAACATTTAGTTGTAAGTTATGGTGACCAAGACCCAACATCTTGTAAACGTCAGACTTCTAATGTCAGATCAACCTGCCATTTTAACATCAATAGACGTTGAAAATTTGTTGGTTTTAATTTGTGATGTTATGTAACCAAAATTCAACATCTTCCAAACGTCACATCCTGATGTTAAATTGACGTAAATTACCAACAATAAGCTGTAAGGTATGGTGACCAAATCCCAACATCTGATAAACTTCTGAATTTTAACGTCAGTTCAACCTGCCATTCTAACATCAATAGACATTGATAATTTGTTGGTTTTAATTTGTGATGTTATGTAACCAAAATCCAACATCTTCCAAACATCACATCCTGATGTCAAATTGACGTAAATTGCCAACATTAAACTGTAAGGTATGGTGACCAAATCCCAACGTCTGATAAACGTTTGAATTTTAACGCCAGTTCAACCTGCCATTCTAACATCAATAGACGTTGATAATTTGTTGGTTTTAAGTAGTGATGTTATGTAACCAAAATCCAACATCTTCCAAACATCACATCCTGATGTCAAATTGACGTAAATTGCCAACATTAAACTGTAAGGTAGGGTGACCAAATCCCAACATTTGATAAACGTCTGAATTTTAACGCCAGTTCAACCTGCCATTCTAACATCAATAGATGTTGAAAATTTGTTGGTTTTAATTTGTGATGTTATGTAACCAAAATCCAACATCTTCCAACCATCACATCCTGATGTCAAATTACCATAAATTACCAATTTTGTAAGGTATGGTGACCAAATCCCAACGTTTGATAAACGTCTGAAATTTAATGTCAGCTCAATGTGCCATCCTAACATCAATAGACGTTGATAATTTGTGGGTTTAAGTCATGATGTTATGTAACCAAAATCCAACATCGTCCAAATGCCACACACAGATGTCAAAGTGGCGTAAAATAACAAATAGTTTTAATGTATGGTGACCAAAACCAAACGTTTTATATACGTTATGTAGCATCCTGAAAGTGCTAGTCAGAACGCCGTAGTTCCACGTATTTCCATAGTAACAGGATTATGAGACGTAGGCTGCTTCATGAAACGGCTGTGTTTTTTTTTTTATTGTTATTGTATTGCGAAGGAATGCAAAACTATTTGCGAAACAATGCAAAAGTCTTTTTTCCCCAGTCCCTTTAGGGGCTCCGTAACAAAGACAATTGTGTATCATAAAACATTTGCAAAGGAGGGCAATGTATTTGCGAGGGAATGCAATAATGTTTGCAAGGGAACACAAAATCAATAGTCTTTTTTTATTTTTCCCCAAGTCCCTTTAGGGGCTCCATACCATTCTAAATTTGATTTGAGACTCCCATTTTTGTTATTTAGTTTATAGTCAGATTTTGAAGGGAAGAACCTATTTGCTAGCCAGGTATACAAAACTAGTAAATTAATTAGCTTGGCTAAGTGTTTGTGTGTGTACATTTTAATTGTTTATCAGAGTTTAAGAGTATTGCCTTTAAAGTGTCTAAATACTAAATGTTGGCTAACAGTTCTGTGATCACAAATGTAGTGTGTTGGTTTATGTAATGCATATGAAATGACAACTTATTTCTCTGTACTATATGTTTTAAATGTGGAGAGTCTCGTCGTGCCATGACTTTCAGGAAGTTGGCTGCATTTAAGGCTCACATTTACAGGTATCATTAAACAGCAAAACTGAAACTAGACCTAGGCTATATCATATAGGTTTTAATTTGACATGTCATTGAAAACTGCAATGGTAAATGATGAAGACTTAAAAGAATTTATATTCTCATCATTTAGGCAAGTGCCACAGCTGCTGATTTTTAAACCCTTAACCTGCTTGTGAGTCCTCAGATGTTTATTCTGGGTATGTATATATAATTGCAAGATGCTCCAGAATGACAAAAGTTTAAGAAACATTTGAATTAATTACAGTGGAATTTTTGACCAATGCAAGATGTTTGCTGACAGTGGAAGTGACCCATGTTTGCTCAAGCCTCCATTAATTTCTGGAAAGGCAGCCCTATTCTCCTTGAACTAAAATTTTAATTTCCAATATTGACAGGAAATTTAATTAAGTTAATCCAGAAGTAAAAAATTGTATTGTTTGTATTTTTTTTCTCTCTCTCTACTTGTTTACTTCCTTCTCTGAATTAAACTAGCCTCTATTTCATGTTATCTTACCTGTAATTAAAAGTATTAATATATATAAAAACCTTGAAATATGATAACTTTACTGATGCGGAAACCCCATGTATGAAAATGGATTAAAAAATTCTAAAATTATCTGAAGGTAACTGCTTATTAAAATTTTGACCCGTTTCTGTTGGATAATTCTTTATGAAATTATTATGAAGAGCAGTTACTGTTTACTGTCATTCATTCATCTGTTGCAACCATTTAATTCTAATTAGGGTCATTGTGGGAATCATTTGATGCAGTTGAAAATTGTGCTTTTGATATGTGAAATTAAAGGTCAAATACAGGATTTTCTGATTACTGTCACACCTTCGTCCTGTCATGTCTGTTGTCCCCGGCCATGTGCTTTTAGCACATGGCTATGTTTTGTTTATGTCCTTGTCTCCGCCCTCGTCCCGCCTTTGTTCCGCCGCCTCGTCTGTCATTTGTTAACCCGTCCCCTCGTTATCTGTCCAGGTGTGTCTCGTTTGTGTTAGTATTTAAGCCCTCTTGTCTCGTGTCCTGTTTGTCGTTCATTTCAAATTCACATTTCTCCTTTGTCATGTCGGTCATGTTATCTGTCTGTCTCCGTAGTTTTCCTCGTCGTCGTCGTCGTTTCGTTTCCCCAGTCTAGTCTGTCTCTGTGATAGTTTCGTTTCATTTCGTGTTTTGTTGTTTCCTTTGTATCTTGTCTGTGTTTTGCTATATTAAACTGTCCGTGTTTTAGCAAATGCGTCCGCCTCCGTCAGTCCGCTCCGTGATTCCTGACAATTACTATGATACATTGAAATATTGCATAGCATATCAGTCTACATGGCTTTTAGATCAGGTATCAAATTGAAATTGCAGTACTTTTGGAAAAAAATGGTTTTGTTGAGTTTGTATTAATATCTATCCTCAGTCTTCACTGCAAAAAGTGTGAGCAAGCGACAACTAGGGCTGGGCAATATGACCAAAAATTCATATCTCGATATGCCTAAAAGAAATGGAGATATATGATGCGATATGACATTATGAAAGCCATAACAAAATACAGTGTCAAAGTATTATTGTTTATTTTTAGCACCAAATAGGACATGCTGCATTATCTAACTGTAATTATTAATGTAATTCACCCTTTACCTCACTCATTTGCTCTGATTACTTGCAGAAAAATAAACATGGCACAAAAAGTAAGGAAATTTGTGTCTGGTAGATTATTTCTTTGTTGTAACGGTGCTTCTTGCCAACAAACCTTATACCATTACTGTTAATTTATCTTTTAAATGGTGCCACATTTGTAAGAAACATGCTTTTGTGAGATGAGCAGTAGAGCTGAGTATGTGGGTTGCGCCAGTGAAAAATTTGTCAAATACTCACTGCCAGTGCCAAACAGCTTATTTTGTGTGATGGTGTGATGTGGCATCTCCTTCACTTGAAAAATGAGGCTTATCATCATTGGAAGCAATCTCAATGCATAAAAAGATATTGAGATGAAATTCTACAACCAGTGGCAATCCCATATCTCCACAGTCTGGGACCAAACTCTATCCTCCAAAATGAAAACACTTGCCCCCACAGAGCAGTGTTTATCAGAGACTACCTCCAGAATTTGGTAGTGGAGAGGATGGAATGGACTGCCAGCTCCTGACCTCAACCCCAATGAACACTTGTGGAATCAGCTTGGGCGTGCTGTTCATGCCACAGTGACCAACACAACCACGTGTGTGACCAGCAGTGTGTAACCAGGATGGTGACCATCATGAAGAGAAAGTCCTGGGCTGTTTTGGCTGTTTATGGTTCTTCCACACGCTACTGAAGCTCCTATTTGTTAAAAGAATACATTGTTAAATTGCCAATATGTCTTGTTTCTTCAAACTTCAGTCAGCCAGTCACAACTCACCAAACGAGTCAATGGCAGAATAAGATCTTTGGCATCGGCAGAGAGGATTGGGCTAATGTTTCATTGGCACAACCCACATACTCATCTCTACTGCTCATCCCACAAATGCATGTTCCTTATAAATGTGGCACCATTTCAAAGGGAAATTAACATGATTCCAATAGTATAAGATTTATTGCCAAGAAGCATTGTTACAACAAAGATATAATCTACCAAAAAAAAATATCCTTAGTTTTGTGCTATGTTTAGTTTTAAAAATTGTCTTGCCCATGATGTCATCTGATCTTCCCCTTACTGTATTCTCGTGTACAAAATGTTTAATTGCAATTTTTTTGTGCCTTTATTTCCACATGCTATGTTACTAACTATGGAATTTTTATTTTTATAGATGCCTCATTGGTACAAATCCCCAGGGGTGGTCAACGTAAAGAGCAACCAAGAAGTCCTGAACCATGCATCCGTGTGTATCCTCTCTGTAAAGAAACTGATGGAATTTGAATGAAATTTTATTTACAAACCGGATTCCAAAAAAGTTGGGACACTAAACAAATTGTGAATAAAAACTGAATGCAATGATGTGGAGACGGCCAATGTCAATATTGTATTCGTAATAGAACATAGATGGCAGAGCAAAAGTTTAATCTGAGTACATGTAACATTTAAAAAAAAATATGTTCATTCAAAATTTCAGTGTCAACAAATCCCAAAAAAGGATTTGGGACAAGTAGCAATAAGTGGCTGGAAAAAGAAAATTGAGCATATAACATACAGCTGGAAGACCAATTAACAATAATTAGGTCAATTGACAACATGATTGGGTATAAAAAGAGCTTCTCAGAGTGTCAGTGTCTCTCTGAATCCAAGATGGTAAGAGGATCACCAATTCCACCATTGTTGCGCAGAAAGATAGTGCAGCAATACCAGAATGGTGTTACCCAGCGTAAAAAAGCAAACATTTTTAAGTTATCATCATCAACCGTGCATAACATCATCAAAAGATTCAGAAAATCTGGAACAATTGCTGTGCGTAAGGGTCAAGGCTGTAAAACTCTACTGGATGCTCATGATCTCCGGGCCCTTAAACGTCACTGCACCTCAAACAGGAATGCCACTGTCAAGGAAATAACAGAATGGGCTCAGAAATACTTCCAGAAAACATTGTCAGTGAACACAATCCACCGTGCCATCCGCCGTTGTCGGCTGAAACTCTACAGTTCAAAGAGGAAGCCATTTCTAAGCAAGCTCCACAAGCTCAGACGTTTGCACTGGGCCAGGGGTCTTTTAAAATGGAGTGTGGCAAAATGAAAGACTGTTCTGTGGTCAGATGAGTCACGATTTGAAGTTCTTTATGGAACACTGGGACGCCATGTCATCCGGACCAGAGAGGACAGGATAACCCAAGTTGTTATCAACGCTCCGTTCAGAAGCCTGCATCACTGATGGTATGGGGTTGCATGAGTGCTTGTGGCATGGGCAGCTTGCATGTCTGGAAAGGCACCATTAATGCAGAGAACTATGTTCAGGTTCTAGAAAAACATATGCTCCCATCTAGACGTCTCTTTCTGGAAAGACCCTGCATTTTTCAACAAGATAATGCCAGACCACATTCTGCAGCAATCACATCATCATGGCTACGTAGGAGAAGGATCCGGGTACTGAAATGGCCAGCCTGGAGTCCAGATCTTTCACCTATAGAGAGCATTTGGTGCATCATAAAGAGGAAGGTGCGACAAAGAAGGCCCAAGATGATTGAACAGTTAGAAGTCTGTATTAGACATGAATGGGAGAGCATTCCTATTTCTAAACTTGAGAAACTGGTCTCCTCTGTCCCCAGACGTCTGTTGAGTGTTGTAAGAAGAAGGGGGGATGCCACACGGTGGTAAAAAAATGGCCTTGTCCCAACTTTTTTGGGATTTGTTGATGCCATGAAATTTTGAAACAACATATTTTTCCCTTAAAATGATACATTCTCTCAGTTTAAACTTTTGATCTGTGATTTGTGTTCTATTCTGAATAAAATATTAGATGTTGGCACCTCCACATCATTGCATTCAGTTTTTATTCACAATTTGTTTAGTGTCCCAACTTTTTTGGAATCCGGTTTGTATTTAAAGGGTCATGTTCAACACAAAACTGACTCTAAGTCAGTAACATGTTGGGTTCACTGATATTTGAAATACAAAGTTTTAGTAATCCAGATTACATATTTTTTTATTACATTTTTCATAATGTTATACGGTCACTATTTGTGTTGTCTGGTAAGATCAAAAGTCATGTGATATAACGTAATCTTTTACTATAAAAATTTGGGCACCTTTCTTGTAATTCATCAAGACAATAATGTAATTGGAAATTGTGAAGTATTTTTGGTTAGAAAAAAAAAAAAAGCAAATATCATAAGGGGCAAAAATATAAGTTCAAGTAAAAACATAAATGATTTGAACATGTTATGTAGTACTTGAAATTTGTCCACATTTTGCATATATTCGGTTTTAATAAAAGTGTATTACTGATTTTAATTCTAAATGTAGATTTGGACTTCTTTTGTGTATGTTATGGTTATAGTATTTTTAAAGTATTCATGCTTGGCAGACTTTTGATTTTTTTTTATTTAATAGTAACACTATAATCTTAATACAAAAATATTACGTGCTGGTATTGTTCAGTATACATAAAGAATTGAATGTAATTTAGATACGGTTTGTAATTAGTGTTCCTCTGTAAAAAGGTATTGTTTCTGAAAAAAGGCAGTAAATGGCTGGCAATTCTGCTGAAAGTATTACTGTACATTTAAATATTTAGAGTAAAACATTGTATTATGCAATTACAGTAGTATTCTGTAAGTTTTAAATACAATCTTGTTCCTGTAAAAATGCAGTAATTGACTGGAAACTCTGTTGCCAGGTATTTACTGTAAATCCCAATATTTACTGTAAAGTTTTATTCAATTACAGTAGTATTTTGTAAAGTTGAAATACATTAATGTTCCTGTAAAAATACAGTAATTGTCTGGGAGCTCAGCTGCCAGTTATTTACTGTAAATCAGTTTTTACAGTAAAGTATTGTATTATTTAATTACAGTAGTATGCTGTAAATGTGAAATACGGTAGTGTTAAGTCTCGATGTCACACCAGTGTTGGGTTTAGACGTCGACCCGATTTTCATTTACAACTAAAACAACATTTATACAACATTGGAGCTTGACGTCATCCAAATGTTAATTTTTGAGTAATATCTGACTTTGATTACTAACCATAATTCAATGTCTAAACTACATTGAGTCTTGATGTCACACCAATGTTGGGATTTGACGTCAACCCGATTTTCATTTCTAACTAAAAATCAACATCTATACAACTTTGGAGCATGACATCATCCTGATGTTAAATTTTGAGTAATATCTGACTTTGATTATTAACCATACTTCAACGTCTAACCAATGTTGGATCTTGATGTCACACCGATGTTGGGTTTAGATGTCAACCCGATTTTCATTTCCAACTAAAAATCACCAACTACACAACATTGGAGCTTGTCGTCATCCCAACGTTAATTTTTGACTAATATCTGACTTTGATTACTAACCATATTTCAACGTCTAACCAATGTTGGATCTTGATGTCACATCAATGTTGGGTTTAGACGTCAACCCGATTTTCATTTCCAACTAAAAATCAACATCTACACAACGTTGGAGTTTGACATCATCCTGACGTTAATTTTTGAGTAATATCTGACTTTGATTACTAACCATATTTCAACGTCTAACCAACGTTGAGTCTTGATGTGACATCAATGTTGTGTTTAGACGTCAACCCGATTTTCATTTCCAACTAAAAATCAACATGTACACAACGTTGGAGTTTGACGTCATCCTGACGTTAATTTTTGAGTAATATCTGACTTTGATTACTAACCACATTTCAATGTCTAACCAACTTTGAGTCTTGACGTCACATCAATGTTTATCGGGTTTAGACGTCAACCCAATTTTCATTTCCAACTAAAAATCAACGTCTGTCGAACGTTGAAAATTGTTGTCAAGGCAACGTCGGGCTATGACGTCAACCCGATTTCATTTCCAACAAAAATTCAACGTCTGTCCAACGTTGAAGCTTGTTGTCAAGGCAACGTTGGGTTTAGACGTCAACCCGATTTTCATTTCCAACTAAAACTCAACGTCTGTTCAACGTTAGAGATCAATGCCTTTCTGACGTCCTGTGCCTGCTGGGCAGTAGCTCTAGAGGATCGTTTTGCAAGCACATGATCTTCATCAGTGTTTTGAGCTGTGGGCTTCTGCCAACGGCGGTCAGCATCGTTGCCATCCATGTGGTCACCAGCCGAAGAAGGGTGTCTATTTAAAGACATATTTATTTATACATTAATCAGACGTCTGAGATAAAAGCCATTGAAACACACCTACATTACACACTTCATTTGACCTCAGGTCTAAGAAAGGTGCTACCCAGTAAACATTTAGCGTTGATTCAACGTTAGAATAACGTAATGACTGCCGTCTAATCAACGTTCTCTTAAGGTTGAAAATGAAAGTTGAAAAGACGTCCAAACACAGACATTGAAAAGATGACTATTAGACGTATTTTGGACGTCCATTGACGTTAATAATTGGTCATGAAAAAAATTACTTGTATAAAACGCATTTTGGACGTCCACTGACGTTATCGATTCGTCACCACTTAACTAACTTATTAAGATGGAATTTGGACGTCCATTGATGTTTAAAATATGTCATTGACGGACAGACTACTTTTAGATGTATTTTGAATGTACAGGGACGTTCCTTGTTTACTGAGTAGGTTCTTTGTCACACTGCAAAATCACACGCTGGTGGTTTCAGTCCCCAGAAGAGCTAATTTTACACACACTGCTTCTCTAGGAGCAGACAAAGGAGGGCTAGGCTTCATTACCCACAGGTCAGTGAGCCCTGACTCTGCACCAGTGGTTGTCCTTGGATCACTTTTTCAACAAACACTTCACAATACTTGCTATCTTTAGAAGCTCTAACCAAAAAATAAAAAATAAAAAGTAAAAACATGAATACAATTTTTAAAATCGTAATGATAATGTGCCCGTGTGTACAGTAAAATCGAAAAATGTTGAAAAACATCAACATTCAAGAAATGACTGATCACCTGCTGATATCTAACCTACTGGACAGGGACCATTACACATGTTTTAAGGTAATAAAAATTAAAATATCTTCTGAGTGTTATTCCTGCAAGAGTCGAAACCACCTCCTCCCGCCCCCTCTTCCGTGAAGAACCGCTCAAAGTGAAAGCATTACTCATTCAAGTCCTAAACACGTGTTATACAGTCTAGCGCTGTCTAATAAAAACCTTTATTTATTTACAGTCTTCTGCTGTTTCAGAACATTACAGGCTCGATGCTGCACGGACAGAGAAGATTAATAACTCCTGGTAAGTTTTGAACAGCACAAATCCATGCACGGCTTTAGTGTTTGCACAAAACGGGAGAAGTGTGTGGAGGTGTTTAACCGCTAAGTTTTAAAGTTTGTTGTTTCCAAATCCACAACTTAGAACACAGCGTGTACTGATCAGAGACAGAGCTAGTGATATCGATATTTAACCTGCACGTATTTCATCTTTTTTTTTTTACTTTTTTGCGCGAGCACACAGCACGAGGCGGAGAATATAGACTGTGTAGAAGTGTCGGAGCTTCAGGCCCATGGCGTTGAAGAAAGAAAAACGATTCCGAGTCAGAATTCAAGATAAGATAAGATAGCCTTTATTGTCATTGCACATGTACAACGAAATTGAGCAGCAATCCTTAAAGTGCTTAAACAAACAAAAACAGTAGAAACATGCAGTAGCCCTGGGTAGTAGAGGAGATTAATGTGCGTGTGTTTGCTGTGTATTGCACAGGCCCTGAGTGGCTTAAGAGGTTTGTGCGTTCAGTTCCCGTACATCACTGGGGTAAAAGCTGTTTTTCAGTCTGTTTGTCCTGGATGTGATGGACCTGAAGCGTTACCACGGTAAAGTTAGTTTTCTTTTCGATATTCGGTTTTCCGGCGTCAATACCTTTTAAAAATAAGGTTATATCTAACACAGGGTTATCACTATCGCTACATATTCTGAATGGTACGGACACAGAGAACAATGCACACTGTTTTTATGGACGCTCCGGTGCATTTGATATATGCTCCTTTTCCTTTCAATAGCTAAAAAAAACAGACCGTTTTTGACATCACAACAAAGTGCATTCGTTTCTAGACTCTGTCTACAGCAATGCACACCATCGTCTTTCAGCCTAATTTGCTTAAATACGATTAAATACGTACTTTCCTGTCGCCGCTAACAACAATCAACTCAATTTAACAATCATTTTCAGGTTATCCGTCACTTGTTTGATTTCTCCTGTCCATTCCTTATTTACACATTACAACCACTTTTTAACTAAAACATTAATAGTTCAGGTCGAGGAGGAGTGAATCTGACGGGACTCCATTTCGTTTTTAACTGAGCGAGTTTGGCGCGGAACATTCAGCTGGAGGCGGGACAGTGGACTAATGTTGAGCGGCTCATAGCTGCGGCCAAAATCACATCTCATTCTCAAGAGAATTATTCAGTAAAATCCAACTGACCTGCTACTGTCTTTATGTATTAACTACAACATAAATAAATCAGATAAAACACATCGGGGCTTTTGTGGACAGAATTAAACCTGAAAATGAGATCAGGCAATACCTATATCGTCCACAAGAGGGCACCATAAGATTTAACTTGACACCTCATTCAATATAATGAGGCATTGCGTGATAATACGACACTAAAGGGATTTGTGACACCGATTTTTGCAAAAAGGACACATTTACACATCTAGTGAGTCTATTATTGCTGTTCAGAACCTAATATTGCCCAATTTGTCATGTCCATAACACAATGAATGCAATGTATGTTTGTAATTAATATTCACATAAATTGGACTGCTCCAGTGCTGCATATATATATTATAGTATAGAATAGAATACTATAGAATGTAGAGTGTAGAATGAAGAAAATAGTTATAAACATATACCTATGAAATAGACTAAATTAATCAAATAATTACAAATAAACATCTTTACAGTGGCACTGACAGGTGTAAATAAAGAATGGACAGGAGAGATCAAACGTGTCCTAATGCATAGTCTGTGTCATGTCTGTCTAAATTGAGGGAATGAATGACTAAATTGAGGGAGCAAATAAAGTCTCTTAATAATATTTTCCACCATGAGATAATTCTGAGAATGATGTCTGAATGTTTCTGAGAAAAAAGTCAGTATATTTCACTGCATATTTATTGTGGCAGACAACTGCAGAGTAATTGAGGAATGCAGTGATTAGCTGAAGTCATATTATTGTATAGATTTCAGGAATAAATCCTCTGTCCTTTGGCACATGAGGACCAGACTGTGATTAATATTTAAACGCTGAATCAGTGCAAGAACCTGTTTATTCAGAAGAGGACCTGTAGTTTCACAGGATACAATCAATGATCACAAAAAAGATTTATTTAAATGATTTATGTAATGAAATATATCAATCAAATAATTTATTTAATGAAATTTATTAATGAAGAACAAAAAAATATTTACACATTCAAACTACTAAAACTGATCTGATCCAAATATAAATCATTTTTGGACGACCAAAGAAAAAAGGCCAGAAAATAATTAAATGTGATTATGTAATTATTTTTAACTACTTGATTTTCCATTTGTTTTCACAAGTATGTATTTTCTTTTCCAGTGCTGTTTGCCATTGCTTCAGTGATAGATGCAGTTGTGGTGCAGCTTGGACACAGTGCCACTATTTCCTGTAAACTGAACTGCTCAACAGTGACATGGTCCACCAAAGGATTAGATGTATTCCAAATATCTCACATATTTCACTTTTCTGGAGGGAAGTGTACTGTTGCTCCAGAGTTTGAGGGCAGGATTGAATGCTCCGGAGAGAAGATCAGAAGTGGAGATGTTTCCTTGACTATATCATCTGTTGTGTACAATGACAGAGGCTGGTACTACTGCACATGTGATGGAAAAGACTACTGTGACCAGAAGATAGAAGTTCTGGGTAAATTCTGAACATATTTAATAAGCTTTTGTAATATGCTGTGCTCAGTGTATAAAAAGTTGACAAAAATATGATTAGATTGATTTCTTTTAACTTCATAGAAGACAGCTTTATGTGATGCACAAATGATGATGTCTTTATATGAAGCACAACTGAGGTCAAAATCATGAAAAGAATTTGACTTCAAAAAGAGACCATGGAAAGATACAAAGAAATCAGGAGATAGTACGAGAAACTCTAATGTTGTATGAATTAAACATTAAATTGCCTTTTTTTGTCATTCCAGTTCCTACCACATTGAATATCTCTTTTGGAGCTCAGGCTACACTTCCATGCTTCGCTGAAACAGATAAACACTCAGACTTCTCCTCCATCTACATTCAGTGGGAAAAAGACCAAAAGCTGGTGGTTAAACTTGAGGACGGAAAGATTTCGTATGGTTCTGGATTTGAGCAGAGGGCCATGGTGTCAACAGAAAACTACAGAAATGGTGACCTCTCTCTTAGCATCAAGAATGTCAGATTCTCTGATTCTGGTTTGTTTAGATGCTCTCTTAAGGACGGAGCGTACGGATACCCACACGCAGTTTCTCTGACTGTTGAAGGTTATTATAATTTAATTTTTGTCACATTTTAAAATAACTTCAGACTGTTTTAATATATGCATTATGGTGTGTCATATGAAACTACAGTGGAAGCTATCCGTTATTTACTTATTCATTCATTATCATTATTAGGTTGGAAACAGTTAATTACACGCCTCTGTTTTCTCCCACAGTTCATCGGTTTGAACACTCTATAAAAGAGGGTGACTCTGTCTCTCTGGATCTAGTCGTCCCAACTCCAGTGATGATGCACTTCTCACAGGACGGTGGAAACACTGCAGAGTCCTGGATGTGCACCAAGCCAAAGGAAGACTCTTTTGATTGTAAACCAGACTACGAGCAGAGAGCCTCCATCCTGAATAACGCTGTGGTGCTGAGTAAAGTCTTAGAGTCTGACAGTGGAACCTACACCATCACAGACAACAGAACAAAGGAAGTGGTGGGCGTTCACAAACTAACAGTCATTGGTAAGTGTTTTTTCCCCAAAGCTTTCATGCTTGTTATTCTACATTTCATTAGGGCTGGTACTTTTAGTTATTGTAGTAATTATGTAGTGGATAATTATTTTGATAAAAACTGGATTTGAACTTGACAATAACAAACTGGGCATACAGTGCTCTCCATAAACACCTTGTGTAAACATAACCATATCTAAACTTTATTTGAAAACATTTATATTCAAAGTGGAAAAGGTGAAAGAAAAACAAAAGTCACAGACACGTGTTCTAAAATAGTTTGCATCCCTTCATTTTATGCAGCGGATGTCCTGAAAAAACTCAGTGAAGAGCACAATCAGTGTTTTGACATTTTCAAACAAATTTTAAAAAGAATGATTGCTGTTGAACATCGAAATATCACTACTAGCCTGAGAGTAAATTGAGTATGGAGTAGAAACACCTTCAACCGCTGACCAAGAAACATTTCAAAGTCTAGCAGGAAAATAGATGCTTACAGTTTTCTGGGATTCTCCAGGATTCTCAAGTATCTAAGCTTTGTACAGAAAGTCGCTAGATTTGTTGCTAGTCTCTTGTTTTTTTAATAACTCAAGAGAAGGTCTGAAAATTTGCTAAATATAGCAAAATCACCAAACGTTCGCCATACCATGCAGCGGTTTGGACCTGGACATGACGTACCACAAGGTTGATGGTCACGACTTTAGCAAGTGGATTAGAACAATCAACAGTTTTATCAATCAACATCATTACAGTGAAAAGCTCACTGAAGGGTTGAAGCCTAAAATTGTGACAAATTATCCACGTAATCTAAAGATTTGTTTGGAGGTGTTAAAGCATCCTCCCTACAATCCTGATCTTGCCCCATTGGACAAACCTTCTTTGGTCACCTGAAAGAAGCCCTATGACGATGTAGATGACGAATAGATAAAGACAATGGTGCACTTTTGGCCTATAGTGCCATCTAAAACAGTTTGGACTCAGAAAGCCGTGCTGCTGGAGATTAAACACTGTGTCCACTCCCTGACATTTCTATTGAAGGGTTGGTACCTTGTTGGTATTTGGGTTGAACCTGGTGCTGTGTAAACCAATAGGGCCAGCTGAGGTTGAGTCTAGCGCAGTCTGATTCTCTTGTTATATATGCATTCTAAAAATGCATACGGCCAAATGAAATATTCCTCAGTAACAAATATCTTATTTAAAATAATACAATTAAAAGCAGCTTGTCCGTATAAATTCATTCTATGTCTTTCCTATTTTTTAGGTCTACTCCCTGCTAAAAGTACAGTGGTTGCCCTCTCATTAGTGAGTGTTATGGGTTTTTTTTTTGGAGCACTACTTGGGGCTTACTTACAGAAGTGTCTGAAGCTGACGAAGAGAGAAAAGAAGAAAGAAATGGAACATGAAGTTGGGAGCATCTCAGATGAAAATAAACATGAAACCCCAAACCTAACCAACATAAGGAAAAGATCCTCTCCTTTAAAGCCTGAGAACTACGACATAGAGAACTAAATGATACAAGTATAGATATCAGCAAAGCTGTAAGGCAATCAAAATTTCTCTGCTATTGAATTTGAGCTCAAACCTGTTTCAGGGTGTGTTTACATGTCAGCTATAGAATTACGCTTAGTGTTCCACTACACTTTTGCTCTGTGAGGATATATACATGTGCAGTTAAATGTCAGAAGTGTAGTATTTTTCAACATTTTCTCCATCTGTCGACAGTATTTCAGGTTGCCTTCTTGTATTTAGTTAAATGGGGGGTGGTGACATGCTGCTTCTCAATTTTCAAATGAGCTGCTGGTTTAAAATCTACACTAACAAAACTCAAACTCAGAGTGTGCAGAAGAGTGTTCCTGAGAATTTGCTGCATCTCCTGCACACGTTGCACTGACACTACCCTATACCTAAAGGCCTATTGACACAAAGGGTTTTTGTGCATGGAAAAAAACGAATCTAATTTTTCCTGTAGTGGATCCTTCATACTAAATCACACTTTTTTGTCTAAACACTGAAATCAAAGAAAGACACTGGAAGAGGAAGAAGAAATAGATTAATTGAGTAGGAGTGATGTTGAATTTACCATTTTACTTTAAGCACAGCAACTAACTGGCACAAAATGAATTCACCCTAGTCTACAGAACAACTCTGGGATTTCAGGAGTGTTTTGGTAGGTCAGTGGGGGAGTTTGAGGCTCTGCTTCTGCATGTTGCTCCTCTCATCTGTAATGCCACCTTAAGTGATCTGAAACAGCAAAAACAATCAATGATAGATACCACCGCAGTTACAGTTTTTTGGACAGTTGACTAGATGTAAGACAAGACGGAGGCAACACTGGGAAGAAAAACACTGGACTTTTCCTTTATGATGTTTTCTTATCTGTTGTATTTTTATGATGTATAAGTGAATATAAGATGTTTACAGTACTTTGTTGTAGGTAGGAGGCAAATCTCCTCAGATACTTTTGATGGACAGAGCACTAAAAAATAAATTGTTGCTAGTATTTAGTCATATTTAGGAATATCTGAGTAATGTAAGAACAAACTTTACTTGCAGGGCAAAATTTTGACTCAGAAATGGCAGCTTTACCGATTACGGAAAAATAACTACTGGATTAGTGCAACTACAAAAGTGTCCTTAACACCTTAAGCATGGAAACACAGTGTTGTATGTTGTATGTTTTTGTGTTTTTTGAATCTTTGTATTAATGTGAACCATTTTGCAAAAATTGTTTTTTTACAAGACTTTTTGTGTGTGTGCTTTTTTTCCCCAGTGATACACAGAGCTAGGATCTTGCATAATGACTCGCTAACCATACAGAAGAAGACTCATGTAAAATATAACACATTTTTTGTCGCAGATTATGATTTTGTAAAGACTAAGGGTCACTATTTGAAGGAACCAAGAATAAAAGACAGTTATCCTGACCACCTTGCAACAGAAGAGAAAAGAGTAACTGGGACCTTGCAATACACTGGATTTGCCTTCAACAGTGAAATCCTTTGAAATATCGTTTGTTGTAAGGCCGGCATAAAAAAGAGCCATGTGGGATTCAGCCAAGTGTGGTGTGTCCTTACCAAACATAGGGCTTTGAACTGAGCATCAATACTTGGGCTTCGTAATGATTTTGTGGCTGAATGCCCTCAAATACTGATGAGAAGCATTCCAACATCTAGTGTAAATCCCTCACAAAAGAGTAAAAGCTGTCACGACTAAGATGGGCCCTGCAGTTGCCTCAGGAGGTGTGTGGGGGCCATGTTATATTACTAATATAAAGGGTCTTCTAGTGTTTAGAACACTACAGCTGTATCACAGTCCACATTACTTTCTTTAATTTTTCTAACACTCAGGCAGAGCTTGGATTTCTTGCACTGGTTTATTAGGTTTTCCACCTCTGTGAGGTGTAATGCCATTGTTTTTGGTGACCAGGCTCTTCACTATTGTTTAATGAACTTCCGTTACTATGGTAGTGAATGCATCTTGACAGTGGTAATTTGAGATGGATATCTAAGGTTTTTATAGCAGGTCATTTACACATATATTTAGATTTTAGCCATTTACTGACTCACAGTGACATACACAATGTAATTTATGTCACAGATGTAGGCCTCAGCGGTGTTAGGTTTCTTGCCCAAGCTCTTATTCGTGTAGCATGGAGTTCCAGGCTGAGCTGGGAATTGAATCCTATGTTACCACTACTCTGCACTAACCAGATGCATGAGGCTACAGTGAACTGGAACAAGTAAATATTAACTATGAAGAATGCTGGTATTTGCTGATCTGCAAAAACTTTGATGAAATGAAAATGGATGGTACCCATGCCCCCAACCTTCCTCAACATTCCTGACCATTCTTCTTGCAGCATAGTCGCCAGGTCACTACATGATGCTGGTGGAGGAAAACGTTTCCTGACTCGCTCCTCCAAAACAACCCAAAGTGGCTCAATAATATTTAGATCTGGTGACTGTGCAGGCCATGGGAGATGTTCAACTTCACTTTCATGTTCATCAAACCAGTCTTTCACCAGTCTTGCTGTGTGTATTGGTGCATTGTCGTCCTGATACACAGCACCGCCTTCAGGATACAATGTTTGAACCATTGGATGAACATTGTCCTCCGGAATGGTTCAGTAGTCCTTGGCAGTGATGTGCCCATCTAGCAAAAGTATTGGGCCAAGGGAATGTCATGATATGGCAGCCCAAACCATCACTGATCCACCCCCATGCTTCACTCTGGGCATGCAACAGTCGGGGTGGTACGCTTCTTTGGGGCTTCTCCACACCGTAACTCTCCCGGATGTGGGGAAAACAGTAAAGGTGGACTCATCAGAGAACAATACATGTTTCACATTGTCCACAACCCAAGATTTGCGCTCCTTGCACCAATGTTTGGCATTGGCACGAGTGACCAAAGGTTTGGCTATAGCAGCCCGGCCGTGTGTATTGACCCTGTGGAGCTCCCGACGGATAGTTCTGGTGGAAACAGGAGAGTTGAGGTGCCGTGGTTTTATGTTTTTTGGATACAATCCGGGTCAGCACCCGAACATTCCTTTCAGACAGCTTCCTCTTGCATCCACAGTTAATCCTGTTGGATGTGTTTTGTCGTTCTTGGTGGTATGCTGACATTACCCTGGATACCGTGGCTCTTGATACATCACAACGACTTGCTGTCTTGGTCACAGATGCACCAGCAAGACGTGCACCAACAATTTGTCCTCTTTTGAACTCTGGTATGTCACCCATAATGTTGTGTGCATTGCAATATTTTGAGGAAACTGTGCTCTTACCCTCTGCTAACTGAACCTTCACACTCTGCTCTTACTGGTGCAATGTGCAATTAATGAAGATTGGCCACCAGGCTGCTCCAATTTAGCCATGAAACCTTCCACACTAAAATGACAGGTGTTTCAGTTTCATTGTCCAACCTTTGTACATACAGTCTTAAATACATGTTCTCATGTATGCTCAAATTATGTGAGTGACTGGCTGAGTATGTGATGCCTTCTGATGGACTGGTGCCATGTCCAGGGTGTGTTCCTGCCTTGCGCCCAATGATTCCAGGTAGGCTCTGGACATGACGGCAACCCTGAACAGGATGAACTAAATTACAGGTGAAGTGAATCAATTAATTTATTCTTTTAGTGAAAGAAATCTTGAAATGATTCTTCTGTGCCACTGAAAGGTTCTTCTAGTAGGTTCTTGCATGGAAGGGAACACTAAATGTCTGGATCTGTTATTTTGTTAACCAAACTGTTTTTAACGTATTTCTTTGTCATCCTTTTAATAAGGTGCTGAATTGTATTTATTGATTTATTACACTTATATACCTAAGGACTCACTGCTCAGAACGCCATTCCATTCAACACTCAATTCTCACACACACACACACACACACAATCTGATATTTTGATATCAAAATATAATTTGGTATTTGATATTATTTTGCGGCACGGTGGCGCAGCAGGTAGTGTCGCAGTCACACAGCTTCAGGGACCTGGAGGTTGTGGGTTCGATTCCCGCTCCGGGTGACTGTCTGTGAGGAGTTTGTGTGTTCTCCCTGTGTCCGTGTGTTTTTCGTCCAGGTGCTCCGTTTTCCTCCCACAGTCCAAAAACACACGTTGGTAGGTGGATTGGCGACTCAAAAGTGTCTGTAGGTGTGAATGTGTGTGTGTGTGTGTCTGTGTTGCCCTGTGAAGGACTGGCGCCCCCTCCAGGGTGTATTCCCACCTTGCACCCAATGATTCCAGGTAGGCTCTGGACCCACTGCGACCCTGAACTGGATAAGCGGTTACAGATAATGAATGAATTGATTTATATTATTTTATCTATGTTGGAAATTGGCTTTCAATAGAGAGCTGAGTTCATGATTTTAAATTTGATATCTAAATAAAGATAGCTACCATGCCCTCATTGCCTTCTACATTTTTAAATGTGGCCTAATACTTTCTGTGGACTAGGAAATATATACCGCCAGAATGCATCTGGATGAGGAAAGGTAATGTTGGTAGGACATGTTACACTTCTAAGTCACTGTTTCTCTCAGCTTAGCTGAAAACTTAAGTGGTAAAACAATGATTACTTTAAAAGAGAGAAAGAATTATTAAGCTAACTACTGTGTATTTTTTTAATACAAAGTTCAGTTTTTAATTCTTTCTAATCATTCTGAGAAATGTTTTTCATTTTGAAACTCAATGCTGTTGTGAAGAGCTTTTTCTGAGGACTGCTTTAGGAACTTGTGTGGGTTTCAGGAATTTAGTTATCACCCATACATTTATTGTAACCTGTTTTGACTAATGCTGTTTTTTTACAGTAAGTTCACCTTCTTCTCCATCAGACTCAGATGTACCCAGCAGCTCTAGAGGACCGTTTTGCAACCACATGATCTTCATCAGTGTTTTGAGCTGTGGGCTTCTGCTAACGGCGGTCAGCATCGTTGCCGTCCATGTGGTCACCAGCCGAAGAAGGGTGTCTATTTAAAAATATATTTATTCATACATTAATCAGAAGTCTGAGATAAAAGCCATTGAAACACACGTTACACACTTCATGTGACCTCAGGTCTAAGAAAGGTGCTAGTTCTTTGTCACACTGCAAAATCACACGCTGGTGGTTTCAGTCCCCAGAAGAGCTACTGTAACACACACTGCTTCTCTAGGAGCAGACAGAGGAGGGCTTCATTACCCACAGGTCAGTGAGCCCTGACTCGGCACCAGTTCAGTGGTTGTCCTTGGACCACTTTTTTTAACGAACACTACACAATAATTACTATCTTTAGATGCTCTAGCAAAAAAAAAATCGTAATGATAATGTCCGTGTCCACAGTAGAATCGAAAAATGTTGAAAAACTTCAACATTCAAGAAATGATTGTTCACCTGCTGATATCCCACTACTGGACAGTGGCCAGGGGCAAGAAAATAGATGAATTTACTCATATTTTAATGTGGTGCGGTGAGACAGCCAAATTGTCTCCTTTGTAAGCCCTAGGCATGGGAACTGGAGTTTTGCATGGACGCAGTTCTGTCCTATGTACTCGTTTAATTGGGCCACTCTCCACAGGTTCTACAGTATATGTAGTACCCTGAATATCAACTACCCTATACAGATTAGGACTCCAAGCATCTTGGATCTTATTTCTGCCAGGGGGTCTGTGACGAAGGTACACCACTTGCCCTACATCAATGGGGGGACAAAACACTCTCTCATTTTGCAAAGAGATCCTCTCGGCCGCTTTCTGCTCTGAGTATTCTTTTGCCCGTTCATGCGCCACCCTAAGTCTCTCCTGATGCACAGCAAGCCAGTCCTTCCTACTGTCTATGCAGTCTTCACGAGCCAAAAGTGCATCCACAGGCAAATGTGGCTGCACTCCAAAAAGCAAATAATAAGGTGAATACCCTGTGGTAGAATGTGGTGTCACATTGTATGCATAAACCAATTCAGGCAGATACTCAGGCCAACGTTTTTTCTTTTCTGGAGGAAGGGTGCGAAGCAAGTCATGTAAAGTTCGATTATATCTCTCACACTGTGCATTTCCCTGAGGCCTATAAGGAGTGGTTCGTGACTTTTTAACTCCATACAGCTTACACAACTCGGCCACGATTTCGCTTTCAAAATTTCGACCTTGGTCGGAGTGAATTCTCTCTGGAATTCCATATTTCATAAACCACTCTTTGAGTAGCACTTTTGCAGTAGTATCTGCTTTTTGGTCCTTAGTGGCAAATGCCTGCGTGAATTTACTGAAAATGTCCGTAACCACCAGGACATTTTCACGGCCATCAGAAGCTGGTTCTAGCACAGTGAAATCCACTGCCACTACCTCAAGAGGCCTAGAGGCCAAAAAGGCCTTTACAGGAGCCTGGATCTTTGGCTGCGGCATTTTTGTGAGAATGCACCTCTGACACCCTTTCACCCATCCCTCAACATCTTCAGACATCCCCACCCAGAAACAACGTTGCCTCAATAAGCTCAGTGTTCGCTCAATACCTTGGTGCCCCATCTGATCATGCACACATTCTAACACCTGGTCTCTCAAATAACCAGGTATGAGCAACTGCCAACATTCCCCATGATGAGGGTCATCTATAACCCGATACAGCAACTCATTCCTCTCTCGAATGTATTTCCACTGCTTTAGGATCCTCCTGACCTCTCTACTCAACCCTAGTCGCTCCCTATGACTAGGCTTCTCACTTCTCTCCCAAAAACCCCTAAACCTCTCGAGCGAAGGGTCAGATTTCTGAAACTCTAACAACTGTTTAACTGAATAACCAGGAAGTGCAGGTGTGCAGCCCTGTGTATCACTCGTTTCAATAAACTCTGGTCCACAAGCACGTATCTGTCGTATTCTACAACACTCAATCCCAGCTGAAATGAGCTCTGGATCTAGAGAAGTTCCTTGCCTTACAAAGTTACAGATAGCCACACCACCACGTAAATCTTCATCAGGATCCCCATCAAAATCCATTTCAGGCTCCCCTGCAAAATCCTGTCGGGAGAGAGCATCAGCAGCAATATTACTGTACCCAGGTCGATACTTCACCTCAAAATCAAAAACAGACAACTGTGCTAGCCACCTCTGTTCTATAGCTCCTAATTTAGCTGTATGAAGGTGACAGAGAGGATTATTGTCAGTGAGAACCACAAACTTTGAGCCCAGCAAGTAACCCCTAAACTTTTCAGCTATGGCCCATTTCAAGGCCAGAAGCTCAAGCTTCATACTGCTGTAGTTGCGGTCATTACGGAGCCGTCGGCTGGCATAGGCAATAACCCTTTTAGTGTTATCTTGTTGCTGATACAGTATAGCACCAAGGCCTTTATGGCTGGCGTCAGTCTCCAGAATAAAAGGACGCGTAAAGTCTGCAAACCCCAACACAGGAGCGGTGGTGAGTTTCTCTTTCAATTGCTCAAACACATCCTGACACTCGTCATTCCACAATGAACGCAACATCACATTTGACTTGGAACATCTTGCATTCCTTATACAGGAATTTACCAAATCATGTAAGGGACCCGCCACTTTCGAAAATCCTTGAATGAATCGCCTGTAGTGCCTACAAAACCCTAGGAATGACTGCAATTCCTTGATCGTCTGAGGAACCTCCCAATTTTTCACAGCCGCTACCTTACTTGGGTCCGTCCCAACACCATTTGCTGACACCTGATGGCCAAGGAAACACACCTCAGGCTGAAGGAAACTGCATTTTTGTAATTTCAACTTCAAACCAGTTTCCTGCAGTCGCTTAAACACAACTTCAAGCCTCTCTAGGTGTTCCACGAAGGTCCGAGAGAAAACTAAAATGTCATCTAGGTAGACCAGTATTATCTGGAATATCAAGTCACTCATTGTAGCTTGCATTAATCTTTGAAAAGTTGCTGGCCCATTGCAAACCCCAAATGGCATGGTATAACCCAAAGGGTGTAATGAATGCAGTTTTGTGCCTGTCCCTCTCATGCATAGCTACCTGGTGATACCCGCTTGCCAGGTCAATTGTTGAGAAGAATTTTGCACCCCTAAGAGCATCAAAACTCTCGTCAATTCTGGGCAAAGGAAAAGCGTCACGTTTGGTCTTGCAGTTAAGTCGCCTATAATCCACACATAGCCTGAGACTACCATCGGTTTTCCGTACAAGTACAATTGGTGAAGCATAGGCACTAACACTTTCCTGAATTACACCCTTTTTCAGCAGTTTGGATATGTGCTCTCGGACCTCTCCATATTGGGTGGGTGGTATACGTCTGTATGGCTGCGCTACGGGCACATCATCTGTCAAATTTATTTCATGTTGAACCTTGTCAGTGTAACCTAAATCTTCATCCTCTACCGCAAATATGCTGGAATATTTCTCAAGCAGTAAACGAAGCTGTCCCTGCTGCTCAGGAGTACCCCCCACTCTTATTTTATCTAGAACCGATGGGGAATCAGGCTGCTGCATTCCATTTACATCTAGTGTGACATGCTCAATGTCAGTGGAAATTCTCTGGAATGTTACTTCACATGACTCATCTGCTTGGACCTGTTCTACAGGAGACAAAATGCCTAGCCTAGTCCTAGACCGTAACCAAACGTCTTCTTGAGACATATTTATGACCTGAACAGGAAACAAATGGCTCTGGGATGGCACTAAAGTGGGCACTACAATAACTCCATCTGGTAAAAGGGAATTTGCTGGCTCTAAGAGTAACAAAATACCATCATCCTTCTCAGTTCTAAGCCCTCTAGCCATGACACTAGACACAGATGAAGCTGGCACATGAACCACCTCCTTGCCTGCTACCCGAGCGAAAGTAGCCTTGTCTGCCACATTTACAGTCTGCATCTGCTGAAAAGCTTGCCGCCAGTCAGAATCAAGTTTGCCATCAAGGGTGGTTTCAAATTTGGCCTGCACCATTTGCCTACATCTACTGATAATATTCATCCCAATAAGGCCTGGAACAGATGAGTTGTTCTGAGTGTCCTTCACTACAAGAAAACCACAATCTGACAGGGTTACCCCCATAGTTTCCACATCTAGTTCCAGATACCCAAGATATGGTATGTTTAAACCATTAGCTGCAGTGATTTTTAACCACCCAGATGTAGAATGTACATCTTTCTCTTCACCCGTCAAACAATCTCTGAAGAAACTCTCAGTAATTGTACTAACCTGGCTACCAGTATCCAATAAACAGGATGCTGGCACACCCCTGATCCTCAACTCTATGACTGGACATTTTCCCACTGCCCGCTCTAGTAGCCTGCACCGCGATGGACTGATTTTAGATGAGCCTACAGAATCCCCTCGCATTGCTTGGCTCATAGCAACCGAGGGCTTCCATTTCCCTGAGTTGTGACCTGCTCCAAAGGCTTTTTCACCTTCCCATCACGCCACAGTGTACATTTCTTTGCAATATGACCCACCCCATTGCACCTAAAGCATATGGGCTGTCCATCTTCTGTAAACTTTGGTGCCGTTCTAGGTCTGCTCTCAGTACGGCAGACCCTCTGTGGGACCTCAGGTGTTGCTAGTTTCCTGACAGCTTTTGTAAGTTCAGAGATTGCTTGATCTTGTTCTGCTAGCCGCCTCTCTTGTTGCGATACTACTTTAAGTATACCTTCTAAAGCAGTTGCATGCTCATCCTGAGTAGTGATGGCTGAGCAGCCTGCCTCATCTGTGATTTCTGACTGTACTTGCCTGTGCCTAACCACTCGAGGGCCATAGGACTTGTCTTCCAGTGACCACAACATAGCCTCATTACGAACCTCAAGAAGACTTGACTCAGGTTTTTCTCTTACAAATTTTCTGAGTTCTCTCCTAAGAGATGTATCCCTCAATCCCTCAATGAACTGATCTCTGAGAATTGTTTTTTCATTGGGCAGTGCGGCGGGAGACTGTTTGGTGACTAATTTCAAGATTTGTGATAAAGCATGAGAGAATTCTCTGAGGTTTTCACCCTCTGCCTGTCTCCGTTGATAGAATATCTGGAAGAGCTGAGAAGCACTACGCTTCTCCCCAAACGCATCCTGCAAGAAGTTGTAAATGTCACTGGGTTTGCTACGTTTATCACCCATACACAACCGTACTTCTTCTAAGGCTGGCCCTTTTAACAATGAAATTAAGAAATCAACCTGCTCATCTTGTGACTGCTCTCTGGCTCTGAGAACCCTTTCCACTTCTTCGATGAATTCTTCTACTGACCTCCCATCCTTGCTAAATTCCCCACAAAAACTCTGAATATGACGTTCTCTGGGAATATATATATATGAACGGGTAGAACCATGTCCAACCCCAGCCCTATCAGACAGAATTTCTTCTCGCCACTTACTAAGCTCTTGCAACTGATGTTGCATTTCTTCAAAGGTTTGCTCCTGTGGCCTGACCTGACCTAGAGCTTCATCATCACCAGGTTCTTGCGACATTTTATTTGGCAGCTACTATATGCACAGTTCACTGTGAGAGTCCTTGAGATTTTGCAATAGTAGATGTCAGTCCGTTGTTTCGGAGTCTTAAGGATACAGTTCTGTGACACTCCTCCAACAATGTACAGTCTTCAAAAGTTTCTTGACACCAGAAACGCTGCAGCTGCTGATGTCACCATGGATGAGCTGACCCTCACCGGTAAGAAGCCACCGACCACGTCTGCTCGCCTTGCCACCACAGCTGGATGCACTGCAAAAAGTCTTCACCACTGCCGTATTTATTTTAAACCATATAGTTATATCTCAGCAGTGCAAAACAAAAAGCAAACCCCACTCCTGGTACCAAAATTGTGGTGCGGTGAGATAGGTAACACACCATACACAATACTTTGGGGCTCTTTATTTGCTTGTCACTTAAACAAAAAGTAACGTTCTTGTTTTGCTTGCTTATTTCCTTTCTAATTACTATATTTAAGTACAGTTGAGTATTTATCACAACCTCAGATCACACTTTAACTTGAAAAATACAGTACAAATAATTAGAGTGCAAAATGACTGGCAAAATAAATACGGCAATGATTTACGACTGTAAAACAAAGAAATACAAAACTGTGAAAAATCCCAAACCATAGAGCCTCAAATAAATGTACAGAGGAAACAAAACAGACACTCACATCTTGGCTATCTCAGAGCCTTTTCCCCAGTTGAACCGCTCACAACTGCTTACACATAGCCCTACATTTAACAGGAGATTTACATTGTTGTTATCAAGGTTACATAGTTATTACAGTTGTCCTCAATAACATTTAAGACCTCCGAAATGGGAGCGCTAGCCGAATATTCTCTCTTGTACTCCGAACCATATATGAAAATAACTAATTCACAAATGTGCAAATATGGTCACTTCTACATAACAGGAACAATGTTTAACCAGTCTGCACACAGATAATACCTCAGGTTTTAAGGATGAAATAATTACCACTGGATTTCTCTCGCAGAGCTATTTCTCCCTCACCATACACTCTGTGCAACCATGCGCTCTGACAACAACCTCTCGCGAGAGATATACAAATCATGCGATAAGTCGGGTCTCTTAAAGGGCCAGTGTCTGTTTAAACATAATTTACATGCACTGACAGAAATAATTCCGGTAACCTGTTGGTGTTCATGTTGCCAAATTAAGACACTCTGGAAAAATAATTATTTTATTTTCCACCCGGCTACATTAAGGTAATACAAATGAAAATATTTTCTGAGTGTTATTCCTGCAAGAGTCGAAACCACCTCCTCCCGCCCCCTCTTCCGTGAAGAACCGCTCAAAGTGAAAGCATTATTCATTCAACTCCAAAACACTCGTTATCCAGTCTAGCGCTGTCTAATAAAAACCTTTATTTATTTACAGTCTTCTGCTGTTTCAGAACATTACAGGCTCGATGCTGCACGGACAGAGAAGATTAATAACTCCTGGTAAGTTTTGAACAGCACAAATCCATGCACGGCTTTAGTGTTTGCACGAGACGGGAGAAGTGTGTGGAGGTGTTTAACCGCTAAGTTTTAAAGTTTGTTGTTTCCAAATCCACAACTTAGAACACAGCGTGTACTGATCAGAGACAGAGCTAGTGATATCGATATGTTACCTGCACGTATTCCCTGCTCTTTTATTTTCTTTTTAACCTTTTGTGCGCGAGCACACAGCACGAGGCGGAGAATATAGACTGTGTAGAAGTGTCGGAGTTTTAGGGCCATGGCGTTGAAAAAAAAAAAAGATTCCGAGTCAGCATTCAGCGGAGACCCTAAAGTCTCGTGGTGGAAAAATATTATTTAGAGACTTCCCTCAATTTAGTAACTGGAGTCAAGCCATCCGCGCTTCAAATCCGAATGCACGTATAGGCGCGTCATTACGGGTTTTCATTGCGGAGAACACCACGTCCGCTTTGGGACAGAGAGAGAGTCTGAAACCCGCGTTTGAGCAGCGATGTCTCTGTTACTAAATAAATGCACGCAGTGCTAAAATGGACTAAATGGGCTAAAATTAACAAGCCATTAGGAATATATTTATTTTAAATCACTTTAAAGAGGCAAAACACGCTTTGATTTTATTATTTCATACATTTACGTATTTTTTTTTTACTTTTCTATAAACACTTAACTGGCTTTGAATAGTAATCCTGGTGGACATGTAGAAATACAGATTACATTTTACTGTCATTAAACAGAGGTAGCTCACTGTGTAATATTCTCATGGATTTATACTGAATACCTACCAATATGGATTTCTCAAAAATTACCCATAATGCCTAAACCATTCCACTGTCATTAAACAGAGGGACATCTTGGTTATTACCTGTATGATTTTGGTAAAATTTCACTGTATACTTTTCTCATAAACTCATACTGAACATTTACCGATATGGATTTCTCAAAAATTACCCATAATGCCTAAACCGTTCCACTGCCATTAAACAGAGGGGCCTCTTGTGTTGCCCTGTGAAGGACTGGCGCCCCCTCCAGGGTGTATTCCCCCCTTGCGCCCAATGATTCCAGTTAGGCTCTGGACCCCCGCGACCCTGAATTGGATAAGCGGTTACAGATAATGAATGAATGAATGAATGTTTGAATCCTGAAATGTGGCAAAAGTTTGAAAAGTTCAAGGGGGCCAAATACTTTCGCAAGGCACTATATATTCTGCTGTTGCATCAGTGGTCTCTTCCCTGCAGTTACATAAGCATGGCATGCTGTACTCTGGGTTGCTCTGTAGCGGATGGATGCTCTCATTTGATTGGTTGTCATGTAGGTTATGTTCAAAAACATAGAGAGCTAGGGTTAGTTTCCAACATATACCGAACCACCTCTAACCCCCCAACTCCAACATCCTAACAACTTGAACGTTAATAATTATCAAAATTATGAAGAACTTGAATTACTGTGTATTTCC
The DNA here is from genome assembly GCF_029633855.1 of Hoplias malabaricus. Classification (NCBI taxonomy): domain Eukaryota; kingdom Metazoa; phylum Chordata; class Actinopteri; order Characiformes; family Erythrinidae; genus Hoplias; species Hoplias malabaricus. The sequence continues at coordinate 11,360,769 of NC_089801.1, read as the reverse complement.
AGATTCTGTTTAAAAACAGCTGTGCAGTCTGCCTTCCAAGCATCACAGAAAAACAACTGTAACTCAAATGCTTTTGCCATATGATATGAAAATGCACAAGGTCCTTTCCCATGGGCTTCAGAAAATATCTTTCTTATCTATGCGAAGCATATACAGTTAAATTCTGTAAAAATCATACAGTTGATAGCCAAGAGGTCCCTCTGTTTAATAAGAGTAGAATGGTTTAGGCATTATGGGCAATTCTTGAGAAATCCATATCGGTATATATTGAGTATGACTTTATGAGAAAAGTATACAGTGAAATCTTAACAAAATCATACAGCTGATAGCCATGAGGTCCCTCTGTTTAATAGCAGTGGAATGGTTTAGGCATTATGGGTAATTCTTGAGAAATCCATATCGGTAAATATTCAGTATGAGTTTATGAGAAAAGTATACAGTGAAATCTTAACAAAATCATACAGGTAATAGCCAAGAGGTCCATCTGTTTAATAACAGTGGAATGGTTTAGGCATTATGGGTAATTTTTGAGAAATCCATATCGGTAAATATGTAATATGACTTTATGAGAAAAATACACAGTGAAATTCTACCAAAATCATACAGGTAATAGCCAAGAGGTCCATCTGTTTAATAACAGTGGAATGGTTTAGGCATTATGGGTAAATTTGGAGAAATCCATATCAGTACGTATGTAATATGTGTTTATGAGAAAAGTACACAGTGAAATTCTACCAAAATCATACAGTTAATAGCCAAGAGGCCCCTCTGTTTAATGGCAGTGGAATGGTTTAGGCATTATGGGTAATTTTTGAGAAATCCATATCGGTAAATATTCAGTATGAGTTTATGAGAAAAGTACACAGTGAAATTCTGTCAAAATCATACAGGTAATAGCCAAGAGGTTCCTCTGTTTAATGGCAGTGGAATGGTTTAGGCATTATGGGTAATTTTTGAGAAATCCATATTGGTAATATTCAGTATGAGTTTATGAGAAAAGTACACAGTGAAATTTTGCCAAAATCATACAGCTGATAGCCTCGAGGCCCCTCTGTTTAATGACAGTACAATGGTTTAGGCATTATGGGTAGTTTTTGAGAAATCCATATTGGTAGGTATTCAGTATAAATCCATGAGAATATTATACAGTGAGCTACCTCTGTTTAATGACAGTAAAATGTAATCTGTATTTCTACATGTCCACCAGGATTACTATTCAAAGCCAGTTAAGTGTTTATAGAAAAGTAAAAAAAAAAATACGTAAATGTATGAAATAATAAAATCAAAGCGTGTTTTGCCTCTTTAAAGTGATTTAAAACGAAATATATTCCTAATGGCTTGTTAATTTTAGCCCATTTAGTCCATTTTATCATTGCGTGCATTTATTTAGTAACAGAGACATCGCTGCTCAAACGCGGGTTTCAAACTCTCTCTCTGTCCCAAAGCGGATGTGGTGTTCTCCGCAATGAAAAACCGTAATGACGCGCCTATACGTGCATTCGGATTTGAAGCGCGGATGGCTTGACCGTCAGTTTCCAAAGTGCGGATAGCTTGACTCCAGTATTTAGTAATCCGTTCCCTTTATTTAGTAATCCGTTCTCTCAATTTAACAATCCTTTTTAGGTTATCCGTTAGATCACTTGTTTAGTTTCTCCATTCCTTATTTACACATTACAACCACTTTTTAACTAAAACATTAATAGTTCAGGTCGAGGAGGAGTGAATCTGACGGGACTCCATTTCGTTTTTAACTGAGCGAGTTTGGCGCGGAACATTCAGCTGGAGGCGGGACAGTGGACTAATGTTGAGCGGCTCATAGCTGCGGCCAAAATCACATCTCATTCTCAAGAGAATTATTCAGTAAAATCCAACTGACCTGCTACTGTCTTTATGTATTAACTACCACATAAATAAATCTAATAAGACACATCGGGGCTTTTGTGGACAGAATTAAACCTGAAAATGAGATCAGGCAATACCTATATCGTCCACAAGAGGGCACCATAAGATTTAACTTGACACCTCATTCAATATAATGAGGCACTGCGTGATAATATGACACTAAAGGGATTTGTGACACCGATTTTTGCAAAAAGGACACATTTACACATCTAGTGAGTCTATTATTGCTGGTCAGAACCTAATATTGCTCAGTTTGTCATGTCCATAACACAATAAATACAATGTATGTTTGTAAGTAATATTCACATAAATTCCAAAGTGCTGCAGACAGTGTAGAATGAAGAAAATAGTTATAAACATACATCAATTAATTAATCAAATAATTACAAATAAACATCTTTACAGTGGCACTGACAGGTGTAAATAAAGAATGGACAGGAGAGATCAAACGTGTCCTAATGCACAGTCTGTGTCATGTCTGTCTAAATTGAGGGAATGAATGACTAAATTGAGGGAGCAAATAAAGTCCCTTAATAATATTTTCCACCATGAGATAATTCTGAGAATGATGTCTGAATGTTTCTGAGAAAAAAGTCAGTATATTTCACTGCATATTTATTGTGGCAGACAACCGCAGCGTAATTGAGGAATGCAGTGTATAGCTGAAGTCATATTATTGTATAGATTTCAGGAATAAATCCTCTGTCCTTTGGCACATGAGGAACAGACTGTGATTAATATTTAAACGCTGAATCAGTGCAAGAACCTGTTTATTCAGAAGAGGACATGTAGTTTCACAGGATACAATCAATGATCACAAAATAGATTTATTTAAATGATTTATGTAATGAAATATATCAATCAAATAATTTATTTAATGAAATTTATTAATGAAGAACAAAAAAATATTTACACTTTCAAACTACTAAAACTGATCTGATCCAAATATAAATCATTTGTGGATGACCAAAGAAAAAAGGCCTGAAAATAATTAAATGTGATTATGTAATTTTTTTTAACTACTTGATTTTCCATTTGTTTTCACAAGTATGTATTTTCTTTTCCAGTGCTGTTTGCCATTGCTTCAGTGATAGATGCAGTTGTGGTGCAGCTTGGACACAGTGCCACTATTTCCTGTAAAATGAACTGCTCCACAGTGACATGGTCCACCAAAGGATTAGATGTATTAGAAATATCTGACATATTTCAGTTTTCTGGAGGGAAATGTACTGTTGCTCCAGAGTTTGAGGGCAGGATTGAATGCTCTGGAGAGAAGATCAGAAGTGGAGATGTTTCCTTGACTATATCATCTGTTGTGTACAATGACAGAGGCTGGTACTACTGCTCATGTGATGGAAATGACTACTGTGACCTGAAGATAGAAGTTCTGGGTAAGAGGCACTGTAAAGTATCCAAATATATTAATTATAAATATAAACACAATATATAATTTGACATAAATTGTAAATGAAGTTAATATTCATTGGTCATTGTTTTTATGTTTCATTACAGTTCCCACTGTTGTAAATGTGTCTGTTGGAGCTCAGGCTACACTTCCATGCTTCGCTGAAACGGACAAATACTCAGACTTCTCCTCCATCTACATTCAATGGGAAAAAGACCAAAAGTTGGTGGTTAAACTTGAGAATGGAGTGATTTCGTATGGTTCTGGATTTGAGCAGAGGGCCATGGTGTCAACAGAAGGTTACAAAAAGGGGGAATCCTTTCTGATCATCAACAATGTCAGATTCTCTGACTCTGGCTTGTTTAGATGCTCTCTTAAGGACGGAGCGTACGGATACCCACACGCAGTTTCTCTGGCTGTTGAAGGTTATTATAATTTCATTTTTGTCACATTTTAAAATAACTGCAGCCTGTTTTAATATATGCATTATGTTGTGCCATATGAAACTACAGTGGAAGCTATCCATTATTTACTTATTCATTCATTATCATCATTAGGTTGGAAACAGTTAATTACACGCCTCTGTTTTCTCCCACAGTTCATCGGTTTGAACACTATATAAAGGAGGGTGACTCCGTCTCTCTGGATCTAGTTCTCCCAACTCCAGTGATGATGCACTTCTCACAGGACGGTGGAAACACTGCAGAGTCCTGGATGTGCACCAAGCCAAAAGAAGACTATTTTCATTGTAAACCAGACTACGAGCAGAGAGCCTCCATCCTGAATAACGCTGTGGTGCTGAGTAAAGTCTCAGAGTCTGACAGTGGAACCTACACCATCACAGACAACAGAACAAAGGAAGTGGTGGGCGTTCACAAACTAACAGTCATTGGTAAGTGTTTTTTCCCCAAAGCTTTCATGCTTGTTATTCTGTATTTGATTAGGAGTGTTACTGGTTTGTTCCTGCCATGTGCCCAATGATTTAGTGTAGGCTCCAGACCCACCGTGACCCTGAACTGGATGAGCGGATACAGACAATATGGGAAGCCGTTCAGGAAATAATTATTATGTACTTTGTAAATATATATTGGGTTATGGAGAAACTACTTGCTTTAATGGCACATACATTGGTTTTAAACTGTTGGTTTGTATATATCGGTTTGTGGGTATATAACGGATTATCAGTTTATACATTGGCTTCCTAGCATATATATTGGTTTGTATGTATTGGTTTGTTGGTATATATTATGACAATATACGGCATATATAATATATGATAACGAACGAATGAATGAATGAACATGTACACGCACGCGTGCGCGCGCACACACACACACACACACACAGGAGGATGAGTCAAATGTTGTCTGTATTCCAGGCTGGGGTATTGAAGATTTTATGTTAGTTAATCCCGAAATACTTCAGTGAAGAGCACTATTCAAAGTGTTTTAACATTTTCAAATTTTGGACTGAAAGTTTCTTAAAAAGAAACATTGCTAATGGAGGGACTTATTACTACGAGCCTGAGAGTAAATGGCAGAGTATGGAGTAGAAACACCTTCAACCGCACACCTTCAACCGCTGACCAAGAAATATTTCAAAATTCTATCATCAACAGGAAAATGGATTCTCCAGGATTCTAGGTGTCTAAGATTTGTACAGAAAGTCTGTTTAATTTTTTTTAATAACTCACCCGAACATCTGAAAAGTTGCAAAAACTAGTGGCAAAATCACTAAGTTGGCCATACCATGCAGGGGTTTGGACCCAGACGTGACATTTCACTAAGCGGATTGGAACAATCAGTAGTGCTTATACAATGAGATGCTCACTGAAAAGATGAAGCCTAAAATTGGGAACAATTATCCATGTTCTCTAATGATTTGTTTGGAGGTGTTAATTAAAGCATCCTCCCTACGATCTTGATCTTGCCCCATTGGACAAACCCTGTTTGGTCACCCGAAAGAAGCCGTGTGATGACAGATGAAGAAGGGAAACGGACAGTGGTGCATTTATGGCCTGTAGTGCCATCTAAAACATTTTTTAATGAGGGAAATTGAAAGCCTTTTGACAAATTGCTCTGAGTGGATTCAGAAAGCTGTGCTGCTGGAGATTAAACACTGTGTCCACTCACTGACCTCTCTATTGAACACACACCTACCTTGTTGGTCTTTGTTGGTATTTGGGTCGAACCTGGTGCTGTGTGAACATAGGGGTGGCTGAGGTTGAGTTTCACACAGTCTGGTTCTCTGGTTCAGTATGCATTGTCAAAATTCAGACAGCCAAACTAATTATTCCTCAGTAACAAATGTCTTATTTAAAATAATACATTTAAAAGCAGCTTGTCTTTATAAATTCCTTTTGTGTCTGTTTCCTATTTTTCAGGTCTAACCCCTGCTAAAATTACAGTGGTTGCCCTCTCAGTAGTGAGTATTGTGGGGTTTATTCTTGGAGCACTACTTGGGGCTTACTTACAGAAGTGTCTGAAGCAGACGAAGAGGGAAAAGAAGAAAGATGTGTCTGAAACTGAATATGAACTTGGGAACATTTCAGATAAAAGTAAAAATGAATCTCCAAACCTAATCAACAGAAAGAAAAACTCCTCTTTATCCCAGTCTGAAGACCACAAATGTGAGAACTAAATCATATGAGTATAGATATCATCAATATGAGTATAGATATCACCAAAACAATAAGGAAATCAAAATTTATCTGCTATTGAATTTGAGCTCAAACCTGGTTCAAGGTCTGTTTACATGTCAGTTATAGAATTACGCTTAGTGTTCCACCACACTTTTGCTCAGTGAGGATATATACATGTGCAGTTAAATGACAGAAGTGTAGTGTTTTTCAGCATTTTCTCCATTTGTCGACAGTATTTCAGGCCTTCTTGCCTTCTTGTATATAGTTAAATGGGGGATGGTGACATGCTGGTTTAAAATCTTAAAACCAGCACTAATAAACCGCTTTCAAACATGGACAGTAACCCAGAAATTTAGCCAGAGTTTAGCATAACCCAGAGTTTAGCATGTGTAAACAAACACCTGGACCAAACACCACTAGTGCCCTAGTAAAAAATAGGTCCAGGTAAACTCAGAGTGAACACATATGAGAAGAGTGTTCCAGAGAATTTGCTGCATCTCCTGCACACGTTGCACTGACACTGCCCTATACCTAAAGGCCTATTCACACACACAAAAAAAAATTGTTTTTGCACAAAAAAAAAAAAAACGGATGCAATTTTTCCTGTAGTGGATCCTTCATACTAAATCACACTTTTTTGTCTCAACACTGAAATCACAGAAAGACACCGGAAGAGGAAGAAGAAATAGATTAATTGAGTAGGAGTGATGTTGAATTTTGGGCGGCACGGTGGCGCAGCAGGTAGTGTCGCAGTCACACATCTCCAGGGGGTTCGATTCCCGCTCCGGGTGACTGTCTGTGAGGAGTTGGTGTGTTCTCCCCGTGTCCGTGTGGGTTTCCTCCGGGTGCTCCGGTTTCCTCCCACAGTCCAAAAACACACGTTGCAGGTGGATTGGCGACTCAAAAGTGTCCGTAGGTATGAGTGTGTGAGTGAATGTGTGTGTGTCTGTGTTGCCCTGTGAAGGACTGGCGTCCCCTCCAGGGTGTATTCCTGCCTTGCGCCCAATGATTCCAGGTAGGCTCTGGACCCCCCGCGACCCTACATTGGATAAGCGGTACAGATAATGGATGGATGGATGATGTTGAATTTACCATTTTACTTTAACAGATTCATGCAATACCATTTAACGGCCAGAAGAGGGCACCATTAATTTAACGCCTTATTCAAGTTGATTGAGCACTTTGACACTTTGGATATTTATTACCACAATTTTTCAAAAATTACTAATATATACATTCTAGTAAGTCCATTTTTGCTTGTTAATACTTTTTGCTTGTAATATTGCCCAAAATAAGTTTTCATAGCCCAAACATAAACCATGGAATTTATATTTGAAGTATTTATGAAAAAAAAGAAAATTACAAAAAAATACTATGAAATACCACATGTGATCCTCTATTTAGACTTGAATAAATATTAAAATAAATATATTTGGAACACTCAAACTTTTCTTGTAAAGTTCTGTAAATAAATCATATGTGGATCACTGTTGATGTCTCTAGAGTCATTCATGGTGGAAAAAAACCCAAAGAACTGTGAGCGTCTACAGTTTTTGGCATTTAGGAGTGAATTGGAAGCATATGTAAATTATATTAGGGTCAAAAAACACATATTGTTCTACTTTAAAGTGTCCTTTTACACAAAAACCCAATTATTTTAATGTATTCCAAGTATTTAGAAAGTAATAATCATTCAAATTTGGCAATTAGCTGTTTTTCAGAAATTCAGAAAAATAACTAGAACCCAAAAAGGTTCAGCACTGCAACTAATTGCCACAAAATGAATTCACCCCAGTCTTCAGAACAACTCTGGGATTTCAGGAGTTGTTTTGGTAGGTCATTGGGGAAGTTTGAGGCTCTGCTTCTGCCTGTTGCTCTTCTGATTTAAATAAATCATATTTTTTAACCATATTTTTATAGTCAATGTCTTATTTTTCAAGCTTTTGTGTTTTGCTACGAACAAGAAGGGAAAGTCTACAATTGTGGGGAAATTCAATTCTTGCTGGTTACATTTACATTCTGAAGCTCTGTGCCTTTTAAGGTGGAACAGTGATTTTGAGGGGAAAAATTTGACTCGTTTGGACAGTTGACGAGATGTAAGACAAGATGGAGGCAACACTGGGAAGAAAAACACTGGACTTTTCCTTTATGATGTTTCTTATCTGCTGTATTGTTATGATGTATAAGTGAATATAAGATGTTTACAGTACTTGGTTGTATGTAGGAGGCAAATCTCCTCAGATACTTTTGATGGAGAACGGTGCTAAAATGAAAGGAGGTTCTATATTAGCCAAAGTGCAACAGAGCACTAAAACATAAATTGTTGCTAGTATTTAGTCATATTTAGGAATATCTGAGTAATGTAAGAACAAACTTTACTTGCAGGGCAAAATTTTGACTCAGAAATGGCAGCTTTACAGAATACAGAAAAGTAACTACTGGATTAGTGCAACTACAAAAGTGTCCTTAACACCTTAAGCATGGAAACACAGTGTTGTATGTTGTTTTATGTTTTTTGAATCTTTGTATTAATGTGAACCATTTTGCAAAAATTGCTTTGTGTGTGCTTTTTTCCCCAGTGATACACAGAGCTAGGATCTTGCATAATGACTTGTTAACCATACAGAAGAAGACTCATGTAAAATATAACACTTTTTTTGTCGCAGATTATGATTTTGTAAAGACTAAGGGTCACTATTTGAAGGAACCAAGAATAAAAGACAGTTATCCTGACCTCCTTGCAACAAACACTTGAGAAGAGAGTAACTGGGATCTTGCAATACGTTGGATTTGCCTGCAACAGTGAAACCCTTTGAAATATCATTTGTTGTAAGGCCGGCATAAAAAAGAGCCATGTGGGATTCAGCCAAGTGTGGTGTGTCCTTACCAAACATAGGGCTTTGAACTGAGCATCAATACTTGGGCTTGCTAATGATTTTGTGGCTGAATGCCCTCAAATACTGATGAGAAGCATTCCAACATCTAGTGTAAATCTCTCACAAAAGAGTAAAAGCTGTCACGACTAATATGGACCCTGCAGTTGCCTCAGGAGGTGTGTGGGGCCCATGTTATATTACTAATATAAAGGATCTTCTAGTGTTTAGAACACTACAGCTGTATCACAGTCCACGTTACTTTCTTTAATTTTTCTAACACTCAGGCAGAGCTTGGATTTCTTGCACTGGTTTATTAGGTTTTCCACCTCTGTGAGGGGTAATGCCATTGTTTTTGGTGACCAGGCTCTTCACTATTGTTTAATGAACTCTCTGTTACTATGGTAGTGAATGCATCATGACAGTGGTAATTTGAGATGGATATCTAAGGTTTTTTATAGCAGGTCATTTACACATATATTTAGATTTTAGCCATTTACTGACTCACAGTGACATACACAATGTAATTTATGTCACAGATGTAGGCCTCAGCAGTGTTAGGTTTCTTGCCCAAGCTCTTATTCGTGTAGAATGGAGTTCCAGGCTGAGCTGGTAATTGAATCCTATGTTACCACTACCCTGCACTAACAAGACGCATGAGGCTACAGTGAACTGGGACAAGTAAATATTGACTATGAAGAATGCTGGTATTTGCTGATCTGCAAAAAGTTTGATGACATGAAAATGGATGGTACCCATGCCCCCAACCTTCCTCAACATTCCTGACCACAAAGGACGGACAACTTGCGTTACATGCTTAATGATCATAAACAGCAGGCCGTTTCCAGGCAAAACTGTGTAATTTTCCTCAAAATATACATGCTTTCCTCATCACGTCCATTTTAGACTTTAAAAGAGTATTTAAAATGTACATATTTCTATTTACACAAAGGCTATTATTTTAAGTATCATTTGATGAGTGAAACCTGGAAATAAGTAATTATGGTTTTATTGGTACATACCTTTACCACCCATAAAAACAGGTTCTTCATGATTTCCTTAATAAATGATGGAAAACCAATTGTAAATGTTTCTTTTAATTACGGTGTATGTTAACAATTCTATTAGTACTTTACAGAAACTTTGTTGCTGGGAGTAAAGCTTTCCAAAGTTTCTTCAGACTGGAACATTTATTTCTTGATTTTAAGGTAAGGATTCTTTAACGGAAATTATAGGCGTAGCATTTTCAGTGTGGATTCAAGTCCCGCTCCGGGTGACTGTGAGGAGTTTGGTGTGTTCTCCCTGTGTCCGCATGGGTTTCTTCCCACGGTCCAAAAACACATGTTGGTAGGTGGATTGGTGTCTATAGGTCTGAGTGTGTGAGTGTGTGTTGCCCTGCGAAGGACTGGCGCCCCTCCAGGGTGTGTTCCTGACTTGTGCCCAGTGACTCTGGGTGGGCTCCGGACCAACCACGACCCTGAGCTGGATAAGTGGTTATATACAATGAATGAATGAATGACTCTTTAGGTAGAATGAATGATTCCACATGTTAATCAGTCATTCCCAATTCTCAGCACGAGCTAGGACTCCCTCAATCACATAGTACTAGAAAGCTGGCAGAGTAAAAGTAGTACATGCTTCCTCTTCATATAGAGAAGACAAGTATATTTCCCTTTTTGAACTGCTGCCAACAAAACATCACTGGACAGCTTGTAAAACTCAGAGGAGAAATTTTAATGGCCTAGTTCTGTTACATTAGCTAACACACCACACTGAAGAGTATTGCGCTGAAGAATGGGGAATAGGGTGGTTCCTCCTACCTGATTGAAAACAATGAGGCCAGTCATGACGAAAGACATCACAAAACTTTTAAACTCCAAGGTGTAGCTCTTGTATGTGTTGCCTCCTATATCTCACAGGCGAGTTGCCAGTGGAAAACACAGTATGTGAATAAAAGAGGATCTTAATCTGGCCATAATTATAAGTGATATAAACCCTAAAGCACAACTATCCAACTCTTAAAGCATGGTGAGCAGAGTATGAGCATTATGCCGGTAATTATCTCTTCTGGTTTTGCTTCTGTAACATCTACAGGATAATTATAACTCAAACATAGTGAGTAGTGTAGTTGACATAACTCTCTGTCATTCTTTTCTCATTCTCATTCTCTTTAGCAGTAATCCTTGTTTTGACTCTGAAATCTACAAAAGTCTTAAAGGAGATCAGAGTTAAGCTACTGATTTCTGAGCAGCTTCTAATTTAAAGCCTATAGGGTTTGGGGAGGAAAACCAGACCAATGGTTAATACATCTTTAAGGGCATTCTGGCCTACATCCAGCTTTTATGTAGTATACAGTAAGCATTCATCTATAAAATCTTTGCATTACTCATCCTCACTGGTTTGGTATACACTGTAATATCAAGGGGTTTCCTTTCCCGGAAACGATATAGTTGTTGGAACATTGCTGTGAAGATTGAATGGCATTGTGCCACATAAACACCACATAATATACCACTGTAGCCAACCTGGCACTGACATAGTGACATTAGTCTCATGTGCAGCTGCTCCAGACCATCTCATTCCATGTAATGCCCCCCACCCCTATCATTTTCAACAGGAAGTTTAAAGGACGCAGCACATCATAATGACAAATACAGGACAGAATGTAATTTACACAGCACAGCTTAAGTGTTTTTCTTTTTTTTTTTTTCTTCCAAGGTTTTAATATTTTTCAGAAGGTCTTCAGAAACCATTAGGCCTGTGCTTACTTTGTAAATGGCCCTGAGTGCCTAAGTGTTTAAAGGTTGCATTCAAAATATAAAGTCAGTTTTGTATGGAAGCCAATTCTCCGCACACTCAAAAAAAAAAAACCTTTAAAATGCATCTATTATTTAAAAGTATTCATAAGCAAATGTTGCTTCACATGAGCCACTCTCACAAACATTGCTGAGACAGTTAATGCTGGCTCTAACATGAAGAAGTCAACACAGCAGCATTTGTGTGGGATCAGACCCATCAGCTCCACGCGAAGTCAATGAGTAAGAGAATGAGAATGAGAGTTCATGATGGAGGGTGGATGATGAAAGAGAGGGAGCATGAATGAATTAGTGAATGAATCAGTCAGTGAGAGTGTAAGTGTTGAAAGCGAGACGTTTAATATGCTGGGACTAAATGAAACCTTTAAATAGTAAAAGCTTAATAAACAAAGTGATTTTATAGGTCACTGCGTACATAAATATACAGTGTACTTTTCCACTGTTTACAGTGTCACGCCCACTTCCGCCCTCTTCTGTGAAGGGCCATTTAAGTGTTAATATTGTTAAAATCGAAAGCTCTTTCTTCACACCTCCGCATTGATAAATATTCACCGAATTACACTCGCGGCTTTAGTAAAACAATACCGCACACTGTGTTACTCAGAGCTGCTGCTGTTTCAGCACATTAAGGAGAAAATGCTGCAGGGACAGGGGAGATTAATCCCTCTTCTCGGTAAGTTTTCACTCAGAACTGATATTACTCACAAGTTTCATCAACCAGCACGGTTCTTATCTGGTCTTTATAAGAAGCCAAGTCAAATCTAGGTCCTTTTCAGGCACCTGTGAAGCTCAATGCTGGGACATGTTGAATGTAGTTTATTATAAATTCGCTGTATAGTTTTGCTATGTTTTGCAGGATTAATGTTTGTTTGTTGTTAGTTAGATAAAGTTCACAAATCACTCCAAACACGCTTCAGTTTCCACGAGATTCGAAATAAAACAAAATACCGGTTTCCATAGTAAAAAATAAACATATTAACATTTGTTTATGTGCATTTTCATTTATGACGGGTTTAAAAGACTCTCAAATACGTGTAGGTTATGGCCTCAAAATCACTGTTTACAGTTCGCTGATTAAAGTCCAAGTCACTTCTTTAAAATAATCTGTAGTTCTAATTAAATAATGAAGATGTTAAAAAACAAAGTGTTTTGTGCCTCACATTCTGAGTGAAACTTGCATTGTTAACTAACATAACAAAGAAAACCAGCTGACAAAGATAAAATGAAGTCACAAGACTATTACATCAACAGGAAGTTTGATGCAATATTGAGCAATACAATAAGGAACTGGTTCTTCCAGATTTGTAACATATTAAATCCTGTATACCAAAATTAAACAAAGAAACATAGCAGAAACGTATAATTTGCATATATAGCATATCATAACATTCATAGCATATATCAATCACTTCCTATTATGAATGATATCATAGGTTTGTCATTGTCTTTTAATGACAAACTGACATGAATAGAACAGGTTTGTCTTATTGGTTCATGTGCTAATGCATATTAAGTGGCAGATCATTGTGCCATGTTATTTGAAATATGATTATTACATCTTTATAATCTTTCATCAGTATGTGACATTTCTATCCAGTTAAACGCCATATGATTTTAATGTGTATGTAAATAAAAGTCATGGAAAATCAAGACATGGAGAACATATTATTTAATTATTTAGTTAATTGTCTGGACCCGCTGGGTCCAGTGTCTACCCGGAATCACTGGATCCAATGACTGGATGTCCTTTGAAGTGTGACACACACTCGCACCTATAGACACTTTTGAGTTGCAATCCACCAACCTGTGTTTTTAGACCGTGGGAGGAAACCGGAGCACCCGGAGGAAACCCAAGCAGACACAGGAAGAACACACGAAATTCCTCACAGACAGTCACCTGGAGCGGGACTTGAACACACAATCTCCATGTCCCTGGAGCTTTGTGACTGCGATACTACCTCCCCCTTTGAGAACACGTTAATCTATGAAATCAAATCATATGGTATAAATAGCAATGTATTCATTTCTGGGGGCATATTATGAAAGGAAAAACTACTTCTTCAATACATTAGAACTTTAATCTGGGGTCTGGAGTCAGATTTTTTTTCTTCAGAAAAGTGGATTTCTTCTTGTGCATGAATTTATTTAAATTTTAATAAGAGAATGTAAATTCTTTTCCAGTGTTGCTTGCCATTGCTTCAGAGATTGATGCAGCTACAGTGCAGCTTGGACACAGTGCCATCATTTCTTGCAAACTGAGCTGTTCCGAAGTCACATGGTGGATTAAAAGCGCACCGGATTTTCAGACTTCTACGGTTTTTCAGTTCTCTGAAGGGAAATGTACTGTTGCTCCAGAGTTTGAGGGCAGGATTGAATGCTCCGGAGAGAAGATCAGAAGTGAAGATGTTTCTTTGAATATATCATCTGTTGTGTACAATGACAGAGGCTGGTACTACTGCTCGTGTGATGGAAAAGACTACTGTGACCAGAAGATAGAAGTTCTAAGTAAGTTGACCTTTTTCGAGTATACTGCTCTCACTTCAAATTGTTCACATAATTTTAAGTAAAATACCACTGAACATGACCGGCATAGTTCTTCATGCCTTGACCCTATGTCAAGACTAAGCAATAATTTTCAATGGTATTTCTCCATGGACCTAGGGTTAATCCAAGATTAAGCTTGATTCACATCCAGACTATTTGTCTAAATGTTTGGAAATACCTGCAATAAAATCTAAAAGTATTTGCTAACCTCCTACCAGAGGAGGAGTCAGTTCACTAGGCCAGAAAGTGATCTGTCAGTTCATCTAGTACACTATTTTCCAGCCTAATGCTTGAAGGTTTACACACCTCTAACTTGGCATTGGGCATGGTTTTCTTAAGCTCATGTGCTTCTCAAAAGGTCATATTCTATAGGGCAGCTATTTTCTATGTAGATTAAATGGGGTTGAGTAGTTGAACAACTCTCTCAGAAATAGGAGCACTGTAAGGTTCCTGAATTCACAAACTAGAAAGACATACACTATAAATGATTGATTCAGATCTTATTTTAGGATTTAGAACTGGAATCTGATGAAGCTAATGAAATGATACTAATTGATTATTGTATTTATGTTTCATTACAGTTCCCACTGACTTTAGTGTCTCTTTTGGAGCTCAGGCTACACTTCCATGCTTCGCTGAAACAGAAAAAAACTCAGATTCCTCTTCTGTCTACATTCAGTGGGAAAAAGATACTAACCTGGTGGTGAAACTTGAGAATGGAGAGATTTCATATGGCCCTGGATTTGAGCAGAGGGCCATGCTGTCAACAGAAAATTACAAAAAGGGGGACCTATCACTGACAATAAACAATGTCAGATTCAGTGATTCCGGTTTGTTTAAATGCTCTCTTAAGGACGGAGGATTCGGATACCCACAAGCAGTTTCTCTGACTGTTGAAGGTTATTTTTGTTTTGTTATTTTAAAAACTACTTATATTTAGCAAAATGCTAGTGGGACAAGTTGCCCTGTTGTGTTCTATTTGACATGACCAAGTGATTAATGCTATGGTATGTGTGTATATATATATATATATATATATATATATATATATATATATATATATATATATATATAGTGTTTTTTTTTTTACTAGCTAACTAGCTGCATTTGATGTTATTCTTTTGTTCATTTATCCAACATTTATGTTGGCATAACTCAGTAGGTGAAGCAGGAGCTAACGCAAATCTGTCCTTTTTGTCACAGCTCATCAGTTTGAACATTATAAGAAGGAGGGTGACTCTGTTTCGTTGGATCTACTCATAAAAACTCCAGTGACAATATATTTCACCAAGAACGGTGGAAAAACTACAGACGAGTGGGTGTGCACCAACCCAAGAGAAGATTCTTTTCACTGTAAACCAGACTATGAGCAGAGAGCCTCCATCCTGAATAACTCTGTGATGTTTAGTAAACTTTCAGAGTCTGACAGTGGACTGTACACCATCACAGACATCATAACGAATGAAGTGGTGGGTGTTCACAAGCTAACAGTCATAGGTGAGTGTTTTCATACGTTCATGCTTTTTTTTTTTTTTTTCAAAATGTTTTGTGGCTGTCACAAATATATTTTTAACACAACTTTTCCCATTGTCTGTTTCTCCTCATATATAGGTTCACCCTTTACCAAGGTTCCATTGGTGTCTACCTTAATATTTGCCTGTGCTTTTTTGATTGTTGTTGGAGCAGTTATTTGGAATTGTGTTAAAAGCAGGCTAAAGAAGGAGACGAAAGGAAAGAAGAAAGATGTGCCCGAAACTGAAGATAAGCATGTGCAGTTCTCAATTCAGCAAAGTGAAAATTATATTCGATCGCCTATTCCATTTCTTGACATGAAACTCAGTGAAGTGTCTCCTCTTTCCCAGGAGGCAGATACACAAATATAGATCCTTAGATACCTAAGGCTTAAGGTATTTTTTCCTTAATAGACTAAGAAAAAAGTCACACCTTTTTTCTTCTTCGGTGTAGATCAGCTAAGTCAAGTCAAACACAAAGTTTTGCTTTTTCAGATTAGCACTGAAGACTATGAGGCTAATGTAGTTAAAAATGAAGTTACTTTAACCATCATTGTGCCTCAAACTACAAACTTGTCAAATAGATGCATTTACAGACTTCTAATGCTGTAAAACAGACAATGATTGTCATCACAATTAGTTTGGCAGCCATTTTGGAGACAGTTATATCCATGCAGTGATTTTTACATTATATTTCTTTATTTCATTATTAGTATTGTTAATATTTAGTTAAGTATTTCATTGCGTGGTTATTGGGGAGCCATGGTGAGATTCTAGCTTGCTGGGTTTTCAGGTATTGTTGTAATTATTTCCGTTATGTTTATCACAGGTGCTCTGTCTGTAACTTGTCTTATACATTTAGATGCAACTTTTAGTCTTATGAACAAAAAGAAAGCAAAGTTAGCCCCATATCAACAGCAGAAAGATTTTAGGGTAAGTGGTAGTTTACTTTAATGTTAAATGTAATACACCCAATATATCCAAATACCCACCTCGTTGACATCCTCTGAAAAACAATAGAAAATAATATTCACAATAGACATTCAAGTATACTGTCCTAAATAAACAACAAAATCCAAGTAAATAGTTTATATATCTGTCCATAATGCTAAGTTAACAGTGTTAGCACAGAAATAGTAAGAACAAATTTCAACCTTTGCACTTTACCAACACTAACAATGATAATATAAAACTAAAACTTTATACATGGTGTTACAAATCCAAACTCATAACCTATGACCGGCCAGTTATTTACAATGACTACTATTCCTTTGCCTTAAATATGAGGCAATAAATTGGAAATTCAAGAGACAGAAAAGAGACCACATTAAGTAGCTGAGTAAACATTGTTGGGCCTTTTAATTAAAGCGAAGGACATTGCTGTATCCAATTCAATTATTTCAGTATCTTTTCTCAAACAAGAAAATGTTTAAAACATGCACAAACACTAAAAACAAGAATAATTATTCCATCTACTATTAAGCAACCTACACAAATCATTATGATGATGAATCATTTGAAACATTTTAACATTTAAGTCAAAGCTTTAAAAAAAAAAGTTTTAAATATTTCAGCCAATATTTTGAAATACCTTAATAATTAAAATTTTAAAATATAAACTGTTATTCAGAGTGAAGTACTCCATTCTACAAACCAATGAATTATGCAGAATTATTAACAATCCTATTTAAATTCATTTTAATTATTGTCATTAGTGTAGTCATTTTTACTGACAAAACTCTGATTGTAGGTTTTCTCAATTATACCAGTTTTTTTTAAACAGTACAAGTGCCTGAAGAAGAAAAGACATAAATAACTTGAAATTAACTTCGAAAACAAGCCAAAATGTAAAAATGTTCTTGTCTTAACCCACAACACCAGTGCATTAAAATTACGGTCTGTTTTTTAACCTATTCTGTAGCTCTCATAGCAGCAATAAACAGATTTACCTTCCTAAATTTATAATATAAATAATTTTCTATTAATTTTGAGTCTGAAAATGTGGCAGAGGTGTTGATTTTAATAAATGGCCATAGGCCACAGATTTGTGAAACCTATTAGATTGTTATACATTAGAGCATTCTATTAAGGATGAGAGTAAAAAAATCCTATGAGGGTAAATAAGAACTGTTTACAGCACATGGTATTAGGTAGGCTGGAAAACATTACTGTTTCACTTCACTGAAAAAAGGGTGCTAAAAGATCAAGAATTTCACTTTAATTGAGCCTCATATTTACCCTATAAACAAAGCGCTGTGAAAAAAAAAAAAAGCTGCTAGTGTTCTGACACCTTCTGGAAGTTTAAAAAATGTATGTTTACATCAAGGAACTTTCAAATTTGGGCACAGTTTTTGAAGTTTACCCCAGTGTCAGAAGATGTGATAAATATATTTATATAATAAATAACTATTTATTCATATTTATTTAATTAATCATAAATTATATTATATGTACTGTATATACACCAATCAAGTCTGTTTATGTTCTATGAATGTTTTTGGAATATTCTAGAATTTTCCCTTCCCCTAATTTGCTGTACCAAATCACCTTGTATATAAAGTAGCATGAGGACTATTTTAGCAAATGTTACTAACTTCGACAGTTTGTAAAAATTGTTCTTGCAGTATTTTGCCTTGATGTTTCTATTTACTCTGGAGTTTTTTCTGTTTTATTTTTTGATATATATATATATATATATATATATATATATATATATATATATATTTTTTTTTTTTGATAGTTTATTTTTTTATGCAAAGATCAGATGGCAAAAATATATACATTTTTAGCTTTCATGTGTTTTGATACAATACTACAGTTTCTATATTATCTTTCAATAAAAATATTCCAAGATTTTAATATTTTTTTGGCTTATATATGTTTAAAAATAGTGTGTGTGTGTGTGTGTGTGTGTGTATGTCTGATGCTGGTATTGCTAAAAAATACATGTTAACAGTTCTCTGAAATTTTAGCACTAATAAGGGCAGTTCCTTCTTAAATTAATTTTGTTTCAAATTGTGTACTTTCTAATTCTCATATTTACTAATGAGGTTTTTAGGTGAATTGGACCTAGCATCTCAGAGATGGGATTTTTTTCTCAGAATTTTGCAAAGAGTAAATGCAACATGCACAGATATGACATGCAATTCTCTTTTTATCATACAGCTCCTTGTATATTAAACTGTGCATTTTATATTCTGTTCATATCATACAACCTCCTGAATATTAAATTGTGAATGGCATATTGTGAACCTAAAGCCACATTTTTTTTCAGTGAATAAATATTCCTGGGTTCAGTGCTAAAATTAAAGATGTAATCAACTAATAAAATATGACCTACCTGTAACAACAAAATCCCACAACAAGCACCTCATATACACTATGCTCAAATCATAACCATTCCTTTCCTCATGTATGTATATTATACTACTTTGTGGGATCTGTGATTTACAGGGCATTTGTGTTATATTCTTACTCTCTAACGTTTACTCATAAACTGTATGGATATTTCTAATCCTATGAGACGATGTTTGTGACCGAGCAGATGACAGCGTTTATGGTGATGTCATGGCTTCAAGATGTTCTTTAAATCCCTGTCAAAAAAGAACCATAAACCTCAGTATTCAGGGTGAATAGGCGTCTGGGTTTGGGTCATCGGTTATTCCTGGGTAAGAGATTCTGACCAGGAAAAACAACAGTCCAGAACACAGGGGTCCATTCATTCATACCACAACAGTAATCAGGACAAACAAAATGTTAACAATACACCTGGATTTGTGTGTAGAGGCCATTAGGTGGGGAAAACTCAGAAAGCCCAATAAAAGGCCACTGCAGAACCAAGGTCGGTACAGAAGAACCCAAACCTCCTGAGAATCAACACACTCAGAGGTGAGTACTCCTGCTACTTTGCTTTGCAAAGAATATTCCAGCACTGTTCCACATAATTTTTTTTATGTATCTCTATCTGTAGCTTATGATTTATTACCACAGATAAATAACTTTCCTTTACTATGACATGTACAGAAAACTTCACTCAAAGGTAACTTACATGAGAAGCAGTCAGTTTTCTGTTCTTATAATAAATACAAAGGAAATGCCTTTCATAGTAGTTGAGCATATGCTACAGAAGTGACAGAGATTGGAGGAGTCTGCTAAATGCAAATATGCTAATAACCAGAGAGCCAGTGACTCAGACTTGCAATGCTGAACAGACTTATGTTTTGTAACTTATAAAATTTTATAGACTAATACACTTATAAAATATAGTAAATGAGGACCACCAAACTGAATGTGGTAAACTAATAACATCTTTTATTTCCTGCCTTATTTTCAGCATTGGGTTAGTTACACTTTGAATTAACAAACCATTTATTACAGGTAAAAAAATGCTTGAAAAACAGAACAAAGTGCAGGCAGTCAATGCTGTGTATAATGGAAAGAAACCATAAAAAATGAAACATATGGCTAGCTTGGAACTAGGATGGGCATGTTAGCTATTGTGCTAAATAACTGATAACCGTCTAACTAACTTTTAATAAGTTACATGCAGCATATAAGCTAGCTAGCATAATAACTAAGATACCTAGCATAAAAACATGGATTTCACTATATTTATTAGTGTTTTAGTCTATAAAATTTTACAACTTATAAATCTTGAGTCTGTTCACTGCATGTAGCACTTTAGACTGAAGGTTATTCTGTAATAAAAGGAACATTCGAAGATTGTTTTTTCTTTTAGCAATGTTTACTTTAATAAAATATATTACTTTACCTAAAAAGACATGACTAGATAAAAATTCTCAAGATTTGAGATTTGATATCTCAGTGACTAAAAAGTTACGTGCTACATGGTCAAGTACAGTCCTACTGAAGCACTTCCACCTACTTTTTAAGTCATATATTTTAGATTTTTCTATTCTTACTGCTACAATCATTTTCAAACAGCTCTTTTTCTTATTTTCACAGCCATCAAAATGAAGCTCATTCTTTTTGTAGCCTTCTTGGCCTCTGCTGCCTATGTGGGTTGATGCTATATCTATCAAACTTCTATAATATTTCCTTTCATTATATGGACACCATATTTTTAATGTTTATAAAAAATGATCCTCTCTCTTTGTCTTTTTTTTGTTCTTTTAGATGACCTCAGCAAAGGTATGAAAGCTGATATACTTTACAGTGCCTTGTAGAGATGTAGAAGATGAGATAAGACTGATATTACATTTTAACCCACACTCTGTTATTCAGAAACTGCTGGTGGTTGGTGGTTTGAATGGTGGTGGACTGGTCACTGGACTGAATGGTGGTCTGCTGGGTCCTGGACTTTTGCTTGGAGGCCTGAACCCAGGGATACTTCCCGGTGGGGCTCTGATCGGGCAGCAACCAATCGCACAGGTAGAGGTTCTAAATGTGACATGGTTTGAAGAATAGGAAATGATTTGTCCACATGGTCACAGTTTCATAAATACAGCAGAACCATTTGGTTAAAATATCTAGTGTGATGTTTCTGACCAATATAAATGATTACTGTTAAAATCGTAATTACATCTATAAATGTAGATACAGATCCGTTTTAATTGCAAAAAAAAATAAAAAAAATAAAAAAAAAATCAAGAAGGTCTGGCTGTAGTTTTAATCACTGGAAATAAAGTGTTTAATTGTAGTTGTCATGTCATGTCATATATACATAATGTCTCCATTTAAATATATAATTGTATCCATATTAAATGTTTTAATATATTGTTCTTAATAATGCTGCCTAGACTTAAATATGCAGCTCTAATATTTGAAAGTGAGGAGTTTGGTGTATTCTCCCTGTGTCCGTGTGGGTTTCCTCTGGGTGCACAGTCCAAAAACACATCTTGGTAGGTGGATTAGCAACTCAAAAGTGCCCATAGGTGTAAGCATGAGTGAATGTGTGTGTGTGAGCTCTGTGAAGGACTGGCGCCCCCTCCAGGGTGTATTCCTACCTTGCGCCCAATGATTCCAGGTAGGCTCCAGACCCACTGCGACCCTGAACTGGATAAGGGTTACAGATAATGAATGAATGAATGATTTGAAAGTTGTATTTTTTAAAGTCGCTGTCTCTATTTAAAAGTTATTAACCTTTCAGTTATTAACCTTTTTGACAAACTCTCAGAATAAGGTTTTACAGTAAATCTGAGTATTTTGACAAAATTTTTCACCTCTGGGTTATAGATGCTGCCTGCCATTCCTCCGTTGATGCTCCAGCCTCCTATGGCCGCTGCTCCATTCATGTTGCCCAATGCCCAGGCCCAACAGCCAATCATGCCTTTCCAGCCTATGGTAACATACATGCATGAAATCTATATATATTATATAATTTATATATCAGCACTTTATATTAGTGTAATAATGAGGACAAGAGAAATATAATTATTCACACATATACACAAATATAATTATTATTCAAATTTCTGTTAAAGGATCAAACAGTCATGACCTGTTCATGAAATGAAACCATTACATTGGTTCTGGATTTGCCAGAAATTGTGTATTAAACATGCGGGCCATTCTACCGAAAAAAAAAAATAATAATAATTTTCTCCAACAACAGGTGTACAAAATTTTTGCATGACTGTTTGTAACCAACATTTTGAATAATTACTCCAGATTGACCAAATTAAAATCAGATACCATGCTGAAATACAGTGCTACTGTTTTAAATAACATCATTATTTGTAGTTGTAATATTATTATTATTATGGCATTGTCTTACTTATTAATTGTTTTGAAATAAACATGCATTTAACTCAGTCATTACACAGTGAAATCTAAGCCCTGAGCTAATTATTTTTCTTCCTATCAGGCAATGCCATTCATGGCACCTCCAAACCAGATCTTGTCCCCTCAGCAACAAGCTTTGGTATGGTTCCTCATTGTTTTCCTTCAGTGTTCTTGAAACCTTATACTAAAACCTATGTTTAGGCCTGTGTGAGTCAGTTGAATGACAAATAATGACTCATTGTCCTTTTTTATCTGGACAGGGTGGACTAAACCCAATGGGAAATGGTCAGCTACCACAAGGGGACATGCCTGTTGGTCCAGTGCCAAGATTCAGGGTAATTTACTTCAGCAGATATGTAATAATGTATTTTGTAAAGGATGTGGTTTGAACATATAACTGCTGTATATCTATATAAAAAATGAGGGCTTGAATTCTACGAATGTTCTGAAGCTATGGACCTGACTAGAACTAAAAAGGCTAATAATATTGCTACAATGACAGATTTGGACATTTGGGATTTAAAGAAAATTATTATTTGTTTCTAATAGCGAACACTACTCAGGAGAATGCAGGACAAATCAACTAATGAAAATGCTCAGGTAATTAATACGCAGGAATGTGAATTCCAATTTTCTTTTTAAAAATAAGGAAAGTGTTTAAACTGAGGTATATTTTGTGAATTATGCATCACTCCAGGTCACACCAACCCCTTCTGTAACTTCAAGTCTTTATGTGTAAATTCAACTCTTCGCATCTCTGTGTCAAGGTATGTTTCAGATTATTTTAATTACAGTGGTGAAGGCACATCAATCATTTGGCAAGAAATTACTGTAAATATGGTCGGTCATCCAAGAAATGTTTGGCAATTGAAATTTGCTCCTTTAGGTTGACTCCCTAGATGTACCTAAGTAATGAAAGCTTATAATTATTGTTTTGCAAACCACAAGATTAAATTCCCACACACTTACCAAGACTGTGTTAAATGCCTCATGTAGACTCATCAAGTAAACAAGTACAGACACAGTTCGGACTTCAAGATTGCTACGTCTGTTTTAGCTGGATGACATATTTTCCTCCATTTTGTTGATAACAGAAAATTACAGTGTCATGAATCATAGGAGCAATGCTTTTATATATTACTTTAAGGTTTAATGCAATTTCAGGCCAGTGTTTAAATATTTAGGTATGATAGGACAGTGCTGATGAGTAGATGAAAGACTGAATAAGCATATTTCAGACCAATATATTTGGTATATAATGTAATTTATGCTAAACAATAAGCATAACAACATGAGGTTGTGTATTGACTACTTTTTCTTTATTCACAGGCTTTGCACAGAGGTGGATTTCCTTTTTTTTGTATGTTTCTTTTTGAAAACAGGTGCCTATTTTGTCTCTCTTATGTGACATTATGTAAATCAGGGAAATAAGAAAAGAAAACAAACCTGGATTCAATATTGATTAGTGTGAGATAACTAAATTTCTTTGTAGGTTTTACTTATAAATACTAATAAATTTCTGTGCATGATAAAAAATGCTTTTGTCTTTCTATTTATTATTTGCAAGCTACTTTTACTGGGGAAATGTTAGATTTATTATTTATTCTTCAATTAAACAGCCATTAGGTGTAAGAGGTCCCATTCTCTTTAGCATTAGTTTCAAGTGCAGTTTTGGGAACCCTTTTATATTTGACTGTTGCCTAATATCCAGGTGAATTTGGGTAAATATCTTCAGAAATTATAAAAAAATGTAGCTGCATTAATGGAAAGTGGTCTCTGACTTACATGTGAAACTAAAACAATCCATTCAACCCAGTCACTTTTGAATCACTGATGGTCGTTCATTATTAGTGAGCACTGCCACCTATTGGCTGCAGACGTGTACACAGTTTTAAAATGCGAGCACGTGATATTCAGGTTAGAGAATCCAAGGGCTGGACACAAAACAGACGTAAAGGAACGTGAACAACGGCAAAAAGATGACGTCGCATCCTAAGGCTTAAATAATTACCAGCATTAGCTCTTATCTGTGTTTTTACTCTTGATACTTGTGAAGTCGAGTACTGAGTACAACGTCTTTTGTTCCGGTCTGAAAATAATCCTGACATAATAAATGCTTTTGAGCCCTAACTCTGTAGTCTAACTACTCATTAGTCTAAAGCCATGCTCAGTCATGGTCTAGCCTCGAATGACCCAGAGTCTAAGGCAGTAGTTTAGGCTTAAACCACAACAAATAACTTCACAGATTTAAATCAGGTCCATGACGCTCAGTTGTGCACGACGTCACATGGCGAGCTGGAAGCTTCTAGAATAAACTGATTGTTCTGAAAAACTAGGTTAATATTCACAGTATAAATATTTTATACACTACACTTATAGCGAATATCCGGCTACTTTAATAGTTGCTCATTGCAAACACAAACTTGTACCATTTCCACAGAATGTGCATGAAAGCAAACATGTTGTTCTTTTATTCAGAAGCTGGCTTAAGTTTAGTCCCAGCTTTGGAATTACATTCTCTCAAGTGATATAGATCATTTACTTGATCTAGCTGTTCTTTGGTACTGTTCCTTAATGGCTGACCTATGTTCTGATTGGTTTCCCCATATTGTGTCTAGGTTTGAAGCACTTCTCATAAGTATACATTAGATATTTTGTGACATCACAAACGCAGTGAATTGAAAAAATGCAATACACTGAGAAAAAGTATGTTTTACACAAAATGGGTCCTTTAAGGGTTTGTATTAGAAAAAAACAAACAATTTGATTTTTAAGGAATTAGGTCTGCAGCCAAAGTATTAGACTGTCCTAAAAATATATAAACATAGTATAATTCACCAATATTAGAAATAATATGATGTTAAAAGAGACAAAAGAGCTATAGTGACAGGGCAAACTGTTGTAATGTTTTAGCAACATGTTGGAGCATATTTAAAGCCTTAAAATGATCACAATGCTTGTGGAGGAGATGATGTCAAAGTCTTT
Organism: Hoplias malabaricus; assembly: GCF_029633855.1. Lineage (NCBI taxonomy): Eukaryota > Metazoa > Chordata > Actinopteri > Characiformes > Erythrinidae > Hoplias > Hoplias malabaricus. The sequence goes on along the minus strand of NC_089801.1, from coordinate 11,335,348 downwards.
GGTCAGCTGAGGTCATCTGCAGGTGTGTTACATCATGACCACACACTGTCTCAGGTGGTGGGGAAAAAGAGGCTCAGAGACAGTTTAAAAGGCCAAGGAAAGGAGAGGCTCTAAGCTACCATCACTTGTTCTTCAGTGAAGGTATAGTATATTTTATATCTCACTTTATACATTGTGTGAGTATATTACAGTAAATAAATATGGACCCTTCTCTATCTTACAGTCAGACATAATGAAACTCAAAGTCTTCTTTCCCCTGACTGTTCTTCTCAGCTCGTGTGCTAGTGCTCCTGTAAGTATCAGTTTATTGTATCAACTTGTCTGATTAAAAGAACATTTCTGTTTCTAAAATCTGATAGGCTAAACCTTGCTTTTGGTATAAGATTTGTTATCTGAACAATTTTACTATGGCATTTATGTGTACTATTTAACAAAATGTTAAATATCATCAAGGAATATGTACATTTATGAGCAGAACTATATTATTATAGAGTTTTATCGTACTTCTGTTGTAAAATCCAGCCTACATTTTAGCAGAAGTATTGTTTATTTCTATTACCCTTAATATAAATCAATGTATTTATTGAACATTTTAATATATTTTCATACTGTATTTATATAGCTGCTATAAGCTGGCCTTAAACCTGATGTAATTACTTTAATATTTGGCTTGAAGTACTTCATTACTTTAATAAGTCAAAATAAACCATTTGCCTTTTTTTAGATACTCCGGCCTCAACTGGGAATAATTGCGAGCAACAGCAATGAGGTATTCACCTTTCATGCTTCAGGTTCACAGTGGCTCTAAGTGTGTAGCTGTTGTCTTTTACATGTCGTAATTAAATATTGCTGCTGTTTTTAGATCTTGCGTCTCAATGGGATCACACTTGCTGGAGTTGGTATGGGCCAAACACAGGTACTGCTTTAAAAATCAGTGCATCAGATAACCTCAGCTTTGTGTGCCTTCTTAGAGGAGTTTTATGTGACATGAGAAATTTTGCATTGTAGAGAATTTCTTACAGTGGTTGTTATGGGAACCAGATGTAATGCATCTGCAACACTAATGTTTTACTCACTAATTATTCACTATCCAATATGACCAATAAACCTAAATGGGTGTAATGGGCTTATACAAATGATAGCGATAATTGTAAAACAGTGGTTAATCCATAAAATACCTTTATTTGTGGGGAATATTTGACCTGACCATACTTTCCATGTCAGAGCCTGCCAGAAATGTAAAATAATTTTAGACCACAATCTAAATTACTGTTATTTTTTGTCTGTAGGGAACACCTTTCCTTTCCCCGTTCCTGTTCCAGCAACAGCCTGAAATCCTCCTGCCTCTAAACTTTGGTCCACAGCTACCTGGACCCTTCTTACCACCGCAACAGAACCAACTGCCCAATGTATTACTGCCCCCAATTCAGCAGGAGCAGCCCACTGCACTTAACCCTAACAACCCTCTCGTAAACCAGAACCCTGCACAGGTATGATTCGATATCTGACACCAACTATGGAGTGAGGAGAAAAATGTATATTAAATAAATATGATTATTTTTACTTTAGGATTAATTTTACAGTATCAGTGATGGAAGCCATCCAAACCATTTAATTGCTGTTGCTTTTAGTTCAGGTTTATCATGATTCTTTGATTTAAGTTAACATTGTTCAGGTCTTCAGTAACTGAACTAAAGGCCTTACAAATCAAGCACAATTTTCTTCACTGGTATATTGCTTTATCTTAATCTGTGGTTTTACATCAGTTTTAACACTTATGAAGTGAGCTTATGTAGTTGTAAAAACTGCAGTAAATTTTAAAACGGATGTTTCTATCTGCACATTCTAAAGCACAGAGGATCAAATTACATGGAGCACATTATATGGAAGTGACATTACAATACTGACCAAATTAATTTTATAATTATGTCTTTTTAAGGTGGTCCCACAATTCCTCCCCTTCCCTCAAGCTCCAGGAGGGCAGGTCATGCTCTAATCCATTATTTTAGTATGATTTTCTGATTAGTCTCTAATATACATATGCTATAATATCACTTATTTTTTTCTACAGGGATTTCCCTATTATTTCACATATGGCATGCCTGCAGGGAATCCTGCAGTCAGGCTCCCACCAAATCAGAACACATACCTAAAGAACCCAGTGAGACCAACACAGGGACCACTGCAGCCTGGTCAGGTGAGCTAGTGATAATAGCATAGATGTTGAGTCACAAGAATTTCAGTGTGCAGATATGTGATAAATGTGATTTACATTGTGTGCCTTTGAACTACAAAAATAAACCTATATGTATCCAATTCAACAGAACAGCGTCAAGGTGTCAGAACCATGGCGATTGACCCCACCCCCTGATAACCGTGGCGACCGTCCTGGTGTTGATGGGGTAATGCTGTAATATATCAAGTAATGCAGTGTAACTCACTTATTAATGATTTGAATATCAATAAATGCTATATAACATACTAGTCAAAACACACTCAATTTTGATCTTGTTCATTTTCTTAGATCTGTAACTAAAATAATGGTTTATAAATATGTATAAGAATTGTTTCTAGAATAAACAAGAATTTAATAATTCATAGATTTTTAATGCAATTTGTGTAATTTAGTGGCATGTCTCTGCTTGTTAAGCTATTTTGGCATGTTTAATGAGGAACAGGGGGAATCTGAATAGCTCTGTTGGTAGAAGGCTAGTATTTCATTAAATATGACCTTTTATAGAGTTTGACCTTTATTATTCATGTAAAATGATACAAAATTAATGAATGAAAATAATCATAATGTGAAAAAAGCTAGTACTACAGTTGGTGTGTTCAAATTTTTGACTGGTGCTTTAACAATGACTAATACTCTCTCTGTTGTTTTAAATGACAGGATCCTGCGTTCTCACTTTTTGAGCCATAGCCTTTAATGGAAAAGGTCAGTTATTTGGTTGTTGTTTAATATTTTCCTTTGTTCTTTTAATAAAGTTTTATCAGAGAAACATATAGTACAGTACAGTGCAGATGTCTTAGGCACCTAAGATAATTATGTATATTTAAACTAATGCCTTCTCAGTAAGCATGGTGTATTTCTAAAGTTTTATATATAATCCCAGTAAATACAAAACAAATTATTTATATATATATATATATATATATATATATATATATATATATATATATATATATATAGGTGTGAGTGAGGTGTTTTGTTCAGATTCTCTTTGATTGCACAAATTTGTGAAATCAACAACATACATTATTTAAAATCATTATTAATTAACCAGTAAAACTAGGCATTGGATGATAACCTCACATAATATACAGACTGCCACGAGGAGAGATTTGGAAAATGTTAAATGAACACATTCATACACAATATCACACTTACTGGAATAATGTTATTTGATTTTATTCTCATGTTAGGCGTTATTTGTTGCTTGTCTCTTTGTTTTTTTTAAACAAATAAACACTTACTGCTCAGATAAATAGCTTTTTAAATCTTATAATCTCTGGTGCCTAAATCTTTTGCACAGTACTGGATATTTATCCAGGAATTGATATATATAAAAAATTCGCTTTCTGTTGTTGTAGGTAGCCTGTTTTCAAGCAAAAACTCAAATATCAGGACTGTAGCACAATCTTTGGGTTGGAGAAGAAATTTCCGCAGAATTTAACCACAACATCTGTTATTCCAGATGACTTTCGTTTGGCCCAAACTGGAAATGCTTTTGTATAATCAGTGTGTTTAAGATAAAGATTCATAAAACAATAAATACAAATTAAAGGCAAATATGTTGGATGCTATTACGTTTATTGACTGTATTACAGATATTGCAAGTCCAGAATAATCTGTAATAAATAATGGAACCCTTCACCACCATCTACACATCTGCTACTAACCTAATCTTTAAGATTAGTATTGCTATCTAGTTCTAATAGCATAATGTATGTTGATGTCTTCTAATTGTCCATGATCTTCAGGCTTTCTTTCACCTTTGAATTGGAAAAAAGCAAAAAACACTTTAAGGAAAATGGCATGTAAACATGGGTATAACTTTCTATGAATTGTATGTAGATATTGTGTTATAATACCATGCTTAAAATAAAAACATGAGCAGTAGTCCATATTTTACCACATAGTGTTTTAAGGCAATAACAACTTCTGCTCATTTGCAAATATTTTACATTAGATTTTGGCGCATACTTTGATGCCTGAAAGGTATTCTGACTAAAAACATTAGTACTGATGTTGAACGATTAGTTTCTCCAACTGATCCGAATGCTATTGGGTGGAACACCATCATTCCAGAGAAATCATTCCACTGTTCCTCACTACTAATGCTAGGGGCTTTGTTAATACATTTATAATATATTATGATATACATTATAGGAACACTACATAATATTTTTACCTTAACATTACAGCTTCAAAATCATTGTGGTGCTTCATTGACCTTAGTTAGTGTTCCTTTAATAATAATACATTATGTATATAGGATTCATAAGACAATACACTTTTCAGGATATCAGTTAAAATGTTAGGACAGTTGTACCTGTTACTGGAGATGGAGGTTCGTCTTCAGGGGAAACGTGGGTAATATTCATCACTTGCTGATCCAGACTTAGGGATTAAAATACATAGGCTAAGGTCAGTATTTCACAAATTTCTACTATGCAAATTCCTATGTACACAGCCTTTAAACCATGTGCCAATTACCCAGGAGTGAGTGTAAAATCTGAATAAGGCACATGAAAAATTATAATTGAGCATTCATGAACAGCTTGTTTTCATGACCCTTAGGGTTTTCTTGACCCTAAGAGCCCTTAAACTGTCCTTTAATGCTCTTATAAAACATTATTGTAAGTAATGAGACTTCAAAAACAGAGGCCAATAAAATACATCATAACCATCTCATGTATACTGATTGAGCTGGTCATTAACTCCCAAGTGTTATTTTATTTATGCACTATTCTGGGTTTATGCAGGTGTTAAGTAGTCCCTATGTAGGCAGCCTTAAAATAAAATGTTTCTAATGCTATTGTGTATGTAACAATGGCCTAATGTAACACAATGTAGGTTCACTGAAGCTTCTGAGACACTCACCCCGAAGAAACCTGTCTTCTGATCCTTCATTTTAAGGAGAAAGGAGAGAACAAACAGAAGAATTTAGCGTGTTTATGAGAATTAGCATTTTAAAAATCCATGTTTAAGAAATCACTTACCGACTGTGCAGTGCCAAACTCGAAGGAGATCTTTTGCTGTTTAACAGAGATACAGTCAAATGTTGATTTAAAAATGTACTGAAAAGATCCATGTTTGACCAAACATAATTAATTTGACACTTACTGCAGCATTGGGGTTGTAGAAGATCTTGATGTAAGGCTGAATTTTGAAGAGGAGAAAGATATGTTTCACTGAATAATATGGCATATCATAAACATATTAAAAGGGATTAAAAAGCTTAAAATATTATGCTTAATATTTATTTTAAAGTAAAATTTACCGCAGGGCCAAAGGTGGGTGGTCCGTTCTGTTTAGGAAAAAGAGTAAACATGAAGTATTTCATAATCATTTATCATCTAGTCATCCAGCATCAGTACATGAATGCACTAATGTGATTAAATCATCAAAGCAGGTTTTGAACATCAAATGTAACGTTTTTCAGAAGTGTAGAAGTTGCAACTGTAACAAAGGTGGGGTTGGCTGTTGCATGAGCAGTTGGCCACAAACTTTTGGTCATATATTTGTCCAGTATTAAATAATGTGATAGTAAAACATTAGCAATTGTGTGATAACTTACAGGTGGCAGGACAAAAACATTCTCTCCCTGTGATGAAAACATGTGATTACAGGTGATTACAGCACAGAAATGATTTCATTTATATCATAATATTCTTTATTTTGAAATTAATTGGCTTTTTATCTGGGATTTAACTGTAAATTTTACTACAAATATTATTTAAATTTAAACACTTACATCTCTCAGGGGTATAATGGAAGTGACATTCTAGGAAAGGACGAAAAAAAGTAAATGGGCAAATTATTATCTATATACAATAATTACTCAACAGAAACAGCAATAATAATTATAAAAAATAAGAAAAAAGTATTACCTGGACAGTCACATTGTCAGTCTGTATGTACATCCCCAAAGGAGAATGAATAGAAACATTATTTTTATTGTAAAATACTGCACATAAAATATATATAAAATATATCTACATAAAATTATAAACAACTTACCTTGAACACTGGGGAGAACTGCAAAAGAATTGACACAAATCATATTCATTTTCCACCGTTAAATGAGGCAGTGTTATTACAGTAATTATTTATAATACTAAATACTGTCATTGTTGGAATAAACAAACAAAAAAATCTTTATTCAGTTTTTGTTAAACTGCCAGATATGATTTACAATACTTTCGTATATGACTGTATATTATATCCACCTGTTTTATATGTGCTTTTTAATTAAATTACTCCTGCAGGCAGGAAATGGTCCCAAAATGGAGTTCACTCTCCATAATTTAAAAAATCATAATAGAAAACCTCAAATCAGATTCAGTGCAAGGATCTGTACATGGCCTCACTCTCTCTGAGTTGGAAGGATGGCCCTCCAGATGTTGTTTACAGTTGTGTTAAAGTTTCATGGTGTCTGGACTGCAACTGTTTTTTATTGACTGCATTACACTGTATTTCTATAATCTTTATTTTGTCTGTGCTTAAAAAGTGGCCAGTTTTAGAGATGTAAATTTCTTCTCCAACAGCAAGCTATAATGTTATTAAGGAAACATACTGTGTAGTTGCCGGGGGGGAAGGGTCCTCTGGGGCCATCTGGGCGGGGTGGGGGGTGATGTGGACCACCAGGCTAAAGAGATATAAAAGTTTACCATCAGTTTACAGTACTTGTAATCTGTACAATTGTACATGTTAGTATTTAGATGTTATATGATTAAAGCTCTAACCTCTATTAAAATTAATTTTTTTTAAATTCATATATATATACAGTATTTATAAGATAATCACTAACCCGAATTTAGCCCTTATGTAGGAAACATATCTGCAATAACTTACTCCAAAGGGTGGTCTTCTACCACGTGGTCTTCCAAAACCTCCACGAAGAGGATTCCATCCCATGTTTTTCTCAGGCCCAAAGCCCCCACCCTGTTCATATTACAACTACATTAATGAGTGCTATTAGCTTTCACTAAGGATGCAATAAGCAATTTTTAACCACCAAGAAACATATAAACTACATATAAAATGGCTGCTCTGCTCCCCACCTGCCCACCCAAAACAAACAAACACCTTTTCATACTACATGAAATAAAAATAGCTTTAGTACAAAACCTCTGGTAAAAAAAAAAAGAAAAAGTAAAGGAAGAAAATGACTTATTGGGAGTGCATTTGAACCGTTATAATTATACAGGTATTAGATTTTATTACAATGGAAATAATAATGAAATGAAATTCTCTCACATTTCCGAAGAATCCATCACGTCTCCCAGAAAAGTAGGGACCTTGTCTAAACTCATCTGAGTCAACACCACCTTGGACATCCCAATCTGACCCTGGACCCATTGAAGGGCTGTCAGGATACCCTGCTTTCAGCTGACTAGGCTGTAAATGAGAATCAGCAAGAGTTAATGCCTATTGGTACACTTATTATCTACAGTACACTATATGGCCCAAAGTTTGTCCAATGAGATTTTTTAGCAGTAGTTTGTCCTCCTTTGCAGCAGTATCAGCTTAGACTTTCCTGGCTTACACTTTCAACATCTAGATTATGAAAAAATATCTGTGAGATCTCATACTAAGGCTTTATGAACAGTTACTGATCACTCCAACTCAAACCAAAGACACTGGATGGAACACATTTCAGGGAACACAGTTCCTCTTTATACTCTTCTAGCTGATGCTTGCCATTGGACATGGTGACCTTAGGCTCAGCTTTTATCTAGTCATTATAAAATCTTTTTATACAGCAGTATGCCAATTTAAAATACAGAATACTGGAATATAATTCTTCATTTAAATAGTTTGTACCCCCAAAATGTTTAATAAACAGTGGTACTATATAACAAAGTGAAACCCACCACTGGTGGAAATGGAAATCTACCAGGAAATCCTCCATTGGGTCCACCAGGAAATCCTCCACCGGGTGCACCGGGTCCACCGGGTCCACCGGGTCCACCGGGTCCACCGGGAAATCCTCCACCAGGTGCACCGGGTCCCCCAGGAAATCCTCCACCAGGTGCACCGGGAAATCCCCCACCAGGTGCACCAGGAAATCCTCCAAAGGGTCCACCGGGAAATCCTCCAAAGGGTCCACCGGGAAATCCTCCAAAGGGTCCACCTGGAAATCCTCCACCAGGTGCACCTTGAAATCCTCCAAAGGGCCCACCGGGAAATCCTCCACCAGGTCCACCAGGAAATCCTCCTCCGGGTGCACGGGGTCCACCAGGAAAGCCTCCACCAGGTGCACCGGGTCCACCGAGAAATCCTCCACCGGGTGCACCAGGTCCACCGGGTCCACCGGGTCCACCGGGAAATCCTCCACCGGGTGCACCGGGAAATCCTCCACCAGCTGCACCGGGAAATCCTCCACCGGGTGCACCGGGAAATCCTCCACCGGGGGGACCGGGAAAGTTTCCTCCACTGGGTCCAAAAGGATAGTTTCCTCCACCAGGAAACATTCCTCCACCTCCTACTGGAGGTCGACCACCTGGTCCACCTTCTTTTGGCTGAAGTTGGAAGTGCAAAAATCAGTTACAACAGCATCATTTTCACTGTTAGAATAAAACCTTGTATTGAGAACAATATGGCATTACCGAAAACATATTTAAGTTTATTTGGTGTTGACTTTTAGAATATTACACTTATCAGGTTTGCTAAATGAGCTAATTTTGTTTGGCAAGCTAACTGCTCAAATAATTGGTGTAGGGTTACAGGCTTTGAATACAAACCATTGTTTTTCAATGCTTCCAGATATTACTAGGTTGCATTTTATAGCAATTATACAACAAGAAAATGTTACTCACATGGGCATTTGCTCCCAAGAATAGTAATGCCACCAAAATCAAGACGGCCATTGCTGCAATGCAAAAATATACAATATTTTAATGTTAGCATTCAAGTAGCTTTAATAAGACATTGCTGTGTTTTATTCACAATAGTTTAAGCTTAAAACCTTACTATGTGTAAAACAAGTATGATTACATTCAAGCTCTGCTAAAGTTACCAATTGAGAGATATAAGGTTTTGCTCCAACAGATACCATATGCTGAGAGTCTTCCCACTAGAGGATGATGCATAGTGATGCTTACCTCCTAGTTTCCTGTGCTCAGTGCTAGTCTGCAACTCCTGTCTCTATATTTATAATAAACTCACTGATCATTGAGTAACCTCTGTGTTGCCCAAGTTATTTTTTAAGGCCCAACCTGATCTTGCATCACATGGTATTGACTAGGTATTAAGTAGACTACACCCTTAAAAATGTCTTCCCATATATTTAATTTAAATGTTTACATTCCAATTTTCTTGACTGCAAGGTCACTTCATAAAGCATGAAATGAAGAGTAAGGGTCTTCAGCAAAGTTAAGCCACACATTTAAGGTGGACCTACAGGTGCATCTCAATAAATTAGAATAACATCAAAGTTAATTTATTGCACTATTTCAATTCAAAAAGTGAAACTCATATATAATGTTAAGGCATTACAAACTGAGTGATATATTTCAAATGTTTATTTCTTTTAATGTTGATGATTATATCTTACAGCCAATGAAAACCCAAAAGTCATTATCTCAGAAAATTAGAATATTATATAAGACCAATTAAAAATTAATTTTTAATACAGAAATGTTGGCCTACTGAAAAATATGTGCAGTATATACACTCCATACTTGGTCAGGGCTCCTTTTGCATGAATTACCGCATTAATATGGCATGACAATGAAAAGCTTGTCTACAGAAGGAAGCATGAAATGCTCTAAAATCTACAGGTAGATGTCTGCACTGACTTTGGACTAGATTTAACACAGTGGACCAACACCAGCAGATGACATGACTCTCTAATCCATCACTGATTGTGGAAACTTCACACTAGACTCAATCAGCTTGGATTGTGTGCCTCTCCACTCTTCCTCCAGACTCTGGGACCTTGATTTCTAAATGAAATGCAAAATTTACTTTCATCTGAAACAAGACTCTGGACCATTGAGCAACAATTGAGTCCTTTTTCTTCTTGGCCCAGGTAAGACACTTCTGGCATTATAAGCGGCTTGACACAGGGAGTGTGATTATTGTTGCCCATGTTCTGGATAATTCTGTGTGTGGTGGCTCTTGAAGCATTTTGTGAGTCATTGTGAAACTCCCCCAAATTTTTTAATAGCCATTTTTTGATAATAATTTCTTGGCTGTGGTTATCCCTGTTGCTTGTGCAGATTTTTCTACCACACTTTTTCCTTCCACTCAACTTCCCATTAATACGCTTTGATAAAACAGGATGGTATCAATGACTGCCTTCTGGACATCTGTCAATTCAGCAGTCTTCAGTAGTCTACTCAACCAGACTAAGGGATCATTTTAAAGGCTTAGGAAACATGAGCAGGTGTTTTATGTTGATTATTCTAATATTGAATTGAATTAATGAAATAAATGGACTTTTTGATGATATTCTAATTTCCTGAGATGCACCTGTACATATACTTACATGTATTCAGATGTATAAAGCCCCTGAACTTTTAACCATTATTCAAAGGTATATTGATCAAAGCTAGTAAAAGGTTTTTTAATCCTGTGAAATAGTGAATTTGTGATTGGTGATTTGGAACTGTGAACACACACAGAGTGAACAGTGAATACACACGCAACTACAGACACACACCATCCAGGGAGAACGTGGGTGTCAGGGGCCTTGTTCAACGCCACCTTAACCACAGATGTTGAGGGAGTAGACAATGCCGTCCCAAACTAGCTTCTTTCCCCTTTAGGTCAAGGCTGTCCCCATTTTAAGTCACATCTGTCCCATGGCATTACTTTTCCTTTAATACATTGATAAATTGTGCTGCAACAGATATAACAGACTGGAAACCTCTTGGAATATGTATTTTATTTGATAATCACTTACAGAGTGTTTATTTACTTCAAATTTCACCAAACTTTCAGACGTTACTGAGTTGTAGCAAATAATTAGTTTTTATGTTCATTTATTGAAAAATTGCTCATGCTGGGATTTGATCCACTAATATTTTCTATATGGATTTTTTTAAGGTTTGTGGCTTCTGACGATTTTTCCCATGTTGTTTAGACCTAGCATCATTATTTTATGCAGGTAGTGCATTTAACCCTATTAAAATTATTTTTGTTTTATCCAAATTATGAAATTATAATTTTATGTAGGTCAGTCTATTGCAATGTAAATGAGACAGATTAGAAATTTATGACAAAGGTGTTTTTAAAGCCACACCTTTAAAACCATAATCTTTTTGGCTGCTGAGTAAAGACAACATAGGCTCTAATCTCTCTTAATATTATAATTAACCATCTTTTTACTTAAGTGTGCTTAAAGATGGCATCTTTGATAAGGGTGCAGTGTTTCTTTGGAACTGGTTCTTGTTTTTGTATTTGTACAATGTTGCCAACCGATTGAACAAGCCACAGGGTTAATGTCTTTAAGTATTTTTGAGGTGTGTTGTTTGGAGACCCACCTGGTTTTATGTGTTTTGGCAATCTGCATGTTTGGAAACTAGCGCCTACACAAAGCCATTCATGGCTGTGATGTCATTGTCCATCCAAGTCCTATTTAAATCCACATAAGGCACAATGTCCAGCTGAGTCACGGAGATCAGAGAAGCTGTATTCTTTTCCTAAATCAAATGGTATTACTGGCTTTTTATTGCAGCATATTTGCAATTAACCAGTTGACGGAATTGGTCATCTTGTCATGGTTTTGGTTTTGCTAGATTAATGACAAATTCCACAAATATGAAGATTGCAGTTGGTTGATTTGCCTTCTCTGCCTGGCTTTGGCATTGGATGTCCAAGTAAGTCTTTGAAAAAGGTTGATTGCAGTCCTATGTAAACACATTTCATGAGGCAAATGCATTGTCTTCTGGAAACAATCTTAAACATGGGTTTGCTGCATATATTCCATCTAAATTAACATACAAAGGAAAAAGATGACATAATATTTCTAGACCACATTTAATATAAAATCCCCCAATATAATAAGTACACCCTAAAATTTTCATTAAACTTGTGCAATAAAATAAACTGATGTAGAGGACTTTTACTTATTTTAACATCATTTGAAGTATATGACTGTACATTATATTCATTTACCTTACATTTGCTTATTTATTAACTTACACTTTTGCTCATAGGCTGAAAATAGCCCAAAGGTGGAGATCCCCCTTCCTTCAGTTCTAACTCTCAGGTGCACAATCCTCCAAAAGTAATTCATTCATTCATTCATTCATTCATTCATTCATTCATTATCTGAAACCGCTTATCCAGTTCAGGGGTCCAGAGCCTACCTGGAATCATTGGGCGTAAGGCAGGAATACACCCTGGAGGGGGCGCCAGTCCTTCACAGGGCAACACAGATACACACACACACACACATACACAGACATTTTTGAGTCGCCAATCCATCTACCAACGTGTGTTTTTGGACTGTGGGAGGAAACTGGAGCACCCGGAGGAAACCCACGCGGACACAGGGAGAACACACCAAACTTCTCAAAGACAGTCACCCAGAACAGGAATCGAACCCACAACCTCCAGGTCCCTGGAGCTGTGTGACTGCGACACTACCTGCTTCGCCATCATGCTGCCCTCCAATAGTAATAATAATAAATAATAAAATAATAAAAATAATTATATTAAAAAGTTCCCAAATAATATGGCAGAGAGTGCAAGTGCGCAAACTTGGCCTTGCTCTCCTTTTCTGGGTGGTAATTTGGCCCTCCATGTTCACCACCATTCAGTGTAATGCTAGCCATAAATTAGAATAAAATAATATAACAGAGTAAGCAATTACATTTCCTCCTCATGGCATGTAGAGATGTCCAATATTTTTAGACTAATGATATTAGCATGTTGAAATCTTTATTGGTTTACAATTTCCAAGGTAGAAAAATAATACTTTCCTGATTATTATTATTAGTGTTAATAATGATAATAATAAATCATTCGTACTGCAGCCAGTGAATTGCTGACTACTTATAATTGCAAAACATTTCTATGTGAGCAACCGTTTCCTGAGATATTAAACATAGAAAGAGTGAAATCATAAATACTGTGTTTTGGGGAGTTTTTATTTTGAGTTGGATTACTTGCTGATGATGGATTAGTCATTTTGTGTTGTTTTTATGGAAAACAAGACATTTCATATGGAAAAGATTACATTCTAGCCAGAGTTCCAAACTAGCTGCTCCGTTTAACTTTGCAGCAGTTTATAGTTCTGGCCTCCGATCCACCTTAAATGATGAAGAATTTCCGAGCCTCTTTTCACCTTAAATGAGGCTCATAACATTCTGCCACCCCAAAAGTTCCACCAGGAAAATGTCAGGAAAACTCATTCATCTAGTTGCTTCACCAGAAAAACAAAACATAATAGAATAGAATTCCGTAGTTGAAAACATTTTAAATGTAACACTCCCAACAGTGATTATGAAGTAGTTCTATGAGGTATGAACATGTCTCTGTGATCTGTGTGGGAAAAACACTCAGCATATTCCTCTGTGTGTGAAGCACCTGAGTCTGGAAGAGTTCCAGCAGTTTTTACTGCATATCCTATCTGTCACTGGCTCCAGACAGGATACACAACACACAACAACCCCTGCTTTCCTCCTGCCTGGATGCTAAATACAAAGAATTATCTTCCACTGTGTACATAGCTTCTTTTAAAACTCACTTAAACTGGCCTTAAATTACAATGGAATCTTTTTGTTATGATAACATAGATAACATAGATTAACCAAGGGTCTCAATAAATGTGTGGAGAAATACATTTTGAAGTAAGAGTCCAAAGAAAGAAATACAAAGCCTAACTCACATGAAAACAAAGCCTACAACTGGGCAAATAATTAGCCTTAAAATATTTGACCTGCTTTCATAGATGTGGTTTAAGCCTTTGTAATAGATATTCCCAGGTACAGGGTAAGACAGCTGCTCTCTAGGCAGTATCCTAGGATTTGATTCTCTGCTCTTGTGAACCAGACATATAAGAGTCCTTAAGCAAGACTCCTTACGGTACTTTCAGATATGTACACACACAGGAGCAATTAGACAGGACACAAGTGCAGATGTGGTCTAAAAATAAATACGAAACACATAAAAGACAGAGAATGACTCAGTAACACAGATCAAGAACAAAACCCTAACTAACAAACATGAATTACACCAAAAGCATAAACAAGGAAAATTGAACAATAGAATGCGAATTAGCAAGAACGGTTTCTTGACACAAACAGAGACAAACAGAAGGACTTTGGGACAAAGAAGGAGAATTTAATACATGAGGACACTAACTTCACACACTTGAAAACTGAAATAAATAAAAAAAATTGACTAATTTTTTTCTTGAAATTTCCTATCTTACTTGTGCCAAACCTGTAGTGACTTAAGTGCCACATTTAAATACCTTTGTTTTACATGCGATAATCATTTATTAGGACTTGGAAAATCAAATAAATAAATAACAAATAAAAACATGTAAATCTGACCATTTGCATTTGACTGTGTAACACTTTATATCATTATTTAGTTTTTCTCCTGCAGTGCTTCATCAAATTCAAAAACAATGGGGCATTTATGTTTTACAGGTATGATAATCTTGAAGATATGTGAATATAATTTGGCATACAATATATACATAATAATAATAATAATAATAATAATAATAATAATAATAATGACATCAATCTGGGGCCACAATAAAATTGCATCAGACTGGAAGCATCAGTCAGAGTGTTGCTAATCTCAGTCCATTTCTACTTCAGTGTAACTGATGATGGTGGGTGATGTTAAGGGGTCCGAGGCTGGCAGCAGTAGATATGAGCAGCTGGTCTGATGTGGACGGCAGGAGAATCCAGCAACCAATCTTCCATCAGTGGGCCGCCATTTTCTCAGAAAAAAGTAAAGAGAAGCAGTTAGTTTGGTTGAGTGCAGTAGAAAAGCGTATGCAAATATCTCTTTAATTTAGTGACTCCAGCAGATCTGGCTGTAACAGACTAGAAGAAGGGAAACCAGAAGGAACACAGACAAGAGTTTCTTCAGACAATGACATCCATTGAGTTCACCATCCTCAAACCAGAGAAATTGTGAGCACAGCATAACACAGCACAACACCTGAGTTTAGCAAGAGTTCCTATGTTCATGAGTTTCTGAAATGACAACCTTGAACTAGAAGACGTTAGTTGCCAAAAGCTAAACTGAACAAGTGTGTTTTGAGCCTAGACTTAAAATATTGATTGTGTCTGCATCCTGAACTCTAGCTGGAAGATTGTTCTAGAGCTGAGGGGCTTTGTTGGACAAGCCCACTGAAGTCTTATGAATTCTGGGAACTAGTAAGTAGCTGGCACTCTGAGATCTGAATAAACTTGGTGGTTCATAGTGCATAATGTGGTCTTGCAGGTATTCAGGGGCGAGACCATGCAGAGCTTTAAACGTTAAAAACGGTAGTTTTAGTGAGGACCCTGGCAGCAGCATTTTGAATTAGCTGGAGTTTACTCAAATTTCTGCTGAAGCATCGTGATAGTGGTGTGTTGCAATAATCTAATGTTGATGTAATAAAAGCATGAACTACTTTTTCCATGTCTTGCAGGGATAAGGCATTTCTTAACTTAGCGATGTTACGAAGATGTAGGAAAGCTGCTTTAGTAATGTTACCTATATACTGATCAGTTGATAGATCTGAGTCAATTAAAACAGCCAGAACTTTAGCTGATGAGCTAGGAAGAACAGGGAAGTCAGCTAAATTTTTTAGGTCTGAAACCTTATTTAAACCAGGTTTTGAACCTAAAAGGAGAACTTCTGTTTTGTTGCTGTTTAGTAGAACATTGTTAGATCATTTACAGGGGGCCATCCAAATAAAGTGTAACTGGTATGACATACAAAAATGAGTCAGGTATGATTTCAAAAGACACGTCACAATGATGTGTTTATGTGTATTTATAGAAAACCACGTCCTATTTCCCAACTTTTGTAATAATACACTGTATTTACAATTTGGGTGTGTTTAAGTTGTATGGTTAATTTTGGCTATATTTGCACAGCATGACTCTGGAATCCCTTGGAGGTCACTGATTGGTCATGTTCAGTCCGGATGCTACTTTAAAAAGTGTCATCTCACAACTGCAGTATCTAGGACTTGGGACAAAGAAGTTCCTCCCTTTCTATAAGCTTTGAAGGTAAGATAGTGAATGCCATAAGAGCTGAATTTTGGTGCCCTTTTTGTCTTTAAGGCTTGGGTGCAAAGACATGAAAAAGTTGACACATGACATGAAAAATGCTAATATCCTTCTCCATGTTTCTAGCAGAAACAACAGGAAATCTCCATGAAAACTGTGGCCATTGCTGTGTGCGTTATTGCACTGACTGGTGCCATTCCCGTAAGTGGTGCTTAGATGTGAATTTGTAGAGAATTGTGTCTTTTTCTGGTGATATTTTATAGTGATTGCACTTAATTTTTTTTTAACAGTTTGATAATGTGAAGAAACGACAGAAGCGATCTTCAAGTGAAGAGGTTAGTACTCTAAAACTATTATGGAGTTTCTAGGGGCATGGTTATAAAAGAACAAAAATTTTAGAATAAGGTCAATATCTAAAAAAATAATCAGGAATTTCTGGATAATAAAATCTTTATATTTTGTGGGAATGTAGTTATAAAATAATATTTGATAATAAAGTGTTGAAGTTACCAGAATAAACATTCTCTCAGGTTAATACTTGTATACTGTAAGTATAAAAATATTTTATTCTCCTAAAAGTCTGCTTTTATTTTTTTTATATAACTTTGTGAATTCATTCTCTGTCAATTATGATTTTATTCCAAAAATATTAAACATATATTCTTGAAATTCAGAGTTTACTCTCCAAATAAATTTTTCAGTGCCCTTAAATGCATTATTCTAGTCCTAATTGTTAAAATCTCTTTGTTTAAAGTACTACCGTGGAGGATATGGACAACAGTATCAACAGCAAATGTACCCTGTACCCTACCCTGTGCCTGTTCCCAACTACAATATGAACTCTGTTCCATTCATGGCCCCGTATTTGAGACCTCCTGCTCCTGTTCCTGCGGCTCCTGCTTTACCCGCTTTTCCTGCTATCCCCCCTCTTCCTGCTATCCCCCCTTTTCCTGCTATCCCCCCTTTTCCTGCTATTCCCCCTTTTCCTGCTATCCCCCCGCTTCCTGCTATTCCTGCTATCCCCCCACTTCCTGGTATTCCCCCACTTCCTCCTCTTCCTGCGCTTCCTCCTCTTCCCGGGCTTCCTCCAATTCCCGGTCTTCCCCCGGCTCCTGCTCTTCCCCCTCTTCCCGCACTTCCTGCTCTTCCCCCACCTCCTGCTCTTCCTGCTCTTCCCCCACCTCCTGCTCTTCCTGCACTTCCTGCTCTTCCCCCACTTCCTCCTCTTCCCCCTATTGGAGGAAAATAAACTGACGACTACAATTATACATCACCCCTTTTTCCAACATCTGTTCTGAGTTGTATTTTCTTGAATTAAAAAATATAAATAAATATGATTACTGCAAAATTGTGTTCATTCATGAAGACATGATTAGCTAGGCCACAGCTAGCGACAGAATGAGGCAGCTACTGATAAAACCTACAATGATGTTAATTCACTGTGATAAACCCAACTTAACTTTATTCTAGAGAAACAGGGTTAGGGTTAAGGTTATAAAAATGTTACACTCCCAACAGTGACTATGAAGTAGTTCTATGAGGTATAAACATGTCTCTGTGTGATAAGAACAGCAGCATATTGCTCGCTGTGTGAGGCACCTGAGTCTGGAAGATTTCTGGCAGTATTTACTGCATATCCGTTTTGTCACAAACAGGATTCACAGCACACAAAAACCCCACAATAACCCCTGCCTGTGTATTAAAATAATTATCTTTCTCTGTGTACATATCTTCTTTTAAAACTCACTCAATCTGACCTTAAACTACACTGAAATATTTTTGTTATGATTAACATTGTTTCAGGACCAGGCGGACTGACAGAAACAGGCGCAAATGCAATAACAAACTTTATTTAAACAAAGACTTAGACAGAATGACAATACACAGGGAGCTAACCTGAGACCTAGACAGGGGGAGATAAACAGACTAAACCGTACTTACAGAAAATGAGAGAAGCACAAGGAAGTAACAGACTGACAAACAAAGGGAAGAGAAGCGACTCAAGGAACAGATGAGACAGACAGACTAGAGAGAGTGAAACGAGGAGAGAGCAAACCGAATGTCCGACAAAGAGGCACTAAGACAAGGAAACATAAATACACAACACAGACAAGGGACACCTGGAACAGATAACAAAGACACTGACGAGGATGAGGAATTAAGGCAAGACTAGGGCGGAGACAGGAACAACAATAAACAGAGCCATATGCTAAGAAAGCACATGGTGAGAACAGACAGGATAGGGCCAGGGCGTGACAGATTCCCCTTTCTAAATTTGCAAATCCTGGGGCATGTAAACCTAGACTCCACAGGAGCTGGCACAGGAGAGAAGCAAGTAAAACTAGACAGAACAATGAACCAACAGGAGACAGGACTCAGGACAAGACAGAAACAGACACAGGAAATGGAGCTGGGAGCACGACAGGGAACAGGAGACTGGACTCGGGACAGGACAGGAGACTGACAAAAGGGAAACGACATGAGACGAAACAGGCGACTTACAAGAGGGAACAGGAGACAGGACTTGGGACAAGACAGGACTAGAGATGGGTGACCAAACCGGAGTGGGGACAGAAGAGTGAACCGAGTGGAGACAAAACTTGATAGGAGACAGGACTTGAACACTGAATGGGAACTGAGGACAGGGGAACTGGGGACAGAACAGGACCAGAAACGGAAGACTGGACAGGAGCATGTGACTGGACAGGGGGCAGGACAAGGTGCTGGACTGGACACTGGCTGGGAACAGAGACTGGACATGATTAGAAGCAGGGGACTGGAAAGGAGACAGGACAGGTGATGGGACTGAGGCTGGGTACTGGGAAAGGACAGGGGACTGGACTTGAGACAGGACAGGAAACAAGACACTGGACTGAAAAAGGGACTGGACAGGACTTGGCAGGGGAACAGAGACCAGGACATTCACAGGGACTGACACAAACACAATGACAGGGACTGGGACAGAGACAAGAGCAGACACAGGGACATGGACAGAAACAGGGACCAAGACTGGGACTGAGAGGAACAAAAACAACAGCTGGGGAGTGCCAAGGACTGGCAAATGTCTGAGGTGAGGTCCGAGAAGCCAGCCTGGGTACCACTTCAATTGCACCATCAATTGACCTCGAAGTCCCTGGGGCTGATCTAAGGACACGAACAGAGGCGGCCGAAGCCACAGTCACAGGGACAGAAGCGGTAGGGTTCACCGCCATCATGGGGACAGGAGCGGCTGGGATCGCCACCATCACAGGAACAGGAGCGGCTGGATTCGTCGCCATCACAGGAACGGCTGGATTCGCCGGCATCACAGAAGCGGCTGGATTCGCCGCCATCACAGGAACAGGAGCGGCCTGGATTCGCCGCCATCACAGGAACAGGAGCGGCGGGTTTCACTGCCAACCCAGGGACAGAAGCGGCGGGGTTTGCCGCCAGGAGCTAGGAGTCGCCTTTGAAGGGTTTTCAAAGATGCATTGAGCCTTGCAATGACTTCCGCAGGGTCAAAGGGCACTGCAGCGACGTCCAGAAGCAGGGACTTGGGCTGCTTGAAGGGCATGTGCTGCTCGAGGAGCAGGTGCTGGAGCTGTTGAAGGTTGAAGAGATCCAATGGGCGCATTCATGAGGAAATCCAAGATGTCACCTGAACAAGAATCCTCACCAAATATGCCCCTGTTATCACAATAAATATTCAGATTTAAAAAATATGAATCTAGGCCAGAGGTCAACCAGCGGGCTTCCCAAAAAAAAGCAACTTTCCACAGAAAGATCGATCACAGTGTTTAACTGGATAAATGACTGAACCTCTGATCAATTTACACAGCATCTGTATTTAACTTTACACCAAAACAATAATCTATGGGTGATAAAGCCATGAGTGCATTTTTTTTGTCACTAATTTTAGATGTGTGGATTGGCCCTCCATTACACACAACACTGTTTTATAATCACACATTTATGAAAATGTATTTCTACATAAATTACGGGTTCCCTGCAATGCCCTATACTTATTTAAAGGTATTTTCATTTAGTTACGTTATATATGCCACAGTTTAAATTAAATGTATTCATCATCTGACCATTTTCTCATGTAAAGGACTGTCATTTCTATACAGTGTCTTTCTTAACAACTCCCCCCACCCCCGGAAATGAAAATTGAGAAGGTTGCCAGTTTGAGGAAAACTGAACGAATATGCAAGAGACGAGTTTAAGAACTTGGGCCGTAACAGCTAAGAAGAATGTACTATAATCAACATATTAGCACAGAAATGTGTTTATCATTTCACTAAAACATCTACCTACACAATAAAGTGAACATGTGGCCGCCATTTCCCTGTATTTTCAAGTGTTTTCTGTCCAAATCTACCTGAAATATTTCGACTAGACAAGGCTGGTGTTACTTATTGATTTTCCTTTCCACAATAAATGTAATTTAGGAGACCGATCTTCTTATCCAGAATTTTAATGGTCAAACATTTCGTTCCACATTATGTGTCAGTTTATCAGTCCTAAATTCACTCAGCAGGTTCTTGGATTCTCTGTTCCACCTTAATAGCTGAAGCTGGTGCTAGGCTTTACAGAACAAAACTTGTTTTCCCATTTTATCCATTTAAAACAAACAAAAAAATTGATTTATTTCAGTAATCCCATTCAAAATGTGAAACTTGTGTATTATACTCATTCATTACAAACAGACTGATATATTTTAACAGATATATAACTGACAACTAATGAAAACCCCAAATTCAGTATCTCAGAAACTATTGTGAACAGGTTCAATATTGAAGACACCTGGTGTCACACTCTAATTAGCTAATTAACTCAAAACACCTGAAAAGTCCTTTAAATTGTCTCTCAGTCTAATTCTGTAGGTTACACAATCATGGGGAAGACTGCTGACTTGACAGTTGTCTAAAAGACGACCATTGACACCTTACACAAGCAGGGCAAGACAAAAAAGGTCATTGCTAAAGAGGCTGGCTGTTCACGGAGCTCTGTGTCCAAGTACATTAATAGAGAGGTGAAGGGAAGGAAAAGATGTGGTAGAAAAAAAGTGTACAAGCAATAGGTATAACCGCACCTTGGATTGTGAAAAAAAAACTGTGGGGGGGGATTCACAAAGACTGGACTGCAGCTGGAGTCAGTGCTTCAAAAACCACTACGCAAAGACATGTGCAAGACATGGGTTTCAGCTGTCACATTCCTTGTGTCAAGCCACTCTTGAACAAGAGACAGCACCAGAAAGGTCTGTAATGGGGTATTGGGAAGAGGAAGGTGCAACGCCAGACCCAACAATGCAGAAGAGCTGAAGGCCACTATCAGAGCAACCTGAGCTCTCATAACACCTGAGCAGTGCCTCAGGCCGATCGACTCCATGCCACTTGCTGCAGTGATTCAGGCAAAAGGTGCCCCAACTAAGTATTGAGTGCTGTACATGCTCATACTTTTCATGTTTATACTTTTCAGTTGACCAGCATTTCTTAAGTCCTTTTTCTGTATTGGTCTTACGTAATATTCTACTTTTCTGAGATACTGAATTTGGGGTTTTCATTAGTTGTCAGTTATAATCATCAAATTAAAGAAATAAACACTTGAAATATATCAGTCTGTGTGTAATGAATGAGTATAATATATAAGTTTCACTTTTTGAATGGAAGTACTGAAATAAATCAACTTTTTCCATGATATTCTAATTTTATGACCAGCACCTGTAAAACACATGACCTATGGAATTTACTCCATTCAGTCTATAAATCAGAAATGATTTTCTGTTACCTGTTCAGGAGAAAAGAAGCCAGCTCTGGCTCTGTTCTGTGGAGTTGCTGCTTGTCTGCCTCCACTTTTCAAACACAGAGCCAAAATGTCTTCTTGTTTTTTCTTGTTTTCTTGTCTCTCATCATTTTTAGATTTTTAGAAGGACAATGGGGCTTTCTGGGTCTGGTAAACTCTGGTTAACTCTGTTCACTAGGTTATTTCATGGCCACATGGTGGACTGTAAAATGATTGGACAGAGGGCGGGATCTATGAGCTCCTCTCCGGACTGGCCACTTCTCAAGGAGAATTATACTGCTTTAGCAATACTGTGAGAGGCAGCAGTGCTTTAGCTTTGACTGTTACCTTAATATATGATCACACACTCTGGACATTTTACGACTAAGTATGGTGCTGTGACTGGCTAATTCTTCGATTGATCTCTGTGGAAGTTTACTTTTTTCGTATATTTGCAATTTGAATTTTTTTACTTCAATTTATGGGTAAGTATTTTTTAATGTGTTTATATATTACTCTGAATTTTTGTAATCTGAATATTTTAATGTGAATTTTTCCAAATATGAGTATTTAATCACCTCAAAATTTCAAGTTTATCAAATGCAATACAAAAATTATTCACATATAATGTCCATCCATCCATTATCTGTAAGCGCTTATCCAATTTAGGGTCGCGGGGGGTCCAGAGCCTACCTGGAATCATCGGGCGCAAGGCAGGAATACACCCTGGAGGGGACGCCGGTCCTTCACAGGGCAACACAGACACACACACACCTACGGACACTTTCGAGTCGCCAATCCACCTGCAACGTGTGTTTTTGGACTGTGGGAGGAAACCGGAGCACCCGGAGGAAACCCAAGCGGACACGGGGAGAACACACCAACTCCTCACAGACAGTCACCCTCCAGGTTCCTGGAGCTGTGTGACTGCGACACTACCTGCTGCGCCACCGTGCCGCCCTACATATAATTTATTCAGACAAATATATTTAAAACATTCAAAATTCAGACAAAAATAATTAAAATATTAAAAATTCAGACAAAATTCAAATATGGAAAATTCAGATCAAAATACTTACATCATTGATTTAGCTTCATAGAGACTATATTAAGACTATGTTTAATATATATTAAAGACCATAGTAAACACTCTCTCTGAGCAAATGTCTGAGCAAAAAGGATGTGCTATAGCGAACAATAACAAACAAAGAAACAAACAATAAAAGAAAAAAAAATGGCACCCATTCCCAAAGCTCCTTCACATATACAGAACAAGTCTCTTATCTACCATCATTCTGACCCACCATTTTAACAAGGATGAGATAAAATGTGAAACTGTTAATAAAACTGTTACACATTCAGGGATTAGACAAAGCAAAACAATAGAGTGGACCAAGCAGCATCTACAAAGCAAACACTGCAGGGCCATTGTTGGGTTTGCCACAGAGATTTAAAAAGGAACATCTCATGACCATCAGCCAATAGAGTTCACTCTTGCCTCTTTTGACGGGCGGATCAACCAGTCAGAGGCATAGAGCAGAGTAGCCAATCACAGGAGGTTGGGTCAGCAAAGGGCTTGTCTACATCCTACTAGGGAACATAGGACAAAATAGCAGACAGAACAAAACAATAAGACATAACACATAACCAACAAAATAAAAATAATATTAATATAAACAACCTTGGGTGTAACACTCCCTCCCATAAAATAAATTATGTCCACTGATTAATTGACATTGCTAAACAGACGTGACAAAGCCTCTGCCACAACATTTTCTGATCCCTGCTTACGACGAATGTCTAAGACATAAACTTACAAGCTGAGTGCCACCTCATCAGTTTCTGATTGTAATTATACATATGGTTCAGAAATGAGTTATGATCAGTATATACAACCAGAGTTTGTGAACTGGACCCCACATACACCTCAAAATGTTGAAGTGTTATTAATAACGCTAATGTTTCTTTCTCAATGGTGGAACAGTTGATAACAGGTGAATGTTTTATAGAAATAACAAATATAATGGTCAATTCCTCTGTTGTCCTCCTGTAACAAGACAGCTCCAGCCCCAGTGTTACAAGCTTAAATGGACACTCAAAATCAGGAGCAGGGAGCAAATGAGTGCAACAGAGACACTCTGAGGACCAAACAAATGCAGTAGTATTTCCCAGCAAACAAGCTGTTTTCAGATGAGTAAAAATAGTTTTAAGGGTGTTTAAATGGCTAGACCATGTAGAGAAATAAACAACCACATCATCTGAATACATTTTTAACATCAGACAAAACAGAAATGTAGCAGGGACATTTTTCATTCCAAAAGCCATGATTGTGTACTGAAGAAAGTTGTTTTAACTCTTGATATGAAACTCTTAATATAATTTTGTACTTCAGCCATTAAATCCACTAAAAATGTGTTCAGATGTTTTGTAAAATTTCAGAATTTCATAAAGCTTTAACATATTTATGTGACAAATGTGTGTTTTTTTGGTTCAGGTCTGGTGTACAGATTGCATAATCTACACAATAAGGACCAGAGAATTTAGCTTGTAATGAAGAACCAGAAAAAGGCAATAACACTAAAACCTGATCACCAACTTCAAAGGAGCAAAAAAACATACATTTATCATAATGTTCTTTAATTTTCTCCTGAGTGGAAGACAGTACACATTTAGCCAGAGAACAAGCAGAGTGTAGTTGCTTGCGAAAGCATGGAGAAAAAGTTCAAGAGTGGTGAAGGCGGTCACTCTGCAACAGACATCCATCTCTGTTTTAATATTTTCAAGAGTCCTCTAACAGTGTGATCAAACAGCAGCTGAGCTACACTGAACTTGAGAGACTCCTGTACAGTATCTCGAACCGCAAACATCATAAGAGTACACCTTTCCAATGTACCCTCAGACTTTGGGTGATAATCACTGGATGTTTTATGTTTAATTGAAAGTTGCGGTAAAACTTGAGCAAAAAGTTTAGACAAAAAATTGGAACCCTGATCCATCTGTATATATTTCAGTAAGCCAAAGATGGAGCAAAACTTAATGAGTACATGAATGACGGCTTTTGTTTTTAATGTGCACAATAGGATGTGTTCGGGAAATCTTGTCACAACACACATTCGTGTTAACAAATATTGGTGTCCTGATTTAGTTTTAGGCAGAGGATCAGAAGTGTTTCAAATGGTTCACTCACTACAGGTATGGGATGAAGTGGAACGGGTGGCACTGATTGGTTTGGTTTATCTGAAACTTCACACACAGTGGCTAAAGTTTGCTACATCAGATTTCATAGCAGGCCAAAGAAATGCTGCAAAATACACTGCTAAGTCATTGTAATACCTAAATAGCCAGCCAAACAATGATCATGGGCTAAAGAGAGTACTTGAGAATGGTATTGTGCAGGAAGAACAATTTGGAAAATGGTTTACAACTCCGTCATTCATACAGGCTTTTACACAGAAGAACCCATTTACACAGAAGAATGTCATTATCCCAAAAATATGTGAGAGACAAGTCCATAACGTCAGCACTTCCTGCAAGGTCCCTAGACTAAGGAGGGATCAGATTTCTGAGCAAGACTAAACTTGCATGCACTGGAACTGACTGGATCAATTTTAATCTCAACCGCAATCATGTTTTTCTTTTTATTCTTTATGTGGTCAACCTCAGCCACATTAGATCCAGAAAATAAGAAAGAGTCAATAAGATTTGCTAAATTTCTCATTTTCCTTGCCTGAGCATGCGTTACAACACAAGCAGGAAAAGTAGGATTAGGAGCTGGATCTCTGCATGGCGTCTGACGAGTGGAAGTAATAATAATAATAATAATAATAACAATAATAATACATTTTATTTTTAATGCACTACATTTCAAAGAAATCTCAAAGTGCTATAGGATAATCAGAAGCAAACATTTAAAAAATCCATTAAGAAACAAGTAAATAAAAACAAGATCAGTAGAGATGCAAAAAAGTCCTAGTAAGCCTTTTTGAATAAGAGACTTTTTAGTTGTTTTTTTAAAACCCTCAGAGAATCTGGGAGTGCATTCCAAAAACGTGGGGCAACAGCTTGAAAAGCCCTGTCTCCCAAAATAGAAAGTTTGGTCTGGGGCTGCTGAAGGCAATAGGCATTGGTGGAAAAGTATGTCTTAAGGTATTGTGTGGGGTAAGGAACTCTTTGAGGTAGAGGGGGGCGTTTCCAAAGAGTCATTGGTGAGTGAGAGAAGATAGTTTGTACTGGATTCTGTAGTGAATTGGTAGCCAGTGTAGAGATTTTAGAATCAGTGTAATGTGCTCATATTTTGTGCTTCCTCCTCAGGATCCTGGCAGCACAGTTCAGAATCTGCTGGAGCTTTTGCAGGCTCCTGCCAAATATCCCAATGTTGAGGGCATTGCAATAGTCCAGCCTGGATGAGACAAAGGCATGGACCAATTTTTCAGCATCCGGTTGGGGGAGGTAGGGACGGACCATTAGTGCACTTCTAAAGCTCAAACAAGAAAGCTGTCACGCCCTTGTCCTGTCGTGCCTCTTTCCCCCACCATGTGCTCACTTAGCACATGTCTCTGTTTGTTATTGTTCATGTCTCCGCCCTTGACCCTCCTTTGTTACTCGCCTCTGCTCCTGTTCCTGCGAAGGCGGCCAACCAAGCCGCTCCTATTCCTGAGAAGGTGGCTTCCGCAGCCGCTCCTGTCCCTGAGATGACGGGGAACCCCGCCGCTCCTGTCCCTGTGAAAGCAACACCCGCTGCTCCGGTTCCTGTGATGGTGGCCTCCCCGGCCGCTTCTGCACCTGTCACTGTGGCCCCGGCCACTTCAGTTCATGTCCGTAGGTGAGTCCACCTCCGTCAGTCCGCCCCTGCAGTCCTGACAAAAGCACATTAGATGTGATGTGGATGATAAAATATAGATAAGCATTTACAGCATCTGTGACTTATTCTGAAATATTAATTTTGTTTTCAATTATTTTATTGCAAACAACAAACATTCCATTCTGTTTTTAAAATTTGTTTTCTGATGTGTTTTAAATTTTTTTCATTCACTGTAATTCAGTTTGTGAAATCAATTTAAGATTATTTCATGACATAACAAAAAGGTATAACTACTTGAATTCAACAACAAACACTTCCATGAAACAACTTTCTGGCCGGATCCACTTTTTACATGATTATTTATTTAGGAGAATTGAAAAAACATGTCTCTAGCACCATTTGTTCAATTTTAGCTATCGAGAGCATAATAAATATTTTTCCTCCAACTAATTGCTTTTCCTACATGTGAGGTGCCCATGAAAGTTAATAAACTAGGCCTGCGGTAGGAAGTCAGGCAAAAAAAAAAAAATAAAAAAAATAAAAATAAATAAATAAAAAAACCATTTTGCTTATTTTTCCAGCAGGGGGCGATTTATAAAAATGTCATTCATTTTCCTCATACCCAGATGTGTGGAGCCCAGAGGGGCAGTGGGGGGGGGACCAGAGTGAGTTTGTGTGCACATTTTAATTAATGCGAGTGAATGGGTTAGTTATTTGTGTGCACATTGTTTCCTAGGCTCAAAATAAGCTAATTCATTCACTTGGAGCTCCATAGCAGCTAGCTGCCTTTTGCCAAAACTCTCAGAAAGTGCTTGCCCTGATACTAACTCCAACATTTGCCCCTCCACTGAAGACTCAGCTACCCCAACAGATTTCTATTTTTAATGAAAAACAGGTAGATACATCACAATATTTATGCAAATAATTTTTACTAACTGATACTGCCAATAATTATTAATGATAAAAATAATATACTATAAATACAGTTTCTCCAGGTGAATCCTGAGGCTGCACGGTCCACAGATTGTTTAGCAATAACGCATATTTCATGTATTGTTCATGTTATTGATTGCTATTCAGATATTTGAAATTAATTTATTACCGGGTTGTTAACGTAGAGATATGTTTGCATTGCATTGTGAGGACAGGGGGTGTGGTCAAGTGGACGTAATTAATAAAACTGGCAAGGAAGGTGCAGAGAACTGCTGGTGCAGTTGTGATCATTAATAAAAAAACAGCGAGGAACAGGCAGAGAGCCACTGGTGAAGTTGAGATCATTAAAAACTTGGCAAGGAAAAGGCGGAGAGCTGCTGGTGCAGTTGAGTTCACTAATGAATCTGGCGAGGAACAGGCGGAGAGACGCTGGTGAAGTTGTGATCACTAATAAAATTGGCGAGGAACAGGCGGAGAGACGCTGGTGCATTTGTGATCACGAATAAAACTAGAGATAAACAGGTGGAGAGCCGCTGGTGAAGTTGTGATCACTAAATAAAACTGGAGAGGAGCAGGCGGAGAACTGGTGGTGAAGTTGAGATCACCAGTAAAACACTGCGGTTAAGCCAGCCGCCGTTTGAGAAAACACGGTTAAACTAGCCGCACTTCATATTTTAGTGCGCGTGTACTAGTGACAAACCGGTAATACTCAATGCGCGTGAAGACCTGAAAGTAAGCCCTTAATTTTAAAGGAAAAGTAACAGCATTTAAGCGGTTTATATATTGGTCATTTCTAGTAAGTAGTCCGTACAATCAACATATATCAGTTCAGGGTTTACTACACTATGTATGTATAAAATATGAAGTGATTTTACTGTATAGTTTTTGAGTAAATACCATTCAAACTTCCCATAATTGTCCATTGTTTTTAATGATGGCTCAAGTTTGATGTTTTATAAAATGGTTATTTCTAATAAGTAGTCAATAAAACCAACAGAAATCAGTACAGTGTGTACCACATGATGCACCTATGAAATATGAAGTGATAGTTTAGTGTATAGTTGTATGAGTACAGTTTTTGAGTCATTGACATTCAAATGTCCCATAATTTTCCATTGTTTTGAACATGTGTCAAGTTCACTGCTTTATAATATGGTCATTTCTAATAAGTAGTCCACACAACCAACATATATCAGTTCAGTGTTTACTATACTATGTACCTATGAAATATGAAGTGATTTTAGTGTATAGTTTTTGAGTGAATCACATTCAAAATAACAATAATTATCCATTGTTTTTAATGATGATATTATGAAGCAGTGAACTTGACTCATGTTCAAAAATATTGGACAATTATTGTGATTTCGAATGTCATTTACTCAAAAACTATAAAGTAAAATCACTTCATATTATATGTGATATATAATAAAACTGGCGAGGATCAGGCAAAAAGTTGCTGGTGCAGATGTGATTACAAATAAAGCTGACAAAGAATAGGCGGAGAACCACTGGTGAAGTTGATATAATTAATAAAACTGGTGAGGAACAGGCAGAGAGCCCCTTGTGTTCATTAATAAAACTGGTGTTTTTATTTATCTTAAAATGCTTATTGCCCATTAATTTTATATGTTCTTATAAATGTATAATTGTGTTTATAACATTCAGTTTAGGCCGATATTTGTATTCTCTCTTTAATTTTTTTTTTTTTTGTTTGTTTGTTTTGTGTTAAGCATTTGTGTTACACCAGAGAAGAGGAAGAACCAGGCCCACACATGTTTCTGTGGTTAAAATCATAGGTGGTACTTAGAGGTTTTGCTTTGATAACGAGTGGTACTTGGTTTAAAGTTTGAAAACCAACACTAGGCAGTAGCCTAGGATTAGATTCTCTGCTCTTGTGAACCAGACATATAAGAGTGCTTAAGCAAGACTCCTTACAATACTTTCAGATACTGAATGTACACACACATGAGCAATAAGACAGGACACAAGTGCAGATGTGGTCAAAAAACAAATATAAAACACAGAGAATGACTCAGTAACACAGACCAAGAACACAACCCTGACTAACAAATACGAAATACTCCAAAACCAGAAACAAGGAATGTTTAGCATGAACACGAGAATGTAAATGAGCAAGACAATGAGACACAAACAGAGACAGACAGAAGGACTCAGACAAAGAAAGAGAATTAAATACATGACGACACTAGCTTCACAAACAGAAATTAATTGAGTAAATTATTTCTTGCGATTTTCCATATTTACCTGTGCCAAGCCTGTAAATGCAAGTGATTTAAGTGCCACATTTTGAATACCTTTGTTTTCCAGGTGATGATAGTTTATTAGAAATTTGAAAATGAAATACATAAATGAATTAACAAACAAAATCTGACCATTTGCATTTGACTGTATAACAATTTTTTAAAGGTATGATGGTAACACTTTATTTGGATAGTCTACTGTAGATGGTTTAAAGATGCTCACTATGTCTTCAAGTGTCATTCGACTAAATATCTATTAACGGTAACTGAACTTGAAGATGCATTTGAAGGATCTTTTTAATCTATCACTAACCCTAACCATAATGTTGTTGATAACCAACTGAACTTCACCAGAACATTTGTGAATCTTTTTATTATCTGTAGATCATTTACAGGGGACCATCCAAATAAAGTATAACTGGTATGACATATAAAGATGAATCAGATATGATTTCAAAATTCACTTCACAATAATTTGTTATGTGCATGTATGGAATGCCACATCCCATTTCCCAACTTTTGCAATTATACTGTGTATTGCCAAATTGGGTGTGTTAAAGTTGTATGGTTAACTGGGGTTATGTTTCCACACCACGACTCTGGAATCACTTGGAGGTCACTGATTGGTCAGGTTCAGGCCAAATGCTTCTTTAAAAGTGTCATCTCACAACTGCAGCATCTAGTACTTTGGACTGAGAAGTTCCTCCTTTTCTGTATGTTTTGAAGGTAAGTTATTGAATGCCATAAGAACTGAATTTTGGTGCCCTTTTTGCCTTTAAAGTTTGTGTGCAAAGGCATGAAGAAATTGATGCATGACATGACAAATGCTAATATTTTTCTCCTTATTTCTAGCAGAAACAACAGGAAATCTCCATGAAAACTGTGGTCATTTCTGTGTGCGTTATTGCACTGACTTGTGCCTTTCCCGTAAGTACTGCTTAGATGTGAATTTGTAGAGAATTGTGTCTTTTTCTGGTGATATTTTAAATGATTACTTTAAAATCACTACTTTTAAACTTTTACTTTTAACATTAATTTTTTAAAATGCACTACTTTTACAGTTTAATAATGAGAGTAAACGAGAGAAGCGCTCTTCAGGCAGAGAGGTTAGTACTTTAAAATACTGTAAATTTCTGGATAATTAAATCTTTATGTTTTGAGGGAATCTTGGGGAAAACAGTTACAAAATAAGTAAGAAAGTAAGTGTCACTAATTTGATAATAAAGTGTTGAAGTTACCAGAATAAACATTTTCTCAGGTTTACACTTTTATAATGTAAGTATAACATTATTTTATTCTCCTAATTGTCTGCTTTTCTCTTGTTTAAATAATTTTGTGATTCTATTCTCTGTCAATTATAACTTTATTCCAACAATATTAAACGTATTTAGTGTTCTAAAAGGCTGTCACATTATTCTAGTCCTAATGGTTAAAATCTCACTGTTTAAAGAACTACGGTGGAGGATATGGACAGCAGTATCCACAGGCAGTCTACCCCTACCCTATGTCTGCTCCCAACAACAATGACCTTCTGAACTCTCTGCTGCAACGCCTGGTCACATATTGGAAACCTCCTGCTGCTGCTCCCCTGCCTCCTGATGTTCCTGCAGCTCCTGCTGCCCTCGAGGCTCCTGCTCTTCTTTCGCTTCCTGCTATTCCCCCATTTCCTCCTATTCCCCCACTTCCTGCTCTTCCCCCATTTCCTGCTATTCCTCCGCCTCCTGCTCTTCCTGCTATTCCCCCACCTCCTGCTCTTCCTCCACTTCCAGCTCTTCCTGCATTTCCTCCTATCCCTCCGCCTCCTGCTCTTCCTGCTATTCCCCCACCTCCTGCTCTTCCCCCATTCCCTGCTATTCCCCCACCTCCTGCTCTTCCCGATTTTCCCAAACTTCCTGCTCTTCCCCCATTCCCTGCTATTCCCCCACCTCCTGCTCTTCCTGATTTTCCTCCACTTCCTGCTCTTCCCCCATTCCCTGCTATTCCCCCACCTCCTGCTCTTCCTGCTCTTCCCCCACTTCCTGCTATTCCCCCACCTCCTGCTCTTCCTGATTTTCCCAAACTTCCTGCTCTTCCCCCATTCCCTGCTATTCCCCCACTTCCTGCTCTTCCCCCATTACCTGCTATTCCCCCGCTTCCTGCTATTCCCCCGATTAGAGGAGATTAAACTGGTGACTACAATTATACATCACCCCTTCTACCAACATCTGTTTTGAGTTGTATTTTCTTGAACTAAAATAAAAATAAATATGATGACTGCAAAACTGTGTACATTCATGAAGACATGATTAGCTAGGCCACAGCTATCTGCAGAACGAGGCAGCTACTGAAAAAACGTACAATGATGTTAATTCACTGTAATAAACCCAACTTATCTTTATTCTAGAGGAAGAGGGTAAACATGATTAAAGCCTGTTTCCAACACAGGCTACAAAAATGTAACACTCCCAACAGTGATTATGAAGTAGTTCTATGAGGTATAAACATGTCTCTGTGATGTGTGTGGTTAGAACACACTCAGCATATTCCTCTGTGTGTGAAGCACCTGAGTCTGGAAGAGTTTCAGCAGTTTTTACTGCATATCCTTTCTGTCACAGGCTCCAGACAGAATACACAACACACAACAACCCCTGCTTTCCTCCTGCTTGGATGCTAAATACAAAGAATTATCTTCCCCCGTGTACATAGCTTCTTTTAAAACTCACTTAAACTGACATTAACTTACAATGAAGTGTTTTTGTTGTGACGTAATTTTAACCAATGGTAAGTTAGAGTGGAAAAATTTCAGCAAACAATATCAATCAAAGTCAACCAGCTGGCTTCCCAGGAAAAAACTTTCCACAGAGAGATTGATCACAGCGTTCAACTGAATAAATGACTGAACCTCTGATCAATTTACAAAGCATCTGTATTTAACTTTACACCAAAACAACAATCTCCAGATTATAAAGAAACAAGTGCCTACCTTTTTTTCTTTTTTTGTCACTAATTTTATACAAGTGGATTGGACCTCCATTGCACACAGCACTGTTTTATAATCAGACGTTTATGAAAATGTATTTCAACGTAAATGACATGTTCCCAGATATGCCCTGTACCTCTGGTAAATAAATAATTAAAGTTATTTTCATTTAATAACATTATATGTGCCACAGTTTAAATGAAATGTATTCATCATCTGACCATTTTCTTGTGTAAATGAGTGTCATTTCTGTACAGTGTCTTTCTTAAAAACATGCTACATTTTGGGGAAACATTCTGTTTAATTTGCCATAGTGATGCAGTTCAGGACAGTTAAGGATAAAATCTCACTTGTTCAAAATCTGTGTTTCTGTAAGGTTAAACAGAAAAGCTGCGGTGAACCCTTCAGAAAGGCAGTAAGTCTGTGGATTATGGACAGAGAAGCTGATCCATCAGAAAACGAAAGAAGTATATCACAGAAATTATAAAATTTCAACAACTTTCACCACATTTCTGTCTTAACATCCAGAAAAACACTGTAATGTTGAGCAGAGCTCGGCTAACAGTGGTGTTAGAGTATTAGTTTTGGATACAAATCGATGAGGCGAAGAAATGTCCCATTTATACTGCCACAGAGATTTAAAAAGGGAAATCTTGTAACTATCAGCCAATGTATGCCTCTTCTGACAGGCAGATCAGCCAATCAGAGGCACAGAGCAAAGTAGCCAATCACAGGAGGCTGGGTCAGCAAAAGTCTTGTCTACATCCTACTAGGGAACCTAGGACAGAACAGTAGACAGAACAAAACACTACCAAACCCAAAAAAATGTATAACAATACTACTAATAATATAACTGTCCTTGGACCTTTTAGAGTTAGAGTCTGACAGAGCTAATATCTTTAAGCATTTTTAAGGTGTGTTGTTTGAAAACCCACCTGGTTTTATGTGTCTCAGCAACCTGCATATTTGGAAACTAAAGCCTACACACAGTCATTCATGGCTGCAATATCATTGTCAATCCAAGTCCAATTTAAATCCACATAAGGCACAATGTCCAGCTGAGTCAAAGAGAAAAGAGAAGCTGTAATCTTTTGCTAAAGCAAATGGTATTACTCTTATTTTATTGCAGCATATTTAAAATACATGCAATTAACCTGTTCTCAAACAGTACATTTTTCATGGTCATTTAGCGTACCACCTCTTGCTGCTTCACGTACCACTAGTTATTAAGGAATCTATTCATAACTGAAAATCTAAAGTTTTTCTGTGTAAATCACATAATCTTTTACAGTTTTCATAATTATGCACAAATTAAATTAATTTGTGTTGTAGAAAAATACAATGTATGCATACACCATAGATGATTACATATACCATCCCTTTGCTTTTTTCCAGGGTGGGAACGCAACCCTCAAGTTTTTTGAGAAATCCATGCAAAGAAAGCCCAGTTTCAGTTGCTTACTGGATGTTAGCAAAGGCTAGAGTTAGATGTGAGCAATTTGGATTTTAATATAAAAAAGGCAATGCAAAAACGAGAAAAACAAGCCGGGACAAAGCCCGAGAAATACTAGACATGTTCTAAAATTCTAGACATGTGAAGACAAAAAAAAAAAAAAACTTGGCTGAAGGAAAGCGTGGCTTTTCTTCATTTCATTACAGCACTAAAACAAAGTTGAACACTCCTTCAGCTACTGTTATAAGTGCAGAGAGCCGCTGTGACCTGCCCCAAGTCCCTGTTGCGCTATTTTCATCTGTAGGAGATTAAACCACAGAACCGATATTAAGTTAACAAAAACATCAAAAAATTCAAGCAAGATTTTGCCTTATGCTGCCAGAACAGAGGAAGAACCAGGGCCACCCATGTTTCTATGGTTAAAACCATAGGTGGTACTTAGAGGTTTTGGTTTGATAATGGATGGTACTTGGTTTAAAGTTTGAAAAGGCAGTAGCCTAGGATTAGATTCTTTGCTCTTGTGAACCAGATATATAAGTGTGCTTAAGCAAGACTCCTTACAATACTTTCAGATATGTGTACACACACAAGAGCAATAAGACAGGACACAAGTGCAGATGTGGTCAAAAAACAAATATAAAACACAGAGAATGATTCAGTAACACAGACCAAGAACACAACCCTGACTAACAAATACGAAATACTCCAAAACCAGAAACAAGGAATGTTTAGCATGAACACGAGAATGTAAATGAGCAAGACAACGAGACACAAACAGAGACAGACAGAAGGACTTTAGAAGAAAATTAAATACATGACAACAATAGCTTCACACACCTGAAAAACTGAAATTAATTGAGTAATTTATTTCTTGCGATTTTCCATCTTACCTGTGCCAAGCCTGTAAATGCTTGTGATTTAAGTGCCACATTTTGAATACCTTTGTTTTCCAGGTGATGATAGTTTATTAGAACTTGGAAAATGAAATACATAAATGAATTAACAAACAAAACATGTAAATCTGACCATTTTCATTTGAGTGTATTACAATTTCTTACAGACATGATGGTAACACTTTATTTGGATAGTCTACTGTAGATGGTTTAAAGTCGCTCACTATGTCTTCAAGTGTCATTCGACTAAATATCTATTAACAGTAACTGAACTTGAAGATGAATTTGAAGGATATTTTTAATCTATCCCTAACCCTAACCATAAAATTGTTAATAACCAACTGAACTTCAACAGAACATTTGTGAATCTTTTTATTATCCTTAGATCATTTACAAGGGACCATCCAAATAAAGTGTAACTGGTATGAAATATAAAGATGACTCAGAAATGATTTCAAAATTCACTTCACAATAATTTGTTATGTGCATGTATGGAAAGCCATGTCCCATTTCCCAACTTTTGTAATTATACTGTGTATTGCCAAATTGGGTGTGTTAAAGTTGTATGGTTAACTGGTACTATATATCCTCAGCATGACTCTGGAATCACTTGGAGGTCACTGATTGGTCAGGTTCAGGCCAAATGCTTCTTTAAAAAGTGTCATCTTGCAGCACTGCAACATCTAGTACTTGGTACTGAGAAGTTCCTCCCATTCTATATGCTTTGAAGGTAAGATAGTGAATGCCATAAGAGCTGAATTTTGGTGCTGTTTTTGCCTTTAAGGTTTGTGTGCAAAGGCATGAAGAGACTGACACGACATAAAAATGCTAATATTCTTTTTATTTCTAGCAGAAACTACAGGAAATTACCATGAAAACTGTGGTCATTGCTGTGTGTGTCATTGCACTAACTTGTGCCTTT
The DNA here is from genome assembly GCF_029633855.1 of Hoplias malabaricus. Lineage (NCBI taxonomy): Eukaryota > Metazoa > Chordata > Actinopteri > Characiformes > Erythrinidae > Hoplias > Hoplias malabaricus. The sequence goes on along the minus strand of NC_089801.1, from coordinate 11,298,938 downwards.
CCCGTAAGTACTGCTTAGATGTGAATTTGTAGAGAATTGTGTCTTTTTCTGGTGATATTTTAAAGTGATTGCACTACTTTTACAGTTTAATAATGAGAAGAAACGAGAGAAGCGCTCTTCACGAAGAGAGGTTAGTACTCTAAAGTACTGTAAATTTCTGGATAATAAAAGCTTAATGTTTTGAGGGAATCTTGGGGAAAACAACTACAACATAAGTTAGGAAATAAGTGTCAACTTTTTGATAATTTGATAATAAAGTGTTGAAGTTACCAGAATAAATATTTTTATAATGTAAGTGTAACATTATTTCATTCTCCTAAATCTCTGCTGTCAATTTTGTTTAAATAATTTTGTGATTTTATTCTCTGTGAATTACAACTTTATTCCAAAAATATTAAACTTTTTTAGTGTCCTAATAGTCTGTCACATTATTCTAGTCCTAATGGTTAAAATCTCACTGTTTAAAGAACTACGGTGGAGGATATGGACAGCAGTATCCACAGGCAGTCTACCCCTACCCTATGTCTGCTCCCAACAACAATGGCATTCTGAACTCTGTGCTGCAACGCCTGGTCACATATTGGAAGCGTCCTGCTGCTGCTCCCCTGCCTCCTGATGTTCCTGTGGCTCCTGCTGCTCTCGAGGCTCCTGCTCTTCTTTCGCTTCCTGCTATTCCCCCATTTCCTCCTATTCCCCCACTTCCTGCTATTCCTGCGCTTCCTGCTCTTCCCCCAATTCCTGATCTTCCCGCGTTTCCTGCTATTCCCGCACTTCCTGCTATTCCCCCAATTCCTGATCTTCCCGCGATTCCTGCTATTCCTGCACTTCCTGCTCTTCCCGCGTTTCCTGCTATTCCCCCGATTCCCCCAGCTCCTGCTATTCCCCCTATTCCTGATCTTCCCCCGTTTCCTGCTTTTCCCGCACTTCCTGCTATTCCCCCAATTCCTGATCTTCCTGCGTTTCCTGCTATTCCCCCGATTCCCCCAGCTCCTGCTATTCCCCAAATTCCTGATCTTCCCGCATTTCCTGCTATTCCCCCAATTCCCCCAGCTCCTGCTATTCCCCCTATTCCTGATCTTCCCCCGTTTCCTGCTTTTCCCGCACTTCCTGCTATTCCCCCAATTCCTGATCTTCCTGCGTTTCCTGCTATTCCCCCGATTCCCCCAGCTCCTGCTATTCCCCAAATTCCTGATCTTCCCGCGTTTCCTGCTATTCCCATGCTTCCTGCTATTCCCCCAATTCCTGATCTTCCTGCACTTCCTGCTATTCCCCAGATTCCCCCAGCGCCTACTATTCCCCCAATTCCTGATCTTCCTGCGCTTCCTGCAATTCCCCCGATTCCCCCAGCCCCTACTATTCCTCCATTTCCTGCTATTCCTGCTATTCCCCCCATTCCCCCAGCACCTGCTATTCCCCCAATTCCTGATCTTCCAGGGCTTCCTGCTATTCCTCCCATTTCCCCAGCCCCTGATATTCCCCCAATTCCTGCTATCCCCCCGTTTTCCCCAGCCCCGGCTATTCCCCCAATTCCTGATCTTCCCACACTTCCTGCTATTCCCCCGATTTCCACAGCCCCTGATATTCCCCCAATTCCTGATCTTCCCACGCTTCCTGCTATTCCCCCGATTTCCCCAGCCCCGGCTATTCCCCCAATTCCTGATCTTCCCACACTTCCTCCTATTACCCCAATTCCTGCTATTCCCCCGATTTCCCCAGCCCCGGCTATTCCACCAATTCCTGATCTTCCCACGCTTCCTGCTATTCCCCCGATTTCCCCAGCGCCAGCTATTACCCCAATTCCTGACCTTCCCACGCTTCCTGCTATTCCCCCGATTTCCCCAGCCACGGCTATTCCCCCAATTTCCCCAGCCCCTGATATTCCCCCAATTCCTGATCTTCCCACGCTTCCTCCTATTCCCCCAATTCCTGCTATCCCCCCGATTTCCCAAGCCCCGGCTATTACCCCAAATCCTGATCTTTCCATGATTCCTGCTATTCCCCCGATTTCCTCAGCCCCGGCTACTCCTCCAATCCCTGCTAATCCCCCGATTTCCCCAGCCCCGGCTATTACCCTAATTCCTGCTATTCCCCCGATTTCCCAAGCCCCGGCTATTACCCCAAATCCTGATCTTTCCATGATTCCTGCTATTCCCCCGATTTCCTCAGCCCCGGCTACTCCTCCAATCCCTGCTAATCCCCCGATTTCCCCAGCCCCGGCTATTACCCTAATTCCTGCTATTCCCCCGATTTCCCCAGCCCCGGCTATTACCCCAATTCCTGATCTTCCCACGCTTCCTGCTATTCCCCCGATTTCCTCAGCCCCAGCTATTCCCCCGATTTCCCCAGCCCCTGATATTCCCCCATTTCCTGATCTTCCCACGATTCCTTCTGTTCCCCCGATTTCCCCAGCCACTGATATTCCCCCAATTCCTGCTATCCCCCCGATTTCCCCAGCCCCGGCTATTACCGCAAATCCTGATCTTCCCATGATTCCTGCTATTCCCCCGATTTCCCCAGCCCCGGCTATTCCCCCAATCCCTGCTGTTCCCCCAATCCCTGGTATTCCCCCGATTTCCCCAGCCCCGGATATTACCCCAATTCCTGCTGTTCCCCCGATTTCCCCAGCCCCGGCCATTACCCCAATTCCTGACCTTCCCACGCTTCCTGCTATTCCCCCGACTTCCCCAGGCCCGGCTATTCCCCCAATTCCTGATCTTCCCACGCTTCCTGCTATTCCCCCTATTTCCCCAGCCCCAGCTATTCCCCCAATTCCTGATCTTCCCACGCTTCCTGCTATTCCCCGGATTTCCCCAGCCCCGGCTATTCCCCCAATTCCTGATCTTCCCACACTTCCTCCTATTACCCCAATTCCTGCTATTCCCCCGATTTCCCCAGCCCCGGCTATTCCACCAATTCCTGATCTTCCCACGCTTCCTGCTATTCCCCCGATTTCCCCAGCGCCAGCTATTACCCCAATTCCTGACCTTCCCACGCTTCCTGCTATTCCCCCGATTTCCCCAGCCACGGCTATTCCCCCAATTTCCCCAGCCCCTGATATTCCCCCAATTCCTGATCTTCCCACGCTTCCTCCTATTCCCCCAATTCCTGCTATCCCCCCGATTTCCCAAGCCCCGGCTATTACCCCAAATCCTGATCTTTCCACGATTCCTGCTATTCCCCCGATTTCCCCAGCCCCGGCTATTCCCCCAATTCCTGCTATTCCCCCGATTTCCCCAACCCCGGCTATTACCCTAATTCCTGCTATTCCCTGGATTTCCCCAGCCCCGGCTTATACCCCAATTCCTGATCTTCCCACGCTTCCTGCTATTCCCCCGATTTCCCCAGCCCCAGTTATTCCCCCGATTTCCCCAGCCCCTGATATTCCCCCATTTCCTGATCTTCCCACGTTTCCTCCTGTTCCCCCGATTTCCCCAGCCACTGATATTCCCCCAATTCCTGCTATCCCCCCGATTTCCCCAGCCCCAGCTATTACCCCAAATCCTGATCTTCCCATGATTCCTGCTATTCCCCCGATTTCCCCAGCCCCGGCTATTCCCTCAATCCCTGCTATTCCCCCGATTTCCCCAGCCCTGGCTATTACCCCAATTCCTGCTGTTCCCCCGATTTCCCCAGCCCCAGCCATTCCCCCAATTCCTGATCTTCCCACGCTTCCTCCTATTCCCCCGATTTCCCCAGCCCCGGCTATTACCCCAATTTCTGATCTTCCCACGCTTCCTGCTATTCCCCCGATTTCCCCAGCCCCGGTTATTCCCCCAATTCCTGATCTTCCCACGCTTCCTGCTATTCCCCCGACTTCCCAAGCCCCTGATATTCCCCCATTTCCTGATCTTACCACGCTTCCTCCTATTCCCCCGATTTCCCCAGCCACAGATATTCCCCTAATTCCTGCTATCCCCCCGATTTCCCCAGCCCCGGCTATTCCCTCAATTCCTGATCTTCCCACACTTCCTGCTATTCCCCCGATTTCCCCAACCCCGGCTATTACCCTAATTCCTGCTATTCCCCCGATTTCCCCAGCCCCGGCTATTACCCCAATTCCTGATCTTCCCACGCTTCCTGCTATTCCCCCGATTTCCCCAGCCCCGGCTATTCCCCCAATTCCTGATCTTCCCACGCATCCTGCTATTCCCTCGATTTCCCCAGCCCCTGATATTCCCCCAATTCCCGATATTCCCACGCTTCCTGCTATTACCCCGACTTCCCAAGCCCCTGATATTCCCCCATTTCCTGATCTTACCACGCTTCCTCCTATTCCCCCGATTTCCCCAGCCACAGATATTCCCCCAATTCCTGCTATCCCCCCGATTTCCCCAGCCCTGGCTATTACCCCAATTCCCGATATTCCCACGCTTCCTGCTATTACCCCGACTTCCCAAGCCCCTGATATTCCCCCATTTCCTGATCTTACCATGCTTCCTCCTATTACCCCGATTTCCCCAGCCTCGGCTATTCCCCCAACTCCTGATCTTCCCATGCTTCCTGCAATTCCCCCAATTTCTCCAGCCCCTGATATTCCCCCAATTCCTGATCTTCCCACACTTCCTGCTGTTCCCCCGACTTCCCCAGCCCCGGCTATTCCCCCAATTCCTGATCTTCCCACGAATCCTGCTATTCCCCCGATTTCCCTAGCCCCGGCTATTCCCCCAATTCCTGATCTTCCCACGCTTCCTGCTATTCCCCCGATTTCCCCAGCCCTGCATATTCCCCCAATTCCTGATCTTCCCACGCTTCCTGCGATTCCCCCGACTTCCCCAGCCCTGGCTATTTCCCCAATTCATGATTTTCCCACACTTCCTGCTATTCCCCCGATTTCCCCAGCCCCGGCTATTCCCCCAATTCCTGATCTTCCCACGCTTCCTGCTATTCCCCCGATTTCCCCAGCCTCTGATATTCCCCCAAATCCTTATCTTCCCACGCTTCCTGCGATTCCCCCGACTTCCCCAGCCCTGGCTATTACCCCAATTCCTGATCTTCCCTCACTTCCTGCTATTCCCACAATTCCTGATCTTCCCGTGTTTCCTACTATTCCCGCACTTCCTGCTATTACCCCAATTCCTGATCTTCCCATGTTTCCTGATAATCCCGCACTTCCTGCTATTCCCCCGATTCCCCCAGCTCCTGCTACTCCCCAAATTCCTGATCTTCCAGCACTTCGTGCTATTCCCCCAATTCCTGATCTTCCCACGTTTCCTGCTATTCCTGCGCTTCCTGCTATTCCTGCGCTTCCGGCTATTCCCCCGATTCCCCTAGTTCCTGCTATTCCCCCAATTCCTGATCTTCCTACACTTCCTGCTATTCCCTCTATTCCTGCTCTTCCCCCACTTCCTGCCCTTCCCGCACTTCCTGCTCTTCCTGCACTTCCTGCTCTTCCCGCACTTCCTGCACTTCCACCATTTCCTGCTCTTCCCCCATTTTCTGGTATTCTCCTGATTAGAGGAAAATAACGGATGACTACAATTATACATCAACCCTTTTTCCAACATTTGTTTGAGTTTTATTTCCTTGAAATAAAATAAAAATAAATATGATGACTGCAAATCTATGTTCATTCATGAAGACATGATTAGTTAGGCCACAACTAGCTGCAGAATGAGGCAGCTACTGATAAATCCTACAATGATGTCAATTCACTGTATTAAACGCAACTTATCTTTATTCTAGAGGAAGAGGGTAAACATGATTAAAGCCTGTTTCCAACACAGGCTATACAAATTTAACACTCCCAACAGTGATTATGAAGTAAATTTGGTGTAACATGAAAGAAATTCACACCAGAAATGAATATTTGTCTGAATATATTATATCTGAATTATTTTGTATGCCATGTAATCAACTTGAAATTTTGAGGTGGTGATCTTATTCAGATTTGAAAAACTCACATTAAAAATATGAATAATATTCAGATTACAAAGATGAGTGCATGTTTTCTTTTCTTATTTTGTCACTAATTTTAGACAAGTGGATTGGACCTCCATTACACACAGCACTGTTTTGTAATCAGACGTTTATGAAAATGTATTTCTATGTAAATGTCGGGTTCCCAGCTATGCCCTGTACCTCTGGTAAATAAATAATTAAAGGTATTTTCATTTAGTAACGTTATATATGCCACAGTTTAAATTAAACGTTTTCATCATCTGACCGTGTTCTCTTGTAAAGGAGTGCCATTTCTGTACAGTGTCTTTCTTAAAAACATGCTAAATGTTAGGGAAACATTCTGTTTAATTTGCCATAGTGATGCAGTTCAGGACAGTCATTGATCAAATCCCCCTTGTTCAAAATCAGTGTTTCTGTAAAGTTAAACAGAAAAGCTGCGGTGAACCTGTCAGAAAGGCAGTAAGTCTGTGGGTTATGGACAGAGGAGCTGATCCATCAGAAAATGAAAGAAGTTTATCACAGACACACCTCCACACATGAATAAGAGATTGTAAAATCTCAACAGAAATTTCTGTCTGAACGTCCAAAAAAAAAAAAACACTGTAATGTTGAGCAGAGCTCCGCTAACAGTGGTGTTAGAGCCTTAGTTTTGGATACAAACCGACGAGGCAAAGAAATGTCCCGTTTATACTGTCAGACCCCTTCATCACTTAAAGGAGCAATCTGTAATACTGACACCAAGCATTTAAAATAGGAACTATAATACAATTTCAAAACAGTGGCGAGAGCTGTCTGACTCCTCCCCGAAAGTGAAGATCAAACAGGTTGCCAGTGTGATGAAAACTGAACAAACATGTAAGATATGCGTTTAAGAACTTGGGCCATAATAGCTAAGAAGAATGTGCCATAATCAACATATTACCAGAGAAATGTGTTCATTATTTCACTAAAATATCTACCTACACAATAAAGTGAAAATGTGGCCGCCATTTCCCTGTATTTTCAAGTGTTTTCTGTCAAAATCCACCAGAAATATTTTGATGAGACAAGGCTGGTGTTACTTATTGATTTTTCTTTCAAAAATAAATGTCGTTTAGGAGGCAGATCTTCTTATTCACAATTTACATCGTCAAACATTTCGTTCCACATTACATGTCAGTTTACCAGTCCTAATGGCGTTACTCGCCAGGTTCTTGAAATCTCTGTTCCACCTTAAGAGCCTAAACTAGCGCTAGGTTTATATTCAAAACTCATACATACATTTTCTTTTCCGCTTCTCCATTTCAGGGTCGCAGTATATACAAATCTCTTTTTCCCATTATATCCATTTAAAACACACGGACACATCATCTCACTAAAACATCTACCTACTAGTGAAACGCTCATATTTGCTGTGTAATACCAAGCTTGATTTCTCTGTTCCACCTTAAATAGGTGAATACACATGGCTTTTCAAACAAAGTTCTTACTCCTTAGTTTGTTTAAACACACACACACACCATGGAGAAACACATATCTGCCTCAGCTTCTTTCAAAGCAACAAATAATAAATAGTATTTACACTTTTGAATGATGTTGTTATTCACCTTCTTCTTATAAAACACAAAACATAGTCCTCTTCTCAAATCATTCAAATGTCGCTATGCCTCGCTTTCTTTATATAAAACACACAACCTATGGCGTCTACTCCTTTTAATCTATACATAGGCATCTGTACTTCTATATTTGTTCAGAAATAACTTGCTGTTACTTATTCAGGAGACTATGAACCAGGTCTGACTCTGTTCTGGAGCGGCACAATGGCAGAGCAGGTCACAAAGCTCCAGGGACCTGGAGGTTGTGGGTTCAAGTCCCGCTCTGTGTGACTGTCTGTGAGGAGTTTGTTGTGTTCTCCCTGTGTCCGCTCCGGTTTCCTCCCATGGTCCAAAACAACACTGGCGAAAGAGTTTGTAGGTGTGTGTGTGTCTGTGTTGCCCTGTGAAGGATTGGCACCCACTCGAGGGTGTGTTCCTGCCTTGAGCCTAATGATTCCGAGCTGGTTCCGGACCTACCATGAACCTGGATTGGCTAAGCAGTTACAGACTGCTTGTCTGTCTCCACTTTGCAAACATAGGGCCAATATTTCCTCTCGTTTTACTCCGTCTTTGGTCATGGAGATGTTTAGGAGGGTAATAGGGCTTTTTGGGTCCGGTAAAATATAATATTAACTCTATGCACTGGGTTATTTCAAGGCTGCGAGACACTGTTTATAGACCTGGCCACACGGTGTACTGTAAAATGATTGTACAGAGAGCAGGATCTATGAGCTCTGCTAAGGACTGGCCACTTTTCAAAGAGAATATACTGCTTCAGCAATGCTGTGAGGCAGCAGTGTTTTAGCTTTGACTGCTTCCTTAATCTATGTTCACACACCCTGGAGACTTTATAGTAAATATCCTACAGATTGCTCCTTTAACCACTGCGCCCCTTTTGCTTATGTTTACACTGTCATTAAAGTGCTCACTTCAAAGAAGTACTTAGATTTTAGGGCAGGATTTGGGACGGTATGAGACTGTTCTGTGATTGGTCGCCTTGAGAAGAGGGAGCTGTGATTGGCTAATGCTGCCATTGATCTCTGCGGAAGTTTACATTTTCGTATTTTTGCAATCAGAATTTTTTCGACTTGAATTTATGGGTAAGTATTTATTAAATCTTTTTTTTACTCTAAATTCTGGTAATTTGAATATTTTTAATGTGAACTTTTCAACTCTCAATATTTCACCACATCAAAATTTCAAGTTTATCAAATGCCATACAAAAATAATAAAGATATAATGTATTCAGACAAATATAATTCAAACATTCAAAATTCAGACAAATAAAATTCAAATATTGAAAATTCAGATTAAAATACTTATGTCATTGATTTAGCTTCATAAATACTGTATTAAGAGTTTGTTTAATCTATATTAAGGCCCATAATGAACAGTCTCTCAGAGCAAATGTCATCAGGATGGGCTATATCCAACAATAGAGTGGACCATGCAGCACCTATAAAGCAAACACTGCGGGACTATTGTTCAGCTTGTCACAGAGATTTAAAAAAATACATCTTGTGACCATCAGCCAATGAAGTTCACGCAGGTATCTTCTGAAAGGCGGATCAACCAAGTATTCACTCTATAACTTTTAGTAATTATTTTAGTTAATTTTGTGTTAAGCATGCAAATTTCAAGCAAATAAAAAGCAACAAAACATGCAAAAATTCAAGCAAGATTTTGCCTAATGCGCCAGAACAGAGGAAGAACCAGGGCCACTCATGTTTCTGTGGTTAAAATCATAGGTGGTACTTAGAGGTTTTGGTTTGATAATGGGTGGTACTTGGTTTAAAGTTTGAAAAGGCAGTAGCTTAGGATTAGATTCTCTGCTCTTGTGAACCAGACATATAAGAGCGCTTAAGCAAGCCTTACAATACTTTCAGATATGTGTACACACACATGAGCAATAAGACAGGACACAAGTGCAGATGTGGTCAAAAAACAAATATAAAACACAGAGAATGACTCAGTAACACAGACCAAAAACACAACCCTGACTAACGAATACAAAATACTCCAAAACCAGAAACAAGGAAAGTTTAGCATAAACACGAGAATGTAAATGAGCAAGACAATGAGACACAAACAGACACAGACAGAAGGACTCAGGGACAAAGAAAGAAAAATAAATACATGACGACACTAGCTTCACACACCTGAAAAACGGAAATTAATTGAATAATTTATTTCTTGCGATTTTCCATCTTACCTGTGCCAAGCCTGTAAATGCTAGTGATTTAAGTGCCACATTTTGAATACCGCCCCCTCCAGGGTGTATTCCCGCCTTGCGCCCAATGATATCAGGTAGGCTCTGGAACCACCGCGACCCTGAACTGGATAAGCGCTTACAGATAATGAATGAAAGAATGAATTTTGAATACCTTTGTTTTTCAGGTGATGATAGTTTATTAGAACTTGGAAAATGAAATACATAAATTAATTAACAAACAAAACATGTAAATCTGACTATTTGCATTTGACTATAACAATTTTTTACAGGTATGATGGTAACACTTTATTTGGATAGTCTACTGTAGATGGTTTAAAGATGCTCACTATGTCTTCAAGTGTCATTCGACCAAATATCTATTAACGGTAACTGAACTTGAAGATGAATTTGAAAGATCTTTTTAATCTATCACTAACCCTAACCATAGTATTGTTGATAAGCAACTGAACTTCACCAGAACATTTGTGAATCTTTTTATTATCTGTAGATCATTTACAAGAGACCATCCAAATAAAGTGTAACTGGTGTGACATATAAAGATGAATCAGATATGATTTCAAAATTCACTTCACAATGATTTGTTATGTGCATGTATGGAAAGCCATGTCCCATTTCCCAACTTTTGTAATTATACTGTGTATTGCCAAATTGGGTGTGTTAAAGTTGTATGGTTAATTGGGACTATATTTCCTCAGCACGACTTTGGAATCACTTGGAGGTCACTGATTGGTCAGGTTCAGGCCATGTGCCTCTTTAAAAGTGTCATCTTGCAGCACTGCAGCATCTAGTACTTTGGACTGAGAAGTTCCTTCTTTTCTATATGCTTTGAAGGCAAGATAGTGAATGCTGAATTTTGTTGCCGTCTTTGCCTTTAAGGTTTGTGAGCAAAGACATGAAGAGATTGACACAGGAAAACATGAAAAATGCTAATATACTTCTCCGTTTTTCTAGCAGAAACAACAGGAAATCTCCATGAAAACTGTGGTCATTTCTGTGTGCATCATCGCACTGACTTGTGCCATTCCCGTAAGTACTGCTTAGATGTGAATTTGTAGAGAACTGTGTCTTTTTCTGGCGATATTTTAAATGATTGCACTACTTTTACAGTTTAATAATGAGAAGAAACGAGAGAAGCGCTCTTCAGGCAGAGAGGTTAGTACTTTAAAGTACTGTAAATTTCTGGATAATAAAATCTTTATGTTTTGAGGGAATTTTGGGGAAAACAATTACAGAATAAGTAAGGAAATAAGTGTTTTTGATAATAAAGTGTTGAAGTTACCAGAATAAACATTTTCTCAGGTTTACACTTTTATACTGTATATAGAACATTATTTTATTCTCCTAAATGTCTGCTTTTATCTTGTTTAAATAATTTTGTGATTCTATTCTCTGTCAATTATAACTTTATTCCAACAATATTAAACGTATTTAGTGTTCTAAAAGGCTGTCACATTATTCTAGTCCTAATGGTTAAAATCTCACTGTTTAAAGAACTACAGTGGAGGATATGGACAGCAGTATCCACAGGCAGTCTACCCCTACCCAATGTCTGCTCCCAACAACAATGACCTACTGAACTCTCTGCTGCAACGCCTGGTCACGTATTGGAAACCTCCTGCTGCTGCTGCCCTGCCTCCTGATGTTCCTGTGGCTCCTGCTGCTCTCAAGGCTCCTGCTCTTCTTTCGCTTCCTGCTATTCCCCCGCTTCCTGCTATTCCCCCACTTCCTGCACTTCCCCCATTTCTTCCTATTCCCCCACTTCCTGCACTTCCCCCATTTCTTCCTATTCCTCCACCTCCTGCTCTTCCTGCTATTCCCCCACTTCCTGCTCTTCCCCCATTTCTTCCTATTCCCCCACTTCCTGCTCTTCCCCCATTTCTTCCTATTCCCCCACTTCCTGATCTTCCCCCATTTCTTCCTATTCCCCCACTTCCTGCTCTTCCACCATTTCTTCCTATTCCCCCACTTCCTGCTCTTCCCCCATTTCTTCCTATTCCCCCACTTCCTGCTATTCCCCCGCTTCCTGCTATTCCCCCAATTGGAGAAAAATAAACTGATGACTACAATAATACATCAACCCTTCTTCCAACATTTGTTTTGAGTTTTATTTTCTTGAACTAAAATAAAAATAAATATGATGACTGCAAAATTATGTTCATTCATGAAGACATGATTAGCTAGCCCACAGCTAGCTGCAGAATGAGGCAGCTACTAATAAAATGTACAATGATGTTAATTCACTGTATTAAACCCAACTTATCTTTATTCTAGAGGAAGAGGGTAAACATGATTAAAGCATGTTTCCAACACAGGCTATAAAAATGTAACAATCCCAACAGTGATTATGAAGTAAAATTTGATGTAATATAAACCAATTTCACACCAGAAATGAATATTTGTCTGAATATATTATATGTGAATTATTTTGTATGACATTTAATCAACTTGAAATTTTGAGGTGGTGATCTTGTTCAGGTTTGAAAACACACAAAATATTAATAATATTCAGATTACAAAAATTCAGAGGAAAACAAATTCTGATTAAAAAATTACTGACCGTAATTTCAAGTCGACAAAATTCAGCAAAAATATCAATCAAGGTCAACCAGCGGACTTCCCAGGAAAATCTTTCCACAGAGAGATTGTTCGCAGTGTTTAACTGGATAAATGACTTAACATCTGATCAATTTACAAAGCATCTGTATTTAACTTTACACCAAAACAACAATCTCTGGATGATAAAGAAACGAGTGCGTGTTTTCTTTTTTGTCACTAATTATATACAAGTGGATTGGACCTCCATTACACACAGCACTGTTTTATAATCAGATGTTTATGAAAATGTATTTCTACGTAAATACATTTTCTTTGAAATTGTAAACTATAATACAATTTCAAAACAGTGGCGAGAGCGGTCTGACTCCTCCCCGAAAGTGAAGATCAAACAGGTTGCCAGTGTGATGAAAACTGAACAAACATGTAAGATATGCGTTTAAGAACTTGGGCCATAATCGCTAAGAAGAATGTGCCATAATCAACATATTAACACAGAAATGTGTTCATCATTTCATTAAAATATCTACCTACACAATAAAGTGAACATGTGGCCACCATTTCTCTGTATTTTCAAGTGTTTTCTGTCCAAATCTACCTGAAATATTTTTATTAGACAAGGCTGGTGTTACTTATTGATTTTTCTTTCAAAAATAAATGTCGTTTAGGAGGCAGATCTTCTTATCCACAATTTACATCGTCAAACATTTCGTTCCACATTACATGTCAGTTTACCAGTCCTAATGGCGTTACTCGCCAGGTTCTTGAAATCTCTGTTCCACCTTAAGAGCCTAAGCTAGCGCTAGGTTTATATTCAAAACTCATACATACATACATACATACATTTTCTTTTCCGCTTCTCCATTTCAGGGTCGCAGTATATATAGTAATATATATATAGTAATACCAAGCTTGATTTCTCCGTTCTACCTTAAATAGGTGAATACACATGGCTTTTCAAACAAAGTTCTTACTCCTTAGTTTGTTTAAACACACACATCATGGAGAAACACATATCTGCCTCAGCTGCTTTCAAAGCAACAAACAATAAATAGTATTTAAACTTTTGAATGATGTTGTTATTCACCTTCTTCTTATAAAACAAAAAACATAGTCCTCTTCTCAAATCATTCAAATGTCACTATGCCTCGCTTTCTTTATATAAAACACACAACCTATGGCATCTACTCCTTTTAATCTATACATAGGCATCTGTACTTCTATATTTGCTCAGAAATAACTTGCTGTTACTTATTCAGGAGACTATGAACCAGGTCTGACTCTGTTCTGGGGCGGCACAATGGCAGAGCAGGTCACAAAGCTCCAGGGACCTGGAGGTTGTGGGTTCAAGTCCCGCTCTGTGTGACTGTCTGTGAGGAGTTTGTTGTGTTCTCCCTGTGTCTGCTCCGGTTTCCTCCCATGGTCCAAAACAACACTGGCGAATCAAAAGAGTTTGTAGGTGTGTGTGTGTCTGTGTTGCCCTGTGAAGGATTGGCACCCACTCCAGGGTGTGTTCCTGCCTTGAGCCTAATGATTCCGAGCTGGCTCCGGACCTACCATGAACCTGGACTGGCTAAGCAGTTACAGATAATTAATGAATGGCTCTGTTCTGTAGAGTTGCTGCTTGTCTGTCTCCACTTTGCAAACATAGGGCCAATATTTCTTCTCATTTTTTTTACTCCGTCTTTGGTGATGGAGATTTTTAGGAGGGTAATGGGGCATTTTGGGTCTGGTAAAATATACTATTAACTCTGTTCACTTGGTTATTTCAAGGCTGCGAGACACTGTTTATAGACCTGGCCACACGGTGTACTGTAAAATGATTGTACAGAGAGCAGGATCTATGAGCTCTGCTAAGGACTGGCCACTTTTCAAAGAGAATATACTGCTTCAGCAATGCTGTGAGGCAGCAGTGTTTTAGCTTTGACTGCTTCCTTAATCTATGTTCACACACCCTGGAGACTTTATAGTAAATATCCTACAGATTGCTCCTTTAACCACTGCGCCCCTTTTGCTTATGTTTACACTGTCATTAAAGTGCTCACTTCAAAGAAGTACTTAGATTTTAGGGCAGGATTTGGGACGGTATGAGACTGTTCTGTGATTGGTCGCCTTGAGAAGAGGGAGCTGTGATTGGCTAATGCTGCCATTGATCTCTGCGGAAGTTTACATTTTCGTATTTTTGCAATCAGAATTTTTTCGACTTGAATTTATGGGTAAGTATATATTAAATCTTTTTTTACTCTAAATTCTGGTAATTTGAATATTTTTAATGTGAACTTTTCAACTCTCAATATTTCACCACATCAAAATTTCAAGTTTATCAAATGCCATACAAAAATAATAAATATATAATGTATTCAGACAAATATAATTCAAACATTCAAAATTCAGACAAATAAAATTCAAATATTGAAAATTCAGATTAAAATACTTATGTCATTGATTTAGCTTCATAAATACTGTATTAAGAGTTTGTTTAATCTATATTAAGGCCCATAATGAACAGTCTCTCAGAGCAAATGTCATCAGGATGGGCTATATCCAACAATAGAGTGGACCATGCAGCACCTATAAAGCAAACACTGCGGGACTATTGTTCAGCTTGTCACAGAGATTTAAAAAAATACATCTCGTGACCATCAGCCAATGAAGTTCACGCTGGCATCTTCTGAAAGCGGATCAACCAAGTATTCACTCTATAACTTTTAGTAATTATTTTAGTTAATTTTGTGTTAAGCATGCAAATTTCAAGCAAATAAAAAGCAACAAAACATGCAAAAATTCAAGCAAGATTTTGCCTAATGCGCCAGAACAGAGGAAGAACCAGGGCCACTCATGTTTCTGTGGTTAAAATCATAGGTGGTACTTAGAGGTTTTGGTTTGATAATGGGTGGTACTTGGTTTAAAGTTTGAAAAGGCAGTAGCTTAGGATTAGATTCTCTGCTCTTGTGAACCAGACATATAAGAGTGCTTAAGCAAGACTCCTTACAATACTTTCAGATATGTGTACACACACATGAGCAATAAGACAGGACACAAGTGCAGTTGTGGTCAAAAAACAAATATAAAACACAGAGAATGACTCAGTAACACAGACCAAAAACACAACCCTGACTAACGAATACAAAATACTCCAAACCCAGAAACAAGGAAAGTTTAGCATGAACACGAGAATGTAAATGAGCAAGACAATGAGACACAAACAGACACAGACAGAAGGACTCAGGGACAAAGAAAGAAAAATAAATACATGACGACACTAGCTTCACACACCTGAAAAACGAAAATTAATTGAATAATTTATTTCTTGCGATTTTCCATCTTACCTGTGCCAAGCCTGTAAATGCTAGATTTAAGTGCCACATTTTGAATAACTTTGTTTCCAGGTGATGATATTTTATTAGAACTTGGAAAATGAAATACATAAATGAATTAACAAACAAAATCTGACCATTTGCATCTGACTATAACAATTTTTTACAGATATGAGATGATGGTAACACTTTATTTGGATAGTCTACTGTAGATGGTTTAAAGATGCTCACTATGTCTTCAAGTGTCATTCAACTAAATATCTATTAACGGTAACTGAACTTGAAGATGCATTTGAAGGATATTTTTTTATCTATCACTAACCCTAACCATAGTATTTTTGATAAGCAACTGAACTTTACCAGAACATTTGTGAATCTTTTTATTATCCTTAGATCATTTACAGGGAACCATCCAGATAAAGTGTAACTGGTGTGACATATAAAGATGAATCAGATATGATTTCAAAATTCACTTCACAATAATTTGTTATGTGCATGTATGGAAAGCCATGTCCCATTTCCCAACTTTTGCAATTATACTGTGTATTGCCAAATTGGGTGTGTTAAAGTTGTATGGTTAATTGGGACTATATTTCCTCAGCACAACTCTGGAATCACTTGGAGGTCACTGATTGGTCAGGTTCAGGCCAAATGCTTCTTTAAAAGTGTCATCTTGCAGCACTGCAGCATCTAGTACTTTGGACTGAGAAGTTCCTTCTTTTCTATATGCTTTGAAGGTAAGATAGTGAATGCCATAAGAGCTGAATTTTGGTGCCGTTTTTGCTTTTAAGGTTTGTGTGCAAAGACATGAAGAGATTGACACAGGAAAACATGAAAAATGCTAATATCTTTCTCCTTATTTCTAGCAGAAACTACAGGAAATCACCATGAAAACTGTGGTCATTTCTGTGTGCGTTATTGCACTGACTTGTGCCATTCCCGTAAGTACTGCTTAGATGTGAATTTGTAGAGAATTGTGTCTTTTTCTGATGATATTTTAAATGATTGCACTACTTTTACAGTTTAATAATGAGAAGAAACGAGAGAAGCGCTCTTCAGGAAGAGAGGTTAGTACTCTAAAGTACTGTAAATTTTTGGATAATAAAAACTTAAGGTTATGTGGGAATCTTGGGGAAAACAGCTACAAAATAAGTAAGGAAGTAAGTGTTTTTGATAATAAAGTGTTGAAGTTACCAGAATAAACATTTTTATATAACATTATTTTATTCTCCTAAATGTCTGTTTTATCTTGTTTAAATAATTTTGTGATTCTATTCTCTGTCAATTCTAACTTTATTCCAAAAATATTAAACTTATTTAGTGTTCTAAAAGGCTGTCACATTATTCTAGTCCTAATGGTCAAAATCTCACTGTTTAAAGAACTACGGTGGAGAATATGGACAGCAGTATCCACAGGCAGTCTACTCCTACCCTATGTCTGCTCCCAACAACAATGGTGTTCTGAACTCTCTGCTGCAACGCCTGGTCACATATTGGAAACCTCCTGCTGCTGTTCCCCTGCCTCCTGATGTTCCTGCGGCTCCTGCTGCCCTCAAGGCTCCTGCTCTTCTTGCTATTCCCCCGCTTCCTGCTATTCCCCCATTCCCTCCTATTCCCCCGCTTCCTGCTATTCCTGCACTTCCTGCTATTCCCCCTCTTCCTGCTATTCCTGCACTTCCTGCTATTCCTCCAGTTCCTGCTCTTCCCACATTTCCTGCGCTTCCTGCTATTCCCCCGCTTCCTGCTATTCCCCCAATTCCTGATTTTCCTGCATTTCCTGCTATTCCTGCGCTTCCCGCATTTCCTGCTTTTCCCGCGCTTCCTGCTATTCCCCCAATTCCTGATCTTCCCGCGTTTCCTGCTATTCCCCCAATTCCTGATTTTCCCGCGTTTCCTTCTATTCCCGCGCTTCCTGCGTTTCCTGCTATTCCCCCACTTCCTGATCTTCCCGCATTTCCTGCTATTCCCGCGCTTCCTGCTATTCCCCCAATTCCTGATCTTCCTGCGTTTCCTGCTATTCCCCCAATTCCTGATCTTCCCGCGATTCCTGCTATTCCCGCACTTCCTGCTATTCCTCCAATTCCCCCAGCTCCTGCTATTCCCCCAATTCCTGATCTTCCCGCGATTCCTGCTATTCCCGCGCTTCCTGCTATTCCTCCAATTCCCCCAGCTCCCGCTATTCCCCCAATTCCTGATCTTCCCGCGATTCCTGCTATTCCCGCGCTTCCTGCTATTCCTCCAATTCCCCCAGCTCCTGCTATTCCCCCAATTCCTGATCTTCCTGCCCTTCCTGCTATTCCCCCTATTCCTGATCTTCCGGCACTTCCTGCTCTTCCCCCGCCTCCTGCTATTCCCCCGATTCCCCCAGCTCCTGCTATTCCTCCAATCCCTGACCTTCCCGAGTTTCCTGCTATTCCCGCACTTCCTGCTATTCCACCAATTCCTGATCTTCCGGCACTTCCTGCTCTTCCCCCGATTCCCCCAGCTCCTGCTATTCCCCCAATTCCTGACCTTCCCGCGCTTCCTGCTATTCCTCCAATTCCCCCAGCTCCTGCTATTCCCCCAATTCCTGATCTTCCCGCGCTTCCTGCTATTCCCCCTATTCCTGATCTTCCCGCACTTCCTGCTCTTCCCGCGCCTCCTGCTATTCCCCCGATTCCCCCAGCTCCTGCTATTCCCCCAATACCTGATCTTCCCGCGCTTCCTGCTATTCCCCCTATTCCTGATCTTCCTGCACTTCCTGCTCTTCCCCCGCCTCCTGCTATTCCCCCGATTCCCCCAGCTCCTGCTATTCCCCCAATTCCTGATCTTCCCGCGCTTCCTGCTATTCCCCCTATTCCTGATCTTCCGGCGCTTCCTGCTCTTCCCCCGCCTCCTGCTATTCCCCCGATTCCCCCAGCTCCTGCTATTCCCCCAATTCCTGATCTTCCCGCACTTCCTGCTATTCCCCCTATTCCTGATCTTCCTGCACTTCCTGCTCTTCCCCCGCCTCCTGCTATTCCCCCACTTCCTGCTCTTCCCCCGCCTCCTGCTATTCCCTCACTTCCTGATCTTCCCGCGCTCCCTGCTATTCCCCCACCTTCTGCTATTCCCCCGATTAGAGGAGATTAAACTGATGACTACAATTATACATCACCCCTTCTACCAACATCTGTTTTGAGTTGTATTTTCTTGAACTAAAATAAAAATAAATATGATGACTGCAAAACTGTGTACATTCATGAAGACATGATTAGCTAGGCCACAGCTATCTGCAGAATGAGGCAGCTACTAATAAAATGTACAATGATGTTAATTCACTGTATTAAACGCAACTTATCTTTATTCTAGAGGAAGAGGGTAAACACGATTAAAGCCTGTTTCCAACAAAGGCTATAAAAATGTAACACTCCCAACAGTATTCAGGAAGTAGTTCTATGAGGTATAAACATGTCTCTGTGATCTGTGTGGTTAAAACACACTTAGCATATTCCTCTGTGTGTGAAGCACCTGAGTCTGGAAGAGTTCCAGCAGTTTTTACTGGATATCCTTTCTGTCACAGGCTCCAGACAAAATACACAACACACAACAACCCCTGCTTTCCTCCTGCCTAGATGCTAAATACAAATAATTATCTTCCCCTGTGTACATAGCTTCTTTTAAAACTCACTTAAACTGACCTTAACTTACAATGAAGTGTTTTTGTTATGATGTAATTTTAACCAAGGGTCTCAATAAATGTGTGGATATTACAACATCTAGGAGACCAGTAAAATTTCATGTAACATAAAACAAATTCACACCAGAAATGAATATTTATATGATTATATTATATCTGAATTTTTTTGTATGACATTTAATCAACATGAAATTTTGAGGTGGTGATCTTATTCAGGTTTGAAAACATACATTAAAATATTAATAATATTCAGATTGCAAAAATTCAGAGAAAGAAAATTCAGAGAAAAAAAATATATGGACCTGTATGTTAGCGTTGAAAAAATTCAGCAAAAATATCAATTAAGGTCAACCAGCGGGCTTCCCAAGAAAAACTTTCCACAGAGAGATTGATCACGGCCTTTAACTGAATAAATGACTGAACCTCTGATCAATTTACACAACGTCTATATTTACCTTTACACCAAAACAATAATCCATCCATCCATTATCTGTAACCGCTTATCCAATTTAGGGTCGCGGGGGGTCCAGAGCCTACCTGGAATCATTGGGCGCAAGGCGGGAATACACCCTGGAGGGGACGCCAGTCCTTCACAGGGCAACACAGACACAAACACATTCACTCACACACCTACGGACACTTTTGAGTCGCCAATCCACCTGCAACGTGTGTTTTTGGACTGTGGGAGGAAACCGGAGCACCCGGAGGAAACCCACGCGGACACGGGGAGAACACACCAACTCCTCACAGCAAAACAATAATCTCCAGATGATAATGAAACAAGTTCGTGTTTTCTTTTTTGTCACTAATTATATACAAGTGGATTGGACCTCAATTACACACAGCACTGTTTTATAATCAGACGTTTATGAAAATGTATTTCTACGTAAATGACGGGTTCCCAGATATGCCCCGTACCTCTGGTAAATAAATAATTAAAGGTATTTTCATTTAGTAACGTTATATGTGCCACATTTTAAATGAAGTGTATCCATCATCTGCCATCCACGTCTTCTCGTGTAAAGGAGTGTTATTTCTGTACAGTGTCTTTCTTAAAAAACATGCTAAATTTTAGATAAACGTTCTGTTTAATTTGCCATAGTGATGCATTTCAGGACAGTTAATGATAAAATCCCACTTGTTCAAAATCTGTGTTTCTGTTAAGTTAAACAGAAAAGCTGTGGTGAACCCTTCAGAAAGGCAGTAAGTCTGTAGGTTATGGACAAAGAAGCTGATCCATCAGAAAAAGAAAGAAGTGTATCACAGAAATTATAAAATGTCAACAACTTTCAACACATTTCTGTCTTAACATCCAGAAAAACACTGTAATGTTGAGCAGAGCTCGGCTAACAGTGGTGTTAGAGCGTTAGTTTTTGATACGAATCGATGAGGCAAAAAATATCCCATTTATTCTGCCACAG
This sequence comes from Hoplias malabaricus, assembly GCF_029633855.1. Taxonomy (NCBI): domain Eukaryota; kingdom Metazoa; phylum Chordata; class Actinopteri; order Characiformes; family Erythrinidae; genus Hoplias; species Hoplias malabaricus. The sequence continues at coordinate 11,278,284 of NC_089801.1, read as the reverse complement.
AGATTTAAAAAGGGAAATCTTGTGACTATCAGCCAATGAGTTCACGTTTGCCTCTTCTGATTGGCTGATCTGAAGAGGTGCAGAGCAAAGTAGCCAATCACAGGAGGCTGGGTCAGCAAGAGGCTTGCCTACATCCTACTAGAGAACCTAGGACAGAACAGTAGACAGAACAAAACACTACCAAACCCAAAACAATGTATAACAATACTACTAATAATATAACTGTCCTTGGACCTTTTAGAGTTAGAGTCTGACAGAGCTAATATATTTAAGCATTTTTAAGGTGTGTTGTTTGCAAACCCACCTGGTTTTATGTGTCTCAGCAACCTGCATATTTGGAAACTAAAGCCTACACACAGTCATTCATGGCTGCAATATCATTGTCCATCCAAGTCCTATTTAAATCCACATAAGGCACGATGTCCAGCTGAGTCAAAGAGAACAGAGAAGCTGTAATCTTTTGCTAAGGCAAATGGTATTACTCTTATTTTATTGCAGCATATTTAAAATAACTGCAATTAACCTGTTCTCAAACAGTACATTTTTCATGGTCATTTGGCATACCACCTCTTGCTGCTTCATGTACCACTAGTTATTAAGGAATCTATTCATAACTGAAAACTAAAGTTTTTCTGTGTAAATTACATAATCTTTTACAGTTTTCATAATTATGCACAAATTCAATTAATTTGTGCTGTAGAAAATTACAATGTATGCATACACTATAGATGATTACATCTAGCATCCCTCTGCTTTTTTCCAGGGAGGGAATGCAACCCCCAAGTTTTTTGAGAAATCCATGCAATTAAAGCCCAGTTTCAGTTGCTTACTGGATGTTAGCAAAGGCTAGAGTTAGATGTGAGCAATTTGGATTTTAATATAAAAAAGGCAATGCAAAAACGAGAAAAACAAGCCGGGACAAAGCCCGAGAAATACTCTGAAGCCCAGAAGCAAGGATTCTAGATATGTGAAGACAAAAAAAAAAAAAACTTGGCTGAAGGAAAGCGTGGCTCTTCTTCATTTCATTATAGCACTAAAACAAAGTTTACCACTCTTTCAGCTACTGTTATACGCGCAGAGAGACGCTGTGACCTGCCCCAAGCCCCTGTTGCGCTGTTTCCATCTGTAGGAGATTAAACCACAGAACCGATATTAAGTTGACCTCTTCTCATTTTTATTTATTTTAAAATGCTTATTGCCCATAACTTTTATGTTCTCATAAATATATCAGTGTGTTCATAAAATTCAGTTTAGACCTAGTTATTTGTATTCACTCTATGATTATTATTAATTATTTTAGTTAATTTCGTGTTAAGCATGCAAATTTCAAGTAAATAAAAAGCAACAAAAACATGCAAAAATTCAAGCAAGATTTTGCCTTATGCCGCAAGAACAGAGAAAGAACCAGGGCCACCCATGTTTCTATGGTTAAAAGCATAGGTGGTACTTAGAGGTATTGTTTGAAAAGGCAGTAGCTTAGGATTAGATTCTCTGCTCTTGTGAACCAGACATATAAGAGTGCTTAAGCAAGACTCCTTACAATAGTTTCAGATATGTGTACACACACATGAGCAGTAAGACAGGACACAAGTGCAGATGTGGTCAAAAAACAAATATAAAACACAGAGAATGACTCAGTAACACAGACCAAGAACACAACCTTGACTAACAAATATAAAAATACACCAAAAAACAGAAACAAGGAATGTTTAGCATGAACACGAAAATGTAAATGAGCAAGACAATGAGACACAGAGACAGACAGAAGGACTCAGGGACAAAGAAAGAGAATTAAATACATGACGACACTAGCTTCACACACCTGAAAAACGGAAATTAATTGAATAATTTACTTCTTGCGATTTTCCATCTTACCTGTGCCAAGCCTGTAAATGCAAGTGATTTAAGTGCCACATTTTGAATACCTTTGTTTTCCAGGTGATGATAGTTTATTAGAACTTTGAAAATGAAATACATAAATTAATTAACAAACAAAACATGTAAATCTGACGATTTGCATTTGAATGTATAACACTTTTACAGGTATGACGGTAACACTTTATTTGGATAGTCTACTGTAGATGGTTTAAAGATGCTCACTATGCCTTCAAGTGTCATTCGACTAAATATCTATTAACGGTAACTGAACTGGAAGATGAATTTGAAATATCTTTTTAATCTATCACTAACCCTAACCATAATGTTGTTGATAACCAACTGAACTTCACCAGAACATTTGTGAATCTTTTTATTATCCTTAGATCATTTAGAGGGGACCATCCAAATAAAGTGTGACCGGTATGACATATAAAGATGAATCAGATATGATTTCAAAAGACACTTCACAATGATTTGTTGTGTGCATGTATGGAAGGCCACATCCTATTTCCCAACTTTTGTAATTATACCGTGTATTGCCAAATTGGGTGTGTTAAAGTTGTATGGTTAATTGGGGCGATGTTTGCTCACCATGACTCTGGAATCACTTGGAGGTCACTGATTGGTCAGGTTCAGGCCAAATGCTTCTTTAAAAAGTGTCATCTCACAACTGCAGCATCTAGGACTTGGAACTGTGAAGTTCCTCCCTTTTTATAAGCTTTGAAGGTAAGATAATGAATGCCATGAGAGCTGAATTTTGGTGCCCTTTTTGTCTTTAAGGCAAAGGCATGAAGAAATTGACACATGACATGAAAAATGCTAATATCTTTCTCCTTATTTCTAGCAGAAACAACAGGAAATCACCATGAAAACTGTGGTCATTGCTGTGTGCATTATTGCACTGACTTGTGCCATTCCCGTAAGTACTGCTTAGATGTGAATTTGTAAAGAATTGTGTCTTTTTCTGGCGATATTTTATAGTGATTGCACTACTTTTACAGTTTGATAATGAGAAGAAACGGGAGAAGCGCTCTTCAGGCAGGCAGGTTAGTACTCTAAACTACTGTAAATTTCTGGATAATAAAATCTTACAGTTACGAAGTAAGTGTAAATAATTTAATGAAAAAGTGTTGAAGTTACCAGAATAAAGGTTTACACTTGTGTACTGTAAGTATAACAGCATTTTATTCTCCTAAATGTCTGCTTTTATTTTTGTTTAAATAATTTTGTGATTCTATTCTCTGTCAATTATAACTTTATTCCAAAAATATTAAACTTATTCAGTGTCCTAAAAAGCTGTCATATTATTCTAGTCCTAATGGTTAAAATCTCTATGTTTAAAGCACTACCGTGGAGGATATGGACGGCAGTATCCACAGAGAACCTACGCCTACCCTGTGCCTGCTCCCAACAACAATGGCCTTCTGAAATCTCTGCTGCCAATCCTGGCCACATATTATAGACCTGCTGCTGCTCCCCTTCCCGCAGCTCCTGCTCTTCCTGCTCTTCCTGCGCTTCCTGCACTTCCTGCACTTCCTGCTATTCCCCCGGTCCCTGCTATTCCCCCGCTTCCTCCTGTGCCCCCAATTCCTCCCATTCCCGCGCTTCCTGCTATTCCTCCGGTTCCTGCTATACCCCCGCTTCCTGCTATTCCACCGGTTCCTGCTATTCCACCGATTCCTGCTTTACCCCCGCTTCCTGCTATTCCACCGGTTCCTGCACTTCCTGCCATTCCCCCGCTTCCTGCTATTCCCCCACTTCCTGCTATTCCCCCAATTCCTGATTTTCCCGCATTTCCTGCTATTCCTGCGCTTCCTGCATTTCCTGCTTTTCCTGCGCTTCCTGCTATTCCCCCAATTCCTGATCTTCCTGCGTTTCCTGCTATTCCCGCGCTTCCTGCTATTCCTGCGTTTCCTGCTATTCCCCCAATTCCTGATTTTCCCGCGTTTCCTTCTATTCCCGCGCTTCCTGCTATTCCCGCGCTTCCTGCTATTCCCCCACTTCCTGATCTTCCCACATTTCCTGCTATTCCCGCGCTTCCTGCTATTCCCCCAATTCCTGATCTTCCCGCGTTTCCTGCTATTCCCGCGCTTCCTGCTATTCCCCCAATTCCTGATCTTCCCGCGATTCCTGCTATTCCCCCTATTCCTGATCTTCCGGCACTTCCTGCTCTTCCCCCGATTCCCCCACCTCCTGCTATTCCCCCAATTCCTGATCTTCCCGCGCTTCCTGCTATCCCCCCTATTCCTGATCTTCCGGCACTTCCTGCTCTTCCCCCGATTCCCCCAGCTCCTGCTATTCCTCCAATTCCTGATCTTCCCGCGTTTCCTGCTATTCCTGCACTTCCTGCAATTCCCCCAATTCCTGATCTTCCGGCACTTCCTGCTATTCCCCCACCTCCTGCTATTCCCCCGATTCCCCCTATTCCTGATCTTCCCGCACTTCCTGCTATTCCTCCAATTCCCCCAGCTCCTGCTATTCCCCCAATTCCTGATCTTCCAGCGCTTCCTGCTATTCCCCCTATTCCTGATCTTCCGGCACTTCCTGCTCTTCCCCCGCCTCCTGCTATTCCCCCGATTCCCCCAGCTCCTGCTATTCCCCCAATTCCTGATCTTCCCGCACTCCCTGCTATTCCCCCTATTCCAGATCTTCCTGCACTTCCTGCTCTTCCCCCACCTCCTGCTATTCCCCCACTTCCTGATCTTCCTGCGCTCCCTGCTATTCCCCCTATTCCTGCTATTCCCCCGATTAGAGGAGATTAAACTGATGACTAAAATTATACATCACCCCTTCTACCAACATCTGTTTTGAGTTGTATTTTCTTGAACTAAAATAAAAATAAATATGATGACTGCAAAACTGTGTACATTCATGAAGACATGATTAGCTAGGCCACAGCTATCTGCAGAATGAGGCAGCTACTAATAAAATGTACAATGATGTTAATTCACTGTATTAAACCCAACTTATCTTTATTCTAGAGGAAGAGCGTAAACATGATTAAAGCCTGTTTCCAACAAAGGCTATAAAAATGTAACACTCCCAACAGTGTTCAGGAAGTAGTTCTATGAGGTATAAACATGTCTCTGTGATCTGTGTGGTTAGAACGTACTCAGCATATTCCTCTGTGTGTGAAGCACCTGAGTCTGGAAGAGGTCCAGCAGTTTTTACTGGATATCCTTTCTGTCACAGGCTCCAGACAGAATACACAACACACAACAACCCCTGCTTTCCTCCTGCCTAGATGCTAAATACAAAGAATTATCTTCCCCTGTGTACATAGCTTCTTTAAAACTCACTTAAACTGACCTTAATTTACAATAAAGTGTTTTTGTTATGATGTAATTTTAACCAAGGGTCTCAATAAATGTGTGGATGTTACAACTTCTAGGAGACCAGTAAAATTTCATGTAACATAAAACAAAATCACACCAGAAATGAATATTTATATGATTATATTATATCTGAATTATTTTGTATGACATTTAATCAACATGAAATATTGAGGTGGGGATCTTATTCAGGTTTGAAAACACACATTAAAATATTAATAATATTCAGATTGCAAAAATTCAGAGAAAGAAAATTCTGATCAAAAAAATATGGACCCGTATGTTAGAGTTGAAAACATTCAGCAAAAATATCAATTAAGGTCAACCAGCGGGCTTCCCAAGAAAAACTTTTCACAGAGAGATTGATCACAGCGTTTAACTGAATAAATGACTGAACCTCTGATCAATTTACACAACGTCTTTATTTAACTTTACACCAAAACAATAATCTCCAGATGATAATGAAACGAGTTCGTGTTTTCTTTTTTGTCACTAATTTTATACAAATGGATTGGACCTCCATTACACACAGCACTGTTTTATAATCAGACGTTTATGAAAATGTATTTCTACGTAAATTACAGGTTCCCAGATATGCCCCGTACCTCTGGTAAATAAATAATTAAAGGTATTTTCATTTAGTAACGTTATATGTGCCACAGTTTAAATGAAATGTATTCATTATCTGACTGTCTTCTCGTGTAAAGGAGTGTTATTTCTGTACAGTGTCTTTCTTAAAACACATGCTACATTTTACATAAACGTTCTGTTTAATTTGCCATAGTGATGCATTTCAGGACAGTTAATGATAAAATCCCCCTTGTTCAAAATCTGTGTTTCTGTAAAGTTAAACAGAAAAGCTGTGGTGAACCCTTCAGAAAGGCAGTAAGTCTGTAGGTTATGGACAAAGAAGCTGATCCATCAGAAAAAGAAAGAAGTATATCACAGAAATTATAAAATGTCAACAACTTTCAACACATTTCTGTCTTAACATCCAGAAAAACACTGTAATGTTGAGCAGAGCTCGGCTAACAGTGGTGTTAGAGCGTTAGTTTTTGATACGAATCGATGAGGCAAAAAATATCCCATTTATTCTGCCACAGAGATTTAAAAAGGGAAATCTTGTGACCATCAGCCAATGAGTTCACGTTTGCCTCTTCTGATTGGCTGATCTGAAGAGGTGCAGAGCAAAGTAGCCAATCACAGGAGGCTGGGTCAGCAAGAGGCTTGCCTACATCCTACTAGAGAACCTAGGACAGAACAGTAGACAGAACAAAACACTACCAAACCCAAAACAATGTATAACAATACTACTAATAATATAACTGTCCTTGGACCTTTTAGAGTTAGAGTCTGGCAGAGCTAATATCTTTAAGCGTTTTTAAGATGTGTTGTTTGCAAACCCACCTGGTTTTATGTGTCTCAGCAACCTGCATATTTGGAAACTAAAGCCTACACACAGTCATTCATGGCTGCAATATCATTGTCCATCCAAGTCCTATTTAAATCCACATAAGGCACAATGTCCAGCTGAGTCAAAGAGAACAGAGAAGCTGTAATCTTTTGCTAAGGCAAATGGTATTACTCTTATTTTATTGCAGCATATTTAAAATAACTGCAATTAACCAGTTCTCAAACAGTACATTTTTCATTGTCATTTGGTGTACCACCTCTTGCTGCTTCATGTACCACTAGTTATTAAGGAATTTATTCATAACTGAAAACTAAAGTTTTTCTGTGTAAATTACATAATCTTTTACAGTTTTCATAATTATGCACAAATTAAATTAATTTGTGTTGTAGAAAATTACAATGTATGCATACACCATAGATGATTACATCTAGCATCCCTCTGCTTTTTTCCAGGGAGGGAACGCAACCCCCAAGTTTTTTGAGAAATCCATGCAAAGAAAGCCCAGTTTCAGTTGCTTACTGGATGTTAGCAAAGGCTAGCGTTAGATGTGAGCAATTTGGATTTTAATATAAAAAAGGCAATGCAAAAACGAGAAAAACAAGCCGGAGAATTCTAGACATGTGAAGACAAAAAAAAAAAAAAAAACTTGGCTGAAGGAAAGCGTGGCTCTTCTTCATTTCATTATAGCACTAAAACAAAGTTTAACACTTTTTCAGCTACTGTTATAAGCGCAGAGAGATGCTGTGACCTGCTCCAAGCCCCTGTTGCGCTGTTTCCATCTGTAGGAGATTAAACCACAGAACCGATATTAAGTTGACCTCTTCTCATTTTTATTTATTTTAAAATGCTTATTGCCAATAAATTTTATGTTCTCATAAATATATCAGTGTGTTCATAAAATTCAGTTTAGACCTAGTTATTTGTATTCACTCTATGACTATTATTAATTATTTTAGTTAATTTCGTGTTAAGCATGCAAATTTCAAGTAAATAAAAAGCAACAAAAACATGCAAAAATTCAAGCAAGATTTTGCCTTATGCCGCTAGAACAGAGAAAGAACCAGGGCCACCCATGTTTCTATGGTTAAAAGCATAGGTGGTACTTAGAGGTATTGTTTGAAAAGGCAGTAGCTTAGGATTAGATTCTCTGCTCTTGTGAACCAGACATATAAGAGTGCTTAAGCAAGACTCCTTACAATAGTTTCAGATATGTGTACACACACATGAGCAGTAAGACAGGACACAAGTGCAGATGTGGTCAAAAAACAAATATAAAACACAGAGAATGACTCAGTAACACAGACCAAGAACACAACCTTGACTAACAAATATAAAAATACACCAAAAACAGAAACAAGGAATGTTTAGCATGAACACGAAAATGTAAATGAGCAAGACAATGAGACACAGAGACAGACAGAAGGACTCAGGGACAAAGAAAGAGAATTAAATACATGACGACACTAGCTTCACACACCTGAAAAACGGAAATTAATTGAATAATTTACTTCTTGCGATTTTCCATCTTACCTGTGCCAAGCCTGTAAATGCAAGTGATTTAAGTGCCACATTTTGAATACCTTTGTTTTCCAGGTGATGATAGTTTATTAGAACTTTGAAAATGAAATACATAAATTAATTAACAAACAAAACATGTAAATCTGACGATTTGCATTTGAATGTATAACACTTTTACAGGTATGACGGTAACACTTTATTTGGATAGTCTACTGTAGATGGTTTAAAGATGCTCACTATGTCTTCAAGTGTCATTCGACTAAATATCTATTAATGGTAACTGAACTTGAAGATGAATTTGAAAGATCTTTTTAATCTATCACTAACCCTAACCATAATGTTGTTGATAACCAACTGAACTTCACCAGAACATTTGTGAATCTTTTTAATATCCTTAGATCATTTAGAGGGGACCAAATAAAGTGTGACCAGTATGACATATAAAGATGAATCAGATATGATTTCAAAAGACACTTCACAATGATTTGTTGTGTGCATGTATGGAAGGCCACATCCTATTTCCCAACTTTTGTAATTATACCGTGTATTGCCAAATTGGGTGTGTTAAAGTTGTATGGTTAATTGGGGCGATGTTTGCTCACCATGACTCTGGAATCACTTGGAGGTCACTGATTGGTCAGGTTCAGGCCAAATGCTTCTTTAAAAAGTGTCATCTCACAACTGCAGCATCTAGGACTTGGGACTGTGAAGTTCCTCCCTTTTTATAAGCTTTGAAGGTAAGATAATGAATGCCATAAGAGCTGAATTTTGGTGCCCTTTTTGTCTTTAAGGCAAAGGCATGAAGAGATTGACACATGACATGAAAAATGCTAATATCTTTCTCCTTATTTCTAGCAGAAACAACAGTAAATCACCATGAAAACTGTGGTCATTGCTGTGTGCATTATTGCACTGACTTGTGCCATTCCTGTAAGTACTGCTTAGATGTGAATTTGTAAAGAATTGTGTCTTTTTCTGGCGATATTTTATAGTGATTGCACTACTTTTACAGTTTGATAATGAGAAGAAACGAGAGAAGCGCTCTTCAGGCAGACAGGTTAGTACTGTAAAGTACTGTAAATTTCTGGATAATAAAATCTTACAGTTATGAAGTAAGTGTAAATAATTTAATGATAAAATGTTGAAGTTACCAGAATAAAGGTTTACACTTTTATACTGTAAGTATAACAGCATTTTATTCTCCTAAATGTCTGCTTTTATTTTGTTTAAATAATTTTGTGATTCTATTCTCTGTCAATTATAACTTTATTCCAAAAATATTAAACTTATTCAGTGTCCTAAAAGGCTGTCACATTATTCTAGTCCTAATGGTTAAAATCTCTATGTTTAAAGCACTACCATGGAGGATATGGACGGCAGTATCCACAGCGAACCTACGCCTACCCTGTGCCTGTTCCCAGCAACAATGGCCTTCTGAAATCTCTGCTGCCAATCCTGGCCACATATTATAGACCTGCTGCTGCTCCTGCTCTTCCTGCTCTTCCTGCGCTTCCTGCACTTCCTGCACTTCCAGCTATTCCCCCGGTCCCTGCTATTCCCCCGCTTCCTCCTGTACCCCCAATTCCTCCCATTCCCGCGCTTCCTGCTATTCCTCCGGTTCCTGCTATACCCCCGCTTCCTGCTATTCCACCGGTTCCTGCTTTACCCCCGCTTCCTGCTATTCCACCGGTTCCTGCACTTCCTGCCATTCCCCCGCTTCCTGCTATTCCCCCACTTCCTGCTATTCCCCCACTTCCTGCTTTCCCCCCCATTCCTAATATTCCCCCACTTCCTGCTCTTCCTGCGCTTCCCCCATTTCCTCCTATTCCCTCGCTTCCTAATTTTCCTGGTATTCCCCCGCTTCCCGCTTTTCCTCCTATTCCCTCGCTTCCCGCTCTTCCTGCACCTCCTCCTATTCCCTCGCTTCCTGCTCTTCCCGCACTTCCTAATTTTCCTGGTTTTCCCCCGCTTCCCGCTTTTCCTTCTATTCCCTCGCTTCCTGCTCTTCCTGCGCCTCCTCCTATTCCCTCGCTTCCTGCTATTCCCCAATTTCCTCCTATTCCCCCAGCTCCTGCTATACCCCCACTTCCTGGTATTCCTGCGTTTCCTCCTATTCCTGCACTTCCTGGTATTCCCCCAATTCCTCCTGTTCCTGCTATTCCCCCACTTCCTGCTATTCCCCCACTCCCTGGTATTCAAAAAATGAGAGGGAAATAAACTGATGATTACAATTATACATCATCTCTTCTTCCAACATCTGTTTTGAGTTGTATTTTCTTGAACTAAAATAAAAATAAATATTATAACCGCAAAACTGCGTTCATTCATGAAGACATGTTTAGCTAGGCCACAGCTAGCTGCAGAATGAGGCAGCTACTGATAAAACCTACAATGATTTTAATTCACTGTGAAAAACTCAACTTATCTTTATTCTTGAGAAAGAGGGTAAACATGATTAAAGCCTGTTTCCAACACAGGCTATAAAAATGTAGCACTCCCAACATTGAGTATGAAGTAGTTCTATGAGGTATAAACATGTCTCTGTGATCTGTGTGGTTAGAACATATTCCTCTGTGTGTGAAGCACCTTAGTCTGGAAGAGTTCCAGCAGTTTTTACTGCATATCCTTTCTGTCACAGGCTCCAGACATGATACACAACACACAACAACCCCTGCTTTCCTTCTGCCTGGATGCTAAATACAAAGAATGATCTTTCTCTGATCAATGGCATAAGTATTTGAATCTGAATTTTCTACATTTTAATGATATTTGTCTGAATTTTGAATATTGGACCTATACTTTTCTGAATATATTATATATTAATTATTTTTAGATGGCATTTGATAAACATGAAATTTTGAGGTGGTGATCTTATTCAGATTTGAAAAATTCACATTAAAAATATTCAGACTACAAACCCATAAATCCAAGTCGAAACTATTCAGATTACAAAAATATGAATCTAGGACAAAGGTCAACCGGCAGGCTTCCCAGGAAAATTAACCTACCATATAGAGATCAATCGCAGGGTTTAACTGGATAAATACTGACCTAACCTCTGACCAGTTTACACAGCGTCTCTGATTAACGTTACACCAAAACAGGGCAAATATCCGGATGATAAAGCCATGAGTGCATGTTTTTTTTTTTTTGTCTCACAAATTTTAGACGAGACGACTGGACCTCTACACACACTGTTGCATCATCAGGCGTGAAAAGGTAGCTACGTGTTTCTACATAAATGACAGGTTCCCTGTACCTCTGGTTAATAAATAGTTAAAGGTGTTTTTGTTTAGTAACGTTAAATATATCACAGTTTAAATAAAATATATTCACAATCTGACAGTTTTCTTGTGGAAACAAGTGTCATTTTTGTATAATGTCTTTCTTAAAAATATACATTTAGGGGAAACCCTCTGTTTAATTTGCCATAGTGAAATAATGCAGTTCAAGAAAATATAGTAAATGATAAAATCCCCCCTTTTCAAATCCAAACTGGAAACACTGCTGAATGACACAATCCTTTTACACACACACACACACACACACAAAACTTGTTGATTATGATTGATTATGGCAGGAACTTAAAAGATTAAATTTTAATGGCTCCTTACATTTAATTTTCCAGAATAATATATGCTTGATGAAGGAACAGTGCGTTTATATGAAGGTCTGATTGTTTGTAATGGAGATTCAGTCTCGTTAATATATTGATCAAACCACCTTCTCTCTGGTGCTGTGGCTTAGTTTGGAGATCTCACCTGTGTTTCTGTAAAGTTAAAGAGAAAAGTTGTGGTGAACATGTCAGAAAGGCAGTAAGTCTGTGGGTTATTAAGAGAGGAGCTGATCCATCAGAAAATGAAAGACATGTATCACAGAAACACCTCCACACATTAATAAGAGATTATAAAATCTCAGCAACTTTCAATACTCTCTGGCTAACAAGTCTGACGAACTGGCTGCCTTGGTAAGAAACCAGAAGTTATACAAAGAGTGTAGCCTGCTATGCTTTACGGAGACATGGCTAACTAGCCAAATCCCCACTGCTAACGTTGAGCTGCCCGGCTTCAGTGTGGCTCCCTTGGACAGAGACTGTAAACTTTCTGGCAAGAAGAAGGGAGGTGGACTGGTGATGTACATTAACAACAGATGGTGCAATCCCGGACATGTTACAGTGAAGGAGACTGTATGCTGTAAGGTTGTGAAGTTACTGGCGGTCAGTCTCTGACCATACTACATGCCGAGAGAATTCTCGCACGTCATTGTGGTGTGTGTTTATGTTGCGCCGCGTGCTCTTCCGGACAGAACGTGTGACGTCATCCACTCAATAATTGCTAGGCTGCAAACTCAACACACTGATGCCTTTTTTGCGATCCCGGGCGACTTCAATCACATAACATTGGACTCCACTCTCACGAATTTCTACCAGTTTGTCAACTGCCCTACTAGGAAAAACAGAACAATAGACCTCATGTACGCAAATTTGAGGGATGTATACAGTGCCACGCCCCTCCCCGCGCTGGGGAAGTCAGACCACGACCTCATTCATCTACAGCCAGTGTACAAGCCCAAAGTACAGAGGCTACCAGCCACCACACGCACCTTCAGGAAATGGACACCTGAAGCAGGTGAGTCTCTGAGAGACTGCTTTGGATCCACAGACTGGAGCGTGTTGCAGAGTGGTGAGGACCTAGAGGAGGTCACACACTGCACTACTGACTACCTGAACTTCTGTATGGACATTGTTGTTCCCACGAGAACTGTACGCTGCTTTCCCAACAAGCCTTGGATAACCAGCAATGTCAAGGCCCTTCTCAATAGGGAGAAAATGGCATTTAGAGAGGGGGAACTCAAAGTTAAGCTGAAAGAGGCTAAGGAGGACTACAGAAGGAATGTGGGACAGAAGCTGCAGGAGAACAACATGAGGGAGGTTTGAGATGGTATGAAGACCATCACTGGCCTCAAAAAGAGCAGCAGTTCTGTGGAGGGGGATCTGGACATGGTGAATCAGCTGAACCAGTTCTACTGCAGGTTTGACCGCCCTGACCCTGATCCAGCTTCGATGACAGCGGTATGCCAGCCACCCCTTGCTGACTCAGACACTGCTCTTGTGTGCTAGCCTGACCAACCAACACCTCCTCCATCACACTCTGGGTGACCCCCAACACAGGCTATCGCACCCCTCCCCCACATGGTGTCAACAGCTGCAGTCAACAGCCATCAGTCTCCAGCCATCCGACTACCCCCCGAAACAATCACCTCCCCCCGCCTCTTCCCCCCTTCCCCCTGCTGGGCCAAACAGACTGTGTCCAATGACGCTCAAGGCCTGTGCTGCTGAACTGGGAGAGCTATTGAAGCACATCTTAAACCTGAGTCTCTGTCTCGGAGATTCAACTTAAGACATCATGTCTCACCCCTGTCCCTAAGAAGCCACACCCAAGTGAACTTAATGACTACAGGCCTGTGGCTCTAACATCACATGTGATGAAGACAATGAAGAGACTGGTCTTATGCATACTGAGACCCCAGGTACGCCATGCACTGGACCCACTACAGTTCGCATACCAGGAGAAAGTGGGCGTGGAGGATGCCATCTCCTACACTGGACACATTCACACCTGGACAAGGGGAACAGTGCTGTGAGAATCATGTTCTTTGATTTCTCAAGTGCTTTCAACACCATCCAACCTCTCAGACTTGGAGACAAGCTCCAACAGATGGGTGTGGACGCTCACCTGGTAACCTGGATTATAGATTATCTGTTAGAGCGGCCGCAGTACGTGAGGCTGAAGAACTGTTTCTCTGACACTGTGATCTGCAGCACAGGAGCTCCACAGGGAACTGTGCTCTCACCAGTCCTATTCACTCTGTACACATCTGACTTCTGCTACAACACTGAGTTGTGCCACATGCAGAAGTTCTCTGATGATACTGTGATTGTGGGGTGTATCAGGAACGAGCAGGAGGAGGAGTGCAGGAGCCTGGTGGAGGTCTTGTGCAATTGTGCAAACTGAACCACCTCCAACTGAACACTTCAAAGACCAAGGAGATGGTGGTGGACTTCCGCATGTCAAAGCCTGTCCTGCTACCAGTCACCATTGATGGGGTCGATGTGGAGGTGGTGGACAATGCAGTATATGGGCTTACACCTAGACAATAAACTGGACTGGTCAGCCAACACTGAAGCACTCTACAAAAAAGGGCAGAGCAGGCTGTACTTCCTGAGGAGGTTGGGGTCCTTCAATGTCTGCAGTAAGATCCTCAGGATGTTTTACCAGACTGTTGTTGCCAGTGTCCTCTTTTATGCTGGGGAGGAAGCATAAAGAATAGGGATGCTGGGTGACTAGACAGGCTGGTTAAGAAAGCTGGCTCTGTAGTGGGGGCTGAACTGGAGTGTATCACTTCCATATCAGACAAGAGGACCATGAACCATCTGATCAGCATCTTGGACAATGAGTGCCATCCACTCCGCAGTACCATAACTAAGCAGAAGAGTTTGATCAGCTGGAGACTTCGCTCACTGCCAGGCTCAACTGACCGACTGAGGAAGTCATTTGTCCCCAGGGCTATTGAGCTGTTCAACGCTTCACTCAAGGGGAGAGGAGAGATGGAGTTCTCTGCATAGTCTGTCTGCCCATCCACCTCCTCCATATTTGTACATGTGTACCTAACTGGACAATAGACAGGTCAACCACTGGACAAGTCAACCAACTCATCTACCTCATGTGTACCTTAATCTGACAGCTACAATAGTAGTTATATACAAGAACATTGCACTGAATTGCCTTGCCTTGCACTATTTATTTTACTATATTTATTTCTAATTCTGATACTGCACTGATATTGCACTGTACTGATACTGTACATTCCATACCCTTTGCACTATCCACACTTTTTCAACTTTTAAACTATATACTGCACTCAAGAGATCATAATCCTCAGCTGCTCACAGTATCACAGATTCTTGCCAGGCTATGTTTGATCATTCTTAAGCACACTATGTTAACTTCTTGGTATTTGATTTTTTGATGTTTGATATATGACTCAGCATACATAGTATATTGAAGTACTATGTCAATTTTGATATTTGTTTCAGGGTTTTTTTTGTTTTAGTCCATTACTGTTAGTGATTGTTGTATGTGATGTGATCTATCTATCTATCTATCTATCTATCTATCTATCTATCTATCTATCTATCTATCTATCTATCTATCTATCTAATACATTTCTGTCTTAACGTCCAGTTTTGTAATACTGAGCAGAGCTCGGCTAAACAGTTTTAGAGCCGTAATTATAGTGTCCCAGTTCTACACTCAGACCCCTGCATCACTTTTACACTGCCATTAAAGTGCTCACTTCAAAGAAGTATTTAGGGCAGGATTTGGGACAGTGTGAGACTGCTCTGTGATTGGTGGCCTTGAGAAGAGGGCACTGTGATAGGTTGATGCTGTGATTGAGTTCTCTGTGAAAATTTACTTTCTCCTGGGAACCACGCTAGTGGACCTCTGGCCTAGATTAGTATTTTTGCAATCTGATTTTTTTACTTGAATTTATGGGTCCGAATTTTTAAAATCTTTTCACTCAGAATTTTTTAATTCTGAATATTTTTAATGTGAATATTTCAAATCTAAATATTTCACCACCTCAAAATTTCAAGTTTATCAAATACCATACAAAAATGATTTAGATATAATATATTCAGAGAAATAAAATTACAATATTGAAAATTTTGATTCAAATACTTATGTCATTGATTTAGCTCCATAACATAGCTTACTTTAAAGCTCAAACTGACCTTAAATTACAACAAAGTATTTTTGCTATGATTAACATAGATGTAGTTTTAACCATGAGACTCAATAAATGTGTGGACAAATACATTTTGGCGTAAGAGTCTGTTTTTAAATTCATATCCAAAAAAAGAAAAGCAAAGCCTAACTCACATGAAAACAAAGCCTACAACTAGGCAAATAAATAGTCTTTAAATGTTTGACCTGCTTTCATAGACGTGATTTAAGCCTGTTTAATAGATATTTCCAGGTACAGGGTAAGACAGCTGCTCTCTAGGCAGTATCCTAGGATTAGATCCTCTGCTTTTGTGAACCAGACATATAAGAGTGCTTAAGCAAGACTCCTTACAATACTTTCAGATATGTGTACACACACATGAGCAATCAGACAGGTCGCAGGTCTGAAATACACCAAAAACAGAGAGAAGGAATGTTTAGCATGAACACGAGAATATAAATGAGAAAGACAACGAGACACAAACAGAGAAGACAGAAGGACTTGGGGACACAGAAGGAGAATAAAATACATGAGGACACTAAATTAACACAACTGAAAATTGGAAAAAGTTTTTTTACTAACGCTAACCATAGTATTGTTGATAACCAACTGAACTTCATCAGAACATTTGTGAATCTTTTTATTATCTGTAGATCATTTACAGGGGACCATCCTAATCAAGTGTAACCGGTATGACATATAAAGATGGATCAGAAATGATTTCAAAAGACACTTCACAATGATTTGTTATGTGCATGTATGGAAAGCCACGTCCCATTTCCCAACTTTTGTAATTATACTCACTATTTCAAAATTGGGTGTGTTAAAATTGTATGGTTAATTGGGGCGATGTTTGCACAGCATGACTCTGTAATCCCTTGAAGGTCACTGATTGGTCAGGTTCAGGGCAAATGCTTCTTTAAAAAGTGCCTTCTCACAGCATTTGCAGCATCTAGGTCTTGGGACTGAGAAGTTCCTCCCTTTCTATATGCTTTGAAGGTAAGATAGTGAATGCCATAAGAGCTGAATTTTGGTGCCCTTTTTGTCTTTAGGGCTTGTGCAAAGGCATGAAGATGAAACATGACATGACAAATGCTAATATCCTTCTCCTTATTTCTAGCAGAAACAACAGGAAATCTCCATGAAAACTGTGGTCTTTGCTGTGTGCGTTATTGCACTGACTTGTGCCATTCCCGTAAGTACTGCTTAGATGTGAATTTGTAGAGAATTGTGTCTTTTTCTGGTGATATTTAATAGTGATTGTACTACTTTTACAGTTTGATAATGAGCAGAAACGAGAGAAGCGCTCTTCAAGCGGAGAGGTTAGTACTCTAAAGCTAATATAGAAACATGATTTTATATTGTTTTTATATTCTGGAGTTTCTAGGGGCATGGTTAAAAAAATAAGAACAAAAACGTTAGAATAAGATCAATAAATCAAGAAATAATCAGACATTTCTGGATAATAAAATCTTTATGTTTTGAGGGAATCTTAGGGAAAACAGTTACAAAATAAGTAAGGAAGTAAGTGTCACTAACTTGATAATAAAGTGTTGAAGTTACCAGAATTACATTTTCTCAGGTTTACACTTTTATACTGTAAGTATAACATTATTTTATTCTCCTAAATGTCTGCTTTTATTTTGTTTTTATAACTTTGTTATTTCATTCTCTGTCAATTTTGACTTTATTCCGAAAATATTAAATTTATATTATTGAAATTCTGACTTTATTCTGCAAATCAGTTTTTCATTGCCCTTAAATCCTGTCACATTATTCTAGTCCTAACTGTTAAAATTTCTATGTTTATAGAGCTACCGTGGAGGATATGGACAACGGTTTCCACAACCATTCTACCCCTACCCTATGCCGGCTCCCAACAACAATGGCCTTCTGAAATCTCTGCTGCCACTCCTCTTGAAACGTCCTGGTGTTGTTGCCCCGGCTCCTGCTCTTCCTGTACCTCCTGCTCTTCCCGCGCTTCCTGCTATTCCCCCGTTTCCTGCTATTCCCCCATTACCTCCTATTCCCCCACTTCCTGCTCTTCCCGCACTTCCTCCCATTCCCCCAGTCCCTGCTGTTCCCCCGATTCCTCCTGTTCCCGCTCTTCCCCCAGCTCCTGCTCTTCCCCCACCTCCTGCTATTCCCCCGCTTCCTGCTCTTCCCCCACCTCCTGCTATTCCCCCGCTTCCTGCTATTCCCCCGATTGGAGGAAAATAAATTGATGACTACAATTATACATCACCCTTTCTTCCAACATTTGTTTTGAGTTGTATTTTCTTGAACTAAAATAAAAATAAATATGATGACTGCAAAACTGTGCTCATTCATGAAGACATGATTAGCTAGGCCACAGCTAGCTGCAGAATGAGGCAGCTACTGATAAAAAGTATAATAAACCCAACTTATCTTTATTCTAGAGGAAAAGGGTAAACATGATTAAAGTCTGTTTCCAACACAGGCTATAAAAATGCAACACTCCCAACAGTGATTATGAAGTAGTTCTATGAGGTATAAATATGTCTCTGTGATCTGTGTGGTAACAACAGACTCAGCATATTCCTCTGCATGTGAAGCACCTGAGTCTGGAAGTGTTCCAGTAGTTTTTACTGCATATCCTTTCTGTCATGGGCTCCAGACAGGATACACAACACATAACAAGACCCGCTTTCCTCCTGCCTGGATGCTAAATACAAAGAATTATCTTCCTCTGTGTACATAGCTTTCTTTAAAACTCACTTAAACTGACCTTAAATTACAATGAAGTGTTTTTTTTATGATTAACATATATGTAATTCTAACCAAGGGTCTCAATAAATGTGTGGAGAAATACATTTTGGAGTAAGATTTTTTTTTAATTAAATAAATAAAGAAATACAAAGCCTAACTCACATGAAAACAAAGCCTACAACTAGGCAAATAAATAGTCTTTAAATGTTTGACCTTTCATAGACGTGGTTTAAACCTGTGTAATAGATATTCGCAGGTACAGGGTAAGACAGCTGCTCTCTAGGCAGTATCCTAGGATTAGATCCTCTGCTCTTGTGAACCAGACATATAAGAGTCCTTAAGCAAGACTCCTTACAGTACTTTCGGATATGTGTACACACAGGAACAAGTGCTGATTGTGGTCTACAAATAAATCTAAAACACATAAAAGACAGAGAATGACTCAGTAACACAGATCAAGAACACAACCCTAACTAACAAACATGAATTACACCGAAAACATAAACAAGAAATATTGAACAATAGAACGTGAATGAGCAAGACACCGAGACACAAACCGAGACAGACAGAAGGATTTTGGACAAAGAAGGAGAATTAAATATACGAGAACACTAACTTCACACAACTGAAAAACGGAAATTATTATTATTATTATTTTTTTGATTAATTTTTTTATTGCAATTTCCCATCTCACCTATGCTAACCCTGTAAATGCTTGTGATTTAAATGCCATATTTCAAATACCTTTGTTTTACAGGTGATGAGCATTTATTAGAACTTGGAAAATCAAATAAATAAATAAATAACAAACAAAACATTTAATAACATTATTTAGTTTTTCTCCTGCAGTGCTTCATCAAATTGAAAGTCAGTGAGACATTTATGTTTTACAGGTATGATAATCTTAAACATATGAGAATATAATTTGGCATACAATAAATACATTTACAATTTTAGGACTAAGACAGGATATTTTTTGCCATTTATTAAACAAAGACTATTGAAGTTTTTCCACCTCGTGGGATCAGCTTTGCTTGACTTGCTTTTCCCTGGCCACTTTTCCACTAGCGCAGCTCCTCCGCGAAGTGCAGCTGGTGACATTGCAAAACCCAGTCTCTAAAGGGAACTGTAGGCTTTGAAAACCACAACAACGCCGACGCTGTTTACTCATTGCGTATTCACATTTTGTTTTTGCTTTTTGGACTGAACAAGGGTCTGCGAACCAGTCCTCACATATCAGTTTTCGTTGTTGCATGTTCGGCTTTCAGGACAGGAGTCATATGCTGCTTAACTGATTTTTTAAATCAATAAATAGTAATTCGATATGTTATTTTGCTCAAATATTAAAATAATTAATTGTATTTTCTTACTTGGAGAGTAACTTCCAATTATATAAACCAACCAGAAACACTCTGTATGGCCTCATTTGGAAGTAGCTTTATTTATGTTTACCCTCTTCCTCTTATCGACTTATCAACAAACATATGTTAGGTTTATTACAGTGAATTAACATCATTGTAGGTTTTATCATTGGCTGCCTCATTCTGCAGCTAGCTGTGGCCTAGCTAATTATGTCTTCATAAATGAACAGCATTGACAAATTGAGTCATTTTGCAGTCATACTAATACTATTCATAGGAATACTAACCTTGTAGAGATTGAAGAGCACTTCTCTTTTTCCTGTACATCATCAAACTGTAAAAATTATTTACATTAAGTACAATGAGTATAAAATTATCACTAGAAAAGCACACAAATATCTACAAATTCACATTTGAACAGTACTTATAAGAATGGTACAAGTCATTGTGTCAATAATGTACACAGCAATGACCACAGTTCATAGTTATTTCCTATTGTTTCTGCTAGATATTACAATTTTTCATTTCGGTTTCTATTTCTTAGTGCTTTTGCACACAAGCCTTAAAGGCAAAAAGGGCACCAAAATTCAGATCTTATAGCATTCACCATCTTACCTTCAATGCTTATAGAAAGGGAGGAACTTCTCAGTCTCAGGTCCTGGATGCTGCAGTGCTGTGAGATGACACTTTTTAAAGAAGAGTCCGGCCTGAACCCGGCCAATCAGGGACCTCCAAGGGATCCCAGAATCATTCTGTGCAAACATAGCCCCAATTAGCCATGCAACTTAAACACACCTAGTTTGGCAATACAGAGTATAAGCACAAAAGTTGAGTAATGGGACGCGGTTTTCTATACATACACATTACATATGTATGACAATAAGGAAGGGTAGCAGGGTGTGTAGAATTTTGTTGTTATTGTTGCTGTTGTAATAGTAGGGGCAGGAGGAAGGTATTTCATATCCTCCTCCCATGTAATGAAAATATATGGATATTCAGTTACATTACCACCAAACGTATTTACCAGTACAGGACATGCATAAATACATAGTAAAACTTCAAATATTGTAGTCCACATTTTTTAATAATATAATATATAATATAATATAATAATTCCCTACATAGCAAAAAGACACAAACATAATGAATGTTGTAGATAAAGATTTAATATTTTTATTGTCCTATATATTTGTTGAGTCCAATATCTTAAATCCCTAATAAGAAGTTGAGCATAGAGTATGTGGATGATGATGCTATCCAGTTAACACAATTATTCATTCATTCATTGTCTGTAACAGCTTATCCAGATCAAGGTCGCAGTGGGCCAGGAGCCTACCTGGAATCACTGGACGCAAGGCAGGAACACACACTCGAGGGGGCACCAGTACTTCACAGGGCGACACACACACACACATATATGTGTGCGTGTGTGTGTGTGTGTGTGTGGACATGTTTGAGCCGCCAATCCATCTACCAGTGTGTCAGTGGCGATTGCTCTAAGACTGCAAGGGAAGCTCAGCTTCCCCTTAAATGTCAAAAAATAAGTGATCAAATATATATTGTTGTGTGTACATGTCATTGAATAAATATGCACTACAACACGATCAACTTTTGTTCAGAATCAGCTTCTTATCACTGGTAAAGACTCAATCACAGTGCTTTAAACAGTGTGGACACAGCGTCCACAGAGTTCAATAGCGAAGCAGCGAAGTGCAGCGAAATGAGACGAATCATTGGATAAATGCTTGGCTTTTTCCCACCCATCGGACGCTCAGCGTCTCTGGGGGTCTATGGGGCAGTGGGCTGGCCTCGGCTGGGGTTGAGGTCTGAGGATGAATCCCTTTTTGATTGACAGTGAAATGAGCGAATCAGCAATCTTTTGGTGTAGAGATCCGTGGGAGCATAGGCAGACATACTTCACATAGGCCAAGGCCGTTTAAGCAGCCTAGCTCTGCTGGCCATTGAGAGGACACTAGTCAAGTCCCTGGAAAAGACGCCTTGTTGATACGACAGGGTCAAAGATCATTTTCTTAAAAAGGAATGGAGGGTAGAATTTACGTTTAAATAAAATGACACATTTTATGATGTAGACTGAAATTGAGCTTCCCCTCCTTGAAAGACTGCGACACTACCTGCTGCGCCACCATGCAGCCCACAATTAGCAATTAGTGTTTTCAAAATTGATTTTCAAATCCTAAAATATGTTTAAATGTATTTAGAGATGTTGTCCACCAGGAATTCTAGAGTAGATGGCGTGACTGGGGTGAAGTACTGCACTTGGGAGTGTTCAGGCTTTGTCATGTTTTCATTATGACAGTTCACTCTGTAAGTGTTTTCCAGTGCAAAAAACTAATTTTATGGTGACACAACCTGAAAATGCTCAAGACAGCACTATACACTATTAGCACACCCATTTGAAGTCTACAGTTAAGTTACACATTATTGTATTTAGTGAGGTAAATGAGTACAAGACACTAAGTATGTTTCACATTTTTACTCCATAAGCTCTTTGCAATTCTAATTTGTTCACAGCACTGGGCAAAAAGAAAAGTACAAACCTATTTATGCCAAAAATAAGAAACAACCTTTGGATAGAGTTGTGCACAACTATAAACAATATTGCAGTACAAATTGTTACTGAATTGTAACATTAAAAAAATTGTATATCATTCTTGCACATCCAGACGTTCCTGTCTGTCTGGCCTCGTATTTGCATCGACATCACAGCGAACATCATCCCTGGCAAGGAAAGTATCTCCTCGAGTGGCGAATCCACCCTCTGCAGGACTCTGCTGTGATGTCATCACATGCTGCATCCATAGCCACTAGCAGGGCCATTTGGGTCTGTGAATGCCAGTCATATACCTTCCACCTCAAGGCAGAAGTAAACTCCTCTATTGGATTAAGGAATGAGGAGTAGGGAGGGAGATATTCCACCAGCATTCTTTTATGTGCTTCAAACCACTGTCTGACCAAATCTGAGTGGTGAAAACGCACATTATCCCACATTACAACATACTTGTTCAGATGGTCTCCATATAGACCCCTCTCATTCACAGGGAATATGTCTATGTAAAGAGTGTCTAAAAAAAGCCAGCATATGTTGTGTGTTGTATGGACCAAGACAGGCATATGGGTGAGAATGCTGTTTTTTGAGATGACTGTATACATTGTAATATTCCCTCCTCATTGGCCTGGGACATCAATGGTTGCTCTCTGTCCAGTGTGACTCCTTCCACGCCTTCTACCTTTTGCCAGATTGAAACCCGCCTCATCAACATATATGAATGTGTGCAGCAGTTCCCTGGCCTCCAGCTCCAGTACATGCTTTATACCAAAAGAATGAGAGAGACAAACTATAACAATGTTTCCTGTGTAACACAATGCATTTTGGACAATAACCAGTTTACAGCACTGTACATTAGAGTATGCATAGAACACATAAATGTTTACCTGTACATACTTGTGACGGATCTCCTTCACTCTGTCGCTGATCTGTTCAAATGGCACATTGTACAGTTGTTTCATGCGCATTTCATTTCTTCTGAGCACTCTGTCAATTGTAGCGATTGAAACGGATTCAATATTCCCAAAAATATTGTCATCCTTTATAATCTCTCTCAACCTTAGGACATTATTTGCAATCACCATTGCACAAATGGCTTCCTCTTGTTGCGGAGTAAAAAGGGACCCTCTTCCACCTTCGCGAAGTTGTCTTGCAATCCTGTGTGGTGCAGAGTAAAATTACAGTAATATACAATAAGCATGAGATATATTGCTTTAACCTGTATTACTGTAGTGTACAATAACAGTGCTTACCTCTTGTAAAATGCTGCAGTACAGTACCATACTGTAAATATGGCAAATCTTTACTGTAACATTACTTTACACTATAATATAGTAAATGTGTGCTGCAATAGCACTGTAAGTCTAAATGTAAAAAGCGCCAAGCTCGTCTCACTGTAAGCTTCATGTATGACACAGTAGTGCAGTGCAGATTGTTTAGTGCAGAGTTACTGTCCAGTATACGCACCTGTTCTCCCAACAAAATTTTAAATAATTGAATTTACAGTGCCCTGTGAAGGACTGGCGTCCCCTCCAGGGTGTATTCCCGCCTTGCGCCCAATGATTCCAGGTAGGCTCTGGACCCCCCGTGACCCTAAAAATTGGATAAGCGGTTACAGATAATGGATGGATGGATGAATTTACAGTGGATCTTCCAACATTTGGCTGCACCCTTTGCCCAGCCTCAGCTATTGTGAGGCCATGATTGACAATATGGTCCACAATTGTAGCCCTAATTTTATCAGGAATCTGCCTATGTACTTGGCCTCTTCTTCCTCTTCCCCTGTTTTTTCCCCTTCCCCTTCCTCCACACATCCTCACCCCTCTTCCATGATGCTGACGTTCCATTTCTGTGTCGTTGTATTGTCAAAACGGTACACACTGTGTCCTGCTTGGTTCATATATGCTTGCCAATTGAGGGTTCATGGGATTCTGCTTTGAGTGACACTCCTCATCAGTCAAAACTGAGGTTCATCTGAGAGGAAATGTTCAATTTGGGAGACATTTTCAGAAAAAAAATTTATAAAGATTTTCTTGACTGCTTTTGACAACTAGTTCAACATTTTTGTATGTAATGATATAAACAATGAAATGAGGACTATTAGTGTCATAGGGAAATACTATTCAGCATTAATAAGTATAGTTCATTTTGACTGACATGACATAAGTAAATGATAAAGTTATAAAACAGCAGAGGATTGTCTGGAAACAACTGATGCATGTCCAAAAGCATTTGCAATTTGTTGGATGGAATGAGAAACTGCTACTGTGATGTGCACAAATGGTTCTACCTTGTGGAGGTTTAACTAACGGTTATGAGAATTTTAATTGTGATCAGAGAAATGCACCAAAGCAACTGAGAAAAACTGTAAATTTACAGTGGTTCTCCCAACATTTGGCTGCACTATTCGCCTGGCCTCAGCCATTGTGAGGCCATGATTGACTACATGGTCCACAGTTGTAGCCCTAATTTTTTCATCAGGAATCTGCTTATGTACTTGGCCTCTTTTTCCTCTTCCCCTGGTTTGTCCCCTTCCCCTTCATCCAGGCGTCCTCCATGGGATTCAGCTTCGAGTGACTGTGGAGATGTGGCTTGTCGTTGGTTACAACTAATGCTTCAAACACTCATCACTGAAAGCTCAGGTTCACCTGAGAAAGTTTACAATTTGGGGGACATTTTCAGAAAAATTGATAAAGAAATGCGTGAGATTTGCTTGACTAATTTTGTCAACTAGTTAAACATTTTTGTATGTAATGATTCAAGCAATGAAATGAGGACTATTAGTGTCATAGGGAAAGACTATTCACCATCCATAAGTATAGTTAATTCTGACTGACATGACAAAAGCAGGGCGGCACGGTGGGGCAGCAGGTAGTGTCGCAGTCACTCAACTCCAGGGACCTGGAGGTTGTGGATTCGATTCCCGCTCCGGGTGACTGTCTGTGAGGAGTTGGTGTGTTCTCCCCATATCTGCGTGGGTTTCCTCTGGGTGCTCTGGTTTCCTCCCACAGTCCAAAAACACACATTGGTAGGTGGATTGGTGACTCAAAAGTGTCTGAATGTGTGTGTCTGTGTTGCCCTGTGAAGGACTGGTGCCCCCTCCAGGGTGTATTCCAGCCTTGCGCCCAGTGGTTCCAGGTAGGCTCTGGACCCACCGTGACCCTGAATTGGATAAGCGGTTACAGATAATGAATGAATGACAAAAGCAAATATTATAAAACCTCAGAGTATTGTCTGGAAGCAATTGGCGCATGTCCAAAAGCATTTGCAATTTGTTGGATGGAATGAGAAAATGCTACTATAATATGCACAAATGACTTTTCCTTGTGGAGCTTGAACTAACAGTTAGGACATTTTTAATTCTGATCAGAAAAACGCACCAAAGCAACTGAGAAAACTGAAATATAAAAAATCCGACTGTTATCAGAAAATTCCACTGTAGTATTGAAGAGCATGTCCTCAAATACACAGGGTATAATATTTGTGTATTTACTCTAGGAATAAGGAGTAATTATTATAAAAGATAGTAACATTTTATCCTTTTAATGAGTAGTTGCATAATACTTCCAAACATAGTACCCAGCAGCAGGACTGCTACATCCACCTTTGTGCAAGGAGAAACAGTAGGAGCAGTTCCAGAGCTATGCAAAATGACATACAGCAGACCACTAATATCCATGTTTCTGTGCAAACGGTCACAAACAGACTCCATGAGGGTGGTATGAGGGGAGGCATTTATTTTGTGAGAACCACACAGCCATTCATGTGCTAGCCAGAGGTACTCTTACTGCCATTAGGTACCTGTACGAGATCCTCTGACCCATTGTCAGACCATACACATGTGTTCCTTCTGATGCATGACAATGCTAGGCCTCGTGGCTGAAGTGTGTCAGCAGTTCCTGCATGACGAAGGCATTGACGCTATGGAATGGCCTACCCATTCCCCAGACTTGAATCCAATTGAGCACATCTGGGACATGTCTCGTTCCACCCACTAATGCCACATTGCACCACAGACTGTCCAGGACTTGACTGATGCTTTAATCCACATCTGGGAGGACATCCATCAGGAGAACATCCACCACCTCATCAGGAGCATGCCCCAGGCATTGTAGGGAGGTCATACAGGCAATTAGACGCCACACACACTACTGAGCCTCAATTTAACTTGACTTGAGTAATTTCCACTGAAGTTGGATCAGTCTGTAATTTGATTTTCCACTTTTATTTTGAGTATGATTCCAAATCCAGTCTTTCATGGGACAATCATTTTGATTTACATTGATCATTCATATTTTGTTTTGTTCACATTCCACTATGTAATGTATAAAGATTTTCAACTGGAATATTTAATTAATTGAGATCTAGCATGTGTTATTTTAGTGTTCCCTTTATTTTTTTTTTTTTTTGAGCAGTGTATTTCTCAATGATTGTGGTATGAGGTGTATATCAAGAATGTGTTGTTCTGTCCCCACATTAAGTAGTGCATTGCCCTTTGGCACAGGTGTCAGTTAGCTGAAGACACTCAGTAGAAAACTCTGGTCAGGTCTGGCAGTTCATCCCAAATTTCGAACAGTATGTGAGATGAGTGGGTTGGACAATTGGCCATTATAAATTTGGAGGGAAAAATTATAATATATATATATATATATATATATATATATATATATATATATATATATATATATATATTATAATATATATATTATTATTATTCTTTCAGGTCCTACATTTCTTGTATAAAATATTTAATCCTGCAACATGTTAAGGATTTAACTCAAAATGTGGCCATCCAAATTTGAGTCTAGAATAATAACAAGAACAGTGATAGATCAATTTGACAAATGTTGCCTGGTGAGGTTGCTCAAGTTAGAAAACTTTACATTCAATTTATTTATTTATTTTTTAAACAATCTTCTGAAAAGGGCGAAATGGTTTGCCAGAATATGCTGGGCTCCAATAATGAGCAGTTTAGCAGTATGCAAATGCAATTAACATAAATGCCAAGTTAAATATTTGTATTTTTGCAGTATTTATATACTTTTTATTTTATTCACTTCTTGGCTTATGTCTTTCTGCAGCCTATAGGCTTGGTCCATGTACTGCTATAAATAAAAAAATATATATTTAAAAAAATGTATTTGAGTCTGAAGTCACTTAAGTGCGACTCGAGTATGAGTGTCAAAGTTCCCATCTCTTTATATATATATCAGACATGGGGATATATATAATATTTTTTACATTTTTAATATGAGTTAAGTGTTAGTTTGAAAGACTCATATTTGAATATGAGTTCTGGTTCTTATCAAATTATGGTTCTGAGTTTATTTATAATAACTATAATAAATAATTATTTTCAACACACTATTTCCATTAGTATGCATCATACTTTCTACATTAAGTCTGCTGAAATGTCTATATTAGGGCTGGGAGATATGAGCGCAAATCAATATCATGATTAATTGAACTTTTTTACCATGATTATGATTAATTATTTTGTTTTTGTATTTTTGACCCTCATAGTTTAGTGATGAGAGTTGTACTGTAAATATACCCTAGTATTAAATATGGGATATTTTTTTCTAATGTTGCAGGAAGCTTGTTCCTTTCTTGATTTTTGAGCACTGTTTTTTTTTTTTTTAATTATAGTGAAAAAAAAAAAAAAAACACAGACGCTGTGTTTTTCTTTGTTACTATCTACTCAAGCCTGCCTCTGCGTTTAGGTTGCTTCCATGTATCTTGGGACTACAGCTTGGTAGCGTGGTTTTAACGGGACAGTACATGACAGTGGGAACATAAGAGAATAAAAAGTCATTAAAAATAATAAATATAGACAGTATTATGTTGATTAGAAATTCTGATTATCAATTTGAAATAATGAACGTGAAATACCAACGTATATGCTACTGACAGTTGTTTGCAGCACATCTACAAAAATAACACTGACAGCTTGGGAATTTCAACATTCATTCTACTAAATTGTCTACATGCATTCTGCTGAAACATTTAACAAGTTTTCTACTGAAATATCAACAGGTACTGACAGTTTGTTGGTAGTTTGTAGCACATCTACAGAAATAACACTCACAGTGTAATGAGCGTCTAGTGATAACTAGATGACTAAACTGTCCTTTACATTTTACTGTGTGTCAACTGATTGCCTACAAATATGTCTTTGTAGTTTATAATAAAACGACAAAATAGGTGCTTAAAATGCTTAAATAAATTAAACTGACAGTCTGCTAATGTATTTATTAATGATACATTAACTCT
Source organism: Hoplias malabaricus (assembly GCF_029633855.1). Classification (NCBI taxonomy): domain Eukaryota; kingdom Metazoa; phylum Chordata; class Actinopteri; order Characiformes; family Erythrinidae; genus Hoplias; species Hoplias malabaricus. The sequence continues at coordinate 11,249,424 of NC_089801.1, read as the reverse complement.
CTACAGACATTGTCTTACTGCTAGTCAAGAAATCCACAGTTAAAATTTTACTGAAAGTTTGTTGAATATCTACAGGGGGACCATCAAAATAAAATGTTACTACATATGTTTATAAAAAAGAAAAAATCGAATTATTCTATTTGTCCAGAACTTGTTGTGTATAATTAACGGTGTGACACAATAAAATAAAAAGTAGCACATTAAGATCTTCAATTTTTTCATATGAACAGAACACATGCTCCTGTTCTGGAGACTTCTTTCCTCCACCACACTAACTTCCATGATGGTAAATTTCTCATGTGAAACTAAATTTGATCCTTTAGTAGTATTACAGTATTGTTTTTAAGACAAAGTGGCTTAAACATGTAATTCTTTGCAGTCTCACCCTTCTCACACACCCTTTCCTTAATTCTTTAGAGAGAGACACACACAAGTTTCAATACCTCTGATTAAGAGCTTATAGATTTTTTTTTTTATTTATTTTATTTATATATTATTATAAGAGCATACGAGTTTATTAAAGTTTATACACTGAATGATCACTGGATTAGGAACATCTACCTTTTATCAACACTCATGAAATGAAATGTGCAAATATTTGTCATTGCACAATGAATTTTCTTCCCCGTTTAACCCATCTCTGGAAGTGAACACACACACACACACACACACACACACACACACAATTCATCATATTATATAATTAATTTAAATACCATAAGGGTGTGAATGGATGAGTGAGAAATTTAACATTCATTCATTCATTTTCAGTAACTTCTTATCTAATTCAGGGACGCGTTGGGTTGAGAGCCTGCCTGGAATCACTGGGCACAAGGCACGAACACACACCAGTCCTTCGTAGGGCAACACACACACTTTTTATTACTATTGTAATTATTATTGTATAAGACAGACTGCCCCAAATAATGAGCTCAGTCCTCAATATCACTGAAACTTTGAGCATATTTTATATTTTGAAAAAATCTGAAAGGAAGTCTCTTGAAAACTATGGAAACTTCCCTAAAGGCTTGCTGTATGTCATCATGCATATTGTTTCAGAAAACAAACATCTAAACAGTTCAATGCTGTATTTATAAAAAATATATTTCTACTCTAATGCAATCATTCCAGAATCTCATGATGTGGGCAACAAATATTTAAGCTCACATCCCTGAGGTGTGACAAGGTCAGATCTGACTTGCAAAGATGTTTCACAATGAGTTGTTTGTGTCTTATTCTTCACATTTCCTAACTCTAAAGATTAATCCTTGCAGCTGATTATAAACGGATGATTTGAATCACTCTTTGTTTCCCAACTTTTGTTCTAAAGTTAAAGTACTGTTGCAGAAAGCTGTCGAAACATACATCAAATGTGTCACTGGGGCATGTGCGATGATGATTGGTTTATTGTGGACCCAACAGCTCTTTATAAGTCAAGATCCAGAGAACTACTGCAGCTGTGTCAAGACTGAGAACTGTGACTCTCCAGCCTGTTTGCTTCCAAAGTAAGATATGGTCGAAAATATTATGGTAGTTTATGGAAATTATTAGAAAGTATGGATGAGAGTTTTTAACGTTGACGTTCTGTTTTTTTTTTTCCAGCCAGAAATTCCAAGGAAAACCATGAAGTCTGTTCTCTTGGTTGGGCTCTGCATTATTGGACTCTGCTGTGCTTTGCCTGTGAGTACTCACCCTGACTTTTACCGATACAAGTGTACAACAGTGAGCTATAAATATTCCATTCAGATACTTTAAGATGCACCAATTTTGGAAAGCAAGTATCAGTGTTCAAACAGCTCCAAAGAAAATTGTGAATTGTAATTAGACTCTTTGAAGAGGCCACAAATCATCTTAAAATCAGGGTCAGCTAAAAGATTATAAAGCCCCCAGAAACTGAGCTGTGGCACAGGGAACTGGGTTCTCTGGAGTGATACAATATCATCAAATCCATCTAGAGCAAAGTCCTGCGGTAATAGTGAAACTGAGTGGTGCACTGTCACATTCAGAGATATTAATTAAGCAGTGGCCATAATAAGCCTACAGTTCACAGGGTTGTCCGTAAAATACATAACATCAGTGTTCTGAAAAACGTTTTGGCTATTTTCACAGGTGGAAGAGAAAGAAAGAGTCAAGCGCTCATCAAGTGAAGAGGTTAGTAGCAATTTTAACCAGTTCAACATAATATATTTGACTGTTCCTCTACACAATTGTACAAGGCTGAGAAAGGTGAAAGCTAGCACCAAGATTTGCAAAAGAACACTGCCAATTGTATTAACTGGATCAGCAACCATATACCCTCTGCTCAACTTCTTATTAGGGATTTAAGACACTGGACTCTTTGTGCTACGGGATGTTACCCTTATATAATTGAAAATTTTCACTAGAATAATTGTAGTTGTAATTTAAAGTTACTGTAGGGGCTCCAGGGTACTGGGGTTGTGGGTTGGATCCCTGCTTTGGGTGACTATGTGAGGTGTGTTCTTCTGGTGTTTGTGTGGTTTCATTCTGGTGCTGTAGTTTCTTCACACAGTAGGTGAATTGGCTAATCAAAAGTGCCCATAGGTGTGAGTATGTGTCACCCTGTGAAAGACTTTTACCTCCTCCAGCGTGTGCTCTCATCTTGTGCTCTGGACCCAGTGTGACCTCGAACTACATAAGTGATTACATCCATCCATCCATCCATTATCTGTAACCGCTTATCCAATTTTAGGGTCGCGGGGGGTCCAGAGCCTACCTGGAATCATCGGGCGCAAGGCGGGAATACACCCTGGAGGGGACGCCAGTCCTTCACAGGGAAACACAGACACACACACATTCACACCTACGGACACTTTCGAGTTGCCAATCCACCTGCAACGTGTGTTTTTGGACTGTGGGAGGAAACCGGAGCACCCGGAGGAAACCCACGCGGACACGGGGAGAACACACCAACTCCTCACAGACAGTCACCCGGAGCGGGAATCGAACCCACAACCTCCAGGCCCCTGGAGCTGTGTGACTGCGACTAAGTGATTACAGACAATGAATAAATTAATGTGACTGAATATCTATGTATTTTCAGCATGGAGGCGGAGGATATGGAGGATATGGAGGATTTGGAATGCCCATGTACTACCCCACCTATAACAACAATGATGACAGCACCCTATTAGCCTTGCTGAGTATTCTCGGCATAGGAAAAAAATAAACCCAATGATGCTTTAATGGCACATACTGTGTGTGACATTATTTGTGCAATAAAGGCTTATTGAAATGCAAGTTTGTATACCATGTCTCGTTGATGGAGATAGACTTAATAAACCACATGAAATGTCTTAAATGAACTAATTATGTAAGTAATATAAAATAATAATACAAAACAAAATTTAATTTTAACTGTCCTGGGGCCAAATTAATCTAAAAATCAAAGTGCAAAAATGCTAAATAAAAATTGTGAGACTCATCTACTAACAGAAGCCCATATTTCCTTTCATAAAGTAGAATGGTGATGGTGGGGGAGTGTGTGTGTGTGTGTGTGTGTGTGGGGGGGGGAATCAATAGACTGTTTGTGCCTCTTTGCTTCAAGAAAACAGCTTCTACTTCAGTCTTCACACTAGTTGCTAAAACATGCTTTACTGCTTAGGTTCATGTGCAGCTGCTCTGGAGAGCCCCATTCTACTGGTTAATACTTTTCCGAACAGATTATAACAAGTGCAACCTCAAGTACCTGAAAGATCATTAATTATAGGTGGAGTCTGCAAACCTTAGAACATGTCACATATTTGAGAGTTTGTAATAAGGAGATTTTAGCCACTAGTGAAACACGTAATTGTCACACCCTTGTCGTTTTCCCGGCCATGTGCTCTCTTAGCACATGCCTCTGTTTATTATTGTCCATGTCTCCGCCCATGTCCCACCTTTGTTCCTCCTCCTCGTCAGTGTCATTTGTAGCCCTGCCCCCTTGTTATCTGTTTCAGGTGACCCTTGTCTGTGTGGCGTATTTAAGTTGCCTTGTCTGTCTTCCTCATGTTGGACATTCCACCTTTGTTTTGTGTGCGTCTTTCTGTCTTTCTGTGTTCGAGTTAAGTCTATTTAGCTCTATGTCTAAGATTAGTCTGTTTCTCTCTCTGTATGTTCAGCTCCCTCTACCTAGGTCTCTGTCCAGTTCCCTCTCTATCTGTCTAAGTCTCTGTCCAAGTCATTGTTTCCAAGTTTCTCTGACTCAGTCTTTGTTTAAGTATTCTCTCTAGTTATTTTAGTTTGTCTTTGTATTGTTATCTTGTGTTGTAAATAAAAGGTACTGTGTTTTAGCAAGTGCATGATCCTGACAGAATGTCCAACCCCAAAAAGGATGCAGCTAACACAGATTGTTCCTTAGAGAAAGCCCTTAAGCAAGCAGAGAAATCACTGGCTGTAATGGTGGGTGATCAACCTGCTATTTTGCAGTCCTTCATGGAACTTCCCATAGGATTCAAAGGAGGTTCCAACTGTGAGGGTTTCTTGTTGCAGTGCAAGCTGTATTTTCAAATTTTAACCTGTCCTGATCCAGGTCATGTTCATAAGATCACTCATTGGAGGAGAAGCATTGCAGTGGGCAGATAAATTGTTAAGAGAAAAAAGTCCTGGAAATTACTGTGGAGACATTTTTTGAACTTTTAAGAGCAACATTCTCCCGGGCTGCTCCCGAGGAAGTCTCTGCAGGACCCCCTGCTCTCGTGGACTACACCCTGCTCCCATAGACTATCCCCTCAGGTCCGAGGAAATTTTTTGGTGGGGGTTGAGGGCTGGTACTGTTAGCCTCAAACCTCAGGACAAAGGAGGTGAGGCTAACAGGGGCGCACTTCCTGGGGAGCTTGGATTGAGGAAGTCCCTTTAGAGTGTTCCCACCAGATCCCCTAAACCCTCAAAAGCTTCAGCACATGCTCTGTGAGCAGCCCAAGCCCCTGCCTCCATGGATGTCGTAGCAGGGCCCCCTGTCTCCGAGGGTGTCTCCGCAGGGCCTCCTGCTCCTGTCCCTGCGAAGGTGGCTTCCTCAACCACTCCTGTCCCTGCGAAGGCAACCCCCGCTGCTCCTGTCTCTGCGATGGTGGCTTCCTCAGCCGCTTCTGTTCCTGCGAAGGCGGTGTCCTCACCACTTCTGTTCCCGTGCAGGCGGCTTCCTCAGCCGCTCCTGTTCCTGTGAAGGCGACCAAGCCAGCCTCTTCTGTTCCTGCGAAGGCGGCCAAGCCGGGCGCTTCTGTTCCTGCACTGGCGGTTTCCTCACCGCTTCTGTTCCAGTGCAGGTGGCTTCCTCAGCTGCTCCTGTTCCTGCGAAGGCAGCTTCCTCAACCGTTCCTGTCCCTGACAAGGCAGCCAACCAGGCCGCTCCTCTTCCTGCGATTGCGGCTTCCTCAGCCGCTCCGGTTCCTGCGATGGCGGCATCCGCCGCTCCTGTTTCTGCACCTGTGACTGTGGCCCCGGCCGCTTCTGCACCTGTGACTGTGGCCCCGGCCGCTTCTGCACCTGTGACTGTGGCCCCGGCCGCTTCTGCACCTGTGACTGTGGCCCCGGCCGCTTCTGCACCTGTAACTGTGGCCCCGGCCGCTTCTGCACCTGTGACTGTTGCCCGGCCACTTCAGTTCATGTCCGTAGAACAGCCCCACATACTTTTGCCAGTCCTGTGCACCCCCAATTGTTTTTTTCCCCTGTCTGTCCCTGTCCTAGTTCCTGTTTCTCTCCATGTCCCAGTACTTGTGTCTGCCTTTGTCTCTGTCCCAGTCCCTGTCACTGTGTTCGTGTCAGTACCTGTAAACATCCTGATCCCTGTTCCCCTGCCAAGTCCTGTCCAGTCCCCGTTTCAGTCCAGTGTCTTCTCCCATCCAGTCCCAGTACCCAGCCTCAGTCCTGTCACCTGTCCTGCCTTAAGTCCAGTCCTCTGTCCTTTCCCAGTATCCAGTCCTGTCACCTGTCCTGTCTCCATTCCAGTCCCCGGTCTCTAATCATGTCCAGTCCCCATATCCATCCAGTGTCCAGTCCAATGTCCAGCAACCTGTCCTGTCCTCTGTCTAGTCACATGCTTCTGTCCAGTCTTCCATTCCTGATTTTGTCTTGTCTCCCTTGCCTACATCTGTTCTGTCGCAGTCCCCGTTCAGTCTCCTGTCCAGTCACCTGCTCCTATCCAGTCTCATGTGTCCACTCCCGTCCCGTCTAGTCCTTTCCAGTCCCTAGTCCCATTTCCTGTTCTCTTTTGTAAGTCACCTGTCCAGTCTCTTGTTCAGTCTCCTGTCACTACCCCTTTGTCAGTCTCCTGTCCTGTCCCGAGTCCAGTCTCTTGTTTCCGGTCTTGTTAAGTCCCCAGCTCCAGTTCCTGTCTTGTCCTGAGTCCTGTCTCCTGTAGGTTCATTTTCTTGTCCTGTTTTGTGCTCTCTGCTGCGCCAGCTCCTTGGGGGTCTAGGTGTATGCGCCGCGGGAGTTGCGCATTTAGAATGAGACATCTGTCATGCCCTTGTCCTGTCGTGTTTGTTTTCCCCGCCATGTGCTCTGTTTGTTATTGTCCATGTCTCTGCCCATGTCCCGCCTTTGTTCCTCCTCCTTGTCAGTGTCATTTGTAACCCTGCCCCCTTGTTATCTGTTTCAGGTGTCCCTTGTCTGTGTGGCGTATTTAAGTTCCTTTATCTCTCTTCCTTGTGTTGGACATTCCATCTTTGTTTTGTGCGCTCCGGTCTGTCTGTCTGTCTTGTCTATTTCTCATGGCCTCCAAGTCAGTCTTTGTATCTCTTGTCTGTTTGTGTGTTTACTCTGTTTATGTCTATGTTCAAGTTTGTCTGTTTAGTTCTCGCTGTCCAGGTGTCTATTTAGTTCTATGTCTAAGATTAGTCTGTTTCTCTCTGTACGTTTAGCTCCCTCTACCTAGGTCTCTGTCCAGTTCCCTGTCAGTCCAGTTCCCTCTCTATCTGTCCAAGTCTCTCTGTCCAAGTCATTGTTTCCAAGTTTCTCTGTCTCAGTCTTTCTTTGTTTAAATATTCTCTCTATCTTAGTCTGTCTTTGTATTGTGATCTTGTGTTGTAAATAAAAGTTACTGTGTTTTAGCAAGTGTGTCTGCCACCATCAGTCCGCCCTGTGATCCTGACAGTAATCATATGATGAATGAGATTTAACACCTTCATCTCTGAGGGCCATTTAATTTTCTCTTTAATGTCTAAATTTGTTTCTGAATAGTTAACAAACAATTAATCAGGAGTTGGAAAATAACATTTCTCAAGATTAATAATTATGTAGCTTGTGCTACTACACATGGGATGTCTCGCACACTTCAGAATCCAAATTCCAACCTGGAGAGATGACTTTCAACTCACCGGAAATGGTATGTGTAGGTAGAGCATCAGTCCAGCAAAGCTTGGTTTGGGATCCATGGTGGTAACCCTAGCCATTTCCTTAAAGCTTTGTTCATAATTTTTTCCATCCTCTCTACTTCTGTGATTGGAAAATCATAAGCTGTCAGTGCCCACCTAATGTGAGGTGGTAGGCCAAACTGCAGACACCACAGTTTCAGCTTCCCTGGTAAACATGATCTATTAATCACCAGTTTGACCCACAACTTACTCTGTATCATTTAATGCTAGACTGTACCATCTATGTAAACTCTTCACTGGTCTCTCCAGTACAGATGGTATCAGCTCTCCTCCCATTACAAATTTTCTTGCACAACTTTTCCTTTAACTATTGATTAACTATAGTAATTAAAATCGAAAAGCTATATAATTAATTGGAATACCATAAGGGTGTGAATGCATGTGTAACTCTTAATGAGTGACAACAAATATAACAGACAAAAAACTCTCATTACTCTATAAGACAACAAATTTGAGCCCAGCCTTCAACATTTCTGAAAATATTTGAACATAAATTATTTTTTGAAAGGAAGTCGCTTGAAAAGTATGGGAGGCTTGCTGTATGTTATCATGCAGATTGTATCAGAAACCAGACATCAAAACTGCACTGATAATAAATATATTTCTAAACTAAAGTGCTCATCAAGTGGGGAGGTTAGTAACAGTTCTAACCAGTTGAACCAATTAGATCTGTCTTTTCCTCCACACAAATCTACCAGTCAGAGAAAGGCAAAAGTAAGCCATAACCCAATATCATCATACTTGGAAAAGAACACCTACTGCAAGTTGTGTTAACTGGATAGCATCAACAACCATGTATTCTATGCTCAACTTCTTATTAGGGATTTAATATATTGGATAAATATAAAGAACAATAAAGATTTCATATTTTTGCATATTTGTATCATCATGTTATGTATGGAAATTTGAGCCTTACATTATAGAAAAAAATTACTAATGATGATAATAATAATAATAAGTTACATTTATATAGCCCCTTTCTAATACCCAATCCCACTTTAAACAAAAGCGGAAGAGAAAAAAAGGAAAACACTTATACCTGCAAAGTGCAGAAATATGGAGCCCCTAAGGTGACATGGTGGGTTTATTTAGCAAGTTGTGGCCACTATGTAGTATTTTGAGGCCACATAATAATAGATTGAGGCTACAAAATAGTATTTTGAGGCCACAAAATAGAATATTGAGGCCACAAAATAGTATTTTGAAGCTTGGACCAAAGGACCTGCATTTGCAATGCACAGGGTGTGCAATCATTTAACAGTTCAGGAGCCCAGCTTGATGAACATCAAAGCATGGCTTTTAAGCAAATCAATTAACTCTGCAATAGCACTTTCCATGAACGTGATTATTAGTTTCTGTTATCAGTTCTATTTTCACATCAATTTGAGGGGCCACAGAACTCCACAGTTAAGATACCAATGCAAATGGGACGAAAATAAAATATTTACATGCAAATGAGATATAATCTCAGTACTTGAATATTCAGGGCGTGATCATTTTTCCAGGTTTCCATGTTGTGCACCATTTGTAAAAACAAAATGCAGTGATTGGCGGAGAGAGCTTAGGTCACTGGTGAAAAATTGCAAAATATAGAGCAGAGGGGAAAAAAAGTAATTTCCAACTTCTGTCAAATTGCGTTTGTGAAAGGCTGACAGGTGAAAAAGTCACATGAATAAGTAGTGTTCAGTGTGCCAGGGTCTTTAGAGTAAATAGCAACCGCAAATATAATCGTTGGATACACACTGAATGATCACTTGTTTAGGATCACCTACCTTGTACCTAAACTCATTGTTCATTTTATCAGCTCCACTGACCTGTCAGGAAACGTGGGGCGGATTGACGGAGATGAACGCACACACAAAAACAGTTATATTTATTTACAAAAAGGATGACAAACCAAAGACAAACTAGGACTACAAAACAAAGGAAACGACTTGACAACAAATGGAAACAATGACATGAAACGAAACAAGGAACAGCAGAGACAGACTAGACTGGGCAAAACAATGATAGGAAATGAAACAATACAATACTAGACAGGGAGAGCTAAACAAAAACCTAGACAGGGGGAGCTAAACAGACAAACCTAGACAGGGAGAGCTAAACAGACAAACCTAGACATGGAGAGCTAAACAATACTAATGACCGATAACCAGGAAATGACACAAGGGAACTTAAATACATGATACAGATGACACATACCTGGAACAGATAACGAGGGGGACGGATCACCAACGAGACTGACGAGGACAAGGGCGGAGACACGAACAAAAACAAACAGAGCCATGTGCTAAGAGAGCACATGACGGGGAAAACACAAACAGGACGTGACAGATGCCCCTTCAAAAATGCACAACTCCTGGGGTGCGTAAACCTTGAACCCCTGGCTGGACAGGAGCAGGTGACTGAACAGGGGACAGGACAGGGTGCTTGACATTGGACAGGACACTGGATGGGAATGAGGACTGGACGGAAGACAGGACAGGTGACAGACTGAGGCTTGAGACAGGACGGGTGACTGAACTTGAGACAGGACAGGAGACTGGACTGAGGCTGGGTGCTGGGACTGGACACGAGGTAGGACTTGAGACAGGACAGAAGGTTGAATCGGGGACTGCACAGGAAACTGGACTTGAGATAGGACAGAGGTTTGAAGCGGGGACTGGACTGGAGACTGGACAGAGGGTTGAAATGGGGACTGGACAAAGGGTTAAAACTGGGACTGGACTGGAGACTGGACAGAGGGTTGAAACAGGGACTGGACTGGAGACTGGACAGACGGTTGAAACAGGGACTGGACTGGAGACAAGACAGGAGAAGAGACAGGTGACAAGACAGTCGACTGAAACGGGGACTGGACAGGACTTGGCAGGGGAACATGTACCAGGACGTTCACAGGGACAGACACAAACACAGTGACAGGGACAGGAACAGAGACAAAGGCAGACACAGGTACGAGGACAGAGACAGGGACTAGGACAGGAACAGACAGGGGAACCAAAACAACCAGGGGGTACCCTGGACTGGAAAAAGTCTGTGGAGCTGTCCGAGAAGCCAGCCTGGGCTCAGTTCTGGGAATCGGCCTGGAAATCCTTTGGGCTGAAGCTACAGTCACAGGGGCAGAAGCGGCCGAAGCCACAGCCACAGGGGTAGAAGCGGCTGAGGAAGCGGCAGAGGAAGCGGCCTTAGCTGGGACAGGAGCGGCTGAGGAAGCGGCCTTCGCTGGGACAGGAGCGGCCGAGGAAGCCGCCTTCGCTGGGACAGGAGCGGCCGTGGAAGCCGCCATCTCGGGGACCGGAGTGGCCATGGAAGCCGCCATCTCAGGGCCCGGAGCGGCGATTTTTGCCGCCTTCACAGGGACAGGGGCGGCCGTGGAAGCCGCCTTCTCGGGGACAGGAGCGGCCGTGGAAGCCGCCTTCTCGGGGGACAGGAGTGGCCGTGGAAGCTGCCTTCTCGGGGACAGGCGCAGCTGGGTTGGCCGCCTTCACAGGGACAGGAGCGGCGGGGTTAGCCACCTTTGCAGGGACAGGAGCAGCTGATGCCGCCTTCACGGGAACAGGAGCGGCCGGGTTGGCCGCCTTCACAGGGACAGGAGCGGCGGGTTAGCCGCCTTTGCAGGGACAGGAGCAACGTCCTTGGAAGCAGGGGGACCTGCGATGCCGTCTAAGGAGGCAGGGGGACCTGCGACGATGTCCATGAAGGCAGGGGGGCCAGCGACGACGTCCACGAAGGCAGGGGGGCCAGCAACGACATCCACGGAGGCAGGGGGACCTGCGACGACATCCGTGGAGGCAGGGGCTTGTGCTGCTCGCAGGGCACGTGCTGGAGCCGTTGAGGGTTTAGGGAGTCTGATGGGCACACTCATGAGGGATCTCATCAACCATGGATCCCCCAGAGGTGTGTCCCTGTTAGCCTCACCTCCCTTGTCCTGAGGATGAAGGCTAACAGGCTGACGAGGACGAGGGCGGAGACACGAACAAAAACAAACAGAGCCATGTGCTAAGAGAGCACATGGCGGGGAAAACACAAACAGGACGTGACATGACCATACAGGAGAACTCTGTAGTTCTACAATTACAGACTATAGTACACCTGTTACTCTGCATATTTTCTTATGCCTATTTCCTTCTGTTTTTCAATGGTCAGGTCCACCACAGAGCAAGTATGATTATGTTGGAGGAACATTTTCAGTTCTGCAGTTATCCAGATCCAGTTCAGTATATGTTCGTGTTCCACTTTGTGCCACAATTATGGTAGCTAATGGTTATGGTTTATGTGTAGGTTTACAAGTACTGATGTGCAAAATTAATAATCTATAGAATAGTTATACATCACATCAAAAATGTGATTAACATGGTTCCTTTTGAATAATTTTCAGTAATAGTAACATAATAGTATCATAAAACTCACTTGAAATCATGTAACAAGATGTCCCATCTTGGCTAAAAGAAACCTCACTAATTTTATCTACATGTAAATGTAAGTTAGTTTAAGAGAAAAAAGGCCAGCAAATAGTTAGAGAAATGCTACTGTTAAATGTTAATTTGTTTATCCCAATAAAATATAATAAGCAGCATATGCCTCCTGTATTTCAAATTCTTTAAATTCCTTAAAGTTAAATGGTATACAGACTTTTCGTAACATTACCCCGAGGTGTTTTGAAGAGGTTTAAACACTCCTTTGGTCGGTGGCTGACATAAATATATAGTGAAAGCTGAAAATGCAATAAAGAAAACTGAGCAGAGCCGTGTTCAGTCCCAAAAACAAAACAAAAAAAAATGCAAATACACAATGAGTAAACAATATGTAATGTTACTGCTGGTGGTGTTGTGGTTTTCAAAGCCTGCAGTTCCCTTCAGAGACTGGGTTTTGCAATGTCACCAGCTGCAATAGGTAATAAAAAAAAAATCTTTTATTACTATTATTGTCTTTACCTCAACAGGAATCTACTAGGCAGAGAAAGTTAAAGGTTAGACCTAACACAATATCAACATTTTTGGAAAAGGACACCTACTGCCAGTTGTGTTAACCAGATAACATCTCATTTGGGATTTAATATACTGGACTATACTGGAATATATATATATATATATATATATATATATATATATATATATATATATATATATATATATATATATATATATATATATATATATATATATATATGAGTATATTTCATATATAAATATGCAATCATTGCCTATAACCTTCCATATGTTTGTATGTTTGTGCTATGTACTGAAATAACGTGCCTTATATTAATGTTGACTACAATATTTGATGTTACAGTGTATGTATGTATTTTTTGCAAAGAAAAAAATATTTTTGGTTGTAATGTAATGTAATGTAATATCTGTGTATTTTCATTACATGAGAGGAGGTTATGGAATACCTTCATCTTGACCCTACTATTACAACAGCTACAACAACAACATTCTACACACCCTGCTGCCCTTCCTTATCCTCATAACATATGTTATGTGTATGTATAGAAAACCACATCCCATTACTCAACTTTTGTGCTTATACTCTGTATTGCTAACCTGGGTGTGTATAAGTTGCATGGATATTTTGGGGCTATGTTTGGACAGGATGACTCTGGGATCCCTGATTGGCTGGGTTCAGGCCGGATGCTTCTTTAAAAAGTGTCATCTCACAGCACTGCAGCATCCAGGATTTGAGACTGAGAAGTTTCTCTCTTTCTATAAGCATTGAAAGTAAGATAGTGAATGCCATAAGAGCAGAATTTTGGTGCGTTTTTGCCTTTAAGGCTTGTGTGCAAAAACACTGAGAAATAGAAACACGACATGACAAATTCTAATGTCCTTCTCCTTGTTTTACCAGGAACAACAGGAAATCACCATGAAAAAATTGGTCATTGCTGTGTGCTTTATTGCACTGACTTGTGCCATTTCTGTAAGTAATGCTGAAATGTGAATTTGTAGAATTTTTTATTTATTTCTAATTATATTTTATAGCCATTGTAATTTGTATATTATATAGCCATTGAACATTTTTTTTTGTTTACAGTTCGATGATGAGCAGGAAAGAGAGAAACGCTCTTCAAGTAACGAGGTTAGTATTCTAAAGCTCAAGCAAATGCGAGCCCTTATATTGTTTTTATTTTCTGGATTTTTAGGGACATTTAGTTTATACATAACAAAAATGAAAAATGAATCAGCGATGTTTGAGAATAACATTTTTATAATTAGGATTTGAGCCATATTCTAAGTGTAGTTTTTTTTATTGTCCAATAATTATGCTTATATGTTTTCGTATTGTTGTGATTTTATTCAGTGATAATTATACCTTCCTCCTTGTACCTTAAACTTGTATTCTTGAAATTCTGACTTTGTTCTCTAAATCAGTTTTTCAGTGTCCTAAAAGGCTTTCACATTATTCTAGTCCTAACTGTTAAAATCTCTTTGTTTAAAGTACTACCGTGGAGGATATGGACAACAGTATCCACAACCATTCTATCCCTACCCTGTGCCTGCTCCCAACAACAATGCTCTTCTAAACACTCTGCTGCCAATCCTGCTTGCACTGGCCAAGACTCCAGCTGCTGCTGCCCCGGCCCCTGCACCTGCCCCTGCTCCGCCACCTGCCCCTGCCCCAGCTGCAGGTGGAGGAAAATAAACTGATGACTGCAATGACACGTCACACTTCTGCCAGCAACTTTGTTGTGTTATATTTTCTTGAACTAAAATATAAATAAATATGATGACTACAAAACTTTTTAGTTTTTCCAAATCTGTTCATTTATGAAAGACATGATTAGCTAGTCCACAGCTAGCTGCAGAACAAGGCAGCTGATGGTAAATCCTACAATGATGACAATTCACTGTAATAAACCCAACTTATGTTTATTGATGGCAAACATAAATAAAACCTGCTTCCAAAAGTGGCTATATACTAGAGTTCTGGTTGGTTTTTACAATTGCAAGATACTCCCCAAGACAGAAACAATAAATTCATTAATTGAGCAAAATAAATTATTTAATTACTTTTTATTGATTTGAAAATAGGTAATGCTGCATATAACATATAATAAATTGATTCACTCATTTATTGATTGTCTGTAATCGCTTATCCAGTTCAGGTTTGTGGTGGGTCTGGAGCCTACCTGGAGTCACTGGGTGCAAGGCAGGATCACACCCTGAATTTTTTTTTTTTTTAAGTTTAATAGCATACAAACATTTTGTAACATTACCCAAAGGTGTTTTAAAGAGGTTCAAACACTCCTTTGGTCGTTGGCTGATGAAAATCTTCAGCGAAAGCTGAACATGCAACAAAGAAAACTGATATGTGAGGAATGGTGTGCAGAGCCGTGTTCAGTCCCTAAAACAAACAAAATGCAAATACATAATGAGTAAACTACATAATGTTACTGCTGGTGTTGTTGTGGTTTTCAAAGACTATGGTTCCCTTTACAGTAGAGACTCTGCTTTGTGATGTCACTGGCTGCAGTTCATGGAGGAGTTGTGTTAGTAGAAATGTGACCAGGGAAAAACAAGCCAAGCCGAGCTGAGCTGATTCCATGTGATCGAAAAGCACCAATAATTTTAACTGAATAAATATCAATAAATATCCTGTCTCACTACTTAAATTGCAAGTGCATTTATTGTATGCCAAATTATATTTACATATCTTTAATATTATTAATATTTTATACCTATAAACCTATATGAATAGACTCTTGCATATCAGGGCATTTATAATATAAATATCAAACGTAGGTATTCATAGTACAGATATTAATATGTTTAGTTTTGCCTATTTTTGGGGATCCCCAGCCCTCTTAACTAAACAAACATGATGGTATGCAAACTACCACAGCACATGTATTTGTTCAGAACTTATTTTATATTATTATCAGAGTGACAAATTGAAATAAAAAAGATCTTCTCCAGTTTTCATATGAACAGAACACTTGCTCTTGTTCTGGGAACTTCTTTCCTCCACTACACAGAGTCTAAAAACCATGATGGAAAATTTCTCGTGTGAAACTAAGTTTGACTGTTTATTAGTATTACAATAATATTTTTAAGACAAATGGATTCAAGCATTTAATTTTTTGCAATCTCACTTTTCACACATTCACATACCATAATTCCTTAGAGGGACATACACCAAAGTGTTAATACCTATTGCTTATAAGTTTTTTTCATATTTACATCTTATTACAGGGGCATACGAGTTTATTAGGGTTTCATACACTGAACAATCACTGGATTAGGAACCTTGTATCGACACTCATGAAATGAAATGTGAAATTGAAATGTGCAATTGTTTGCCTGGGAGCAGTTAGCAGTTGTGGGTTTAGTGTCTTGCTCAAGAGCACATCAACTGTGGATTGAGGGAGGAGAACACTGCTGTCCCTTCATTCCCACCGCTCCCAATTTTCCAGCCAATCCTGGGAATCAAACCAACAGCCTTTCAGTTCTAAGCCCTCTTCTCTAACCATTAGGACATGGCTATGCACATAATTCATTTTATCAGCTCCACATACAGGAGCACTGCATTTCTAAATTACATGAAATGTAACTAAGTTAAATATACACTAAATTAAATAGAATGTAGTCAATCTGTTTCTCTGCATTCTTTCTTATCCCCTTTTCAACCTGCTTTTCTGTGGTCAGTACCCCCACAAGACCCCACAGAGTAGGTATGATTTAGGTGGTGGATCATTCTCAGTGCTGCAGTAACGCTGGCGAGTGTACTGTGTTAGTGTGTGTTACACTGGTATGAGTGGATCATACACACAGCAGTGCTGTGTTCACTCTTTTTCCACTCTGTTAGACACTCTCACCTCATTAGTCCACCTTGTAGATGTAAAGTCAGTGACAGTAGCTCATCTGTTGCATTACTGTTGGTATTGGTCGCCCTGTAGTTATTCACCAGTGGACATTGGATGCTGCCCACAGGACACTGTTGACTGGATATTTTTGGTTGGTGGACAACTTCTGTCATTGGAAAATTGTAAACTGTCAGTGGCTATATAATGCAAGGCAATAGCCAAACAGCAGCCACCAAAGTTTCAGCTTCCATAGCAAATATGATCTATCAATGTTATCAGTATCCATCACCAGTTTGGCCTATAGACCATCAACTTCCATTGTGTCATTTAATGCTAGAAAGTACCATCTACATAAACTCTTCATTGGTCTCTCCAGTACAGATGGGATCAGCCCTTCTTCCATTACACAGATTTCCCAGACATGTTTTCCTTTAACTACTGATAAACTATAGTAATTAAAAACAACAACAACAACAACATATAATCATTATTATAACATGAGGATGTTAATGGTTGTGTAACTCTTAATGAGAGAAAAATTTTACAGAAAAAAAAAAATGCTATTATTGTCTTTTCCTCCACACAAATCTACTAGGCTGAGAAAGGTAAAGGTTAAACCTAACACAATATAATCATACTTGGAAAAGAACACTAACTTCCCATTGTGTTAACTGGACAGCATCAGCAACTACGTAGTCTATGCTCAACATCTTATTAGGGATTTAATATACTGGACTTAATAAATATATAGAACAATAAAATATTAAATCTTTATCTATAACATTCTGTATGTTTGTACCTTTCTGCTATGTAGGGAAATATGAGCCTTATATTGTTGAAAATGTTGACTACAATATGTGCAGTATTCATTTTACTGTGTATTTATGTATGTTCTGTACTGGTAAATACGTTTGATGGTAATGTAACTGAATATCCGTGTATTTTCATTACATGAGGGGAGGATATGGAATACCTTCATCCTGCCCCTACTATTACAACAGCAACAACAACTACATTCTACACACCCTGCTGCCATTCCTTATCCTCATAACATATGTTATGTGTATGTATAGAAAACCACGTCCCATTACTCAACTTTTGTGCTTATACTCTGTATTGCCAAACTGGGTGTGTATAAGTTGCATGGATATTTTGGGGCTATGTTTGCACGGCATGACTCTGGGATCACTTGGAGGTCCCTGATTGGCCGGGTTCAGGCCAGACTCTTCTTTAAAAAGTGTCATCTCAGAGCACTGCAGCATCCAGGACTTGAGATTGAGAAGTTCCTTTCTTTCTGTAAGCTTTGAAGGTAAGATAGTAAATGCCATAAGAGTTGAATTTTGTTGCCTTTAAGGCTTTAAGGAGAGTTGCTTCCTACTTCCTTGCTGTTCAGACGCTTTGCTGATTAACTCTGCTCTCTTATTTATTTCCTTTTTATGTTTTCAAAACCTCCTGTTTTTCTGTGATAGAGTATCTGAGCTTGTATTTGAGTCAGCAGCATTTCAAAGCCATAATCTGACATTTTCTGCTTTTAATACTTTTTAACATAGTGTTATTGCTCTAGAAACCAGAACTGTTCCAACAACCAGGACAGTTTCAACAGGCTACATCAGAAGAAACTTGTGAAATGCCTCATCATTTTGTTCAACACATATGCTGTCAGAATTGTTACGGACCTCTACATAGCATGACAGCTTTGGAAAGGGATTTTCGGGGCCTGCTGTCAGAGTTTAAGGAATGGGTGCAGATTGAAGCTAGACCCAAATGCCATGCTTGGTATAGCTCTGTAGTCTTGTCTTCAACTGGAAATTTAACTGCTAGACCTTATGCTGCTGCGAGATCACAGCTCAGAACAGGACTAGAATATCTGTCTTACTCACTTCAGCTGAAAAACAGATTTCAACCATTGCATGCCCTAGAATCACAAACGCAGTGAACACAACACAGAAAGTGCCAGAAGTGTTAACCGGTCACAACACCTTAACAAACTTATAGCATATACTCTGATCTTTGGAGATGACATTGTTAATGGGGTAACAAACCTAAAACTCATAGTGTGATGTGAGCCAAACATCACAGTCCCTGAACTTAATGCAAAGATTTCAGCTGTACTGGCTGAGTACAAAAATGTGAAGCGGATTATTGTATGTGTTGGAATAGATGACACTGTCAAGCAAGAGTCTGAAGTTTTAAAAAGAGACTTTAATGACCTCTTCAACTCACTCAGTAAGTTCAAAATACAATCTTTCATCAGTAGACCTTGGAGAAGCTGGTATCGGCTTGGACAAGGCTGTCACTTTCCCTGGCAGCCAGACCTCAGGTGCAGAGAGGAGCCACCCCAGCTTCTACTCCACCCTCATCTACTGCCATATCCCACTGCAGTCCCCAGACTGTCCCCTAAGAAAAATCATGCTCCATCACCACCTGAAAGTCAGTTTCGCTCAAGGCCCAGTCGTCAGTAGAAGCTCCACATAGATTCACCAGCTGATAAGAGCAAGGAAAAGTGATGTTTTTCAGGTCCTGGCTGCTGCAGTGATGATGTCAGCAGTACACATTTTCAAAACAAGCTTGGACCCTGGGTGCCTGTAATCTCTCCCATTCCAGTACTTATCAGAGAGAGAAAGAACAGGGAGTTAAGGTCAGATTCTGTGAATGTAGTCAATCTACTGCATATAAAATGTGAGACACAGATTCTGTGGCAAATTGCACAAGTTACTAAGTTAGCTCTTCTAAATATCAGAGCTCTCACAATTACAGCACTATTACACTATTATCTCACTATTACAGCACATGGGCTTGATTTTATTCTTATAACTGAGACTTGGCTAAATGAATGTAGTGCTCCAACTGTTTTAATGGACTTGGCTCCTCCAGATTTTCATTTTTTAAATGTATCTCATGCCAGTAGAAAAGGTGGAGGACTAGCTGCCCGTTCCTTGGTTCTTTTCAGTGCAAGCAGTTATCATTTGGTGACTTCCCAACATTCAAGTACCTCTGTGCAGTTCTGAAAGGGACACAACAGATATTACTAGTAATTGTCCACAGGCCTCTGAAGTACAGTGCTAATTTTGTTGATGAATTTACAGAGATACTTTCTTTTATTTCTATTGACTTTGACCATTTTGTTATTGCTGGTGACATTAACATACATATCAACAGACCCCAGGGACTGTTTTGCCAAGGAACTACATGCCATATTGGACTCTTTTGACCTTTCACAATATGTTACAGGGAGTACACATTGTCATGGTCACACGCTCGTTATCTCAAAGATTCTCAACATATCGGCGACTGTGAATGATGTCGCGTTGTCGGATCACTATTGTGTGTTCTTTGATATGTGGGTCTCACTAGTCATCACGGGCAGAAGGTTCTGTGTCAAGAAAAGGATTATAAAAGATTGCACAGCTACACTTTTCATGAGCAAAATGTGCACTACATGGCAATCCTATTTCTCTAGCATCATCAGCAACAACATTAACAACAGCAAAATTCTCTTCGCCACGGTCGACAGACTTACAAACTCACCCACACCAATGGACCCTGAATTAGTGTCAACTGAGAGATGTAATGAGTTTGCATTCCAGAATATCAGACAAGTGATTAGCACATCCATATCCAACAACGAGTCTGTACCCTCTCCATCACCTCTTAGACACCTTAGCAAAGATGTCAGAGTTCAGTACTGTTAATAAAAAAATTTTAATTGACACAGTTAGTCATCTCAAACCATCCACTTGCAGTCTTGACACACTACCAACCAAATTTTTAAAGACTGTGTTTCACACTATAGCACCAGACTTACTCCCCACTGTAAACACTTCACTCATGTCAGGGGTCTTTCCGAGCTCAGTAAAAACTGCAGTTGCAAAGCCACTTCTAAAAAAGAAAAACTTAGAATCAGCTCAGATAAGTAACTACAGACCAATTTCTAATTTAGCGTTCATTGGCAAAATCATTGAGAAAATAGTTTTCAGGCAAATCACTAGCTTCTTGTCCTTAAATAGCAGCCTAGACAAATTCCAGTGCAGGTTCCAATCTAATCACAGCACTGAGACTGCTCTAATTAAGGTAATGAATGTAATTTGCTTAAATAAAGAGGCTGGAAAGGTATGTCTTCTATTACTTCTTGTCCTCAGTGCTGCCTTTGCTACCATTGACTATAAGATTCTTATAGATAGACACACAAACTGGGTTGGACTCTCAGGAACAGCCCTAAAGTGGTCTATTTCTTACCTGCAAGGCAGGAACTACTTTGTAGAAATAGAAAATAAAATTTCAGAGAACATGCCAGTGACCTGTGGTGTCACCCAGGGTTCTAAGCTTGGTCCACTTTTATTTAATTTATACATGCTTTCTCTTGGCCAGATTCTACAGGACTATGGGATGTCCTATATAAGCTATGCAGATGATACTCAGATTTACATGGCCCTCTTCTCAAATGACTCTGGACCAGTTGACTCATTATGCTAGTGCCTTGAACATATGTGGGACACAACTTTCAGCAGTTGAAAAAAGAAAAAAAAAACAGAGATTATACAATTTGGGAACAGCAATGAGATGCAGATTGGCTGCGTATCTGGACTCGAGAGCCCTCAAATCTAAAGATCTGCCTGCAACCTTAGTGTATTAATGGACTCAGATCTCTGTTTTAGTAGTCAATAGCAATAGTAGTCAGTAGCAATTAATAGATCAGCATTTTAACATCTTTAGAGTATCATTTAGATTAAAGATTTTCTGACTAAACCTGGAGAAACTTTTACATGCTTTTTTTTTTCTAGCAGGATCTGCTACAGAGATATGAGCCGAGCAGAGATCTCAGATCTTTAGGAACTAGTCCGTTAGTCCTGCCTCAGGTTAAAACTAAACATGGAGAAGCAGTGTTTAGCTATTATGCCGCTCTTAAATGGAGCCAGCTGACTGAGAACATTAGAAGAGCACAGACTTCAGACACTATTAAATCAAGACTTAAAACATTCCTGTTTGAACAGGCTTACAGCTCAGTTTAAAATACTGTTCACTATTATTCTGTAACAGCACATTAGTTTTCTTTTATTGTATCATTTTAAATTGTTTTAATAATTTTCACCATGTTTTCTTTTATTTTTTTTTATGTATTTCCTTTTACTGCACACTTTTAATTGTTTTAATGAAATTGTATGATTTTTATTCTTGCTTTTAATTTTATTTTTTTTTCTGTAAAGCACTTTGAATTGCTCTTGTATGAAATTTGCTCTATAAATAAACTTGCCTTGCCTTGTGTAGAAAGGCATGAAGAAATAGAAACACAACATGACAAATTCTAATATCCTTCTCCTTATTTTTGGCAGAAACAACAGGAAAACATCATGAAAATTGTGGTTATTGCTGTGTGTGTTATTGCACTGACTTGTGCCATTCCCGTAAGTACTGATGAAATGTGAATTTGTAGAGATTTTAATTTTTTTCTGATGATATTTTATAGCCATTGCCCTTAATGTTTTTTACAGTTTGATGATGAGCAGGAAAGAGAGAAACGCTCTTCAAGCCATGAGGTTAGTATTCTAAAGCTCATACAAAAGCTTATATTGTTGTTATATTCTGGACTTTTAGGAATACTGTGTTTTTTACATAAAAAAAAAAAAATTTGAGTTTGAGAGTTTGAGAGTAAAGTTTGAGAATAGCATTTTTATATATAG
Organism: Hoplias malabaricus; assembly: GCF_029633855.1. NCBI lineage: Eukaryota > Metazoa > Chordata > Actinopteri > Characiformes > Erythrinidae > Hoplias > Hoplias malabaricus. The sequence continues at coordinate 11,227,573 of NC_089801.1, read as the reverse complement.
AATTTGACCCAAGATCTTGGGTGATACAGCTGCAAAATAACAAGGATACAAGTGTCAATAATGTATTGTTGAAGTTATCAGAATAAAATTTACTTCAGGTTTAAACTTTTATACTTAAAGTATTATAATATTTTATATTCCAAAAATTGTGCTTTTTTATGTCCTCGTATTGTTGTGCTTTTATTCACTGATAATGATGTCTTAATCTTAATACTAAACTTTTATTCTGACTTTATTCTCTAAATCAGTGTTTCAGTGTCCAAAAACACTGTCACATTTTTCTAGTCCTAACTGTCTCTTTGTTTAAAGTACTACCGTGGAGGATTCGGACAACAGTATCCACAACCATTCTACCCCTACCCTATGCCTACTGCCAACAACAATGCTCTTCTGAATGCTCTGCTGCCAATCCTGCTTTCACTGGCCAACTCTCCAGCTGCTGCTGCCCCGGCCCCAGCACCTGCCCCTGCCCCTGCCCCAGCTCCTGCCCCTGCACCTGCCCCAGCTGCAGGTGGAGGAAAATAAACTGATGACTGCAATGACACATCACACTTCTTCCTATATCTGACTTGCTTTATATAATCTTGAACTAAAATATAAATAAATACGATGACTACCAAATGACTCAGTTTGTCAACTCTGTTCATTTATGAAGACATGATTAGCTAGGCCACAGCTAGCTACAGAATGAGGAAACCTCATGAGGCTACTGATAAAACCTACAATGATGATAATTCACGGTCATCAACCCAACTTATGTTTATTGATAAGGGGATAAGAGGGAGAGGGTAAACATAAATAAAGCCTGCTTCCAAAAGAGGCTATATACAGAGTTCTAGTTGATTTATACAATTGGAAGATGCTACTGTAGTGGAAATAGTGGAAATGGCATAACCACTACAAAACAGTGGAAATGGCATAACCACTACATAGCGCAGTCAATGATAATTAATTATTATTTGATTAAAAAATAATGATTTAATTCATTTTGTTAAACTCCATGTTTGGGAGTCATTAAATAATATGTAGTGTCTTTACCTGTCCAATTTTAGCTTAGACAAGTAGGTCATCATGTTAGATGACTTTACATATTATATAGCAGGATTAGCTAGAATTAATTACTATTAATGAATTATGCTCATTGACCCGCCGTAGGTTCTTGACTCTGAAATTGAATCTGAACTAGAAGGAATAATTCCGTACAAGAAAAGTGCACACACAAATAACCAAGGATTGGTTTTATCACACAACTGGTTTATTAATAATAATATCAAATAATGAATATTGATTATACATTCATATAATGAAATTGATTACAGCGATACATGAGGAAACAGGGAGATTGACATATAAGGAAATTTCTCTATGATAATTACCCCAAATTCTAAACCTAAATCCTGAGCAATGAAAGAAATGAAACCATGTGACCTTAGTATCCCGGGAGATACTGGAGACTGGAGATACTGGGATCATGTCGCTGACGCGCTGTGCTTTCCGGCGCGGGCTTTCCACCGTGGGCCAAGTAACATTGCAGTCGCGGGCATTCCTTTTCAGCCACGACGACCACTCAGCCGGAGCTGGTGTCGTGCTGAAGGTCTCTGTGATGATTCTCTGTCATCGCTGATCTGCCGCCTTGTGAGAGATACGTCCATGCAGGTCTCTCCTGGGCCTCATCCCAGAAGGTCATTCTGAGGGTGCATGTGGCCGTCTTCGTCGCTGGTCTGGACTCTTTTGTTATCACTTTGAAGGTCTGTATCTCCTTCATTGCTCTGGCTGTGGTGTTGAATTTTGCTGGAGTTCAACTTTAGCCCTTCTTAAACTATAGTTTTCAACAAGACAAAACATTAAAATAGAAGTTCGGTTCTATCTGGACTATGCTTGAGGGGCCCAAGACTATTTAAGAAAGCCATGAGAGTCTTGCAAGTGTATTCATAGTACGTGAAATTATATTCACATATCTTTAAGATTATCAATATTTTATACATGTAAACCTATATGATAGACTATTGTATATCAGGGCTTTTATATTATAAATATCAAATGTAGGTATTGATGGGAAAGGTATTCAAATGTGTTGTTTTGCCTGCCTGTTTTTATTTTTTTTTTCTGCAGAAACGCTGACGTATTGGTGCTGTGTTAGTGTGTGTTACACCGGTATGAGTGGATTAGACACAGCAGCTCTGTGTCCACTCTTTTCCTCTCTGTTGGACACTCTCACCTCATTAGTCCACCTTGTAGATGTAAAGTCACAGACAGTAGCTCATCTGTTGCTGCACTGTTGGTGTTTGTCGCCCTCTAGTCTTTCACCAGTGGGCACAGGACGCAGCCCACAGGTCACTGTTGGCTGGATATTTTTGGTGATGCACTTGTACCAGCACAAGACATGTTTCTTCATGTTATATAATTAATTATAATACCATAAGGTTGTGAATGGATGAGTGATGAATATAACAGTCAGAAAAAAATGAGCCCAGACCTCAATCACTGAATACATTTGAACATCTTATTTTTTTGAAAATGTGAAAGGATGTCTCTGAATATGGAAACTTCCCTAAAGGCTTGCTGTATGTTATTATGCATATTGTTTCAGGAAACAAACATCTAAACAGTTCAATAGTGTATTTACAATGAAAAAATTTCTACTCCAATGCAACCATTCCAGAATCCCACAGCGTGGACAGCAAATATTTAAGCTCACATCCCTCAGGTGCGACATCTGAATTCCACAGATGTTTCACAATGCCTTGTTTGTGGCTATCTGTCCTACCCATTCTTAACTCTTAAGCTTACAACTTGCAGTTGATGATAAGCAAGTGAACTTGAACCGCTCTGTGTTTCTTAACTGTTGTTCTAAAATTAAAGCACTGTTGCAGAAAGCTGTCCAAACATCCATGTCATCCAGTGTCACTGGGGCATGTGCGATGATGATTGGTTGACTGTGGACCCAACCGCTCTTTATAAGCCAAGATCCTACTGCAGCTGCGTGAAGACAGAGAACTGTGACTCTTCAGCCTGTTTGCTTCCAAAGTAAGATATGGTTGAAAATATTATGGTATCTTATGGATGAGAAAATATAGATGAGAGTTTTTATGATGACATTCCTTTTTTCAAGCCAGGAATTCCCAGGAAAATCATGAAGGCCATTCTTTTGGTTGGGCTCTGCATTATTGGACTCTGCTGTGCTTTCCCTGTGAGTACTCACCCTAACATTTACAGATACAAGCGTACAACATCATATATATGTTCAAAACTTGTAATGGCATTCAGCCACTTTAAGGTGCACCCATTTTGGAAAGCAAGCATCAGTGTTCAAACAGCTCCATAGAAAACTGTGAAATGTAACGAGACTCTTTGGGGAGGCCATAAAGCATCTTAAAGTCAGTTTGAGGGTTAAAAAGCCCCCAGGTACTGAGCTGAATTGGGTTCTCTGGAGTGACAGAATATCATCAAATCCATCTACAGCCAATTCCTGCATAGTGAAACTGTGAGTGGTGCACTGTCATGTTCAGAGATAATAATTAAGCACGGCTGGAGGTAGTTCTGCAGTGCTGGAGGTGGTAGTTCACAGGGTTGTCCTGAAAATACATAAGATACCCTGAGTGGTCTGAAAATCTTAGCTGCTGCCTTCACAGGTGGATGAGAATGAACGACAAAAGCGCTCTTCAAGTGGCGAGGTTAGTATCAATTTTAACCAGTTCAACCCAGTAGATCTGACTCTATAAAATTCTGTCTCTATACATCCTCTATACAATTCTACCAGGTAGAGAAAGGTGAATGCAAGCACTAACACAATATCATTACTCTTTAGAACATCAGAACACTAACTGCCAATAGTTTTAACTAGATAGCATCAGCAACATGTGCTCTATGATCAACTTCTTATTAGGAATTTAATACTGCACTCAGCCAATATGTAGAATAATAATACATTTAAAAAAAATCTTTATTAATAACATTCAGAATATTTGTATCTTATGCTATGGAGGGGGAAATTAGCCTTGTATTATTGAAAATGTTGACTACAATACTTTTAGTTTTAATGTTACTGTGAATCAGTTAATTTTCTGTACTGTTAACTTTTCGTGTGGTAATGTGACTAAATATCTGTGTATTTTCAGTTCTATGGAGGAGGAGGATATGGAATGCCTTCTTTCTACCCCTACTATTACAACAACAATGATTTAAATAGCCTGCTGCCCTTCCTTATCGCCCGACTCTTCCCGGCTCCTGCAGCTGGAAAATAAACCCACAAATAAACCCAATAATATCTTAATGGCACATAATGCATTTTATATTATTTATGCAATTATGCAATAAAGGCTTATTGAAATGCAAGTTTGAGTACCGTGTCTTATTTGTTGGAGATGGACTTAATAATCTCAAATGAACAATTTATTTAAAATAAAATAATAATACAAAACAAATGTGCATTTAACTGTCCTGGGGCAAATCAATCAAAATTGTCAAGTGCAAAAGATGCTAAAGGAAAATTGTGAGACTCAACACTCTTGGAGGACAAGACTAATTGCTAATATGATATATCAACTACTAACAGATTCCCATATTTCCTTGCACAATGCTGAATGTTGAGGAGGGGAGAGAGGAGGACTCCCAAATTCAGAAATGAGGGGTATTAACAGGCAGTTACAGCTTCTACTCTTCTGGAAAGGCTTCATGTTAGTTGCTGGAACATGCATAACTGCTTTGGCCCATGTGCATTTGCTCTGGAGAGCCACATTCTATTAGTTAATGCTTTTCTAAACAGATTACAACAAGTGCAACCTCAAGTACCTGATAGACCATTAATTACAGGTGGTGTCCACAAACCTTAGAACATGTTGTATATTTGAGAGTTTGTAATAAGGAGATTAATTACGTGTCTCTCTACAGGCTGAAATCAGTGAAGAAATCAGAGATTTCACCCCTTCATCTCTGAGGGCCATTTGGGACCATAAATTATTTCCTCACTTTCTCTTTAATGTTTAAATTAATTTCAGAATAGATAACAAACAATTCATCAGGAATTGGAAAACAATAATTCTCAAGATTAATATTTTTGTAGCTTGTGCTTCTACACATGGGACGTCTCACACAATTCAGAACTAACTAACTGCCAATGGTGTTAACTGGATAGCATCAGCAACCATGTACCCTAGGCTCAACTTCTTATTAGGGATTTACTGGACTGGACTCAACAAATATTCATTCATTCATTCATTGCCTGTAACTGCTTACCCATATCCAGTTCAGGGTCACGGTGGGTCCAGAGCCTACCTGGAATCATTCGGCGCAAGGCAGGAATACACCCTGGAGGGGGCGTCAGTCAGGGCAACACACACACTCACACATTCACTCACACACTCACACCTACGGACACTTTTGATCCGCCAATCCACCTACCAACGTGTGTTTTTGGACTGTGGGAGGAAACCGGAGCGCCCGGAGGAAACCCTCATGGACACGGGGAGAACACACCAACTCCTCACAGTCACCTGGAGCGGGAATCAAACCCACAAGCTCTAAGTCCCCGGAGCTATGTGACCGCGACTATTACCAACTAATTAGAGTATATTTATAACATTTTAAAATGTAGTGTATATGTACATTTAACAGCTTATCCAAGTGTTACTCTAGTCTAAAATCTACTTAAGAATGGAAAAAATAAATAAAATGAAAAGCATTTGATCAAAATACAAAGTTTGATTTAAATGTTTTATGACAGTTTTCAGGATTTTACACTGATATTCCGCCATATTCATAATACACTAAGATTACACCCTGTGAAGTAGCAGTAGCTAGGCTTTTCTGATTTAAAAAAAAAATGCTCTCAATGTTTAATAACAAGAATGCTGTGAATTTCCTCACTATTAATTATTTTTATGCTTTATTATCATCAGGTTTCATTTTGTGAAAATAAAATTTAAATTAAAACAAATTAGTGGACAATGTAATTTAGTTTCAAAATACATTGTTTTGGATATTAAATATCTGTTTTAACACACGCTAGCCCAAAGTCAAACTACGTATAGCTTAGCTCTTCCCTTAGCTTGTTTACTATTACGATTTAAGCAACTAATGTGAATTTAAACAGAAAAGTGTAGTAAATCCCATGCAAATATTATTTTAATGCATAACTTTATGTATTACATTTTCCCAGTGTGATTAGTGAAGCTAATGAAGTGCTAGCATCCTCGATATTCCCTGCAAACACAATACTTGTGAAAAACAATGCGTGAAATCGTACTACCTCTATGACTGATATTTGATAGTTTGTAGTTACACTCACCATGCAGAGTCCTCCAAATCCACTTTGTTTTTCCGCACAAGCGAGGGAAATAATGGCACATATAAAAAGTCAACAGCAACCGTTTCTCTGTGCTGAAGCCTTGCCAAAGGAGGAGGGAACACCCATTTCTGGTTATAAAACCATCACTCATTTTATTCTTCATAACATTATTTAGATTAGTATAACTTTAAATCCCTCAAGTTTAAAATAACTTGCTAATGTTTAATTATGTTCAGAAGACAAACATAAAACAAATATGCAAAGTTTACAAACTTCATACTTGTAATTTGAACAAAACTCAATCTTCCAATTTTTCCATGTACCAGTCTAGTAGGTTTTGTATCTAGACTCCACTGTTGTAACCTGTGATTTATGTATTACTTAAAGAGACTTTGTTGTTTGACTTGATGGTTTGTGATGTGATTTAAATGCTGTATGTATGTGGTAATGAACTATATTAGTCAGTATGAATCCACCTGTTAGCCTGGTGTCATGGAAGAATATTTTCAATAAAATTAGCCAAATGTAATCTGTTTCTGTGTTGGTCAATAACAAGGTGTACATAAAAGACCAAGTTCAGTTCCATCCATGTAAGCTATTGCACACCAAACTACAGTCCAAGCCAAGTATATTTAAACTTTATGTAAAATGCAATACTTCCTGATCATACATTCCTTAAGTATATACACAGGAAAATATTATACACAAGTATAGGTCAAGTACACTTAAGGCTTTACTGTATACTTGTCAGTATTATCCAAGTATACTTATGTATAAATGTGTTTAGTATATCACGAAAAGTATACTAATAACACTCTTCAGTAAGGTTCTTTTTGTAAGGGCTACTTATGTGATTGGAAAATTAAAAACTGTCAGCGGCCATCCAATGCAAGGCATTAGGCCAAACTGCAGACACCACGGTTTCAGCTTCCTTTGCAAACATGATGTATCAGTGCTATCAATAGCCATCACCAGTTCGGCCTATAGACCCACAACTTCCTCTATATCATTTAATGCTAGACTGTACCATCTACATAAACTGGTCTCTCCAGTACAGATGGTATGTGCTCACAAATCAATTTCTGCACATGTTTTCCTTTAACTATTGGCATAATATAATAATAATAAAAAAAAAAACTATATAATAAATTATTAAATCGTAAGAGTGTGAATGGATGTGTAATTCTTAATGAGTGAATAATTTAGCAGGAAGAAAAACCTCTGTTATGACTATTATTGTCTTTTCCTCCACACAAATTTACTATGCAGAGAAAGGTAAATGTTAGACCTAACACAATATTATCATACTTGGAAAAGAACACTAACTGCAAATTGTGTTAACTGTATACCATCAGCAACCACATACTCTATGTTCAACATTTTATAAGGGATTTAAAACACTGGACTCAATAAATATATAGAACATTAAAACTAACTATCATCACCAGTAGATTGACCAGAGGAGGATGGGTCACCCCTTGTGAGCCTTGGTTCCTCCCAAGGTTTCTTCCTCAGCTGGGGGAGTTTTTCCTTGCCACTGTCGCCCCTGGCTTGCTCACTTGAGGGTTTTACATTTGTTTTTACATTTCATGTCAAATCTTTGTCTTACTGGAATTCTGTGAAGCTGCTTTGTGACAACATCAGTTGTGAAAAGCGCTATATAAATAAATTTGATTTGATTTGATATGGGCGGCACGGTGGCGCAGCAGGTAGTGTCGCAGTCACACAGCTCCAGGGGCCTGGAGGTTGTGGGTTCGATTCCCTCTCTGGGTGACTGTTTGTGAGGAGTTGGTGTGTTCTCCCCGTGTCTGCGTGGGATTCCTCCCACATTCCAAAAACACACGTTGCAGGTGGATTGGCGACTCGAAAGTGTCCGTAGGTGTGAGTGAATGTGTGTGTGTCTGTGTTGCCCTGTGAAGAACTTGCGTCCCCTCCAGGGTGTATTCCCGCCTTGCTCCCAATGATTCCAGGTAGGCTCTGGACCCCCCGCGACCCTAAATTGGATAAGCGGTTACAGATAATGGATGGATGGATGGATGGATAAAAGTATATGGTTATCTCCCATTAAAGGTGGCATGCTCCCTTCATTACCTGCCCCAAGTGAAAGAGTTCAAGTATCTCTTGTTCACCTTAGGTTCACCTCTCTTGTTGACCTTAGGTTAAGTGCAGCGTCTGGAGAAATGTGGTCACTGTATTGGACTGCTGTGGTGAAGAGAGGAGCCATAAAGCAAAGGTCTCAATTTAGCAGTCAATCAACACCTTTGGTTATCCACTCTCACCTATGGTCATGAGCTCTGGGTAATGACCGAAATAACGAGATCCCGCATACAAACGGCTGAAACATGTTTTCTCTGACGGGTTGTGGGGCGAAGTCTCTATGACCATGTGAGGAGCTCAGTGATTAGGAGGAGCTCGGAGTAGAGTCACTGCTCCTTCATGTTGAAAGGAGCCAACTGAGGTGGTTCAGGCATCTGTTAAAGGACACGCTGGAGAGATTTTATCTCCCAGCTGCCCTGGGAATTCCTGGGGATTCTCCAGGAGGAGCTGGTGGAAGTTGCGGGGGACAGAGACGCCTGGGATTCTTTACTCGCATATTTGCCACTGCAACCCTGAAATGGATGATGATGATGGTGATGGTGATGATGATAAATAAAAATATGAAATCTTGATCTACAACATTCCATATGTTTGTATCTTTGTGCTATGTAGGGAAATATGAGCCTTATATTGTTGAAAATGTTGATTACAATATGTGTAGTATTAATTTTACTGTGTATTTATGCATGTTCTCTACTGGTAAATACGTTTGATGGTAATGTAACTGAATATCCATATATTTTCATTACATGGGAGGAGGATATGGAATACCTTCCTCCTGCCCCTACTATTACAACAACAACAACAACATTCTACACACCCTGCTGCCCTTCCTTATCCTCATAACATATGTTATGTGCATGTATAGAAAACTATGTCCCATTACTCAACTTGTGTGCTTATACTCTGTATTGCCAAACTGGGTGTGTTTAAGTTGCATGGATATTTTGGGGCTATGTTTGCACAGCATGACTCTGGGATCCCTTGGAGGTCACTGATTGGTCAGGTTCAGGCCGGACGCTTCTTTAAAAAGTGTCATCTAACAGCACTGCAGCATCTAGGACTTGAGACTGAAAAGTTCCTTCCTTTCTATAAGCTTTGAAGGTAAGATAGTGAATAAGAGTTGAAATCTGGTGCCCTTTTTGTCTTTAAGGCATGAAGAAATAGATACACAACATGACAAATTGTAATGTCCTTCTCCTTGTTTTTAGCAGAAACAACAGGAAAACACCATGAAAATTGTCGTTATTGCTGTGTGCATTATTGCACTGACTTGTGCCATTCCCGTAAGTACTGCTTAGATGTGAATTTGTAGAGATGTGTATCATTTTCGGGCGATATTTTATAGCCATTGCACTTAATGTTAATGTTTTTTTACAGTCTGATGATGAACAGGAAAGAGAGAAACGCTCTTCAAGCCGCAAGGTTAGTACTCTAAAGCTCATACAAAAGCAAGGCATTATATTAATTTTATATTCTGGATTTTTAGGGACACTGTTTTATAACAAAAATGAAAAAAAATGTTTCAAAAATGAAATCAGCAATGTTTGAGAATTTTTATATCTAGAATTTGACCCACATTCCTGGGTGATACAGCTGCAAAATAACAAGGATACAAGTGTCAATAATTTGCTAATGTATTGTTGAAGTTATCAGAATAAAATTTACCTCAGGTTTACAATTTTATACTTGAAGTATTATAATGTTTTATTCTCCAGAAATTGTGAATTTTATGTCCTCATATTTTTTGTGATTTTATTCACTGATAATGATGTCTTAATTTTAATACTAAACTTATATTCTGACTTTATTCTCTAAATCAGTGTTTCAGTGTCCAAAAACACTGTCACATTTTTCTAGTCCTAACTGTTAAAGTCTCTTTGTTTAAAGTACTACCGTGGAGGATTCGGACAACAGTATCCACAACCATTCTACCCCTACCCTATGCCTGCTCCCAACAACAATGCTCTTCTGAATGCTCTGCTGCCAATCCTGCTTTTACTGGCCAACTCTCCAGCTGCTGCTGCCCCTGCTCCTGCCCCTGCACCTGCCCCGGCTCCTGCCCCTGCACCTGCACCTGCCCCGGCTGCAGGTGGAGGAAAATAAACGGATTACTGCAATGACACATCACACTTCTTCCTATATCTGACGTGCTTTATATTTTCTTGAACTAAAATATAAATAAATATGATGACTACCAAATGACTCAGTTTGTCAACTCTGTTCATTTATGAAGACGTGATTAGCTAGGCCACATCTAGCTACAGAATGAGGCAGCTGAACCTACAATGATGACAATTCACGGTCATAAACCCAACTTATGTTTGTTGATAAGTTGATAAGAGGAAAAGGATAAACATAAATAAAGCCTGCTTCCAAAAGAGGCTATACAACGTGTTTCTGGTTTCTGGTTGATTTCTACAATTGGAAGATGGTCCCAAATTTCCAGTGAAAGCTGAACATTCAACAAAGAAAACTGATATGTGAGGACTGGTTCCCAGAGCTGTGTTCAATCCAAAACTAAAAAAAAAAATGTGAATACACAATGAGTAAATAATGTCTAATGTTACTGCTGGTGTTGTTGTGGTTTTCAAAGCCTGTGGTTTTCTTTAGAGACTCGGTTTGGCGATGTCACCGACTGCAATTCATGGAGGAGTTGTGCTAGTGAAAAAGTGACCAGGGCAAAGCGAGCCCAGCCTATCCTATGAAGTGTAAAAGCACCAATAAACTTTATTTAAAAAATACCAATAAATATTCTGTCTTACAACAGAACACATGCTCTTTTTCTGGAGACTTCTTTCCTCTACCACACGCAGTCTAAATATCATGATGGAAAATTTCTCATGTGAACATATTTTGACACTTTAGTAGTATTACAATAATGTTTTTAAGACAAAGAGATTTAAACATTTATTTTTCTGTTCTTTCACTCCCACCACACCCAATTTTCCACACCCAATCGTGGGAATCAAACCAACAGCCTTTCTGTTCTAAGCCCCCTTCTCTAACCATTAGGCCATGGTTGTGCACATTATTCATTTTATCAGCTCCACATAGAGGAGTATTAATTAATTCATTCATTCATTCATTATCTGTAACCACTTATCCAATTCAGGGTCTACCTGGAATCATTGGGCGCAAGGCGGGAATACACCCTGGAGGGGGCACCAGTCCTTCACAGGGCAACACAGACACACATTCACTCACACATCCACACCTACGGACGGTGAGAACTCACCAACTCCTCACAGACAGTCACCCAGAGCGGGAATCAAACCCACAACCTCCAGGCCCCTGGAGCTGTGTGACTGCGACACTACCTGCTGCACCACCGTGCCGCCCTCATACAGGAGCAGTGTATTTTTAAATTACAGAATGTAGTCCATCTGATTCTCTGCATTCTTTCTCATCCCCATTTCACCCTGCAATTTGTGCACAATTTGTATTGCTCCCTGTCTAGCCTTTTACCATTGGACCCAGGACACTGCCCACAGGACACTGTTGGCTGGATATTTTTGGTTGGTGGACTATTCTCAGTGCAGCAGTGATCCACTCATACAGGCACAAGACATAATTCATCATATTATATAATTAATTATAATACCATAAGTGTGTGAATGGATGAGTGATAAAATTAATAGTCAACAAAAAAGTAAATTAATTAAAAAAAAACTTTCTGTTATTACTATATAAGGAAACAGACTTCCCCCAAAAATGAACCCAGTTCTTAACATCACTGAATATGTTTGAATATATTTATTTTTTTGAAAATGTGATTGGAAGTCTCTGAATATGGAAGCTTCACTAAAGGCTTGCTGTAGGTTATTATGCAAATTGTATCAGAAAACAAATATCTAGTTTGATACTAGGTTCAATAGTGTATTTATAATAAATATATTTCTACTCCAATGCAACCATTCCAGAATCCCACGACGTGGGCAGCAAATATTTAAGCTCACATCCGTCAGGTGCGACATCTGACTTCCACAGATGTTTCACAATGCCTTGTTTGTGGCTATCTGTCCTACCCATTCTTAACTCTACACCTTACACCTTGATAAGCAGGTGAACTTGAACCACTCTATGTTTCCTAACTGTTGTTCTAAATTTAAAGCACTGTTGCAGAAAGCTGTCCAAACATCCATCAAATGTGTCACTGGGGCATGTGCGATGATGATTGGTTGACTGTGGACCCGACCGCTCTTTATAAGCCAAGATCCTATTGTAGCGGTGTGAAGACCGAGAACTGTGACTCTTCAGCCTGTTTGCTTCCAAAGTAAGATGTGGTTGAAAATATTATGGTATCTTATGGATGAGAAAATATGGATGAGAGTTTTTATGATGACATTCCTTTTTTCAAGCCAGGAATTCCCAGGAAAATCATGAAGGCCGTTCTGTTGGTTGGGCTCTGCATTATTGGACTCTGCTGTGCTTTCCCTGTGAGTACTCACCCTAACATTTACAGATACAAGCGTACAACATCATATATATGTTCAAATGTAATGGCATTCAGCCACTTTAAGATGCACCCATTTTGGAAAGGGAGTATCAGTGTTCAAACAGTTCCATAGATATTTGATTCTCTGGAATGACAGAATATCATCAAATCCATCTACAGCTGCATAGTGAAACTGTGAGTGGTGCACTGTCATCCATCCATCCATCCATTATCTGTAACCGCTTATCCAATTTAGGGTCGCGGGGGGTCCAGAGCCTACCTGGAATCATCGGGCGCAAGGCGGGAATACACCCTGGAGGGGACGCCAGTCCTTCACAGGGTAACACAGACACACACACATTCACTCACACACTCACACCTACGGACACTTTCGAGTCACCAATCCACCTGCAACGTGTGTTTTTGGACTGTGGGAGGAAACCGGAGCACCCGGAGGAAACCCACGCGGACACGGGGAGAACACACCAACTCCTCACAGACAGTCACCCGGAGCTGGAATCGAACCCACAACCTCCAGGCCCCTGGAGCTGTGTGACTGCGACACTACCTGCTGCGCCACCGTGCCGCCCGGGCACTGTCATGTTCAGAGATAATAATTAAGCACTGCTGGAGGTAGTTCTGCAGTGCTGGAGGTGGTAGTTCACAGGGTTGTCCTGAAAATACATAAGATACCCTCAGTGGTCTGAAAATTTTCTCTGCTGCCTTCACAGGTGGATGAGAATGAAAGACAAAAACGCTCTTCAAGTGGCGAGGTTAGTATCAATTTTAACCAGTTCAACCCAGTAGATCTGACTCTATAAAATTTTGTCTCTATACATCCTCTATACAATTCTACCAGGCAGAGAAAGGTGAATGCAAGCACTAACACAATATCATTACTCTTTAGAACATCAGAACACTAACTGCCAATTGTTTTAACTAGATAGCATCAGCAACATGTACTCTATGATCAACTTCTTATTAGGGATTTAATACTGCACTCAACCAATATGTAGAATAATAATAAATATAAAAAAAAATATTAATAACATTCAGAATATTTGTATCTTATGCTATGGAGGGGGAAATTAGCCTTGTATTATTGAAAATGTTGACTACAATACTTTTAGTTTTAATGTTACTGTTCATTTTCTGTACTGTTAACTTTTTTGTATGGTAATGTGACTAAATATCTGTGTATTTTCAGTTCTATGGAGGAGGAGGATATGGAATGCCTTCTTTCTACCCCTACTATTACAACAACAACAACAACAACGTTGTAAATAGCCTGCTGCCCTTCCTTATCGCCCGACTCTTCCCAGCTCCAGCAGCTGGAAAATAAACCCACAAATAAACCCAATAATACATTAATGGTACATACTGCATGTTACATTACTTATGCAATTATGCAATAAAGGCTTATTGAAATTTGAGTACCATGTTTCACTTGTTGAATAATAATCTCAAATGAACATTATTTCTCTAAAATAAAATAATAATACAAAACAAAAAGTATGTTTAACTGTCCTGGGGCAAATTAATTGAAAATGTCAAGTGCAAAAGATGCCGAAGGACAATCATGAGACTCAACACTTAGAAGAAATTAGGAGAATCTATCACAGTTTGATGGTAGGAGCAGTGGCAGTAGCAGACACAGTGAAGATGTGTGACATAATTCAGAAGTAACACTGTCTAATGTTAAGCTTATAATGCAGCCAGACACAAAAGAGCCTCCAGTATTTAAAGGTGACATTTCAGACAAAAATTCAGTTAATGAGTGGGAAAATATCTTTATTATTATGTGTTATTATTATATGTTATTGTACCTAAGAAAACGAACCACTCCATTACTTGAACATTCTCAAGAAAACATTGCAAAGCTAACGGGCATGGCAGGTTAATTGATTACTTTAAGAATCCTTCAGTGATCTTTCACATCCTAAAATATTTTTGATATGGCCTATTCTAATATGCCTTTGGCTGACTTCTAAAATGCACTTCCAAATCCAGGGGAGGATGCTATGGAATACTGGATCTGATTTAATAAAAATGTGGATGTGGCAGAAGAATGCTTAAAAAGAGTCATGTCATGAAGTTAGCATGATAGAATAGAATATAATACAATAAATGTATTGTCCACAATGTGGAAATTAATTTTCGATCACTCATGGCATAACAACACTAATAACATAACATCCACACCCATATACAAAAAAAAAAAATTGCAAGAATTCATCATCTCCACAGCATTAGGTAAAAATGATTCCCTATAAATATTTCTAGTAATATTTCTGCCTAATGACAGGTGTTCAAATTGTGAGTTCATTGGATGTTGTAAATCCATTTTTCCTACCAATTTGCTACCTATTTTCACTATTCTCATAAGCTTTCCTTTTCCCCTACAGCTAAGGCTCCTAAACCAGACTGTGGCACATTACACTTTCAACCAGAGAACGATATGCTAATTACACTATATCTGAACTGACGTCAAACTCACACAGTAATTTATAAGATAAAAATGCTGAAGAGCTTTTTTATAAATAATCTCACAATTTTCCTCAAAATCCAAACAGCTGTCAAAAATTGTGCCTAGATATCTAAAACAGCTTACTACTTCTATACTCTAAACTTCTCAAAGTTTCTCTGCTACCCGGACAATTGCCCTGTCTGAGACTGTAGCCCAAAGTTGACTCCACATTGTGTTTGAGAGGTTGAGGGTGAACAACCTTAAGCTGGCACCCAAGAAATGTCATCTCATGCCACTGCAGGTGAGATTCCTTGGCCATATTGTTGACAGTTGTCAGGAGGACATAAAGATTTTTGGGATTATTTTTAGTGACTTTTCAGACCTTCTAGTGAGTTATTTAAAAGACAAAATACCTGACTAGCACTAGTGACTTTCTGTACCAACCTTAGCTACTTTTTATAGAAGACAATCGCTGGTAGCACAACTAGAACACGGACTGACTATGAGCGTGAGAGAAAGCTCACCCTGCAGCTTTTCTGCTCCCAGAGATAAAGCTCTGGGAGGCACAGCTCCCTCAAAGTGGTTTGTCTGCTCCAGAGACAGAGTAGCACCGTCGGTCCACAAAGCAGCTCACACAGATCAGAATGAGCTGCGATTGTGCAAAAAATGCTGCCAAAGGCATGTTTGCTTTCCTTTATGTTGAATTTATTCCTTTTTCTGGACTGAGATCACATACTTGATTGAGGCATTTGGCTTTATTCGAACAGTAAACAACTCTTATGAATGTATGGCATAGGGTCAAAGGCACGATTGGACCCAGAAACATTACTTTTCCTGATGTTTTAGGTTTTTGCCATGGTATCGTTTCAGTATCGGTATTGAGATATTTAGGCAGGTATCATATCAAAATCATAATTTTGGTGTTGTATGTACTGACATAGACACACCCCTATTACATTAACAAACAATTCATCAGGAGTTGGAAAATAATCATTCTTAAGATTAATATTTATGTAGATTGTGCTACTACACATGGGACATCTCGCACACTTCAAAAACTAACTGCCAATTAGCATAAGTAACCATGTACCCTAGGCTCAACTTCTCATTAGGGATTTACTGGACTGGACTCAACAGGAATGTAGAACAATAAAAAAAAGGTAATTCAGTTTATTTGTATCTTTGTGCTAGGGGATATTATCCTTTTATTATTGAAAATGTTGACTACAATAACTGTTGTTGTAATGTTACTGTGGGGACTCCAGGGTCCTTGGTGGTGGGTGACTGACTGTGAGGAGTCTGGTGTGTTCTCCCTGTGTTCATTTGGGTTTCTTTCAGGTGCTATGGTTTCTTTCCACAGTAGGTGAATCGGCTAATCAGTGCCCATAGCCGTGTGTGTGTCACCCTGTTAAGGACTGGTGCCCCCTCCAGGGTGTGTTCCCAACTTCTGCTCTTGACCCACCATGACTAGGTAAGTGATTACAGACAATGAATTCATGAATTAATCCTCAAAAGTACAAAATTCTGTGCCAAGTTAAATATAAGAAAGATTTCCAATTAAAAAGGCACATGCATGCAAGTGCTTCATATTCACAAAACCAAAATGTGATTCTGGGTTGGCTCCAGAGCCACTGTGACCCTGAATGGGATGAATTTACAGGAAACGAATACACAAATCACAAATACATACAAAGGTAAACAGGAAAAAAAGTAGCTTTCTTCAAAATAAAGGTATAAACTTTAGAAGGGACAGATCTGGTTCAGGAACCTTATTCTTTAAATGTAAGTCGACACATAGTGTTTTTTTCTGGTAAGATACACAGCAACATTAAATCGATGTAATGAATATTTGTTTTTCACAAATTCATCATGTAGTTTTTAAAATGCAAATCCTGATGTATTGTTTTCCAGTAAACAGTTCAAGCAACGTGAAAACAATTTAATAGTGGTTTTGCTTTTAATTTTGGCACATATTCTTCATGTTAGTTTGGAGAAACAATGGCGTGTATATTTCACATTGTCCTATTGTAATGATTACTTTTTAATCTGGCACTAATTCCTCTCCATGTATTACAACAACAACAATGTTCTACACACCCTGCTGCTCTTCCTTATCCTCATAACATATGTAAGGTGCATGTATAGAAAACCACGTCCCATTACTCAACTTTTGTGCTTATACTCTGTATTGCCAAACTAGGTGTGTTTAAGTTGCATGGCTAATTGGGGCTATGTATGGACAGCATGGCTCTGGGATCCCTTGGAGATCACTGATTGGTCAGGTTTAGGCCGGACTCTTCTTCACAACAGTAAACAGACACATTGTAAAACCTCTCATTTGGTTTATAAACACTACTGCTCACTTTACATTGTTTTCTCACTCACACATTGCCTCTTCTCTTCCCTGTGCTTTCTCTCTCTCTCCCCTCTCCCCAATCAGAACTGGAGAAACTTGATTGATGCTTAAAATATCCAATCAAATACTTAATCTCAGATACTCCAAAACAAAAAAAAGCATTCTTACAGAGTTGTAGTCTACTTAGGATTCTTAAAGTGACAGTACTCTGTAAACTGATTTACTATTCAATTAGAGAACTAATGCACTTAGGAAAGTGTGCTTTCGTGATCTGAGCTATACTTATTTTATTTTAGACATTTTGTTTACCTCTTATTTAATGGAGGCATTATACGCATGATAAGATGCAACCTCCCCAGAGATCCTTCTAAACTGACCGTCACACTGTCCATACATGATCTTTCACCCGGCGCTCATCTGACACGTAAACGTCTTTTCCCACCCAGATCCCTATAGAGGGAGAGACGCCAACGGAAGTCCAAAATGCTTGGTGGTCACATGACTCATGCAGACTCCAAATAGTTCCAGGAAGCCGTCATTAGTCTTCAATAAATGCATTGATTTACAATATTTCTGCAACACATCGACCTGTGTATGTGGTTACACATATGTAAAAAAAAAAAGAATTTCCACGATTTCAGGATTAGTGTGAAAATACTTGCCTGTATGTACATTTTAGACTATATTATATCAGTCACAGGCATATTTATGTTGTTGATTACATTAAAAAATGTACAAAACTTGTACTTGCCAGTATGAAATATACCCTATTGTTTCTGATAAGTTAGAGGAAGGTGAAGAGATTCATGAATCAGTTAAGATTAGTTTTATAACACATCATGGTGGTTTCAGTAATCCTCTATGGACCTAATCTTAAAGACCAATGTAAAACCTATGATAACAGATGGGACAGAAGGTGGAGCCTTTGTGTAGAAAATTGCTGTCATAGGTTGTCTTTAAGATTAGGTCCATATAGGATTACTGAAACCACCAGTATGTAGTTATGTTAATCCCCCTTAAGAGGGCTCAAACATTCCCATATTTACTCTGATCTGCTATGCTGGTCTAATTCAATAATGATAAAACTCAACTACTATGATAATGACATACTAAGGCAAAATCAGTGTAAGGGTAATGAAATAAAAATAAAATAAAAAAAATTTATTTTTATTATCATCAACACATTAAAATGAAGTAAAAATCCAAAATTTAGGGAGTCTCTGTATTCTCCACCTGCAAAATGAACAAAAAGGTTTATTAAGCATTTCTTCATATATATGAATTCATATAAAGCATTGGTCCAGTCTACACAAGACATTAGGACAAAAAAAAAAACCAAAGCTTTCTTGAAGTTATATTGCAGTTTTTGACTTACACGTAGCCAGTGTGCAAGGGGTGCCTGTGGCTTCTTATTCCTTCTTTATTCATGACTGAATTAATTGTTTGTGAATTTAAAGGAGCAATGCCAATGACTTTACTGAAGAATTTAGCGAGAACACAAACAGGCTTTTTTTCCGTTTGATAGTGTATCTCAAGTTTGGAATAACTTTTTCTTTTGGGTTTACTTCCTTGGTCATACATTTCAGATTATAATGGCTCATATCCTTGTAATAATGACAGTCTGCCTGTTTGACTGATATAGCTATAATACGTACACATGGACTCAAATGTAGCTCTATGACAAAAACAATAAAAAATAAAACTGCAGCCTCTTTAAGAAACAGGTTTCTCAGAATTGCAGAAGTAGCTCAAATTATACTGTGCAACTATGGAGACAAAACAGAGAACTTAAAGGAACACTATGTAATATTTTTACCTTAAAATTACAGCTTCAAAATTATTTTTGATGCTTCACTGACCTGTAATACGGAGAAACGAGCCTCTGTCATTGATACTCAAGGCTCAGCACTGCAGAAACCACACTATGTAACTTTTGAAGGAGGGTAGGAAACCAACCATTTCCTTCCCCTTCCTACCAATTTCAGTACAGTGCTGTAATAGTTAATCACACTAGGGGAAGCCCCAGGAGCAAAAAATGTCTTGCCTAGTGTTCCTAAATGAGTAAAAACTGTTATTCACAACTGTCCTGTGCCATTGTAAAAGTTTATACTTGTGTGTTGGCGTCTGCGTAGCTCTGCAATTACACCGCCAAACCACTAGGTCTGAATTTCAAACATCATCTTAAACCCTATATAGTACACAATGTAGTGGTGTAGTGGTATTACTTTTACAAATCTTTAAAGTGCACTATTTAGGGAGTGTAGTGTAGAGGAGTTAATATTTCTGGATTTCTTGACTTGAGCAACTTGAATCATGTTCGTCCGACTGCAGACCAATCAGAGTCATGGTCTGCGTAGATGCGGTTACTGGGTAGATGAGTTACATTTCTGGAGAGGTGCGCATCAGGCCATAGGTTCAACACAGAAGCATAAATTGCTCTTAATACTCAGGAGACTACACCCTCTGTTGGTTTAGAGGAGCGGCACCTTGGATGTGTGTAATAGTTGATATAACATAATTCGTTAACATCATTTAATCTTTGGCCATTTCTGCTGTGTTCATCAGTGCCAGACAAATTAATGACATTCTGTTAAAAGACTGAGGAACCAAGAGTGACATTAGAGTCTTTTCACCTACATTTTGTGAAGCATGTGTCTTGTTACCATAATTACAATATGACATTAGAGCCATAATACGTCATGGTACTTTTACTTTCGGCACTTCAGTACATTTGAAAGTAAATGCTTTTGTACTTTTACTCAAGTGAAGATCTACAACAAAGACTTCTAATTTTACTGGAGTAATATCTCACCTTGAGAATCTGTACTTTTACTCAA
Organism: Hoplias malabaricus; assembly: GCF_029633855.1. Taxonomy (NCBI): domain Eukaryota; kingdom Metazoa; phylum Chordata; class Actinopteri; order Characiformes; family Erythrinidae; genus Hoplias; species Hoplias malabaricus. The sequence goes on along the minus strand of NC_089801.1, from coordinate 11,207,092 downwards.
GTACATGATTTGTGTACTTTGTCCAGCGCTGGTTAGCACCAGTGTTAACATAAAACTGAAGTTAGAGTGAATGGACAAAAGATCTTCAGCTCATTTCAGACATTTGTTACTTTCTGCGTAGGTGAGAAAGCTCTTAACTTAAGGCGGTGTAAGAATTGCAGCAATGGACACTAATCCACTGACATTCTTCTCTTGCCTTGTGAAATGACAATAACATCATTAGTGATGACAACATCTTAAGCAATTGTTTCACAGGTAATTAAGAGCCAGATACAATGTTGTGACATATTTTAGTGGTATACTATAGGCCAATTATCCTTTCTGAGGGTGGTGCACCTGCAAAACAGCCAAGGCGCCTTTCGATCTATTTCATTTTCCAAATAGATTCAGCTCCTCTACATTTCGTACAGTAGCTGTGGATATTCATGTAAGTCCTGAGACTAAATTAATATCTTATTTCTATTTTAATATAGAGCACACCAGGTTTGATGAAGGTCATCTTAATAGTACAAGCAATTTTATCATATTTTACCAAGCTTTATCCATTCTTTGTAACACTGGTTGGACTGAGGCTTTAATACAAGTTTTATTTACATTTACATTGCTTTCTGTATTCTCATAACCTTACATTACCCATGTATTTAGCCTTTGCTTGTCCATTAATGACACTGTGTGGCTGTGTATGGTTACTGCAAATAGAAATTACATATGTTATTAATATGCAGATTTGACCTGTGAAATGGTGTATTGTGTTGTTTTGCTCAGTTGGAATAATCAAACAACTGATCTATATAGAACGAGATGAAATATGGCATCTCATTACCAGTTTTATATATTGGAATATTTGTTCACTAGTATGTAATTTCAGTAAGTATTTAGTGACTATGTATTACAGTAAGTTCAGGTATTTCAGCTTAGAAAACCAATAGAATACATGTTGTTTAACCATTGGTGCTGGAGCCTATGTATGATACAGAAAAACTGGTTCAGGTTTACAGATCCTCATATTTGAGCAATGATCTGTTGATCCTTAGACTGTTTCTTAGATAAATATCATGGAATTTATCAGGGCGAGTGTCATTTTCAAGGTCTGTACAAAGTAGAGAAAATGTCACACTGAACTTTAAATGGAAGTTAACACAACATTATTTTTTTTTTTTTTTTTTGCCATTTTAGATCAGTTTTTTTCTATTAAACATTAAATTAATCAGGGCAACTGCAATTTATTAATTCTGTAAATAAAGCCCAAATGTTAAAAAATGGAAACACAATATATATGATTAAGTTAAAAAGAATAGTTCTCATAAACTGTAAATACTTAGAATGGGTATTCTTCTGACACAGTAACAGAATGCTATGTAATGTTCTAATGTTACATTCCGTTATCATTTAGGTGAATGATGCATTATCCCACTATGATCTCTATCCTTCTGCTCTCAGTCCTTGGTCTGAGACTGCCAGCAGCAGTGAGTAATCACCAGTTTATTACTTCCATGTATTTATCATCAGGTACTTAACAGTTAAAGATAAAAATATATTATAAACACTAATGAGCATCTATTACTTATTTTAGGTTTCTGCTCATCGCTGGAAATCATTTGAAAGTGATGAGGTAAGCTTGACCTCAAGTTTCTTAAAAAGAAACCCATCATTACCTCATTGATTTCTAATAACTAACAGCTGTGTGCAGAGGTTTTGGCATGTTTTATATTCTATGCTCTATTTTCACAATATTTTAAAGGAGCAATGAGTTATTTTCTCCAGTAATTTTTATTTGCATTATAAAACAATCTTGAGTTTTTTTCATCTCCAATGTATTATATATATATATATATATATATATATATATATATATATATATATATATATATATATATATATATTATGAAATGATCAGTTTCACCAATATTAGTTGGTGCTATGTGATCGCAAAAAATTATCGCTCATTTAAACATTTAAAATAAATACAAATGTGTTTTAACATTAGGTGGAAAAAATGCTGTGTGACCAGTGGAGATGTGTAAATATCTGAGACTATATATTTTAAAATGATTTCTTCGTCTGTTTTTTTCTAGAGGTCCTCCGTGACTTACTACCCTAGGTATTATTACCCCATTGACTCAAACTCTTGGCTGCCATGGATTACTATGCTTTGGCGTTTGAATCCAGCTCCAGGTCCAGCTCCAGGTCCAGCTCCAGGTCCAGCTCCAGGTCCAGCTCCAGGCCCAGGGCCAGGTCCAGCTCCTACACCTGGACCTCCACCTGTCACCAACCGTGGAGATAATAGGTAGAAAGATGTAAAGTGCCACACAAGGAGATCCTAGGCTTTGAAATTTATTGCACTCATAGTACAATTGACTTTAGTGCTATCACAGATCAATAATGATATGTAATGCCCTTGTACTGCATAAAATTGTAATCTACAATTAAAACCATGGCAATCAACACAACTTATAATAATTGCAACTAGGAATGTTTTGGGTTATAATAAGTCAAGGACTATTCTTGCTTTCCAGTGACAAGGAAATTAGCTAACAAGTTCAGTTTGTTAACTGAAGTGACAGTATTGTATATTGCTTTGTGAATGACCCTGAACTACACTGAATATAAGCTCCCATTAATAATATTAAACAGGCTTTAATACAATCAACATACACTCACCATATGTTTCCTGTAAATGATAATGTTGCTTGTAACTGTAATTTCCCAAAACTAATAAAATGTCTATGAGCATTAAAATGGATATTCTGGATGATGTTGTAACATATTCTAAGGCTGTTGTTTTTTCAATGAATTAACATTAAAATAGCAGACATTTCATCCAATGATGTTTCTGCACCTATGTTACATTTACATTTACATTTATGCAATTGGCAGACGCTTTTATCCAAAGCGACTTACAAAAGAGGATCTAACATTCAAACTACAGCACAATTTATACAAAATACCTTACACTGAGTGCAATATGCCAGGAAGTAATAAGTGCATTAAAGAAAGACTTTCAGTGCAAGATATAGTCTCAGAAGAGTTGGGTCTTCAAGGATTTCTTGAATGCGGAGAGGGCTTCTGTTGCTCTGATAGTGCTTGGAAGCCTGTTCCACCAGCGTGGTACCAGAGATGAGAATAGCCTCGACTGACCTGTGCGGGGGGTTGGCCGTGTTAGTTGGCGCTCCTTTGAGGAACAGAGAGGGCGGGCAATAACATATGGTTTTAAGAGTCTATTGAGGTAGATGGGAGCAGAACCAGTGAATACTCTGAAGGCCATCATTAGTGATTTAAATTTGATGCGAGCAGCTAAGGGTAGCCAATGCAGCTCAACTAATAGGGGTGTGACATGTGCTCTTTTAGGCTGGTTGAAGATCCAGGCATGCTGGATCATCTGTAGCGATCTCACAGCACAGGCAGGAAGACCTGTCAGGAGGGCATTGCAATAGTCAAGACGGGAGATTACTAACGTCTGAACAAGGAGCTGTGTTGCATGTTGAGTTAGGTATGGCCTAATCTTCCTTATGTTGAATAGGGAGAAGCGGCACGATCGAGCTACAGCGGTAACGTGATCTACGAAGGTCAGCTGGTCATCAACCATGACACCCAGGTTTCTTACAAGTTACTATTTAATATTTTTTAAGACATCTGGTCACCCTACTGTGGGCAATGAAGTCACATCATATTCACATTTCTCTCTCACTCGAACCGTTTTTTATTGAAGAACAATCGAAGATCCATGGCTGACTGGCTGGCCACAAATACACACACACACACACACACACACACACGACACGTTAGAGGTGTTGGGTGGGCATCATTTATCTGACCATGTCTTCTGTTCTTTCATTCTAATTCTACAACATTAATGAGCTAATACACATACAGACAGTACTAGTCTAGCACCTTGGCTCTACCAGAGGTACAATAGATATTTTGTGATTTCCAGGTACAGTCACGTCTTTGATCTCATTTCATAAATTCCTAAGGCATGTGTTTATGGTTTGAATAAAGCTGAATATCTCAATCAACTATGTTATCTTGGTTCAGGGTTTATTTAAAGTATACATTAAACGTAAAATTAAAGCAAATGACTCTTTGGCAGCACTGTTTGCACATTAGCAGCTCATTCTGATCTCTGGGAGAGAGAGCTGCTGCAGCTCCATCTCTGGGAGCCGAAGTACTGCGGAGAGATAGCTGCGTCTCCAACTGCTCTGTCTCCGGAAATACAGGAACCGCAGAGAGAGAGGTCTCCTGCTCACCTTCAGTTCGGGTGTTCTGACAAGTTGTACTTTCAATTGTCTAATATAAAGTAGCTAAGGTTGGTAAAGGAGGTAGCAAGATTTGGTCCTGCTCGTTTATTTTTTCTTCATAATAATTCACTATAAGATTTGAAATGTCACTAAATCTAGCAGCAAAATAACTAAATTGGCAATACTGAGTGAGCAACGGTTTGGACCCAGACGTGACGTTTCAAAACGTTGTTACGTCACGACTTAACAAGCGGATACGATTTCCAGTCAAGCATAACAACGAACAGCCTGGAAATACCTTCTTATAATGTCCTTTTATGATTTATTTCGTTGGTAAATACGATACAAATTATTCTAGCGTGATGTTTGTGTGGTGGGAGTATTTGTTAGATGTAATGGGGAGAGTGATTGTAGAGTTGTGAATGGAGTGGGTGACATTTATTTTGTAATATAATCTAAGCTAAGTTACATGACAGTAAGGAACAGAATTGTTTTGTGATTATGTAGAATATGATGTAATGAGTATCCGAGACTTTTAAACAGTAAAGAAAGAACACCTTCATCCTGCACCTCAAGTCTCAACCCTCTGGGTTTTGCCTTTAATAAAGCAATAATCTTCCCAATTGTGTGTTGTTTGTGTGAAATGTGCAGGTATTTGAACATTACGTCACATATTTTATTTGTTGTTGCAATCTTTAGTAATGTAAAGAAGCGTTACTCTACTGAATTGAAACAGTCATTAATTCTGTTTTTGATTATTATTATTATTATTATTATTGATATTTTAGAGATGTATTAATTGTGGCTAAAATCAGAAGCCCAGCCCATAATTATCCACAAGCAGGAATGAAAAATAACTCATTAACGAAATCAATTAATGAAAGGTGCACAGACCACAATAGCATTCGCTGACAGAAACGGGCCTGACCCCACCCTGGACAGTCACCAAAGGTCGACTTTGTTTATATCAACTGTACTATGAATTTGAGAGTGTAAGTAATCACTCACTGAGGGTGAGGCTCAGTTGGAAATTTCTTAAAGTGAGGTCAAAACCTGAAGGAATATTCCAAAACCCAAAAATATCTGACAAAAATTCAGAAACATAAAACAGCATCCTGTTTAATTTCTCAGAATTGCAGAAGTAGCTCAAATTATACTCTGCAACTATGGAGACAAAACAGAGAACTTAAAGGAACACTATGTATTATTTTTACCTTAAAATTACAGCTTCAAAATAATTTGTGATTATACACTTACCTGTAATGGGGAGAATAGATACTCTGTCACTACTCAGGACTCAGCACTGCAGAAACCACACTATGTACATTTTGGAGGAGGGTAGGAAACCAACCCTTTCCTACCCCTTCCTTCCAATTTCAGTACAGTGCTTTAATAGTTAATCACACTAGGGGGAGCTACAGGAGCAGAAAAAACATCTTGCCTAGTGTTCCTAAATGAGTAAAAAGAGTGTCCTGTGCCATTGTGAAAGTTTACTTGTGTGTTGGTGCCTGCGTAGCTCTGCAATTACAGCATCAAACCACTAGGGCTGAATTTCAAACATCATCTTAAACCCTATATAGTACACAGTGCAGTGGCATTACTTTTATGAATTCTTACAGTGCACTATTTAGGGAGTGTAGTGTAGAGGAGTTAATATTTCTGTATTTCTTGACTTGAGCAACTTGAATATGTTCGTCCGACTGCAGACCAATCAGAGTCATGTTCTGCATATGAGTTACATTTCTGGAGAGGTGCTCATCAGGCCATGCTGCCTACGTAATCGGTTCAACACAGAAGCATAAATTATGCTTAATACTCAGGAGACTACACCCTCTGTTGGTTTAGAGGAGCAGCACCTTGGGTGTGTGTAATAGTTGATATAACATAATTCATTGTATTTAATCTTTGGCCATTTCTGCTGTGTTCATCAGTGCCAGACAAATTAATGACATTCTGTTAAAAGACTGAGGAACCAAGAGTGACACTAGAGTCTTTTCACCTACATTTTGTGAAGCATGTGTCTTGTTACCATAATTACAATATGACATTAGAGCCATAATACGTCATGGTACTTTTACTTTCGGCACTTCAGTACATTTGAAAGTAAATGCTTTTGTACTTTTACTCAAGTGAAGATCTACAACAAAGACTTCTAATTTTACTGGAGTAATATCTCACCTTGAGTATCTGTACTTTTACTCAAGTACATGGTTTGTGTACTTGTCCAGCGCTGGTTAGCACCAGTGTTAACATAAAACTGAAGTTAGAGTGAATGGACAAAAGATCTTCAGCTCATTTCAGACTTTTGTTACTTTCTGCGTAGGTGAGAAAGCTCTTAACTTAAGGCGGTGTAAGAATTGCAGCAATGGACACTAATCCACTGACATTCTTCTCTTGCCTTGTGAAATAACAATAACATCATTAATCATGACGCCATCTTAAGCAATTGTTTCCCAGATAATTAAGAGCCAGATACAATGTTGTGTCATATTTTAGTTTTGATTGTCCTTTCTGAGGGTGGTGCACCTGCAAAACAGCCAGATAACCCAACGGCATCTTTCCATCTATTTCATTTTCCAAATAGATTCAGCTCCTCTACATTTCGTACAGTAGCCGTGGATATTCATGTAAGTCCTGAGACTCAATTAATATCTTATTTCTTCTTTAATATAGAGAACACCAGGTTTGATGTAGGACTGTAGGCTTTAATACAAGTTCTGTTTACCTTGAATTCTGTATTTTCATAACCTTGCATTACCCATGTATTTAGCCTTTGCTTGTCCATTGATGACACTGTGTGGCTGTGTATGGTTACTGCAAATAGAAATTACATATGTTATTAATATGCAGATTTGACTTGTGAAATGGTGTATTGTGTTGTTTTGCTCAGTTGGAATAATCAAACAATTGATCTATATAGAACGAGATTAAATATGGCATCTCATTACCAGTTTTAATATATTGGAATATTTGTTCACTAATATGTTAATTTCAGTAAGTATTTAGTGACTATGTATTACAGTAAGCTCAGGTATTTCAGCTTAGAAAACCAATAGAATACATGTTGTTTAACCATTGGTGCTGGAGCCTATGTATGATACAGAAAAACTGGTTCAGGTTTACAGATCCTCATATTTGAGCAATGATCTGTTGATCCTTAGACTCTTTCTTAGATAAATATCATGGAATTTATCAGGGCGAGTACCATTTTCAAGGTCTGTACAAAGTAGAGAAAATTTCACACTGTGAACTTCAACACAACATTACTTTTTTTTTTCCATTTTACATCAGTTTTTTTTTCTTATTGCTGAATTAAACATTAAATTAATCAGGGCAACTGCAATTTATTAATTCTGTAAATAAAGCCCAAATGTTGAAAAATGGAAACACAATATATATGTTTAAGTTAAAAAGAATAGTTCTCATAAACTGTAAATACTTAGAATGGGTATTCTTCTGACACAGTAACAGAATGCTATGTAATGTTCTAATGTTACATTCCGTTATCATTTAGGTGAATGATGCATTATCCCACTATGATCTCTATCCTTCTGCTCTCAGTCCTTGGTCTGAGACTGCCAGCAGCAGTGAGTAATCACCAGTTTATTACTTCCATGTATTTATTATCAGGTACTTAACAGGTAAATATAAATATATATTATAAACACTAATGAGCATTTATTACTAATTTTAGGTTTCTGCTCATCGCTGGAAACAATTTGGTAGTCATGAGGTAAGCTTGACCCCAAGTCTCTTAAAAATAATCATACCTAATAATCATTACCTCATTGATGTCTAATAACTAACAGCTGTGTGCAGAGGTTTTGGCACATTTTATATTCTATGCTCTATTTTTAACATATTTTAAAGGAACAATCAGTAATTTTCTCCAGTAATTCTTATTTTCATTATAAAACAAATGATCAGTTTTATCGATATTGGTTGCTACTTTGTGTTCGCAAAATGATCGCTCATTTAAACTCAGAAAATAAATGTAAATGTGTTATAACATTAGCTGGAAAAAATGCTGTGTGATCAGTATACAGGGGCGTAGTACCAAATTCTGGGCCCTTTGCACAAACTGTGCCCATGGGCTCCCCTCAATAACAGTCCCCTCAATGACATTAGGCTACATTTGGTGGGATCACCCTCTGTGACAGAGTGCCGTGAGTTTCAAAAGTTAGCTTTGCTAATACTTTGACTGCTTTTCCTTTTGAACCTATGACATCGAGCCTACTAAGTTAGGCTAGAAGCCTAATTATGTAATAGCCCAATAATAAACATTCATTACATTTTCAAATAAGTATACTATTGCAATAGTGTGGTAGGCTATGCAAACAAGAATGTTTAGAGGTTACCTCAGAATTGCAGATAAGGCACCATGTTATTTTGTGCAGTCTTTACCACTGACAGTTGTGGTGGTATTGAAGCGCTTTATAACCACAGGCGTTTATTTAATGTGAGGTATTTGCGTTCACATTTGGGCTCATCTTTCTTGGGAATTTTTTTTTTTATTTTACTAAAAAATGTGGACAAAACTGTTTGATGCAAGGGGGTGTAGGGGAGATGCCTGTCCCCAGACACTATGCAGGCTAGGACACACAATTCAGTCCATCAATCAAAAAATGTATTTACCCCAAATTTTAAATATACATTAGTTAGCAACATTTATTGTGATCTTTATACTTTACAATGACTTATTCACCTCAGTCTTTTTCTCTAGAAGTTTTACATGACTCACTACCCTGGGTATTATTACCACACTGAATCAAACTTTTGGAAGCCATGGATTAATATTCTTTCGCCTTGGAATCCAGCTCCAGCTCCAGCTCCAGCTCCAGCTCCATGTCCAGCTCCCTACCCTGGGTATTATTACCCCACTCACTCAGGATGTTGGGTGCCATGGGTTACTGTGCTTTATCATTTGAATCCAGCTCCAACTCCAACTCCAACTCCAGGCCCAACTCCAGGCCCAGCTCCAGGTACAACTCCAGGCCCAACTCCAGGCCCAACTCCAGGTACAACTCCAGGCCCAACTCCAGGCCCAACTACAGGTACAACTCCAGGCCCAACCCCAGGTACAACTCCAGGCCAAGCTCCAGGCCCAGCTCCAAGCCCATCCCCAGGCCCATCTCCAGGCCCAACTCCAGGTACAACTCCAGGTCCAACTCCAAGCCCAAATCCAGTTCCAACTCCAGGCCCAGCTCCAGGTCCAACTCCAAGCCCAGCTCCAGGCCCAGCTCCTACACCTAGACCTCCTGTCACAAACCGTGGAGATGCTAGGTAGAATGATGCAAAATGTCACACAAGGAGATAATAGGCTTTGACATTTATTGCACTCATACTATGATTGACTTTTGTGCTATCACAGATCAATAATGAAATGTAATGCCCCTGAACTGCATAAAATTGTAATCTACAACTAAAACCATGGCAATCAACACAATTATCAATACTTAAAATTAGGAATGGGATGTTTTGTAATAAGTCAAGGACTATTCTTGCTTTCCAGTCACAAGGAAATTAGCTAACAAGTTCAGTTTGCTAAACTGCACCTGCAAAGGAAACCTGTTTATAATCATATAATCTGAGCAATAAATTTTTTGGTAATTATGTTCTATTTATTTTAATGAATTTACACCTAACAGCTGTGAAAATGTGTAAATAATTTAGCTAATTTTAACAAATTACACAGACGTAATATATTGAATTAATTTGATGAACAATAGTAATGTTTACCGTCACATCCCAAATTCACACTAATTCCCATAAAGTTTCCTGCCAAGTGACAGTATTGTATATTGCTTTGTGAGTGGCCCTGAACTACACTGAATATAAGCTCCCATTAATAATATTAAACATGCTTTAATACAATCAACATACACTCACCAAATGTTCCCTGTAAATGATAGTGTTGCTTGTAACTGTAATTTCCCAAAACTAATAAAATATCTATGAGCATTAAAATGGATATTCTGGATGATTTTGTAACATATTCTAAGGCTATTGTTTTTTCAATGAATTAACATTAAAGTAGCAGACATTTCATTCAATGATGTTTCTGCACCTATGAAACAGTCATTATACTGACACCTGGATGTGTCAGAGATTCTAAACAGTGATTCTGCACTTTGGGAGGTGCACTACAGACTGCTGCAGGAGAAGGAGAAACTGCATGTTAGAGCCAACTGGACCAAAATTATGCACCAAATTCCTACATTTACATCCTCTAATACAAGATGCTGGGAACAGGGGCCAGAAAGACTGGCTCAATCATTTACAAACACTGCCATGTCACTGTACTTCAGTACGGAGATATGATGTACACATTTACAGCACAGATTAACCTGAGGGGCATTGCAGAGTTGGAAATATGTATGCTCTATGTTGTATGTTCTGACAGTGATATATTTTCTAATTTTAAGCAAGTTTAGTAGATGGTTTTTATTTATTCATTTATTTATTTATTTTTCACCAAGAAATACGGTTCAGCAGTCAATGAAAAAAAAGGTCTTAGTGTGAAGCTACTTTTAAAGTAGCTTGCGTTGTTTCATTGAAATAACATTAATTGCAGGTGTTCCTTGGTTTAAAGCAGTATATCATATAGTGCTGCTTTATAAGACATAGTTTAAATATGTGTGCAGTAGCAGGGTGTGGGTATGTAATTTAGAGATTTCCAGACGATTCTGGGTGGGACAGGCACACTTGAGTAATCTTTAGCGGTTAACTGCCCTTCCCAAAACTGAGATGTAGTCTGAACTGAGTGATATTCCTATTGGGTAAGAGCTGCAGGCCAGTGGGATGGTTTTCTTATAAAGGGTCAATTCAAACTCAAAAACAAGAGCAGTAGCTCTGGGAGTTTAGAAGGTAAACAGAATCATCAGTGCAAACATCCTGAACATCTAAAATTCCTGCATTCAATATATTTATTTGCATTTATTAGACATTTTATAGCATATGTGATTCTTTACATTTCCTGGTGAACTAATCTTGTGTAGACAGGCCTACACTTTGGTTTCAAGTGTGCTCTAAGCTTTTGATTCTAAGTCTTTTATAAAGTGCATTTTCACATTCGCCTTCATTAGCATACCTGGTTTGCATTTTGAATCTAAAGAATAACAATCTTCTCAGCTGCCTTTATAAAGCTAGCAGTCAGAGTATAGGGAATCTGCAAGTGTCTTTATTACAGCTATTGCAGAAGCACACTTTAAAGGACCACTAGGCAATTTTATTTCAAATCTTTCAAAGCCTGAAAACGTGTTTTAGAATAAAGCAAACATATTTGTTGTTGTGGTTCCACTTCTTGGCTGCTGGAGTTTGCCTTGAATAATGCACTAGAGCACTGGTCTGGAATCAGGATGCTCAATCTCTGGTGGCTACAGTGAACTACAATAATAGCATCAGCCATGCCCATGAAATTACCTAGTGCACCTCAACAGAAGACTGCACTTTAAATTAAAAGGTTTCAACTTCTTCTCTTGCTACATGCTCCAAATGGGTATGTTGACACACTGGGACAGATTGATTTTTTTTTTTCAGTCCAATTGTGTTGCTGGAAATTTGGATCAAGTGAATGCTATATCTTGTGCACATAGTACTCACACACTTTGTCTTTTATTTTTATAACATTGCATTGTCTTTGTGTTGTCTTCATCTTTGTCATTTTGTCAAGGCTATTATTTTAATTGTTGTCAAACCACAAATTAATATTTTTCCCTGAGAGACAATTTCTTTTCTTTTAATAATTTCAAACATTATTTCCATTGTCTGAATGTATCATTTACACAAACTGAACTTGAAAATTACATGAATGCAGATTGAACATGAAAAACACTTTAAATTCCAGTGAGTGTATTTTGTGGCCTCAGTGATGTACTACTGTTCTACATAGTGAGGCAAAGGATACACTGCCATTTAACATGCACTCATTGGTATGGTGTTCTATAAGTGGTTTTGGTGGAAACTGGCTCTCATTTACATACAGTCTATTGTTCAGGGAGTCTGTATTCCACAGCCAGGTGTTTGGTGGCAAGCAATTCTTCAGGCTTGTGTTCCTTTGGTAACAAAAATATTTCTGCTGCCAAAGTAGTGGAAATAACTGTGTTTTTGCCAGAACAGACATAATTGTGACTCATCTAAACATTTAATAGTAGTAATTAAATGAGAGAGAGACACAGTGTTTCTAAATCAACAAGCCGTTCCACCTTAAATGATGCAAGATTATTTTCTGTAAAGGCATAAGAATGAGGTAGCGCTAAGGTGTAACATTACATTTGAAAGAGAGAAAACTTATATGTGTGTGTGCAGGTTTGTGGCAAAGTTTAAAGAAACACTATGCAAGATTTATAGATTTTGCTCCTGGGTTCACCCTACAGTTTAAAACTTTAATTTAGCACTGTCCTGAAATCAAGGGATGGGGTGGTTGTTTCCTACTCTCCTCTAAATCTTACATAGTTTTTTGCACTGCTGAGTCTGGAATAGCAGGAGCAAAGACCCCATTCTCCCTATTACAGCTCAGTGGAGCATCACAATGATTAAGCTGTTGTTTTAGGGAAAAAATACAACCTAGTGTTGCTCTAAGTTCAGTTTATTTTAAATGGTCTCTGTACTACAGTTAATTATTAGGCTTGAAGATATGATTGAATTTTTGGCAAACTGAACATCCCCACAGTCCCAGTCAACAGACACATATGAAGCCCATACTGGCAGCCCAGACCAAAGTTTGTGACTGGAACAGGAGGGGTTAAACATGTGGTCTAAATAGGAAGGCCACATCTATGTGGGCCTCATATTTAGAGAATTATTTATCTGCCTACATTTACCCTATAGAAGTAGCCCATCCAGTTCACACTAATAGCCCATTCTCAAAGCCACCATGGTAATCATGAACCCAGCAAGCTCATGTTCAATCCCTGTGGGTCCCACTAAGGTGTGCTGACTGGCATCTTTGAATTTATTGGTACAGTTAGGAATGTATTATTTAAGACATATTTTATCTTCAGCACAGACTTGTTAAAAATGACAATAAGCACTATGCCTCACACCATGGAATTACTTCAAACTCACAAACCATTCAGTTTCCAAGGTTTCTACATCAGGACTTTTGTTCTGTTACTCAGATCAATGTATTCCCATTGCACAAGTAATATTTATTTGGACACTTCCTGGCCATCATGATAATTTTTCTCATTCAAGTTATTGAACCGAGGCTCCTGAGATCCATCTTTGGCTGCCTCACCTCCTGAACAGCATGTTGTTTTCCATTGAGAAGTTTGTTTTATGGTGGGTTGCAGACAGTAAATAATTTTTTATCTTCAAGTCAATAAACTGCATTACCCAAAGTCCTACAAAACTAAACAACTAGAGTTACAAATGAGTTTCTGTGGTAATTCAAACTGTGAATACAAATTTACAAATCAGTTGAACTTCAGACAGTTACAAAAAACTTTTTTTTTCTCCTCAAACACACTATTCCACCTAAAAGACGCTGAATACAAACAACCAGAGAGAACCAGGAGTTTCCCCACAATTGTAGACCTTACTTTTAAGTATGGCTCTTCCATCACTTTTATCCATCCTGCTAAGAAATCTTCAAAGTTCATTATTTAGACAGTTGAATATTTGTCTGATATTTTTGACTTTGGGAAAACTGAATGTGGTAAAGTTGATTTTCACAGATTTTATGCATTATTCAGTTACTGAAATTTGCTGAGTATGTTGATAATATGGGGCGGCACAGTGGCACGGCAGGTAGTGTTGCAGTCACACAGCTCCAGGGACCTGGAGGTTGTGGATTCTCTGGGTGACTGTCTGTGAGAAGTTTGGTGTGTTCTCCCCGTTTCCACATGGGTGCTCCGGTTTCCTCCCACGATCCAAAAACTCACGTTGGTAGGTGGATTGGCGACTCAGATGTGTCCGTAGGTGTGAGTGTGCGTGAATAAAGCATGTAAATGTGTCGCCTTGTTAAGGACTGGCGCCCCCTTCGGGGTGTGTTCCCGCCTTGCACCCAGTGATTCCAGGTAGGCTCCAGACCCACCGCAACCCTGAATTGGATAAGTGGTTACATGCAATGAATGAATGTTGATAAAATGTGGTGAAGAGTAGATTATGGTAAACAAATAATGCAAAAAAAAAAACAAAAAAACATAAGTTTGATTGGGAACTTTTTTGCCATACAGCATGCTAAAATTAAAGGCATTTTGTAAACAATGTCTCAGGTCAAGCTTTATGTCATTACTTTATCTGTGGTAGCTTGTAAAGACATAATATCTTGAGATTTCTGGCTCCATTCACAACCACTGAAAAATCCTGACTGGGTTAGTTACTCTAGAAAGGTGCACTTCATGTCAAATACATGACAAATCTGTATTAATGCATTTTTAACTTAACCGTGTCATTATGGAAGTTTGACCAATCAGTGGAATTCTTTTTTTAATGTCCATGGTCAATTATGTGTTTTATGTGCATGTTTTAATGATTTTATAAGGTTTCAAAACATGGGTTGATGCTGAATTTGCATATTTTATTGCTGATGCCTTCAGGTGCCTGTAAGTCTCATGATCATTTTAATTATTTCATAATTAAGCCTGAATTATTATTATGTCTTTGCCATAATGCTTATAGTACTTATGTGTTTATGAATGCCCTCTACCCACATTTGAAAAAAATATTTTTAATTTCATATACTTATGATTGTGGTTATACTTATTTGGTTATTTTTTCTGTCTTCAATTCCTTTCTGATGCTTCTTTATCAGAGTCATATGCTTGAGTTGTCATGTTTATCCAGAGAGTTTTTCCAGAACAGGCCACAAAGCCTGAGCCTCAAGGAGCTGAGTCAGCCAAATCCAGCTTTCTTACAATAACCCAGGCTCAGCATTCCTCTCAAACACTAGCACAGGTCTATCTCTGACTCTAAACTTGAGCCAATAACTGCCTGTCTCAGCTGCCCCAGGTAACAAATATTTAAATTGAGGTTTACTTTACATTAAAAGATTGTGCAATGTGAACCATTGTATCTTATAGCTTATCTACAAAAGCTGTTGATTAGCATGTCAAAATTAGAAAAGCAACAGATCTTTAATGCTTCCATCTGTTTCAAAATTATCTTAAGAAAATCCTCCAAATTTAAGTCTTAGAAGTTAATTGAATATTCTGCTTCTCACAATCCAAATAATCACAAACCCCTCAGTAATGTTGACATCTGAGCAGTGTTGTGGCCAGTCCATTTCAAAGAGAAACTATAAGCAAGTTCTATTTTTATTCTCAGTTAAGGCTTCTAGACCCCTGGAGTTTACCCATATTTGTCACTGTGTAAGGATTTTTGCAGATGTGTGATTTTGTCTTTTAACAATAGGGACTGATTTGCTGGTCTGTCAGTATGTCCAAGTTTCTTAGCAATCCCAGTTTCTAAAATTTTAACTGCAGTTTAGGAAATTAAAATATTTTTGTTTTACAAAATTTCCGTCTATTTTCCCCTACCTTGTTCAAGCAGATTTTTCTTCTGAAATATCTCTTAAATGGGGTGGCACAGTGTCGCAGTCACACAGCTCCAGGGACCTGGAGGTTGTGGGTTCGATTCCCGCTCCGGTTGACTATCTGTGAGGTGTTTGGTGTGTTATCCCCGTGTCTGCATGGGTTTCCTCCAACAGTCCAAAAACACATGTTGGTAGGTGGATTGGCGACTCCAAAGTGTCTGTAGGTGTGAGTGAATGTGTGACTGTGTGTGTTGCCCTGTGAAGGACTGGCGCCCCCTCCAGGGTGTATTCCTGCCTAGCGCCCAATGATTCCAGGTAGGCTCTGGACCCACCACGACCCTGAATTGGATAAGCTGTTACAGATAATGAATGAATGAATTAATATCTCTTAAATGTGTTATCTTGTATTTGATTAAAGCTTTGAATCTGAAATGTAAAGAACAAACAACAGTACTGTTAAACTAAACACATTGTTCTTCATTTCTCAGTTCTTGCACTACTGTTTTACATCCACTACTTGTTCATCCAGTATCCTACCTCCAAATCAGGTTATTGTCTTCAGTTAGTGTCCCATTGTCTCATGTATGTCTATCAGTGAGCTGCTGGTATTCTATGTCCTGCACTTGTCTTCTGTTTTTTCACTTTCATATATTTATATACTTAGCTTAGTTGAATTTTTTGTTAAATGTTACTGCATTTTGGAGAGGAGAGTAATGTAATTTCAGTCCTTTGTATGTCCTGTACATATGCAGAATTGAAAATAAAACTCTCTTGACTTGACTTTTTATATTTCCCAATGTATGAATCCCCTTCTACAAATCTTACGGTAAGTATATATTTTTTGTACATTGCCCAAAGGCTATATGAGTTATCACCTGCATGCATAGTTCTGACTGTGTACAATGCAACATTTATAGGTGGAGATGACAGAACTTCTCCTGAAAACATGTTTAGGGCAAATCTTTCATCAGCTGTAGCTTTATGAAGCCAATGTATATAGCCCTTTGGAGATTGAAGCACCTGCCTTACATCAGCTTTAGGTGACATTTAAGAAGGTGACTCTCAGAAGGGCTGACAAAATATATATATACTTTATATATAAATTATATATATAAATATAAATATATAACTACAGGCACTTGGTTTGTGGTGGTGGTGGGGGCGGGGGGACACCTGTGGCATCTATAATTTTCTGGGCATTGACAAAATGGGCATGACCTAAAACATACTCACGTTTATTGGTTTCAACACAAACTCTTAGACCCTGTCTCCCCAGTTAGCTTTCTTATGCAATACCATTGTATTCTGTGACCTGCGTCATGTTCCTTCTAATTTAGGCACACCAGTTTCTGGTGGGAATCACCCTCTGGCAGTGGAGGCACTGCATAATATAATAGCACAGTCACCAATTCAAGAAAAAAACAGCAGATCACATCAGCAGTTAAATAAGCCGTTCCTACCACCAGTACCATTTAACATTAGTCAGTGCTAGAAATTGCAGTTAGCATTACAAATGAAGGCCTGGGAATAATAATGGAGTCTACATAAAATACTATCATTTTTTGTAGACTCTATTAGTTTATGTATCCCATTACCCAGTGGCAAGTGGAATTGTTAGATATTGAACAGCAGCATTTTTTAGCAGTGTTTTTCCCAATACTTTGACCTGGCCTTCAAGTCAGGAATACCTGTTGTCCCCTTCACTGCTTGATCAGTTATTTGCTGGTGTTACAGTCTTGGACAACATTTTAAACAACATAGAGTTGGTATAATATAGCAATGTCTTGTTGCTCAGCCAACAGTTTAAGTTAAATTCACCTGGAATTTTGCCTTGTGTTCATAAAATCCATGTATTTGCAGAAATTCATTTCTACATATGCAGATAATGAGCAGGGTATCCCACCAGAACCTTCAACTGTCATTGCTGATATCTACTGATGAGTTTACTCTCCCAATGTTTCTACCAAAATGCTAATGTCCACGATATATATCCAAGCATTTGTGGGCACCTGCCTATCCAATATTTCTATTTAAGGGATATTAATCGAGCTGATATTATCCAAAATTGATTCACCTAAATATATATAAATATATATATATATATAAACACTGAATTCACTAATTATAAGGAGGGCTTGCAAACCTTTGGAAACGTAGTGTACTTTGTTTATGAAAATTATATGGGTATGCCTGAAGAGGAACTTAAATGCAGGGGTGTGTGATATGCCGTTTTTACCCACAGTTGTATAAGCTGCTTATATATATATATATATATATATATATATATATATAATCATGAGGGTATAGTATCTCCTCTCTTATTTCAGCCTGAGTTCACATTTCTCTCAGGAGTGCAGGCATATTTTTTTCTATATAACTATATGTACTTTATGGTGGGGGGACACCTGTGGCAGCTATAATTATCTTGATGGGCATGCTCTATAATATACTCAAGTTTATTGGGTTTAACACATACTCTTTCACCCTACCTCCACATTTAGCCTTCCTATGCCATGCTATTGTGTACTGGGATATTGTTGTATGTTCCTGCTAAATTTGGGAACAACACTTTCTACTGGGAAGCTCCCTTGGCCAGTGGAGCCTTTGCAGAATGTTTCAAGAAAAAAACAAAAAATGCAGCTCTCAGCAGCAGCTAAATCAGCCTTAACAGCAACCACTTACCATTAATGTTATTTAGTGCTGGCAACTGATATTCGCAATTCAGTGCAATTCACATGAAGAACTAAAACTAAAATTAAAACTAACTAAAATTAATTTTATACTCCACAGTGTGCATCCCCCACATTAGGCCAACTGTGTTCAAAACAGGTTTAGCACAGAATCTCTGATGCATCCAGGCCACTAAGTGTCAGTGTGTGAAGATGATTACTGGAGAAAATGTGTGATTGCTTATCTAACCTGATAAAATGTACTGAAAAGCATTTATTGCCTATACACAAGACGATTAGCCATGTTTACAACAGCTATACACAGCAAATTCACCAGTGTTAAATCAACACCATTAGTTTTAAATTAACACTGACAGTGTTGACAAGTTTACATTTTTACACTAATGGTGTTGATTTAACACCGGTGAATTTGCTGTGTATCCATGATTTTTAAATTTTTTGACCAGAGAACACGTGTAGAAAAAAAAGTCTCTCTCAGTCTGGGAATGATATTGCTTCCAGCCTGTGCTGGGCTTGTTGTTCCATTGACCCAACTCTTTGACCAGGCCCTCAAGTCAGGACTGCCTGCCATTCACTTCACTGCTTGATCAATATTATTTGCTGGTGTTCCAGGTTTGCCACTCAATGGATAATATTTTTACATAATGCAGAGTTGCTTAATCCAGAAATGGTCGTTATTGCACAGCCAAAAGAAGAAATAACACCCACCTAGACCTGTGCCTGGTGGTCATGAGACCCATTTTTATTATCCAGAAGTCCCCCTCAGCCCCTTCCCAGCATCACTTCTACTGACCTGAACAAGGTCCTTTCTACATATGCAGTTATCAAGCTGGGAATCCCACCAAAACCTGCATCAGTCAATGCTGATATCTACTGATGATAAGCCCTATGAACTTCTAATGCTTCTGCCAAAGGCCTAAAGTCCACTATATATTTATCCAAGGGTTTGTTAGCACCTGAATGTTCAACATTTCTTCTATTTTCAAGAGTCTCTCCATTTTAAGACAAGATTTTGGAACATATCTGCAACCACAAGCTCAAAATTGAGTATAGTTACTGATGTTGGATGATTAGTTCTAGATCACAAATGCAACTCCGACTCATTCCAAAGGTATGGGATGGAGGGCCATCATTATTTTCATGGGTCCAAAGCCCAGTGCTGGGGACTGCTATGTGGTCACATGTCTCGCATATGTGTAGCATCACATATTTTATGCATTTCTATGGAGATTATACAATGATATATGTGTCCAATATGGATTCACCATAAAATGGGTGAATTCACAATTATCACAAGGGGTGTTTGCTGACTTTTTAGAATGCAGTGCACTTGCACTTGAAATGAAAATTATATGGATATACATACATATCACTTTGTAGATTACATGCAGGGGTGTGTATTATGTTATTTTGCCCATAGTTTTATCAGGTGCTTCATGCCTACAGCATTTGCAGCAGTGGATAAAGATATTTTAAGTCATTCTGAGCTTGTTTTGGACAATTACCCTCTTCCCCATATTTACCTCCGTTTCCTGCCTGTCGGTAAAGCGTACCTGTATTTTCTAGCTCGCACAGAGATCAACAAGGTAAACTTAATTATAGTTAGTGTTTTTTGTGGCAGGAAACATCACCCACAAACTTTTGTGACTGCATCATTTGGAATCATAATAATCATACAGATTACCAACCACCTGAAATCCGACTCTTTCTATGAAGCATTTTCACTTGTAAAGCAACTTGTTGTTCTTGTTTTAATTGTTCTTCTTATTATTTTACTCCTTAATTTATTTTGTAATTATTTATATTCAGAACCATTTTAAAACACTTTTCTTGAGACCATTTTTCTTTATTGTCATTGTTTTAACAAGCAAGGCAAATTGTTTATTCTTATACACACTACCACCCATAAACATTTGTAATTTCTAAAGGTAATTCTGGCAAATTTTCAACTTGAAAGAAACATTTTCTCTCTCTATCTAACTCAGTGACTGTGCACAGTTTTATCTGTGAGAACCTGTCATCTTTTCTCTCAAAACGGCCTTAAATATCTAAAAATGTCCACCACCGAAATCTGTATCGAGGAACCAGTATGTTGCTTTTGCCACTAGTGGCTGGGAATCTTTCCTCAGCAGATTTTGGTTTGCACACAAAACGTGTCCAATCATGCCTATTTCAGAGCCAATATGAACCCAACAACCTTCCATACATTTATCACTCTAATTATACATCCCCCATTCCAAACTGGTCTATAAAAATCACGCAAAAACATATGATATTGCTGCCAAAGCACATTTTTTGGTTTTTATAAGGGACTTGGAAACTTACCAAGTCCTGTCACACCATGCCAGTCCTTTGTGCATCAAGCATATATATATCGGATTGTCTTCCATTGGTAGAACACTGCTCTTACTCGGCACCTTTATATATTTGTGAGTCGAGTATGTTTTTATTTCACATTTTTGAAATCTTGTATGTTGCGTTTTGATAAAATTCTGGAATGGTTACTGTATTATTTTAACACATAAATAGAACCATTTTAATATTTTTAGATTTTGTTGAAATATCTATTGCTTTCTCTTTAGACACTTCATCTTCAACATGAAGACCCTCATTTTCCTGGCTTGTATTGTTGGAATGGCCCTCTGTGCACCAGTAAGTTACTGATACTAATGTCCATTTGTTATTTTAGCTAGTAGAAATCAATAGGTTTGACTCGTATTTTTTAAAACATGCTAATTGTTGTCTTTGTCCTTTCTTTTACAGCAAAGTCTGTACTATAGGCTACAGTACAGGCCAGTCCATGTGGTTCCACAGGTCAGTAATTCATTTATATGATGTATTTTCATCCTACACTAAAGATAGCCTAGCTAACAGTGAAATCTAGCTTGAGTTAATCAGCAAGAGTTAATTCATTTATCTGCTATGTGAATTACTAATAAGTTACTATTAGAATTATTAACTGCTTAGCTTCGAATCAGTGCTAACTTTGCCAATCATTTGGTAAAAGCCAGTAATAATATCAGAGCAGCAATTGCAGACAATGTCTAAATATTTAGTCTCTAATACTGAAGGTTTAAGGGGTAATTATATGAAAACTGAAAACTCTCCATTGAATAACATGGATAGTTGGATTAGCACTGTATAAAGGATTTGTATTAAGCTTAATATAAGATTCAAATGCTATTCTTCTATTTTAGGCGGTTAATGTTGCCCCAGTGGTCCCAGCTGCTGCTGTTCCTTCTGATTTGGGGATTGTAAGTAGCATGGCTGCACTTTATGCACCTATTGCCCACCATCACAATTTAACAGCACGTTGGGGAGATCTAAAAGCTGTTGTTAGTGTGCAGTATTTCTGTAGGTATTGATTATGTAAGTCACAAATATGATTTTTGTTTTAAAGCCTCTGGCAGCACAGAACCATACTGGAGCTGTAAATATTTTTTGAGATGCAGTGCATGCTTTGTTTTGATATTTTGGCAAGAAATAACTGGTTCTCCCCCAATTTCTGTGTGTGTGTTTTCAGGCACTTCCTGCACATGGCTACGTCCAACACGGGGTTCTGAAAACTGAAGGCAGAGATAGTGCTGAAGTTGTGAGTTTGCAAACTTTTAAACAAACCTTTAAACAACATTTTACAAAAGTTGTGTTTTATGCACACTTAATTTCCAAATATCTATAAAAATCCATTGGAATATACTTCTATAAGTGTGACTTTAACTCAAACAATGTGCACTGCCTTATATCACAGGTTGCACTGTTTTGAGGAGAAGCACAGTTTAGTGTTTCATTCCAGGTCAAATTCTAGCCATTGCATCTAAAGCATTCTGTATTCACAAAAACAACAGTTCATGGCTAATTCCCATAATTAATAATTTCCTGTAAAAGCCAGCAGTTTGTGTCTAGGTTGATGTATGTATGGCTGCCAAATCTTATTACCTACAGTATATATTAAAAAGGTTGCAGACACTTGCTCATTCACTTTTTCTTCTTAAAGAAAGATTATTCATATTGAAGTGTCCACTTGTGTTGGTACTGATTCTGAATGATGAATGACGCTGAATGATTTGTTTTGGGGTCCAAATAACTTTAACCAATTCCAAAGTAATTGTTTTTGAATATAAATCCCAGTCCCTAGGCAGGTTTAATGCAAATTTTTAGGACCATTTTCAGCTCAGTTTGTGAAAGGTCAATTTTGTATAGAGCGCTCCTATATGCTGAAATGGAAATAACTCATCGGGATTGTTTAGAATGTATGTTGTGATATCTGAATAATGCACATATCTACCTATATTCATCTGTGGTCATTTTCTTTTCAGCTTTACCCATATGGTTATGCCCATGTTGCCCATGTTGACCCTTTGGCCCCTGTTGCCCCTGTTGCACCTGTCGCTCCAGTTGCTGCTCTAGTGCCTGTTGCCCATGTATGTGTTCTTATCTCCACTACCTCTGTAGCACATTATCAGGGAAGGTTATAGGTAGTAATTTAATGTTTGTTTTTGCTGTTTTAGGCTCCTGCTCGCAGGAGCGATGATGATGATGATGAACACGATGACTAGAACAGGTGAATCACCTCAGCCACCAGGACCACAAGCTTCACTTATCTAACCAACATTTAATGAAGCCATAGCGAAAGTAGGCGTAATTGTGCCCTAGCGTTACTTAGGAATGTAATTACAATTCCGCCCGACACTTTTTATCTCACAGTTCATTCAGTATTGTCAATATATAATACATTCAGATTATTCATCTCTGGGAACATACAATGGGAATAATACATAAAGTATATTTATTTTATGTTGTATTAAATATTTTAAATTTTATATACATTTTTATAGATTATATAAATTATAATAAATGTAAAATAAAACTATATAACTATATAGCGTATTTTGGAGGTTTATCAAAGATTACTAACTCTTACATTCCTCTTTTTCAGGAACAGGTTACCTGACTACTGGATCTAAAATCTAAAAAAAAAAATGCTGATAGTGTCTGGAGGCATTAAAGGCATACACAGATTTATGGATGGTTCTTTGGCTTAATGCATGACAGCCATTCAGTTTGTTAAACTACATTGCGGTGATTTTCTTTTACTTCATTATATTGAGAATAAACTTTTTATCCAGTGTCTGGTGTTTGTTGTTAATATTTTGGCATTGTGTTTCGCTTGTTTCAGATTTGTTTCTGAGTTGTTCTATATATATACATGGTCAGCTACAGCATGAGGTGCAGTCATAACAGATTGAAATTACACTGGCAATGCAGTGTTAGAAATGGAAAATACAAACACTTTTTTTCCATCTTATTAATTGGATTCTGTCTCATATAAAGTCATTAAATCTGTACTGTGAGTGTTGTTGGTCTAGTGAATAAAGCCACAGTTCTCTGTATTATATTATATTCTAGCTAGCACTTGGGACATTCTGTCTGTGCATCTGTCCATGTATCCATATAACATTCCCCAATATCTGTCTGTCTGTCTTTCTATCTATCTATCTATCTATCTATCTATCTATCTATCTATGTAGATAGATAGATAGATAAAGGTAGTAAATGTCCAGGACTAGTACACAAAATGAATAGCATATTATAAAAATAGTGTCATATGAAATATGGTCAAGTCAGACTAACTGCAAAATATAACCTGAATCATTTGCACTTGGGGTCAGCAGAAGACACCGATGTCTGCAGTTCCCTGCTGTATTATCATCATAATCATAACTGCCCTGATATTACACACGCTGCGTCTGGCTTCAGGTCATTTGCTAAATTACAATGCTCACCTGTGCGTGAGGTCATCACTTAGCTGGGATGTGGGAGGCTATTGGCCAACAACCTGAAACTGGGACTGAATAAAAACTCGGGCACTCTCACTGACTTTCACCCACCATCGTTCATCACAGCTACTGAGGTGAGAAAGAGAATATCACTAACTTCTTTTATTTAACAGAAAAGTTGCTGTATGCACAATTTAATGTATCTCATATGGTTGTTTGAAATGTGTTCAATTTTCCAGGATCTCATCTTCTCTGCAGTTGGCAGCTGACATCTACAGACATGTGGAGCTCCATTCTCTGCCTTTCCTTCATCTCAGTGGTGTCTGCTGCTCCGGTACATGAAAATTTTATTTTATATTAACATTTACATTTACGTGCATCAAAAAGTTAAGGCAGCATCTAGCAACGTTTACACTGTAATAGGAAACATGCACACAGAATCATTATTTAAAAGTAAAAAATGTGGACATGGATATGGCCAGATTGGTCTGGGTACAAGGTTTCAGGTAAATAATAAAGACAAAACCTCCAAATGTAGGCAATATGATATATTATCATTTTAACCACTTAAATTTAAGGCTATTTATCTTTAGGATCATGTAGTAACTTTTGTGAAACTAATATGTAATGCAGTCTGTACTCAGAACATATACAACTTTATTGCTAAAATACTTACAATTTGTAAAAGTAATATAAGAAATGTATGCAGGTTTCACCATACCTCAACTACTTGCCACACTATGGGAACCCATCATTCCCCTCTGCTCAGGTAAGTATATATATATGTGTGTGTGTGTGTGTGTGTATTTAAGGATGAGACAATGTTTTAAATGTTTTAGGTTTAAATATAGGTTTACAAATAGAGAGTTGGAATATTTTAAGTCAAGCAACCATGTGGTTCCTTTGGTCTGAATCTCCTAGTGCTGTGAATAAATCTAAAAGTATATAGGAAAAACACACATAAGTGTAGAGTGGTCAAGTTTAACTTCTTCTATCTTCCACTGGATATCCAGCCTGCTTTCAACGCTCCAGTCAGCATGGAGATTGTAAGTCCTATTTACTGTCATTCAATGTTATGTCACTCATATGCGTTTACCTCATTCTTTCTCCCTGGAGGCTGATTTTCCTGTATGACTTTCTTTTCATATTTTTAGCTGCTTCCTCCACGATTCTCTGGAAGTCCAGTAGGGGGCCCTGGCGCTGGACCAGTGAGATATTTTTTCTCCATATGTTGACAGTGCAATTCTTTTTCCAGCATGCATACAGTACACAGTGGGGAACCATGACAGAGCAAATCTAGACTATAAATCTCAGAACTTTGTCACAAATTATAAAGTGAACACGACTGTGGAATTCTAGAAGTTTGTCAGAACCATTACCAGTTATATAGTGGCTCCCTCAATAAACCTTTGCATAGAGCAGCTACCTTAGATTAAGAATCATATCTATAGACATCTATCTACAAATTTCAGAAGGCCTACGGTGATATTTTTGCTGATAAAATTTATACTACCCTTTGGAACACAAAATGTAATTGGGTGATTCCACTGTCACTTCCTAATTATGAGGTAAATCTGATATTTCAGGCCTTCAGTTCAGCTCCTAAGTTTTAAAATATTAAGAGACTGCTTGGCTGTATTTGTATATTTATAATGGTAAAAAAATCAGAACAGGCGAATTTCCCCTCCAGTGGTTACAGGTTCTGTTTGTTCCCCCACATTTGTAGGCTTTTCCAACACAAGGCTTCATCAAATACTCTCTCCCCAAGGCTCCAGGCAGAAAGAGTGTGGAAATTGTAAGTAAACACTTAAAACTTTTTTGTATTAATACATATGCTGCATACATTTATTAATAATTTTCATGAACATATAGCAGAAATGTAGTTTGGATTTGAACTGAACAATTTTAGACTTAAATGCAGTTACATCTCTCTGTACTGTGTGAAATTAGCCATTCCCATGTTAGCAGCTAGCAGCTAGCAAATAGTGACTAGCAATGTAAAATGAGGAATTTCCATGAATGTTATTATTACTTTTAACGTCACTGCTGTTTTACTGAACCATAAGTCAACAGTGAGCTATGATATTTAATTATATACTGTAAATTACTGCCAGAGCAACTTCAATATGTCCATTTAAAACATCCCCAGGCTAGTGTATTATTATAGTTAATTAGAGGGATAAAAGCTAGTCATGTCTTTCTAAAACTGGCTTACAGTAGGTCCCTCACTAACTGCCTGTTTTATTTTCTTCATTCAAGTTCTACCCCTATGACTTCACAAAGGTAATACTTTTCTTTTATATGTTGGACTTAATTTGACACCAAAGGTGTTCTTTTTTCATGAGTAGCAATTTAACTATAAAAAAGCAGTTACCCTCACGCTCACAAATTCACACAAACACAGAGAATCCAAAAGGTCTAGAAGGGTTCCAGAAAGAGAAAATGAATGTAATCAAAAGAATACTAATATGAAACTTGGTTTAAATCTGAAGTATCGAGTTAATTCATTGTATAATAATATACAATATCAAATACTAATTACATTTTCAGTACCATAAAAAAATGTATACAGTATTATTATTAATTTTATGGTCAAGCTATTTTGGTCATTCACACATTGATTTATTAGTAACAAAGTGTGAATATTTCATAGAAAAAGAAACAGAAACCTCAAATAACTGAATAAATAAATAAATAAATCTAAACAATGTTTTCAGTGTTAAATATGTTGCTTTTTCAGAGTAACAAAAGTAAAAGTTTTTACACTGCTATGTTATAGTAACACTATATGTTGTATTTTGGATACTGTGGGATCTCTTACCACAAACTTTGAGTATAGTGAAGAGAAGAGAGGAACTGGTGATGTCATTGCTCCCATGAACCAACGCCCTTTTTTTCTTGTGGTCACAGTTCTTGCTTGAGTTGTTTGGGAATCATGTGTTGTATTTGTGCTATACTGTATAACACATGTTTTCCCTTTCATAATAGCAGGTGGTGCCACCTCATCCCTATATGCCACAAATGCCTGCACTCCCAGGGGTAAGTTACATGTTCTTACATTTCACACTTTAAAACTTTTAGCTGGCCAGTGAATTATTTGACATTTTGAGTTTCTTTCCACAGATCGTAAGCTTCGACAGCCCACAACAAACTGTCCCCCAGCAGCAGCACCCTAGAGTGAGAACGCCATATTTTAATATGAAGTAAGGATGCTATATTTTATATGAAACAAATGGATATAATATCTTATTGCTGCTCTCTCTCTCTCTCTCTCTCTCTCTCTCTCTCTCTCTCTCTCTCTCTCTCTCTCTCTCTCTCTCTCTCTCTACCAGGCTATGAATCCTATGAATCCTAATGAGGCTCATCCACAAATTATGCATGACCAGCCACTCCAGACAGGCCAGGTATGTGAATGTTGCTCTGATAAAAGTAAGTTGTTTTGTGGACTCTTAGATGGAGGTAGAATGTTGTCAGTCAATATTGTCAGTATTGGCTGTCACCCAAATTCCAAAAGAACATCAAAAACATTCATACTCATTAGCATTCCCTTCCCTTGCTCTTTTAAAATTCCACAAAGAAAGTATAAATTTAATCATATTTTGCATTCACATGTAGAATTACATTTGTATTTTGGTATTGGAGATATATGATAAATGCATTTTAAAGCGTAGGGCTAAATAAAGAGTTCAAATTCATATGTCATTCAAATCCAAAAATATGAAAAATTTATATCTGATATTTGTCTTCATTTAGACCCCTACACACGCATAATGACTGAAGGTAAGTTTCTGTTTTTTATACATTTTCAATTGATTACTGTCAATGTGTGATACATTTAATTATAAGATTAGAACATTTAAAATGATGTGATAAATGACCTCACGGGTCATCATTCATTAGGCTAGGGGACACCTGCATAAGCCTTTCATAATAAGTGACATAAAGCTATAAAGCCATCTGCAAGGGCCTTTTTTTGCAACATCTTTAACAGTTTCTAGTCTTGAAATCAACCACAGCAACTATTATGACAACTGACACTTCATGGAGAAATCAGTTATTTTTATTTTACAACCAAAACAATCTCTCAAACCAGGTTTCAGGCTGAAATGTAGTCCCTGAATGAGCCAGCTTATGGTCCACAGATGTAAAACAGGTTTACTACTCAACCTCTGACATCTCAAGGCCTATAGCTGTCAGTATAATGGCTGTTTTATTATGTGAAGAAAAATCATTGGAGAAATGACTGGTTGCTCCCATGTAGCTTTGTGAACAATGACATACAGTAAAATCTTACCCTGTTATTTATATATATTCATGTTATACATTTTGATATAATATATATTTTTTTCTTTTTTTCAGAAATTATTCCCATCTTCTCACTGAAGGTCCAAGGGTCATTGATGTCATCAAACAGTGCATGGATCTGTTTTCCTTAATATCCAATGACAGTTAGACTTAGTATGCTGCCTTAAATGAAGGAAGCTGTTTAAATAATGCTAGTTCTGTAGAGTGGCTTGTTTTCTTATGGGTCTGAATTCAAATTGCCCACTCTCTCGTAGTCTGAAAAGAGAAAAGGCACACCAAAAGTGATTAAAGTACACAGTTATTTTATTTACAGTGGAATCTGGATGTTGAATATGAATGGCAGTACTCCTCAAAAGTTCAATGTGAATATTGTTTGACTAAAATAAATTTAACTAGAAGCTTACTATCTTGGTTTTGTCTTCTCCTTATAATTACTGCACTGAACAATGAAAACATTGTGTTGGGATATTATACTTTATGTTGAAATTACAGTTGTACATTTTGGGTAAAGAAAAGGGTTTGGTTCTAGGTGCAAATACAGGAAGAGAAAATAGTGTATTCCAATTCATTATTTTATTGTCTTCCATATGAGTATCTACTATACTGTCCAAAAATGAGAGACCAATCTTTATTTGTATACAACTTATATAACTTATAGTTAAAACAGCTGTTAAGTATTACTCATTACCTTTTTAGCAGAAATTAACAAGAATATATATATATTCTTCAATATATGTAGTTAACTTCAAAGGCTATAATATAAAAATGCAGTATTCAGTATTTATTATGACACTACCATTATACTGACATCTACTGTCCTGGATGTGAAAATGATTCTTTACTAAACCTCTTTTTTAAATGGCTACTCTATGTTGGGGACCTGCTCTTAAGAGAGCTGGTTAATTCAGCGACTACAAAGCAGTTTGATTCTTTATAACTTCTGAGTTGGACTTGAAATAATATGTAAAAAAGCAGTTCTACCCACTGTTTCTCTTAAAAATTATGCCTATTGCAGACACACTCCAGAAATTTTGTATTTAGCCATACGGTTGGTCAATCCTTAGCCTTTGATGAATAGACACTTACAATCTGCCACCATCGTATCAAAAGATTCTGATTATAGAATTAAAGATTAGTGCTAATAACTCTGCTTCAAAGAGGGTCTCCAATCACCACAGTTTAATCCTGTGTTGAGATTAACTTTGGGAAAATTGTGGAGATTGTAACTATAGCCTTGAGAAGACCTTAAAGGGGACATATGGAGAACATGTCATAAAACAAGTCTGTCTAATTTTGTACTGCTTCTTACATAGAGTGCAGGCCCATCAGGAGTCCATGCCTTTTCATTTTAGTCTCCAATCTACTCCCATTGCTTGTTTGGATGAAATAAAGCTTTAACGGCAAATGGTACATTATTAAGGTAGTACATTTGTCTGCCATAAGATCACAACCACCTCCTTGTTTATACACTTACTCTCCATTCTCCCAGATCCATTAAACATACAGAAGCACTAATTATACTGAAGACTGTAGTCCATATTGTACTCTACATTATGTTTTAACCCACTTACACCCTGTTCTTCAAATTGTGAGGAACACCACAGACCACCACAAAGCAGGTATGATTTGGTTGGTGTATCATTCACAGTGCTGCATTGTCACGGACACAGTCATAGTGTGTTTGTGTGTGTTTTGCTGGTGCAAGTGGATCAGACACAGCAGTGTTTCTGAAGTTTTAAAACCCTCCAGTGTCACTGTTGCCCTGAGAATAGTCCACCAATCAAAATAACAACTATAATATACCACTATAAACCACAAATAATACCTGCTTTGTGGTGGTCCCGTGGACTTCCATGCCTTTGAAGAACAGGGGTGGAGCAGAGGGATAACTAACTATAAAACTATGCACATATACAGCCAGTGGACAATGAATGTAGGAACATGGAGATTTACAAACATAGTTCTATAAAATAATGGTCTATATAAGGCTTCCACATTTCTGTGGCCTTATTTGCAGCTTTGTTCAAGGATATTAAAATATACTCATCCATTTTTCTTGACTTCATAATCTTTAATATGTGCAATGAGGCTTGGTGACATATGTTACTGTAAAAAGACCCATTTTATCAGACAGTAGATCAGCAGACAAAGCAGCAGTGTCTCAGAATGAAAATTAAACATGCCCTACAGCTTCAGACTGATCGATCCCCAAAAGGAGCCAAGCCCTGAGGAGCAGAAATTAAACCCTTTAACTTGTCAGTGTAACCACAACAGTGGAAAACCAATGATTTATCACAATGTCTAGCTCCCGACAAATCTACAAGTCAAGAGATTACAGTCATCTGGTTCTTGAAGTTTGAGCCTTGACACCTCTATTGAAATCTTTGTTATAATCAGTTTTAAGCAGTTTTCCCTTGTAATGTAAAAGGCAATCCCCAAAACCACTTTCAAGCAAAGAGGCTGCATTTTCCAAAAGACATATCAAGCACAGACAAATTTCCCCTCGTCTCCAGTCTCCAGATTCATCTCAAGTGGTTAGACACAGCGTTCCGTATTTTACCCCTTCGTCTTATTTTAAGAACTGCACACAAAGCACAATTTCAAAGTGTATAATTATACATAATAGGCCATTATCAATTCTGACTCTTTTTGAAGTGCACTATCCTCTGATTGGCTCTTTCCAGTGCTTCTAGACTATATATTCCATCTGTGACGAGCAGTGCTAAACTCTTTCTCCAAGAGACTCTACAAATGTAAGTACAAGCTCCTATCATTGTTGGTTTTACCAGTTTGTGACCAATATATTTGTATTTAGCCAGAAACTTAGAAGCTGAAATCACTGCTGCTAATGGGTGCAAACCTCTAGTGGCTAGCTGGGAATATGCTAAAATAGGTTAGTGAGACTATACTGTTAACTGAGAGGCTTAAAGTAGTCAAAGTGTTGTCCTAACATGAATTAAAGAATGTTTTTCACAGTACATGTTGTTGCAAATGAATTGAATTGAAATGGTAGGATTTTGTTTTAGTGCAATGCTCATATGGCTATGTAAATTTTTTATAGGGTCTCGTAATGCATTACAAACTCTGTCAGAACTTAATAACTGATTTATGCCATTTGTTATGAAAGTATTCTAAATATGCAAATCTGCCCTTAATTTAATAAAGGGGAAAAATATATATATATATATATATATATATATATATATATATGTGTGTGTGTGTGTGTGTGTGTGTGTATGTTACAAAAATGAAAAAAAAAAATTAAACAAACTGTCATAACTAGATTATTTATAGCTTTATGAACATTGTCTTACATTGTCATCATGTTGAGTGGGCATTTCTGCATCATTTTCAAGGCTCAAAATGCAAGCTGTGGTGTTCTTGATGTGTTTGGTGGGCTACACCCTAGCCGCCCCAGTAAGTCATTCATTATATATTCATTATCTCAAATAAAAAAGAATGTGCAGATGGCTCTACATAAGTATATATATACATTTTCTTTTAAATTTTGCCTCATCACATATTTCATTCTCTTTTTTAGGTACCTGAAAGTGGCAGCCAGGAGGTAAATCTGATCCCATTCTCATGTCAAAATTAGACATATAGCCTACTGTACATTACCATTAATTCTGTTTTAACTGTTTATGTCCTGGGTTTCGCTGGTGTGGCAGCAGAGAGCGGCCCATGCTCACACTGCCCTGCAGCTGATGGAGCTGTACCGAATGTATGGCCACCTGGTCAGTAGAACTGCCAGTATTTTGGCTGGTAGAATGTTCAGTCTAATAGCTTCATTACTGATTGTTGTCCACAAAAATACTAAAGCAGATTTAATAATCCATTTCTATCCCAACACCTCTCCCCAACCCCCACCTTTTTTTACAGGGCCTTGCAGCCCCTGCTCCAGTCCAGGTGCCTTCTATTTTTTTTTTTATTCTGTCAATATACAACAATCAGCCATAACATTTAAACTGTTCTCAGTTTTGTAAACTTTTTCATGTAAATTTGCTCCACTGACCATGAAGGTGCTCTTTGTAATTCTAGAATTACAGATTGTCGTCAATCTGTTGCTCTGTATATTTAGTCAGCACACTTTCACCTTGTTCTTGGTCAGCAGCACTACAATACCATCAAAGAGCAGGTATGATATGGGTGGTGGATCATTCTTAGTGCTGCATTGACACTGACATGTTGGTACTGTGTTAGTATGTGGTAAAAGTTAGTGTCACTGCAGCACTGGTCCACCACCCTAAATCATACCTGCTCTGTGGTTGTCAAATTGTCCCTTGAAGAACAGAGTAAATGAGGATAAAGTATGTAGGGCAGCAGATGGACTACAGTCTGTAATAAAGCTGATAAAATGGACACTGTTTATACAACAATGGAGATTATTTTTTATGTTATGGCTACTAGGTGTATATTATATGTAATTGTTGTTATCATGGTGTTACTTCCTATGAATCCTGCATTCATAATCTTTTATAATAGATGGAACCTTATAATAATTACTATACGACTGTATAGTTTCTTATAAGTAGTTACAGTTACATGTAGACTGCTTTATAAAATCAGTTTTAATGACACAGTATAACATCTTTTCATAAAAACAATGAAAACATTTTAAGGCTGTGTTATTATTATTATTTGTATTATTATATTATTATTAAAGATTTGATCTTATGACCAGCATCAGTGTACATAAGGTAGGCTTAACAGTTAAATGGGTCTACCTTGTGCAGGCCCTCTAAAATGTCCTCCTACTCTTAAAGAACTAAGGAACCAAAGAGATCAAAGATGCCATCACGGCTGTTTGAAGTATGAGGGGCGGTGAGGCTCAAACAGATTTCTCATAAAGTATCTACACATTGTGGGATCAGTGAGAAAGGCCTGAAAGGACCACTAAAAGATCTAAAAAAACATTTCTTGTCTTTCTTCCAGAACCAAGCTCAGGCCCAGACCCAACCACAGCAAGCACAAGCTCCACACCAGGTAACCTAATGCAATGGATGGGCAAGATTTACTCTATGTTACATAAGAACAAACCACTGTAAAAATGAATCAAGACATGAAATGTGAAGTCATGTCCAACAATCAGTGATCATAGTGAATATACAGATCAATACGATGTGTAATATAGTTTTGTAATTGAGCTCCTGGTCAAATGGGGGCAGTCATAGCCTAAATATTAGTGAAGTGTGTTTAGGACAGACATGTTGCCTGTTTGATCCCATTTACTGGCAGGATAAAAAAACACCATGCCTTACCAGTATGAGACTCTTAACATTTCCTTTTTTTTATTTGAACATAGCTCAGTTGTGAGAGTGTCAAATGCATGTCCACACAAACTGTAAGACTACAAAAAGTACCAAAAAATGGGTATTCACATATGTTTATATAATCAAATAGAACGGTAATCCTTATTGACCTATATATTAATGACTTCCAGGGTTTCTTGATCAACTACCCAGTGGTGCCCCCTAAAGAAGATGGTTCTGATGAGGAAGAGCAGGTGAGAGCTTCACCGTGACCAATGGTCATCAACTTTCTTCTTGGAACTCTACCGTCTTGGAGTTTGGTTTCAAGCATTATATACAACATATGATTTTCATCCTCTTCAATAGCATGCAACTTTGGTTCAAGGGTAAACATACAGAATAACAGATCTCCAAGGAAACCACAGAGCAACTCATTTCCACCATATTAGAAAGTAATGTTGCCTTGTGAATAATGACATAAGCTGTTAATAAACCCTTATGCCTTTATTATGAATCCGCTACCTTCAAATAAAGATTGTAGAACCAGCTGACACTGTCTTTTGAATGAATTTTTAATTTTGAGTAAAATTCTCTTACACCTTGTTATTGTATCCCAGCCCCAATTGGCTCCTTTCTACCCATATGTTGGTCACCAATTTGCACCTGGAGCCCCCGCTGTACCTCTGGCCCGCGCAGCCCCCCTAAACTCAGACGAGGCAGAGGAAGAAGCAGAAGAAGCTGAAGAAGAAGAAGGAGCCGAAGCAGCTGAAGGAGCAGAGGCAGAGGAACCGGAACCAACTGCTGAGGCAGGGCCTGAAACCCCTACTGCTGACCCTACCCCCGAGGTTGACGCTGTCACGGTTGACCCTCCAGTCACTGTTGACCCCTCAGTAGCTGTAGAGGCAGGCACTGAGGTTCCTGTTTCTGCTGCTGACCCTTCCATCGTCCCCCAGGTGGCAGAAGTTGCCGTGGAGCTTGACAACAACCTAGTAGAACCGGATGCAAATGTAGTGTTAGACTCTACAGTCTCAACTCTGCTATAGGTCAAGAGACCTTGGCTCCACCCCCTCCCTCAGCATATTCAACCAATCTGCCACACCACTGCTGCCAAACCTTAACATAATTGCACAGGGGGCAGGGTTAGTCTTTTGAAAGTACTTATGTGATTGGCTAGAACTTGAATATACTCCTTCTTGCAAACTAATGTTGATGTTTTACAAGTTTGTCTATGGATGGATCGCACATTATATCTACCATTACATCTCTGACAACATTCATACGTCATGAGAATATATTACCTCTGCATACTTTGTTTACATAAGTTCACATAAAGATCTACAGCTTTTATGTGATGATAGCACTGTAAGGCTGTAGCCTCTCAATATTGTTGCCCCCCACTTGTCAGAACAAATTTGCACCTCTGAGTACACTGGTATGGTGGGGTTGAAGAAAATAGTTTCTTGGCCGAAGGTTCATTTGTGTGAGCTTCAATGTGAGAACTGAACCTCTGCGTCTGCGCAGTAGCCTCAAGATTGGTTATTCAGTAATTTCTATGTATGATTTTCCTCCCTTGTTTTTCTTGAATAAAATATCTGTCTTCATCCTGCAATTAGTGGCCTCCTTAATTACAACCAGTGCTTTTTAGATTGTGGTGATCATGTTTAGTGACCAAACTCAGAGTTCTATTATTATCTTGTCTAAACGTATTATTATCTTATCTAAACACATTTGATCTAAAGGAAACCCTTTAGCCGCTATTAACCATGTCACTGCCTTTGCCTACACTTTACATTATATTTGCCATAGAAAACATAAAATAAGTGGAATTTTCTGGAGCAGCTGCACACAACCATATTCATTATGCTCAATGATAAGCATTGGTCAGATGGGTAAAAATCCAATCAGCATTGGAGTGTGGAGCATGTCTGTTGTGTTAAACACCACCAAGTACTTTTGTAGTAAGTTGGAGTGCTGTTTGTGAGCCAGAAGTTAAAATCTAAAGTAATCTACAATCCATATCTGACCTCGCTGATGTTAATGTAGCTACTGGCTACAGTCAATCACAAATTTGAACAAAATACAATCACTAATTTGAACAAAACAACACAGGCCTCACAACTACATTAACCTTCTGATTGACTTTCACAGAAGCTGTAGAGTAGCTGTAGCTGTTAGCGAGTGAGACGGCTTGCTATAATAGGATCAGAGAGAGATCTGGAGCAGAGTGCTGACACAACAACTGCCTCTCTGTTGGAGTACATCCTCAACTACTCTGATAGAGAGAACAAATTCAGTAGAACATTACTGACAAATCATGGAAAGAAAAACTGTTAGCAAAGCTTGTGCCACTAATGATTTATCACAATGATGCTAGTGTTCTTGATCCCCTAAAACTCTACAATATGTTTATGATTTAACATATATTAACTGTAACACAAAAAATTATATTCAGTCTAAAATACCTTATATCCATTTATATTCATTTCTGAAGGGACTATGCTATCAAAGATGTCAGTAAATAAAGTTGTTAATTGGATAATGAACCTATACACATCAGAGGAAAATTATGACATTTGCACTATTCTTCAAATATCTGCTTGTATATTATATTTTTGGGAAGAGTATGCTATAATGATTAGCTGCCCACAAATGCAGAAAAGAGATGCATTTGCTAATGGAACCGTATCCTTTAATGGATAATATGGATTAAATATGAATGTTTATTACTGGGACTGAATTAATGAAGTCATGAAAGTTCTCTGTTAAATTATATTCAGAGCATGCTAACAAATTTAGCAACTCAAAATATCTAGGGATGGTACATTTTCAAGTTAGTTGCCTATGGATAAATTAGATTTAAAGATTAATATACCATGAAAAAAGTTGAATAAGGAAAGTAAAATCATGAAATGCTACTTTCAAACAATCTATTTACATAATCACTGTAAAGACAATGCTAAAATGCTTAGCACTATATAACATATATTTTATTATATTATATCGAATTGTATGAAGTGGTTACAGAATATAAATTAATTTATATCAAGTATAATATTATTAAATATTTAGTTTTGTAAAGAGCATGCTTTTTTGACATAAAAATCAAGACTGAATTAAAAACTAGGTAATATTCTTTTTTTATATAAAAATAATTGATGGAATATAATCTCACGATTTACTAAAGAAATTCTAAAAACATTAGTTCCATCCTTAATAGAATATGCTAACATGTTTAGCCCCCACACTGTGTTAGGAGGGAGGGGTTAACTGACATTGCTGCTACCATTTCATCCTCTTATTAGTCACCAATCCTTTTCAGAGTCAGTGCCAGGGAACACTGGAATGGAGTAACATTATTAACATTCTCTGCTTTTTCCACATTTTCCACCTACTTTATTATACCACCTTCAATCAGAGTGGACTACAATGAACACATGAATCCTGATGCTTCTGGGTGTTTGAAGAATTTATTTCTAAAATAACAAGATTTGGTAAGTTTAATTAGCCTAGTCAGTTGTCTAAAAACTATGTCTAATATTTAATGTTTTTTTTCCCCATGAATGCAAACCTCAGTTCCAAAACAGATAGAAAATATGCAGATAAAACAGCAGTGATCAGTACATTTTATGTATATATATATATCCAGGGCGTATTCCCGCCTTGCGCCCAATGATTCCAGGGAGGCTCTGGATCCACTGCGACCCTGAACTGGATAAGCGGTTACAGATAATGAATGAATGAATATATATATATTCTCAAACTATTTTCAAATTTGGGCCTGCAAATGTTTTTGACAAGAGCATGTTTTATCTTTCCCTGTAACAGCAGATAATGTGATAATATGAGCATTTCAAATGCTGTCTCAGGTTTTTTGGGACTGAAGTTTGTCATTTCCTAAAACAGATAGGGAACTATGATGATTGTCAATGGTTCAACACTTACTGTGCCTCCACAAATGGATCCAGAATTAGGAGGACACTCAGGAGATGATGAAAATGAAGACCATCGTCCACCTCCAAGTCCAAGACGCCTTTTCAACGTAAACAACAACAACAATAATGAAGAGTAAGCACATATATCCTACACTGAGTTTTGTAACCCGTACATTTTTTATGTTAACACTTTATTGTATGGCAGAATTTATGACTTACTGACCCCTACATAAGTCAGTCATTACTGACCAATTGTCAAACTTAAATTAATATTTTTAAAGGTTATTCCAATGGGTTTTTTTAAGTCAGATGGACATTATTATTATTATTACTTTTTTGATAAAGTGTCATAGTACATTATTATAGCTGACCCATGGCTTATTTTTGCTTATTTTATATCACAGTGGCATAATGCTAGCTTTATGTCACAGCTTAAATCTTTAAAATGGCAAAGCTGTAACAGCCCAGACTGGTGTTGGTTAATTTGCTAGGCCACTTCCAGCCACCCGGAAGAAAGCTACTGCAATACGATGTGATATCACTTGTCCAAGATGTTATGTTAACTTGACGCCAAAGTTGGAGAATTCAACTTTGATGGCAAATTAAAACCATTGGGGTCCTAACATTTAGTAGTTTATACATGTTTCTGTAAGTCTGTGTCAGTGAATGGCTTATATGGGTGTCATGTAGCCTTATGCCCAAATCCCTAAATATTACATAATTATTAATATATAAACATATTTACTGTGTATTGAACATTTAAGGGAGGAAAAGAAGAAAGAAACAGAGGAGAAGAGCGAGAAGAAGGAGAAAAAGGAGTGAGAATATATCAGTTTACTGCATATATACCTTTGAGGCATTTAGATGAACGCATATATTCAATTTTAATGATTCCTTCGCTGCCCATCAGAAAAAAGGAAAAGAAAGAGAAGAAGAAGAAAAAGGAAGAAAAGGAACAGGAGAATGAAAAAGAGAAGGAGAAAGAAAAGGAAAGGGAGAAAGAGAAGGAGAAAGAAAAGGAAAAGGAGAAGGAGAAGGAGAAGGAAAAGGAGAAAGAGAAAGAGAAGGAGAAAGAAAAAAACAAGGACAAAGACAAAAAGGAAGGGTAGGTGTCAGCCTTTGCAAATTTCAACCAATGGTTTTCTCACTTCTGAAAGAGACATCACTATCAAAGATTTGTTTTCTTGACTCAAGGCCAAAGGAAGTGTTCGTGATTAACCCAGCGAGCAACCTGTATTACCAGTGGGTGCTTCTCATCACTCTTCCTGTCATGTACAATTGGACAATGATCATCGCAAGGTAAGGTTTTCATGGGGTGGGCCACTGCAGTGGAAAAAAAAATTGTCCTTACAAACGGCAGAATAGGAATCAACTCCCTGCTTAGGAAGGAACACCATGCTGCATTAATACGAGTCCTTATATACTCCTAACATTTGTTTTAGTATTAAGAAGGAGTAAATATTTTTATTGAACTAAAGGGGGCAAACTCCTGGTTGATGCCTTCATTTCAAAACAAAGTGTTTGGTGATTAAAGTTTTGAGCATAGATTTTTCTTAGCAGTGGAGTACTGGGAATACACTAAAAAAGTTAATATGAATAGGGATTCCAGACCTCTGAACACAAGTGTACATATTATACTATACAATCCAGAACAGTTGTAATGTGGAGCAAAACATGGGACAAGTTTTTTTTTTTTTGTATGTAGAGCCTGTTTTGAAGAATTGCAGCATAACTACCTGATGACATGGTTCTTCCTCGACTATCTCTGTGATTTGCTTTATGTAGCTGACATGGCCTTCAGGACAAGGACAGGTAAGGACTGACCTCTGATTGCCTTATGTATAAACCCCATTTCCAGAATAGTTGGGATAATTTCTAAAAATACAAAACAAGATCCTGTGATTTAATAATTCTATTGAATCCAGTGTTTACGTACACTCATCCAAAAGTTACATAGTACTCCCTTGTGTCTACAGAGAGGAATGGAACAAACATTGAAAGTTTACAATGTTTTATGACCTTCACTTATATTGGAATTTCTCTGGTTCCTCTGCGTGACTAAGAGAATATAAATATAAAATATATTATGCTTTTGTTTATGCTGGCAATAACTGCAGTGGGTAAAAGTTTTAAAGATTAGTTCAGCAATTTTTCTCAGACCTACATAATTCATATTAGTTCATATTAGCTTCAAAGAAGTTACTACACATTAATAGCATATATCAAATCTTTTTCATCTGTTTCTCAAAACATTGGTAATTAAACTCTCTAGTTTTATAACTTTTATGTCTTTCCAACAGGATACCTAGAGCAAGGCTTGCTCGTGAAAGATGAGAAGCGCCTTCTGAAGCACTACACAGACAGCCTTCAGTTCCGATTAGATGTCATCTCCATGCTACCCACTGATGTCCTCTACTTTGTCCTGGGACTGGACTACCCTGAGATCCGCATCAACAAGCTGCTTCGCCTTAACCGCATGTTTGAGTTTTTTGACCTTTCACAAACCATGACCAACTACCCCAACATCTTCCGAATCTGCACCTTAGTCATGTACATCATTATCATCATCCACTGGAATGCATGTCTCTACTTCTCCTTCTCCAAATCCATTGGGTTTGGCTCAGATCCCTGGGTGTACCCCTCACTTGACGAGCCTGAGTTTGGAGACCTCTTGAGAAAGTATTCTTTTAGTCTTTACTGGTCCACCCTAACTCTTACCACCATTGGGGAGACGCCCTCTCCTGAACTGGATTCAGAGTTTTTCTTCCATGTGATTGACTTTTTGGTTGGTGTATTGATATTTGCCACCATTGTGGGTAACATCGCCACCATGATCTCCAACATGAATGCAGCACAAGCCCAGTTCCAGGCTCGCATTGATAACATCAAGCAGTACATGCATGTACGCCACGTCAGCAAAGACTTGGAG
Organism: Hoplias malabaricus; assembly: GCF_029633855.1. Lineage (NCBI taxonomy): Eukaryota > Metazoa > Chordata > Actinopteri > Characiformes > Erythrinidae > Hoplias > Hoplias malabaricus. The sequence continues at coordinate 11,166,493 of NC_089801.1, read as the reverse complement.
AAGCGTGTCATCAAGTGGTTCGACTACTTATGGACCAACAAGAAAGCACAAGATGAGAGGGAAGTTCTGCGCTACCTTCCAGACAAGTTGCGAGCAGAAATCGGCATGAACGTGCATCTGGACACCCTGAAGAAGGTGCGAATCTTTGCGGATTGTGAGGCTGGTTTGCTGATTCAGTTGATTCTCAAGTTGCGTCCTCAAGTCTTCAGTCCCGGTGACTACATCTGCCGTAAAGGTGACATTGGACGAGAGATGTACATCATCAAGGAAGGAAAGTTGGCAGTGGTCGCTGATGATGGAGTTACACAGTTCTGTGTTCTAGGAGATGGCAGCTACTTTGGTGAGATCAGTATCCTGAACATCAAGGGCAGCAAAGCTGGAAACCGCAGGACAGCCAACATTCGCAGTATTGGGTATTCCGACCTCTTCTGTTTGACCAAAGATGATTTAATGGAAGCCTTGACTGAGTATCCTGAAGCCAAAACCATGCTGGAAGACAAAGGTCGGCAGATCCTTATGAAGGATGGTCTGATTGACCTGGACCCAGCCAATCTAAAGCCAGACCAGAAGGACCTGGAAGAGAGAGTAAACAGGATCTATTCCACCATGATGCTAATGCAGACCAAACTGAGAAAGCTGCTTGCGGACTATGACAAAACAGAGACAGACCTCAAACAACGCATTGCTCAAATAGAGCGGTATGCTGGGGAGGAAGTGGAGGAGGATGAGGAAGAGGAGGAAGCTGCAAAAGAAGAGGAGATGCCAGAAGGGACAGAAAAGCCAGAAGGGGAGGAAAAACCAGAGGGTGAGGAGAAGCCAGAGGGTGAGGAGAAGCCAGAGGGTGAGGAGAAGCCAGATGGCGAGGAGAAGCCAGAGAGCAAGGACAAATTTGAAGAGGAGAAGGATGCTGAGGATTAGAAGGAATATGTTATGATGAAGGAGAAACTGTGCAATAGAGTGGTTCTTACAAAATATGATCATGTTTACATGTTGGAACCCAATACAGAAAAGGACAGTCATAGAAACTGGGAAAAATGTTCATTCATCCAAAAATTCATCCACAGTTTTGTGATCTCCCTCAAGCACAATTGACTTAAATAAGAAATTAACTGTCAGGTCAGTTAGAGCAAGAAAATGGCCAATATCTGCTGGAATCTAGTCCTCAGTTCCCCTCCATGCTAATATTTTGAGTAGTACATGCAAAAGGCCACAAGACTGCAGCAGAGAGTCTTTAATGGGCAGTTAGGAACGTCTAATCAGTGTGAGGAGATGTCTTTAAATATAAGCGGAGCCGTGCTCAATTCATCCATCCATCCATCCATTATCTGTAACCGCTTATCCAATTTAGGGTCGCGGGGGGTCCAGAGCCTACCTGGAATCATCGGGCGCAAGGCGGGAATACACCCTGGAGGGGACGCCAGTCCTTCACAGGGCAACACACACATTCACTCACACACTTGCTCAATTCATTTCTACAGTATTTAGAAACTGAAAGCAGACTGCCATGTTCTGTAAGGACCCTGTTTTGAATGCACTCCTTGCTCTTTAACCTCTATATGAATATGTTACACATCTATCATTATTGATTATACAGTATACTGTATTACTGTATTTCTTGTGATGCCCTTCACTCACCAAGTAAATGATATGTATTAGTGTGTATAGTTAAATAAGATCAATCCAAGAGTTTTCTGCTGCTCACACATGGTTTAATTATTCACTATAAATGGTTACTTGGTAAATTGGAAATGTAATATATGATTTATTTATTTATTTTTATATTTAGCTTATTGGTTTTTTTAGACATGTTAATAAAAGTTCTATTACAATCTTAAGAATTGGTAATTGTTAATAGGTGCTGATTGACTTGTGTTACTTTAGTTATATATGCAGTGTCCCATTACAGAATATGAAGGTTTATTGAAATATATGAGGGACGTTTTATTCCTGACAGTCTGTTGTCTGAACACTGCTGTAGAAAACATATGAATCATCTAAATGCAAAATAGTTTCACTCGAACTTTGCATTTTGAATCTTTATGAAGGCTCAGGCTCCAGATGACTGGAACTGTAGGAAGAAAACCAATTCATTTAGATTTATTTTATGCTTTGTAAACAACCTCATTAAGATTTCGGGAATAATGTTTGTTTTCCAGAAAAGTAAAGAAAGAAAAGAAAAGAAAAGAAAAGAAAAGAAAAGAAAAGAAGTAAGAAGTACTTGAATGCTAATGAGGTCATTTTGGAGGCACATCCAAGAGCCTTAATGTGTTTCAAATTTAATACAGGCTTTTTCTCAGCATTGTGTTCATTTTATATAACTGTAGTCATACATTTGCATACATTGGTTTAAAGCCACGGAGACCAGGTGTTTTAGGAAGCTTTGGGAAATCCAACAGATAAAAAAATGATTTCAACCTTATAATCGCTTTCTGTAAAAATGACTGTATTAATTACTGTATTAACTAATATATTAGCGGTGAGTTACTGTAGTAGTTATTACACTGTCAACAGCCATAGCACCAAAGCTAAGCAGATATGGGCCTGGCCAGTTCTCTGACTGGGTGGGAGACTTCCTGTGAAAGTTTGTTTGGATGCAGGAAGAGGTGTTGTTGGGTCCAAAAACCTAGGTCCTGACTCTTTGGTTATAAAATACCACTGGGTGTTTCCAGCAAAAGAGTAGGGGTTTTACACAAATGTCCTCCTAATCAGCCTGATCTCCAAAAACTGGCTCAAACAAAACCCCTTTCCTTATCTCCAGTAAATAACACAAATGTGTGTGTATTCTGGTGTGGACAGTCTGCCGTTGCATTATCGTGGTGGGTGCTGGATATTTGCAATGGGCGAGGCATCTCCCTAATGTCCCCACATAAATGTAATACATGACATGAGTGTAACTATCTTGCATTCAATCTTTCAATTGCATAAACAATGACAAATGTGTATATTTGAATGAGAGGAATGGGTCATTGAAATGCAATGTTAACAATTTTAATTTAATACACTTAAATTACTGTTAAAATTAAATTACTTAAAGAGGAACTGATTGCAAATTTGGAACAGTGCTAACTGCATGAAAGTAAACATAACAAGCCTAAACAACTTGAGTTGCAAATGAGTTTCTGTGGAAATTCAAAAGTGAATTAAAAACATAGGCAAATGATATTTCAGCCTGGAACAAGCTACAGTCATTTTTTTCTCAAAATACTGTTCCACATTAAATATGTATCAAATTACATTAATTAAGGTTGAACTGGCTGCAAATTTGGCAGACTGATAACTGCATTAATGTAAATGCATACAGAGGGTGCTACAAAACAACCAGCTTGAGTTACAAATGAGTAGATGAGACAACAAAAAGTTTTGTACATGTTTCTATAACAGCAAGTGGCAAATTACTCACAATATCAACGAAATATTGTGCACTTAGTATAAAAGGCTGTGATTAATTGCGGAGATTTATATGCCACACTTTCAATTGGTTGAATTTCAGGGGTGCGCTGTGTGAGTATAATTAGCAAACACATTTCCTTAATGTGTAGACCTTTGGTGATTTGCTGTGTTAATGTGACTCTCCTGCTGATTTTCTCCTGAATGTGTGGATGGTCCTTTAGCTGTGTTTGTTTTTGGATGCACTATTCATAATTAATTTACAGGCCTGATTAGGATATTCATCTCACTAATGAATAAAGTCTGAGTAAAGTTCTCTAGCTTACTGTGCATGCTTTCCACACTTCTCAAAGAAGGTAGGATAATGAAGCTGATGCTGTTGGGGAAATTCTGGTTTTTTGCTTTGGTTATGTGCACATTTTTATTTATCAGTCATACACTATATGCTACGTGTGCTTTTTTCTTTTACTGATGCAGCTTGATTACATGTTTCAAGGTTTAATGATTTTTTTTTTGATGGTTTGTGAATAGGCTTGATCAATTTCCAGTTGGATTCTAAAGCCAACTTGATTATGGCTCTAATAAAAAATGCGGACTACAGGCTGCATTTAGCGTCAGCAAAGTGATGCCATTTCATTTTACAGTGTTCCTCACTGTGTGCCTCCGTGAAATTGCTGAGAGCAAAATTAAAGTTTCTGATGCTGAAAACACCAACAGAATATTAATTCATTCTGTGTTTTGAGTCTTTACACAAAATAGAATACATGATTAACAGCCCCAAATTCCCTGTTTCAACAATTTGCTTTGAAGAGAACTAATATAAATGGAAGGCATGAACTCAGTGAAATAAGATCAGACATCAAAATAACACAAACAAACTGATAATATGGGACCAAATCATGTCCTGTAAACATTGGACATTACATAAAAACAAATTGCCAGTGCACTCCTGAGGAACGTATTAGTCTAAGTGCTGACCCTGGGGTTCAGAGATTGAGATGGAGAGTGACGCCACAGAGGTCTTAAAAATCCAGACCTTGGATCCACGTTCCAGGCTGGAATTCTGAAATGGCCAGTCAGTATGGCACTTTAGCTCCCACTGCTATTGCACCTGAGTGTTCATTTTAAAATCCCAGCCTGGAACCTGGGACCCAGGTCTGGATTTGAAGACCTTAGATCTAAGAGATTATAATGTTCCAGATGGTGTTCTCCTGTGAATGAACTGTGATGAACTGCCATGGGACACAGCATTGGCTGCAGTTTAAAAAGCATATGGTGGTGGTATTTCATAAGAATCATTTGATCGCACTGTGTGACAGGAAGACGTTCATGGCCAGGTCAAAAGTATGGGGACACACACTTATAAACTGTTTTTTTCTAAAATCAAGGGTATCCAAGTGTAGTTTGTTCCCCTTTTGCTGCTGTGCTTCCTTCTACTCTTCTAAAAGGGCTTTACACTAAGTGTTTGCGGAGTTCTGCGATGACGTTAGGGTATTCAGCCCCATTTACCCTATAATGCTGTAGTTAGGTATGGATATTGGAGGAACTGTTCTGCGTGATAATTGCCACTTGAACTCATTCCAAGTATTTAAGGCACAAATGAAAGGGTGCACTCTAAAGTAGCTGAATTCTTACTTTAAGGCAGATCTTCAAATGTACGAACACAGTGTACAAAAACATCATCGCTAGAGAGAGGCCAAAAAGGACCCATCCATTCAACTCCACTCCAAACCACTCTAGACATTTTCCCAGAACCTTGCATCCACATCCAGAACTACGGCGAATTTTTTAATGCGTGTACAACACTTACCTATGCACATATTCAAGTCTATAAAGATTATATACTGCGCATTAATTTAGGGCTGTTTTATGCCATTAAATGAGGAATGAAATGATTTCACGCACACTGGGCCTGATTAGTGGCTACAGCATTTCAATTAAGATGTCAAGACAGGAGGATTAAAGTTCCTCTCTATCTCGTCCTCTGCTGTCATTTCTATTAGGCCTTATTCCTGTATCGGTGTGGAACACTCTCTACTGAACATTTATGTCTGAAGTTCTACATAATAGATGGGGTCGGTTTAATCCAATTTCCAGGAAAATAGGACCATCTAATTCAAAGGCTGGAGTGCTTCAGCCAGCTCCAGCCATCCAGCAATCCCTGCATTTAAGGCTGCATCCGTTCTGAGCAATCTGAAGTGCCTTTACAGATTTACCATTCAGTCTAGAGTTCAGTCTATACCTGGAAAGATGTTTGTTCCATCAGCGAAGCTCCACGTATGGAAAAGGGCATTCATCCTGCCAAGTGGTTATGTGAAGATTTGAGGAGACACACCTTTTGACATTTGAGAGAACTCCCCTCCAGCATTTTCTGATCACCTGCGCTTGACGTGGAGCATTGCCTGCAGAGCTATAAACAGAATATGTCTGTTCCTTTTATTCTTGCTTTGCCTGAAGTCCACAGGGAACTACCACACATTTAGAGTGTTTTTGTTTACTGAAGAGCTTTTCCAGAAGGATAGAGAGAATGTGGGACTCAAAACAACCATGCAAGGTCTGGTACAACTCTCCCCATCATTACTAACAGTAATTAAAGTATAATGAAAAAAACAATCAACTGAAAAATTACACAGGTGCTTGCGCCTATTGCGTCTATTATGAAGACAACTCAACATGAGTCTGGAAGGAGTTGTAACTGTCAAGAATCCACACACACACACACACACACACACACACACACACACACACACACACACACACACACACTAGCCACTCAGCTTACCTAGCGTTCCTTTAATAATGAAACATTTTATATTATATTTAGTTGCTAAGGTCTTTGTATAATTGAGAGTAGAGATGCAGAAATGTCAAGCCAATACTTAACCTTACTTAGTGTAAAGAAAAATATGTGAAATCCTACTCTCCAATTTATTAGTTCTAGATTTCCAAATGTAATGTGACTGAATGAACATGTTCATATAAATGTGCAACTTCACCAATTTATTCTTGTTGAGTTATGTGAGGTGGGGGGCGCTGTGGTGCAACAGGTGGTATGAATTTGCCCCTATTTGCCTATTAGTGAATGTGTCTATGTGTGATGTCTTGGCACCCCTTCTAAGATGTGTACCTGGCTTGCTCCCAAAGATAAGTTCTGGACACACCATGATCCTGATAGGGAAGTGGTTACAGAAGATGGAGAAATGAATTAATTTCCCCCTTTAATGCATCACAGTGCACCAATGGATTTTTTTTTACACTCTGACAAATGACGCAACTTTCCTGTCACCTCTAGTTAAAAACACAACCGTGCATAGTTCATGCAGAAAAAAGTCAAGATTAAAAGGCACCCACCATGTATTCTCCCAGCACTATCACAGAGTAGTAACATTATACTCTCATAAAACTCTTACATCCCTATAGTGATTATACCAGTGGTGTATATTTGCAACAATATTTGTATTATTTTGTCTAACTCATTCTGAACCACTAACATTAAAATGAAAGATTTCTGGTTTGCAATATATGTTTTATCTCTGTACCTGTCATCTATTTATTATTACCAGTTTCAATAACAAAAAACTCAAACTGATAAAAGCCTGATAGGAAATGCAAACTGATAAAAGCCAATAGGCAGCTGCTGAATTCTGAAATATATGTATGGATGTATGTATTGTATGTATGTATGTATTACAGTGCAAACATAACATAATTGTAATATTTATTAGAACAAAAACAAATCAGATTTATACAGTAAGTAGTATTATGTAGTAGATATGTAAGGATAAGATATAGATATATGTATGTACAGTATGTTGATTTTCTGTGCGAATGTGTTGGTTTAATCTTTTTAAATGTCTCCTCGTGGCAGTTCAGTATTATATGAGGTTACCATCCAATACCTAGATTTAGAAGTTAATCAACACTCCACATTATGTTAAATCAGTTGTGCTGTTGATTTAACAAATCTATAAGATCCAGCAGAAAATCTGAAAACAAACCTTCTTCACACTTCCTTATATCACATCTACTATTTTATGGAAAAGTTATTTTACTTTTACTTATTTATACCTTTGTATTTATTTAACTACATATAATTAATCTTTTTAAAAATAATTATTTTAAATACTCCAACAACACTCCAACAAGATAGCGAGTGTTTTTCTACATAATAAACGCAATAAAAAATAAAAAATAAAGTTTTTGTTTTTTTGTTTTTTTTAGCTTTTTAGGTCAATTTTGCAAGCAGTATTTTCATGCAGGAGACCTATTTTATTGTAAGTTGCCCATCATCTATTTCCAGTCTATCAATGGCATTTTAATATTGTCTTTTTTGTCTATCCAGTGTTGGTCTCATTGGAACCCAATGTCACGTATTACCTGCAATTGTTTTCACTCAATGGTGAAAAGCAGGGAAATGGTAAAGCAGCAGGAGGGAGAGAGGAGAGTGTAATGACCAAGTGAAGAGACTGGATGTCATTGGCAAGTATTTATTCCACACAAAGGCAAAAGCAGACAGACTTGAATCTAACACTGGAAAAAGGTACATACAGGAAATGCACCGTTGTTGCCATCTAAACTCAGTACTATACCCAGAAAACACTGTAAAAGAGAAAGTCTGAATTAGACTATGAATGTACAGAGGCTGTTACATACATTCATTTAATAAATAACACATTTGCTATTTTACTGGCTAGAATCCAAAAGAGTAGGGTTTGGCAATGGTGTCCAAATAGTATAAATCCTTTCTGCTAAAGAAGCATTTATGTTTATAAGATTGCCTATGCCACTTAGAAGCCAAGCTCTCCTCTAATTTCTGACTGCTTCCAGTGTAACCCAAAAGCACTGAGTTTCTGACTGCTATCACCATGGCAACATTACACAGCAGCCTACAGTCACTGGTCAGACACTGTGGTTGTTATACACCAGTTATGCAATAAAATAGACTGGGGGAATATAGCTAAGGCGGGGAAAGTCAATACTTACAAAATGAATTTTGAAAAAAAAAAACTGTAATATTCAACTGTTTGCCCCAGGAATAATTGGTTATGTTGTGTGGTGTTATGCTATGAAGACAAATATGAGGTCAGCAATCATTGCTGTTTGTAACATTTCACTTTTATAATGGTGGCTACAATGAGGTGGTTGAAATATAAAAGTGTTTCTTGAATATAATGTTCCAGTATTGCTCCTCAACCTGTAGCCAACCATTCTCCTGCAAAATGAAGCTCAATGAAATGAAGCCCATGTTTCTTAGACCTTGGCTCAAAATGACTGTCTCATCAGAAGCCCCCCCTCCTCCCCCACCATATGACATTTTAATAGTTTTAGGGGTCATCTCCAACTGGCTTTAAAAAAACACTGTAATCATTTCTTTCTCTGTGATATTCCTTCCTGATGTAGGAACCCTGGTGTGTGGTATTTTAGTGTAAGTGGTTCCTTAGATTCAGCTTGTCTAATTTTTTGTCATTAAAATAGCCTCTGTAATCGTTTTGTTGTAGTAATAGATTATTAAAGTTAATTCTGTGTTATTCTTCTCTTCAAAACTCTATAGCACCCTAGTAACCTTCACTCGGAAATCCAAACATTCAACCCCAAGAATTACACCAGCAGGTATCACTGAATTGCTCACATTTGATATAGATCCTACTAGTAAACATAAATGGGCCTGTCTATAGTTTCTGCACACCATCTATACAAACGTCACACCCCTTCAGACCTGCAGTAAGATGTCTACTTTTTATTCTCCACACACAGTTGCTTAGATTGATCGTTTATTCCCAGTGCCTCTGAGATGTGGATCATCCTGCCACATTCAGACTTACAACCTGTATTTTCCCACAACTCTACTCTACTACAATGTAGAGGTTTCCCTTCAGACAGGAAAACTTGTATATACAATTATTGTATCATATATATATATATATATATATATATATATATATATATATATATATATATATATATATATATATATATATATATATATATATATATATATATATATATTTGACTTATTGATTACACTTTTCAGAAACTTGTCTTAGTCCTGCCAGTAACATGGTTTTACCTTCACAGCCTGTATTAAAAACCCCTCTAGCCAGGGCTTGGTATCCGCCCTGTTTACTTAAAACTCACCTGTGACTGTGTCATAGCATCTATTCTTTTTATTGCTTGCCTGTTTCAAAACAATCCTGTTTTATCATTGCTTGTTAGCAAGCACATATATGTTATCAGCAAATGTATTCTGCCACCATACCTCCAGCATTACACTCATATTTCTACCTACAGTACTGTGATTTATTGTGTAAGCAATGGGAGCACTGTAAAATAGCTGATATCATTCATTATCTGTAACCGCTTATCTAGTTCAGGGTCACAGTGGGTCCAGAGCCTACCTGGAATCATTGGGCGCAAGGCAGGAATACACCCTGGAGGGGGCGCCAGTCCTTCACAGGGCAACACACACACAAACACAGAGAGAGAGAGAGAGAGAGAGAGAGAGAGAGAGAGAGAGAGCAGGAATCAAACCCACAACCTCCAGGAGCTGTGTGACTGCGACACTACCTGCTGTGCCACTGTGCCGCCTAGCTGATATCAGTAATTAGAAATAATGTGTACAAGTAAAAGTAGGTTGTCTGGATACATTTTGATTTCTAGTGTAAATATTTAATATATAAGTTGGTAATTATTTCTTGGTAACTTGGTAAGAATTTTACCTTCCATGATGAATTTTTTGCAGCCCATCAGTATTTAAGGTAAGATAAAAGTTTACTGATCCTGAAAGAAATGAGGTACTGTATGAGGTAGTAAAACAATGTGTAATGTTATTACCAAAACGTGCAGTAAACCCTACTATGCAGAAGTTATTTAAGGTACATGTAGGTCTTCTTTTAGTAAATCTGCCGCTATTTTTAGGTGGGTGTAAGAGAAAATTCATTGGGTACATTAGCTATATTTAGTGCAACTGTTGAGCTACAGAAACAGCTGTTTACAATGAGCTGGGAGCTTACACAAGTTAGCATTAGTATAGTTAGCCTCTGTGTCTAAGTCTAGTGCCAAGAAAACTAAAATATACAGACTATGCCACAGTTTGTGGTGTAAGTGGCAGTCTTGGAAGTGTCTTATGAATGACATTTTGATGGCTGCATGGTAATGACTATAGCTAGCACAATTTGTAAGTGTTAGAGTCTAATAGCTGCAAACACTCTGCTTAGCAGATATAGTTCTACATGCAGTCATTAAATTAAAGCACTCCTGGGACCTTCTCAGTAAGGGGCCTAGCTTAATTTGACATTTGCTTTTTGTATACCATATGCCAAAGCTTTTGCAGACCCTTACATTGTCACCTTCAAAATACTTTCGTTAATTTATTATTTTTGCAGTCTTCCTGTACAAGTCACCTCTCTGTTTATTATCAGTTAATATTACAATGGCTTTATGGCTGTTGGTAATCTGATTTTTTTCAATAGAGAATAGAAAACAGACCAATTAATATTTTATTTAAACAGGTGTGTTTGAAATTTGAGTGTGTGTGTGTGTGTGTGTGTGTGAGAGAGAGAGAGAGAGAGAGAGAGAGATATGAAAAAAGATAAAATGTATAATTTAGCTTGGCCGATTAATGCTGATCCTGGTGGCAGAAGAACAAAGCATCAAGTTGACATTGACATCTATCTGGATAGCTTTTGTCTCAGAAATACCAATTACAGCCTCCTTGCACCTCTCAGCGTGAGGCAGTGGCCAATCATGCAATTTAACATTCCATCTTGTCATCAGCTACTGAAGTAGAGTAACACTCTATTTCACGGCAAGTAGTTCAGTGAGATCTGCTCAATGCCCACTGATTGTAGCACACAACATCTGTTACATTCAGCAACCACCACAGTCAAGTATCTCTCTTTCTCTCTTCTGGCCTGAGTCATAATAATGACTACAATAGCAGGGAACAGATGAGTACAGACTGATAGTGATACTGAAAATAATTAGGAAAGTTTTTTTCCTTCATCTTTTTGTTTTTTAAACTTCTTCGCCCCACATTCTTTTACACTCATAACCTTGAGATCCAAGTTCTTTATCAATTAAAGTATTTGTTTTAGGAACTCCTACTTTTCACTTTCTTGTCACCTGTTCCATTGAGATCCCCTAATAACCATTACCTGAATAACTAAATGAAAGCTCACATGATGTTTCAATTCAAAAGGTTGATTTCTAACTTTTACACAGGACCTTGCTGGTCAAACCATTGATTACTTTTTTGTTCCAATAAGTATTATTATACAATGCACACAAAACAGACCACACTATAAAAGACAAAGATGAATCCTTTACAGTTCCTTAATAAAAACTTCAAACATGAAGGATCTGGTTAGTTTATTTCCCAGCTGGGTTTTCTTTATAGTCCTGTCATGCCTTTGTTGGAATTATATGACTGTCTTTAACAAATTGCATAATCTTCACAACATGACATTCAAATTAGCTCATATGACAGTGGCTGTTTGTCAGTTTAAAAAAATGGCTTCCAAAATTGAAGTTCATTTGAGCAGCTTTATTATTTCTTTAGGACAGTGGTCTCCCATTCCCTCCAAAGTGTCTATATTTTAACATTCATTGTGGGTATATCTGAGGACTGTTTTGAAAACCTCTGCTTAAAGGTGATGTTCATGATTTTAATACAAAAGCTTTTTTTATTTGTATAAAATTCAGGGAATGTTTCCTCTTGTTTACTAGTTTGCTAGTCTGTTTGTTCATTGGAAAAAAGTCCAGTGCTTCTACACAGCCCTTGCTTGGTAAATGGGAAGTGAACAAAGTGTCTTGATCTGAACTGGCTCAGGCACTCCTTCTCTCTCAGCCATGGCTGAGAAACAGCATCTGGAGGTGTTTGGACAAAGGAAAACCCTGAAAAGAGACTTCTGCTCCATAGATGAGTAATACTGACTTACTGTTGTGTCAAATGTAGATGTACTTCATGTGGAACTAAATCAAAATTCAGAAGACCATAACTAACTTTGCATGAAAGTAAACACGCACAGAAAATGCTACAAAACTAAATGGCTCGAGTTACAAATGAGTTTGTGTGGTAATTCAAATAATGAATAAGAACTTACAGATATGTAAAACTTCAACTACTTACAAGCTACAATTGGTTTCTTACTCAAACATACAGTTCCACCTTAAAAAATCAGGAGGGGACATCTCGGAGAACTATTGTTCCTACAGTAAACAAATTGGTCTACATTACTTTTTTAGGCCTGTGATGTAAATAAATAATGTGTATAAACACACATTCATTCACTCAGTCAGTCACATTTCGCAGCCCTCAAATGGTGATAATATGTCCTTGTTTTGAGTGTTGATTAAGGGTTTAGAATGAACCATTAGGTGCTTCTCGTGTGGTCTTACTAAACTTTCTTGCAAAACTCAATATTTCCACACATTAACACAGTTCCCTGGGATCTTAATGAATCATCAGAGACATTGTCAGTCAAAATACCACAAGGATCAAACATCACAGCTAACAAACAATTCAGAATGACAGTGGCTTTTCATAGTTCATCTCATTTAAAATGTGGTAGCTGTCAATATTTTTTTCCACATGGTTTACCCAGCAGGTAATTAAAATCATCTATGACTGATACTATCTTGCACATGGCGTAATTAAGCCTCTTAGCATTAACTAACTTCCTATAATAATCAACACCCCGCACTTCCTGATCTTGTCATAATATTAATAATTGTTTCCATTTCAGAAACTTTGTCAATGCCCGTCATTCTGGCATGCTTCAGTTACACTGGGCTGATTGGAATACCCATTGTGTGATGCTTAATTAGCCTTCTCAATAGCAGATTCTGCTCCAGCTCTCCATGCAGCCACTCTTATCACGCTGTGGCTAAATTAAGAACAGCTCTTGCCTCTGCATGGGGACTCGGTGACATTTGCTTCATTGTGTGTGTATGCGTGCCATGGCCAAGTTTGTTCCTTGCAGCAGCCTCCACAGGTCACAATGCCAAGCCCCTTCTAGACCAGTGAGCCTCCAGAAGACAATAGGCCTGAGTCGACATCAAGCATTTAGTGAGAAAGTTAATTTCCCAGTAGACTCTGGCCTGATAGTGTTTCCAAGGCTTTGCTTTGACGAGGTGTACAGAATATGTTGTTAATACATCTTGGGACATTTTGGTCTTTTTGGGCTTGTGCTTTTTTATGGCTGAGATTGAGGGTCTTAGACCAGAGTAAGCCAGGAAGTTTCAGTGAGATTGAATTTTATATGGTACACGAATCAAGTCAAAATACGAGTCAAAATAATGACAGTGCATTGAAATGAGTTACATTGTAAAAAAAAATATTTTTTATATTATAAATTTTTTTATTATATTCAAATACAAAGATTGAAAATCTATTGCTAGGGTCTTATTTTTTGATGAAACAAAAATCAGTCACATCATTGAGTCCTGTAGAACTGAAATGAACACAAAGTGTCTGTGCCTACTGCCATGGCTAAGTAGAGATGAAATACATGTAACAATGCTATGCAACCACTATTCATTCATATATTCAAGTTCAGGTGGGTACTGGGCCTTAATGGGCACTAAGGCAGGAACACTGAAAACCGTGCCAGTCCTTTAAAGATCATCGCACTCTCATCTAACCAGTCACATATTCACCCCTGTGGACAGTCTCATACACTCACACCTATGGACAATTTTATAAAACCTCTCCACCTATTAATGTGTTTTTATATTGTGGGGAGAATCTAGACACAGAGAGAACACCCAACTCATAACTCATAAGTCTACAGAGATGACTGAATCCAAACCTGTGAGACCCTGGAACTGTGTGGTAACTATGCCACCTGTTGAACCACTGCATAAGAACTGCAGATATGCCACATTTAGGCCAAATATGCTTTGCTCTCTCGGAAGAGTCAACCGACTTATCTGACCAGTCTATAGCAAGATATTAAGGTGTGGTCATTTGCAAAGATAAAGAAAAATAAAAAAGAAAGCCAGTAACTAATTTTACAAGCATCATGACTGTCAACTCAATGTTAAAATGGTTTTACCCCATGAATCACAGCTGTGTGCAAGATGCCGAGTTTAAGGTATGAGGAAGTGAAAAACATCCCCTTGTTAATTAGGTTAAAAGTTATGGTGTTTTTCTAGGTGCATAAACACAGAAGTAAAATCGGCATATTCCATTACTCCCTCATTTACCGAGAGACATCTCCTGAACTCTCAGCAAACTGAGGTACAACAGTATATTTACCCAAAACACGACTGTGCTTACTGGGCTAATTGCATCCTGCTGCTATTCCCTGGGCAGCCTCCATCTTGAGAGGCGAGTAATGTGGCTGTTCGAGAGATGCCCAAGCTCCTCGCACTCTGAGCGACAAGCATGAAATCTCAGCGATGCTGCTGTCACTTATATTCAACAGAGCGTTTCAGAGGAGGAATGCACAGACACTTTGGCAGGACCCCCTTGCCTTAGGGTCAGTATTGAGGAAGAGAGGAAGGGTGAAGTGGGGCTGGATGCTAGGAAAAGAGGGAAGAGAGGGAGATATAGAGAGAGGGGGGGTATAGGAGGGGGAAAAACAGAGGTTGAACCTGAATGTTTACAGTGCTCAAGGGACTGTTCGAGTTTAGAAAATAAGATGAAAACGGTTTGGCATTTTTATCATCAGTGTTTCGTGAAATTAATATTGGCTGCAGTTTCCAGCTCTTCTGTGACGGTAGACTCTTTTTAGGGAAATTGGGGAATTTGCTGGTTTTTTGGGAATTGATTCATCCTGTGAGGATGTAATAGATCCACATAGTGTGGACATCAGTGAGGTTGGGTACTGATCAAAAAGACCATCTCATCCAAAATTTATTGGATTGTGCTTCATCACTATGTAGAAAGCCCAAAGCTGAGAGCCTTTGCACCACTCTAGTCCATGCATGGCTTCGGGCATGGTGACCTTAAACACGTGTTTTTCCAGGAAAATCATGGTTACATTGCCAAGGTACTTGCCACTACAACACACTGTTTTAACACGAAATATCATGCTTGTAACTGGCCCAAGAGACACTCTACCAAAACAGTCTTATCCAACTCACAAATGGATTTTGCTACATGTCAGCATTTCAAATCACTTCAAAACCATAAGGTTAAAAAATAATAATAATATTTGGAACCAGTCATGTGAAAACCCAGATCTAAATTCAGCTCAAATTCTGTGGGCATGCAGGGATTGGGTTCAGGCAAATTTCTAATGTATCTAAATTACAGAAGTGCACCCAAAATCTTTTCAAGTAATTTAGGCAACAAAATATTTTCCTGAGGACTCTCTTTGCCAAAAGGGATGCAACAATAGATTGTTGAGTCAGAAGGGAGTTACAGCCTGTGACATGTATTCGCATTCGTATTTAAATTTCTGTTGATTGCATCAACACAACAAGCATCTTTCCATGCTATTTTTATAGTATCATAGAGCTTAGCTATGTCGAGTAACCATACATTCTTTTTTTCCCTTATATGTTCAGTTGTTTGGGAACTAAATATGCATCTTTGATTATCTGGCATTTGTTTGTTGTCTTGTTCTGCCTCTCCGTTTATGTATTAATGTTCAGTAACATATGGCACTTTTGGTGCCTACACGACTTCTACTCAAATACTCTACATGTTTTTTGGGGCATGGTCCTAGGTATCTTTTCCATTAGCACAGCCCCCCCTACCTCATACACCTTGCCATGTTACAATCAATTATTGATATTACCCCCACTCCAAACCCCAAATCTAACCTGTGCAGATGTCCGCCTTCCCCATTCATGATGGACTGGCACACTGTCCAAGGTGTGTTGTTATGCCATGCGCTGTCACCTCTTCGTCTAACTGCTGATGTGTGATGGGTTTACTGGAGTCTAGAAAAGTGCTACAAGAACATACATTTTAAACTTAAAAAAAGCTTTTTGCCAAAATTGCTCATGCAAACACAAAGCTATAAAAGTTTGTTCACAACCTGCCTGCTCTTCTGGTTTAATAAGGGCTTTTCTTAAACTATGTTAAGGTCCAAGCTTGATCATGGAAATTTTTCTTATCACAAAAAATTTTAAAAATATACCCTCTAAATCTACAGGTAAAATTTTTAAACATGTTTATGTCTATGACAACTTCCTGGTCACTGCAGCCTTGGAATAAATCCAGACAAGTTATCATTCTTGGCACATGTTGCAAACCTGACACATTCATGCAGATTCCTCCTCCACATCGTATGCGGGATTCAAATCTTTCTCTCTAGGGAGGAGGTCACCCAGGAGCCTGTCCAGTCCCTGATTATATCAGAGATTGACTCCTGAAACTGACTGGTGGCTAGGCTTAATTTATGGGTCAAAAATCCAGAATGCAGCAACTTGCCTTCAGTCTTTCTAAGTTTGCTCATGATTCTCCATCTCTATTGTCAGCCACAGACCCTCTGCCCACAAGCTGACTGAGGGTCTGTTACTCTCTTGCACTTCCTTGTATAATTTTGTACTGGGTCTCACTGGTCCGAAGTGAATCATGAAGACTACCTTCTTCTACACATCGTCTGAAAGTCAGTCAAATTTATTTTCCTGCAGTAGTACATGCTAGAGAGTCTGGTAATATCTTGTTTAATTACTTATTTGTAACATTTTAATATCTTTCAAACTCAAACTCAAAACACAAACTGTGCCTTTCTCATTCTACTTCACGAAAGATGTCTTCAGCCTAAAGATGAATTTACTACAGGCAGCTATCCCTGCACTCAGAGAGCAGAATTAGTTGCTTTGCTCAAGGTTTTGAATGTTGAGGGGTGATATATAACTGTTTCTATACATCCTTGCCCCTGTTTTTTAACTCAATAATTAAGTTATTGAAAGCTTCTGAGTTTTTTCTGAGAATCCTATTTTGTTGGTATACAGACAAAAACATGTATCTCAGTTTTTTTTTATTTTCAATTTTCTACATCATTTGAACAGAGCAGCAGTGCTTCATATTTTGTGAATATTTCATGATGAATGGACCAATAGAAATGTTCCAAATTTACATGGAATAATTTTACTATTCAACATACATTTTACTTTGACTTATATTTAAAGTTAAGAATGCTTTTTCCTTCTCCTGTAATATTTTGTAAATATATTGAAGACAGCAACGATATACATGTGATATTGCATATTCCAAAATTCTAACATTTTTCAGGACACAGAGTTGTCTTCTCCCAGTATTCCACAGTTGACTGTGATCAGATACAACAAAAATACACACAATACAAGAGATACAATTCTAAAATAATTGAATCTCAAAACAAAAATTGATTTAGGTATTTCAAGTGTTCAGAACCTAACAGTTCCTCAAAGGAGGGTTTCCAAATCCCCCATCAGTGCTGAGTGGAAAACACTTTGTGTGAATTATGGTGTGTCAGAGTCTTCACAAAGCACAGTCAGGCCTTCATTGCCAGAGGCCATCACATAAGGTGTCTGGGCAAACGAAACCCAGGCTTCACACTGCAATGGTTTGACAGGTGTTTACTCACAGGAGCAGGAGGCGAACCGTGCCATAGTCTCTTAAGCAAATGGAATGAAAATAAACATTTCAGCCTTTGCAATGTTTCAAAGCCACATTACCATTGTTAACATTTGTAGTAGGGGTTCATTTCATATAATGATGTATTATAATCAGTGAAAAGCATTAATAGATCATCAATTATGTGCAAAGAACTATAGGGCACTGTTCAATAATGGAAATGGGTTATTGAATATAAGCAAAGCTTGAACTTGCACCAGAACGACCTCAGTTCACAAACTTAAACCCTGTTCTTTAAATCTGTCTCCATCACGATCTAGCTGTAAATGCACAGCGAGAAACATAGCTGTTTACCTTGCAATTCCAAGTGTTTTGAATGTGTCCCCAGAGACCACTTATGAGTGGACATCTTGACAGGAAATTATACTGGATAGACTTGCACTCGATAGGTTGTCAAACCAAATGTCCAAGATGTTTTAGAATCTGTTGGAGTTTAGAAATGTTATGCAGTAAGACTTGTCTCTGACCACCTTGGAAGGAAGGTATTAACCAATTCCACAGTTACCAACACTGACTGGCCCCTGGCCCCCTGGGACTGGTACAGAAGAACTGGGGCCTGGATGCTTTAGAGCCACCACATGTGAGCTTACATTCATCGAATCTGATGCCAGGCACCAGCTAAGCTGTATAAACCCACCCAACACTGGGTTGTTGTCTATGCGCATCATGCAATACATTTGAGTTGGAGTAAAACTAATCATCCAGCATGAGCATCTTACTTTACTAATGTTTACATGGATGAATGCAATATAATAATCACCAAAATGTTCCAATATATATGTAAACCATTTCTAGAAAAGTAGAAGCTGTTAATGCCAAGTGGCAATCTGAAGAACTCCAAAATATGAAGGTTCTTCAACAGTTATAGATATATTATCAATCCAAGCTGAGAACCACTGCAGAACCCCTATATTCAGACATCAGCCAGTGTTTGGCAGCAGTGCCAAATGGGAAAACCACACCAGAGAATTTGGAAACAATAGTTGGCCTCAATTTCCCTTTCCAAACCATGCTTGCAGTTAGTACTCTCCTCAAAGGTTTTTTCTACCCTCGCTCTATAATACCACACCCTCTTTGCTATTTTGGTGAATGCATTCAAGGTTGAGATTAAGTGGCTACCTATTGAATTTGGATTTGAGGCCTTTTCAGCTGCCATTGGTTCATAACAGTACTTTAGCTTGTGCCTCTGTAGGCTGGGATTTCCCTGAACTCATTAGCTGCTGGGTCACTGACCTTTAGAGTTCTGCACTTTAAGTATTCACAATTAAGTTTCCAAAGTTGTATAATTAATTGAAAAAAAAACTCCCTTTGTTGGAAATGGCAAGTTCATTCATTCATTGTCGGTAACTGCTTCATCTTGGTGGGTCTGGGGCGTAGCTGGAATCACTGGGCACAAGGCAGAAACACACCCTAGACAGGGCACCAGTTAATCTGTCACACACACCCCTATGGACACTTAGCCAATACACCTACCAACACATGTTTCTTGGATTTAGGAGAAGCCCGTATCACCAGGAGAAAATAAATACATAAATAAATAAATAAATAAATAAATAAAAAACACCACATCCCCAGGACCCTGGAGGAGTTATGACAGCCACCATAATGCCCCCACAAATGTCAGCCTTATGCATTCTACAACAGACTGCATCTAACCAGATTGTGGGTGCACTCAGTTTGTGTATAAACTATTGTAATGGCTTTGTAAAACTGCGTTCTTGTGGAATCTGAATCATTGTTTCATTCAATATATTGGTATATGCACTAGCCTTTATGGCACCATCAATAAAAGTCATTTCCCCTGCTCTTGGAGAACTCATAGGACCCTGTAATTACACACTACTGCCCCCATGTTTCATACACTATCACAATGCAGTCATTCTGGTAAAATATTGAACTCCAAAGATCTGATCTGATCCAAAGAAGTTCAGTGGGTTTTCACCTGACCAAAGAATGTGCTGCCACTGTTCCGCACAATTTAGCCTTGCAATGTTTGTGCTGAAATTATTTTATATAATTGCATTATTTAATTATAGAAACATTATATAAAATTATATGAACAAAGGCTTCTCACAGCAGGCTCTCTTTACGAAGACAAATTTAAAGTAACTGTAGAGGACAAAAAGTGGTTGGCCAGTGAAAAATTATTTAAAAATATACTTTTTTCTTTTTTTTTTAAATCCAGTGAATTCAATGCATTTCAGTCAGTGCTCTCACTGTTTGATCTAGTTTTAGCTTCAGGGCTGCTGCTGACCTTGTAATGACAAACCAAGGACATGCACTGAAGGTAAATCAGAGCAAACCTGAGGCTTTTCAAGTCCTTTACAACCACAGCAACATCAATGTAGCCCCTTAGTTTGTTTTCAAGAGCACAGGCCTCGACTATAAAACAATTCCCAGAACAAACGTCCAGTATTGCTAAATTTTGTTTGGGCATTATTAGTCTACAATTAAAGACAACAACAACAACAACAACAACAAAAAATGTCCCCCAATCCCTTCTCTCTCTCTCAATCTCTCTAACACTAAACTGTATTAAGTGTTGTAAAGGACAGGTGGCAGCCAGAGCTTTAAGTCACATCCAGCACCTGTCTTTTGGACAGTTAGGAATATGAATTAATTCTGTTATCATTATAATTCCATTACAGTGCCCTTCCAGCTGCGACAGGTGACCATTATACGGAGGACACTGCTGCACGTTCTAGAGTGACAGAGTGATGTGAGACTTTGTGACTAACTCCTGTGCCCAGGCCTTTCACCCAGCATAGCAAGAGATTAATTAAAGAACAGAATAGTGAACAGAATTGAGGCTGTCGAGGGGCAGGTGTGCTGTGAAAACCCATTTTCTAGGCCACTTTGGAGGCATGTCTGAGGTGGACACACACACATACACACGCATACATTCACGCACAGTTTTTTTCACTTTCTGCCATGTCTGTTTGTTTCTTCCTCCTGTGTTTTACAATTTTTTGTTAACTCTGTAAAGTACAGACGCATGTATGTGGATTAAAAAAAGGTGTAAAGTCTATTTTTACATGTTTTATAAAACGATATTGGAAAATAAATGCTGATATTTAAGGTGTAAGGTGAGAGGGGGATTTACGTCCGTCACAGAAGTCAAACACTCTGTGCTTCCAGGCCTCATGAGGTTAAACAAATGCAATAGTTCTAATTAAGAGGGAAATGAAAAAATGCTTCAAATATATAGCTGGTAACTTCAGTGGTAAAACCTTGAGTGGTTAAAAAGCAGATGGCTGGTTAGTCTCTTCCCTCTCGTTCTGTGTAACATAAGCCTTGACTAGTGAATGTCCAGAAAAAAGTGTTTATTTTTGGGTGTTTATTATCGCTGTGGCTGCAATTCCAGGGGAATATCAACAGAACCATTATCTCAGTAATTGAAGTAGGCCCCTCCCAAGTCACTGAAAATAAGGTGAATATATCACTTTGTCTGAAATGTAAAGATGAAAATACACCCATCAATGCAGGTGGCGGGAATATCTGGTGGTCTATGTTTTGTTGCTGAGACTTGGTCTGTTTGTGCCATACTCTAGATTGTACTGAAAAGGGCTTAAGGAGCAGTATGAACATGACCCTGAAGTGTGCTGACCACTACGTTACTTTACAGACCTCTCTTTACTCTGGGTAATCCCAGTGCTTCGGGCTCCTCTAAAACACTGTCACTCAGAGGAAATGAATCACATGCTCAGCAGCTGTGCAACTGACCGGCCCAATTACTCTCTCTCTCCCCTGCTCCAGTAGCCCCTAAGGAGCCTAAATAATTTACCTGGCTGCTGCTATGGACAGCGTTTGCCAGTGAAAGAAATGCAGCCATGTAATTGCTCCATTACTTCCTAACATGCTTAATTAGGGCACTGTGGGCAAAGATTGATTAGCTTCTCTTTTGTGTTCTGGTCTGGGCTATGTCAGCCAGACTAGTCCACAGTGTTTGGAGCCTGAGTTTTTAACCAACTCTCCCAATCTGCTGTGAGCAAATTGAGTCTCTACTTTTATTAACAGCAAGAGGACTCTTGGAATTGGTCCAATTTACTGTTGTCTCTTTTACAGTCTTGTATAGCATTAAAGGGTTGTATAGTGTTTTATGAAACAAAGACGCTATTAGGACACCAGTAGAAGTGCAAAATGAATACTCAAAATGGTTCTGAAGGCAGTGCTGCCTTTGAGGAAGAGCGAATGTAATTGGTTATCAACCAACAGACAGAGATGAACGTGATTGGTTAACAAGCATTAGGCAGAGATTTTCAAATACTGCTCTATAAAGTTTTACTGCGGTAAAATGCCACATATATGCACGTAGTTTGCCTGCTCTGACTGGCATAAATGTCTGTTTTGGCTAAAGGTATGGTATTAATAAAGGCTAATAATAGGGCGGCACGGTGGCGCAGCAGGTAGTGTCGCAGTCACACAGCTTCAGGGTCCTGGAGGTTGTGGTTTCGATTCCCGCTCCGGGTGACTGTCTGTGAGGAGTTGGTGTGTTCTCCCCGTGTCCACGTGGGTTTCCTCCGGGTGCTCCAGTTTCCTCCCATAGTCACACGTTGATATGTGGATTGGCGATTCAAAATTGTCCAGGTGTGAGTGAGTGAGTAAATGAATGTGTGTGTGTCTGTGTTGCCCTGTGAAGGACTGGCGCCCCCTCCAGGGTGTGTTCCCGCCTTGCGTCCAATGATTCAAGGTAGGCTCTGGACCCACCGCGACCCTGAACTGGATAAGTGGTTACAGATAATGAATGAATGGCTAATAACATCAAACCATATTGATGCAACAGTTCACTTTGTCAGCTTTCGTAGATATATACCTCCTGAATTAGACAACATTCACAAAGATCTGGTTAAGAAAATGTCCTCAGAAAGGTTATCGAACAAAGCTGTGCTGTATGTCACAGTGCTCTGCATGAATAAGGCAGCCTGGAGGTTTGGATTTGTTCGAGGGGTTGTTTTACCACTCCATGAGATAGTGCCATCAAGGCCTCATTGTTAAATTACAGTGTCTCTTGCTGATCAGCCAATCTCCCAGCATCCATTGCTATTTGCATACACATGGGGGTGATATAATTACAGTGAAGATACCCATGATGCTTTCCAGTACACAGAAGTTTCCTGTACTTTAATGAAATTGTAGTTTATTGTATGTCACTGGAGTGGTAGCTCTCACTTCAATGGAATTATCCCAGTCATCTAATAGTTGCTGTACCCCCTCACGTCAGTGAGGTTGTATCCCTCATGTAGCTGGAGTGCTACCCCTCAAATCAGTTAAGTGGTAATGCTAAGACATGTAAAGTCAGCTGGGAAAGCATCTAAGGCCTTGGCTTAGTCTCAAGTTTACATATTACACCACGTCTGTGTTAATAAATGATCTCATGTTCTCCTGCACTTCCCCGTTGTCAGATCTGATGAATGTTTAAGAACAGAGATGACTTCTCAACACCTCTTATGGCTAATATGTCTGCGAAAAAGTTTCCCTCTAAGACTTTGGGCCTTGCATAGTCAGAGGTGTCTTTGGTTTTTCACACACCACTATTTTCCTGGACTGATGTCAAACAGAAGACGAGATTGCCAGATTCAGTTGATGGATTCTACTAATGTTCCAGGGGAAAATCCCACCCAAGACCTTCCATTACTGCATTGATAAATAGCAGTATTCCATTAGAGGTTACACAAACAATAGCTTGAACAAAGGACTTATCTTTGGCAAATCATGCTTCTCCACTGACACTCCCACATACACAAAATTAAATGCAAATCAGCTGTGTTTTACTGAGATTTATAGTTATGATATCAATATGACATCCTCTGAGGCAAAGCATACACAGTCAGGGTTAGCGTAAGCACAATCAAAATTCATAAACAAGGAAAGGCTAGAAAGCCCAGAAACTACTTGCGAAAACAGATTCAGGAACTAAAAAAATGGGAAAACAAGAAAGAGGAAATATGAAAAAAAGGGGTCTGCAAACACAGGAATGGAGCTTAGAGCTGCATGGAATAACAAACACTCACAGTTTTGCACAATAAAGCCAGTTCATACAAATGCAGTACAAAACAGAATCACTGATTAGAGCAATGATAAGAGGGAATCTGATGTGGAACTGTACAGTCAACAGAATAAGGCCTCTGTGGTATATTGAGATTGTTTGTTCAGTTACCTTGTTAGCTTGTGTATTTTTAAAGCGAATGGAACTTCAAAGAAATATAAAAACAAGTGTAAACTGGAACATTTAAGTCACATCCAGCACAGCTCAGAAATGAACCAGTAAAAACAAATTACCTCTTTTGCCATAGGCAAACACACACACACACACACACACACACACAAACTCCAAAAAAATAAAACTATAGCTACACTCAATGTCCATTTTAACACCGCCACTGACCATACAACTGTACTGTTGTTCTTACAGAATGCAGTCCATCTGTTCTGGGCATACTTTGTTAGCCCCTTTCACCCTGTTTGTCAATAGTCTGGACCCCCAGAGGACCAGCTTGGTGCAAGTATTATTATGAGGGGTGGATCAGTCTCTGCACTTTATTAAAATGTTGTTGTGGTGGTGTGTTACTGTGGGTTGCACTGGTATGAGTGAATCAGTCACGGAACTCCTGCTCAACTGAGAATAGTACACGAATCTAAAATATCCAGCCAAAGTCGTCCACAGTTCACTGATGAAGGACTAAAGGACGACCAACACAAACTGCGCTGCAAAAGATGAGCTACTTTCTCTGATATGCATCTACAAGGTGCAGCAACAAAGAAGAATTGTCTCGAGTGGACTGTGTGTGGGCACAGCGTTGTAACAATGCAACACACGCTAACACACGAACGCAACGTCAGTGTCACTGCAGAACAGAGAATGATCAACCACCCAAATCATAGAACAACAGTGTGAAATAGGGTTACATACACATTATACATGGTATATACAGGATATATACACAATATATAGCCAAAGGGTTTTGGACTGCTGTAACAGCCTCTGATAAATACACTGTTGTATGTATCTGTGTTCTGTAGTTCTGTGTTTACAAGGTGTTGGGTGGCTTCAGAAAATTCACACATAGCTTTTTTTTTGCCCTATTAAGTCTACAATATGTTCCCACTCACAAAATGTGAAAATTATTTACTCAAATTCTTTATACAAGAACTGGCACTGCTACCATTTACTGTACAATGATGAAAATGCTATCTCTGAAAAACTGAATTCAATTCTTTTTTCTTTTTTCTTTTTTTTTGCCTTAATACGACAGAAATCTGATTATTTCAGGGCTGTGTGAACATAAAATCCGATCTTTTAAAATAAGATTCAAGTCACTTTCACATAGATCAGATACATCTCTGATTCGTGAGCCTACGACGTTAATGTGAAAGATCAGATCAGATTTCATGTGTTTCTTTTTGCTTGTACATTGTGCTGTTGTCTTCAGCCAACATTGGCAGTGTCACGCACTCTGTGTGGGATAAAAATACAGCTTTTGCACCAAAATAGTGCACTGACTGTTAAAAAAATTCCATGCAGGTGAGAACTGTATATAAATGGATCTGTGTTAACCAAACTGCACAGTTCGTAAGTGTAGAGGATGTTATTTAACTACCTACATTGTGCACTACCCAGGACTAAAGGACCATTTTGGGATGGAGCCACATAAACATATCAGTGCATGCATGTTTGTTGTTTCAGGGACAGAATCATGCATATTGCAGACAGATACACATCACTTACATGAATGAATGTGGACTGACATAATCAGATCTAAGCCAAAAAATAAAAATATTAATCTGAATTAATTAATGAGGTGGCAATGTGTATGTATGAATGAAAATGAAGTGTTGATTAGAAAGCTGCATTATTTTATTTATCACAGCCACACCTGCATTCCCTAAGGTCTTTTCAGCTTAATTAAACGAGTCTAGAATGAGACCCAAAGGTATGCTAACTTTAGCACTGAGAACTTAGCACATTCTACAGCACTGTGCATTGATCAGGCTGGGTTCATTTACAACTGAGTTTATGGTGGAAAAAATGTAGCGCTGTGTTCGAAATGACTCCCTATTCACTTTTCTCCATATTGCTCATTATACAGTGAACTATTATAGGGAACTGAATTCAGGAGAGTAGTGAAAGGTTTCTGACACATCTCATGCAGGATTTTACCAAACAACACAGTGCATTATGGGTATCCGCTATCCACTAGTGTCAGCTAGTGTACATGGGTTGTACACTAACTTTTGTGGTGCATTGTGGGATTGTTTGAGTGCATTAGAAATTATGCATTAGGTTCTTGGACGCTCATACAAAATGGCAGAACCCAAGAATAGTGCACTATAAAGTAAAAAGGGCGCAGTTTTGGCCATGCCGTGGCTGATAAGGATGGAACCTGATATCGCGAATTGCCACTGATTACTCTGTGTCTCCCTCTTGTGGCCTGGGGCTTTTAATGTAATGCAATTTTGTAAATGGCAGTATACCATAATGTGTCAAAAATATTTCAGAAACCACATAAACAAGAGTTTATTGAACAACTGTAAAAAATGTGGCCAGATATAAACATCTAGTTAGCTCAATGCTATATAAGCATCTTAACTTCAGTGTAAAAAAAGACAGGGAAGATGTAAATTAGATTTTAAAAGCACATATGTTTATTTTCACAAATTTGAATCTTGGTATCTCTCCAGAAAACATCTATTGAACTGTCAGTGTTGCTCTTTACTTTAGCGGAGCTACATCATGCAGATTTTCCTCTTGCTGAGACTTACCCTTTCACTCCACTTGTCTCTTTCTTTTGCTGTGTTCTGTATCCATTCAGAACTCTGTGGTTGCGTCAATCAACCATGAGCATTTGCATTCACTCAGCTTTAAAGAAAAAGAATTTCCACTTTGTCTAAGTGTCGTGCTTTTTGCCGCAATCAGAAGTGCCTTTACATTATTTGCAAATAACAAGACACCAAGGCCATTCGAAGATATGTCTGGAATTCCCGTTTGTTTACAGACAGTTGTGTCTTGCTAGATCTAATCCATGTTTGTTTATGAGGTAAAACATAACAGTAATATCTTCAGCTTTGGTTTTGCATTGGACATCATTCGCATATCAAATTAAGGCTCTTATTACACTAATTAGCAATTCCAATCAGCTTCATAATAGAGCTCATTTCTTCTGATGTAAAGTGCAGCACCCTCTATTAGCAATGTAGAATAGGGTGACTCACCCCCAATGAATGAGAGCACAGTTGTGACTATTTAATGCCCAACTTTGACCTGCTGATTATGCTAGTTTATCATAAATTAAAGGGGTATTCACTTACACATATTAACCCATGTTTCAGATCTCACCCATAACCTAATGGTAATGTAAAATTAAAATGAATGCTGTTTTGGAAATAACAAAAAGTTTAGTATATACACTTTGTTAACCTGCTGAGTGTAATCCAATGAGTGCGCAACACATGCTAACACACCACCACCACTGAGAATGATCCATCATCCAAATCTTACTTGCTCTGTGGTGATCCTGGGGGTCTTGACCCTTAACTAACAAGGGCTAATAGAGTAGGAGGAGCAACAGGTGGTACTCTCTGTAACTGTAGAACAACAAAGGGCACTTACATAGTCAGTGAAGCTAAAGAAATGGATGGTGAGTATAGATACAAAGATACAAAGAGGTCATAACAATGTTATGGCTTAAACCATAATATTGGGGGGGGGGGTCTACCCACCTCTAGAAGTTACATAGTACAATTTCTGCAGTGCCAAGCCCAGAGCAGCAATGACAGAGGCACTGTAAAAAATATTATTAAATACTATTAAAAATTATTTATTCATTCATTGTCTGCAACAGTTCAAGGCCGCAGTGAGTCCGGAGCTTACCCGAAATCACTGTGCGCAAGGCAGGACCACACCCTGGAGGGGTAGCCAGTTCTTCACAGTGCAACACATACACTCACACCTACGGACACATTTGAGTCACCAATCCACCTACCAACATGTGTTTTTGGACAGTGGGAGGAAACCGGAGCACCCTGGAGGAAACCCAAACGGGAAACCCAAACACAGGGAGAACACACCAAACTCCAGACAGACAGTCACCTGGAGAGGGACCCGGACCTATAACCTCCAGGTTCCTGTAGCTGTTTGACTGCGACACTACCTGCTGCGCCACCATGCTGCCCTAAAAATGATTTAGCTACTAAAAAACATTGCTAGTGTTGCTTTAAAGGTCCAAAGTTAAAAACTACCTATTGTGAGAAAAATTTGGATTTCTGTGATTTAATATGTTTGAATATTAGCTTTTCCAGGTGCACTGGGGTGTTTTAATACAGCCCATATCACCTTATTTCTCACCTGTCTAGGAGACTGAATGTCTAAAAGTATGTATGTCATCTGTGACACTCCATTTGCAAGATCAGGAAGATTAGAAATGTCTATTATATCTTGGCCTTCCCATGTGGACAACAACAATGACAAAAGATAAGGGTTAAGACTATTATCATAACCCAAGGTTTTTATTCAAAGTTTATTTGTCAAAGTTTAACCTTTCCTCCACTGAATGATTGTCTTTTGCATCATGAACTCTTCATGGCTCTGCTACAAGACAGGAGATGGCTTTTGAATTATAGAGATAGCTAAAAAAATGGGCCCTAATTTATGTGCTTGTTGCCAAGAAGTACAACAAAATGTGCAGCTCATTTTATCCTTTTAAAATAGTCTTAGAAGAGAGTTTCATACATCTACCATACTTGGTGTCAGTGTAGTGGCTGTTTCATAACAAGTGCAAGAATCCTTGAAGAAAACAACTGAAAAAAAAAAAAATAATAATAATAATAATATACTGGACCATGTAGATGGGCCACTGTTATTGGACCTGAATAACTTGCTGGTGCACAGAGACATAACCCATCTGCTGATTTACATTATGTCAGACTGTGGTAAAAATGAGACCACAGTTGATGGCTGACACAAATTGTATGTCCACAGATGGTCTACAGTTGTCCACAATGCAGCTCTTGGCTTGACATTTTTAGTTGTGGACGACTCTCAATCTTGCTATTCCAGTGTCAACGTGATCAGAAATATCAGAACTTTCAAAGTTCTATCTAACCCTACTTGCACACTAGAAGGGACAATGTCGCCCCGTGTTTATTTCTTGCTGGCATGTTCAGGTCTGCTCGTAATTTGTGCACAGTATGGGGACCTCAGACCGTGTATCTCTGTGACAGGTTAGAGAAATGGTCAGAACCAATCTCTTCATTTTGTCATGTCTCTGTGTCATAACTTGCTTGAGGAAATTTCAGCTCAGATTTGTTGCTTGCCGCCTGCTGCCAAATCGCAGCTATATATTGCCTCCTGTCGTAGAAATCGACCCGTCACCCGTCACTTTGTTGTCTTCTAGTGTGAACAGTGGGTGAGTTGATTGCATTTCTGTCAAACATTCAAGTATTTTCAAGTATGAATTAAAACTGACTATAAAACTTTACATCTCAAATACAACTTACTCAAGCATTAGTTTTGTTTTTTCTCCAGTTATTCTTCACTTCAAAACATTACATTGACTCATAGTTGCCTGAATATATCAAAGATTGTAAACTAAACTTATTTGTTGTGCATTTATCCCCAGTTCTCTTTAACAACTTCTCCAATTATTTGTCACTTCCCTGTCAGTAGATGTCTCCCAATTTCACACAGTGCCACAAGCCTTGGGAGGATGCTGACAGACACATGGAGGTTGATGGGTGCGAGTGCTGTCTTAACAACCCAGAGAGCAAAGCTAGTTGTGCTCCCTAGAACTTTTGGTGGAGTTTAATGATAAAATAGTATATAGAGATAAATAAGTAAGCACTAAACAAAAACAGAGGAGAATCTAAAAATGAATGCAGGACTGAGTCAGAGAATAAAAAGTAAACAAGACTACATACAATGAACAGCAAGGCCTATTGAACAAAGTTTATATACATACAGGGAAAGGAGAGACACCTGTGAACATAAGTCATATGACACAGAAGGAGGTGTGGCAAGAGATCACATGAGGAATCACAATCGCATGGTTGACAGAAACTAACACAAGACCATTCATTCATTCTCTGTAGCCACTTATCCAATTCAGGGTCGCTGTGTGTCCAGAGCCTACCTGGAATCATTGGGCACAAGGCAGGGAATACACCCTGGAGGGGGTGCCAGTCCTTCACAGGACACACATACAAACACTCACTGACAATTTGGAGTCACCAATCTACCTACCAAAATATGTTTTTGGACTGTGGGAGGAAACCGGTGCACCCAGAGGAAACCCACAGGGAGAACACACCAAACTCCTCACAGACAGTCACCCGGAGCGGGACTCAAACCCACCACCTCCAGGTCCCTGGAGCTGTGTGACTGCGGCACTACCTGCTGCGCCACTGTGCCGCCCAACACAAGACCAGATGGTGGGGAAAAGAATAAGACAAAGCACAAGACAAGAATTGAAATGAAAGGACAGAGAGACAAAAGCATGGCAGGTTTCTTCATGATAAGTCCCTTTTAACTTCTTACATTGCTTGACCCTACTATTTGTTGAGGGTAAAGTGTCCCTTTTCCCTCGTAACACGGCCCATTTAGTCTTAAACCCAAGCCTGTAAAAAGACAGTTTGTTTCCCTCCATTACATTCCCCTCCCTTGTCTCATCTGTATGGCACATGCAGAGTTAAATCTTGTGTGAGAGCAAGCATGCCAAGCTGTTATCAGACACAATTTGAATTTCCCTTAAGGTTACATCACTCCTTCTCGAATGTGTGCTCGGAATATCGCTCTGAACCCAGAGAATATCTGCTTTCAGCTTCCTCCATCTGCCTTTCATCTCATTTTCCTATGTGATATGTTTAAAGAAGAGATGAGTGAGGTGATTTACTGATTTAGAAGGAAAGCTATCTTTTGGGTTCTGATGACACAAAACTTTATGAATGCATTAAAGGGCTCATATGGTGGAAAGGCAAACTTTTCCCGCATTTTCAAATTTAAAGTTATAAAACATACATTATGACTAAGCCCATACCACTCATACACGGACTGTAAGCTGGCAAATGGTCCATTTAGAATGGGCATGTTTTACAAAATCACAACAAGCAACATATTTACAAACAAATCTCAAATGCAAATTGAAAGCTGTAATTTCTATTACAAAGACAGGATATTAAATGTTTTCTATTTAATCATCTTTTTTTTTAAAGTTGAAAAGCCTTATTAATACCAATAAATATTCTAACTCTTAAACTGATGTATGAAAAGTTGGAATGTAGTTATTTTAAGCCTAAATTTAAGACTAGCATCTTAAAACAGGTGATATAATCATGTTTGAGTGTAACAAAACAATTTCCCAGTCCTTTAAGATGAAAATCCCAACTTAAGGCCTATGATCTTCCATCCCTCAGACAGCACTGCAAAATAAGAAAAAAAAAATATTACTGCAGTAAATATCACCACATGGTATCAGGAATATCTGGGTAGACCCAATTTGTCTGCATTAACACCAGTCTGGTCATTCATTCAGTCATTCATTCATTGCCTGTAACTGCTTATCCAGTTCAGGGTCACAGTGGGTTCAGAGCCTACCCGGAATCACTGGACGCAAGGCAGGAACACATCCAGGAGGGGGTGCCAGTCCTTCAGAGGGCCACACCCACTTACACACTCACTCACACCTAGTAGCCAATCCAAGTGGACCATGGGAGGAAACCGGAGCACCTGGAGGAATCCCATGCCGACACTAGGAGAAAACACCAAACTCCTCACAGATTGTCACCTGGAGCAGGACTTGAACCCACAACTCCAGGGCATAGAGTTATGTGACAGAAACACTACCTGATGTGCCACTGTGCCACCTGACAGGGAGTCAGCATTTCAAAATACGGGGTCTGTCATTAATTGGGGGTTTATATGTGCCAAAGGTACTGGTCATTATCATATATCTTAAAGGCACAGGACCAAAACAGCTTGTATGAACTTATGGTCATCTATAATGTTGCTGGGACAATGAACCCACACAATATCAAATCACAAATACCAGGAACTAAAGCAGTTCTGCTGCAGACAAAACTGACCTAGTGCAGCCTCAGAGGAAATTGTTGACTCTGCGTGAGTCAGTCTGTATATTCTGCTTGATTATTTTCAGGCATTCCTCCTCTTTGATGTATTACCTTTGATGGCTATGCAAACACTCTGTAGGTTATTGACAACACCACAGCCGAAAGCAGACGGGAGCAGTAATGGGCGATTGATGTGATTAGGATGTGCAGCTTGTTTGATGTGTCTGAAGCAATTTACCTGAAGTGAGAGGCCTGATGGATGCAGATAGTACAGATTCTACTCCACACATTTCCTAGAATGTCTACTCTCTGTGTGAAAATTTGTATTGGAATAAGACATACAGGGGTTAGACAATGAAACTGAAACACCTGTCATTTTAGTGTGAGAGGTTTCATGGCTAAATTGGACCAGCCTTGGTGGGTCCAAAAAACAATGGGTCTGGATATCAACACATGAGCTCAGGAAAACTGTTATAAACCCAGTTAGTCTGCATCCACACCTCTCTGGGCTTGAGCTCCTCTCTGAAGGGATAATATATTGTAATTTACCCTTCAAAATCCAGTCTGTCATTTAATGGGTGGGTATTTATGTCAAGTGCAAGGGTTCTGGTCATTTCATTATAAGGAGATTATAAAAATACACTGAGACACTGTGCCTCCTGGACGCCTCCCACTGGAGGTATACCAGGCACGTCCAACTGGAAGGAGGCCCCAGGGTAGACCCAGGACACGCTGGAGGGATTATATCTCCCGGCTGGCCTGAGAATGCCTTGGGATCCCCCAGGAGGAATTGGTGGATGTTGCGAGGGACAGAGACGTCTGGGCTTCTTTGCTCGCCCTGTTGCCACCGCGACCCTGAAATGGAAAAGCGGAAAAGAAGATGATGATGATGATGATGACTGAGACACTAGTTTGATTTGCCCTTGATTGTTGAAGTGAGTGGTATCACCATGGCAAGATCTAAAGAGGCCTTCAGAAAGAAAGTCATAGGTGTATATGAGTCTGGGAAGAGATGTAAAAAGATCACAAAACAATTAGAAATCAGAGAAGTGGAGAACATTTAAACGAACTGCAAACAAAGCCAGGTCAGGGCCATCCCAGCAGATTCAGTCCAAGACCAGACTGCAAGATGTGTAAAGAAGTCTTCAACAATCCTAAAATGTCATCATGGGACCTACAAATAACTCTTACTACAGTTGGTGTCAAGGTACATGCATCTACCATCAGGACAAGACTGCACACATTTGATTTTATTAGGACGTGTGCAA
The DNA here is from genome assembly GCF_029633855.1 of Hoplias malabaricus. Taxonomy (NCBI): domain Eukaryota; kingdom Metazoa; phylum Chordata; class Actinopteri; order Characiformes; family Erythrinidae; genus Hoplias; species Hoplias malabaricus. The sequence goes on along the minus strand of NC_089801.1, from coordinate 11,133,205 downwards.
GGAGGAAACCCATGCTGTCAGGAAAAAAACAACATCAGGGCAAGACTAAAGTTTGCCAGAAAGCACACAGACAAAGACCAGAACTTCCATAACAATGTGCTTTGGACAAATGAATCCAAAGCTGAATTATTTGGGCACAGTAACAGAAGACATGTCTGGCACAAACAAACACAGTATTTGAGCACATGAACCCCATACCAACTGTGAAGCACAAAGGTGGAAAGGTCATGGTTTCGGGCTGCTGTGCTGCAGCACGGCCTGGCAAGCTCTCCATCATAGAACCTACTATGAATTCTTCACTGTATCAGAGGGTGCTTGAGGAAAATGTGAGACTATCTGTCCAAAATCTAAAGCTGAAATAGAAAATGAAACATGACCATGGCTCCAAAATAAGAAATGGAGAGTTCTGGAACGGCTAAATCGGAGCACGGATCTTAATCCTACTAAGATGCTTTGTGGGTGACCTGTGCATTTGAGGGAAACCTCTCAAACATTACACAGCTGAAAGAAATGTGCATGGAGGAATGGGAAAAAACACCTCCCAGTTGATGTCGGAGACTGGTAGATGATTACAGGAAACGTCTAATTGAGGTTATTTCAGCCAAAAGGGGGTAATACCAGCTTTTAGGGCATAGAGTGTCATAACTTTTTCCTCACAAGAAATGTACAATGTACATGTTCATTACATTTTACAGCCTATGTTTATAAGTAATTTCTTCAGTTTTATTTGTGAAAGTTATATAAGCTCCATCTCTCTGTGCTGATCAAATGAAGCTCAATTGTCCATGTGTTTTAATATGTTAAAAAAGACTTGAGACTTGATTTTTATGGGGGTGTCCTAACTTTTTCACACGACTGTCCATTTACATTCACTAATGTAGGCCTGCATTATTCGTTCACTTTTTTTTTCTCATTGTTTTGACCTTATTTCACCTGTTCTATCTACTCGTCTAAAACCGTGGATAGAGGTGTAGAGTTGTCATTATTCTTTTTTCCATCCCTCCATCCAGTGATTATCTAAGCCCAGTGCAAACGGAAAACACAATTGATGCAACACCCAGCCCTGTTTACCCTCAACAGCACTGAATCAATCTCTCTCTCTCTCTCTCAATCTCTCTCTCTCTCTCTCTCTCTCTCTCTCTCTCTCTCTCTCTCACACCCCCTTCTCTGCTGTCTGTCTGTATCTCTCTCTCTCTCTCTCTCTCTCTCTCTCTCTCTATAACCCTCTTTAGTTACCCCTTTCTCTCTGTTTGTCCGTATCACTCTCCACCTGTCCACCTGTTCCTCCTGCGCTCTCTCTCTAAAACCCTCTTTATTCACCCTTCTTTCTCTCTCTGTCTGTATCTGTCTGTATCTCTCTCTCTCTCTCTCTCTCTCTCTCTCACTCTCTCTCTCTCCCCCCTCCCTTTCTCTCTCTCTTTCTCTCTAACCCTCTTTATTTACCCTCCTCTCTCTCTCTCTCTCTCTCTCTCTCTCTCTCTCTCTCTCTCTCTCTCTCTCTCTCTCTCTCTCTCTCTCTCTCTCCCTCTCCGCGCTGTGGAAAGAAGCAACAGGAGAGCGCGCGCCCCTGTTGCACTTTGCCGCTGAGGTGGAGCGCACGTGAACACCGCGCGTCTGAATAACGTCCCGCGCGCGCTCTGCAGGGTGAAGCGCAGGACTGGGATTCGTCTCTGGGAGCTCGTGAGCTCATGAGCTTGTGCGCTCCACGCTCGCGCCATGGCACCGTCCCAAAACGGCTCCGCGCTCGCGGGGAACCTCACCAACCAGTTCGTGCAGCCGCCGTGGCGCGTGGCGCTGTGGTCGCTCGCCTACAGCTCGATCCTCGCGGTGGCCGTGTTCGGGAACGTGGTGGTGATGTGGATCATCCTCGCGCACAGGCGAATGCGCACCGTCACCAACTACTTCTTACTGAACCTGGCGTTCTCCGATGCCTCCATGGCCGCCTTCAACACGCTCGTCAACTTCGTGTACGCTACGCACGGGGACTGGTATTTCGGAGAGGCGTACTGCAAATTCCACAACTTCTTCCCCGTCACCTCCGTGTTCGCCAGCATCTACTCCATGACCGCCATAGCCGTGGACAGGTGAGAGTGACCACAGCCCCACTGGGTAACAGCACGAGGAATACTTTTTTATAATTTATTATTAAATAAATAAATAAATAAATAAATAAATAACAACAACAACAACAGTGAGTGTCCAAACTTTTGCATACGACTGTAATTGTATTCTCTGTAATACATATTCATAGTTGCAAAAGTAGTGTTTATAATTATGTTGGTTTAAAGTTACAGTAATCAGATTAGGTAGGCTTTTATTTGTCTGCATTCTTGTGTGTGTGTGTTTGTGCGTGTGTGTCTGTGTGTGTGAAGAGAGAGAGAGAGAGAGAGAGAGAGAACTTTGGCTCAAATTTTGCTTCTTTTTCCCCCAATATAAATTATATATATGTATATATATATATATATATGCTTTGTGGGTACCCATGCTGTTTATTCAGTGCAGATGAGGCAGCATTTAGTTAGTCACAGTGAACGTCTGTGAAAAAAACAACTACTTTATTTGTGTTTGTTTTTAGCTCTGTGTGAGGACAGAGTGCCCCCTAGGAGGGTGGAAATAAGAAACATTCTGACACTGTGGAGACATTTGTTTGTTGTATGTGGTTGGATCATAAAATAAGGCATTAATTTACATGACCACATTTGCAGCCTTATTTATTTATTTATTTGTTTGTTTGTTTGTTTTATTTATTTATTTATTTTTTCAAATTAAGAATCAAATTCATTTTTTGCTCCAGTCACACAGTAGTCCCTGGGAATCCCATGTAGTCCATGTCTTTTTAGATCTTTGTGTGGACCACAAGGGAAGCAGAATGTAATATTTTTAACGCAAGTGTGTTCGTATTTAGCTCTTTGTGGGGACCAGGTGTGCCTTGAATGGCAAGCTTTTGGCCAGTGTTAATGAGTTTAAGGTGGTTTTATAATTATATGAGATCAGAAAGCCCAAAGGTTAGCACTGACGCTGCTTGGATTGAAGTTAGGGTTAGGTGTAGCCCAGCTCGAATTCTTGGGCCACTGCTGGGGATTTTCTGGGAAGCTAAGAATATAAGCCCTTGTTGTTGGTCTTCTACTGCTGCTGCTGTGCACACACTTTCACACATTACCAAGCTAAGTATGCCCTGTGGAAATATTTTATTTATGTTTTAAACTTAATTCCACCTTGATCTCTGCCTCTCTCTCTCTCTCTCTCTCTCTCTCTCTCTCTCTCTCTCTCTCTCTCTCTCTCTTTCTCTCTCTCTCTCTCTCTCTCTCTCTTTCTCTCTCTCTCTCTCTCTCTCTCTCTCTCTGTCTCTCTCTGTCTCTGTCTCTCTCTTTCTCTCTCTCTCACTCTCTCTCCCTCTCTCTCTCTCTCTCTCTCTCTCTCTCTCTCTCTCTCTCTCTTGTCATGGAATACACATGGAATACAAAGTACAGAACGAAACAAACAGTAACATATTACAGGAATTCTTTAAGAAAAAGTGTTGCTGTCATATTCACACTATATCAGTCTCCTAAGAGAGGGCATAATTGTGCTGATTAAAACGCTATGAGGATGTATTTAAAACACGTAACCTGTAGTCAATGGCACTATGCAACTGACAGAGCCCAATGGGTTCAGAGGCATTTCCTTATATAGTTTTTTTTTCCTGCTGTACAGCTCAAAAATGATGTCATCCTGGCCATGTGATCCACTCCTGTTTTCCCTCTGTGCCAACTTTTTCTGAGTGTATTGTAGGCATCATATTATATGAATTTGTTCATATTTATAAAACACAATCATGTTGGCCAGTGACAACATTCGACATTTTCTTTGCCTCTCATGTCAAGACCTCAAAATTATTCAATATTCGAGTGTTTATTTTGGCCTCTTTTCAGCACATTTCAGCCTTTGGGATGTGAAGTATAAATTTCAATCTAATTCTAGGACTGAACTTCCGAGGTTTGTGAAGTATCCTTGATTCCTTATTTTTTTAAGAAAATTTTAACCAGATTTTAAACAAATGAAGTCCGGTCTCTGACTTTGCAGCAGTACTGCCTACACCTAGAAAATTTCTAGGTCTCATTAGAACTTTTCAGTGGTTGGTTCTTTTAGCAAATGTGACGTTTCTTTAAAGTTCTACAAGGTAAAGCTCTGATCCTAGGCTATATTGCAGGACCAAGTTAAGAACCGTTTAGGAACCTGTGAAGTCATATAAGAAACCATGGCTCTGTTGAAGCTTGAAAGCGCCACAGAGCTGTTTCTTGTATTTAAACATTGATTTAACACATGAGGACATGTGCCAGCCCTGCTGTGGTGGCCTCTCATCATGTATCCTGAGAAAGCAGAAGGCCTGAGATAGCCTGGACACACGGTCAGAACAGGCTCTGCCCCAGGCCACTGTTCTGGGATCTGACGACATTTCTTTTGAAGGAAGGGGTATTAAAAGGTATCCTTCCTTGCTACAGTAACAGTGTCTACTCTTCTGGGGAGGGTTAACAGTGAATATATGAAGGTTGCAGTGAAGATTTAGTGGCATTTAGCCTGGAGAAAATTAGTGAGGTCAGTTATTGACGTTGGATGATTAGTTCTGGATCACAAGCTCTATATTACCAGAGAACAGAGTTTCACTCTCCACAGCCCAAAGTTTGGGGGGGTTTATACCAATCTGGTTGACCCATGGCATTGGACCTAGTAACAAACCTATGAACAAAAATTCCCCTCTTATAAAGTGCTTTTAAAATGGGTTTAGGCCAAAGCACTTATCTCAGACCAGGCTTATATCATGTAAACAGTCTGTAATTGTCATTATTTTTAAGCAAGGTCCCAAAATACTACATAAAATAGTCTATGCTCTGGTCAGAGGAACATCTTGTCACAGAGAAATACATTTTTCACCAAACTGTTTCTTTAAATAAGCCAGACTCCATGTGTGCGAATCTCTTTGCCTCCCTCTGACATCCTGAGCTTCCATATAATCCCCCTTTCCTCCTTCCCAGTCCCGCTGTCCGCTTCCTTTGTTAGCTTTCATTTAGACGGCCCGCAGATCTTTTGATACCTCGCAGGTTTTGCTCGAGTCTGGGAGAATAAAATCCACTGCCGTATGAAATGGTGGCCTTTTAAGATCAATCACTTGCTGCTGTCATGAATGGAGCTGAGCCTGTGAGGGTGGTTTAATACCTTTTAAAGGCACTCAGTACGAGTACGTGTCGACACAGGCACTTAGGTAAATCATCATGGTGGCTATGGGAAGCCTTCCCCTAGGAACCACAAGTCAGATGGCGGTTGAATGCTCTGTTGGTAGAGGCTATAATTAGTGCACGAATGGTTATCGAGTTGACTGGACATGCATGATGCCGCCTGAGTGACTGCCAAACACAGACATCACTCAGTCAGACTGGTCAGCAGTCAATGAATGTTGATGCTGGGCTGTTTAACTTTAGTTTATTTTGTTTGTTTGTTTTTTCCTGTTTTTTTTTTTTTTTTTAATTGGAATATGCCAGTCTTGGACAATCAGAGGGTGCTAAGCCCTGAGCCCAACCTCTGTCAGTGCCACAGCCATGCAACTCTTATTTAAAGCAAAGCCAGATCAGGAAACATATAAACAAACAGACAAAGCAAACAATCAGTGGAAAAAGCTCTGGTCAGTTCATACTGATGCCCATCCATCCATCTATTGTCCACGGTTTATCCAGATTCGTGCCATGGGGGAAGCAGCCTGAGCAAAGAAACCCAGACTTCCCTCTCCCTAGCTACTTCCTCCAGCTCTATACCAAGGTGTTCCCAGGCCAGTCAAGACATACAATCTCTCCAGTGTGTTCTGGGTCCTATTGGACGTGCCCGAAACACCTCACCAGGAAGGCGTCCAGGAGGCATCCAGATCCCCAAACCACCTCAACTGGCTCCTCTTGACATGGAGGGGCAACGGCTCCACTCCTGAGTCCCTGCCAGATATCCAAACTCCTCACCCTACCTCTAATAGAGAGTCCAGACACCCTGCTGAGGAAACTCATTTGAGCCGCTTGTACCTGCAATCTCATTCTTTCAGTCATTACCCAAAGCTCACGACCATAGGTGAGGGTTGGGACGTAGATTGAACCAGTGACAATGTACAGCCCTGATGGAGTCCAACTGCTAGCCATACAAACCTGAATCCTGCTCTGTTTATATAGGGACTGGATAGCTCGTAGCAAGGTGCCCAGTATGCCATACTCCCAGAGCACGCCCACAGAATACCCTGAAGGACACAGTCGGATGCTTTCTCCAGATCCACAAAACACATTTAGACGGGTTGAGCAAACTCCCATGCACCCTCCAGGATCCTAGCAAAGGTGAAGAGCTGGCCCTATGTTTGTCCACCAGGGTGGAATCCGCATTGTACCTCCTGAATCTGAGGTCCAACTATCAGCCAGAATCTCCTCTCCAGTACCCCTGCATAGACCTTACTGAGGAGGCTGAGAAGTCTGATTCCCCAATAGTTGGAACACACCCTTCGGTCTCCCTTCTTAAAAAGGGGAACCACCACCCTTGTCTGCCAGTCCAGAGGCACTGCCCCCGATGTCCATGTGATGTTGCAAAGACGTGTCAGCCAGGACAGCCCTATAACATCCAGAGCCTTGCAGAACTCGGGGCAGACCTCATCCACCCCTGGGGCCCTCATATTTGTGCCTACATTCTTAAAAGCCCTCTAAATTCTCATTTACATAAATGTTTCTTTGAAGAATATTTGACCAACTTCATCTCCATAGACTAAGCACTTGGTTAGAGGGGTATAACCACAGTACCCCATCTCTGGGTTGTAAAGCAGTGGAACTGCTTTCTCTGGTAGGATCCAGTATCTCTGAGATAAGCTGGAGAGGGAGTTGAAATCCAGAGCTAATCGTCCACAATCCGAACTTAACTTGGGTTTAGTGTGGCATGATGATTAGCTGGTGGGACATTGCCCCATTAGATGACCTCCTGGTTCTATATAGAACTCAGATGGGTTTTTCTATGGCATCAGTTGAAGCTGGGGTCAGCTGCTCAGGGGTCAGCTGACTCAAATTCATTTATTGACACTTCATGTATGTCCTTCACTGCTGGATCCAGAGAGCACTTACTCCGGCTGAATATCATCTCATCTTTCATCAGTGTTCATTCTTTGAATGTCTGATGGCTTTATTAATGTTCAAGTGCAAGGAGCTGCTTATGGGATTTTCTGTTTATGCTCATTGCAACATGTATCATACAGTCACCTCTGATTAGCGCAAAAATGCTAATCATTCAGGATTGTACATTGCTTGATTGTTTTATTACCACAAACACACACACACACACACACACACACACACACACACACACTTCTTATATTCACCATCTGTGTCATGGTAGGTTCCAGATTGTAATTTCCCTGTTTAAATAATAATAATAATAATAATAATAATAATAATAATAATAATAATAAAGGTTATTTTGGAACTTTTGGAAACACCTATTTTGTGGTGCTGTTAAAATAGACTACTATGTTATTTCAGCTGTATAAATGTAGCCTTTATAATTCCTCAGTTTAGTTTCCTTTCTCTGGCAGAAAGGGTATAAATATGTATATGACGACCATTTTGTGTTGCATAAAGATGTATGTATATACTGTTAAAATTTGGTGCATTGTTGTGTTGGTTTTGTTAGTCTACAGCTCATTGACTAGGATTGATTATATAATGCATTTTGGCTATTGGTCCATTCCCCAAGACCATCAGGAAAAATTAGGGTACAGTAGTGAAGGGATAGTGCTTTGTCCTCCCTCAACCTCCAGGGTTGTAGTGCTCTTGAGGAAGGCACCTAACATCCCCTGTTGTGTCTCTGTTTACTGCCATGGATGGGGTAAATGTCTGTTCCATAGTTTTGCTGTACTCCTATACAAAACATATTTTCAGTTTATGTTGTAGAATAATGACAATAATTGCAGACTTCTTCGAGTGGTCCATCATTCATGGTGGTGTTGTGTTATACTGAATGGAGGTCACATGACCAGTCAGAATAAGTCGTAGTAGGGCATTATCTTGGTAGGAGTTTAGTTTGAGTGTCGTAAAAAGTAAATGGGCTATTTCAGAGCCAGGCGACCTGACTGGAGTCCTCGCTTCTCGCCAGTGGCTCATTCAGTTTTAATGATTTTCCATTAAATCTTAATGGGGATTGCTACTTATCGATCCTTTAAAGCCAGAGACATCAGCACTGTTGCGTAACCGGCAGTGTACAAGAGTGCCGAGGCGTTTCTATCAACAAATGAGGAATGACAAGAAGTTAATGGAGGTTTTAGGTGTTCTGTTGGTTGCGTTAGGATTGATGTAATTCCAGGGAAATGTAGGCCCGTGTGTCGGCTCAGTTTAAATCTAGAAAGACAAGAGTGAATCAAATTTGTAAAGACAAGACTGGGTTCCCTGCTAAGTTAATGTTTAATCTTTCTGACAGAGATGGTGCTGAGTTTCTTTTTCAAAATAATGTTATTTATCTAATTTTATTTTTTCCCCACTTTCCCAGCGCTTTTATAACTCATGTCAGCAGATTATATGCAATCCACGTCCATTTGGGATTGTTCAGCAAAGCTTATGAATCTTTAAGGAACTGTAAGGTGTCCTGCTTTGAAGGATGCTCTGTTTCTTCAGGAAGATCAAGCAACAGTAGATACAATTGCCTTTTAAAGCTTTGATGCTGTGTAATTGTGTTAGCTGCCTGGGTAAGCACTTTCAAGTGAGAACGGCTTTCAAAATAGAACCATAAACCACACACAGTATTGCACCCCTGGCAAAGATCAGAGTGGAAGTGTCTCAAGACGTGTGGGCTTGTTTTGGTACATTTTCAGGAAAAAAACAGTGCCATAACTAACAATGTGAGGAAATAACTCACATTTATATGTACAAATCTCCAGTCTAACTAATAATACAGAGAATTATTCAGGAGATCTTTCTGAGGAGATGACATATAAAAGAATGCACTTGCATGAGAAAGAGGAAAGACAATGGGAAATAACAGCAGTTTCACAAACAAGAGTTCAGAGCTTGTTCAAAAATATGGAGAAAGTGGCACTTCTGAGAACCATCTCCAAATACAGTCCCCATCAGATATTTTTGGGGAACTGGAGAAAACTCTCACTTCACTTCTGAACAAACCCACAGGTGTTTCTGTCCGGTCTTCCAAACCATGGGCCTGAAAGGATGCGGAGCTGTACAGAAAAGAGAACATAAACAAAAATGAAGAGCCATGTTAGAACTCAGCTATGTTAGAGTTCTATGTTAGTCCAGCAAGGCAGGACTGATGGAGTCTGACCCTTTGAATTAAGACTTGGATGAACCCCAAAAAAGTTCAGCACACACACATTTTTATATACTGTATATATATATATATATATATATATATATATATATATATATATATATATATATATATATATATATATATATATATCCTTCAAATCTGTATTTGTATATATTCAATTATTTTTCCCATTTTTTCAAATATGGACATGCTTTGTAATAGGATTTAAGACACCCCTAAAATAGGCTTTACAATTTCTTGCTTAGTCTTCCTGCCATACTCTCACCATTGGTTGTGTTTTTATTAAAGGTGTCATTGTGCAGCTAGAGAAGGCAAGTAGCTACCTATCAACCTTGGCTGTTTTTATTCAATATATTGAGTTTTTGTATTCAGTTGTGATGACAGCATATGGATGAATGGAAATATCAGCAAGTTCCCTGTAAGGGCTTTTACATTTCAGTTCACTGAAGCATGTACCTGCGTTGTACAGATTTTACTTTACACCCTGGAGAACTGTTTCTCTGTACCCCCCTCAGAATTGTCACTGTAGTGTTCTGTTCAAAGTGTCAGCCATCTTGTAGTGTTGTCTGTATTCTCAGTGGATTATTTGAGTTCTCTATATAGTACACTGTTATTTTTTTTGGCCCACATTTTTTTTCACACACATTATAGTCTCTCTCTCTCTCTCTCTCTCTCTCTCTCTCTCTCTCTCTCTCTCTCTCTCTCTCTCTCTCTCTCACACACACACACACACACACACACACACACACACACAGTGGGACTGAAATTCAAATGATATTTTTGAATTGATTTTTTTGAACTGTTTGTTTATATGAATCAAATGTCTGATGATTCAACAGATTCAATTGACAGAGCACACCTCTAATGGCTAATATGTCTAACACAAGAGAGTTGCCAATATAGCGAACATATTGGCAAATTGATGGCATTAATGATATGGAGCATGAAAAGTCAGAATATCAACGTGAGCTAGAATAAAGCATTCTTTTCTTTAATAAATAAGAATCATAACAGGATTTTCACATTTTTCTACAGACTAAAAGGGAATATAGAAGTAGCTGTAGGCAAGAGATAACATTTGAAGCTGGAGAAAAAGTATCTAAACTGGCTGACTTCCATATTTTATAATGTTGTCGCTTTTAAATATATACACTATTAAATATGCACCGAAGAGTGTCAGTGATAAATGTTTCTGGTGCCAGCAAGTGCTCTCTGAATTCTGTCTGCAGCCACACACTGGCTCCCTAATTTGTGCTCTATGTAGGACTAGATAGTGGGTAAATAAAGGAAGCATTTCGGACTCCAAGAAGACACAAGTTAATGAACCATCTGATTACTTGGATGGTGAGAGGATATTCATATAAATGTAATTGTATTCTGACTCAAATATGACCACAATGAAATTGTTGGGGTGTCCAAAAAAATCTGAATATCCTCTGAATATATGGTACTGAACCACTGTACAATTTGGCGAGATTTATTTGTGTGTATTTCTGTGTGTGTATTAGGCTGTGAAAGCTAATGCACGCTGTGGCAGGAATTTCTCTCTGGCTTTCTGTGGATAAGAGGTCACTCAACATGCTCTGGCTCTGTGTGCCTCTAAATAACCTTGACCGCCCTAGAAAAATAATTGACAGATGTACAGCCTGTCCACTACCTACACAATCCCTGCCCTTCAGATTCAGTATTGTGTCATTAGTCATATGGACTGTACAGGTAGTCCTCGCTATATGGCATCTTCATGTTGTCTGTAAAATACAATGTCTTTAATCATTATATTCATTGTTTTTTATTGTTCTTTTTGAATGTGGCACTATTTTGCTGGTGCCCATAAAGTAAACATTAGCCAGCATCTTTGGCAGTGATGTGGAAATTATTTATGTTTAAAGGCCCAGTAGCTGATACTTGCACTTGAACCATTGCCAGTTGTCTTTTACTTTAGATCAGGGAACAGAAGCATGAAATTCAGTGAGTAAATATTGGCTCCCAGGTTTTATGGTGATATTGTGATAAGCTACCTGTGTAAACTTGGCTTTCACATTTTTATATGTTGTAACTGATCTCTCCATGGTTTGTGTGTGTTTGTGTGTGTGTGTGTGTGTAGATACATGGCCATAATTCATCCTCTGAAGCCTCACCTGTCAGCCACAGCGACTAAAGTGGTCATTGTGTGTATTTGGGTGCTGGCTGTGATTCTGGCCTTTCCCCTCTGTTTCTTCTCCACCATTAAAAAATTACCCAAGAGGACGCTATGCTACGTGGCCTGGCCCAGACCTGGAGAAGACACCTTCATGTGAGAGCACTTTATTTTTCACTAATTATAAATTATATAAATATTATATATAAATATAAAAATAGTGAAGATTTTTGTAATATCTTGTGTCCATAGTTTACTGTTAAGAAAGGAGTTAATAGTGGTAGTAGCACAGAAAAAAAGAAGCTAATGTGATTAATTATTATTAACCTATTTTTTGTCATTTGTGAGCCTTGGTTATTATCTATACCAAACAGCACCTGTCTTGTGTAGTTTTGTATCCACTGGTCGTAAACTGTCTCTAATTTATCTCTTCTCGTTTCTATTTGGCAGGTACCATATCATAGTGACCGTACTGGTGTACATACTGCCCCTAGTGGTGATGGGGATAACGTACACTATAGTGGGGGTGACACTATGGGGAGGAGAAATCCCTGGAGACTCATCAGACAACTACCACGGCCAGCTGAGAGCCAAGAGAAAGGTAAACACTTTATTTCGATGTCTCCTAGCAAACCCTTTGACTATAGTTGTGGCTAGTGATTGATTATATGAATTCACACAGTGTCAACTTTACCCCAAACATCTGTTTTATACCTCCACTCACTTAAACGCACCTTCATTATAGCATCACCCAGTCCTTTGCTTTAGAAAGTACAAATCAGTGTCACAGCATGGTCCATAGTGGCTCTGGGGGCAGATGCTTACCATCGATGCCGATTGGCTAAAAAATATTGGGCTGGTTTCCCAGACAGGGATTAAGCTTAGTCCTGGACTCTATGCTCCTTTCAATTGACAAATTACATTTTATTCATCTATGTAGTCCAGGACTAGGCTTAATCCCTGTCTGGGAAACAACCCCATTATGTGCCAGCTGATATTAATGAACAAAAGCTGTATATCCTTTGACGTTAATAAAATAACACTTGAGCTATTTTGATGGACATATATTGATTTCTTTAATAATAAACACACCAGCAAGTGTAGGTTTCTAATAAAGTGCTTAAGGAAGTCTTCAAGCACTTCTATCACTGATAGATCGCCACAGAGAAAATGGAGTTAGGTGTGATATAATGACGATATGTTTGTTATCTTAGAACTCAAGAGTCTTTGACAGATTTATATTTGACTTCAAGAGCACACAAATCATTTTGCATTTGGTGGGAACTACATTCTTCAATAACTTCGCTAGTCTTTAAAGCTCTTCCCTTTCAGTTTTCCTGAGGTTTCATCATCACTGTGTTTCTCTACCACTTTCTCTACGTCTTGGTATCTTTGCACTATAGATTAGTTTTTTTGTGTACTGTGTGTACTCATACCTGGTGTTGATGGTGTTTTAGTGTGTGTTGCACTGGTATGAGTGGATCAGACACAGTAGTGCTGCTGGAGTTTTTAAACACTGTATCCATTCACTGTCCACTACTACAGTCTGTAATTGTAGAATTAGAAAGTGGTGTAGAAACATGGAGCTATATTTAATGATCTGAATGATCTGACTGATCAAATTTACCCACAGTAGACAAGTTATAAAGACTATACGAATACATAATATCAGCAAATGCATGTAGATGCACCCTAAGCTAATGATCTGTCTAAACTAATGATCCATCAGACTAATGGCTAGGCTAGAGACTGCTGCTACACTCCTGTGTGTGTTGTTAAAGGACATTTTCCACTGCACTGACTACTAGAACGTTTGGCTCCAGATAACAAGAACTGCCCTTTTTCCATCGGGAATCAATCTAATCCCAAAAGTTCTGGATTCTTTGCTTTATGTACCAACAGTTCTCTTCTCAAAAACAACTGTTATTTTTTATTTTTCCTTTACATCATATTACATGACCAAAGCAAAATCAAAGTATGAACTTTGTTGGAGTCTCCATTTTTTTTTGTGTGTGTGTAATTCAGACATTTGTGTAAGTGTGTGAGCTAAGGAGCCTCTACAATGCAATGGCCACTAAATAATATACTGAGGTGGCAAAATAATGTATTGTGGCCAGAATGTAATATTCTGTGGCCAAAAAATACTATATTGTGATCATGAAATAATATTTTGAGGTCATAAAATAATATTTTGTGGCCATGAAGTAATATATTGTGGTCATAAAATAATATATTAAGGCTACAATATAATATTATCTTGTGGTCTCAATATAATGTTTTATTTTTATGACCTCAAAATATTAATTCATGGCCACAATATATTATTTCATGTCCTCAATATATTATTCTGTGGCCACACTTTATTAAAAACAACCACCATGTCACCTTGACACCTCAATGAGCAACACTGGATATTTTGGGAGCAGGAAACCTTAATAATGATGCTGGACATTGGTTCCCCAAGACCAGAATTATTAAGCATTGTTTTTGCATGTAACACCAAGTGTGAAGATAGCAGTCATGAGACATTGTGTAGAAGATATGGACACAGCCCAAACCACACTACCCACACTGTACACATGGTGTCTTTCTCAAGTTCTCACCATCACACTGGCATCTTTTGTGTCCACATTCTGAGGTCACCCACAGACCATAGCTTCCTTTGCCGTGGACAGTTTTTATTCGCCTTTTTGTCTTTGATCATGAGATCTCCAAGGGTTTGGTGGCATGGGAGGTTGATCTTGACCCTCAGTCTTAGAAGAAGCCCTTAGCTGTGCTGTCCAGCCGAGGAAGCGTGGTCACACAAACACACACACACCTACAGAACAGAGCACTATATGAAGATCAATAAAACATGAGAGGAACTACTCAGCAGGGACACACTGTGATTTTCTGACAAACTGCATGAGAAAGTCATTTGGAGGAGTGAAGAAGACAAGGGAAAGTGGACAGATGGACAGTACATTCACTTTGTGAACATCTTCTGGCCTTCAGTTCTTCTGTTTTAAGCTTCTCAGTGTGGCAAGCACTGCCTTGTAAATGCATAATTTAGTCCTCAAAGTTAAGGCCTTATGACCAGCCACGAATACATTCTGAGAAATTATCTCACACACCAATAGGATTTTTAAAAAGATAATTATACTATATTATTTTATTGACATTGTCCAATTTATGGTAAATTTCCCCAGCCAAAGTACATGCCTTCAGCCTATCTCTGTTGTCTCCGGCATTGGGATGATGACAGGATGGATTAGTGTCAGAAGGATTAGTTCACCACATTGGTTCCATTTAACACACAGCAAACAATGTGGTGAAATGCTGTGTTAATGCAAAACAATCATGTCAGAATATTCTTGTGGCCTGAATCCCAAGAGTGAGGTTGGAGAGGGCTCAATAAAGTCTTGCTGTTGGTGAAGTAACTTCGACCCAGAAAGCGTGGCTCTGAGCCAAGTTCTGAACCTCACCAACCGAGTTAGGACTCTTTCTCAGTCCTAGACTATATTCACATTACATGCCTTATTCGTGAGTTCTGATTTTCTATTTCTCAGATGACAATTGCTTGTCAGATCGTAATTGACCTACACCTGTCTGTAATGTGAACAAATCTGTCTTTGAAACAATCTTTACAACAAAAACATTATACTTGGGAGATACCTTCTTGTATTTAAACTGAAAAAAAAATGTTAGTAGCTCATGTGTACATTGGAGGACAAACAAACAGCTCATAGACTCTAGATGATTAGGACAAAGAGAGCATCAAATATCCAAAATGCCTCCCTTGGCACTATGTACTCACGTAGTGTGTTGTGTAGAAATATTAACCAAATTATGTTAGACTATAAATTCACATCTTACTATTGAAATAGTGCCCTATATATTAGTTTTATAATCTGTGAAATGTAGGGAGTACTGCGTTATTTGGGACTCACTCAACTCCTTCATTGTTGTTACCACAGCACTAAGCATATTTTGTGTTGTATGCCCATGCACTGGCATGGGAACTGTGGGGGATGGGGGAAGTGTCCCCCACAAAATTGGAAACAGCTGCATTTGAAACATTTGCATTTGCATAAAGTTGGTTTTTACCAGCTCTGGGCTTGAGGTTAGTAACGAGAGCACAAAAGATAAAAATGATGGCTAATTACAGTTATGAAAGCGGCTTGTATATAATGTCTTGTTAGGCAAACACAGGAGGGTATGAGAGTAAACATATGTTAATATTACTCTCTGGCCATGTCCATGAATATATATATATATATATATATATATCTGCCACCCCCCCCCCCCCCAATATCAAACTCACTCCTGTTCCCTTGTGCCCATGAAGTTTTGCTTATTATTATTATTATTATTATTATTATTATTATTATTATAACCCTAACCCTAGGTGATGCAGAAAGACTGATTATTTTAGTCTAAGATGTTCTGGTGTGTGAATAAACATCCTGAAACCAAAAGCATCCTGCCTTCAGTGTTGCATGGGTGGCAAATGACTTGCCACATTTCCATACTGAAGTGTGTAATAGCCTCCAGAATCCATTTAGCTGTCATTAGCTGTGGGCCTTTCTTTCAGTTTTTAGTGGCTAACGGTTTCTTCATAATGAAGTGAAGCAATTAGCACATTTATGGCGACAGCCATTACCAAGGCTAACCACTGGATATGTATGTGTGCCTGAGAGGAGAGTGGAGTCTACAGTTGGCTTATGGAAATTTAAAAAAAAATGGTAGCAAAGAGACAATTCATTTATTTTATTTTAAACTCAAAGATAAAAAAACCTTCTGACATTGAACTGCTTTACGTATTATAATAGTGGCTTGGAAAATAATGGCACATGGTTTATTTAGCTAAAACATAATGGATGGATGGATCATGAAGTGCCTCTTTATGCCACTGTGAATAACTTGAACTTTTAGTCTGTAGCCTTCTTCCTTCGTGTCATTTTAAGAGTTTAAAGGGTTACTGTTGGATTAACTAAACACGTTTGAGAACCGAAATGCTCTTAAGAAATGCAACAGGGATTCCCTTCAGGGCAAGTTTGAAGGGAGTCTAGGATTTCCTTTCTTTTTAGGAATCAGAATGCAGGGCGAGTAAACAGAGAATATTTGGCTTCACCACTCGAATAGAATGAAAATACGAACTTGCTGGAGGCTTTCTAAGGAGTCCTGCTGTAAACTCTCGAGGAATTCAAAAGCAGTGACAGAAGTAAATGAGATGCAAACAAAACTCACTAGTGGCACATTTATGACCAAGCAAGGGACATTAGCATTCATAGCCCAATTTAACAGCAGCCAGATGGTCCTTTAAGTGAGACTGATGTGTTTTTAGCTGCTTTTTAACAGATGTTTGTTGAATGCAGCAAAAGAAGAAAGTTGTTGTTTGGACCACAGGCAGAACGGAATCATTTTTTTTTCATTACATTGAGCGTGACATGCTGCTGTTTGGTTGTTCAGGTGCTCTAGTCAAATCTCCATGGCTTCTGACATCTTCGGAAAAGCTATAGAGTAAGCTGTCACAATTCTAAACCCTTTTCCGAGGCTTTACGTTAAGCGATCTGGGTTGATTCTCCAGGTAATGTCTGGGGTTATTGCCGCTTTGGAAAAGCTGCACTCTGACTGTGGTGTAATAAAGCTTTGGCAAGTGCGATATGCCCTCTGCTCTGCATAACCTACAACTGCTATAGTTGCCAGCTGCCACTCAGACCTTTCAGGCCCGGACACAATGTAATGTCTTTCATTATGGCTGCTGAAATTGCAGGTGTTCTTTGCTTCAATCTGCCTTGGTGTTCCCCTTCTCTATTAGGCGCTAGTTAGGATCTCAAATGCATGTGTGCAAGGAGGCAGCCAGCTCCTGGGCAGGTCAAAATGCCCCCACTTCCCTGGTCCTCAGGGATAATTAAGAAGTCTCAGAAGAAAGAACATACTTTGAGGGCAAAAAAAGCCAATTTATGCTTCTATGTAGACTTAATGCAGATGCTCAGCCATAGCCTGTGCAAATGCCCCGTGCGGTTGTTAGTGTTTTTCCTTTTTAGTATTTTGATGTGTCTATGTCACTGCAATTACACCACCAAAACACTAGGGCTGAATCACAAATATCTTCATCAGCACATAGTGCAGTGGTGTAGTTACTAATTGTAGAATCTGTGAATTGATCTGTGAATTGTGCTATTTATGGGGTAGAGAGTGTTGTTTACATTCAGTGCCAAGAAAGAAACAAATACAATTTTGGCACTTTTTCCTATGTTTTCCTACTCTTTCAAATGTGTTATTATCTATTTTTTTAATGTGTGTTTTTCTCTTGTTCCATATTCATATTGGCAGAAATATCTGGCCATTTGCTGCTGTCTGCAGTCTCTGTAGTGTGGAGAAAAATTCATATTTCTGGATTTCCTTGGTTCTACTTGATGTTCATCCAACTCACCAACTGTTGGTGTCTGGATTGCATAAAATTGGCTGCATGGGACCTATGCATATCCTACTATATGTGTTTGACGCAGAAGCATAAATAGGCCTTTCGAAATAATCCTTAATTAAATCATTATATACTGGCAAGTTAAAGAGCCTTATGATCAAAAAATTGTCAAAGAAGATGTGGGTGTAGTGGGTCTTCTCTACTTGGACGACCTCAAGATTTCACTGGAGTGACATACTGTTGAATATTTGACCAGGACAAAATTTATAGCAACTTGTCATAAAGTCAGAGCTCAGAAAACAAGTAATTTTTTCTTTCCCTTCCATCACATTTCTGATCATTTCAGGTCAGTTTTTCTTGTCCATTTGGCCAAGAACTAGCATTTAAATTTTATTTGTTATGCATTGGTAGGCTTTTGTGTTTACTATCACTATTCTTTCACTACAACACCCAGGATGCACCTCATTAACTGGTGATAAATAAACCCACACATGTATTATCAGTACAGATTCCATGTTTGTGTAGCAGTAGAATTAGCTGTAAATTCAAAAAGGCTTGTCCTTATATATCTGCTGTAAATCACTTGTAGTTTTGTAAAGCTTCTCCCACATTAAAGAAACATTATCAGACGGAGAAAAATCTCACCTCCAAGGCAGCTATTACAACACTGAAATAGCTACATGTTTCCAGGCATGTTACCCATGTAGCAGTGATGCAGTGGTTAAATGTTTTGGCAAGCTTTGTTAATGCTTTAGGTCTCCCACAGAGCTTGTCTTTCTAATGTTTGCTTTCAGGATTAACAAAGTGTGCTCCTTTAGAATGGGAAAACCACATAAAAAGGCAAATTTAATGATCAGGAAAGTGATCCACAGCTATCACAGCTGTTCTCTAATGGGGAAGGATTAGCATGCTAAGCTGGTTGATCTCAAGACTCAAGCTGTATCTCTCCTAGAGCAGGGTTTAACCAATTCTCTCAAGTTTAAAAGTTAGAAGTTTAGTGGGAAGGTTGTTACTGAAGATCAATGCAGGTGGTCTTCGTTGTCTGCTTTGGGGTTTTGTGAAAATACCCTCTCTCTCTCTCTCTCTCTCTCTCTCTCTCTCTCTCTCTCTCTCTGTCTCTAATATCATCTCATTCAAATTCCATCCTTGTTGTTTTTATGTGCATTTTCAGTATATCAACATTTGCATGACTTGGGACTGAACAGTAGAGAGGTTAAACCAGGATCCAGTTTGTTACACATTACACATTACTGGTTTGCATTCATGTATATATGGAAAATGAACACCTGGTGTTTTCTTTCTTTTGTTGATATGTATTTATTTCCATATGAAAAACTCATCAGATTAATTACTTTACGTGGAAAGCCTTTTTTTTCATTCTCTCTCTCTCTCTCTCTCTCTCTCTCTCTCTCTCTCTCTCTCTCTCGTATTAAAATTACCCAGGCTCCCATCCGAGATTTTTAGTAATTCCCAAACATAATGATGCAAAACAGAAATGATTTGTTGGGCACTTGCTGGGGAAAATGCTCCAGGTTTTTATATATATATATATATATATATATATATATATATATATATATATATATAATGGAGTAATTCAATATGCATTACATTCTTTCAGAGACTTAAGCTCCACATTTGTATTCTATGTGCATCTCTCCAGTTTTAATGATGATCATTTTTGTTTCCATGGTTGTCTAAGGCGGGGGGTGATTGAAATTTTTTTGTATAATGTACTGAAGTTAAAGTCTTCATCTCGTCGCATAAATATGTGGTTTCTCTGGCAAATTAGAGAAGGGAATGGGTTTATGATTAACAGAGGAAGAGTGGACATTAAAAGGCCAGAATATATGTGCAGGCATGTGCTTAAACTGAGTATCAGTCAAAGCAGAAATTCAAATAAAGTTCTCTATTGAAATTCCATTCGTCATAGTGTTCTGTAGTGAGATAATTAAAAAAGGCTGAGTAATTGGGTAAATAATGAGCCCAGTACTGCTGCTGCCAATCACTGAGAATGGAAGGAGAAGCATTAAGAAAGCACATATATCTTCCTTTTAAATTAAACTAGAATTAAGTTTGGTCCATATATGGTACTCTGAATAGAGTGACATAACTAAAATAATAAAACTATTTAAATGTTATCAAGTATTATTGCCTACAAAAATTTCAATTTTGTCACTCAGTCCTTACAGTCCATATATGGAAACTGTGCTGTAGAAAACACTCATTTTGAATTAATTGTTTTTGTGACATCCAATGCCTTCACAAATGAATCTGACCTCATTTATTCATTTATCCATTTAAATCATCAATGTATTCATTCATTCATTCATTCATCTTCTGCAACTACTTCATCTGGGTAGGACTCACCATGACCACTGTTTCCCTTCAAAATGTAGTCCATAGTGAAACTCCTTTTAGAACTTCATTGTAAATGGGCCAAGCTAAACTGTTGTTGGATGATATAGGTCTTTTAGAAAGAATAAACAATTTCAATAACAATGAATATTTCCCTTAAAACATTTTGGAAATAAGAATTCATGTGATTTCTCAACAGCTCTGTCCTTGACATTTTAGAATACAATAAATGTCAGCATTGCTCTTGTTGCAGTGTCCTACATTTTTGTTTTGACTCATTATTTCACTTTGTATCATCTGAAAGGGTGAACTGGAGCCATAACAATAGAGGTTACCTCGCAGTCAACAGACCTTGCCTTTCTCACTGTCAACAGCCAGTGGAAGAGAAAGCACAAGTTAAAAGGCAAATTTAGTGTAATCAGCATTTGCAATCAACACCTCTTCTCTGTCTCTATTCTAACCAGTCTCTCACTCGCTTCATTTCTTATAAAGAAGCGGTAGAGAGCACTCAGAGACGACCTGCTGAAATGAACAAATCAATGCCTCATTATACGGTCCTCAGACTTGTTTGTCCTCGCAAATCCTTGCAGATGGCTTTCCCTGACCCAGCGTCCATTTCCTCCCTCGCCTCCAAAGATGGAGGGACATGCACAGAAATGACATAAAGCCACAGGCTGCATTTCATTTGCTAGTTTTCATATCCACCACCTTTATTTTCTCAGAAACTGGCAGATCTTTAAAGACTGAAAGGTCAGGGAAACTTTATGAATCATTGCTGACAGCCTTGATCCAAGAAACTAGGCCAGGAACAACAAGTTGTTTCATTTAACACTTCTTATTAGTTCTTAGAAACGTGACTGTCCACTTGGCCTGTGTTAAGGCAAAGCAATCAACAGCTTTTAAAACTTGGTGTTCTTTTTAGTCACAAAGAACTGGCATTTAAGTGTATATATACAGTACCATTCAAAAGTTCGAACACATCTTATTAGTCATTTATTAGTCTTGATTCGTCATAATGGAATATTTGCTGTATAGATCTTCCAGGTCTTCCTTGGCACAGCCGAAGTTATTGTCTCAAACACATTAAGAAGGCGAGCAAATTCTACAAATTATCTCTTGATGAGGCCACAGCTGTTCACTGAAGTCCATTTCGCAAAGAATGCAGAGAATGTGCAAAGCTGTCATCAAAGCAAAAGGTGGCTACTTTGAAGAATCTAAAGTATAAAACATATTCTGGTTTGTTTAACAGTTTTTTGTGTACTACATAATTCCATATGTGTTCCTTCATAGTTTTAATGTCTTCCATATTCATTTACTATGTAGAAAATAATAAAAAACTAAGAAAAAACAATATCCACATTTTTGACTGGTACTGTGCATTGACTGGTACTGTACATGTGGAACATGGACCAAAACAAAGGAAACCCTCCCTGTGTGGGCATGTCCAAACATTTGACTGGTACTGTATAATAGCTACAGAAACCATGAAACCATATGGGTTTCGTGCAGTTTTTCTTTGCTGCATTTTTTCTTTGCTCAATAGGGATGAATGTGACAAGGGATAAACAGATCTACAACTACCACCAATCCAGAGCCAGACAGGTGATTGAGAACACATTTGGCATTTTGGTGGCAAGGTGTAGAATTTTTGGGCTACCACTTAAAGTTCTGCCTGACAAAACAGTGAACATTATCAAAGCTTGTGTCGCTCTACACAGCTTCCTCACCTACACTGATGAAGCCAATCCACCTGTGAGCAGATATATCCCTGCTAATTTTTGTAGACTCGGACACTACAAGGTTAGCGCAGTCAGGCGAGTGGCAAAACGTGGTGGAAGGGACACTAATCTAGATCATTGCTACCTTACCATTGCTACCATTGATACCTTTCATTAGATCATTGCCCATTCCACCAGAGCCGCCATTGCCATACATAACGACCTGATGGCCACCTTTCAGTCACCCCACTGTGTCATGGCAGGACAACAGTATGGGGACAAGTTTTTGCAGTAAATGTCTAGGTTGTACTTTAAACATGACTGTAACTGTTGAAATAAATACCTGTTAAAATTAAGTTTTGTATTTCATTTACAATAAGAAGTTCAAGAATGTAAGGGGTATATGAAAAGAGCAAAATATAAATTACTAAAATATAGATTTAAAACAAAAAAGATGAAATGAAGGTGCAAAATAGTAATTATGAAGTAAACAAATAAGCAAACAAACAATAGTCAAAAAAATAACACTAATGTATATGCACAATTTAAGCTGCAAATATGAAATTATACAGAAATGTATACACACTTATAAAACTATAAACAAAACAACAAAATATACAAATATGTAAGTATTACGAAAGTGTTCATTGCCTCTGCTGTTGCCTCTCAAATAAAAGTTTGTATGTGTCAAACATAACCTGTGCCCTCTGCTCCTCTGGTATCCTCTGTAGCATGTCAGCAACAGTTTGCCCAAGCCTACAGAAACAGCCTCTCTTGCAGTTCCACCCTTCATTCCTCAAGATGGGCAACTTGTTGTTTCTGAAGCCAGTCATCTTGGTCTTTCCTCTTCCTCTTCTGTGGTTTCCTTGGGCTAGGGCTCAAAGGAGATGACAAGGAGGGCTGGTGATCATTAGCCTCCATGTTTGCTTCTGTTGTTGCAATGGAAACTGGAGTGTTGGGCGATAGTTGTGGTTCTAGAGATTTTGTTTTTGTTGGGGTCTCAACTGGTGAAAGACTGGAGGCGCACAGCAAATTCACCAGTGTTAAATCAACACTATTAGTGTTAAATTAACCGAGAGTGTTGACAAGTTTACATTTTTACACTAATGGTGTTGATTTAACACTGGTGAATTTGCAGTGTGGAGGCAGAGGATGAGGCTGAGCTTGTGCTTGAATCATTCCCATCCTGTGATTATGATAGGGGAAACAATAAGTTAGTGTTTGTAACTATATACAGGAAATATCCATTCACTGTCTATGCACATGTGAGGTAAAGCTATGAAAACAATATGGTGATTTTGGCAGAACAATGGGCATTGCAAACATAATAAGACCAATCCAAATATACTGTAAAATTTATCAGTGCAAGATTAAAAAAAAACACAGTACAATGTGGTCTGTCGATTTAACCTAAAAAAAGACATGCAAAAAGCAAATGAACCAGGTGTATTCACTTCAAATAAATACTTTAAATGCATTAGCATTAGCATATTTAGTATGTTTACTATGGTGTAGTTGATTCAGTTCAACCGCTTGTTGCCACAAAGTCATTAGATGAATAGATAAAACTTTTTAGGGTGTACAATAAAAGAATTTGTTATATGCATTGCACTTTTGTTTAACCTAAGTATTGTATTTGCTCAAATCATCATACAATGTAAACAAATGGATAACATTGCTAGCTCGCTAGCTAGCCTAAACACAATACAGATATTTAGGACACAAAGAACATACCTTGCTGTCATATTTGGGCTCTGTTTCTCCATGAGGAAAAGAAGGAAAGGAACAAAAACAGTCCTGGAACTTTTTTGAGCCTGGATCTCTGCTCCTCAAGGTGAGTTTTTTCTGAAGGCTAACATATTTGTCCCTCAGGTTCTTCCATCATTTCATACATTCTGCGACATCCAGAATGATATTTACAGATATCTCTCGCCAGGAATTTGGTGCCATCTGGCAGTCTTTGTAATGCAATGAAGAGCAGTTGTAGATGTGCTCATATTTTAGGATTTCTTCAGCCAATCTTTCCTCAACTTGATTCATGTTGTCCAAGTGAATTTAAAAAATGGCATTGAAGGAGGGGGGCAAGCAGAGGCGAAGCAGCAGAAAATATTTTGCTGCCAAACTGACCAATCACAGTCGTTGTGGTCTACAACAACACGATGTGTAGTTATATTTTTGGAGAGGTGCACACTGTGCAGGCTACAGTGTAGTTTTTGGGCTTTAGACAAGCATGCGCAAAGGAGGGGCACGAGGGCACAAGTGAGAGTATTGGGACAGGGGTTTGTGTTTCAGACTGAGTTCTTAGCCTCTTCTAGTCTCATTTTTCCTGTCTTGCTGTTTTTCCTGTTTCTGGCCCTGCATTTGTTTTTGGTGTTTGAGAATAGATTTGCCTTCATTGACCCCTACCTGTTCTGAAAGTGTTTGCAAGCCCCCAAAAAAGCTACTGACATCCTACCACCTCACTTTCATCACTAAATAATATTTGAAATGGTGATGTATTCAGTACATGTCACATATGGTCATTATGCAAAAGAATATTAATCTAATCTTAATCTTTAGCAAAAATAGAATTTGTGCATAAACGTTTGGAGATATCCCATTTTTTGTTTGTTTCCTGTAGATGATGTGTTTACTGAG
This sequence comes from Hoplias malabaricus, assembly GCF_029633855.1. Lineage (NCBI taxonomy): Eukaryota > Metazoa > Chordata > Actinopteri > Characiformes > Erythrinidae > Hoplias > Hoplias malabaricus. The sequence continues at coordinate 11,108,622 of NC_089801.1, read as the reverse complement.
TACAGGAGTATTCAAATTTTTGCATGTGACTACTGAAGGAAAATTTTATAGAATTTACCCAAAGCACGACTTAAATATGTGACTTCCTGCAATTGTCCCCAGTTCCCATAAAAATTCATCTAGAAGTTGTACCCTCTAAACCATCAATAGCACTCTTGTTATGAGCGTTTCCATTGCTCCATCCTTGCTTACACAGAACACGTCCAGATCCGGGTCATGGCACAGTTGTAAAGGCGAATGGTCTCAAGGGGTCAGAATCTCCAAGCTGACCCACATAATCAAACACTCTTCCAACTGACCTAAGGCCAGCTTTGCTATATAGCTAGTGTGGGCTGAAGAGGTTTAAAGCCCCACAAAGCCCTTTGGAGCAATGGGACTACATTTGATTAAGTTATGGACCTCTATCCAATATCCTTGAGATAATGCTAACACTAGAACATTGGTTGTCAATTAACCATCACCAGGCACATGCCTACATAGAAGCAAAGCTAAGCTAGCCTGGCTATACAATGAGAGATAAAGCAGAACTCAGTTCTGTCATTATAATATTAACTATTATGAGCACATAAAAGACACTCCAGAGGCAGCAAAAATTTTTCCCAGAGAAAGTTTGTCTAGCCTTAACACAGCCATAATACAGCTCCTTTGTTAGTCAAATTGTAATATTCATGTCAAAAATGTATAATATTACAACCACTGAGCCCTATTGAGTAATATCTTGAGGAGATTAGCTTGGGCCCTGGTGCCAAATACCTGGTGTCAGGAAAGATTAGTCATGTTTAGCAACTGTTAGCATGGAACTAATATCTGCATGAGTTGAGCCCCTCGGGGAAGCATGCAGTCTTGGACAACTTCATCTGAACAGCAGTGCTACACCAGCTCCATCTCATAACAATGCTAAATAATGTAGACATGTGACATAATTGAATAAATGAAGCAGGACGCCCCAAAACTGAGGTTTGGAAAGAACATAGCCGCCTTTTGGGGCCGTCTTGGCTCAGGGCCACGTTCCTCACACTTCTTGCTGTCTGGCTTGCTTTTGCTTTGCATACTGATATGTGTTTCAGATGGCTTTGTGTTGGCTAACATGAGTAAACTTCTTTCCCAGTGCTGACCCCATACTTTGTCATATTTGTTCCATTGACTCCATGCTAGGAAGCCAAACCGAGGTCTATTTTAACTGCCAGTGTGGCCCTACTGCACAAACAGTGATGTAGTATACAAAGTTCCATGTTTGCCGCTCTATGTTCATTTTTATCATACTGCGTTCAAGTCATTCAGAAATTATGTACACTATTGGATACTGACCCAATCTTCTCCACAATTGGTAATTACCAACTCCACAAACTAGCTGAATCTCCTCCAAAAAATACAGCTTGACCAAGCTGGGAGGGTGAGAACTTGCACTTGCATTCTTTAAGGTAAGAGAAGCCACAATTTTCAGTCTGCACTGCAACTGACACAACCCCTTGTTATTGGAACAAGGAGGAGAACATTATATTGTGGTGATCCTGGACTGTATGTGGGGTGGATGGCTCATGGGGGACTTCCCAGAAGTCATAGTAGCCTCCCTAGGGCTTTGCCTGTGGTTGTTTTTGGGACACACATTGGTGGTTTTGTGTGTCATTGGGTGTTAGTTCATATATGGTGAGTGGCATGGGCTGAGTTATATGTACCATCAGGAGGATTTGGGTGATGGCGGATTTACCCAAAATACTGCCTCAAGCACTTACGCCCTTGTTAGAGCATAGTAATAAAGGATATTAAAAGGCAGTATGTCATATTTCCCACCTCTGGTGTCATTATATTTGGTGTTAGAAGATGGACATGAGACACGGCCATATTGCATCTTAGTGTTCTTTATTTATTACACCATAAGAAGGGCATAGGCAATAGTACATGTGCTCAACACAGTATTTTGGGCTTGGTTTATTTATTTATTTTTTTTATTTTTTGGGGGCAGAACCCGTACCCACCATCATTCAAATCCACTGTGAAAACTGATCTGACCATGTTAACTGGCATACACCAAGTCCAACATGCACAAGCCCCCCAGGACATACACATAACCCCCGAAATAGTCCTTGAGGGAGCTACTAGGCCTTCTGGGGGAGACCCATGAGCTCCCCACTCTACCAACAGTCCAGGCTCGACACAATAATATAAATGTTCTGTTGTATTACTGTTACCTAAACAACGCTTTCATTGGCTAGTTTCATGCAGAATTATGGGGCAGAGGGAGGAGCATCCTACCCACACACTTACTCAAAAATCAAGTCTCGTTTAACATCTTAGTTAATTCATTTACTTTTCTTAAATTCCTTTTCCCAACATAGTAATTGGATGGCAACATTTCACATGGTAGTGTTATTTAAATATAATATATCCTCGGAATGGATCTGAGCAAATTGAAACAATTACAGCAATTATTCCCGAATTGACGGCCAGTTAAAACCGAATGCGTTCTCGTAAACTCTCCTACTGCGAGGATGAAAAGGCGGAATTGTATTAGCTGGCCATCCTTTTCAGTGGGTGGAATAATGGCTGTTTTCAGCCATCATGCGGAATTGAGAGTGTATTTAAGCTGTTTAATTCAGGCTGAGTTACTTCAGTCAGGACTTTGTCTGGTTCCATTCAAACATTCAGTCCCGGTTGTTTGAATGAGCTGAACATGCAGCAAACTCTTATCATATTTCAGCTGGAGAGGACCTTTTTTTTTAATTTCCTCTTACAGTATATCTGTCTGAAGTGTCTACACCGCTTCATTGTTTCCATTCCAGCTGTGGCTATAGATATGAACCCATATCAGTTCATTGATCTTCTCATTGTGCCGAGCGAACAGATCATGGACAACCTTGAAGAAAAAAAATGATATGCCCGTTTCTTTTTATCACTGCAATTCCCTGCACAAAGCCAAGTTCCTGTTTCTCAGGGGTAAAGCTTTCCTTTCGTGCTTCCTTAGATCGATAAGATATGGAGATAAGACAGCAATATTCAGAGATAGATTCCAGGAGGCACTACTTTTGTGTAGTATGATGAATGTGGTTTAATTTCTCTCATAAGAAATTTGACCTTTGGGACTTTAACTGTCAGATATTTAGTCACTCTCAAGAACTCTACATCTGGGATGGGATGATAAAAACTATACACCAGGCTCTGTTTATGGCACAAGGTCTCAAGGGGTCAAGAACAGTATGTGGTGAAGCCCAAAAAGCCCATGGAAACCCATGCAGACACAGGGAGAACTCCTCACAGACAGTCACCCAGAGTGGTGCTCGAACCCACAACCCATGGACAGCAACACTTTCTGCTTTCTGCTAGTAGTAACCTGAATATAGTAAAACAAAATTAATGATACTTGATTTCAGTGGGCGGCACGGTGGTGCAGCAGGTAGTGTCGCAGTCACACAGCTCCAGGGACCTGGAGGTTGTGGGTTTGATTCCCGCTCCGGGTGACTGTCTGTGAGGAGTTGGTGTGTTCTCCCTGTGTCTGTGTGGGTTTCCTCCGGGTGCTTCGGTTTCCTCCCACGGTCCAAAAACACATGTTGGTAGGTAGATTGGTGACTCAAAAGTTTCCGAATGTATGAGTGTGTGTGTTGCCCTGTGAAGGACAGGTGTCCCCTCCAGGGACACCTGTCTTGTGTCCAATGATTCCAGGTAGGCTCTGGACCCACCGCGACCCTGAACTGGATAAGCACTTACAGATAATGAATGATTTCAAAGTGAAGAAATTCAACAGAAGTAAATTGACCAGTTATCATACATGACTGGTTTTTCTCATGAGCACAGGAATTCTGTGTTTTCCTCTGTGGTCTCTCTATGAAGGCCCCTCAGAAGGTAAGTGATGCGTGGAAAGCTTTGAAAGTGAGTGGCAGTCATATAATGCTGCTTTGGTGCCAAACACCTTTCCACTTCACCCCCTCTGCAGGAGATCAGTAGGCCCAGCTGTCTGAGAAAGACTCCAGTGGATTTGAATGTGTGAGAGGTAAGGAATACTGATCACCTTGCTCAGAAAAGCAGCTCTTTACTGGTGTTCTGTAGCAGGAAAGTGCAACATACAGGCTTCATCTAAATTCCTTACACCCAGCATCCATATGTACAATATGTAAACATAATGACTGGCACAGAAAAGCAGTGGTGTGTGTTTGTGTGTGTACGGTCTGATATGTCAGTCTTACACTCAATTATTCATCCTCTGTAATCATTCATTCATGTACAGTGTTTGGCACGGTAGCCTCGATTCATCCCATGCCAAAGCTTCCCACACTTCATCTGCATCCAGAGTGTTGTGATGGCCAACATTTTACTGCAGCACTTCATATTTTAACCCACTAACAGTGTTCTATATCTCCAACAAAATGTTGCAAATTTCACTAAGAATTCACAAAAGTTTTTTTTTTTTTTTATCTTTTTTATCTTATCTTTGCGTTTTTCCTAAAAAATTAGGATAAAAATCAATGCAATAGAGTTAAGCCCTATTTATACATCTGCAACAAACTTAGCCACAGGCAACCTATCAATGCGAACCCCACGCCATAACCTACAGCATAGCCTACCTTGCACCTCTCCAGAAATGTAACTACGCAGACCCCAATGACTGTGATTGGTCAGTAGTCAGACGGATATTGTTTAAGTTGAACTGAAGAAGTACTTAAAAATGAACTCCTCTTTTCCACACACACAGAGACTGCAGATAGCAGCAGATTCATGGTGAGAGATTTCCTCAGTCATGGGGTGGAGGAAAAATATGGATGTCACTGACAGAAAAAAAAAAAAAAAAAACTTACAAGGAGAAAAGGGACCATGCAGGAAAAACATGTTGGCTTTGTATTTGTTTCTTTCCAGGCACCTCATGTAAACTATGCTCTGTCCCAAACAATGGCCCACTAACAAAATAGTCCACTTTAAATATTAATTAAATGAATACTACTACACCACTGCATTGTGTACAACATAGTGTAGAGGAAGATGTTTGAGATTCAGCCCTAGTGGTGTGGCAGTGAAATGGCAGAGCAATGCAGACACCAATGCAGATGTGTAAATGCTCACAACGATGTAGGTATGAAGTATAAATCAGCCTGCACTCTGACTGATCAAGTTATGATTTTTGATTCGTAGTGAGCTTTTGTCCAGTGGTGACACTGTTTTTACTAAATCCACACACTGTCTGTTATTTACCTGAAGAGGAATCACAGAAACAGTGCTGTAAACATCTATGGGAGAACATTACGCAGAAGGATGGTAAAAGAAAATTGTTGTTTCTAACCTTTTAGAGTTACACTTAGGTTAAGTCTACTTTGTCATGCTGGGTATGTATCAGAAATATATGTGTACATCCACGAAGGCTGGGAGTGATTTTATAGTGAAACATGTACAAACCAAAAGTGAGACCAGGCTGGCGATATGGGGCTATTCACACCCATGCTCATTTGTCAAAATGCAGCTGATTGGCTGAAAAGCCTCAAAGATTACAGACATTTCATTAATCAACAAAACACTGATGATAATTAGATCATCATAATTACAAATAATTATATCATTTTGTATTGGAATTTGTAAAATTTCATAGAGTATCAGTTCGTTTTTTCATTCAATATGATACAACTCTCTCTCAATTCAGTATATATAATTTTTCATACAGTAAAAATAGAGTAGCTGTAAATGTGTCTCACATTCTTTGGTTAATGCTTCCATTTCAGTGTATTACAACATTTAGAATCATAATAAGTAAAATGTTTGGAAATAAGATATCTGCCCTTTATAATTCTTATTATTCTTGCTCATGCCAAAAACTCTGATGAAAATAATAATGTCATGATTTGTCTCTAGCTTTTTCTGTTCCTTCTCTAGAGACGTCTGATCCTCCAACATGGCACTTTTGATATTGTTTTGGGTTTTGTGTCCTCACTAATCCTGCACCATTATTATTCTCTCCTCATCTCTCTGAGCTGTTCCTTGTCTATGATAAAACTAATTTACATTTCAGCTGGGATTTTTGTTTGATGGGCTTTGTTGGTTTCCCTGCCATTGGAATCCATTTTGGGATTCCTTCTTTCATTGCATTAAATATATGTTTTTTTTTTCTTTTTCAGTGATAAAAAAACTGCTTGTACTTGGTACAGCTATTGATTCATATAGAAGCCTGTTTCCGCCACATAAAAAACCGCATCAATTTTGATTCTTCATTAATATGCAAGTTGCTATCTCAATATTTTGATACTATCTCATTATTTTGAGATACTAAGTCAATATATTGAGATAGTATACAATCACAATATATTGACTTAGTATCTCAAAGTAATGAGATCCTAGCTCAATATTTTTGACTTATTATCTCAAAATAATGAGATAGTATCATGATATATTGACTTATTCATTCATTCATTATCTGTAAGCGCTTATCCAGTTCAGGGTCACGGTGGGTCCAGAGCCTACCTGGAATCATTGGGCACAAAGCGGGAATAAACCCTGGAGAGGGCTCCAGTACTTCACAGGGCAACACACACACACATTCACTCACACGGATACTTTTGAGTCGCCAATTCACCTATCAACGTGTGTTTTTGGACTGTGGGAGGAAACTGGAGCACCCGGAGGAAACCCACGTGGACACGGGGAGAACACCCAGAGTATGAATAGAACCCACAACCTCCAGGTCCCTGGAGCTGTGTGACTGCGACACTACCTGCTGTGCCACCGTGCCACCTATATTCACTTAGTATCTCAAAATAATGAGATAGCAAATAGCATATTAATAAAAAAATAACAACTGGTGCCTTTTTTTGTATTATTTTATGTGGCGGAAACAGGCTTCCATAGATTTGGTTACAGAAAATCACAATCAAATGTATTGGCGATAGTAGGGCAAGGCAACCATCTTACCCATTTAGAGAGAGGCTAGTTATAGTCTTTTAGACTCCCAGTCATGGATGTGCGTGACATCACGTGAAATTAAATGTATAATCTCTTGATAATACACTTGAACCACTTGGGATGACTTGGGAGCCCAATTTACAAATTTAAGCCCTGATGGAAACCTGAAAATCATATGGTTTTAAGACTTTGCAGCACTTACTGAACACCCACTGTCTCAGATTGGCTCCCATTCATCCCACAAAATGAATGTGCTCTGCAGGTGCTGTACTATCCTATACACTGTCACGCTGTCAAGTGGAGGTTCGCTGTAGATAGTTTTTCATGCTCTGCCAGAGATCTGCTCTCTCTCTCTTGATGTAAGGGCTTGTAAAAGCCTGAAGAATGTAATTAGCTTCATTAGAATACTTGAGGTAGGAGGCCATTCCAATCAGACAAGTGATGTGTCCAAGAGAACAGCTCTATACAGGGGGGCAATTATGGCACATCTTCTACACTGACAATCACAGAACATTGAACATCTTAGATGTAAGAGATCAGGGCTTTTTTCTTTTGCCATAATTCTTTAGTTTCAGGTACCATTCAAACAGCATTCATTCTGCATGGGGTAGCATGGTCATGTAATTTTGGACTAGAGAATTTCTGAGATTTTAGCCTTAGCCGAACCTGTTTTGTCAGAAACAACTGAATAAAACTACAAAACTACGAATGTAAGCCCAGGTTTGTATAGAAAAATATATTTCCATGTTATTGCTGAAGACCCCAGAAGAACCCGTGGGGCAGTTATGTGAGGAACCCATGTTTTGTCCCCATTGCTGTCACAGCTTATCATATCTGGGAGTCCAAAACTTTGCCTGCTCTATCCCTTGGCCACTCAACATAATGTTAGCTAGTGTGCCCCTGTAGCTAATGTAAAATAATTGGTGTGAGAATAGGTGTTGAGTGCAATTATGTTGAGTTAAGGGCAAATTATAGGCAACATGTAGGTCCTGCATAGACAGAAACCCTCATGATACACTGTAGCCTGACTTCCCCAGATATGTAAGTACCATTGCGTCCACACAGACACAATGACTATGATAGGTCCACAGTCAGACGAACTTGGATCAAGTTGAGGAAAGATAACTGAGGAAGTCCAGAACAACGAAGACTTCCTCACTGTGGATAGACAGAAACAAATTCATGGTGAGAAATATCTTAAGACACTGATTTGGATGTCATGGAATGAATATCAAAGATGGAATATAGGAAGACTATGGATGCCTCCAGAACAATAAATTAATAAACACCCTGCGTGTGCTATTTTTTTTCTTTCCTGGCAATGCATGTCAACTGCTCTATTACAAATAGTCCCCTACTCCCTAAATACTGCAATTCCCAGATTCTAAAACTAATACTATTTCACATTTACATTTTGCTCTAGAGTTCAGGAATACATTTGTGATTCCCTAGTTGTTTGCTGGTGTAATTGCAGAGTGATGCAGACCAATGCAGAAATATAAATGCTCACAATGGTGTAGGACACTTGTGCAAGCTACAGCATAGGGTCTGTGTAGAGTCATTGCAGAAGCATAAATTAGCCTTTAGCCACACGTCAACAAGATGTAGATATCAGTGAAACAGGCTCTACGTATACAACCTGAGAATCAAAATCCACTGTGCAAGGCATTCTTTCTGATCTTTCCTTTTTCTTTTTGTTTTTTGCTTTCATTCTCTCACCATCTCTGTCATCTCTTGCCATTACTATCGATTCAGAATTTTCTTTTGGTCCCCCCACTCCCCACAAACACACACATATTTTGCACTGCCTCCCCAGGCTTTAATCCCTCAACCCCATTCTAGACACAACAAATAGATCGTGTTTGCTGAAAACATGATGAAAGTCAGCAGGGAGGGGGCTTGTACTCCAGCTAATATGTTTGTTTAGGCTGGGGATGCCAGATATTGACCCTGGCCTCAGTGCTGAGTTTGGTTGCAGCTTAATATTCAAACACAAATTGATGGTTTATTGATTTAATGCCAGATGTGTTGCCAGAATTGTATTCAAATGAAGGAGTAGAATGTTTAGTATGAAGAATGTGTTGAAGTGATCTCTGTAGTGAGTTTTTCACTTCCCTGAATTATTTATATGTCACAAAACCCAACATGTTTAAAAACAATCTATTCAGGCAACATGTATTTAGCCCCGCCTATTAACAAAGTTATGAGGTGTGGTTAATTCTATACTCTTTTAGGGGCAGGCAATGGGAACAGGTGTCCACAGCATTTAACTTTTAGAGGCTGAACAATAAATGGTTAGGTGCAAATTAATTGTGTCTTTTGCATGTTTGTTTTTGTGCATATACATGAAGGCAAATTATATAATGCAGGGGTTAAACACACAATGGCTTATCACAATTTTAAATACCTTGTAGCAGATCTGAGTAAGAATTTAATCAGGTATAAGGCATTTAATCCAATGACTTTGCATTATGTAGAGAATTACAAAATATATATAAATATAAATGAGTATAAAAGCTAATTTCATCTCACATTAAAAAGCTGAAGTTACATTCAAAAAGCTGAAAAAGCACACCTTGAGTCAGGAAGTTTATTCCACGTACAGGAGTCTAGCTTGTCATGCTTTGTTTACGTGTTTAATCATAAAGCTGCCTTTTATAAATCCCATTCTCTCGGGGCTCTGTTGCCATTTTCTCAGCACTTTTTATCCGATGAAGGTGTCAGGCCAAATTTATAACATCAGGCTTTTTCATAAGCCTGTCATGTCATGTCAGTTTCTCCATTTTACAGACCCATGCAATATAACGTATGAGTCAGAAGTAAGCTTCTAAACATTACTTTTATCTTAGAAAGTTAGTGGGTCAATTTATTAGCTGATTTTAGCATCCTTGCTGGGCAAATTATGATAATAACATTTTATATCATTATGCAAGGAATGAATGGGGTGTTTTCAATTAATCAGTTTTCTTAAACTCTGAGAAACAGCTGGTCCTCACAGCATGATTTCCACATTGCAGTGTGGAAAATCATGTCATTTCCACAAGGTGAACCCCAGGGAGATTATTTCTGAGAACTTTCTCTGAAGAACTCTCGCAGAAGTGAGGATCAGAGCCACAAATTTTGAGTTTAATTTGAAAAATCTAAAGCTAATGTCAGAAGAGTATTAAAATACAGACTATAAAAGTACATTCCTTACACATGTACTTGAGTACAACTAAAAGTATTAGAATTTGACAGCATTCAGGAAAGCAAAATCCAAAGGTTTAAGTTCATGTGCTTGAGGTGGTGGAACTGGTTTAAGAAGCTGTACTCTCCTGCTGATTTTTAGTTGAGTGTGGGCCTCCATATATTATGAAAGAGATTGAACAAATACTGTGTCATTAAAAATCTGGTGGGTTTTTCATCAACTGAGGACATCCCTAGATACATCCCACCATCCACCTGATTATAACACATGATACTTTAATTTTACTAGCTGCTATTTTTTGCTGTCATTAAATAAGGGTGTCATATTTAGATCTTTGTTCTTTCTGTAATCAAACAACTGCTGGGTCACAAATCCTGCTGGTTTATTTACTCAGGGCTCCCAGAATGCTGACAGTTTTTGTGCTGTGAAATGGCATGCAATGATTGGAGAGATATTGGACAGCCATGCCAGACTGAGCCTGGAAGTCATAGTCATGGAAGTGGTAATAAAATTTGGTAATAAAAGAAGCTCCCTGGTGGAAAGATTTGGAGTCGTCAATTGAGTATGGCTCATGAATTTAAAACTGTAGAGAGGAAATTACTGTCATGTAGGACCTACAGTATGGTTCAAGAAGAGGTAACTAAGCCAAAAATAACATTTCAAGCCTATCCATGGGTTGCAGGTTATGTCACAGTAGAGGAGCTCAGGCTGTGTCCCAAATAGTGCCATAATCCCCATACAGTGCACATCACAGATAATAAAACTAAACATACTGCACCCAAGGGCAGCATGGTGGCACAACAAGTAGTGTCACTCCAGGGTAATGGGGTTGTGGGTTCAAGCTGTGGGTGACTGCCTGTGAAGAGTTTGGTGTGTTCTCCCTGTGTTTGTATGGGATTCCTCTGGAGGAATTTAAAAGGTTGTGTCCTGCCTTGCGCCCAGTGATTCTCGGTAGGGTACGGAGCCACCGCGACCCTGAATTAGATTAGGGGGGAAATAATGAGTCAAAAGAATACGTTCATTACAAAAATTACAGTGGATTACAGTTTTTTCTCCTCATTATGCAACACTGCAGGGTCTTTTACCCCCTGACATGACGAAGAAGTGGGTTTCTGTGCTTCTCAATGTTGTGTGACTCTCTCCAGTGCATGGAGAGGAGCTGTGACATCAACCCATGGATACAGCAAATGGTTTCCCCACAGGTTAAATATTGGCCCCACATAAAGAAAATCTCCAGAGTCAGTGAATGCACCAGAAGAGCTATACCAATTTAAGCATCCCAACTGAAAACACAAACTAAATTAAACAACCCTTTATGGGCCCATGAGAATTGTTTGGCTGCCCACATTTATTCGATGTATGTAGCCCTCCCTGGTCCAATTAATAGCCCATTGACCAATACACCCTGAGACCATCTTGAACCCAGCTAGCCCATATTCAACCTAAGCTGGTCCCACAAAGGAGGGTTTGTTGTTCTATTAATCAATCATTTCCCACATTTGTGGACCATTGCTTCTGAATAAATAGATAGTTTGTCCACTAGCTCTGAGGATTTGGTGGCTTTCAGCCATTAAAATATTAGTGAAAATGACAAACACCACTTCAATTCATCTGAACGGTAGTAGATATAGGTTCATCATTCCAGAGGACATAGTTCCAGAAACCATTATGTTGGGGCAATTAAACCAGTCTGACCAAAGCTTGCTATGGACCATGGTAACTGTATACTCACTTACATCCTTATAGTATTATGCAGTCTTGCCTAAGAACTCTTATTGATGTACTGTAGTTTTCCTGCCCAATCTGAGAACTGAATCCTAGACATGAGGTCACATTTTTCAGATATATGTTTGCCTTTTGATTCACAATCTTTCAGACCTGCCTCATTTTGTCCTGCCCTGCTTAGACGATGGAGAAAAATGCCACAGTGTCTTCCCACTAAATGATAATGCTTGCATCCTCCCTGTCCCCTCCAGGTGGTGAAGATGATGATCATTGTGGTGGTGACCTTTGCCGTCTGTTGGCTGCCGTACCATGTGTACTTCTTGATCACAGGCCTCAACAAGCAGCTGGTGAAGAGGAAGTCTATCCAGCAGGTTTACCTCTCCATCATGTGGCTGGCCATGAGCTCCACCATGTACAACCCCATCATCTACTGCTGCCTCAACAGCAGGTAAACCACCATGAGCACAATCCTTACCCTAGCTAAAACACAATCCGGCCTATTTCAAACCTTGTTGAAACACAAAGCCCGAGAACCCTTAACTCCTCAAGCCTGAAACTCAGAAGATCTATAACCCTAAGGGTTTTTGTTATGGCATGCCGAAGTACTCAGCGCCTTCTCAATGGCTAAAAAGGTTTTCAGAGTGAAATCTCTTTGATCTCTCAGTACCTACTCCCAAGGGACCCATTGGTACTTCAAGGGCTTGCTCAAGGAGATGTGAAATAGATTTTTTATACACAGTAATGAATGACCCTGAGATATTTCATACAAATAGCTACGTGAATGTTTGGGAGCTACTTGGAATAAGTTTGATGTTACTAAACAAGGATGAAATTACATCTACAGCCTACAGCCATTAATTTTGGTGTATGAATATGTTTTAAACCATTTTTGTAGAATTTATATTAGTAATTCAGAGTTCACATATTCTCCCCCTCTTTTATTATGTTATAGAAACTGTTGTATAGTATTAAAAATGACAATGAGTTGTCATTGTGTTAAATGAAAAGCCACCTAAAAATGAAGTGGTTTGAAAATGGCAGTTGAGAAATATTTATTTGTCACTGCACTCGTTATGATTTCCATCAAAGAAGAAACACTGCAAAAGCCTGTGCATTGATTTGTTCTTTTTTGGGGATAATATTGTACTCGAAAATATGTATGAGATTTGGTTGCGATTATTTTAGTGAATTTATACTTAATTTTTAGGATAAAAATAAATAAATAAATTTTAGGATAAGTAGTTTTTAAGTAGTTTAAACAGTTTTAAACTGACAAAAGAGCAGGACAATGTTTTGATTTTTAATTACCATTACATATTACACAAAAAATGCTTTAAACTTATTTGTACACTTAATAATATATAATTACCCTCTGATAATGTACCTCCAAAATTTATAAGAAATTATATTGGAAACATATTTTGGTTTCAAGCATTTTAGAAGCATTTCTATTTATCCAGACATCATGAAACACTTGCACAATGTAATATAGTGTTAAAGGACATAATGGCAAAATGATTTGTAGGTCACAGACAGTGAAAACTGTCTTTATTATAATAAAATAATAATATAGTCCTGAAAAAGTAATGGGCAACATGAAATCAACTCAACCTTTAAAATATATATATATATATATATTTACAATATTGTACAATAATGTTCCTTAACTATGTACCAGTGAGGATACCACCACAGTGACAGTTTTTCGTTTTTCTGAGAGTAGAAATATTTATCTGAAACATAATCTGAATATAATAAAGTGTGGCCAAAACTCACTAAGGCCTTTAAATGGGATACTAATGACTAGCAGTCTCGTCTCAAGGTGAAGTTACATATTTTAATAAAAAAAGACTCTTTCCAGGGATTGTTCACCACGAGCAGATGTACCTCTACATTTCTGAGGCCTACCCAGCATGACAAATCACCATTAAACCGGCCCATAAACTAAAACATTATCTCACAGCAGTTTACAGCACTGTTTCTGTTGTTCTTTTTCAGGTACAAAACAGACCCTTTTTGTTGATTTTGTGAAACAGTGAACTGGAAAGCTCACCAAGTAAAATAATTGTGACTCATTTAAAAAAATAATTAAATCATTAATTAAAAATAACAAACACACAAATACAAATTGTTGCTGTTTGTATGTATGGCAACTGTAGGTAGGTATCACACTGCTGAGTCATAACCACACATTAGGATCCTATTCCCAGGTCTAAGTTTTGTTTTTATTAAAAAGGTCATCAGTGATGCTTCCCATATGAGAAGTCAGTAAACATGATAAAACAAAAGGCAATGAAAGCATTAAAGGTAATGAAAAGTGAAGCCACTCTAGAATGACAAGCAAAATATTGGCAAAACCTTGCCTTTCATGCAAATTTTGGTGTCAGTCGCTTAGCAACAATGAACCTATTGTAGCTCCAGGATATTTCCAGGAACTATCTTTGCTGCTTCATAGGGTTCAGTCTTTGATTAGTTCCTTTTGAACAGATCCCAACTTTTGTCTTGGCACATACACTGAACTATCAAAAGTGGTTTATGTGCAAATAAGGGATGTCAAAATCTCACAATTGTAAAAAATGACTACTTAAACCTTCACTTTTCTGTCTTGGTGCTTCTTCACCAAAGGTTTCGGGCTGGCTTCAAACGGGCATTCCGCTGGTGTCCCTTCATTCGCTTGTCCAGTTACGATGAGCTGGAGCTGAGGGCAACTCGTCTGCAGGTGGCCCGGCAGAGCAGTATGTACACACTGTCTCGAATGGAGACCACTGTAGTGGCTGCATGTGACCCCAACGAACCTTCAACCTACCCGGCCCGGAAAAGCCTGCTCAACCACCACCACAACGGCTGCTCTCATTCCACCAAGAGCCGGGCGGCCACTTACACATCCAGCGACCCTCAGGAGGAATTCTGCTGATTGTTCTTTGTTTTTGGACCCTGAAGGGCATTTGTACGGAAGGTTGCCTGGCAATGCTGCAGTGCATAGAGTGGACAAGCAAAGGGGCATGACATTGTTGCCTTGATTTCCAATTTGTTGTGCATCTGGCTTATCTGTTGCAAGGGCAATTGGTCAGTGAGGGCCCAAAACCGACAGCTGCACTATAGGGTGCACTGACATACTTTCCAAAACAAAGTTATACCATATCATGAGTATGAACTTTGGAAAATCTCAGTTATTCTAATAACTAATCTACAATTACAAAGAAGATGAGAAGAAGACACTACACTGAAACACTCAACGAAAGTAAGCTTAAGTTTGGCATCAACATTTTCAAGTGATATTTTTAATTTTCACAACTTTCTTGAGTTATAGGTTAGATTCCTTAAACTTTCCTCATGTAGAAGCCACTTGTACACAAACAAGCTTGCATTTCTTAGCAGCTAACATCTCACACTGTATCTAAGAAGCCTTCTGCTGGACAGTTTTGCAGGAGGGCTATAATTTTCTTTAGCAAATAGACCCACATAAACATATTCCCACTAACCCTGACACCTGCATAATTGATTTTCAAGGGTCCCAGACAAAAGGACGTCTAGGGTTGTTGGTAGCTTCTCTGGAGATAACCACAGAGTAATTGCTTCACACGGACTTCAGAACGCATTGGACATAATCATATTATCTAGCCCCCTGTAGACACTATAGGCTTGTGTAAATGTGGAAAGTATGCGTTTGTGAGAGGTCGGTAGAAGCTGATTTGCCTTTTGCCACTGTTGCTGTATAACATTTAGCTCTGGCTATGTACTTTCAGAAGTGATCTTGAACTGTAAGAAAGGTTGCTCCAGGGGAATCTTTTACTTTCTGCAACACTTTTGCGAGATCACTCTATTTAGCCATAGCTCTCAGCAGGCACCCTGACTATTTGAACTGTCAAGTTATGTTCACATTGCAGTAGGGAAAAAAATGAAGTGATGAGCCTCGACAGTGTGGCGAGTGCTAACATTTTTCTCTCTTTCCTCAAGGCTCTTTCTTTTAAGTGGCCACAGTTCTTAAGAGTTTCTACTCTCATGATCAGTGGCTTAACACTCACAAGGTGTTACAATGTAATTACAAAGACATCACAATACATTTGATTGAACTTCTCTAAATTGTTAAGAATATGGTCGTCTTGGGTGATGACTCTGCATGAACTGATTAGGCTCTACATTAAAATGTTTGTAATTACTGTAGTTACACAGTACCAACACAGGTAACAACAATGTAACTACTGTGATTATAGCACTTTTACAGATGGATTATATTAGCACAGCTTACTGTCAACTTCAGTTGTACTCATAAATACTGTCTCATCAATTGTTGTTATTTCACTGTAACTGCAAATAGATCACCAGTAGTCACATTTGTTGTATTACATGTAATAACACAGAAATTACAACATGGAATATAATATAATTCCTATTTGTTTTGCTGGAATGCATGCTGCACATATGGTCCCTGTTGGCACAAAAACACACACAGTAATGCCTACATATGCACACATGCACACACGCATATTAAAATCTATTGCTCATTGCTATGCCCAACTGCTGCATACTAAAAAAGCAGGTGGACATTTCTTCACCTCTTTATCAGGCCCATGCGGATGCAATTATGCATTGAAAGGAAAACAGCCAGTGGTCATAAATGCAAGCCAAAAGGCCGTCCAGGCTCCCAGCCTCTGATATTGATTAGTTAAGCCAAAGGAGATGGACAAGGCCTTGGATCTGGATTCCAGTCTAAAGAAAACATGGCCCAAAGCCTTCGAGCGCTTTCATCCAACTCCAGGGCAAACTCAAGTGTGATAGGTTTTTTCCAGCTGAGAGACGTCCAGCTGTGGCCACCACAAACAAAAGCACACACACACACACACAGTGCTGTGCAAAAGTGGGACCACCTTTCATTTATTTTATTTCCAGTCCAAACCTCAACAAATATAGTATCAGATTATTCAATATTTCGTGTGTCACATGCCTTTGTTCCACAAAAGTGATATATTTCCACTCTCCAAAGTTCAGTTTGAGAATTTGATTGCATTTCTGCCTTCCACAATCCAAATAATCCCACACATTTAGTGAGGTCTAGACTCTGGAGTCAGTTCATTGTTCTAAGAAACACAATAATCTCCTTTGTTGTGTTTTTTTCTCAGTAACCGTAACTCAACAGCTCCAGATCATTTATAAATCACAGAGTTGTAGATGTAGAGTGTGTCATCTCACAGTAGAAGGTCGGAAGCAATGTTTTTGAGGTGAAAGCCTTAAATGCCGATTATCTGATGGTGATCATGTGGAATTTCTTATTTAATGTATATTCTCTCCTTTATGTTCACATGTTTAATTAATGTTTTGACTGGAAATGAAATAAATGAAGGGTAATCTCAATACTGTGTTGTACGTGCACACAGCTGAAAGCATATCTTATGAGTGAATCTATTTTTTTTTTTTTTTTTGCATTGAAAATCTATTACATGTACAGTAAATATCCATGTATGCAGTCTATAGATCCACTGTAAATAGAGCTTTTCTTTATTTCTACCATGAGCTTGTTTTCAGGGCCATTGCTTTGATTAACGTTAAAAAAGATGAAACATTCACTTGGGTGCATTTGGTGTTGAAAGCCATCAAAGCCTTTACATTTTGCTCACCATGTGTCCAAAAGACCTCAAATATTCATTTGTATTCTTCTGCAAAAAAAAAGACAAAAAAATAGTTTGAATCACTGAATGTCATTACTATAGTTTGTGTATTGTCCCTGTTGTGCTTGGTTTACATTCACCCTCAATGCAAGCTGCTTGTAAATTCCTATGCCATACTGCTCTTCATTTCTCTAAAAGCATTTGAATGTATATATTTTTCCACCACTGATTTAATGGACTACATTCGTATGTTTATTTGAAGATAAGGCACTTTTGCTTTGTTGCCTTTGGTGTAGGATGTGCTCTTGTGTTTCCCCTGCTGTAAAAAAGACCCTCAAGCATACACACTGAATGTAAAGACATTTTGAAAGTATCTTCAATGATTGTATAGTTGATGTTCAAGGCATGTGTGTGATGGCTACTGTTTAGTTGTCTGTCATTATTTTCATGAATTTGTGGGTTCTGTTTTAATATATAGAATGCTATGTAAGATTACATTTGCAAGGGGTAATGGGGTAAGTGTAATTATATTCTTAAAGGAATACTTCTGTGTCTCTGCTGGATTAGTATTGTGTGGTTCCTTACCATGGAAAATAATTCCAGTGAGCTTAGAAAAGCACAGAAAAAAAAATCCTATAGACATCCTCAAAACTGGTTTTGCAACAGTGCCTTTAAAACAGATATATATATAGTGAATGTACAGTACGAGTCAAAAGTGTGGACATCTTCTCATTCAGTGTTTTTTCTTTGGGTTTTTTTTTGTTATTTTTGTTATTTTCTACATTGTAAATGAATATGAAAGACATTAAAACTATGAAGGAACACATATGGAGTTATGCAGTAAACAAGAAAGTGTTAAACAAACCAGAATATGTTTTATACTTTAGAATCTTCAAAATAGACCCCCTTTGCTGTATATATATATATATATATATATATATATATATATATGCCACCTAGGCCCATTCATGCTGATGAAGGGGTGATTATAATGAGTTGGAAACCTTTTCTCTTTTCTGTGTATGGTGTTTAATACATAACTTCATAAAGAATGACCAGTGTGAAATCAAAACTATTAGTGTTAAATTAGCACTGTGAGTGTTAAAATGTTTATTTCACACTAATAGCGTTGCTTTAACACTGGTGAATTTGCTATGTACAAATAAAACATTATGCTGAGTTTCAGCAAATGATTTTCTCTGATGTTTTCTGAGATTGGAAAAACAATGAATTTTCTGTGGTAATGAACCATGTAGAACCCTTCGTTTACAGATATATTAAGTTTTCCTTTAATGTGTTATGTGTTTGCACTGTCACTGTAAATTAAAACTAAAGTGTGAAGGTGAAGGAAACCTGCGGACGATCAAGCGTGTGTTAAGGGCACTGTTTGTTCTGAAATTGTTTAAATCAGTAATATATTCATGTATTTGTGTCTTTGATTGTGCTGGAGATGAAAGCCTGGCCTAATTGATGTTACGCAGCTTTGCATTCAGACATTTGTTGTCAATCTGTGAGGAGCTCTGAAAAATGTATGCAGCTGCTTTAATACAAATAATAATATATGTATTTTTCTAAGTGTCTGAACAGGGTATTCAAAAGACATGATGCAAAGAAGGCTTTAGAGTACAATAACACATCAGAACAAATACGTTGCAAAATATCCACACATGAGAAAATGCTTATATTTATGCTATGAATAAGGAAGAATAAAGCAGTAAAAGTGAACAACACAGGACATATATATAGACAATATATTTATACATATTAATATGGTATGCACATATTTAAAACCCTCTGGTTTAAAATTTTGTGGCCTGCTTGCACCAGAAAATGCTGTAAAAAACCTATTTAAAACATAGCCGTCCCTATATGTGGGACCCTCTCTATGGAGCATCAACTGGTTCATTCAGAGACTACAAAGCAATTTGCTTTTTCATCTAATGTGAGTTGCACTTTAAAACAAAAGTAAAAATTATAAACAATCACTGTCATATGTTGTTTGCCAGGTTTGGTGGCAAAAATGAATGGTTGCACCTTAACTTTGGCAAATAAACAACAATGAAATGTGCAGAGGGGTGCTGTCTGTAGAGGATGTGTACTTTTCTCTAAGAAAAAAAATAAAAACACAACCTGTAATGCTGCCGTTTGCACATTCAGTTAGAAACGTTCAGCCAAGTACGTGGCGTGACATCAGCTCTGTTGAGTTTTGTCTAAGGTCGAGAAGGTCAACTCATTAGCGGAACGAAGCGGTAGTCAGCAGAGTTGAACGGAATACCTGTTGACACGGTGGCCTTCTGTGGGTCATGCTGATATTTCTGTATCTGTCTTAGCCTAGGGCTGCTTTGCTAAGTTTTAGTCCACTCCAGTTTTCCAGTCCATGGACAGACCACCTCCTGATCACCGAGGATATGTCATGCCTACTTGCGCTGGTGCTTTTTCCAAAGTAAATGGGAGATTTACTGAGATTAGTTTGTTTTTACAGATTTATTTATTAATAAATATCTAAATAAATACAATTTTAAAAATAATACTAAAGTTAAAGTTAAAATTTAAGATCAAAGTTTAAAAAATACAATTAATTATTTGTCCAAGTTATTATTATTATTATTATTATTATTATATTTTTTTTATATTCTTTTGTGCTGGTGGAGCAGGCTATTACTAGCTTAAGTGGCCCCCAGGTTCTAATAGTGCCTATGTCATCATATACTGGTTAAATGTTGCCTGTGTTGTTAATTATGTGTAAATTATGAATTTTAAAACATTTATAAAAATTAACAAAAAGCAAGCCAACTCTTTTTCTGGTGCTTACACAGTAATAAAGCTATTCTCTTTGGCAGTGTTTTTGCTATTTGTAAAGGCAAGCTTGTTATAATGTCTTGTTATAGTTCAATATAAAAACACAGCTGGGATACAGTAGTTATTAGATGTTAAACAATTTTAATATGAAAACAGTGAATTGTCAGATATGTTTGGAATGTATGTAACTCATGACGTTTTGCTTTAGCCTACAGTGAATTATTTTGTACAGTATTTTAAAGACAGGAATGATGAAGCTTTATGTACAATCCTTTGTTGTGAATGAGAATGTGTTTTCTGAAGAGCTGGGTATTTTTATTTGTGTAGTTGTCGCAAAATATTGTGCCATTCAAATAAAAGGTATTTAAATGTTGGTTTGAATTTTTTGCATTTTTCATTTGTAGATATGTTTAAAATTAATTAGCAACTTGTTCCATTTAGTCCAGATTGTTTTAGTAAGTAGAGCCACTTGCTTTATTCCCCATTATAGAATTATTTTTAAGCATTTTTAAAAATGTGTTATTTTTGATATTTTAATCATTAATCATTATATAATCATCTTTAAATATATTTGTATATACATAACATATGATAATCTTTAAATATTGAATCATTATATATATATACATACTTTTGTCATTATTACTTCAGAGGGTATCAGCCACTAGTTCCAGTTATTCCAGAACAAATGATCAACTAGAGCAACCATTTATTCTGGATGGAATTTGGGAGTTTTGACTCAAATCTATAGGTACAAGCTAGGATACACCTTCTGTCTTAGCACTAAGAAATTTGGAATCATTCTGCATAAGAGCATCAGTTGGAAATGCTATTGTCTGGTGTTTCTTTCTAATCATAAGAATTTTAGATTTAATCAAATTGAAAAAATTGAACAAGTAATATTACATCAACTAACTTTTTACTGACACATGTTTCAACAGAGATATTTAGTTATTAACTATGTCTCAATTATGAATATGTTTCCAAAATTATGACTCAAAATCAAGGATTAAAATCTTCTATGACAAAGGTTCTCATTCTTGTGTCATAATTATGAGACAGAGAAGTTAATAAAATGAAACATTATCTCTATGTTTACAACTATTTATTAGGCACTGTAAAAAATGAAGATGTTAAATATATTTAAAATGTAGAATATTAATTATTTCACTTGCGAACAAGCCTACGAACGTTCTATTGACCTAAAACTAGAGAAATAATTTGTGGGGTTATGGTGTATTACAGTGTTATTATACACAACCCATGATGTTATTTTCACAGAACATTTTTTTTCAGAAGGGTCCTGCATTTGACCCTTATTCAGGATCTCATATTAAATCCAATGTAAGTCAATCGAGACTAATCCCCAAACCCTCAGGACTGTATTGTTGCTGTGCATCAGCTGTGCACCAACTCTGCAGCTCCCTGATGACCATTCCTGGATGTTCCCACATGGGAATGTAAGGACAATTTATCCATGACTGACCAGTATGTGCTTTAAAAACATGGCCAGGGTTCATACACATATGACATAATGTTGCTTTAATTTTAATTTGATTTCTTTTGAGTAGCAAAATGAAAAAAAAAAATCTTTATCCATTTACCATGAACCCACAGTACGTAAATACATTGTTTTCTTTGGACAGGGACAAGGATGGTAGGGGGCAGAGGTTACTTTGTGTTGTTGTTGACATTTTGTAGTGTGTACATTTACTTTAGAATTGTGTTTACTTGGTTGTAGTGTGTTTGCGTAGTGTGGTTTGTGCATGTGGACAGTGGTTGTGTTATGAAGGGTCTCCACTATGCAGCTTAGCAGTTTTGGTAATCTATCCCATGTTGGTGTGGTAATCTAGGGCTAGGTGGCCTCTACACTGTCCATTATGAACCCAATGATTGGCCATTAATAACAGAGCTTCCCTTACCTCTTCTTCACTGTGTATTATTCATTTCTGATCTTGAGATGTCACAATATACTATTCCTAAATTGGCTAGTGTGCCTCTGTTGGGCGTGGATACCCTAATTCCCTGCAGGAGTCTCTTTAATTAATTGGCCTTGTTGTTGTGATAGGTCCTGAAGTGCTTCTCAGAGTGAAAGAAGTGTAGTTTGGGCAGGTTATGATCGCCAGCTTGTTTCATGCTGAGTGTCCTGGCCTTGGGCCACACAATTTGCTTCCAAGTTGGGAATTCACTCAGATTAGGAGAAAGACCTGAGGCTACTTCCTTTTCTGTGAGATTTATCTGCCTCTCACTATTAACCTCATCACTTACAGTGCAAGAAATAGGCATTTATAGAACAGTTGGCAGTATATTTATAATTGGGGACCATTTTCCACAAGTTAACACAATTCCAGGGTCTTAATTTACCATTTGTGACCTACTTTGCTCAAATTACCACAAGCATCACAACAGCATTCTCCCCCTGTCTAAACAGTCCTGTTCAGTATGAAAGGTTTCAACTTCTGTCCCTTCAAATGACAATGAGCCACAGCTCAGTATTCATGCATGTCACGAGCTGTTGTCTTGTTTTCTTTAAATTGTGTACAATCACAATGTACAATTATTTACAAATTTTTTTGGCCTCAAATTGTCAAGTTAGGAGTTTTAAACTTTTACATTTCAAAAAGCAAGTACTCTTAGTAATGGTGATTGCATGGATGTTGGGGGTTCCACTTTCCACATATTTCATATTATTTATTCTACAGGCTCCTTGTTTTTATTTATTTATTTTTGATATATTGCTTACTTTTTGCATTTACAATCAAAATCAAAAATCAAAAAGATCAAAATGTAAACTCTTAAGCAACGAGTTACTTATTTATTGGTGGTACTTAATTACTTGTGAGGAAATGAAATAAATTAAGTACTGTACGGCATTGACCAATGTTGATAGAATTCATGGCTAAAAAATCTCTGCATGAGATATCATACCTTTATTCCAAACTCATAGGAACTCCAGTTCTTTAGACAGTGAGCCCAATTTACTGCTGCTGTCCAGCAGGTCAGCACCAGTTAATTTTCAGAAGCCTTATCAGAGCTGCTGTTCTCTTGTGGTTCTCTCATGATCTTGATCAGAAAGGCGTGCTTGCAGCTTTCACTGTCATTAGTTATCTTCACAGCCAGAGAAATGGCCCTGTCATTATTCCTATTGCAGTCGTTCATCCAATTGTGGAGAAAGTAATGGCTTTGGGTTGGGGAAATGTAATGAAACACAAAGGAAGTTTGAGCTTGTTTAGAGAAACGCATCACATCAGAAAATAGGCAGTACATTTTTATAAGCAACTGGCATACAAATGGGCTGAACATATATAGCACATTGTTATATTCTGCTTTTTATGTAACATTACACATAACCCAGCTCATAAGTATTGTGTCACAAAATCATCATCATCATCATCATTTTCTTCTCCGCTTCTCCATTTCAGGGTCGCAGTTGTGTCACAAAATGGTTCTCATTATTTGGAAATCAAAATAGAACTGAAGTTTGTAAATATGTTAGTGGTTGTTTTACTCTGATAACAATATCTAGATATCACACCCAAACACACATACACACACACACACACACACACACACACACACACACAAAATTCATATTAGATCATTCAACCTAAACAAGTCACTAAGGCACAAGTGTCTCTGCAATATCCGCCTGAGTATCTGACTGGAACAGGTAGTGTCGCAGTCACACAGCTCCATGTACCTGGAGGTTGTGGGTCCAAGTCCCGCTCCAGGTGACTGTCTGTGAAGAGAGTGGCATGTTCTCCCTGTGTCAGTGTGGGTTTCCTCCCATGGTCCAAAAACACATGTTGGTGGGTGGTTTGGCGATTCAAAAGTGTCCATAGGTGTGTGTGTGTGTGTGTGTGTGTGTGTGTGTGTGTGTGTGTGTGTTGTCCACTCCAGGGCATGTTCCTGCCTTGCGCCCAGTGATTCCGGGTAGGCTCGAGACCCACCGTGACCCTGACGCACTTACAGACAATGGATGGATGAATGAATAAAAATGACATAAATTTTATTTGACTGTACCATATATGATGCACCTACTAATGTGGTCTAGTTCAACTACTTCAGTCTCACAGTGAAAACAGTACAAATAATGTACTTCCTAATGATGTTGATGATTAATCTGTTCAGCTTCTGAAGGCCTAATCACATGAATAAGTCAACCCATTTAGGAAAATGACTCTAGTTTCTCCAAGCAACCAAAAGACGTTCTTGCACCCTTCTAGTGCACGTGTTTTTTAGAAACTGCATTAGATTGTCCACCCAACCACAGCTGGCTTGGACTCCACAGCTGGCTGATTTGTTGTTGTGGCTGACTTCCTGTTCTGATTTCATAATCCCATCCTCCATCCAGTCCATTGCCCTGGGAGAATGAGCTCCTGACATCCTGGAGAGAACTAGGGGTCCGTGCTTCTGGGAGAAACTGCAGCATCTATCCAATTACCACCTCGTTTTCACAAAGAGGGCCAAGATGCTCACACAGTTTAGAGCTGGAAGAACAACAGAAGACCTGCGCAACAGAAGACATCCCTCTGAGGCCAACCACATGAGTCAGTCAGCCCCCCCCAACATACAACATCGATACCTCCAAGTTTCTGGGTGTAATTGTGGGGTCTTGTGTTTTCTCAAAGGGGCCAATCAATGTGTTTTTTTTTTTTAACAGTGGATTTGTTTTTTGTTTATTACTCATACATGCAGCAGTCGCCAATCCATTCTACACATTCCCTTCAGAGCAACCAGTCATTGAAGTAGTCATTATACTGACATCTTTAAAATGGCTCCCTTTTAGGGGGACCTGCTCTTTTCATTCAGGGACTACAAAGCAGTCTCATGTTAGGTTAACTTTACAAAAAATAATTAAAAAAACAATGATTCCTAACTTTTATGAGTTATTGCTTCACTCCCAACTTCAGTTACCAATTAGAACATTTTTACATCTCTTTATGTGGGTGTGTTACTCAGAAAGCCATGGGAATTCCACCATCAGCGTCACTCTTCATTACATTTTCACCATTAGCTGATTCCCTTGTATCACTCCCAGTGCTTTATTACCTCCAATGCCATGTTTATTAATGTAGCGGAGAAGGGCTTTCTCTAATGGCCTCATTCTCTGAATTTCATTGCAATTTATTTGGCCTTGGCTGTGAATCTAATGGGCTGTCTCTTTGTTCCAGACACTTTTCTTTTAATCTTTTAAAACAGTTTTGTTTATGTTTATTATTTATTTATTTATTTATTTATTTATTGATAATAAGCTTATAAACTACAATATATTTTACTTAGATTTAATTTCACTCATTGGCAACTTTCTTACAGTTTGACATTATGCTAGTGTGCTTTTTGTGTTTGCTGTGGTACAAACTGCAGGGGGATGAAGGGGGTCTGATGACCCCTAATTAAGATAGGGGACCCCTGCTTCTCATAAGAGGTTAAAACAGCATTAAATTGGCCAGTTAGGGCCAGGCAGAGAAAACGCAAAAGGGGCCAATGAGGGGATATACAAAGTAGGTGTTCCCAGTAATGTGCAGCGAGCTGTAGAAATATCTGTCAATGCTGCACTGCAGTAATATTAAAGGAACACACTAGCATTTGTAATTTAGAACAAATCCTTCCCTCTGAGTAACAAGTCCCACTTCAAAAAGAGAAAAGTTCAAAATGACAACTAGAAAAGAAGATTCTAAAGAAGATGCACAGTGACCCTCAGCTTGAAAAACTCCCTGGTGGTTGCTACGTAAAAAATTATAATCACAAACTTTTCAAGACATTTCTAAGATATCATTTGAGTGGTAACATTACTCTACAGATAATGTCACTGCTGACCCAGGGTCCTAGATTTGATCCCTGTTTCAGGTCACTATCTGTGATGTGTGTTCTCCCTGTGTCTGTGTTGGTTTCACCTGGGTGCTCTGGTTTCCTCCTACAGTCAAAAAAAAACCAAAACATGTTGACGCATTGGTTGTTTGAGTGTGTGAGTGACTGAATGAGTATGTGACGCCCTGCAATGGACTGGCATCCTGTCTGAGGTGTAATTGTTGCCTTAAGCCCATAGATTCCAGGTAGGCGTACAGAAAATGAAGGAATGAATAAGATATTATCTTTGCAAGTTACTTGGATTCCAACAGCTGCCCACAGATTTCTTTTGTGAGTGAGCTGTGAGTGGGTTTTTTTTTTTTTTTTTTTGTATGAAGACATGCATTCAAATCTCTCTCTGTGCCAAATGACTGCACTCTACAGATCCATCTATTAGAGATTGGCTTGAGAAATGATGAAGTATTTTTTTTTTTACTTTCCAGTCATTGAAGTGAATTTCCCATTGGAATAAATACACTGATATCCACTACTGATGTCTGGAGATTACAGTGGACTTGACAGGTGGTCAGAAATGCAAAGAATTTTCAAAGCAATTTGGCTTGTTATTCAGCTAAAGTTTGTCAGAGCACAAGTAAAAGTACTCTTTCATGAAATACCAGAATACTGCAGCCATGGACAATGAAACCATGACTAGACTCAGGTCTGGGGTCTAAAAGGACCTAATCATTTCACTGAATATGTTTTGAATAAGAATTCTGGCATCTCAGAAATTTTGTAAAATATATATAATGTAAAGCACTGAGGAATCCAAAGACTTTATGATGCATTATTACATGTCACAAAGCACTGCTTGAGATACTAATGCTGATTGTCCATCCTCTTGTTTGGGGTCATTTGCTTTTTAATCCCAGGACAGATGTCTTTGGGTATAATTTATTATCTTTTCCACCAAATCTACCGAAGCACATCAAAAAATAACAGGCATTTTTGAAGAGAGAGAGGTGTGAGAAATGTCCCTATCCGGCATTTTCTATGGTTTTTCCTTTCTTAATTTGATGGTGTAAGATACATTTTTGATGTTACAAAAGCAAAGAATTCCAAATTTGATACAGCTAAGTGGATGTTGATACAGCTGGGTACTTATATGTGAACCTTATGGATTGGGAGTATCCAGTCTCATTCATTCACATATATTTTGTAACTTTTTCATCCTGATCAGGGTGTTGGATTACCCTCAGAACTGCAGTGACCATTGAAAACCACAATGAAAGGGGATTAATTAGGTATGCAGAGCAAAAGACTGATTACACTCTGTAATTGTAGAACTCCAAAGTGCACCTATGAGATCAGTGGAGCTGACAAAATGGAAAATGAGTGTAGAAACAAGGATGGTATTTTAATATTTTGGCTGAACTAATATACTAACATGTATATATGTCCACATATATAAACATGATGTTTATTTTTCTCCTTTTTGAATGGGAACAAACCACATATTTTGAAATCTCTAATCTGCCTTGCTTGAACTCTTAACATCTTGTAGTGTATCCTTAAATTATGAATAGAATTTTATTTATAAATTATAGTTCATGCTAGTACACAACTGATGTTTTTGGTATTTCTGTTAGTCCAGTGGGAGATGTACAAGGTATGTTTTGAATACAGGGGCCAGCATGCATTTTTAATAAAATGGCCAGTGGGAGTTGGAAGAAAATATGTTTCTGGCATGAGGGAGAACATAGAAGTTAGGTTTTTCTAATAAAGTGATCAGTGGGTGGAAGTAAAAGCAGGCAATTTCTAACAAAGTGACCAATGTCTTATAAGTAGGAGGTGGGTGTTTTTGAAAAAATGGCTGGTGAGTGTAGATAAAAATACAGGACTCTTAGTGGATTCTGAGTGCTTCTCTTGGTAAATAAGAGTTCTTTTGGATGATCACTCAGCCTCTAGTTCAATTTAAAAGCTTATTTTGGATTCAATGGAGCTGAAATTTTCTACAGATATGTTTTGACATTTGGTTGCTATAAGGCATGGCATGCTTTGACTAAATCCCGCCTCAGTGATGAATAATACAAAGCAAATGGTCTCCCACTGAGAATAAAATGTATTGTTTCATATGCAGTGATTGCATTTCAGATACGTTAGGGAGGAGGTTGGTTTTTTCCTGCTTGTCGCACCAGTCTACATTTTCCCATCTTTAAAGATTCTCCCTCTCTCTCTCCTCTTACTCTTGCTCTACATCTCTCCCTCTCTCTCTGTCTCTTTCTCTGTTCCCTGCTAAATTCAATGCGGCATTTCCACAGAAACTGATTTATGAAGTGGTTTCTGATGCTTGACACTGTGCATCTATTTTCACTGTCTCTGGAGCCTGATCTGTCTTTATAAACGCTTGGGGAGTTGGGGATATTCAATTCCATTCAGTTCAATACCATTTTTGTCCTGTGAGGAAAATGTGGCTCACAGAAAAAAGCAAACAATTTACACAACAGTAGCTTTAACAATGTCCAGAACAGTACTGTTTCCATTACCATTTAAACTGCATAACATCCACTAGTTACTATGCACATAGTAGCATATCTCACATCACATGCTAATGCTAATGTGCTAGAGAGAGAGAAAAGCCATAGAAAATTTCAAGTGCAACGTATCAGTTGATACTTCGGTTTATCTGTGTTATATAGTTAATTAGCCTACTCTGTCCTAAAACTAGCCTTTAGCATAGCATTGTGCTCACATCAAATGCTAATGGTCATGGGCTAGAGAAACAGAAAACACACTGAAAATATTTCAAGGTGCAACTTATCCATCAATACTTCAGTTTTTCTGTGTTATTTAGTTAATTAGCCTACTCTGACCTAAAACTAGCCTTTAGCGTAGCATTGTGCTCACATTCAGTTTTAATGTTAATGAGCTAGAAAGACAGAACGCACACTGAAAATATGCGTAAGTGTAATTTATACCTCAATACTTTGTTGGATGTGTGCTGTCCAGTTCATTAGCCTACATATTTCTGGCCTAAACAAATTTTTAACCTAACATTGAGCTACAACCTGTCCTAGCTTGTTATTACACTCTTTATGTGCTTTTGTTTTGTTGTGGTTCTGTTATTTCACAATTGCTCCTCCGTTGTGTTGTCATGTCTTATATTTCCTTCATGTCTATTTATGTCTGACTGTGTCCTTGTCCTTACATCCAGTTTCTCCTTGTTATCATTCCTGTGTTCTATAACCCTTGTTCTTTGTCAAAAGAACTTTGATGAATTCAACTTATATTCACCACTTTCTAGACACCACTTCTAGTTAGCACAATCCTCAATGATAAATTGCTAGCATACTTAGCTTGTATAATCCCAAAAATAATGACAAGTTATAGACGGTAATAAAGCACTCCAGGCCTGTGCTCCTATGCCTCCTATGAGCAAGCCAGGGGCAACAGTGGCAAGGAAAAACTCCCTCAGCACACGAGGAAGAAACCTTGGAAGGAACCAAGACTCATACGGGGAACCCATCCTCCTCAGGTCGACACCGGAGATCATCAATAAATGCATTGCTGTGTAGTATGTTCCTATAGATAGGACACTTTCCATATATATACAAGCATCTGGAATAAACTCTCTCATTGTTCATTCTTCACAGTGGTGAAACCTCAAACATATGCACCTCTGATGAATCACTATAGTATTCAAGGTGTTCCGCCACCTTAATCATCTGATAACTCATGTGCCATGTTGTAAAAGTCGAGCAGTTTTTGCGTCAGCCAGTTAATTCGCCTGGAAGTGCGATGAGTGATTTCTGTTCTATGAATAGCTCGGCTCATTTCCCCTGGGAGCTGAGTGCTCAGGAGTGGCTGATAACAAATCCCTACAGGTCACTACCTCCCCACAGCTTTAACACTGATCCCAAGTCAGTCTCCTGGTCAAACTTCATTTTGATGGGCCACTGCTTGTCTTTGCTCTGGAGTACCCCAATTTGACATGGTTCTACTCTTCTGAAGTGTGCTCCAAAGCAAACTTGTGAAGTCATGAAGTGCTTTTCAAGCAGTTGTGTGTTTTAGGAGCAAGAAAGTAATACAACATGCCATAAAGGGTCTTCAGTGGGTGTTTGGGGGGGAGGGAGTGGGTGTGTGCAAAGGGGCTTACAGGATCAAGAAAACCATAGGACCTAAGGACCATAGCCTTAGGTATGGTAAGTGTATGTCCCCCCAATATTGGAAACAGATGCATTTGTCCAAGCAAATTTTTATACACTGGGGGTGAAGGTGGACAAAAACCCCAGCCACGTCTCAAATCACATACTACCTTACTTAATACTGTGTAAATATAGAGCACTGCAATTAGCAGCATTTTTACTAGTTTAGCATAAACTGTGCACTAGTCTGTGCTTTATAGGGCCATAGCCAACTAATAGTTTTCAGGAGACCCACCCTAAAGACTCAGATGTGGTCTCAGCACATGATGTAAGAAACAATACAACCTCAGAATGACTCGTTTTATCTCATTTTTTGTGACTGAAAGCTGCAGGGATATTTTCCCACAGCCCCAAAGTTCAGTTTTAGAAGTTAGCTGCATTTTCTGATTCTCCATGGACCTAATAAAACATAAGAGAAAAGAAGCTGGTAGCTGGTTCTGAAGGTTAATGCAGAGCGGAGATTAACCGGATGAGACTGGTTTGATCAGGTGTAGTAGAGTAGAGTGGCCCCTGTGTAGATTCTGATGAGCTTTTCGAAAGAAGTGAGTGGAGCACTGCTGAGAGTGTTTAGGGTCTTTTATATTGGAACATGAGGTTATGATTAGTGTCACGCTGCAATCAGCCCAACCCCAGCTCCAGAATGGACAGTGGAAATGGACAGTGGACAGTGGAAATGGACATGTAATCCACATATTTGAAAGATAAGCATGCTTTTAAATACATAAGGCTATTTTCAGACCTCCATTTGGGTATTGTTCAATAAATTGTATTAAACCATAGGTCTGTAGAGACATTGTGATAGAGCATTTTTTTTTCCAGCTGCAAACGTGTCTCTTGCATTGTTCCACCATTTTGCTGCATCCATGAAATGCTCCACACCTTTTCTAATTTCAAATTCAGCAAGCTGGTGCACACCAACCAGAATCAATATAATGTTCCCAAAGTAAATGTAATGAGTACTTTGAGGATACCAAGAAAGTGACAGCAAACAGTACGACCTTCTTAATGCAAATAAACAATAATTTTGAATATATAAACTCAAAAATATCTCCTGAAAATATCTCTTGCAATGAATTTGAAAAAAAAAACAACCAACCAAACAAAATCTAGGTTTTGGACCATTAGCATGAAGCTGTTCATTACAATCTCCTTTTTTTGAGTTTTTAATTTGGGATCTATGATGATTTTTCTCAAAGTTGATCAGTTCATTCAGCTTGTTGTTTATTGAGTTGAAGCCTGTCTTGGCCTTTAATATTTCTGCTTTACAGCATTTGCGTGACCCTGGTCAGTGGTAAAGCTCAGTGTGTATATAAATCCAGTCTTCAGCTCATCTTTCTAATCTTATATGGTCTTTGTCTGGACGTTGGTCAAGCAGCAGAAGGCTGAGACCTGAGTCACAGCTCTAATGAGTAACGCTGGTGATTCAGAGTAAAGAGGAGAAGCTGTTTTCCATTTGTTTCTCCATTTGTTTCTATGGGAAATCACAGCCATTAGATCATCACTGATAACAGTACAGTTAAATATAGGACCTGCATTTTTACCACATCCCTTTATTAGTTAATAATCAATCTATTCTCTTTATGCTCCACCGGGTTCTGCACATACAGATAACAGACCTCCATCACCAAATTTCTCTCACGTTTACTCCGTTTGTAGGGTTGTATTGAAAGGTTTTGGCAGTCCTTTCTGAGTGAACTTAATAATGAACACACTTATGAACACTTCAGCGCTCAGTTCCTGTTTATTGGCTGAATGTATGAATTTATTTATTTTCTGCAACTGCTGAAAAACAAAACCCAGACTCAAAATGCTGCATGTGTGAACTATGGTTCCTAGTGCAAAAATGCAAATTAAGAATTACTCAATTCTAAAAGGGTGTCAAAAGGTAGTTTCACAGTCACACAGCTCCAGGGACCTGGAGGTTGTGGGTTTAAGTACTGCTCCAGGTGACTGTCTTTGAGGAGTTTGGTGTGTTCTCCCTGTGTCTGTGTGAGTTTCCTCTGGGTGCTCCGATTTCCTCCCACAGTCCAAAAACACACGTTCGTAGGTGGATTGTCAACTCAAAAGTGTCCATTGGTGTGAGTGTGTGAGTGAATGTGTGAGTGTGTGTCGCCCTGTGAAAGACTAGCGCCCCCTCCAGGGTGTGTTCTCGCCTTGTGTACAGTGATTCTGTGTAGGCTCCGGACCCAGAACACGAGAACGTCAGCCTTGGGGAGTTGAAGCATCAATGGGGTCAATCAGTCATCTCCTGATGATAGGGCCAGTGCTTAGATAACTGCACCACTCTGGAGTCCCAGCTGTTGACGGGTAAGCTAAATGTTTATAAGAAATTGACCCATGACTGTAGGTTGAAAATGGGGATTTTAAGGTGCAATTGTCTCTTTAGGTTTGTTCCATGTGACAGACCTGTTGCTTTAATGAATAACATGAGTGGAAAATTGGCCTTAGCTTCTCTCAAAGGGCGATTTATATGTTAATTTCCATCCCAGTGTTAAAGGACAAAAGCATGTCAGGAATGGTCACTTAATCTATCCCCTCTGATAATCTTGTTGACCTGCCACGTTCAGTTTAGAGGGAATAGCAGGTTCAGGAGTCTTTCAGGAATCAGCCATATGGTCAAATGCATGCTTTATGTTTATTTACAAATGCCTGGTCACTTCAGTGTCCATTTATTCTGATCCAACAAGTAGAAGCATACAAATGTAAGTATTTGGACATATTCTAGTCCAACATGTCTTCTAAAATCAAGGGTATTAACAGGGCGTTTGTCCACTGTTTGCTGTAGTACCAGCATCTGATCTTCTGGGAAGGTTAGATGTTGGAAAATTAGTGCACCAGGTAACAATGATGGATGGTTAGTTCTGAATTACAAACATTACACCAACCCATTCGAAAGGTACTGAGTGGACTGAGTGGTCAATCATCCCAGAGAATAGGTTGTTTGCAAATGTGGTCACATCACTGTGTGAACTGCAGATGGGGGGCAGTAAGTGATTTTTTATACACTGAGAGCTCTATCACATGCTCTAATAACTTTTTATTCACCAGTTTCCCATTCCACCTTAAATAGTGCAGCAGGCTCCTGTATGTGCCACACCACTTAAGGTGGAAATGGAAAACTGACTTTACTGTGAAGTCTATAGGGAGCGAGTATCGCTTATTGCTCAGTGCTGTGGGTTTCCACAGGTGATGGACTTAAAACAAAGTTATTTTTAGTAAACAACCACAATGCTAATGTTGAGATGCATTGCGGCGCTGAATGTGCTTGGTTAACCCACAAGACAGTAAAAGAGAACCACACAACAGTAATCGTAGTGCACCTTGTTACTAAGGTTGAACAGTGTGCTAAAAACCATTGTAGATCTCAATACTTTTGTATGTTTGTATGAGTAAAATGATGTCTGGAGAATGTGACAGTTCTTAAACTGCCTTGAAAACAGATTAGAAAGAATCTTACAGTTCAGAAATTACATAAGCATCACTTCCAACATATGTTGTAATATCATCTAAACTCGCACAATAAAGGTTCCTCCCCTCAGTGTCCTCCATTTTGTTGTTCAATTCCTGCCCTTCCTGCCCTTCCTGCCCTCCATTTTGGGTTTTGAGTATTGTCTGAGTCATGAGACTAAAAAAACAACCTATAAAGCCCTATGCTGGAGGGGGCTTTACACCCAATTAGCTTAAGCTTGGCACTGGGCATGGTGAACTTGGGCCTGTGTGGTCACTTCCGCGTCACGTTTTAGGCTTTTTTATGAAGGTGATACATTGCACAACTGAATAAATGTGTTCATATATGTTCAAAAGTCTGAAGATTACATATGTACATGTAGTTTATAGACAGCTGATGTGAAAATACATTCTGCTTCCTAGAAACTGTTAGAAACACACGAAGCTAGAGTGATGACTTATATTATGTCCACTTTCTTCAGGAGTCAACTGAAGTATTGGTTGTATAGATCTGAAAATAGATTTCAGACCAAAGCCCAATCTCGAGGCTGTGAATAATGTAGTGGCTCCTTCACTGAGTGAAGTCGCACAGTCTGAAGTGAATGGAGCTCATCATTATATAACCCTGCTCAAATTTGACACCAGGGAGCACTGTGACAAACACTAACCCAGTGACATACACACATGCATGCACACACACAGACACACACACACACACACACACAAACACACATACATTCACACTCTCTCTCTCTCACACACAGATTAAACCCACTCTCTTGTGAAAGTACCAGGCAATCTTTGCTGCAATCAGCCAAGCTCTACTGGCTACTGGACACACACTCCTCCTGAAATCTTTGAACACCAGATCTGGCTCCTTTTCAGCTTCAAGATGAGCTTTTTTGTCCTCTTCAATATATGTTTTTGGGTTTTTAAGGACTCCTGGCCAAGGTTGTATAAAGCCAGTTAGCACAGATGATACGCCTTTCAACATGTTAAGAGCCTCTTGATTCACTCCATTCCTTCCTCTCTGTTCCCTCTGCTTCACTTGTACATTGCTACAAATGGAAAGAGTGGTTCTATTCTAGCAGGACTTGCCTGCACTAATAAAGTTATAAATGTGTATATAGAGACTTGCAGACATGCCATTCATAGAAAATATTACCAAATGTATCTACACTGTTCTTATTTAATGTGGTCTGAGGCATTTTCAAAGTATAATAGACACTATGTTAATCATTCTTATTCTTATTAATGTTAAAGGTCATAAACTAAATATTCACATAAAAGGGCACATATAATGAAAAAAAATCACTTTTTCAGCATAAGTGGCACATTAATTTAGGAATCTGAAGCTCCTATCAACCCTCACACTGTGAAACAAGACCATCCTGTCAGCTTTTTGTTGGCTGCCTAAGGCTGAAAACTAAATAAAATTTGCCATTCTGCTTTTGTTGCTCTTATTACATAATAAAGACAATTCCTACAATTATATCCCTCTCATCTCCAGTCAAGGCACTGAACCTACCTCTTTTGTGAGCGTGCAAAGGGGAGGTTAATATTTGTAAGACAGACGAGATGAAAGGAGTTGAGGAATAAGAGAACTGAGCAAAAACAAGTGTGGAGAAATAAGATAATTGTGGGGAAATGGCAAAAATGAGAGTGGAGATGTAAGAGAACTGAACAAAAAAATATGAAAATGTGGGGAGATAAGATAATAGGGCAAATATGGTGAAAACTAAGAGAACTGCTGCATGCTTGAGGTTGCAGTGAGCTGTGTGTAGCTCATTTTATTTAAGAAACAGGTGGTGAAACCAGTCGTTGTGAACAGGGCTGTGTAGACGGGGTGGGGGGGAACACTGCTATGGCATTTGATCCTTGTGCTATATCAAAGCATTTCTCAGATGACTCATTAAGGCCTCAGAAGCTTGTTCACCTGTGGAAAAGGGGTATATGTCCCCTTTCATAATGAAAAAAATCTAATTTTCTTAAGAACTGAGTTGAAATGGCACAGTGAACCAGTAAATGTCAGCTCTTTCCTCTAATGCGACTAATCCCAGGGTTTGTAATCAGCAGCAGCTTATCAGCTACTGAATGACATCAATGGGTGGCTCTAATAGTATTTGCTTTATTGATGTATAAGCTCTGAGCTGCAAGGGGCATCCACTCTCGCCCTGGCCTTTATGTCTAGGCCACTGAGGGCCAGATTAAATAAAATATTGACCGTCATAGTGGTTAGAGAACCACAGGGTCTCTGAGCACCTCAGATGTATATAGAGATGTGAATAAAGTCATTTCAGGAATGTTAAGATTGATATATTGAGTTCTAAAAAACGTATTGTCCACATAAAGTACTGGTTTTCCGTAGCTGGCCACACTTTGAAAACACTTTGATGATGACTTTGACTATACATTCCTAAAAAACAAAGAGCCTGATACAATTTCTGATTTTAATGGACACTCAATTGTTATCATCATGTCATTACACTGACACCTGGTGGTCTGGATGTGTCAGAAATATTGTACATGTATATAGTGGTTCACCTTGGAGCTGTAAATCAATTTCATTCATTATTTCCTCTGAACTGCATTGTATACTAACATTTGGGCAGTAAATAAAACTTATATAACACATTTCTGAAGTTGGAAAAGACTAAAACTTCCTCAACTTTGGAAGCACAATTTCCTAAAACTAAATTTACAACAGACATTAAACACAGATCTGAGAGATGTTTAATCCAACTGAGCTCAACAGATATTTACACAAATGAAAGCTAACAGAGAGTTGAATTTTCTTTATTTTATTTCCAGTTTAGGTCTAGTTCCAAAACACCAAAGTTGAGACAGGTGATAAAAATATTTCCAAGATTTTGATTAGCGGAACTTGGCTTGTTTTGATCCATTTGATCTATGAATTGATGTTATATGCTTCAGGTGGTGTCCATGTCTGTCTGTTGTTTGTTCCCTGCTTGATATCAGTCCAGTCCAACCTTCCCTGGACACACTGAGGAAATGTCAGCAATTGATCAAACATGGACAAGGCTTTGTTTGTCTCTTTTGCTTCCTTCGTTTCCTCGTTCTTATCTTCCTTCCCTTTTGTGCCTGTTGGATTCGCTGTATGTGCTGCTTTAATTTTTCCTCAAAAGCACAATCTTATTGTTCCAGATTATTTCTGCTCGAGGCGTTCCACTCCGATTTGGAACAAATGTTCCGTTGGTACTGACTGCCAAAAGAGAAAACAAGCACTCTGACAGCTTTTTGCACTGAAGTGTCAAATGCTAGGCCTCAGATAAAAGACGCCATTAAAATGCAGCATTATCTGCTGCCTGACATGCTTCCCTCTACTTGCTACTCTCTGTAAACCCTGTGTGACAATTGATTTATGAGAATCGAGTGGTAATTAAGCTTGTATATGGTCATTTCATTGATTGACCTGTGACGCAATGGTAAAGCACCACTCTGCTCAGCTTCCAATGAAGAGACTGTTTGGCAAGTATTTATAGTGGCCTTGTTCCCAAATTGTATCTGCATAGGATTTTCACAAATATAAAATACAAAAGGGGTTCTTTGGAGTCATGGAGGAACCATCTTTGGTTCCTTCAAGAACCCACTTTCATGCCAAGAACCAGTATTTGCCACAGCACAGATGATGAACTCTTGTAGCATTCAGTTTGACAGTGTACTGAATTTGTGCTTCAACACTCCAGAAAATACTGTTTCATTGCTACAATTTTTTATTTTGCAGAGCGTTGGATGTTTTTTCTACTAATGTCATTCAGCATGGTACTTGGACAGCTGTGCCAGAGTGTTTTATACTGATGATATACAAGTTGTGTGTGCCCACACTGGGTACATTTTAAAGTACCCAACTTCACTAAATATCTACAATCAATTGGACATAGAGTAAGTATGTCCAGATCCTGTTTTCAAGCTTCTAATGCCTTTTTCAAGCCATTGATGTTCATCCTTCAAAGCCACTTCAAAGAGGACCCCAAGGACAAGGTCATGGTGTTGAGTTCCTATAGAAATGTTCTTTTAAGGTCATGTTGATAAGAACCCAAGATATGTTTTCATAGCTTTTCGTGCTTTTCTTTATCACATACTACTGGAAGGCATTGTATCACTTTTAGGGTCCATTTGCTTTTCTCAATAGCTCTCATATGACTCTCAGTGGCCTGGAAAAATGTCAAATGTACACAGTATTTCTCTTTATCCCAACTGTACTTTATCAGAATGAATGCTGTCCCTATTCCTTTTATTATGGATGTGAGCTATGATGCTAATTTAGCAATAACTGAAGCTAGCTAGTTAGCATTGTGAAAATGATCAAAACCTTTTTGAAACCATTTACACTTTTTCTGTTTAGAAAAGGACTTGCATATGTTTTTTTAACATTGTACCTCAAATTGAAAGAACGAGAGACAATTTTCAGGATTGAAAATGGCCGCTACTACTTTTTTTTTATTATTATTATTTTAATGTTAATGCTTATATATGTTCATTGTTTTGGACTGAAGATTCATATAAATTAAGAAGTTTTTAAGCCAATTTGTCTTAGATTAATTACTTATTTTTCATGGTTTGAGGCGTGTGTGTCATAGTTTAGGCTCACAATTTGCACATTACTAATTGTATTTCCTCCAGACCTGGTGCCTCTGACACAAATGAAAGTACTGTAATTTGACCACAAAATACAAATATATTTTATTTGTTTTCACAATGTATATTAATATATTAAGTAATATATTATTAATTCGTATATTGTGGGCGGCATGGTGGCGCAGCAGGTAGTGTTGTAGTCACACAGCTCCAGGGACCTGGAGGTTGTGGGTTTGATTCCTGCTCCGGGTGACTGTCTGTAAGGAGTTGGTGTGTTCTCCCAGTGTCCACGTGGGTTTCCTCCGGGTGCTCTGGTTTCCTCCTACTGTCCAAAAACACATGTTGGTAGGTGGATTGGTGACTCAAAAGTGTCCGTAGGTGTGAGTGAATGTGTGTGCGTTTCCCTGTGAAGGACTGGCGCCCCTTCCAGGGTGTGTTCCCATCTTGCGCCCTGTGATACCAGGTAGGATCTGGACCCAATGCAACCCTGAACTGGATAAGCGGTTAC
Organism: Hoplias malabaricus; assembly: GCF_029633855.1. NCBI lineage: Eukaryota > Metazoa > Chordata > Actinopteri > Characiformes > Erythrinidae > Hoplias > Hoplias malabaricus. The sequence goes on along the minus strand of NC_089801.1, from coordinate 11,069,883 downwards.
AGATAATGAATGAATAAATATTTAAATTAATAATAATTCATTTTAATTTAGTCTCACATAAAATATAATGCAAATATTCTGTGTGCTGTTTGTCAAAACATCTATATATGATAAATATTTATTGGTTGTGGAAATGCATCTTTTAAACATTGTATAACAATTAGGAATAAAATAGGTGCAATTTTTAAAATATATTTCTGATATAAACACATTAGTACACATAAGAATATACATATATACATGAGTTGTCCCCAGCATCAAATCTTGTCTATTAAATGAAATTCCAGTAATAAAATATGACATCAGAATGACCTAAAATTACCTTAGTGAACAATGTGCAAGTCTGTGCAAAAGTCCTGTATGAGGACTATGTGTGTTAGAAAAAAGTATGTCTAAGAAACTTCCAAATTCAACCATGTTTTTATCATGGACAGTGTCACGGGAAGATGTATTTTGAAAGTCTTTTCACCTAACCTGTTACACTGGGTAACTACATCTTAGCTCCAGTACAAAAGTACAGGGGCAAGCTTCAGACACAGAACTTGTCCAGACTTATCCTTTATATTTGGAAGAAGGAGGAAAAAGAGTGAGAGCTTGTAATTTAAAAGCATGAGTTCCTTTTGTTCCTTTTTTTTTCAGCCATTGCATTCAGGTTCTCCACTTTTAATGCCACCAGCCCCCCACCGAGCCACAAATAAATCCATTAATGTGTCTGAATCAAAGAAATGAAATTCTTAAAGGCCAGCCTGTGATGTCTGGACACATGGAACTTAAAAAAGCTCCAGGGTCCTAAGAAGAAAACCCTCCTTTACGTTCTTCTTTCATTCAATCAATAAGCCATTAAAGGTTTACCTCCAGGCCTAACATGATGTCCAATGGGGATTTGCCTTCATTCAACAGGTATACGTCACTAAGACAAAGCAGATATCTGGCTTTAATTCAAATAGTAATCAAAAGAATTGCATTCAGAAAGCTTTGCGTTTCATGACGAGTTGACATTTGAATTGGATCTGTTTGTACTGTGGCATATGTCACAGCTCCCCACATGGCCAAGGATAGTTATAGTTTGTGTGCTTTAGTTCATATAGTCATCTAATTTGTTTTGTTTTGTGTATGGGGACAGTGGTTGTATGTTAATGAGGGTAATGTTTGTTACTGCATAGTGTTTTTAGTTTGGACTAAATATGCACTGGGTGGGACACTGCCAGGTTCAAGAGCAGATAATTGTTATGTGCAAATAGTATTCTCATCTCTCTTTTTGATGCCAAAAATGCTACAGTATTTTCATATATATTTTAATCATATTTTCATTCATCTGAAATTGGTATCCACACAAAACCAATTGTAGTTTTTCAGTCAGAATTGCGTCAGACTATAAGGCAGTCTTTAACTCCCAAGAGAGTGGATGGATATCATTTGTTCTTTTTGTATTATACAGAATATAAATATTGTCAGACTGTGGTTAGAGACTCTGGTAGAACAAACTATAGCACCCTAACAAAAAAGGAGAGAACAGAAGTAGGTAAGGCAAGCACAAGAGCACCCAGAAATATTTTCATCCTCCTCTCTGGACAACAACATCTCACTTTACCACAATCCCCTAGGTCAGTAAACCCCTGGATATACCTTTTATCTAAGCGGAAAGATTCATTATTTTTAAAGCCTCGATTTAAAGGCTGAGACTGCGGGAAATTGAAGATTGTTCCAGAGTTGAGGGGTTTCATATTAAAATGCTTTTCCCCGATGAAGCCATCTGAATTACTAGAACTAGTAGAAAGCCAGCATGCTGTGATCTAAATGGACATGATTGTTCATTATAGGAAATGAAGTATTGCCTATATTCAGGGGCGAGACCATGCAGGGCTTTGCACATCAATAAAAGTATTTTATAATCAATATGAAACTTAACTGGAAGCCAATGCGGGGTAAACATGAGTACAATGGTGCTAATAGGATGGAGGTTTGGAGTTCAGCCATGTCACAGTCTCAGGGAAGAAACTCATGCTGAGCAAACTGGTGCAGGAACATATGCTACTGTAATGTCTGCCAGATGGGAGTTGGGTGAAGAATCCATGATTAGTAGAAAAATGTTCTAAGTGTTGTTTAACTGGGTGCTGAGGATGCGTTGTGTAGTTTTCACCACCAGCTGGGGTTCTTTCCTGTCTGATGTGGAACAGTTACCATACCACACTGAGATGCAGTTTGTGAGTATGCTCTTGATGGTACAGTGGTAGAAGTCCACAAGTATTCTTTGGCATAGTTGAGCTTTCTTAAAATGCTGAAAGAATTGAAAGAGTTGTTATATGTTTTTAACAAGGATGGAGGACCATGTGAAGTCATCAGTGATGTGGATGCCAAGTAACTTGAAACTCTCACCCACAGCTCCATTGATGTAGATGTAGGACTGTGCATGAAGTCCACAAAGATTTCCTTGATGGGTGTTGTTCACTATGTGATTGTCGGCACACCACGCAGCCAATGGCTAAACCTCATTCCTGTAGGCAATTTCATTTTCATCACTGATCAGGCCTATCTCCATGGTGTCATCTGCAAATGTGATTATGGTATTAGAGCCATAAACAGAAATGCAAAGGGTGCTCAACATGCAGCCTTGTGGCACACTAGTGTTCAGAGTAATGGGTAGGAGGGGTTTTACTGCTGCCTGATAGTGAAAAAGTCCAAGATCTTGTTACAGAGGAAGGCATTGATTCCAACTGGCCAAGTTCTGGTTTAGAGGGAACAACAGTATTAAATGCTGAACTAAAATTATTCATTATCTGTAACCTCTTTTCCAGTTCAGAGTCGCGGTGGGTCCAGAGCCTACCTGGTATCATTGGGCGCAAGGCAGGAATACATCCTGGAGTGGGTGCCAATCCTTTAGAGGGCAACACACACACTCACACCTACCGACACTTTTGAGTTGCCAATCCACCTACCAATGTGTGTTTTTGGACCGTGGGAGGAAACCGGAGCACCTGGAGGAAACCCATGCGGACACGGGGATAACACACTAAACTCCTCAATTACAGGCACCCGGAGCAGGAATCAAACCCACAACCTCCAGGTCCCTGGAGCTGTTTGACTGCAACACTACCTGCTGCACTACCATGCCACCCTGAACTAAAATCAATGAAGTGCTTTCTGACATGTGAGTTGTAACCGTGCATATAGATCAAGGCACATTGGAGCTGTGTAGAATTGGGATCCTCTGTTGACTTGTTGCAGATGTTGGCAAATTGATGGGGGTCCAATGTAGCAGGCAGACCAAATTTCAGGTCTCGCAAAGCACTTGGTAATGATTGTGGTGAGTGAAACAGAATGAAAGGCATTCAAAGCAGTAGCAGTGGAATGCTTTGGGACTGGCACAATTGTGGCAATCTTGGTGATCCTCAAGATATATCATACATTGGTCATTGTTTTAACAAGAATAAATCCCCCTACGGATACCTGTGACAGAGAGGGTATGATTGCACTACATGAAGCAATTACATTTATCACTGTGGACAGATTTCCTCTTTAATTTGCAGCCAGGAAACTGGCCCTAATATTCTGGCTTAATCTCTGATGTATTTATTCTACCTGATTAGAGTCAGAACAGTCCTCTTTTATGGGGCTGAGTCTTTTATTTTCACTTATCAAAAACAGAAATACCTTGACTTATGAGTTTAATTCGTTCTGTGACCAAGCTCCTAACTCAGTTTGCTTGTATATCAAATGAAAAAATTACCTCATTAAAATGAACTGAAATGCTATTAATATGTTCCATGCCCTTAAAAACCACACCAATTGTTTTTGTTACGTGATTTTAAATAAGAAAAATATACTTTTTATATTGGGGAGTTTTTCATTTTGTGCTCTATAGCTTAATATAACGTACTAGCTACACACTTAAACCTACAAAGCTATGAAAAACAGTGATATGACAGAGATGCTTGCACGGCAAGATAACCACATGAACTGAACGCTTGCTGGGCTACCCAGTGGCAGGTGGCATACGTTCGCTAGCTTGTAACTCAGATCTCGGCTCGCATCGTAAAGTAAAAAATCTATTGAGCCATGGCTTGTATCTCGTAAAAATACGTAAGTTAAAATAATACGTAAGTTGATTCACTCGTAAGTGAAATCCCAGCTAGCCTGGAATGTTCCTACAACTTTGACCAAGGTTACCCATAGGTTCTAATGAAGTTTTAAAAAAATATTTTAGTCTACTGTTCAACAAAGATTTTATTGATGTTTATCATTTTAAATAAAATATTCTTTAAACATAAGTCTAAAATATTTCCTTAATACTTTATTAGAACTTTTGTTTAACGTTAGCCAAAGCTGTGGGAATGTTTCTTGCTAGCTGGGATTGTGTTTAGCTCTTTTTTTGAGGGATGTATTTGTAATTTATAATGAAATGTTCTTCACAATGATATTCGTATAATGATTTCAGCATTGTGTTTAACGCTAATCCTGTTAGAAAAAGATTTTTTTTTTCCTTCTCCAGCTTTTAATGGGGCCTGGTTATCTGTCTGTCTCCATATCTGCATTAAAAATGTCAGCACAGGTCAGTTATATTTAGACTCCAGGGCTCTATCTGTTGAATAGGAAGAAAAATAATCAGCTCCTATTATCTGCATATCTGTGTATCTTCAGGGTTCTGAGATTCAGCTTCGGAAATAGATATATCGCCAAGAAAAAGTAAAGCATTTTAAATTACCTGCAATCAGCGTATCTGGTTAAGACTAAAGACCTACTCCATCCAAAGCTGCAATTAAATTCAAATTATTTCTGCTGTGAAAATAATCCATCTGGAACATGGGGAGGCCAACTTGTCCATTTAAAAACAACGAGCAGAATCACTCACGACCATATATATATATATATATATATATATATATATATATATATATATATAGCACAAACATACGTGCAGCTTCGATAATGTTTTTATGGGATTAAATTTAGTGTTAGTCTTTGTAAAGCCAAACAAATATCTGCAATAAAAATGTCAGCACAGGTCAGTTATATTTAGACCCAGGGCTCTATCTGTTGAATAGACAGAAAAACAATCAGCTCCTATTATCTGCATGCCTGTGTATTTTCCGGTTTCTGAGATTCAGCTTCGGAAATAGATATATTGCCAAGAAAAAGTAAAGAATTTTAAATTACTTGCACTCAGCGCATCTGGTTAAGACTAAATACCTTCTTCCTCCAAAGCTGCAATTAAATTAAAATTCTTTCTGCTGTGAAAATAATCCATCTGGAACATGGGGAGGCCAACTTGTCCATTTAAAAACAGCGAGCAGAATCACTCACAATCATATATATAGCACAAACATACAGCTTGTATTATGTTTTTATGGGATTAAACTTAGTGTTAGTCCTTGTAAAGCCAACACAAATAAACATATATGTTATATGAGATTTCAATTATTGCTCTATCCAAGAGTAATCAGGAACAGAGAACAGATCGGGTGTTAGGTGCCTTGCTCAAGTGCATTTAAAAAATTCTTGGATGTTGAGGGAGGAGAATTAACTTTAATTAAATTGAATTAGCTTAAAGGTTAAGCATTTACAGAAGTTGAATGAATGACTGAATGAATGAACAAATAATAGATTGTTTTTAAGAAAGGATTTCTTAACGATGTATATCACTGAATTCTTGTGGCAGTAACTAATTTCATAGACTTTCATTAATTTATCACACTGAATTTAAAGTAGAAATAATGATTTTAATAGACAGAATATTTTTCTTAAGAATATTTATAAGTAAAAATGGGAAAAAAAATATTTCTTAATTGCGTTTCAAGTGTAATAAGTGCGTTTAATATTTTTTAAAAATATTTTCCCAGTCTATAGTTTGATGGAATAAGTTTAATTAGTTCTTGTATGAAGTTAATTGGTGATGAATCACCATGAGTGTGACTTTTATTTTGACACCGCAGTTTTAGCCTGGAGTTTGCTGGTCATGTGAGGAAGCTGCTGCAGTGAGGTTTGGAAGTAAGTAGCTGCTGAAATGTTGTTACAGTGTTCGTAATTTTTGTAGTTGTTTTGCCCTCTTTTGGCTCATATGTGTGTGTGTGTAAAAGAGCAATAAAAACAGAGCTAGTAAAGCACTATTTATTGTTGTCTGACTAAAAATAAAACATATACTTCAGTGTTGTAAACAAAATACATCATACACATTAATTCTTTGTTATTTTAACTACAAAGTGCAGGCGTTTAGAGCCAAAATGTACATATTATATACTTAATAGACTTTGACAGAGTTAACATATTTTCAAGTGACTTGCAGTCCGTGTTTTTCAAGGTGCTGGCCACTTTAAAAGAAGTACACATTGTATTCTCTCACTGGCAACTTTATTACAAACACTCCCCAGTATCTAGTCTACATGGCCATTTTATTGAAAACACTCACACTGTTTATTTGAAATTGTGCATCAACAGATGTATACAGGCTCTAACAGCACACAAAAGTTGTTTCTAATAACGCTGAGAGTGAGTGTAATTCTTCACACATCAACCTTTGGACAGGCAAGTGAACTCTAAGTGAGGTAAAAGTTCACATTCCTTTCTTTTGTACAAGCACAATGGGGAAGTGTTAAGTCACATATTATTGTGGTATATGTGATTTTTTTAAAGGTCTTTAAAATATTAGACATTTTGAAAAATATATTTTACGCTTATATCTTACATGGAAGTACAGTAGTAGACAGTACTGTGCCATTCATTCCTATCATTATTCAATTTCCAGTCAAGAAATCACAGATTTACATTTTCCTGTTATTTATTTTCTTTTTAGTAAGTTTTTTTTTTAAACTTGACATCCTCTCAGACAGAGTGTTGCACTGCAGAAGTAAAAGCACAATCCCCTGTGTATAGAGACCTACTCTTTTAAGGCGATTTAAGGTGTTATCTTATATTCCAAGATAAATATTGCAACAAACAGCTAATTTCTAAAGTTATAGTAGTCTAAATATGTCCTGAGCAGAGAATGAAGCCACACATTAGCTGTGGGTGTTGTACTCTGCTCTTTGTTTTTGTAGCCAGGTTGATCGCGTGTGCATGTTAGTTCCACCTGGTGCAATTCCTGGCCCTCTAAACATTTTGTTTTGCTCTCCCAAGAGAAAATTTAAAAATAAATATCTTTATTTTAAATTGTTTTTAGCTAGGGTGGCACGGTGGCGCAGCAGGTAGTTTTGCAGTCACACAGCTCCAGGGACCTGGAGGTTGTGGGTTCGATTCCCGCTCCGGGTGACTGTCTGTGAGGAGTTGGTGTGTTCTCCCTGTGTCCGCGTGGGTTTCTTTCGGGTGCTCCGGTTTCCTCCCACAGTCCAAAAACACACGTTGGTAGGGGGATTGGTGATTCAAAAGTGTCCGTAGGTGTGAATAATAATACATTTTTATTTGAAAGCGCCTTTCAAGAGACCCAATGGCACTGTACAATAGATAACAAAAAAAGAAATAAAAGGTAAATGCACATACAAACATAAATAACCATAGAGACATATACATAGTATCATCCATATGCTAGTTTAAAAAGTTGAGTGAGTGTGTGTGTGTGTGTATTGCCCTGTGAAGGACTGGCGCCCCCTCCAGGGTGTGTTCCCACCTTGCGCCCAATGATACCAGGTAGGCTCTGGACCCACCGCGACCCTGAACTGGATAAGCGCTTACAGATAATGAATGAATCAATGTTTTTAGCTAAAACAATCATGTAACAAAGAATTTTAACTCCTCTTGTGCTTCCCTGTTGTGCTTGTCTGTGTTCAGTTGCTTATTCTAGGTAGCATACTGAGAACATTAACCAGAAAGGCTGGCATTACAGAATATAAAACATTTGTTTTTGTGTGAGATGCTGGTGCTCTAGTGTAACATCTGGTGGAGGAATGTTTAATATATCACCTTTAAACAGTCCCATATTCTCTGTCTCTTTTCATCATACTCTTGTTTTGGAAACATTAGTTATTTTGCTTTGAGGTTCTCTTCTTTATGGAAGGATAATTCTAATAACCCATCAGAAATTACAGGAAAATGAACCTCGCTGGTCTACTTTGTAGATGTAAAGGTAGAGATTTACCTATGTGCAGCTACAGATGAGCTTCTGTCTCTGACTTTAAGCGAAGTGGTACATATGTTTGACTTTTTTGAATGGTGGATTATTCTCAGTCCAGCAGTGAGGACTGAGGGCTTTAAAAACTCTAGCAGCACTGCTGTGTCTGACCCACACACAACAGTGCAACACTAACACTTCACCACCCTGTCAGTGTGGTCTTGTTGGGGTCCTGATCATTGGAGATCAGAGTAAAAGGGGCAAAAAAAAGTAATTGTAGAACTACAAAGTTCTACGAAATTCTATGGTCCATGGAACTAACAAAATGGATAGTAAGTGTTGAAACTAGGAGGTGGTTTTAATGTTATGGCTAATCGATGTAGTTTAGTAATAAATTCTTCAACCATTTTTCTTTGTCCACTCCACAGGCTCCAGCTACAAATCATGGGCAGATTGGAAGGCAAAGTGATCGTCTTGTCTGCAGCTGCCCAAGGAATCGGGAGAGCGGCTGCTATAGTAACCGTTTACTTTATTCCCAGTGCACAAATACACACCACAGAAACCTTTAGACATGTCTTACAGACATAACATACAGGCACCGAAGCCCACTGAAACCTGTCAGCTCTGCTCCAGGATGTAGTTCATTGACAACAAGTATCCCTTTCATCAAATGTAAATAATCAGCCAAGACATATCTGGTGTCTGGAGCGTGCTCTTTTAGCTTCAGAGGATCTTACCTGGTTGTGTCTGAAGATCCTAATTGAGTCACTGTTTAATCTTAGAGGGCTGGCCTTGGGTTCAGCCCCTGAAGCCCATTAAGGAGCATGCTTTGCTGAATCCACAGATATATAAACGTTCAATTCCATTTCACCCCTTGCTCTTGCCTAACTCTTGCTCTTACCTAACAAACAGGGTTCATTTTTGTTGAGGTAAAAGAGTAGGTCAGAGTTGGTTCTTCAAATTTAGATTTTTCTGAGGCACAAGAAATACAGACAGACAGGAATGAATGAATAAATAAATAAATAAAACATTATTTAAAGATATGCATAAAGATAACATTTAAATGAACGTAGGCATTAATAAAAAAATCTAAATGATACATTATAATAAACACAAACATATATTCATTCATTCATTCCTTATGTATTGTTCTGTAAGAGCTTATCCAATTCAGGGTCGCGGTGGGTCCAGAGCCTACCTGGAATCATTGGGCGCAAGGCAGTAATACACCCTGGATAATAAAAAGTAATACACCCAGTAATACAGTCCTTCACAGGGCAACACAGACACACACGTTCACTCACACCTACGGACACTTTGGAGTCACCAATCCACCTACCAACGTGTGTTTTTGGACTGTGGGAGGAAACCGGAGCACCCGGAGGAAACCCACGCGGACACGGGGAGAACACACTAACTCCTCACAGACAGTCACCAGGAGCGGGAATCGAACCCACAACCTCCAGGTCCCTGGAGCTGTGTGACTGCGACACTACCTGCTGTGCCACCGTGCCACCCCACAAAAATATACATTTTGCTAAATTTAGCTTCTTAACAGAGAATTAGGAGTGGGTGATTGTGGAATGCATCTGAAGGCATATCATGCCCTAAATTGAAGTCCAGCGGTGCTCCTCTGATATCACTGCAGACTGGCAGAGTTGCCTACAGAGCACTGCTAGTAGCCTGGGAATGAGCCCTGCTGTCTTTATTTGTGTTTTGTGTGAGGCACCTCATAACTCACTGTAAGTTACATTAGCAGCATAGCTCTAGTGCAAATCTAAAAAGCGACCAAAAAGTAATGTGTCTGTTACTTTCGAGTACATCTCAAATTACATAAAATAGTTTTGTGTACAGCTAAGTAAAATGTTGGTGGATTCTTCCTAGTGGAAATGTTGTAGCTTTCACAGGTTTTATGTTGAATGGCTGGATTCATGCAATCTGCTGCTCAGCCCGAGGCACTGGCAACCTCACTATGTCACTTCTATTATTTAACACACAAATTCAGCTGTAATGGAATCTGACTGATTCATGTGGCATGGGGGGAGTCAGCTCCAGTAGTACAGCATAAATAAAATCCAAGATTTCAATCCAAAATGAAAAACAAGGCATGGTCTGCCGACCCTGAGGACGGTCTAGGAGTAAACTACTGGTGGAGCTGACACTTGACAGCACCTCCAAAACAAATGTGTTTGAACAAAGTGAACGTTCTGTGCTCATGGTTTGCAGTGGAGATATTATGGTGCTAGCCATGGCTTAGTTCTGATTAGTAATACAGACCTTTCCATGATATGTGTAATTTTAGGTTCTTTGAAGTAGACCTCATTGACATTTCATTGAAGTAGCTTCATGAGAAGACTCCAGGGATGGTTTTTCAGGGTTGAAGATGCTCCTACGCTGAAGTGCCTGTTTGAAAATACAGTTACTGGAGGGCATTTCATGGAAGTAAACTTAATAAATACTTTACAACAGGGTGACCATTTGCATTCTCAGTAATCTGAGCTTGATTTAGACCTCAGTATTTTTAATATTGTGGATAACATATGTTATGTAACGGGTGTCCAGACTTTTGGTTGTTTTAGGGCAGAAAATCCATTTCTAATGGCTATCTTCAACTTCCAAGGAGGAACTACCTTGAAGAAAGATCAAAGGAAAGTGATGCTTTCCTTGGAGTGGGGTGGGGGGTTGTAGCATTACAGCTAATGCATCACAGCGTTTCCTTGCCTCAGCCCTCTACGCTCCCCTGGTAATTTATGTAAACACACCAAGAGCAGTGAGAATCAGTTTGTAATTACACTGCGAGTGAAAATGGATTGAGCTGTCAACTCAACTGCCTCCTTTACTCAAGATCCTCCTTAGTGCCATTCTCAGGAAAGCTAAACATCTTCTGGGTGATATTCTATGGTCACAAATGTTTAGTTGGAGGCCCTTAAATAATGTACAGAGGACACAAATGAATAGGCTAAGGATGCAAATTTATATACATTGAGCCACAAGTAAAGTTTCTTGTGGTCATAAGTTGAAATTGAAGTGAATGATATATGGAGGCCATGAGTTAAATTAAAAAGATGCTACATTTTCCTCAGAACACTGTTCACATTTCTGCAGTGGATTTTCACCTGAAATGGTTGTATTTCCAGGCTTTTGCTAAAGAAGGAGCTCAGGTCACAGCTACAGACATCAACGCAGAGAAACTGAAGGAACTGGATGGCACTCCAGGTAGAGTAGTGCTGCCATCTACTGTACATTTTATTAAAAGTGAAGGAGAAGAAATGGGGTCTGTAGCTGACTCATAATGTAATAATACAAATATAATAAAAGCTCATAATATATTGATGCTATTGTTACATGTCCACTAACGTAATAACATTTTTGCATATAATGTAGAAAAATAATACATTGTGCTATTTAATAGATAATAAATTCAGTGTTAAACATACTAAATGACCATTTAAAGTAAACTTTAAATATGTAACATATTTAATGATGTTTAATGTTTTTCTATTATTTATATATAAATGTTTACATGTTTGTAACAATGTGGCAAATAATGTATGTAATATACAGACTATAGTCTACCTGTTGCACTGCACAATTTGCCCCTTTCACCCTGTCATTCAATGGTCAGGATCCCCACAGCCACCACAGACCAAGCAGGATTTGGGTGGTGGAGCAATGAGGTAGGTGTGTCTAACAGAGTGGACTGTGAGTGGACATTGTGTTTAAAAGCTCCAGCAGTCACTGCTGTGTCTGATCCACTCATACCAATGTAACACACACTAACGCAGCACCACCATGAGAACAATCTATGAGCCAAATCATACCTGCTCTGTGTTGATCCTCAGCAGGGTCCTGATCATTGAGGAACAGGGTAAAATGGGCCAAACAGTGTAGTTTTTGGACGCTGCTCTGGGGAGTGAGTGTGGTGTGTGATTTGCACTTTGTAGCTCTTTGGGATATTTTAATTCATTTTAAATGACAGTAGCTTCTATATACACAAAGCACTGAAAGGTAACAAGTCGTTTCATGTCGATTATAAAAGACACCACTGTGAAAATCACATGATGCCATGCATCTTTCACTTAATCCAGTTTCCACTCTGTTTTCGGTCACTGAACTTTAATAAATCGGTGTGCTGGATATTTTCCCATGAACTTGTTTCAGCTCAGTGATCCACTTCTTAGTTTTCTGTGTGCGTGCCCTTTTCTCATCTGTTCTAATCCCATTAATTCCCTGTGATGGATCTGTGAGCTTCTGAGTGTAGAACGTGTGCCATTTCCTTCTTTTAAAGTATTATTTATTTATTTATAAATATAGGGATCAAGACCAAGGTTGTGGATGTGACCAAAAAGGAGCAGGTGGATGCTCTAGCTGAGGAATTTGACCGTGTTGATGTGCTTTTCAATGTGGCAGGGTATTTATCTATTTATTTAGATTCATTCCTTTTTTTTAGTAAAATTTAGTTTTTTTACATCATTAGAACATAGTGAAATTACAGTACATTTGAATGGTATTTAATGTGTGTGATAATGTTTTTACTGTAGTTCTGCTCCAAAACCAATACGATGCCTTAAAATGGATCCTCAGTCTTCCTTCCAGCTTTCTCAGACATTTGAGGATTGTATACAGCATCATTATAAAAATATATTAGGCCATATTAAGCATTATTCATCATGTGATATTATTTAAAAGGCAATATTTTTGTTTCTTTGTAATATTTTAATGAAATATAGTGATATTTGCCCACCTTGATAGTACACACTAATCTTGTAATGGTCACTGTAGAGCAACTGCACATGGCTAACATTGTGCAGTACAACTGTGTTGTCTGGAGCAGTAGTGCTCCATGTACTACCTTTTTGACTTCTGTGATCCAGATCTAATCCTCCCAATACCCGACCTTAATGCTCAAGTGCCATCAAATGCTCACAGCATGTAGAAGTTTTGACTTCTACAGTAAAGCCTTCTCAGAACAGCCAAAGCTTTTCTTAGAACACGGGATCAAACTCCTTATGAGCAAGTATCCACACTGTTTGTTTCATAGTAACTTTAATGCAGTGTGGGTTGTCTTCATTTGTGCTGTAATTGGTCTGACCCCAGGTTTGTCCACCATGGCACCATACTGGACTGTGAGGAGAAGGACTGGGACTTCAGCATGAACCTTAACGTCCGCAGCATGTACCTGATGATGAAAGCCTTTTTGCCCAAGGTGACATTGTCCTTCTCTTTATAGGGATTAGGGCTGCCATCTTCTGTGCACTCTTAATCCCACAGAGCAGAAAACACACACAATGTGTGTTAATGAGTCGGTATTGTCCACAGAGATAAACACAGAGGGACATATGCTCTGGACTAATCCCTCTTAGTAACGGGGAAATGTAAACACAGACCAAAACGGCAGATTGCACTGACCCTCACTGTCACTGAAGGGAGCAATCGACATGTTTTCCTCATTACTGCAGTTGTAGTCGGTGTTTGAATGTGTCTAAGCTAATGTAACTAAAAAACTATGAAAGAAAATCTAAATTCAGTTGGCATTATGCAAATTACTAAAATGATTACCATAAAATGAATTGTGTGTGTTATGCTTTACTGAATGGTATTGCTTGTAGATAATATGAAATAATACTCATTTCTGTCATGGAGATAGATTAGCTCGTGGCTAACTTGTTAGCTCAGGGCTCTTGAAGATTTCTTAGCTTAGCATTACTATATTAAATTTAGCAAATATAAAAGCCATTTTTGAGGCCCAACTTATATGAACAGTTTGTGGATCACTCTGCTACCTTAGGCAGGTATTTGATTATGAAGATAAAAGCATAACTATGAAATAATTATGGGTTATCAGAATTTAAGCTACTCATAGCAAGTATAACTTAAACTATTCTGAGAAATCATACAAAATTTAGTTTAAAAAGGATGAAAAAGTTAAATCACCTTGTATATCTTGAAACTGAGCCAGAGCTTTGTTGTTGATTTCTCTGGTTTAATTGCAGTGATTCTATGTATAAGTCCTAAAATATTTGTCCTTTTTTTGTTTTTTACCCATACAGATGTTGGCTAAGAAATCTGGGAACATCATTAACATGTCATCTGTGGCATCTAGCATGAAAGGTAGGCGTGGTATTAATTTTATTTATTGTTGCTGTCAGAACTAAGCCTCATATACCCAAAACACTACACAATCTTGTGTACAGTTTTTAATGGAGATGAATGCAGTTCTTTCATCCCAAATAATTTTGCAGTATTTACCCCGTTTCACACCAGACGCAGTAACCTCACCGTTACATGCTTCTATATTAGTTACCGTAGACTTACAGTACTTATGTACAGCATGTGCCACTTGAATCACAAATGAAGCAAAAATATGCTACATATTTCAGTATTCTTGCTGAATGTACAACCTAGAGCAATAAACATGTCAACAAACAGCTACATTTTACACTGCAGCAGCAGCATTGTTGTGAAGTCCTGACCAAGTACCAATGGTCTGACGTGGCCAAGTGAGGTTTTTACGGTTGGATCTTTTTCAAACTGTTAAGTTAATAAAAGTTAAAAAGCTAAATTCACTCCACATAACGTTTATATAAGCAATATACAAATAGTAATGACTTTTGTACATCGTGTAGTACATGCAGTGCAAACCAAAACCGCGTTTGTGGCGTCTGGTGTGAAATTAACATGCGATGTGTAATGGTTCCCACACACCATGTGTACCACGCCTCTTCTGGTGTGAAATTAGGTTTTCTTGGTCCATTCATCATGAATTTTGCTACATTTTCATCTCACATTTTGAAATAGTATTTCAAACAAAAACAAGGATTTGTTCTGTCAGCAGTGATTTGTTTAGAGTTATTTTACCTATTGATGCTCTTCATTATTCTAAACGGTCTCATAACCATGCTGGTGTTTCTAGGTGTTGTGAACAGATGTGTCTATTGCACCTCTAAAGCAGCTGTAATCGGCTTAACCAAGTCAGTGGCGGCAGATTTCCTTGAGCAAGGCATCCGCTGCAATTGTATCTGTCCTGGTAGGTGGCAAAATAAAGGTTTCCCCACGTTGTCTCTCTGTTTTATGAGGCATTTCAAGTTACAACTGAAATACACAGCTCTATAATTCAATCCTGTTTTCTCTCCACAGGGACTGTGGACACTCCATCTTTAAGAGAAAGAATCCAGGGCAGGCCTGACCCAGAGCAGGTACGGCCTGCATCATTTTATATCTGTTGTTAAACTAAGAGCTTAAAGTAACTGATGTAAGATTTAAAATATATACTATAGACTGTTTCTAAATGTCCCGTTCAGTCCTTTGTCAGTGAGGTCTATATAGAAGCTGGGTTTCTGTTTGGAATTGATCGTTTTCTTATGTGTTTTATGTGGGCAGCCATGGCCTAAACTTATAGAATTAGTCTTGGGATAAGTTAGATCCTCTGAACCTGCAGGAAAAAAAAATGGGGCCATTCAAGTGAAGGAACCATGTTTTCTTCTCCCCAAATATTCACAGCTGAGGTGCTCTTGAGAAGGGCAACTAATACCCAACTGCTCACTAGATGCTGTGGTTTCCTGCCCACCACATTGTGTCTGTGTGTGTCTGTGTGTGATAAATATTATTAGTTTGGGTTATCAGCCAAGTTTTACATGCAACATTGCTGTGTGACCCTGACTGAATTTAGCCATCAGAGAAGTCAGGTACTGATGGATGATTAATTAGTCTTACTTTTCCCCAAGGTACTGAATATAGCTCCATCACCTCCACACTGCTGGGGGTGTTTATACCCCTCTAGCCCTCACTTGGCATTGTGTAAGGTGACCTTAGGTTCATGTGCAATTTCTGGCATCTGTCATCCTCAATTCTTAGGCATTTAAGGACTTCATGGCCAGGCAGAGGACAGGCAGGATGTGCACTGCAGAAGAAGTTGCTCATCTGTGTGTTTACCTGGCTTCGGATGAGGTGATGTTCTATCATAATGAATGTGATCATACCTTTGAATTTTAAAGGGCCCCATCTCTTTGGAAACCTTGTTTTCCACCTTATTCCCAAGTAAAATAGCTTGTAGTAGTATGCAAACATTGTGTATGTATGAAAATATTAAACATATATTTAGTCCATGTAAGGAGAATAAACTGGGGAAAAAATATTTTGAATATTTTGGAATCTGAAACTTTTTTAACTTTGCACAGACAGGACAGCCAATCAGGACAGAGCACACATTTCTTTAAGATACGGTGGAGAAAAAAAGTTGAAAAAACCCAACAAACAAAAAAACAACCCGTATGGTCCTATGATTTGAAAATGGAATAAAAAGGTGTAAATAAAAAAAAAAAACATTAAGCATCCATAAAAACACAGTTAATAAGAGGGAGCAATCTGAGGCAGAACAAATACACATAAACAGTAAAAATGGTAGGATATGGGCCTTTAAAATCAAAAGTGAATTTAGTAGTATATTATATTATAAACATACACAAGATAAGATGTAAAATATCGTATGCCCATTCACTGGAGCTTCATATAACTGTTCTGTTAATTTCTATTTTTGTGTAGTAATCATAAAAGATGCTATTATTTTTTAAACAGTCTGCCTACGTGACTGGAACAGAATATGTCATCGATGGAGGATGGAGTCTCTGACCATTTTGCACATGAAAAATATGCACATTTTGATTTATTAATCAATTTTTTTACTATTTGGATATAACTAAAAATATGCCATGTATTTCTTTTTGAATCACTACTACTTTGCCTGAGATAAGACAAAAAATGTTTGGAAAACAATTATCTGAATGAAGATAAACACTGATTTAATGCTGCTCTTAATGATTATTTTTGATGGAACAATTTGAACGGTTATTCATATGTATCAAGGAATCCATATAAATGTAAAATACATATGACACATATGTACCCAAATACATATGATTAAAAAAAACCTCCAGCGAAATCTTTTTGTTTGTTTGTTTCTTTATTTTATTTATTTTACCTACTTAACATGCATGTTTTTTTTTTAGGATATAAGATGTTTCATGAATTAATTAATCATCCAATGCTATCTGAGAATTACTCTTTGAAAATAGTGTTCTAAGACTTACCCAAACACAGACTTGAACAGGCCAATTCTGACTGCCATGGTTTCTTAGATCATAAACCTAAGGGTCCAATCACATGCACTTGTGGGGCAGAGCTTTTGAGTTGTAGGGGAGAGGGGTGGGTGGAGATATGTAATCCTGATGAACAGAGATGAGTTTTAGGGGTTTAATCAATGACAAACTGAGAATTCTATAGTGGAGTAAAAGTCTTAGAACTTGGTAAATTAATACTTGAAATTACACATGAATAAATATTTATAAGTAAATATTAAATAAGCATTTAATACTGATAAATTAGTCAGAACTGCCTTTTTACATTTTACCTTAATATATCAATACGTAAATGTTTGATTTATTCTTTCTTATACAGTGTTTTGATCAATATTTTTTTTAGTTTTAAAGTTATTCGCTTTTTTTTTGAGGACGTTATGAACTCTCGCTAATCTCACGTTGTCCGCCTGGGGCTACGTCTCTATCTGCAGTCTTGTTTACTATATAGTAACCAAACGGTGTTCCGCTATTTATTCCCAATTGCTTTCCAGTTTAGAATGTGAAGGGTACTCAATAGTAGTTCACTTCGTAGGGAGGTATGAACAATTGGGACGGCAGCTGGGATCCAAACCCGTCATCTGCTTGTTCCGTTCACGCCGATGCGAGTTAAGGAGGAAAGCATAAACGCCGGCAGGTGAGTGAGTTTTGAGTATATTCTTACCCACATATATATACATATTTAGAGGTGACTTATGTCTTTTACAAATAAGATACGGCGTAAATATACTGTGCTTTGGCTCATTCACAGGGTAACAGCGTTGCCGTTATTGTGGGTGCGTCTCAAATCACTCACTACTAAACGATTCATGCAATGTGTTCCTAAAGGAGGTGGGCTGTTTCAGACTCACATTTGAGTGTGACATTATGTGGTTTAGGACACAGCCTCAAATAGCGGGCTACTTTTTATTGTAGTAAACAAATAAAAGCCATGTATGAGATATTTGTTTGTTATTAAATCTGACCCTGTAGCCGCTCTTTTCACTGCATTAATGTGTATTGCCAAAACAACATGCTGCTTATCTTTACTTTGTGAAGGAACAGCTTGTCTCTTCAGTGCCATATGGTCACTGTCCACTCTAAGGACACAAGTTGATTAGTGAGTAGCCTTCTCTGAGTCGGATTAGCCATTGTGATTTAAGAATTTACCCTGTTTGCAATGCATATGGTACAAACTGCCTGACAACAACAATGCTGCTTTTCTACAGATTATCAAAGACTGCTGTTACTGGTTGCTGTAAATTATGTTCACTAACCAATGTATTACCATCCTTCACAGGGCTGTACACCTGCTTTAAATAACATTTTCCGAAGGTTCAGGTCCTTGTTTACACGCATGGATCACTTAGGGCAGATTTGTCATGTGGTGCCCTTATTCCATCACATAACCCACATAACCCTGAGACATCCACTAGGTTCACATCTGGTGACAGGGGCAACTCAGTAAATTAGAATGTCATCTAAACGTTCATTTATTTCAGTAATTCAAAAGTGTATAGATTAATTACAAACAGAGTGATCAATTTCGAGTGTTTATTTCATTTAATGTTGATGATTATGGCTTAAAGCCAACAAAACCCAAAAGCCATTATCTCAGAAAATTAGAATAATTAACACAAAACACCTGCTAACATTTTTTAAGTCTTTAAAATTTTCCATTAGTCTTGTTGAGTAGGTTACACAATCATGGGGAAGACTGCTGACTTGACTGATGTCCAGAAGGCAGTCATTGACACTCACCTGCTGTATCCAAGCGTATCAATGGAAAGTTGAGTGGAAGGAAAAGGTGTGGTAGAAAAAGCTGCACAAGCAACAGGGATAACCACAGCCAAGAAAAGATTGTCAAGAAAAGGCTATTCAAAAATTTGGGGAGCTTCACAAGGAGTGGACTGCTGCTGGAGTCTGTGCTTCAAGAGCCACCACACACAGACGTACCCAGGACATGGGCCACAACTGTCGCATTCCTTGTGTAAAGCCACTTATGGCCCTGAGACATCACCAGAAGCATCTCACCTGGGCCAAGGAGAAAAAGGACTGCACTGTTGCTCAGTGTCCAAAGTCTTGTTTTCAGATTACAATTTTCATTTAATTTGGAAATGAAGGTCCCAGAGTCTGGAGGAAGAGTGGAGACACACACAATCCAAGCTGATTGAGTCTAGTGTGAAGTTTCCACAATCAGTGATGGATTAGAGAGCCATGTCATCTGCTGGTGTTGGTCCACTGTGTTAAATCAAGTCCAAAGTCAGCGCAGACGTCTACCAGGAAATTTTAGAGCATTCCATGGTTCCCTCTGCTGACAAGCTTTATGAAGATGGGGATTTCATTTTCCAGCAGGACCTGGCACCTGTCCACACTGCCAAAAGTATCAATACCTGGTTTAATAACCACAGTATCACTGTGTTTGATTGAGCAGCAAACTCACCTTACCTAAACCCCATAGAGAATCTATGGGATATTGTCAAGAGGAAGATGAGAGACACCAAACCCAACAATGTAGAGCAGAAGGCCACTATCAAAGCAACCTGGGCTTCCATAACACCTCAGAAGTGCCACAGGATTGCTGATTGCCTCCATGTCATGTCGCACTGATGCAGTAATTCATGCAAAAGGAGCCCCGGTATGGAGTGTATATACTGTACATATTTTTCAGTAGGCCAACATTTCTGTTTTTAAAATAATTTTTAAAATGGTCTTATGTAATATTCTAATTTTCTGCGATAATGACTTCTGGGTTTTCACTTGCTGTAAGATATAATCATCAACATAAAAAGATATTGGAGATAATTCACTCTGTAATAAATCTATGTAAAATATGGAGTTTCAATTTTTGAATTGAATTACTGAAATTAATGAACTTTTTGATGATATTCTAATTTATTGAGCTGCACCTGTAGATTCGGTCGTTAATGTGCAGTAAGTTTTACTACCCAACAATATATGATATCCATTATATAAGATGTAAATCACGTGAGATGGAGTATTTAGAAATGTAGAGATATAGATTTAGTCCACTGCTGTTGTGAAGAGTGGTTATTCAAGTTTCTGATGCCATAGGTTTTAGAGTGAGCTGCTGATGCCAACAGATTGCGTTACATAAGATTAAACCCCAGCCCCTGTATGACAGGATTCAGACTGGGAAAACCAGACTGTGCACTTGAACCACAGCTTCCTCTTTCAAATGACTGACCTCCTTTCACCTGTGCAGCTTTTATAGATCACTGGAGGAGACGCCTTGTGAGTGGGCAGGTGCAGGAATGCAGTTCACCACTGGCCAAGGTACTGTCCGAAGGATGAAGTAAGCCTGCCGTGCCATGGACGATGTCCAGTCAAGACCGCATTCTTCCCGCTCGATCTGTTCACAGAGGACTGAGGATGATGCCCCAGTGGTGGGGAACCATGCTGAGGTAGCCTAAGTTAATCTGATATATGTCTGTATGTCGACACTTGCTGCTTTTGCTATGATTGATTTCAGCCACAAGAATTTTAGTGGTAATCTAGTATTGAGGATAGATGTGGATTACAATACAGTTCCTGTGATTTACAGCCTAGTGCTGCATTATAGGCAGCATGGTGACCATAGACTCGAGTGGCTGTTCGGGAGAGACTTATTCTGATAGTAATGCTTTTATATTATTGAAGCCTACCCACACAATTCTAAGCAGCTGAGCTCCTCTGCCATTAACTAGAAAATTAGGTATAATAGGTAATAGTATTTTTTACATTACAATAACAGCTTTAAAATCAGTGTGATCCTTCACTGACCTGTAACAGGGAGAACAGAGGCTCTTCTGTAGCTACTCTGGAACTCAAACTCAACACTATGTAGCTAGGTGGGCATGATATATATATTATTATTATTATTTCTGATTTTTATGGTATAATATAAAGCTGGGCAATTAAACAAAATTGGTATTCAGATTGTTAATTGATGTATTATAGTATATATTGACTATACTGTTTATATTGATTTTTCTTTAAATTCTGCTCACATTTTTTAAATAGTTAATTCTGTTAACACATTGGACCTGGATCCTGCATTCTGTGGATTAAAAAGCACAACGTATATTCTCAGCTTTATAACTCATGAATGCCTGAAGGCATCTTAGTGCTCCATATACTGTTAGAAACCGAAGATTCTACAGTTTCTAAAAATGCTCAATCTCATCGCAGTGCTGTGAAGCCTCTGGATGTAATCCAGTGTAAAAAATCACCTAAAAAAAACAAGGCACTCCTTCAAAATCTATGTTTTGTTTTGCTCTCATAATATGTCCCCCAGTGTGATCATGTACTGTCCCAATGTGGTTTCATCAACCAAATTTAACACCATCAGTCTGTTACAATACCCCAGCTTTAATACTTGAGCGTATTTACAGTATAAGCCTCGTCAGTGAACTATGAGGGCAACAATATAATGACTCATTAGTTGAAATCTAGGTAAAATTATAAATTAATCGTAATATTGGTTTGTAGTCATATCACCCAGAACTAGTATAGTATTTTCTGGCCCTTTTCATAAAATGTATCACACGGCTGTACAACATCCTCTGTTGTTGGTTTGCGCTGATTATTAGCCATATCAGAACTCATGCAGTTGCTGTGAAGCAGGGGTGTGGGAAACAAACTTTAGCTGTGCTGATATAACCTGATAATAACTTTCTGATATCCTGTTCTAGCATTTAATGACATATATCAGTGTGTCCTGTTCACACTGCTCTGTTGTGTAATAACAGTTGCTAGGGTCTTATCTCCTCTGCCTTGGTCCCCAAAGAGCTGTTTTTATGGCTGAAAGGAGTGGGACCCAGTGTGGTCTTCTGCTGTTGTAGCTCACCCACCTCAAAACCTTAATTACATACAAAATGTACTTTTGTAAAGAATGATAATTTGAGTTTCTGTTGCCTTTCTACTGCTCACAACAGTTTTTAACTCAAACCTGCTTTGAAAATCTCATATCAGCAGTCACAAAAATATATATTCTTCTGCTTTTCCTATTAGCATCACCTCTCGGTCAACCAAAACCTTCAGGTGCTGCCGAGACGCCCTGAAAGCCCGAGCACCACCGTAACCGAGGAGACAGTGTTCATCCCACGAGTGGTGCACTCGGTGGATGCCTGCACAAACACTGACCCTCCACACAAATGCTGTGGGTGGCTTCGCAGAAAGTGCCCCTGCCCACCAAGGGGCCTTCTTGCCGCCATCATCACCAAAGGTAAAGCTTTAAATCAGTTTTTACGGTTAATTACACAGTGAGTGTGTTGAATTCGACCCCTTTTCAACTAGTGAAACACCTGTGACATGCCGTGGTCAAAATAACACAAGGATCTAACACCACCCCAGCATTCTCCTCCTGTTTAAACAGCCCTGTTCAGAACAACCACTTTCAGCACCTGTTTCTTTAAATGAGAATGAGCCACATGTAGCAAAGTTCACAGAGGTGTCGTTGTCAGAATGAGTGTGTATTTACAAAACTGATAAGATGAAACTGTACTGTTTTCTTTTGACGTGATGTGAGCTGTTATTGTGTGCCTCTGCAGTATCCATGGCTGCAGTGTTGTTTGGGGTTGTGTGGTCCATCACTGAAAAGGAGTGTCTCCCTGGAGGAAATCTGTTCGGAATCGTCACTGTTTTTCTCTGCGCTCTCACTGCGGGGAAGCTAGTGGGGCTCATCCGCATCCCAAGTCTACCTCCCATTCCTCCTCTGCTGGGTAACACCACATTAAATGCCCCTCTATCTGTCTCTCACACACATATCCAACCATACAAATCCTTAGTTCCTTTTTTCTGCTCTTTAGTCTGAACATGAGTCAGTGTTTGCTGGGTGTTGATGACAGACGTTTGGAGATAACAGTGTTGGGAGTAGCAGGGTGTGCTGATTTCCATTAAACACACTGGACCCACATTATCTTACTGCTCTATGACCTGTCTTTTGTTCTGTAGCCATTAGAAATCTTGGCTTATTTTGTATATCCTCATAAAACAACTACGAACGTATACAAGCACAGACCCTGTACTTTGAACAGAAATTGGCAGCAGTGCTCAGCTTGACTTCGTTTTGACGCGTCTCGTCTTGAACCAGTCACAAGGCTTGATCACGCTGCCATGATCACAGACTCCTAAGGGTCGTTGTACTGGGAAAGCTGATTACGGAAAAATGTCAGAATGAATATTTTGGATGTGTTGTTTAATTAAACACTTATCCACGCTCTGTTGAACTTCAAAAAAATTGTTTCAAATATTGAAAATTTTATAGATTGTCAACAGAAGTCTAACTGAGCTAAAATGTACATTTTCTAGTTCAAAGAGCTGTTTGTTTTTTTAAATATTTTTGTCTTTCACAGGGAAATTCTAGGAATTCTTTTGCCTCCATGTTTGAATCTGCTTGTTAGGGTACACAATGTTATATTGATTGTAATTTTTTTTTATTTTGTTTTTGACAATAACATAGTAAACCTCAGGAGGGTACCATTTGAATCTGGAAGCCCAGCATCATGTAGCTACTCTAAACAATAGAACAGAATAGCTACAACAGGTTCATTTTAGGTTGAATGGGTTCGTTTGCCTGAGCACTGCTGTAACTAAGGAGACACTCTGCAAATGGTGCAAGCGTCAGAAAGATTTTGAAGCTATAATTTTAAGATAAAATATTACCTAGTTTTCATCTAATCAAATTATTTAATTACATTACAACAGTTACTTGAGTTGTTTTTTGTTTTTTTTTTGGCCCTCGATTGTAAAGCATCCTTGGGAAGTGTAACATTATTATTATTTGACACTTTGGTTTCTTGTTTCTGCTCCTGTTTCGCTGTGTTCTGTTCATGGAGCAGTGATGGTGTTATTAATGTGGTATCATGTTTTAAACACCTGTATCAGAGTAGATCTTGAGCATTATGTTTTTCATAAACAAAGATTATAAATTGAAAACGAAAGCATCATTCTGAACATATTTAGCCAACAATATTTGGCTAGTGTTTAGGGTTCCTTCTGCCAAACAAAGTGATGATGATGATGATGATGATGGTGGTGGTACAGATATGAGAAAAAGTGTATGGAATTGATACTGTTTTTAAAGAATACACTTCAGAAAGTCCAGACCAGAATTAAACTGATATGAAATATTATGTACTGTATGAACAGAGTAGACGTGGGATTTCTGGCCGACGAGGCTTTTTTTCCCCTCTTTCTTTTAGAAAAAGCTCTTTTGCTCTGGCCTGGAGATCTACGTATAAAAAAAAAAAAACTACTGGAATTTTCCAAAAACTCATACATTTTTGAATAAACACAGTCAGAGGCCATTGCAGTCTTGCTGCTTAAAATGAATTTGGATTTGTTTTTTGTTGATGTTTCATTGACATCAGTAAAACAACAACCTGTGTTTATACGGTGCTGGGCAATATGAGCGCAAACCAATATCACAATTAATTGTACATTTTACCATGATTATGATTAAATAACAATTAGTTTGTTTTTGTATTAGTGACTCATAGTTCAGTGACGAGGCTTGTGCTGTAAATATGCTCCAGTATTAAAAATGGGACATTTTTTCTAAATGATGGAGCTTGTTCCTCTCTTGTTTTCATTTTAGCATTTTTTATATTTGGTGTGTGCTTGTGCTTTGGTCGCTGAAACTGTTTTTTCTCAGCATTTACATTTGACTTCTTTTTGTTCAGTGTCGTCTTAATTATAGTCAAAACACAGCACATAAAAAAATCCATTGACGCTGTGTTTTTCTTTGGTATGAGGTGCTCGGTCGACCTCTGCATTTAGGTTGGTTGCATAGGGGCGGAATCACATGAGTACAGCCGTGCTAGGACTGTACATAAACACACAGTGGAGACATAACAGAATAAAAAAAAAAAAACAATATAGTTAATCAGTATAGAAAAGACTATGTTGATTAGATTTGCCCTGAATTGCCCTGCCATATTAAAAAAAAAAAAAAAAAAAAAATATATATATATATATATATATATATATATATATATATATATATATATATATATATATGTATATATATATATGTATCTTTGACAGCAACGATATGGATATGTGTACATATGTGATCATAGAAATTTAATATACACAATCCACTGTGTACCATGTATTACATGCATCCACTCATTCACAGCACACACAATTTGTATTTTTTTGTGTGTGTGTGTTTTTGTTTTTACAGGTATGCTGTTGGCAGGAGTCCTCCTCAGAAACATCCCTGTGGTCACTGAGGCAGTCTACATCAACTTCAGATGGTCAGCTGCCCTGAGGAACATTGCTCTGTCTATAATTCTGGCCAGAGCCGGCTTGGGACTGGATGGTTCGGTATGACACTTATTCTCTTACTCCGGCCGTAGAATCGTCATTAGCTCACCATAGCTCACTAGACTTGGGCAGACCACAGAAAAACAGACTGGGGGTCTTGTTTCATAGTGTGGGTTGGAAAGCTCCAGAACCTGGAATTAATGTATACATAGAAATTTTGGATTATTTTATTTTTTAATTAATAATTTTTGTAATTAATTTGTTATTACCACATTTATATGTATATATATATATGTATATATATATATTCCTTTTTTTATATATATATTTAACCTGTTAAATGTACTATTTGCTAAAATCTCCCTTAATAAAAATAGCTGGCAGTTACATTTTGATGATGTATGTGATTGATTAGAACGTATCAGTGGTCTTTTTATGTGGTGTGTTTATATGTTCCTGCAGGCCCTCAAGAAGCTGAAAGCAGTGTGTGTACGTGTGGCCATGGGGCCCTGCCTCATAGAAGCATCCACTGTGGCACTGGTCTCCCACTTCCTCATGGGTCTTCCCTGGATCTGGGGCTTCATATTGGGGTAAAGAAACATTCTAACAGCCAGGACTCTCACAAATAAATATTAAAAGCCTCTTAAATTATTCCAGTTCAGCTTACATTTCATGTGCCATGGATCTGAATTAACTGGTGTATTAATTTTTTAACACTTCTGTGTTATGATGGATGCACAAGTATATCTGTGTCATATTGGGAGTGGGAGATAAATTGCACATATATTGCAAGCCTGTATTCTGTTGTTTCTAGCTGAGCTGTTGTTTTAATGGTGGGCTATTACTGTAAAATCCTGTAACCTAGCTATATTACCACTCCTGTGTTTCTGAGAACTCAGATAAGACGCAGTACATATATGCATTTTTCTTTACCTCTTTTCGGCAGATTTGTTCTAGGAGCCGTGTCTCCTGCTGTGGTGGTCCCCTCCATGCTGCTGTTGCAGAAGAACGGTTACGGTTTAGAGCAGGGCATTCCCACACTGCTGATGGCAGCTGGCAGCTTTGATGATATCCTCTCCATCACAGGCTTCACCACCTGCCTGGGCATAGCTTTCGCTACAGGTAAAGTGCCCGCTCCCTTGAAATGTTAAGGGCCAATGTATAGAGTACTCTATAGAGTCATTAGGGACAATGTAGAACTGAAACTGCTGCTGATGCTGGATTGTTTATATTGCCATGGCGATAAATGGTGACACACTCTGGCAGTTAATTACTATTAACTATTAAAGGGACTTTAGGTTTGGCAATTTTTTCTCCTGGGCTCCCCCTATATTTGCAGAGAGTATTTCACTTTTACAGCACTGTACTAAAACAAAGAAGTTTGAAAAGTTACATAGTGCAGTTCCTGCAGTGCTGATATTACGAATCAGCAAATCATCAAAATCATTTTGAAGCTATAATTTTATGGTAAATATTCTACCTACTGTTTCTTTAAATTGCATTTGCAAGTAAATCTACCTGTAGATGTATGTTTTGGTATTCTACTAGGTCTTGCATAGCTGTTAGGTGTCCCATTAATTTACATATTGTAATATTTCCACAGTTGTATTAATTTAATTTTTTTTCTCTTTTTGTTGTCCTTTCCTTGCACAGTACTGTAGCCTTAGCACTAGAACTTATATACAGGACAGTGTGCCTTATTAATTTAACATGGCCAGCGTTTTGCTGCCCCCTGTAGGCTCCACCTGGTTTAACATCCTTCGAGGCCTTTTGGAAGTTTTAGGTGGGATAGCTGCTGGTGTAGCTTTTGGCTTCTTTCTTCGTTATTTTCCCAGCAAAGACCAGGTGAGAGCACTTTCCTGCAACATTCAGAATATAGAAACCATGAGAAACATGTTCAAAAGTTTGTAGACAACTCTGTAAAATATTGAAATCCACTGTAAATGCTATATGTTCAGAAAAGATACTTATGCATGCACAGCTTTTTATAATCATGAACTTGAATGGGAAATTCTGGAACGGTTACATATGAGCTTGCATTCACCACACTCATAGTCAGTTATAGGTGTATAATGGCTTGATGGAGTCCCATCCAGTACTTTTGGGATGAGTTGGATTAGCATTTGTAATACATAACTAATAATCCATAATCAGAATTAAGTGTCATTAATGCTCTTGTCGTTGGATGCTATTTACTCCTTGCAGAAATGTTCAACCATCTAGTGCAGGGTTTTTCAAGTCCTGGGTCATGACGCATGGATGGGTCGTGAGCCAAAAAATAAATACAGGTTGTACAAAAAAATAATAATAAAATATCAGAATTTTTTGCAAGCACGTAAACACAAAATGAACATGTATACGTACGTCTCCTTGTTCACTCTTAAGTTAGCTATGCACCAGTCTGCAGCAATAGGAGCACTGCTGGACAGGTAAATTTAAGGCGTCATGTGCCTTCGGAAATGTTCAATAATCCTATATTTTCACCCACTCCTAACTCAGATTCTTGTGATATGAAACTGAATTCAGCCTCTTATTCTGCAGTTTTTTGGTAACCTTCCAATTCCACCTTAAATGATGCAGTAACATCAGGTGCTAGAATGTAGTTGATTCACAATTTAAGGTGGAACTGTAAATTTACTATCACCTACTCAGACATTAATGTACTACTAGTGATGTTTTATGCTTGTTATGAAGTAAGGGGTCATAATATATTAAAATGCATAAAAATAATACAATAGATAAAAAATAGAAAGATAAAATAGAAAAGATAATACAATTGTTAGAAAACACTGACATTTGAATGTTTTTATCCCAATAAGACTGAGACCCTCCTACCCCTAGGCAAAACAAAGAAATGGGACAATGTCAGATATATTATATTTTTTAAATGTAGTAAACGTTCAGAGTTTGTGTTGATTGGGTCGTGATATAAATCATTGGACAAAATGTGGGTTGCTTCAAAAAGGTTAAAGCTAGGTTAAAGCCTTCACAGAAGAGTAGAAGCTGTTACTGCAACAAGAGAACAAGTTGATGCTATATAAATGTTTTTTTATCTCCTTCCTACAGAAAGACCTGGCTGTAAAGCGCTCGTTCCTGCTGCTGGGGCTCTGTGTATTTGCTGTGTTTGGGAGTAATGTGGCGGGTTTCCCAGGCTCAGGAGGACTCTGTACACTGGTGCTGGCCTTCCTAGCTGGAATCGGGTGGAGAAAAGCCAAGGTTAGAGCCCCCCCCCCCCCCCTCCCCCCTCTCAAAAAAAAAAAAAAACAACTGCACAGTTTCTTTTATTTATGTTTTTGTACTTGGACAAAAAACCTTCAGATGCTATTCTTTTCTCCTTTTTTCTCAGACTCAGTTCTGTTCTTTCCAATTCCCACACCACTTTGCTACAACTCCTTCCCTCTAATGACATATGAAGCATTAGTGTTACGTCCACAGCGTGAAAAGAACGTTTCTGTTTGTTTGTTGTTAAAAAGCATGGGCTGTTAAGCAGGAGCTAATTTTTTTTTCACTACTGTTGAGTGCAATATTTTGCATACCCCTGTTCAGTGTTATGTTTAGTTGATTATCTAAGTGAAAATGAATACAAAGAACACTGTTGTGCACATGGTAAAATAAAATTACTCTTTATATGAAGGGTATAACCTACTGTGTGGGAAAAATACACCCATAAATCTGGCCCTGTACAGAGGTCCTAGCACGTTTTAAGATATTAAGTTTTATCTGTCTATGTATTAAGAACAATTTTATATATTGTTCAGGAGCGCATAATAAAATAAATACTCCTGAATGGCCCAGCCCATCTTCCTAACCCCATCACACAACCCCTTAGTAATGCAGGCATTTATCAGCCATCATGACAGAATTAGGCTGTTAGTGTTCTCCTCCAAGCATGTTGAGCTCTTCTGAAATTGTGTAAACAGTACTTTGAACAAAAAGAAGTGAAAGAAGCAGCATGTGCTGCCTTTCACAGTTTGGTGACAGTGTATACTTGAAGATGTGTGGTGTTTGTATTGACTAAGTTAGGGGGAAAGACACGACTCTTGGGTTGAAATGATGAAGCACTCCGCATTTTGTGTTCACAGGTTCCAGTAGAGGAGATTGTGGGCGTAGCATGGGATGTGTTCCAGCCTCTGCTGTTTGGGCTCATTGGTGCTGAGATCACCATCAGTGCTCTAGACCCCAGCACAGTGGGTGAGAAGACCACATGCAACTAGTCTACCAAACACCAAAGTGTGTTAACAGAATTTAGGGTGCTTTTCCACTGCATGGTACCTACTCAACTCGGCTGTGCTCTTTTGCTTTTTTTCTTGTGCTTTTTTGCTTTTCCATTGGGGAAATTTGGTACCATGTACCTGGAAGCAGGCATTCTTTTTAACACCTACTCGCTTATACTTCCCAATGTGTTAAGTAGGATTTAAACTGTGATGGGTAAACCTTGCAGAGTGCTGATTGGCCAAACAGAGCTGTCAATCATGACAACCACAGTGATCACATTTGTTTTTATCAGAATCACAATGACAGATCGTAAAATTACGCTGTGCTTTTTGAAAATGTTCAAACGCTCCTTAATTCAGTGGCAAGAGCAGGATGGTGCAACAAGAAATGAAAAATCTCTACAGATCATGATGTGTAAATGACATACATACTTATTAATAATAACATTTTTTCATTCATTATCTGTAACTGCTTATCCAATTCAGGGTCGCGTTGGGTTCAGAGCCTACCTGGAATCATTGGGCGCAAGGCGGGAATACACCCTGGAGGGGGCGCCAGTCCTTCACAGGGCAACACACACACACTCACACCTACGGTCACTTTTGAGTCGCCAATCCACCTACCAATGTGTGTTTTTGGACTCTGGGAGGAGACCCGAGCACCCGGAGGAAACCCATGTGGACACAGGGAGAACACACCAACTCCTCACAGACAGTCACCTGGAGCGGGAATCGAACCCACAACCTCCAGGTCCCTGGAGCTGTGTGACTGCGACACTACCTGCTGCGCCACTGTGCCGCCTCCAACATTTATTAAAACTGAGCATTAATTGGTTTCTTTGCTCTGAGGTTGCACTTGGTTTCACTGCATTAACAGTTTTTTTTTTTTTGTAAGTGAGAATGTTCACCGCTATTTACACAGGAAACATCTGTGTATGTGTGTGTGTATTTTCTCAGGCCTGGGACTCGCGGCTCTCATCATTGCTCTGACGGTGCGAATCTTCTTCACCTTCCTCATGGTGCTTTGTGCTGGTTTTAACCTTAAAGAGAAGCTTTTCATTTCTCTGGCCTGGATGCCTAAAGCCACTGTTCAGGTAATTTTAGCAGAGATAAAAATAACCGTCCTTCTGTTACAATTCCAAATACATGTCTTTGGCATGCAAAACACTATCTGTAATACACATCAAAGTGTTATCATACCATTCTGCCACTTCCAAGTATCACTGTGGTATACAGTGGGGATGTGGGTAAGAATGTGCATACTGAGTGGGGTTTAATTGCCCTGCAGTAGCTCGTGGGTGAGCAGCAAGGTTTAATTACTATTGTGGTTGCTCATGGAGTGGGTGGTAGCTTATTTGTGTTTTACAGGAAGGGCCCTCACTCAGTAACTGCCAAATAGATCAAATCGTCTCTGTCCAAAGAAAAACACATATCTCTGTTTTTGTGGATTTTTCGTTTAATACATCATTTGAACACAGAAACTGTCCTTTACACTGTGTGAACCATGAGGAATGGACCAATAGAAATGCTCCACAATTACATGGAATAAAGTTTTACATTGACACCCATTGAAAGTTAAGAAGGTTTTATTCCTTCTCCTGTGAAGTTACTAGTTTAAAAATAAATGTTTCTTTTTTCTTTTTTTGGACAGTGACAATTTGACTATTTATATGGCAGTATAATAATAAACACCCACTACACACAGTACTTGTCCGAGCTGCTCCACTGATAGTCTCTGGAATTCCTTTGTCCCCTGAGCCATCAGGATCTATAATGCCACTAATAAGAGCCAGAGGGAGTTAACTAAACATTAACACTTGTTTAAGACTTGTCATCTATGTGTATGTCATGCATGTATATCTACAACTATACTTCATGTTTACATATACGTATATCTATATCTAGGACCGTATATATCTAAAACACATTCATCCATTGTTTAGTTCAAATCTGCATACATCTGGCCATTGATTCATGTGAATTTGAGGTGAATTTATCTACTGTGTGAATTTTTCTACTGTGTTTCTACTTTCATTGCTGTTACATGCTACTGAGCTTCTAATTTCCTTCGGGATCAATAAAGTATCTATTATTATTATTATTATTATTCTTGGAGTGGGTCCAAAACAGGGGGCGGCCATTTTAAAATGTGTTTAGGTATAGAGGTATTGGTTTACTGGGTATTTCAAAAATTATTGGACCGATTCCTCACCTAACACTCTCTCGTTTCAGGCGGCAATAGGCTCAACAGCTTTAGACATGGCACGGTCTAAACAGGAGGAGACGATGCAGCAATATGGAATGGACGTCCTAACTGTAGCGGTACTTGCCATCCTCATAACGGCCCCCATCGGAGCTCTATTGATTGGCCTGTGTGGACCACGGCTGCTGCAGAAACCTAAAAACCCTGAGTGGGGTGAGAATCGTTCTCATACACACACATACACATGTTGTACAATAAAATGAGCAAGTTTTGTCTTGGTCATGTTATAAATCTTACATTGTACTGACACCTACTGTCCTGGATGTACTTGTGATGCTGTATTCAACCTATTTTAAACATGACCAACTCCCTGTGGGGGGTGTGCTCTATATAGTGTAAACTCTTTCATTCAGGGATTACAAAGCAAACTGATTAATCTCCTGAAAATTGCACAAACAATAATCATTTTCATAATTATTGGTGGCAACAATGTCTTACACCCAGAACATTAACAACACATGTACAGCCCCAGTTCCTGAAAAGTTGGGACGCTGTGCAAAATGTAAATAAAAAAAACAGAATGCTATGGTATTTAAAGCTTGTGAAAGACTGTTTGATAAATAGTGAGACAATTCAAGAATAAAGTTTCTCAACCTAAAACAGTAAAGAACTTGGGGATTTCATCATGTACATCACATAATATAATGAAAAGTTTCAGAGAATTTTGAGAAATTGATATATATAAGGGACAAGGCCCAAAACCAACATTGGCTGGCTGTGATCTTCGTGCCATCCTTCTGCACTGCATTAAAAACAGACAGTGCTATTTCTTCTGCATCCACAAAAGCAAGCTAAAACTCACAAATTCAAAGAAGAAACCAGATATAAACAGGATCATGTAATGCCACCATCTTCTATGAGGCAAAGTGGAAAATGTCCTGTGGCATTTAATTAATGTGTTTAATTAATTTTGGAAACCATGGCTCCTCTGACTTGTTGAAAACGCACAGTAAAAAAGCCATGATGGTATAAGGGGGCATTAGTGCACATGGCATGGGGGCCTTGCCCATCTGAGAAGACACCATTAATGCTCAACTTTAAATAGAGGTGTCAGAGCAGCATGCTCCAGACATCATCTTTTTCAGGGAAGTTCTTGCTTATTTCAGTAAGACAAAGCCAATCCACATTTTGCATGGATTGCAACAGCATGGTTTAGTAAGAGTCCAAGAGCTAAACTAGTCCAGACATGTCACCCATTAAAAATGGTAGATTATGGGGGAAAAAAAACAACAACAACTTTTGTTTGATGAGCAAGGAATCCTATAACAAGGAAGAACAGGAAAGTAGTTGTCTTTCAAAACTACAGCGGCTGGTCTCCTCAGTTCCCAAAGACTTACAGAGTGTTTTTATAAGAAAATAATAGGTTTTAAATAATGTTCATATAATTTTTTTTGTTTACATTTTGTACAGCAACACAACTTTTTTAGAATTTAGGTTGTTGAGGGTGCGCCAATGTTTGCATACGACAGAACACCTAAATAGACTTTTTTGCTTCCAGTGGCTCTCTTGCCTATTCCCTCGCTGTGAAATATTAAAGAAGGTATGTGAAGATTATAAATTTACTGAGAGCCTCGAGTTATAACATAAACACATACATATTCAGTTTATGTAAATGAAATGCTTGTTAAAGTATGAAAGTTGATAGAAATTCAAGTTTCAAGCCGTGGATCAGCAGTATCTGGATTAATGGACTTTTTGTTCAAGGCTAATGTTACCTCTCCACAGTCTTTTGAAGTTGACCACGGCTTATTGGATTTGCATGACTGTAGGGCAGTGTTTGTTTATTGTGCTCTCCCCCTCTCTGTCACAATGAAAGGCTCTTTTTTCCCCTTTTTCTGACTTTGAACTTTTATTTTATTCCGTGTTTGAACAGCCAAATGGAAGCAGTGTCCTATTTAATCATCAGGACATGAAAGGAATGAAAGTAAAGTTTGGTGAGAGTAATATTTAACAACAGAATAAAATATGTTCAAGGGACAAAGTCAGATTCATTGCTTGTGCCTTTAAGGAAAGGCAAAATAAACCCAGCAAAATTACACATTTCTACTATTCAAAGTGTAACTTTGTACCTTTTAAAAATGGCTTTGAAAACTCACTACAGTGCTCATAGTTTAAATGATCACTAGGTAAGTTTTGTATATAATAGCCCTGTAGTTATGGAGCATACTATTACAGTACTGTCCTTAAAACTGCGTGTGGGTGGGAGGGAGGGGGGATGGTTTTCTATCCTCCTCCCAAAGTTACATAGTGCAGTTTCTGCAGTGAAGAGCCCAGTGCAGCAATGCAGACGCTTCAACCTGTAAACCTAACTGATACGGCCTATTCAAAAGAGACTAATTCACTGTGTTTTCTGGCTGGTGTCTGTTCTTTTTTAGCCGCAAGTCAAGGTACTTTGTCGGGTCCAGAAAATCCAGTGACCTACGAGAGCGCGATCTGAATCTTCGGGAGCTCTACTGGGGTGGAAGAGGCGAACCCCATCGTCATTCTCCAAAGCTGCCACCAGTTCTCCAACACTTTCAAGGGGCTTTCGAGGTGTTTTCATGTTGGACACTGTTTTTGTAAGATGCAATCCACTGGGTGTGGGGAAATCACAGTGTATATTTAGACACTGAAGGAGATGTATCACTGTACACAACTCCTACATGCCAGTTTTGAATACTTTATCAGGGAAGGCGTTTGAGGAAATGTCATGGATATGGTTCCAGACCGGTGTGTAGACAAACATGACTGAAACCTTGTACTTGAATGCTTGAAATGATGTTTGGCAAATGTAGCAAAGCTAAAGCTATATCATGGCATTGGGGTGAGATTTCAAAAACTAAAATTTACCTAATTTAGGTTTTATTGCAATGAAATGAGTAGATGTGTCCAAACTTTAAACCGGTCCTGTGTATTAATGAAGTAATATTTGGAAATATCATTTATATTTTCAAATAATTATACAAAATTAAATGACTGAAATGTATACAAAGTCATTCATAGTGGGTTAGTGGGAGATGGTAAAGATTTCCGTACAGCGATGGTGATAAGAACCAGGGATTTAAGGTTTACAACAAAAATGTGTAAATTATCATAAAAATGTGCTTCATAATCATTTTGTGAGGTTGAAAAATGTAAAAAAAAAAACAATGAACTCACACTACTCTGAATGGCTTTATTTACATGCTAACTGTTTAATTATGCTGACATGTAGGGGGGATATGTGGCTATTACTTTTAATAAATAAGTGGTAGACCCTTAGCACTTAGAATCTGGAGCTGAAGTATTATATGAAGTTACGGAACTGAAGTTACTATAAAAGTAAAAGCCTTGCTAGTTATTAGATCCAATAATTTTGTGTTTGTACGTCTTTATTGATTAGCTGCTGTTGTTTTGCTTTTATTCTTATTTATTGGTAACTTTTTATACGTTTAAACATATGTGTTTGATTTCTAGATTGTTTAAATAAAACATAAATCAGGAAAAAGCTATGTTTAAAAGTAAAAGCGTGAGTTAAATTACTGTTATTTCAGTAATTACCGCAATTAACATAGCGTTTGTACCCATCTGAATACATAGAGGCAGTATACGTTGCTATTAAGTGTTAGGGGAGGAAAGCATTTATTTTTAACCGGATGAATTTCACACTTGTAATCAATTTTTTAAGATATTTCTGTTAACGTTTGACTTTTAATGTTGATTAAATCATGTCTGTGTCCCTTTACAGACTCAATACAAGGGGCCTTTTACATTAATCAGTTTTCTTGGATCATTTTTGAGCAGTACATTATGACCCTTATATAATAGTCCTACCTTCCTCCAAAAATACATAGTGTGGTTTCTGCAGTACTTACTTTTACTTTAAATGTGTAATTTATTTAAATAGTAAAATATGCATCAAGAGTACAATAATGTAATTCTGTACCAAAATTTACATGGAATTAACCATGCACACATTTTTCATTGTTGCTTTGTCTTCATGGACTATGTTTTGAATGTATGCTGTTATCTTTCAGGGTTGTACGACCAGTGATTGTGTAGACTTCACTACTTGTTACTGTAGAAGGCCTCAGTGCCTTAGCTGATATTTAATACTTTTTTTTTAAGCTACAACAAAGGCCAGTGAATATCGATGCAGAGTCAAGTGAAAAAAAAAAATTAATAAAAGCTAATAGAACTTAATCATTCATTTTCACCTGGAGTTGCATTCTCATTTTTTATATTATTATGTAATATAAAACAGCTTTTACTATGGACACCTACTGGCCTGGCTGTGTCATTCTGTATTGAAGCTACTGTAAACATGGTAGGGCCCACTATGTGGAGCATGAACTATTTTATTAAGGGACTACAGAGCAATCTGATCTTCCTTTTCAAGTAAGAGGCACTTTAGAGAGAGAGAGAGAGAGAGAAATTTCTAATGCTTTGAAAGTTAATAAACACAGGGGTGGTTCAGGAACTTTGATGGAGGATAGCGTCCACATAAATCTCTCTTTTTGCCAGAAGACTTGGAGTAAAAGCACAATTTCTGCTGGAACAAGGAGGATTAGATCAGTTCTGGTGTAGAACTTTAATGTTCATAATATGAGGCATGTTATAGAGAGAGGGAGAGGCATTTGGTTAAAAAAGCAAGCGATGAAATCCCCTTTCTAATTTGAAAGCATATCTCAGTACGGTTG
Organism: Hoplias malabaricus; assembly: GCF_029633855.1. Lineage (NCBI taxonomy): Eukaryota > Metazoa > Chordata > Actinopteri > Characiformes > Erythrinidae > Hoplias > Hoplias malabaricus. Next base: position 11,033,326 of record NC_089801.1, on the reverse strand, counting down.
AGTTTGTGTTTAAATGCAAATTACAGGAAAATGAGAACTTTACAAAGAGGCCTATAAAGAAAATTTGATATATGGCCTGTGTTTGTATTTATTTATTTATTTATTTTTTCAGTGACATATTCCATAGTCAGTGTATGTATGTATGTATATGTGTGTGTGTGTGTATATATATATATATATATATATATATATATAAAATTACTGACACAAAACAAACATTTTTTTTTTGTGTCAGTTATTTTCAGATATTTCCCACCACGATTTGGTTCAGAGCAGGACTCTGTGCTGGCCTTTTCATTATTTCAATTTAACAGTTAACTGCTTTAAGGAAATGCTTTATCAGTTTGGCAGTGTGGCTGAGAGCATTGTTTTGTATAAAAATTGCTGGCTGATTGTGAGGTGCTCACAGGTGGAGAACTGTATTGTCAAAGGAGATTCTATTAAAACTTTAGCATTTGACATGTATCTGTATAAGACAGTAATAAACTTTACTAAATGATTACGTAATGTCACAGTTACTTAAATAATGCTAATAATTAATGAATTAATAATAAAATCAAGAACTCAGGAGTCACAAGGCAATGCCTTACTGCAGCACAGGAGACTCTAGAAGGAGCAGTGGATGTGTGTGTGACTAAAAACATTTATAGATTGTGCTTGTGCATATTTCCCTCATTTTCAACAGCTGTGAATTAGAAGACAGGCTCAAGTTTAGACAGTATTTTATTTTACAAAAAAAATAACATTACAGCTACAAATGTAACATGACTTGTATGAAAATAATAACAAACAAAACAGGAATATTAAGGCAACTACTTAGGGGAAGGGAATATATATTTATACACATATACACAAAGTGTATATATAGTATATTGAATATAGAGCACTGTGCAAAACTCAGATCACCCTTCACTCATTTCAGTTCAAATAAAAATAGCCAAAAGTTATTCATTTCTCAAAATATTTCTGATGAGAAATGTGTAAAAAATAATTGTCATAGTTAAACAGAAAATGGATTTAACATGTGTGTGTGACTTTGTAGACCACTAAACAGCACTTAAACTCCCCTCTCATTTCAGATTTGAAATCCACAGTTGTTCCTGGTTATCCTTAAACTGTTATACGTCAAGTTCAAGAAGTTTGTCATTTCAGCAGTATACAGTGTTTACATAGTTATATGGATATAACTGGATTGTAGGTAGCAGAAAATGGAACTAAATATCAAGCTAGGGAAAAGCTTTTGAAAAGATTCAAAGCTCTTGAAGTAAAATACTGAAAAAAATGATTTATTGAAAAATGAATGAGTTAATGGCTATTTAAATGACTAAAAAATTAAATCCACAAAAGGTGATCTGATGTCTGCACAGTGTGAATATCGAGTGCCTTATAGCTGTGCAGTAGGTGTTTCTTATAAAGTGGACAACAGGTTTATTTGGACTGTATTCAGTGAAGATGGAGTTACTGTGTTTATGATTGGGCTCCAAATCACCAATCTGTAATCTTCATTGTTGAGAAAAGCAAACATGGATTTAGAGTTTTCAGCAGCAAACGTTAAAGAAATAGGATAGTGGCCCAGCATACGAGACCTTTTAAATAATTTAATAGATGATGACAAGAAAACCAACAAAAGTGAGAAAAGGTGATGATCCCAATGATATGCAACAGGACTGTTCATGGAAAAGGCTCTAAAACAGTAAATAGTGTAAGGGAAATCTAAGCCTAACTTTCACTGTGATTGCAACCAACATCTGACACTGATTGAGTTAAGGTTTTAGCGTTTTGGTTTTTGAAAGTTGTCAAACTTAAATTGAAACCTACAGCTTACAACGTACAGTAAATGATCACATTATAATCACAATCCCATATGGGCAGAAAAATAACAATTGTGTCTTCAGTTTGCCATTGAAGATTGTGGTCCAGTTATGCTTCGAACTTCACTTAAGGCAGACTGCGTAGACAGCTTAAGAGCAGTAAAAAATAATAATTAACAGATGATTTTAAGGCAAACCAATGGAGCCAAAACTAGTCCTTAAGAAAGAGTCAGCTTTCACAGCATGGGAATATATTGAACAGCTTTTACTTTTACAAAGGTGATGATGGATGTAGACACAATACAGCAGGCTCCTTGAAGAAAGTGGACAAAACTTACAACAACAGCAAGAAAACGAGTGGCTTTTTCCAGAAGAAAACCAAAGCTCCTTATCTGCCCTCCTCCCTCAAAGATGGATAGGAAAAAATGTGGATTATAGAATCTTCTTCTTCAGTATAAGTGGCCCCACATTGTCCCCGGTCAATTCGTTGTGCTTTATGTGTGATTTATCACAAACAGGAAACTGCAAAAAAAAAAAAAAAAAAAAGTCAGTGTGGCATTAGGAGTTTTGATATTGAGACAGCAACATCAGACGCAAAGCAATTCCACCCTCGGGAGCTTTGACTCAGCCGTTTTTTTGCCGTACTAAAAAGAGGAAGCCAAAATACCACAGGCCATGTGGAGATATGCAAAACATGCTTCACTTTCAATAGGCTACTTCCAGTAAACTCTAACTTCCCCCCTTTAGAAGGGCACAAATGATCATTTTTTTTCCTGAGACATCAGCAAAAAAATGTAAAATAAAATGGTCTGTACAAATCATTTGCTGGCATTATGCATGTCACTGACATTTGCCAAGATCTTGTCATTGTTTCACTTTTACATACTCTGTTGTTCTGGATCTCATCCAACATTTAAAACAAGAGTAAACTTGAATGTACATGTTTGCAGCTTCTCTGCATCAAGTTCAAAACATACCAAGATGCCACAAAGTGGACTTTACATATATTCTGCAGCATTCTTTGGATTATTGATAAATCATACAAACACATATCTATTTAAATTATCAAAGAATATAGTTAATTGAGAGAATGATTTATGCTAATAAAACGCTAAGTAATATTTTCCTCCTTAAACCTACAGCTTCGTAATCATGACGTAATCAGCTTCACTGAGCTGTAATAAGGAGAATAGTGTTTCTGTTGTTGATACCCTGGGCTCAGCACTGCAGAAACTTAAATGCAACTTTGAGGAAGGGAGGAAACCACACCCTCAATTTGAGGACAGTGCAGTAAAAGTGAATTACATTCTGGTGGAACCCAGGAGCAAAAATACCAAATCTTACCTATTGTTTCTTTAAAATATTATTCAATTAATAGTTCTTAGAGATTTTGTCTGGCATTTTAAAGAAACTCATTTGCCACTTTTTTTCCCCACTTTTCACTCAAGAATATTTCAAACCTCTATCAAACACACAAGCCCTTTATTTAGCTCAAAATGCAACACATATTGGGCCAGTTTTCTGAGCAAGCAGACATAAAACTGGCCAAATCTTTGACATACATGCCAAAGGTTTCTTGTTCCTTACCGTTTTGGAGCGCCAACACCTGCAGTAACAAACATTGGTGCTTCGTAAGTCTTCTATATCGATCTCATTCACCACTTTGGGGTTTTCTTTTTGGATCTTCAGGTTGATGAGGCAGTCTCGCTGCTTCTTCTTCTTGGGCAGGAAGGGACGGATGGTAAGGTAGCCCAGCAAGGCCAAGATTCCTAACAGCGGCAGGAGACGCAGCCACTCTGAAACTGAATGGAGTATTATTCGTTGAATGAAAACACATACCAGGGTTTACGCATATTTGAGGGTATATTCAAAATGAATCTTTGTATGTTTTAATCCAGTAATAGCACAGGCATTCCCAGGTTAGTCACAGTAAAGAACTGGTAAAGATTTAGATTCTATCTTAAATCTTAAACCTATTCCGAATCAATTGTACAAAACTAAGTTCTTATAATTCAACACTGATAAATAAAAGGTGACTAATGTTAAGTTCAGTAGACAATCCATCAAAATAATGTGTGTGTGTGTTAACTGCACTAACAAGACACACTGGGCTCATAGTATTCACCTTTGTTTGACAGGTTTGTGGCCAAGAGCATTCCACAAAGGCCTAGCCAAATTCAAATAGGGTTCCCAAGAATGTTAGTTGATTTATTACATAGTTTAAGGGTAGTGTTTAGTAAAATAATAATAATAATTAAAAAAAAAAAAACCATTACACAACTTCCCTTTTACCCCAAATGTTGTGAGTTAGCCAAGATGTGTCTGGGGTCTGAATTTTGATCTGGAGCTATGAGGCTAATGTAGCTAACATGTAACAGAAACTTTCACAGAAATACCTAAAACCAGTTACAATTAAGAAGACAGCATATTAAACTAAAGGTTGAGTATGTAACCTTGATTACTTTTCCCTCAAAAACCTTTGAAAACATCTTTTGACTTAGCATTGGCTAATCTCTGAGCCACCAAAAAGCTAGCTAACTGTAAAGACAGTCCATGAACTGAAGATACAGAATACGAGTATTCAGGTTGATTCTTGCTGTATCAGTGTGATTTAGTTGCATAAAAAGTAGGCTTTATGCTTAATTAAACAATCCTAATCCAATTACATGATAACTTAAAAGACTTATGGCCATGGAGCATGATCCCACACTAATGTTATGAACGTAAATGGAGCATGAATCATCTTTTAAGCCACATTAAATCTAAAAGATTCGCCTCAGACGTGACTGATGGGTTCATATAAATGTGGGTTGAAACTGAGGTAAAGTCTTAGCCATTTCACATGACTGACTTCAAAAGCAATGGAAAGGTCTACTGTAGGACTGAATGCAGCTTTAAATTCCCTGTTATAATTACATCTCCTTTAAGGTAGCACTCTTCTATTTCTCCTTCAACAAAACACAGGCCTCAGGGAGAGGTGCAGTCCACATTCTGTAGCCTCTCCCCATGCTGTTTAGAATGGGCATCTAAGTAGGTATGCTAACCTCGCCACAAATAGGACAGCTACACTCACATGATATGCTCTGCTCAGAGCTAAAAGGAAATTCCATCAGTTTCTCAATGTTTCAGCTATTTTTCTGAGAGAAGAATAAAATGTCTGTATTTTGTCTGGAATGGACGAGTATAATTTTCACATTAATTATACTAATTAAATATAACATACTATTAATATCCAATAGGGGCCCTAGCAGGAAAAATAGCATTATCGTGATTTTGTTTACATTTTTTTAAAAATTGTATTTCTTACTATAGGGATTTGAAGCTTTGAATAATGTTTTTACAATAATATTATGACCGGGGTCTGCATATTTATATGGGACAGTTTTGTTGTTTAGGTAACAGAAAAATGAAGTGAACGTATATTTAAAGATTTAAAAAAACAATATATTTTCATTGTTACCATAGTGATAGCTGGTTCCATTCCCTACCATTATAACTTTTTTGTCAACTTTAATTCTCAACAAAGTTGGAAAGTAAATCTTTATGAATTTGGAACAATATCAGGATTCAAATCAGAAGCTGTATCTTGCTTTCTCACCACTTTTTTAGGTTAGTGTTTACCAAAGGAAGCACAAACCCCACGAGAAGCTGTAAGGGGTTATCACTTGTGCAAAAATATGTAGGTAAGCAAGAATCTGACACAGATCAACATTGATAAATTTGGGTAAATATTTTTCCCCTTGGTTACCCTTTGCTTTACAGAATAGAGGCACTCTAGAAATGTTTGAGAGTAACTTAGTGCATCATTTAATGACCGTGTACCTTTGAAGCCAGTTTGCAATAAAATGCTTTTAGGGAAATAGTTGTAAGTTTCTTTTCATTTCCCAGTCCTTGCTGTCTATACATAAAGCTGATAAAAAGCGTCGTTTGGATTTGTTTATTTGACATCACACACACACAAGGATAGGTTTTTAAATCTTATGCAGTGGGGAGTCAATTTCAAGTTCTAAAACTTTAACATTGTTCACGCATCACAACAAACTCTTATTCGAAACAAGCAAAGACAATACTGTGTCCCCTCTCCCAGCCTTTTATAAAGTTTCACATGAAGTGTAGCACTAAAACTTGAGCAGAAGAGAGGTAAAATAAGGGGAAGCAGCACAGAGATGACTGACACACAAACAATTGTCCACATTTTAGAAGCCCTTTGTTTACCTGTGAGCCTCGTAAATCCTCCGATAGTCTCAGGTAATGGCAGCTTCTTGAGGTAGGCTGGCAGCTGCACTTTAATAATCTTCGAAACAGTTTCCAGCACCATCTTGAATGACTTTGTGGGCGCTTTTTCATTTGCACCGAGCAAGATGTTCCTCTGCGTACGTCTACGTCACGTCGTCCGAGGTTCAATGACTCCCTACGCCCTACATAGGGCACTAGGGCACAACATGCATTGTGTAACAACCGCTTATTCACTCATTCGTTGCATTATGAAAAGCCACTTATGTTACGCTAAAACCTGTACTACTTGGATTCTCTCATTTATTTGTTATTATAAGTGTAGGAGCCATAGTGTCGTGACCTATTCAGGGAACTATGAAGGGAGTGAGGAGCCATTTGAGAGGCAACCGGACTGACCTGCGGAGGGAAAGTGTACGCTGCCACTTGATGCGCTGGCGTAGAGAGCAATGGTGAATTGGTGCAAGGGTTTGATTCGGTGCCAGAACAGCGACCGCCAATCAGCTTCCGAAGAGTTGGTGGCTCCCAATTGGCTGACATGAAAGAACGGGTCACGCCCACTACATCGATAGGCACTGTATTTGGTTAATTTTGTTAATTAAATATATTTATATCTATTTCCTATGTTTAATTTCTCCCAGCGTAGAAATATCATATAAAACGAAAAATCTTATTTTTCTATCATTGAAAGATAAAATATTGACGTTGTGTTGTGCTCTGCGTTTAATACGTGTACAAATTTAATAACATGATATTTAAATTATTCAACTACAAAGTTACTTTTATATTTAAAAAATAATAATAATCTGAAATGTAAAACTACATTACCCAGGATTCCTTACATATACCGTCCTAGAACCGTTCGCCTGCATGCTGGAATTAATGTTTAATGTTAATTACGGCTTGCATTGACTTTTAATGCTCGGTGAAATAGAGTGAAATGTGTTTATTGAAATATTAGTGTGAGGTGAATGTAAACAACGCGAGAGGCTGATTTCTAAACCTCGTTTGTCAGGCGGATTTGAGAGCGCGATGTTTGATTACGTCACTCTCAGTGTCATTGGCGAATGACCGAAGATGGCGAGCTGCAGGCTCTTCAGCAGGCTGCTGTGTAAGTTTATTTATTATTAAAACACAGCATTGCGCTCTTTTTAAAAATGTCTTTCGCGGTGTTGTTAAGGTGTAGACATGTAGGCGAGAGTCAGTAGGGCTCTGACAGGTCACAATTAGTATTTGTTTTTTAGCTCTAGAGCCAGAAAAGCCAGAGCAAGGCCACAGTGAACTAATGAACTTTAAACTCAGCTGTTAGAGAGAGCTCAGTCTGTAGTATCTACTCTGCTTCACTATACCTTTTACGGTCTTATTTTCCTCTGATGAATGCCTTTGCATGTCTTTACAAATTGTGTTTAATGGCAGTTAGTGAATGAGGATAGAAAATTGTGAAATTGTGACCAATTTATGTATATTATCCAAGCGCTTTTAACCTTAAATGGTTTTCTGTTGCTCACACATCTCGGTTTAGAGCTATAGCTGTATTTTAGACCAAAAACCTTCCCAGAAATCCCAAAAGAAAAAAGAAATTCCAACCAGATTTTCAGAATTCTTGCTTAATTCAGTGGTCATGCTGTAAATAGAGCCATTCATGCTTTACTCACATCTTTCTTAAAAGCTGTGCTGTAGTATAGCACTAAACCTTTGGATTCGAAGGGAGAAGACTGACCCAATAAATGATTTTCAACTGTTGGCTGCTTGTTTTCACCTAAGTTGGCAATTTTTCCTTGTTCTCAAGGCTGTGTTTCACTGAAACAACAGCCGTTTTAATTGATGATGCCCTTAGACCTTTCTACCAAACACTAGAGGCCAGTTATTTGCATCATTAAAGCATAATTTCATATGGCTTATGTTGTTCTCTTATACAAACATTGTATAAGTGCTTATAATCATCAGTTGTCTAGAGACTGTCATAGCTTTCATTGGTAGAATGTTATACCAACAGAGTGAAGGTAACATCAATGTTAATAATATCTAAGCTAATAATTTTAGTAGTTGACAAAAGAGAAAAACTCCCAGTTCCTTATACACAGTGCAGTGTTGAGCAACTTTGGACTATGCTGTTGTCAGTGCAGGAATGTCCAGTAATCGGCAATCAGTCACACTTGGTTGCTTCCCTTTGCCTATGACCCATGTTTTAACAGCTAATGTAGCTTTAGATTCCAGCCCAGGGACTCACCCAACTTTCCCAAATGGAGCTTCCAACCTTTAGAGTTAACAACTGTAGCAGCACTCTCGGTTCTCGACCTGGGCACAGATTAAAACTAGTAGCTAATATATTGACATATACCTTTGATTGTATGTTTTATTGTTTTTAATTTTTTATTATTATTTTTTTTACATTGAAATTTCTTCAGATTGTTCAGATTTGCTTTTGTAATTTTTATGTGCTATTTTATTTAAAGTATTATTTTAAACAGTGTTGAATATTCCCTACACTGAGCCTTGAGCAATACCAGTATGCATGTGACCTCTGTAATTAAAGGGCCTATACCCTGAAAAACAATAGCTGTTTTCATATCGGTGTTGACATAGTTTACACGCATTGTTACATTTTCCAAATGACCACAGATCACATTGTGAGCAGTCTGAGTTGATGTATCACTCCACGAACACATGTTGGTGCTGTTACTCCATGTGGAGATTTGCCTTTTAATGAAACCATTCTATCTCTCCTGCAGCCTAAGGTTTAAAAAAAATAATAAAAAATCCAGTATTCAGTACTGGAAAAGTCTTAGTTAACTAGCGTAAGGATATATGCACATGTTATTATCAAAATAACCAAGCAACAGCTCTATTATTTTGTGTCTGTCAAATTGTCCATGCCTGAACATATTATAATGGAGGAGGCCAGTCAGTGCTTGACAATGTGGGCGCTCATACCCCCAAACATAGCATTTGTTTATGGTGAGAGTCTCATCCTTCAGTTAAAAACAGCCACTCAGCTCGTGGTGGAGTAGCATGCAACAAAGTCTGCTCTCATTCGGAACAAGCTGAAAACATGTTTATATGTCTTATTAGAAGCTGAATATTTATTTCTGGATTTTTAATATACCTAATTATTCCCCAGTGGTTTAAAAAATGTTAGTCAAACCTTGTTGTGGCTTTTAGATTTGTGTTTAAAGCATTTTACAGCTTCAAAATTATTGTGATGCTCCACTAACCTGTAATAGGGAGAATAAAGCCTCTGACTTCGCTACCATGGGTTCAGGAACCCACCTCACTCCTTCTTCCTTGATTTCAGGACAGTGCTGTAAAAGTGAATTACACTCTGCAACTGTAGGGGGAGCTCAGGAGCAAAAATCCCAAATCTTACTTAGTGTTCCTTTAAACCTCTCTCCTCATTCTGTCTCCTTGAATGCGGCAGAGTAAACAGCTTTCCTATAGACCCCAGAGTAACTTATTTACAGGTCAGCACCATTTTAGAACTCTTACCCCACATGCCTTTGTTTATGCCGTGCAGCGTTTTAAACTGCATTAGAAACACAGTGGCTTTACATAGAGCAGCAGCTGGCCCCTGATTTCCTGAGTCTTACAGGGTCTTACTCAGCTGATTGGAAAGTTATCACTGAGATACAGACTGGCCTTTATCCTGCCCTAAGCCTCCAAGGTAAGATATGAATGAGTGTGTTTTAATCTCCGCTTTAAATTCTAACCCTTTGTCCCCTGTGTTTCTAGTGCAGCAGACTGGGGTCCGACACTATACCGGATCAAGGAAGAATCTCTACATCACCAAGGACACTAAGGTCATTTGCCAAGGATTCACAGGAAAACAGGTTTGTGCTTCACTGCCCACTCCTCTTAATTGACATCCACCACGTGTATCCACTTCAGTTGAGAGAAATAATAAACATACAAATGAAAAATTATGGCACAGTATAACAATATGAAATCCACAGAAATTAATGCCAGGAACAAAGAACAAACCTGACATCTTTGTGAAACATAAACCTCTCGGCTTTGTCATTATTATTATTTTGTAAACTAACTTTATAAGTGAGTGCAATGAACTGATGGAAGCTCCTGACAATGATTATATATTATATATGATTATATATATTGATATTGCATTATTGCCCAGCCCGACATCCAATTAAATATTGTGATTATATGCCATATATATTTTTCTTGTACTTGTATTCACCCTGATGTATTTATTCCTCATTTTTCTTGCCGTGTAGTTGTGCAGTTCATCTACGTTGAACATAAGAATCCAAAATAATCCAGGGACTTTAGCTTTTCTCTCTGCGTATTTATGTATAAATTAGATGCAATCTCCTTTTTTTTCGGGTGTGTGTTTGTATATGCTTTTGCAGTACTTTTCCAATCAAACTTATTAAAGGAACACTAGGTAGTACTTTTATCTTACAAATACAGCTTCAAAATCACTATGATGTTTTCTCACCTTTTAATAGAGAGGATAGAGCATCTGTCAGAGCTACACTAGGTCCAGCACTGCACATACTGCACTATGTAACCTTTGGACGAGGGTAGGCAACCACCCCTCCCCCTTAGTTTCAGGACAGTGCTGTATAGTTGAGTTACACACTGCAAAAGTAGGGGGAGCCCTGCAAAAAGAAATGCTCTCAGCTGCAGTGAAAGTCTACCCTGTGTCAGGAATGGCTCCCTATTCACTATATAGTGCACTATTATAGGGAACTGAATTCAGGAGGGTAGTATATGATTTCGAACACTACCTCATGCAGGTTTTTACCAAACAGTGCATTAAATTATGGGTAATGTGATATCTGCTAGTGTACGTGGGATGTACACTACTATTTGCAGTGCACTGTGGAATAATTTTAAGGGAACTGAAAATTATCCACTATATTTTTGGACTCTACTACAAAATGGCGGAACCCTAAAATAGTGCGCTATATAGTGATTAGGGCACAGTTACTGACACAACGTTTTACTCCTACAGGAAGGCCTTAGACTAGATGTCAGGACGTTGCTGAAGTCACATACACTATTCATCTCATGTGCAGCTACTTGAGAACCCATTTCAGTACATGCTTTCTTTTGGAGGATGGACCGCCTTGTTGCTACACTCATTGTCCAATGTGTCAGCTCCACTGACGCTACAGGGCCACTAAAATTACCCGTTGCTCTGCATACTTCGTTAGCCTCCAGTAGTCATCCACCCTGTACTCTGGTCAGGGTACCATAGAGAAGGTATGGTTTGGCTGGTGGATCTTATTCATTGCTGCAGTGTCACTGATGTTCTGGTGATGGTGGTGTGTTAGTGTGTGTTGTGCTGGTATGAGTGGATCAGACACAGCAGTGATGCTGCAGTTTTTAAACACTGTCCACTCTGTTAGACTCACCTACCTCGTGGGTCCACTTGGCTCGTCTGTTGCTGCACAGATTGGTTGGTCTTCCTCTATTCCTTCACCAATTAAATAATTCAAATAATTAATAGATTACTAATTTATGAATCTAATAATTTTGGCAGCTCTAGAGATGATGTGTCATTGTGGAAGGTTCATGGTTTTAGGCGTCAGCCTCTCTTCATTACTGCCCTATTGTTTTCAGGCGAAAATGAGAGAGAATGGTAATTGAGTTTGAATCCCTGCCACGGTGTCCAAACCGGCTCTCACTTCTCCACCCTTCCTGATGAATGTGTTCTCTCTCTCTCGCTCCCTCGCTCGCTCGCTCGCATGGTCCAAACCAGTCCTTAACATAATAAAGGGTTATTAGATGAAGTTCTAATGAGCACTCATAATAATTAGAAAGAAGATGAGGAACGGCGGGGATGTCATTGACTTTGTTCGGCGCCTCGATAAGCAAAGCGTTCTTCAAATTCACAGGCGACCATCATTAATGGGAGCAGCGTGAGGGAAAAACGGCCGACTTAGCAGCTCGCCTCGCTCCAAACGAGGGACAGGAAAGTGATGAGCGGAAAGTTGGCAAGAGATTGTTGCGAAAGGTAGGGGTAAAAAATAGAAAGTGGATGACTGTGAAAATGGCCCTTCCGTCGATGTGTAATTGCAGCTGTAACTTTGAAAGCAATAGATATCAGTTCACACTATATAGGCTTATCCATCAGGTTTTATCATCGTTTGTAATGATTAACACAGGTACTTTGGAGAATCTGGGATAAAGATCACACCTCCTCAGGTCTTTGTAAAAGTGCTCAATCTACTGAAAGCCTTAATCCTGTTCAGATTTGTCAGGACTCGGGTTTGTTCAGATCAGATTTTGGTTTCGATGTGTATTATGGGAGCAAATAGAGTGTAAGTCTGGTGTAAACAGGCTTATTCATAACCTACTGTGTTCAACATTGCATGCCCAGTTTGTAAACTTTCTATAGGGATGTCTTAAACAGATATAAATTACTCTGAGGTTACCATGTTCAGTGCCAAGTGTCAGCAAGAGGCTGGGCTATGGAGCAGTGGAACTAAAGCTCCATCCATTACCTACTGAATGAGTTGAAATGTCGAAATTGACAGTTTAGATCTTCTAACTGATGAAATCTTGTCTATATCGACTACATCATTTTTTTCTTTTTTTCTCTTTTTTTTTGTTAATTCTGTTATGTTCATGTACTGCCCTTTTAAAACCAGGCTATCACTCGTAGTCATGTGATTCTGTCACACGGAAGCAACATGGAGGAGAACCTATCCAGCGAGACCAACCAAGCAAGTTGACCAGCTTGTGCCAATGAAAAATGTCGTTTGGACGAGTCTCAAATTTAGTGAAAACGACACTGAAATTGAAGTCAGATTTAAAAACTGACAAAGTATCCGAGACCAAAATAAATACCACCTGTCTTTACCAGATATAGTACTAAGCATATTTACAGTAAACGCCTTGTCAGTGAACTATGAGGACAAAAAACAAAATAATCATTCATTAATTGTAATCGAGGTAAATTGATCAGTTTATCGTGGTATTGATTTGCGGTCATATCGCCCAGCACTAAGTTGAAGTGATGTTTCTGATCCCGAGCTAATCATTACATATCAGTATCTGACCTCACTAATTTACTTGTGGGTTAGTGCTGTCAAATCCTCGAGCAGGTCTTCCAACACCTTCACCGTGATTGACATGGCTCCCTACTCACTATTCCCTGTATTGTTCACTATATAGTGCACAATGGTGTCATAGTGAGTGATTTGAGACATTACCTTCTGGGTTTTTACCCAACAGTGCATGGGTATCTGCTAGAGGTACGTTGTTTGTATTCTACTTATTGTGGTACATTTGGGAATGTTTGAGTGTGCATAAATTCACAATGATTCCGGTCACCACTATGGAATGGTGGAACACCAGAATAGTGCACTATATATGTCAGAGTTTAGGTTTTTTTAAGGTGAGAGAGACTTGTTGCTACTGAAAAATACCCCCCCCCCCATTACTTCTGCAGATACTTACCACTCTCCCTCTCTCTCTCTTTACAGGGCACCTTCCACAGTCAGCAAGCTCTGGATTATGGCTCCAAATTAGTTGGAGGAGTTTCCCCTGGTAAAGGGGGGAAGAGCCACCTGGGCTTGCCAGTCTTCAACTCTGTAAAGGAGGTACTGATCTCAGTCTTTAATCAACTGTACAATAGCTCCATAGATTATTGCTTGGTGTAAACCACCTGCTAAAAGTTTGAAGGTCATTCTTTCAGATGTTTTTAATACAAAAAAAGGTTTCTTAATTTATCACATTATTGCGTATTAGTGAGAGTTAAGTATTGGTAATAATGTCAAAGTTCACTCCCAGTGTCAGAGTACAGACAACACTTGACGAACATGAAGTGGGAAGATGTACTGAATTTGCTGGGGGAGTAAGGAAAATGCCTAAGAATTCCTAAAGTCAGTTTTATTACTGGAGTGCTGTGACTCATACAGCAAACCTTTAGCAGCTTTATCAGTCCCCATTTCGTTTTGTTTAATCACAGTGGGTAATATACAGATAGGCACTTTGTGTCCTGTGGGATTTTAATGTGCCACGCTGGCTGAGTGTTTACCGTTCAGATGTGGGCATTTGGCAGCCAGTGATAACTCTGCTTTGCAAGTCTGTGTTCCTTAATTTGAATGTAACCCTGTAAAATAGCACCGAAATGTTCCAAAGTGGAAAAGCTGTCCCTTCTTGACTTCTCCACATCTCTCGGCTCCAGGCTAAAGAAGGCACCGGAGCAGATGCCAGTGTGATCTACGTTCCTCCTCCGTTTGCGGCAGCAGCCATCATAGAGGCCATCGATGCCGAGATACCGTTGGTGGTGTGTATCACAGAGGGAATCCCCCAGCAGGACATGGTGCGTGTCAAACACAAGCTGCTCCGCCAGAACATCACCCGCCTCGTCGGACCCAACTGCCCCGGAGTCATAAACGTAAGACCTGCAGCTCTGCGAGAAATGACAAAGCTGGTTTAGACTTCTAAAAGATGAGTAAAATCATGGATCACAAGGACAAACGGCTGTGAACGGCTGCAGCACAGATGAACCTATATAGCTTTTAGTGTTAAGGGACAAGGGTGGCATAGTGGTGCAACACGTAGGGACCTGGAGATTGTGGGTTCAAGTCTTGCTACGGGTGACTGTCTGTGAGAAGTTTGGTGTGTTCTCCCCGTGTCCGCGTGGGTTTCCTCCGGGTGCACGGTTTCCTCCCACAATCCAGAAACACATGTTGTTAGGTGGATTGGCGACTCAAAAGTGTCTGAATGTGTGAATGTATGCGTGTCAGCCTTTGAAGGACTGGTGCCACCTCCATTGTGTGCTCCTGCCTTGCGCCCAATGATTCCGATTAGGATCCAGACACACTGTGACCCTGAATTGGATAAGCGGTTACAGAAAATGAATGAATGACTAAGGATGTTGGGACAGTAAAATCTACAGTTAAATGCTAGAAGCAAGAATTAAGCTACACTTTATATTATTGCAGGAATTCATGATGAATGAACCTTAACTGTGTGTTATCTGTTGCAAAGCTACCATTTAGAGATAATGCATTTAGCTTGGACAGTGCTAATATTATACTACACAGGAAAATATGTTTAGGAACAGTGGTGCATAGAGAATCTGAAAAGTGTGGGAATTTGTGTGGCAGTGTTGTCTGGATCTCCAATAGAAATGGTGATTTAGAGTGAATTCTATTTATTATTATTCCATCTTACCCCTTATTTTTAAGGGTCATCATCATTCATTCATTATCTGTAACCTCTTATCCAGTTCAGGGTCGTGGTGGGTCCAGAGCCTACCTGGAGTCATTGGGCGCAAGGCAGGAATTCACCCTGGAGGGGGCGCCAGTCCTTCACAGGGCAACATAAACACATTAACTCACACACTCACACCTACGGACACTTTTGAGTCGCCAGTCCACCTAACAACGTGTGTTTTTGGACTATGGGAGGAAACCGGAGCACCCGGAGGAAACCCACGCGGACACTGAGAACACTCAAGGGTCATCTTGCCCTTTTAAAATGGATTTAGAACATGCTGTCAAAAAACAGTGCTTCATTCTCAGGCCAGTAGTGTGTCTCTGTAGGCAGTTCTTTCAGTCTATAGAGATATCAGAGGAGTGCTGCTGGACTTTAGTCAAATTTAGAGCATCATACGCCTTCAGAAGGTGTCAACAATCCTATATTAACACACACAACAAAGTCTTCTGTGATGCGAAGCTTGATACAGCTTAAGCCGCAGTTTTTTGTTCAAACCTTCTAGTCCTACCTTAAATATTGCCGTAGGGTCAGTCACCAGAATGTATATGCTTCAACATTTAAAGGGTAGCTTGAAATTTATTAGATAACTACTAATAATTCAGCATAATATTAGTAATATTTACACTGTTTAGGAAGGAAAGGGTCGTAAGGGTCACAACACTATTAAACTAAGATAATACAATGGTTATTTATTATTTGTACATGTGTAGCTTACATAAGGTAAAGAATCTAAACTCTTTGTAGTCCCTGACCCAACCAGTTTATGCTTCGTAGATTGAGTCCTCCACATGGAACAGACATGTTTAATGTTGTTCAGTAATATTTTTCTGTCGGATTACTACAATGGACCATGATTTATCTGCTGTAACTCTCTTTCCAGCCTGGAGAGTGCAAAATCGGAATTATGCCTGGACACATACACAAGAAAGGAAGAATTGGTAAGGGTTTCCACTAAAGCACGACCTTGCTCTTAAGTATTACTTTAATATGAGCTGTAATGTGTTTTTTAGCTTGCACAACCCAAGGTGACACATCCCATATATTCTTAAATAAGATTGTCTGAGGGTGTCCGGCTTAAGCTTGATGTCGGCCGAGCCTGAGACAGATACGGCAGGAACGACAGAGTGGGTGACATCTGTTTCTTTTTTCTTTTTTTTTCCCTTCTTCTAATAATCCCCCCCGCTCCCTTCTCTCCTTTGAGTCTGCCCCAGTGGTGGGGTTGATAAGTCACTGGACCTTGAACTGAAAGTGCTGTGATGTCCACTGGCTTCCGAGCAGCACAGACTGAGCTGAGTAGAGCAGATAACTCCACGTCCGCCCCCAAAAAAAAGAGCACTTCTTAATTTTGAACAGCCCAGTAGACTTTGAGCCTGAACTAAAGTCTGGAAGGCAGGGTTCTATCTATAAAGACGGTTTTGGACTGGAGCAGATTCAATTCTGAGAACGGCTCTCGATATCTGTGAGGCAGCAGATTCAAGAGCAGTATTGAATTGTTGTCCAAATAGATCTCAGAGGGTCTCGTTTGTGCCTGTTTAGGTTCAGCAACTATTGCCATTGATTTTTAAGTGAAAATAGGTAAAACAGCCATTGCAGCAAACTATTTAAAGAGTTTGATTTTGGAATGTGGAGCCCACCAACTCACTAACTCTGGGGTAAAAAAAACAATCCAAAACTGTTCTTTTGTGGGCTGCCTAAATCAGAAAACATGGGATAAAACGAGTGGTTGTGATTTTTGTGCTCTTATGTAGAGTGCAGACATTTTAGAATGGTCTCGTCTCCTTGTCTGAAACTCTCCAATCTCAGTGCTAGACCCGCATTTATGAGAGTGCAAATAAGTCAAGGTTTACAGAGCAAAACATATGCAATGAGTGCAGAAAAATGTGTGTACTGATTTGAATATGCCAAAAATGAGAAGGGTGAAGAAAGAAAATCGAGCACAAATGCCTAAAAGTCCAGCGCTTCTGCTCCACGCTCCTCACCCTTGAACAGTGCTTTTTACACTGGGTAAGAATGGTGCTGTGTTGTTTAATCCTTGTGGTATTTTCAACCAAAGTGTTTCATTAAGATCCCAGAGCTGTGATAAGTTGTGGAAAAGTGGTAGAACACAGTTTAGTGATATTCCTGTTAAACCACATCTACTACACCTGGGAATTAAGAGATTAGTTGAATCGTGTGCGTGAGCAGGAAAAAATAGTTGCCACACCTTACTGGGAAGCGGAGCTCCAGGACTGGAGTGGGGCATCCCTGGGGTATAATGTGCCTCCTTTAAAACATATAGAAACAGCACAGTTATTCCTGAACATACCACTATATTTAGCTACAGTAAAATGGCCTCTCACAGTGCCCTGAAAAATACACTGCCTTTTTTAATGACATCATTTTAAGTCACAAAAAATGTGGCAAATACATTTAAAGGAAGTGATTATTTGAGAGTTTAAGAACACAGACACCGTGTTGCTCTACCTGTTATCTGAATGCCGCACCCTGCAGTTTAAATACACTCTTGCCTTCCACTGTGTGTGTATGTGTTCATGTTTACAGTGCTGTGTGTGTGTGCAGTCAGGTTGGGATGTCTGTGTTACTTAACTTTGAAATGTCTCCTGTGTGCAAGCTCGCACTGTGAGATGATGTCATCTTGTGGGATCGGTTATGAGCAAATATTAGTGGCTGTTAAATCCCGATTCTGATTCTATTTTTATGTTTTTACTTTGCTGCTATGAAGTGCAACTCTGATTACTTTGTAGTCCCTGTATGAACCTGCTTATGCTCCGTAGAGTGGGTCCACCACATGGGAGCGGACTAGATTCAAACAGGTTTAATACAGAGCTTTTGATGCATTCAAGCCACTAGGTGTCAGTATAACAACAGCAATATTTGTCTAAAAGCCTGAAGTTGTATTAAAAATTGATACTGAAGTGTTATGCCTCATATTAATATTCATTTTCTTTTCACACACTGTGTATTGAATGCATATTGTACTGTAAGTTTTTGTCCTTGCATTTCTAACTGATGCATAATTGATATGATGATGATGATGATGATGATGATGATTTGATGCTTGTCATGAATTAATCATTATTTTTTTTCTGCTTCTCTCTATTTTTCCAGGCATCGTCTCGAGATCGGGCACCCTGACGTACGAAGCCGTTCACCAAACTACACAAGTGGGCCTGGGCCAGTCTCTCTGCATCGGTATTCCGCTCTCGCTCCTCCTCTGGGACCCCGTACTGTCACTTGGCATGCTGCACACACTCGCTTTTGTTCTTTTGAAGTCAGTTCCTTTTGCTTTCAGGCATCGGCGGAGATCCGTTCAATGGCACCAACTTCATCGACTGCCTGGAGGTGTTCCTGCAGGACCCCAAAACAGAGGGCATCATTCTGATCGGGGAGATCGGGGGAAACGCTGAGGAGAACGCTGCAGAGTTCCTTAAAGATCACAACTCTGTAAGTCCATTCATTATTAATAGCTGATCAGGAAATAACTCTAACATACTTTCTGATGCGAGGCATTTCTTTTGGGCAGTTAGCAGTAACAGCTGGTGCAGTATATAACACACCTTCACTCCATAAAGCATGGGGGATCGGGGTTCAGTTCCCAGCCCAGACCAGAACACTATACTGATTAGAGTCATTGGGCAAGACTCCTAATGTTGCCTTAGATTATTTCTGTAATGTGGTGTCTGCCAAATGCCATAAATGTTCATACAGTAAATACAACACAGCACTCAAAACAGGTCATTGTAGTTTACAGTAGATGTAGCAGACATGGACACCAGTATGAGTGCTACAGTTATATACACACAAATAAATGCTTTGTAGTGTATTTAAAAACACAAGTGAATCAATAGTGATGCAGATCATGGTGCATTATTTTGAATAAAGCACTTTTATTTTGTCAGATTACATGAAAACCTTGGTCTGAGCCCTAGAAGAGCACAACTCACAGTACAAAAACATCTTAATAGTTTTGGAAGGGTTGGGGGATGTCTGTATAATCTGCATCTGAAAGGCCACTCACCAAAACAGTTAACAAACATGAATCTTATTCAGTTTACAACTGTTATACTGTGTCAGGATTAACGCGATAATGTAAATTAACACACACAATTTTTAACACTAATCATTTTACCAACTTTGGCCAAAACTTCCTCCTATAAATCACTCTTCACAGATCTTTAGTCATGTTATTTATGCTGTAATAAAGATATAATAAATAGCTTTCACTCACACAAACACACACTCATACAGTCAGCTTCTGTTTCGTCTTCTACATCGTTTAGTCGATGGAGATGTTTACTGTGTCATGAGCTGCGCTGTGGCATTGATTGTCTCCTCTAAAGCTTGTCTCTGAACCTAAAGTTGTCCCTGAAATTTTAATTCTGCACATTAAGAGAATGTGCATTGAAAAAAATGATCAATTTTTTTTATTATAGATATAGTATATAAATAACAGATATAGTAAAATAAATAACAGCGGTTTCCTTTCGCTAGTTTGTCATCCATATCACACTACACATTTATCTCCCTCCCAAAAACTCAAGGAAGTTCTATTTAAATTCATTTTTTAATTTTAATGTAATCTACAGACACTGCTAATATAAATATAATTCAAATGTGTTGATCTTACATTCATTCTTCTATTTTTCGTTAATTATTCATTATTAAAAGCCCCATTCTTAAGAAGGGGCAGTGGTATTAAACATATATCTGACTGCTGTGACCTGTTCTCTAAGTGGAGAAGAGCAAAGAGGCTGAGAAAAGGTGTTGATCTGGATCTAAACAGCAGAA
This sequence comes from Hoplias malabaricus, assembly GCF_029633855.1. Classification (NCBI taxonomy): domain Eukaryota; kingdom Metazoa; phylum Chordata; class Actinopteri; order Characiformes; family Erythrinidae; genus Hoplias; species Hoplias malabaricus. The sequence continues at coordinate 11,013,296 of NC_089801.1, read as the reverse complement.
TGTGAACACCTCTCTCGTCTTCCCCTCTTTTGATCTATGGAAGACTCTGTTTGAAACTTTTTTCTGAATGTGAACAGCATCCTTCCAGCGTATTTCTTTATCTTAACATGTTGCTGTTTCTTCCAGAGGCTGAATCTCTCTGTGGAAATGTAGCTCGGGGAGAAGGGAGTTGGGGAAGCGGAGGTCCAGCTGGTATTAAGGTTCTTTTGGTGGGGGGTCGGGGGGGTAAGGTTCATTCTGTGTACGCGTGTATCAGCACTCTGCCTTGGGCTGCAGGTCTTTCTTTGATCTCTGATTGCTGTGGAGGAAACCTGCGGGTGTCGATATGTGATCTTTGGACCCCCCCCCCCCCCCCCCCCACACACACACACACACACACACACACACTCTCAATTGCCCCTCCTTCCGTTTCGTTCGGTGTTGTACAGCTTTGTTTTGCTGTAAGGACAGTAGTTCTCTAGAATTGTCTATGTTACCTTTTAAAGGAGCACTGTGTAATGATTTTACCTTAAAATTACAGCTTCAAAATAAGTGGAGAATGTGCACTGTGTAAATTTAGGAGGAAGGTAGGGACCCCTCTCTCCCCCGTGTGATTTCATTGCAGTGCTGTAAATATGGATTACATTTGGGGTAGCCCTAGAAGCATAAACCCAAATATTACCTAATGTTTCTTTAATAAAGAAGCAAGAATCTACTATTTCGTTTTTTCTTTATAAGAAACAAGCATGCGATAAACAAACTGACATCAACAAATGCTCATTTTCATGTTAGCCTCAGTTAAATGCTCATAATGCAAGGCTAAGTGGGGGAGGTTGGTTTTCAGTGCTTGTAGCTAAAGAATCAGTTAGTCCTGACTCCAGTTCTGCGATGACGTCCGGATTAAGTCCAGTTTGGCTGTGGAAAAGCGTGGTTATGGGCAGTATTAAATCCTGCCTCATCATGTGTCTGACATTATTTAGTTTGCTTGAAGAGATTTGGCTTGCCTTTTGGAACTCCCTCACCCATTCCTGGAAAAAGAAGGCCCAGTTCCAGCACAGTTTCAGCTGCCTTTCTGCCAAGAAGCCCAATCTAAAGTTTTATTAAGGCTTCCAAAGTGTTTTTTCTACTTCTGAGTTTGACAAGAATTTCCAGCGCTAACAAGTGTACAAGTCGTACACACGGTATGCAAAGTAGGTGCTTCTACAAAAGAATGATATTGCTGGCGCTTGTGGTGATGGTGTGAGGAGGGGAAAAACCTACCATTACCATCTTTTTTTTTGGTCCAATCTCTATTCAAGAAAAGCAAGCTTTTGTGGGAGAAAATGACTGAAAAGTGACTTTTTTTTAAACTCTCTTCTCCATGTGATTAAAAACTGTTCTGAGCCTATCACTCAAAAGCCAAGAGGGAATTGATTCAGACGGTAATATCCAGGTGCAATTAATGTGCCCTTTCTTCCAGTGACACCTTAATTGTCCTTCATTCAAGAGGCAAAAAAAATAAGATGTATAAAATATATTTCTCTAAAAAAAATGCTCAGATGACTTTACCCACTCTACCCTTTTGCGCTGACGTCTCATTAACTTAATGAGGCCGTTCTTGGTGGACACCTCGTAGATGGCCCTGGCCTGAAATAATGTGTAGGGTTTGAAGAGCAATTGCTGGCCGTGCAACATTACATGTATTGGATTGGCTTCAGGAAGATATATCTGCCAGAAATGACATATCTTTAGGCGCAATTCATTGGACCCCAGTGAATATAGCAGCTTAGAATATTGTCTGTGGAATGGTGAGATCTGATTAAAGAGGTTGTCCAGCGATATATGGCTAAGGGATGTAGTTATGGGTGCGAGATGTACTGGTCAGTTTGCCAAGTGGACAGTTTGTATTGACCATTGCTCATGTACAGTGCTTAATAAGACAGCTCAATTACAATTAATCAAAAAAAAAATGAATGTATAAGTAAGTAGTTATTTAATTTACTTAAATAAAAATACATATATTGGGGGCAGCTTAAAGGTGAGGGTCGTGGGCGTCCCTGAAATGACTGAAAGGTCTACGGTGATTTCTCCTCCACATCCAAGCCCTGACGTGCCCTTGGGGCAAGGTACCTAAAGGCAGATTTATACTTCTGCCCTGACTCAGTACAGAGACTGCGCCATTGTGAGCGTACCACTACGGCTGAATCTTCCTCTACACTAAGTAGGACACAATGTAGTAGTGTAGGAGAATTCCTTTTATAAGTCTTTAAAGTGCACTATTTAGGGAGTTGGTTGTTGGTTGGGACAGAGCATAGTTTACACCAGGTGCCAGAAAAGAAACAAATACAAAGCTGGCACATATTTCCTGCGTGCTTCCACTTCTCGTAAAGATAATTTTTTCCTGGAGACGGAGACTTTTTTGTTTTCATCTGTACAACATGTTTATTAATCCACACCTTGTCTGAGGAAATTTCTTGCTGGGGCGGCACGGTGGTGCAGCAGGTAGTGTCGCAGTCACACAGCTCCAGGGACCTGGAGGTTGTGGGTTCAAGTCCCGCTCCAGGTGACTATCTGTGAGGAGTTTGGTGTGTTCTCCCTGTGTCCGCGTGGGTTTCCTCCAGGTGCTCCAATTTCCTTCCACGGTCCAAAAACACAAGTGTCCGTAGGTGTGAGTGTGTGAGTGAATGTGTGTGTTGCCCTGTGGAGGACTGGCGCCCCCTCCAGGGTGTATTCATGCCTTGTGTCCAGTGATTCCAGGTAGGCTCAGGACCCACCGAGACCCTGAACTTGATAAGTGCTTACAGATAATAAATTAATTTGCTGCTGTCTGCGGTATCTACAGTGTTCATGTTCCCATACTTCTACAGTTCAGCATAAAAAATGTCTGTCTGACTACTGACCAATCACAGGCACTGAGGTGGTCTCGACGCGTAGTTACATTTTTGGAGAGGTGTGCGTCGATGTGTTGCCTACGGTGTTGGTTCGATGCAGAAGTATAAATTGGGCTTAAGCTGCAATTGCTCCCTGGGCCTGCGCTGGCTCAAAATACCTGAAAAACTATAACTTTTTTTTGCCCACTGATAAATAATAAATTGGGAGCTGTGCATTTTAGCAGTGTTTTATTTATTGCGTGAAATAGAAATTTCTTTCAAAATCCAGTTTTTTCTTTGTGGATTGCCCCGTCTCTTTAGTTTCTTGTGCAGTTTGGATTTGTAATTTTCCTTCTCATTGGGAGGTTTTGATAGATCTCATCTAATAAGTTTTTGTTGATGTACGCTGCCTGGGCTTTGAGGAACCCTGCAGTATGATTATTGACGTCTTTGCTATCTCTCACAGCGGGCCTCCTTTAATCCTCCACCTTGGAGCTCCCAGGTGCCCCCAGAGCGCTGCGCCTGTTAAACCTCTTGTAATTCATTTTCCAAACAAGTTGCTCAAGACTCAGTTGAGTGGAATGACTTAAGGAACGCTTGTTGCTTTAAAAAAAATAAAAAAATAAAAAAATATGGGAGTGGGGGTAGTACAGGAAAAATGTTTTGTTCAGCCGTTCCCCCATAATTGCTTCTAAAGCAGCTATCTTAATCTTCCCCAGATAAAAAGCTACAGCTGACTGACTACATATGAGCGCCTCGAAACAGACAGGGGGCCCATCCTCTGGGCAAAGGAGAAGGAGGAGAACACACCTCGACTCTGTGTTTCATAATTAAAGTAATTCAGCTGTGCCGCTAACAGTAAGAACAAAGGCTGGAATTATAATGCTAATTTAACTCCCTTTATGCGCCAAGAAACCATGCTAGGAGGAGGCGGGGTTGGGGAATTAATTGGCTAATTAAGCCTCGACCTGTTTAGGCTGAGTTGTCAGGGTGAAGCGAGTTCCTCAAAGCTGAAGTTAGCTAAGAAGTTAACACGCGTTCAAGCATCAAATTTATTTTGTTTAGGCTGGAATTTATTTTGAGTCTCTAGTCTTTGGTTTCTGTAAATAGTGAAAATTTAAATGTTGTTGCGTGGGTTTTAAAGATGAAAAAGATGATTTAGGACAGGATAGAATTTTGCGTCGAAGCCGATGAATGGGAATATAAGCATCATGGGGGTGGCACTTCATTAATAACCTATCAATAATAAGCTGGTGCTATTCTGAATAATTCAGGTTCATCCAACAATAATGGAAGGTTTGTGCATCTTTTATTCACCTTATTCCACCACGACACCTTTCACGGCACCAACACCTTTCAAAAGATGCATGTGTTTAAAAAAAAAAAAAAAAAAGTGTAAAGTCTGTTTGGTTTTTTTGCATTTTTTTTTTGAGAAATAATAGCAGTATTAAAGGAGTGAAGTCCAAAAATGTTGTGTTTTAAATGAAATTAAAAAGAAATGAAACACTAACTTTATCCTTGCATAGTTCCTGGAACAGAAAATCAAAATAATATGCTGGTGAAAAATTAGCCCTGAAATTGCCTATTTAAGGTGGAAATAAACGTTTTGAATTTAAAAATTCAGAAAAGGTAGCATTATATATATATATATATATATGAAAACCAGCTCAGAGTGGTCAAATGAGAGGCTCTCTGTGCTTCCAGGTCTCAGTGGGTCAAAGAAGTGCGATGCTATTGAGGTGGAAAGAGAATTCAAATATGAAGCTGCTAAATAAGCTAACTTTAGTGTTACCTCCATTAGCGGCTCATTCACTTTATGCCTCACCCTCTCATTCTTCTTCTTCTGTGTTTTCTCGCAATCTGAAGTTGAATCAGTTCCTCCTCCAACCTGCAACTCTTATAACTGTGGTTTTTAATCTATATCAAAGGATCTGCTGTCTCACTGAATGTTTTAGCACAAAGTAAACAAAGAAGGCCCCTCCCTTGTTGTCATGGAAATGAACACAATGACAGGAAACACAGTAGCATCTTTTCGGCTTTACTCAGCTTATAATGTGGATGTTCAGTCTAAATATTAGATTTAGACTCTGCTTTGCCCTTCGTTGTGAATAAAGCTGTAGTTATTGAGTGAAGAGAATTCATCATTTACAGTTAAATCTACATCAGCCAGAACACCATCAGCCACACGTAGCAGCCTTTACAGTTTACTGACCACACACACAGTTGAGGTTATCTAGAACCAGCTTTCTCTGTCGTTATCACAGAGCTCTGGCAGTGTTGTCTTGAGTCTGCATGTGGAGTTAACGTCTCGTCTGGCAGCAGAACCCTTCTTATCCAGCCGTGCCTCAGCCAGAGCGATAAGACTAAAACCCACGCCTCGTTCATGTTGCTGTTATTCCTGAGAATGAAATATTGGCTGTTATGGAGGGATTGGATGTTCTCTTGCCAAACATGATGATCCATCAGCAGTGCAAGGACAAGCCAGGAGCTAATCAGCTCGTACGTGACTAATTACCTCACAGCCCAAATGGGATCATACTGGGTGGCGATGCTAGCAGCTAGCGCTCACCCACACATGCCACCTTGCTCTAGGACTATTTTTACACCTTCATGTTTTTGCAGGGGTGTTGAATATTTGAATGGGGTATGAAAAGAAAAATGGCTATTTTTGCTTTTTGTTGTAAATAAAATTTTGACTAACACCATTTTGAGGTTTTAAAGACTTTAAATCTTATGTTTAAAAAAAAGCTACCTTTCCTACATTTTAAGTAGAAAATTTCACTGCTGCAGTGGCCTCTTCAAAGCTCAAGGATAATGCTTTTAAAAGAGCACAGGTTCTTCCAAATGAATGTAAAATACCAGTGATTATTAGCATTAGGCAAGTTCACTTCCTTAAGCTTTCATTCATCATTAACCACTGAACATTGACGTACTGAAATATTCATCTAATGCTGATCTCCTACTGTTTTAAAGCCTGAACTTTCTGTAATCATTTGTCTGAGCATTTCCGTTGTGGTGGGTAGTTAATTAGTTGCATTAATAAAGTATGAATGCGCCTTTGATTAACATTTACTAAAATTATTGTATTCTAATCCGACTCTTGTGTGTTCATAGGGTGTCAACGCCAAGCCCGTGGTGTCCTTCATTGCCGGACTCACAGCTCCACCTGGCCGGAGGATGGGTCACGCTGGGGCCATCATCGCAGGGGGAAAGGGAGGAGCCAAAGAGAAGATTGCAGCCCTGCAGTCGGCTGGAGTGGTGGTTAGCATGTCCCCGGCACAGCTGGGAAGTACCATATTCAAGGTGAGGTTTTTTTATGAGACAGTGGGACGTTTGTCAGGGTCTACTAACTGGCTAAGGCTTTCTGAACAAACATTTTAGAGGTTTTTAGGTTTATACAGTTTTCCTGACGCCCTAAAGACATCACCCCCAGACACGTACGGATTAACATTGTGTAAACTGCACAGCAAAATCCCACACACACTTGCCTCGAACCACATTGATCTGTTGTATTGATCTAAGCTAGACATTCTTATGTTGTTTCCAACACTGCATTACATAGAGACAGTAGTAGCCATAAGGCATTTTGCGCTCAGTGTGATTGACAGTATAGGCTTACACAAGTGGGAACACACTGAATGTCATGTGCTTAACCCAACGTAACACTTTGGGGAGCAGTGTTCTGGTTTTATCCAATGAATGTAATGTAAGTTGGAAGAGAATATCTTAAAGTACAATTATGCATTTGTCAAATATGCAGAGAACATTTTGCAGTCATGTAATTTTAATGTTGAAATAATAGTTAAACCAGATATTCGAATTTATTAGACTTTAAACAAACATAAATGAATCCTCTAGGATTTTTCATTATTTTTTCAGAAGAGGCAGCAGCCCCACCCTCCCCCTAAATGTAACGTTAGCTACCTTTAATCTACATTTATCTCGTCTCTCCTCTCTCTGTATCCATCATTTCAAATTAAAAGTCCTCTGCTGAAGCTTTTAATCACAATTTCATGACATTTCATAAAAGAAGCATCAGTGGCAGCAATTTTGCAGCGGCATGCCATTTTGAAATCGTATTGGACCATGTTATATATAATAGAGTGCTTTCACACCGCTGCTATTAGCATTTTCACCATTTTGGATCTAGGGCACCACGCTACATGGCGTACACAGTGTTTTTAAAGAGTGAACGTTTAGTAGAATGTCGTGATGGCGCTAATTTGGAAACCATCGCCAGCAAAGTGCAGGTGGGAAACTGAAGTGTGGCTGTGGAACTACAGTCTGGCAGGGTTTATCGCTGTTATACTGCGATTGGTGCCGGACGTTGTCTCGGGAACTAAAACTATGCAGGACTTTGTCATTAAAGTCAACGTTTTACACATAATATTGAGTATAATTTGAGTGTTCAGTGATATTTCACATAGTCCACACTGAGGTAGGTCCTCAGACTACTTTCTGCTGCCAGTCTTTATACCACGCCTCCCACAACAGAATCAGGCAGAAACTCTGTCAAAACAGCCATTTTATTTGATCAGTTTATTGTAATGAAATAATCGTGATCAAACATTGACATTTTAAGAATATTTTATGCCACTGATATAAATATAACAGTATAATAATGCAGTTACACACCTTATAAAGACCAATGTAGTTTTAGCAAAAAAAAAAAACATAGAATATTCACACTGGAATTGGAATATAAAAAAATATTTTAAATACACTAAGTAAATCCATAAAGAAATAAAATAAAACCATATATAAGTATCGTTACAGTAGTTATGGAGTGTGAGCACAGGCCAGAGGAATCTACAGGTAGGTTTTGAGAGGCTGCGCTTGCTGCAGCATATTTTCCCACCAATTCAGTGCTAAAAGTTTATATTAAAGTACATTGCCTTTACAAGACTAACAGGACTACAATAAAGCCTGAACGTTCCTCCGAGATTTGTCCTTTTTCTTGAAAATTGCATTGTTACAGGTCAAAAACTATACTAATTTATATGGTATTAGATTCCTTTACTCATTAGGTCCATTAGCCATGTAGCTGCGGTGCAGAAAGAAACCTCTTTTCAGAACACTTCCATTACTTTCAGGGTACCTGATGAAACGTTTTAGATTTGATTTTCCTGCGAGTGATTGGCCTAATTGCACCGCACTGCATATGAAACCTGAACGCACAGCCGTTATTACTAAACTTTTTCTTTTAAATTACCTCCGGAAGCAAAGTCCCTGAAAGTCAGGGCTCCAAAAACAAACTGAAATGCACAAAGCTGACAATTTTCCTACAAAGACCCCGCAAGGGCCCCCTAGATGAAGTGGTTTTTAGCGGGCGGAAGCAGGGTGTTTTTTTTTTTACCTCTATGGTATGCGATCGAGCCTGCTGAGAAAATGAATAAAGCCCCGTTTATATTGGAGAGTTAGCAGCTCGGCCTCTTTATTTCAATTTATCACAGCCAGCCACTTTTAACAAGATGTATAAAAAGTGAAAGTGCGTATTACAGCCATTCATCATTTTATTCTTTCATTATGAGGGCTGCAAATGCTTCTTCCTCTGCATCGATAGCATTTCTTCTCTCTCACTCTCTCTCTCTCTCTCTCTGTGGCGTCTAATTTGTAATCATTGCGAGTAATGATGAAAAACACTCTTGCTGGTTGTTAATTTAGCAGCCCATTGTGTTCATACATCTCTTTTAATCTCATTGGCCGGTTTAATCTCGGTAACCCACGCCACAACACAACACACAACAGCAACAGAAATTAAGTGCAAGTATACGCTTCATCAAGCCCTCCTCACTTATCTTTCCGTATTCTCATTTCCTGCAGTGTTTTCTTCCACCACGTAAGCCCCCCCACCTCTTTCTCTCCCTACTCTCCTCCTGTCTTTTCCCCTTTTATCCCTTAGCAAACAAGCTCGGTGTACTTGTACACTGAAGACATGACACTGTTTCTGACTTGAGGGCAAAAAAAAAAAACCTCTGAGAAAAACACCTCACACACCAGCACCACTTGGGAGATCCTAATCTAATACGATTGCCTCTCTCTAGCGCACAATGAGAATACAGAATGCAATGCTGAAGTCTGACACCTCTCTTTTATTTAGTTTCCTGCCTGAATAGCCATTACTTTATTCATCTTTATCTGGAGTTTAAAAAGGAAAAGATACAGAGAAAAGGAGGCACCTTACAACCGCGAAAGACCTGCTACAACCCCAAATCTCTCCTCATTGGTTGAACAGCATTTACAGCATTTTCAGCTTTGAGAAACAGGAGAAATCAAGCCTGACTTTTGCTTTAGATGTGAGGAAATCTTACGATACTTCTGTCCATTTCACCATTTTCCATGGTGAGAATATCACTCAATGATATGGGTCTGAAAGAACGTGGAGCTATCAGGGGACTATTACTGAAAAAGCAACATAAAAGCATGCTACACTAAGGGATTTCTAGAGAATACACAGCCTAATTTATAAGACTGACCTTTGGATTAGGAATGCGCCGATATGGGAATTCTGGGTGATGCAGGTGGTCAGAAAGATGAGATTAACCCCAGAGTAACACTGACAAATGTACTGTTTGTTTGCATAAAATATTAACTTTCAGCTGTATGCAAACAATAACACGGAAGGTGTTTCTTGAGTAAGTTGTTAGCCACATTTTATGTAGTTAACTGTTACATAGATTGGTCACAGATTGAAACGTTTTATTAAACAAATAAAATAATAGAACTGCTCAAACTAATAAATAATAATAAAGCTACTAATAATAAATAACTTAAAGCAAATTAGTAAACACACAAATAGCAATGTAGCTATTAAACAATACAGAAATAAGGGTTTCAGCACTGCCTTTCTGCTCCTCCACACTGTCAGTTAGAACAATCTGAGCCAAAGTTTCTCTACACCTTCAATAGTACAGTTTTTTTTTATTTATAAATGTGTTATTATAAATCTGCTTCTGGAATAAAAGAAATGTGTCATAATTATAAGTTTGTAGCATCATCAAAATCAAAGCATCAGGCCTGCGCCGATCATTTTACCGATTATAGTTCCAGTATCATCATGGGTCACTGTTGGAGGTCTGGGCAAATACTGAAGTCCCTACAGAAACTTGGATATTAGGTGGTCAGTATGTTTTCTAAATAAAGTGTGGTCTCACTTCAAAGCGCACACAGCAAACACATGAAACACTGCATTGAAGCGTAGTCCCCGTTTTCCCTGTTGTTATCCCATTATCCAGTAGGTGGCACTAGAACTCCTGGAATGTTTTCCAAAAACCTGTACGTTTTTCAAGGCTCCGCACACTCTCCATTCCTGATAAATGGCATTTGCATAAGGGAATTCTCTCTGAAATGCACAATTCTGCCATACCCAGTTGGGGAAAATGTGTTTTCAGAAGGCGCCTCGAAACGCCCTGCAGCTGTTACTCTTAGTAAATTGACTATGTAAATAACTGCACTGCAGCGTAATGGTCTGGAGTCATCTTTGTGTGTCTTCACTCCTGCTTGGGAATATATAATATAAATGAGTGGTATTCTCTACACTTTTTTCCCTCCAACCCACCCCCCGTTAACTTCACCAGTGCCCGTTTTACCCTGGAAGTTGTGGCTGGTTATAACCAAGCAGTTTTAACGTACGCCAGACTGTATCTAATGAACACCCACTCATATGTGGAGGCTCCACTGCAGTACCACTGTTTAATGCACTTTAGCGCACTGGTGCTTTTTTCCCACAAGCTCTGCCCAGGTCATTTCCCCTTTTAGACCACAGACAGTTTGCACATGTTCACTGCAGCATCCATGAAGATAAAACTTAAGCTAGAGGGTCCTAAAATTGTAATCTGACTTCAATACCATCAAGGAAGGGCAAACCCTTTATGAATGCGTTTAATTTTTGGAAAAATTAGTGTAGCATTATACGTCAGGCAGCAATGTATAGTGCCTTTGTTGGCAGCGCTACGAAGCAGCTGCCGACCTTCATTGGGCTGTTTATGGCCACTGTGTGCGGTGTTAAAATACACATTTTATTTCCCATTAAAAGAGTTTTGAAGAAGGTCTCTGAGGGGAAATGTGTCTTTATGACAAAATTCCCAAGGAGGGACATGATTTTAAAACAAAGCTGAACACGAAAAAAAAAAAAGAAAGCTGGTTAAGCGCGCGCTTTCCCATCACCTGCCACTCTCTGCAGTCTCTTAAAGGGCCAGGACGCCCTGCATGACTGACTACACGTCCCTGTGTGAGTTGTATCAGGATGTCCACATTAGCCCCTACGCCATTAGAGTTTTAACACCACGACCGTTATTGTGCACGTTAATGCAGAGCTGATCAGGGCAACACTTGTAACTGGAGATACAGCCTGCTCTTAAAAATGATGGTTCTTCAAGGGTTCTTTATTAAAGGAATAAAGATATATAGAAAAATGTACACACACTTGAAGGACTTTTTTGCATGATTAAAGTGTCCTTTGCTTTGTAAAGGGGTCCTTCAGTTTGGAGAATGTGCTATAAATGGTTCTGTATGGCTAGGGTGACCAGATCTGAGAAAGACCACACGTCTTTGTGTTTACAGAGAAGGTTATCGACCAATAACGGTAGCTTTACAGTCAGACCGTCCAATCAGAAGATTCTAGACTACTTCACCACTCCCCCTTCTCACTCAAGCGAACCAATCGGAGTAGGGGAGGGTGGGACTAGTTTGTGAACGAAACGCTTCTCGAAGTTCTATGTAAGCTCTTGAAAAACAACATCCCAGACGTTTGTGAAATTCCGCCCGGACATTTTTTTAAAGTCTAAAAAAGAGGACATGTCCGGGTAAAAGAGGACGGCTGGTCACCCTATGTATGGCATCTTTTAGAAAAGTGTTCTTCTATTGTTATGATGTCAAGGTTGCAACACGTCCAAAAAGGCAAAGCAAGGCGAGTTTATTTACAGAGCAACTTTCATACACAAGAGCAATCCAAAGTGCTTTACAGAGTCAAAAGAAACTATTTTAAAACAATGAAAATAGTGAAATAATAGAAAACGCATTTTAAATGAATCATTTTCTACAAGGTGATATATAGAACCATTTATAGCATATTCTCCATCAATCTGAAGAACACCTTCACAATGCAAAGAACCAGTTCTATATAGAACCATTTTCTTTACTTAAAAAAACGTTTGTAGAAGTGTAAACCAAAGGCCTCGGTCACAGCTCCCATTAATATCCATTTTGTGTTATCAGATTACAAATGGCTGCTAAAATGCATAGCGATGCACTCCTGGTATTTTAAAATTAAAGTGTGTGCTGTATTTGATAACCTGAAAGAAAAAAAAGTGAGGAATTGACAATTTCATTGACATTTTCAGGTGACAATCTCCAAGAAAACCAGTTTGGAAAAGCCCCTAAAAAAGTGTCCCTTTCTTATTCTACTATTAGATCTCATTTTCTTCACTCAGTAAACATAAAACACTGGGTTTACTTTTGGGCCTCATCTCTCAGAGTAAATGTCATGAAGTTATCACAGTTTACAACTGAAATGACGTTGATGAACATGGTGTCATTACAGAGAGAGTAAAGTACCAGGGGGTGAAAAAGTAATGTTTGGTACTGGTGCGGAATTCCAGGCATTGATTCCTAACCCCAGTGTGCAGCTTGTCTAATGCTACTGTAGCGACCTTAAGCTTTAGTTACTTGTTAGCTACCTCAGCTTTGTAGCTCCAGTGCAAAGCTAGTATTCTTTATTAATTTGCTGCTAAATCAGAACCTAATTTGTGGCTTTCTCTCTTTCTGTCTGTCTGTGGTGTACAGGAGTTTGAGAAGAGGAAGCTGCTGTAAGGCAAACGAAGGCGGCCCACCTCTGTTCCAGATGACTCTGCCGAGACGCACAGTGTTTTTTTTTTTTTTTTTTTTTTTTGTCTTCTTTCCAGACATGGCTTTCAAGTTGGTCTCTGGTCTCTGATTCCGTGCCCTCACCAGAAGAAATCGATAGATCATTCTTTGTTGTAACTTGCAAGCCTCCTTTTTAACACATGTACAGCACAGTCAGATATCCAGTGAGTCTTATTATCCTGCCACAACTAAATCAAGGTTAACCTCACGAGTCTGAAGTTGATGCAGTGTACCATCCATGCTCCAAAAAAGAAGAAAAGATCATTTCCCTCCATCCAATGTGGAAAAATATAGCTGAAATATAATTCTCTCGCCTGTGTGCCATGTGTCTCTTTATTATGTTATTATTTTATTTTTAAATTGTTTTCCCCACAGACATGTCAGAACACGTCAAGTGCCTTATTGCTGTGAAAGTTGTCACTTATTACACCTTTGTCACTCCTGATGAAGATATCTCACTGAGCAGGATTACAAGTTTGAACCCAGCTCCTCAGCGTTGACACATTGTCAGCTTTGATAACTCTCCCCTGCTGTTGTATGAAATCATTCTCTCAGTTTAAACTCCGTTTTTTCCCTTGTAATCTTATGCTGTTTACCCAGGTCGAAAGCTGTGACCTTTAGAAAGCTGCGCTCTAACTTTGTGACACATCTCGAAAGCTCCAAGACAAACAGAGCTCTTCACTTAGCTTTTTAAAAACCGCATGCTGCTTCCAGCAAGGATGCTTACTACTTGTATCTTATACAATCCAGAATCGGAATACCAGCACTTGTGTAGCCTACATCTGAGTCGGGAAAATTGGGAATTGATTACGCTGTTAAAAGCTTAACAGATTCTTGCCTTAATCCTTTTGAAAATAAACAGCTGCATGTAGTAAATAGCAGTGCACATTGTCAAAAGTTTCACAAAGGAAAGCTCACACTCGAATATATTTAATGCACTCCAATTATGGAGACAAAGCATCAAAACAACCCTTTTGGAATTCACTGTTTTTGTGATGTCATTTGCATATTCTATCCACAAAAACAGCTTTCTGCTCTCTTATGCTGAATTTGTTAGTGGTTTGCTCTGGACTGCTTTCTGAATGAGGAAACATATATATGGCCCTATCATTGATCTCCCTGGTGATACCTCAGCTATCCAGGGCCATGGGGACTTTGAGATGATGAGACTTTGATGGCATTAGGTTGGAATAAAGAGTAGTGAGATCAGGGGCAGATGTTGGATGATTAGGTTTGGGTCACAAACACCACTCCAACTCATCAAAGAAACTCATCAGTTTCACAGATGACAGTTCCACTGCCTACTGCTAAGCTTGGGATTGGGCATGGAGACCGTGCGGTTTTATGGAGATGATAGGAGTGTTAAAATGAACTCCTGAATGAGCAAACAGTGCATCATAAAGGGGCTGAATTTCGCCAATTAGGGAATCTATGTGCAAACATTTGGACATAGAGTGCAATAGTCATAAAGGCTAGAGTCGTATCTTATTAAAAGTGAGACATTGTGCTTCATAATGAAGGAATAAATGACAGTTTGATATACATCTGAGCTGAGAAGTGAAGTACAAAACCCCTTAAGTCCAATTTATGCTCCTGCACTGAATCTACCCAATGTATGACATGGGTATCACATAGCTTTAAGACACAGCTGTGATTGGTGCATAGTTGGATCAAGTCCATGAGAGATTAACTGAGGAAATCGGGAAATCTGAACATCTGTACGACTCCTATCCGCCACTACAAAGACTTGCAGATGGCAGCATGTTCATGGGGATAGTTTTCGGCAAACGTGGATTTGGAATGAATGAAGATATAGAAGGGACAAATAAAATAAAATAATAAAAAAAGCGTCTCTATGAGGAGTAGGAATCCAGGCTGGTAACAAGTACCAGAATTATATTTGTTTAAAGCAGACTGGTCCATCAGTTGCTCTGCATACTGTGTTAGCCTCCTACCACCGTTCTTCAATAGTCCACCAACCAACTGCTTTCTGTGTCCACTGATGAAGGACTAGAGGACGACCAACGCAAAGTGTACAGCAACAGAAAAGCTACTGTCTCTGACTTTACATCTACAAGGTGGACCAACAAGGTAGGTGTGTCTAACAGAGTGGACAGTGAGTGGAAACAAGGTTTAAAAACTCCAGCAGCACTGCTGTTTGTGTATCACTCGTACCAGCACAACATACACTAACACATCACTACCACATCAGTGTCACTGCAGCACTGAGAATGGGCCACCACCCGAAACCTACCTGCTCTAAGGGGGTCCTGATCATTGAAGAACAAGGAAAAAATGAGCAAACAAAGTATGCAGAGCAAGAGACTACAGTAAGTAGTATAATAATTGTAGATCTTCAAATTGCTCCTGAATTGTCAGTGAAGCTGAGAGAATGGACAGTGTGTGTAGAAACAAGGAGGTTGTCATAATGTTCTGGCTGATTGGTGTAAAGTTTCTGTGGGAGTGAAAGTTGCCCTCACTAGCTACTTTATTAGCAACACCTGCTTGTTAGTGGCAATTCTCCAGCCAGCCAATCACATAGCTGCAGGACTGCATAAATCCATGCAGACATGGTTCAAGAGCTTCAGTGCGTTTAGATGTTCACATCAAACCTTATACTCGTAAAATATAGTTGTGCTATGGTTCTTTATTTAAAGGACAGGTTTTATATAGAACCCTGAACATATGAAGAACCTTTTACATGATTAAAGGTTGTTGTGAAGTGGTTCTTTAGATTGTTACAAAATGTGCTATAGATGGTTCCATATAGCACCATTTAGAAAAGGGTTCTATATGGCATCAAAAATGGTCCTTCGATTGTTATGATTTTAAGCTTGTTACAATATGTTTTTGGTGCCAAATAAAACTCTTCTCTAAAAGGTGCTATATAGATCCGTCACAATTTCCCATCAAACTGAAAAGCCCTGTCACAATACAAAGAACCCTTTAATCATGCAAAAAATTTTCAAGTGTTCTGGGTTCTATACGGAACCATTTTCTTTACTAAAGAAACCATATAGAACCATAATATTTAGGTGTGTAGAAGTGAGAGAAAAGAGTGATTTCTGTTAAAGAAAGGGACTAAAACCAAAGCATCAGAAAAATTGAATGTCAGAGGAGAATGGCTAGACTTCCTCCCAGCAGGATGGTTACAGTGACTCAAAGAACCACTCTTTACAACGCAGGTGTTCAGGGAAGCACAAAGTAAAATTCTGTGGCGGATGCGCAACAACAGAAGACCACACCAGGTTCCACTCCAGTCAGCTAGGGACAAGAAAGGCTACAGTGGATACGGAGTCACCCTAAATGAAGTATTGAAGACAGGTAAACATATTAACCTTAGCTAAATCTGTTTCTAGTCTAGTCTAGGTCATCTGGGCCTTCTAGCAGCAGTGGAATAGCAATACCTGGATTTGTAGATCAGCACTTTAATTAATGCCAAATATATTGAATTAAGCTGAATCGCTTAATAACCAACCACGACCTTGAAATGGATTAATTGGCAAATATGATGATGATGACTTAATAACCCAGTAGCTATTAGGATCATGTACAGCTGGTTTAAGCAGGGTTTTTTTTAGTTGTTATTCATGCACTTGTTTAGAGATAATACAAATTGTCACAATTAAAATGTTGGTTTGAAGGGTAGGGGTTGCGTCTTAAAATAGCTGTACTGCAATTTCCAAATATGTCTTGTTCTTTGTCATTTTTAAAGTTGACTTTCCATGTTCCAAAAAATGCACTTACATTATAATATTTGTTGGGACTCCACAGCAGAATAAAAATGCCAATTTGATCATTCTGAGCTGAGCAGATTTAACCAAGGATGTAAAAAAAGAGAAGGGAATGTGAAATGTGAAAATTGCTCTGGTTTGGCTAGGCTAATATCAGGTTGCTGTTGGGAAACGAGTGGAAGATGGTCATCAAAATGTCAACCTGAAAAAAAAAAATGTTGAAAACTGAGGAGGAAGAAAAAAGATCACGTTGACTAAAATAAGACGGCAATCAAGAGCCTACACCTCGCCTCTGCTTGTTTTGTATTGTTTCCCCCTTCCCCTGCTGAAAGAAACCAGAGAAGCTTTGATTATAGAGGAGCCACAATAATGGCCCTTTGTGCTGTGGCATTTTCATTGGAGCATATGGGAAAGGTCTGAGGGAAGACATTAACCTAAATGGCTGAGGGGAGCTTGCTGAATGAGTTTTGCTCTTTTAGGCTTTGATATGGCTTCATTTTGCTCTCAAATATGCCTTCAATAAGCCATATTAACGACATTGTGATGCTAATGGTTTGGTGAGGTGCTAGGCTAACTCGCTAAGACATTAAATCTGCTTTTGATTTCACATTAGAATGAATTCTCTCAGGGATTATGCTGGATGTTGCCTGGCTGTATCTATATTAGGGTTTTATCCCTCTATACATTGTTTTATGTGCATTTTTATACGCCGCCTCACTCAATAATTCCACACACAGCTCCACACTACACTTTTGGCCAGTTTCTGTTTTTGCTCAAGCTAAGTATTAATCATAGGATCAAATAGTAGGCCTTAATATTCCAACTGAAAATGTGTGTGGGTATTGATCCTGGCACCTGTCTGACATGGTGCTAGCCAATAGGCTATGATCTGTACACCTGTTGATGGGACTACACTAATACTTATGAGTACATACTATGTGCTAAAGTATTTGTACAGTATATAGCACTGTGTGCTATAATTAAGTGTGCATTTGGCAGGCTAGTACACAAAATTAACAGAGTGAACTGTTGCTATGTGCCTGTGTCTATAACTAACATACTCAAAAACTGAATTCTTTTACGTATACACTGTGGATTTCTTATGGAGCTTTTCCACTGCATAGAACCTAGATTCCTCCAGGTGCTCCAGCTTCCTCCCACAGTCGAAAAACCACATACTGGGAGGTTGATTGAAATTGCCCATAGCTGTGGCCGTGTGTGAAGCCCTCTGATGGACTGACACCCAGTCCAAGAGGTGTTCCTGCACTCTAGGTATACTATGCCAGAATAATTGAACCCAGAATATTTGCCCTCATTCTCATTGAGACATCTACATGTTCAGCCTGTTGGAGCCCTTTTAAAATCCCGTTGTCTCAAAGTGTTGCATTAGCGTCACTGTGACAGAAACACATTTAGGATCCGCAGCCTTTGCAGACAGTGTAAGGATTACAGCACGTAATTGAGCATTAAAAATTCCTCCTCCTCCCCCTCCTCTTCCTCTGGACATCTCCGCTCTCTTATCTTCCATTTTTCTACCCACAGTTTCTGTGTACACTGGGTTGCCAATTACTTTCTAATCTGCATTAGAGGGAATTACCATAATAAAGATTGCCAGACGAGTTTGAGGATTTATTTGTTTGGGGGGCTTAGGGGTTGCCGTTCTGGCGGAACATTGCAGTGGCCGAGCGTCACTGCTTTCACTGCTGCTTATCTTTCTGCTTTGTTAACATTGCATGCACACACGCGCGCACGCACGCGCACATTTCAAAAACATGCTAGATGCATGTGGCTCTGAAATAACATGGGAGCATACAGTTGTGTACAGTTTTTTGCATAGGGGATTACACCAGCCGCTTCCACGTTGCAGACCGACGTCTGTGCCTCTACTTAGAGCACCTAAGCAGTGTTGAAAAAAAACTTGTGTTAGGCAAGGTAACGCTCGTATGCTAATAGGGCCATTTAGACATTTCAGGCAGTGGGCAACCAGTCACAAGCTACTTGATACAAATCAAAACCAATTGCACACCTGGTTGACCTTTGTCAGACTACAGTTAGATATCTACACTTGATTTAGCCAACCCAAATAGTATCTGGTCAACTGTTCTTATGGGGGTCCTATTCCATTAATGGGTAGGCAATAAAGAAGGGTTATTAGCAACAATATATGGGAAAGGTTTAGTGTCAGTACAGTACTGTGCAAAAATCACTGTCATTGTTTATTTTTTTAATACAGGAGGTCCTCGGGTTACGTCAGTCCCAAGTTACGATGTTTCGTGGTTACGACACATCTCCCATTTACTCTATAAAGCCTTATTTCGACTTAAGTGGTTTTGCGTCGTAACGTGAACTTCGTGTTTGGTGTACGCAGCGGAAGAATACACGGTTATGCGGGACCGAGAAGGACGGCGTCACCCCAGTTGCATTGTACGCCATTTTAGCTTGCTTATACATCGTTCTCTCTCACGTGTGCTTACAGTATGTTATTTACGTACAGTATGTACGTATGTTCCGACTTACACCAAAAATTGGTTTACGGCGCAACGTAGGAACGGATCAACGTCGTAAGTTGAGGACCCCCAGTATATTTATTTATTTGTTTATTTGTTTGTTTTTTAATTATACTTTTCCAGCTGATTCTTGCCATTGAGCATGATCTTAGACATGAGCGTTACTGCTCCAGATCACCCAATGTTTTGATTTTTTTGTAGAGATTATACAAGGTGTGTGTGCAATTGAACATTATGTCCATCTAAAACAGGGCTGAACTTAGTTCAGAGAGCAAAGAGTGCCTGCAAACTGTAGGTTATGTTGTACTGTCTATGCTAGGTGGCAAAAGACCTCTCGCAAGCTTTGTAAATTATGTGCAAAATATGATTCATAAAATGTACACTGTTTATATTCACAGATATTCGGACAACACAATGCAAATTAATCTTCAAGGCAATTTAATTTTCTATGCTGTAAGCAACATATCAGTACTGTGTATACATATACCCTAATAATACTTGCACCACGACAACAATGCACAAAATACTAGACAGCGAGAGTTGCGGCTTAAATCCCAGTGTAAATGCAATTTTTGAAAGCACAAATCATTATTTCATGACCTACATTGTGCACTACATGGAGGAAGATTTGTGAGGTCCAGCCCTAGTGTTTTGCCGGTGTAATTTCAGACACATCAAAGCATAGGAATAAACACTCTTAGGGCACAATTCAATGCAGAAGCATAAATAGGCCTTAACTTAATTCTAACCATAACAATGACCATTAAATATTTGTTAGAAATGTCTGGGATAAATTTATGGGATAAAAATACTGAAGTCACTAAGTATAAAATGTGTAGGTAAAAATGGGAAAAGTGAAAGCCAAATGCTTGTAATACTTGTATGAACTTGACACATTATGACAATGTTTGGAATCAATCAGCTCAGTCAGGGTTGGCGATCTTTAACTACACTGATCCAGCATCAACTGTACATCTCAACATTCTCTTACGTTTTTCTCATCACTTAACAGTAATGCTTTTAATTTCCCTTCAATAATAGCACAAACGTTCCTGTCTCCTTGGCAACAGCACTCTACGCTCCTCACCCATTAGCCTCGAGCCAGCATGTCAAAGGGTCAGCATTTGTGAATAGTGTTGAGTGCTTGTTAGATTTGGACTCACCTGACAAGGTGGCCATTACTCATCCAGCACACTTTTTCCCCAAATAGCTTCAGGAAAATGCAGTGGCAGGAGCCCCTTGGGTTAGTGCAATAAGCTAACTCCTGCTATCACTCTCCACTCAAAGCACAGCATGTTGAAGGAGAAGGGCTAATATAATCAAAACTAGTCGGAAGGTTGTCGAAATGACGTGCATGCAAATTGATACAAGGCATTCATTAAAGGGCTGCTATTGAATCAAATCTTGAATTCCCCCCCCCCCCACTGCGAGGGTCCCAGAGGGCAAAGAGTGCTGCGTACAATTGTGTGTGTGTGCGTGTTAGCGTTAGCATACTTCTTTGAAAATAGTCTCGCTAGCTGTAAAGGGTTGTTAAGTCTGTCACTCAAAGCCTTGCTGCAAATGAGCAATGGGACTCAATTGTAGCAAGACACATAAAAATGCATCGCTCCATAGCTCATAAAACACAGCAGGTTCATATTCCAGACCAAATCAACTGGAGCCAAATAAACAAACAGCTTTAATACAGTGTGTGAAAGGGGGTGGTGGGGAGGTGGTCTATTTTCCCATGTAATTATCCCTTTAGATGCATCATACATGTACTGTAACTGCATGCTGAAGTGGCGCTGTTAGAAACGCCATGTTAGCATCTTATGTTAGGCGTAATGTGTTTCTATCCACTTGGTCTAATTGGTCAGTCCCGGGCTGGAGAGATGTGAATTGATTTATCTGCGGTGTAATTCATTTGGACATTGTAAACGTACGGTCATCAAGGGATTCATAAAATTAACTGCAAGTAATGCAGTCAGGGACTGTTTTTGCAGTTCAAGTGGGGTGGTACTGTTTAAGTACATTCTAAGAATTGCTGGGAAGTATTTATTTATTTATTTATTTCTGTACTAGCTCAAATATGGGCAATGTTTTTAGCCAAAAAAAACAGATTAGTTAAAAGCAACATGTTATTTGAAGCATGCTACTGGTCTGGATGTCTGTTTACAGTAAACAATACCTCAAATTTGCTAAAGCTATTCAAACTCAGTAATTCACACTTTTACACATTACATTTCATCAAAAATAACAAGACAAAAAACATTAAATAAAAGTTAAGGGATTCATTTCTTTCAGGTTAAATTTAATATATAAGATACTCCAGCTCCTGTTCACTGATAGTGCTGTTTTGCTAAACCCATGCAAGCAATGTTATACCGGAAGAAGAATGACTGAAACAGTGCTGTAAACTGTTGTTGGAGGACATCAGAGAGAAACATGTAAATCCTTCTAATATTTCAGCTTAGTCTCAGTCTTAGAGTTATGATTAAGATTTGGATTATGGTTTAGGTTAGGGACAGGTTTAAGATAGATTTTTCAGAACAACACACAATTGTAAGAATTCAGGAAATTGGTCTGTTAGACAACTACCTACACCCCACTTTGCTCAGATTCTCTCTGGAAGAGGAATTATTTAAGTGTAATGTAAGTAAGTTAAGTTATGTGCATCCATTTATTTTTACTGCAACCATGACAACAGAGCTCTGATTGGTCATCCTCACTTCTAGCACTGATACAGATAATCAAGTTGGCTCAGCGTACATTTTGTTCACATTTTTACATCTGCTCAGTAATGAGGCTTAGAGTTTAATAATTTGCTTGTCTTCTCTTGGACACAGTTTGGCAAAAACATGCCAAAATATAGGCTTCATGATATCCAAGAATATACTACCAGTGCAATAAGGTCATTGCCATCAGGACAGTGGCAGCAGTTGTCTAGCTTTTCATACTCAGTGAACTTTTCTCCACAAACAGAACAGCAGCTGCGCTTGTATATTGATTACCAGAAATTACATCATATCTGGATACAACAGCAGGGTTTCCTTTTTCCTGACAGTGAGGCTGCTGTAAGTTTGCTAACAAGTATGCAGCTGTGGAAGGTTGAAATTCATCTTGTGACAGATAAGTTTGTCGGTTTTTTGTTTTTAAAGTGGTGTTTCAGGCTGAAACTACATTTGATAGTTATTTGTCATGTTACGATTCACTTAGTCTTCGTCCTTTTGTCAGAATTCACTCGTTACAACACTCTGCATGCCTTTTTTCCTCCAAATATACACATCTGCTAACATTGCTACTCAAGATTAGACTAGTCACATGAGAAACAGCTTTACCCTAACGTATAATAATATATCACATCAATATAATGTTTCAACTAAACAAAATCACCAAAATAGCAGCCATAAATGAACTAATTTTAGCTTTCCTTCATCCATGTATTAGCAGCTCCCCTTATTAAATGATACTTTTAGAGGTTATTTCTGTCACAGTTCCAGGGACTAAAAACACTGACAAATAGATCACAGAAGACTCACTGATGGATGAACCTAATAATTTGAGAGAAAATTTCCAGAATAAAACAAAAGACAGTAGTGTAGAGTATGAGAGTTGAAGACATCTCCTGCCCTTGGCAACATTTTTGTCTATAAGTGAAGCTTAAGAAAACAGATAATATAGTGATATAGTGGTGCTAACTGGAAGAGAGACACAAACAAAAAATAAAAAATAAATTGATTATAAAAACCTGCCAATCCCAGGTATGCTCAAGACCACCTCAATGTTTCAAAGCGCTATTGAAACAATGTCCTGCAGACAGACAAGACTAAAGGGAACCTAATAGTGTGTGGCTGCCTCGCTGCCTCAGGGCTTGGATGGATTTCAATCACCGAGAAAGCGATTGATCTTCAGGTTGTGTTATGAAATTCCACCGCAGAATGTTGGGCCGTCTGTCCGTGATCGAAACCTTAAAGCGGTTAGGTCAGGCAACACGACAGCCAGCCAAAATTCAGGAGTAAATCAACAACAGAGAGGTTCAAACAGAAAGTGTAACACTTAAAATGTCAAAGTCTTGATCCCAATCCCATTGAAATTCAGTTGAAACACAGAGGTCCCTGACATGAGCTTGAAGCAGGCCGTTGGAGAAAGCCCTCACAAAATGGAAGAAAACCGTTTTCGACGATGGGACTGGGATGAACACACAGCTTCAGAACACATTTGATTGAGGTTATTGCCAGTAAGGGGTTGGTTTGTTGACTAAATACAAGAGGTCACAATCTTTCTACACCAAGAGTCTTGAGTGTTTCAGTAGAATATTGAGTTCAACATGTAAAGCATCAACATTCTTATGTAAGGCATCGGATCGTACAAGATCTCCAAACATTTATGTATCTTTACACTTATATAGCGCCTTTCTAGACACCCAAGGACGCTTTACAATCCACACTGCTCAGAACACTCAATCCACACACTGGTGAGAAGTGGAAGCCAAACGCGCACAGCGTACTCTCGACCAGGAACAACCGTCCACCTGGAGGACTGCATCGGGCACTGGGGTTTAACCCAGGACAGAGCGCCAATCCATATCTGGGCACACACACATTCACTCACACACTCATTAACTCACAAACCAGGACATTTATTAGACTGAAGCCAATTCACCTACCCTCCATGTTTTTGGACTGTGGGAGGTAACCGGAGACCCCGGAGGAAACCCACTCAGACACAGGGAGAACATGGAAACTCCACCCAGATACGACTTGAACCCAAGATCCCAGCGCTGGGAGGCGAACGTGCTAACAACTAAACCACTGTGCCGCCCAAGTACGTATTTTAATAGAAAGTGCACTTCAGAACATTCATAAAATTTCCATGTCTGGCTATATTATAATTTGTAGATGTAGTGTTCTTTAAACCAGCTCTGTCCACTGATGGTGGTGGTGAGAGGGTGGGGTGGTGGTTTTGATTCACGGGTTCTTCAGTGACCCTGAGTGAATCAGTTCACGAATCGAGTTCAAATTCAAAGCAATGATTCAAAACATTGTTTAAAAGCATGGGCTGCACATGCTCTGACCTTGTGTACACACAGCCGCAGGGAAACTCAGAGATGATACACAGCTCGCATTAAACACCTGATTATACTTCAGACCGTGTGTTTGTGACAAAAAGCTGAGGAATAACGCATTGAACGAGTCACAGAAAGTACTTTGGAACTTTGAAGGGTCACTTATTATTGAGTGTTTAATCATGGATCATTGAAAGCTACACGCAACCACATCCGAAGCTTTGATAAGAAACTAAACAAATGGCACAAAACCAATTGTGGGATTGGTTGGAGGTGGGTGGACGATGTTGTCAAGGTGGCCGCCGTAAACGTCAAACACCTTAAACTGTAAACCTTGAGCTGTAGTAAAACTGAAATGATGTATGGGTTGGTGTTTTTTTTACATGTGAATGTAAAATCAGATCTAATCTGGTCATGCTGGGGATGCATTTTAATGCCAAGTGTAAACAGAATCCAGTCAAATTATATCCTGATACTGTGTGGATACCAAGTTCATGATGGTAAAAAGTGCAAGCAGGCCCTTCAACTTTCATTAAACACAGAACAATGCTATTTCCAACTTTATGGAATTCTGTTGGGGTTTAGTTTTAGGATTAGTGTTTTAATCTGCACTAAATTATGCTGTTTCTAACCTTTTCAAATCAAATCAAATCAAATTTATTTATATAGCGCTTTTCACAACTGATGTTGTCACAAAGCAGCTTCACAGAATTCCAGTAAGACAAGATTTGACATGAAATGTAAAGACAAATGTAAAACCCTCAAGTGAGCAAGCCAGGGGCGACAGTGGCAAGGAAAAACTCCCCCAGCTGAGGAAGAAACCTTGGGAGGAACCAAGGCTCACAAGGGGTGACCCATCCTCCTCTGGTCAATCTACTGGTGATGATAGTTAGTAGTCCATGAGAACTTCAGTGTAGGGACAGCTTCAAGGCACTTGGTGGTTGCTGGAGCATGGGCAGCTGGTCTGAAGCATGGAGGAGGATCTCGACAGTCATCCATCAGTGTCCAGACAGACAGGTGGGCAGTCGTTTACTCGGAAAGATGTAAAGGGATGGAATTAGTTTTGAACTGTTTTGTGTTTGTAAAGTAGAAAATATGAAAATTTCCAGAGTGTGGCTAATGACTCCGGCAGATCTGACTATGACAGCATTAACTAAAAGGAGAGAACCAGAAGGACACACAGACACGGGAGCATCCTGAAACACTGGCATCCCTCCGCTCCACCGTCAACAAACCTGAGTGATCGCGAGAAGCGGCGGGACGACAGCACCAGCATCTCAGTTTACTATAATTCCCTGTGTCCATGGACCCCCCGGATCTGCCGCCTTTATCTATGGGGGAGCATTAGCTACCAAATGATAAACTAAACAAATGAGTTTTTAGCCTACATTTGAAGATTGCGACTGTGTCTGAGTCCCGAACATTTTTTGGAAGATCATTCCAGAGTTGGGGGGCTTTATAAGAAAAGGCTCTTCCCCCAGCTGAGGCCTTCTGAATTCTGGGAACATTTAAAAATCCAGTATTCTGTGATCTGAGTGAACGTGGAGGCTCATAATAGGAAATTGTATCTTGAAGATATTCAGGAGCAAGCCCATGTAGAGCTTTATATGTTAATAACAAAATTTTGTAGTCAATGCGGAATTTAACAGGCAGCCAATTAAGTGATGATAAAACTGGGCTGATATGTTCAAATTTTCTAGTTTTAGTGAGGACCCTAGCTGCAGCATTTTGAACTAGTTGAAGTTTTCTTAAATTGCTGCTGGTGCATCCTGACAGTAGTGCGTTACAGTAGTCAAGCCTTGAAGTAATAAAGGCATGTACTAATGTTTCTGCGTCCTGGAGGGATAAGGCATTTCTAATCTTAGCAATATTGCGAAGATGTAAAAAAGCTGTCCTAGTGATACTACCTATGTGTTGATCAAATGATAAATCTGGGTCAATTATGACACCAAGATTTTTTGCTGCTGAACCAGGTTTAACTGGAAAGTTAGCTAGATCTAAAATTAAATCTGATCATTTATTTCTTGTCACTTTTGGACCCAAAAGCAGGACCTCTGTTTTGTTGCTGTTTAGAAGGAGGAAGTTACGCAACATCCAACCTTTCACGTCTTTTACACAGTCCTCTATTTTCTTTAATCTGTGTTTGTCATCGGGCTTGGCTGAAATATACAATTGTGTGTCGTCTGCGTAACAGTGAAAGTTAATGTCATGGTTTCTTATAACTGTGCCTAGCGGTAACATGTATAATGTAAATAATAATGGTCCTAAAATAGAGCCTTGTGGAATTCCAAATCTTACTTTAGAATAATTTGAATTTAGATTGTTTACTTTTACGAATTGATAACGTTCCGTTAAGTAAGATTTGAACCATAATAGGGCTGTCCCTGTGATTCCAACCATGTTTTCTAACCTTTCTATGAGAATATTGTGGTCTATTGTATCGAAGGCTGCGCTTAGGTCAAGAAGCACCAACAGGGATACGTGGCCTTGATCAGAGGCAAGAAGAAGATCATTTGTTATCTTGACTAGAGCTGTCTCTGTACTATGATGTTGCCTGAATCCAGATTGGAATTTTTCATATATATGATTCTTATGTAGATATGAACTAAGTTGTTGGGCCACAGCTCTTTCTAAGATCTTAGACAGAAATGGCAAATTAGAAATAGGCCTGTAATTAGACAGTGTACTAGCATCAAGATTTGGTTTCTTGATCATAGGTTTAATAACTGCTAGTTTAAAAGCTTTGGGTACATGGCCCAGACTAAGCGATGAGTTTACTATAGTTAAAAGAGGATCAATAATAGCTGGTAGTACTTCTTTGAGCAACTTTGTGGGAATTGCGTCAAGTGTGCAAGTTGTACAGTTTGCGGAGGTGATAATCTTCTCTAGTTCTAATTGTGGGAGTGGGTAAAAGGTTTCAAGTCTTTCTTTTACAGTTATATTATGTTTTATTTCATTCACATCAGGTGGCAGCCAGGATGGATTTGATCCTGTGGCTAGAGTTTGTTGTCTAATATTCTCAATTTTATTATTAAAAAAGTCCATAAAATCTTTACTGGTGAGAGTTGCTGGAATTAGTTGTTCAGAACCTGCTTGATTTTTTGTAATTCTAGAAAACACACTAAACAGTGCTCTCGGATTATTTTTATTATTGGAGATCAGCGAGGCCAGATATGCTGAGCGAGCTTTAGTGAGGGCATTTCTATACTCTATAAGGCTGTCCTTCCAGGCAGAATGAAACACTTCAAGCTTGGTTGATCGCCATTTCCGCTCTAGTCTCCTTTTGGAGATTACAGTTAGGTTTACTGTTACGTTTTTGGTTTAGGATTAGTGTTGAAGGGTCGTTCTTTATGCTGGGTTGCCAGGGATGCACATAAACATTCACATACCTAAATAATGCACATTCTACAAATGTGAAATATATTTGGTACACATACTAGAAATATTTTTAAACAGACTTTTAATCAAATAAGTACCAATTCATTGTGAGACCAGTCTGTTTTGGGCTCATGTTGTAGTGCTGTATTAGTCTGAGTGTTGGGGAAAACTGCGGAAAACTTCAATTGGATCTGTCCACAACAGAAATCTGCAATAAAGATCAGACATTAATGCTTGGATAATGGACTGCTTGGACCTGGAAGGCTGGTACAGGAGCGTCCAGAGGAATATCTGAACCCTGTTGTTCCAGCATGGTAAACAGCCTCTGAATGTGAACGAGAAGCTGTCTGTGGCTGCTGCTTTAATCCTTTCATCTCTGCTCAGCTTCAAGGTCCTATGAGAAAGTGTCTGATCTCAACTCAGGATTCCAGGCTCAGTGTGGGCTTTTGATGTCAACGAGCCGATCGCGGGTCACGGCACCAGATATCGGCATACCCTGCTGGCCCACTCGAGAAACTCAACAAACACCTTCCGTTTGGCCCCTCATTACTCTGTGTGGGTGAGGGAAGCAGCTTGAAACGCCAAGTCTGCCGTTTGTTGACTCTTACCTGGTGCCTCTTGCATTCCTTACAGCCTTGCCCTGAAATCGACCGGGGTGGGAAACTCTTGAAACTTGCTCTTTCAGCGTCTGCGCAATCCCAGAGTGGCTCTGGAGGGCACCCCTGCTTCTGATGGATCTAGCCTACTGACCTCTTCATTCCCCAAGCTTACCAACTCACCTACACATTGGAGGGAGGGATGGAAAGAACATAAGTTGTGTGCAACAGCCCCCTCCTCCTGGGTTCCATCAGCAGACTGTCAGGTTGACATCTCACTCAAAGTGATAATGTCTGCAGCGCTCATTTTGAGGAGGAGATCTGCGCTCCTGGTGCTTCTCTTCAAAGCCCACCACTACTCCCTCTACAATCCCTGGCCATTTTTATTTCATAGCCCCTGGAATTTAATGAGACGGGTGAGAGTCGAGACAGGTGCTAATAGGAAGCGAGCGGGTCTGGCTCTCCTTCGATGACTGTTATGATAGGGCTTGATACGTCTGTTCTGTTTTTAGACTTCAAATGGATGTACTTGAGCTCCCCCGGCTGCTCCCAGTGCCTGGGCCCTGTGATTACACCATAGCGAGCTTCGCGTTGCTGAGGAACATCAAAAGGTATCAAAGCAGCCGGGCACATCACATCCTGTTATGAAGCGCCCGGCTCTCACGAAATCGCGCCGGCTAATGCAATTTAACCTCCTTGCATATCCGCTGCTGATTTCATGAAGCAGCAAAATGGCCCGGCTGCAGCGTAATGTAACACTAAGAGAAATTTATGTCTGCCTCTCATAAGCAAGAACACCCGACATATACATCAGAGCAGACCTTTTGTCCTGTCGGGGGGATATCTTTCATTTTGACCTCTAACTTTCCCACAATTTCTTGCTCATGTTTACTTGACCGGAGATGATTTAATGGGGGGGTCTACATACTATGTGTAATGTGTGGGGTATATGCTCCAAAGACTATATTTATTCATGTATTCTCTATAACCAGGTCAGCATCAGTTTGTCCTGAGCCTACACAGAACATTGGGCGGAAAGCAGAGCACCTGGAGGAAATCCACACAGACACTGGGGGAACACACCAAACTTCACACAGTGACCTGAACGCACAACCCCAGGACCCTGAGCTGTGTGGAAATGACAGAACCTGTAGGAGGCCCACCGTGCCACCTATACATTTATGCAACTTAAAATTTGACCTGTGTAAATGAGCTGTGTTTTGATTGGCAGCCCTTTATTTGGAATTTTGGAAAATCAGAAGCCCTTCTATTGATTATTAAGTCATTATTTCCATGGTTCCACCCTTTTTTTTATTACTTTTTAAATTACTTTTTTTTACTTTTTAATTAATTGAAAATTATTTTACATTTTTAATTAATTAACATGCCCTGCCGAAGTGGGAATACAACTGAAAATTTGTTTACAGAACAACAAACTATAAAGCATGAAAAATATCATCTTTTAGCAACAGGTACTCCAAAAATTAGAACATATCACCTCAGAAATTAGTAAAATTTCTATGTGTTACTTCATTATTCATAGTAGTTTTACTTTCATAAAGTGAGCTCCTGTCCACCAGTGGCACTGTTTCTCTGAACACATTGTTATTTACCCAAAGAAGAGCTTCAGATTTAGGGGTAGGTTTTAGCGATAGCATTCAATGTGTGCCATTACTAATCTTTTGGTTTAAGGCAGCTGTTAAAATTTGTATTTATTAATTTATTTTACACACTGGGTTGTCAGACAATCAAGTGAACATCCACAAACATGGCACTCGTTTTACGAATGCCAATTATAATTTGTACATAGATTCATCCTGGAAACTATTTTTTAATGTACATTTTCACTTGAAAACCAGCTGGCTTTAAAGTGAGGACTTTGTCATGATCTCAGCAGGGAAACATCAGTGGATCCACAGAGCTGTTTTCATTCTGAGTACATTTCCCAGAATTCCTTGCCCACTCTGGCTTCATAAGTGAGAATTGGTATGAGTGGCATTTTCATGCCAAGACCCCCCCCCCCCCCCCCACACACACACACACACACACAAAAAGGAAAAAAAGAGAGGGATCATCACACTTAGCTTTCGAATCAGCTCCACTTTACCTCTGTGATTCACGAATCCGGCATTAAGATAAAAAATATATATATATATAAAATTAGATGTTCCTTGCTTGGATTGATTCACTTTGAAAGAGTCATCAAAATATGACACTCTTGACTTCACAGAAATCAGAGGCAAGGCAGGAAAAAGGAGGAAGGAACTTTTATATAAAATGATTTGAAATGTAGAAAGTACCTGTCAGTTGACTATCATTTTCTACCATTTTTGAGATTTAGACTTGCCAACAAACTATGTTCTAAAACAATCCACGCACTAATATTCAGATGCCTTTCCTTTAAACTGCACCCAAAGCAGATGTGGGCTCAACTGTGGATTTTATAGTCTCCACAGGATAGAGAACAGAAAACACAGTTTCAAATGATAGCTAGAGGGACATATATACATACACGCATCACATTTTGGAAGGTGTCTAACAAACATTTGGCACTTTGGTTGTCATTTAGGGTGATGCTAACATTGAATTTTTACCATGGCAAATTCTTCTAGTTAGATTGCAGATATAAATGAATCCTAATGATCCTAATATAAGTCCAGAAGCAAAAGAAGTATCAGTTACTGGTTTTCCTGGCCAAGATTCCACCCACAGGAAATGTGTTCTGGCAGTAGATCGTGCTTTGACAGCGGTAGAAACAAAGTAAACCAATTAAAGATTGATCCTTAGAGATGCCACTGACATCCATGGCTGGGATTGCGAGGCAGTTGTCCTCACTCTCTTTGGCTGGGTAGAATGTATTTTTCAGTGTATTTCATTCTCTGTATTCAACTGCTTTTTGAATGCAGAAGGTTTGATGGAAGCTGGGCTGAACGCTCAGCACACAGGGCTGATGGCTGTAGACAGCTGTCTGTGGGAGGGAGGAGACAGGTTAATCTGTGTCTGTCACTTAGTGATATTCTTTTGAAGTCTTGAGCTACTGTTTTATGTTCCTGAGTGGTAAAAGCTCAAGACTGAAGTAAGTAAATACAGAATAATACACTAAAAGCTGCGGTAAAATGACTGAAGTCTAATATTGTTCATAGGTCTTGTAAATGAAGTCATGTTGATACCATTCTCATTTCTCCACAGATTGCCTTATTGATCTTTCTGCAGCCTTACTGCATGAGGCTGTGACATGGCTGTAATTATTGGCATTGTACACATTATGGTGTTACAGTGTACAAAAATCAATTTCAATATCTGATTCAGACAGAATCTTTGTTTATATGAATACGTATATTTGTAATGGTAATGGCTTAAACAGTTTTATAGGTCTGCAGTCTGTTGTTTATGATCGTATTCGACCATATTGACCATATGCAGTGTTTAAGTAAAAAATCAATGTGTAATCTGTTCAATTTCTGAGCATTTACACAGTCTTGATCGTCCGATACTCCATCACTGGACACAGGACACTGTCAGGTGGCTATTTTTTTATTTGGTTGGTGGACTATTCCCAGTAGAGCACTGACACTACGGGGTTTAAATGCTCAGTACACATTAACACAACACCACCACTGCAGCTCCGAGGAGGATACACCACCCAAATAATGCTTGCTCTGTGGTGGGTTTCCCAGTGTGATTGAGGCTGTTAATGGTGGGCTTTCTCATAGTTGGTTTGTTACAGTAGGGTTTCTTTCAAGCTTCTGAATACGAATGAAGTTGAGCTGGAAATTTAAGTTCTGTCTAAAAGGATTCAGTGAGTTTCACATGCTCGGCGAGACATCGGATGCAGAGCAGTGTGAGCTGAGAAGATGAAAATGAGTTTAAAGGCTCCAGATGCGTCGGAATGTCTAGCATGAATAGTGAATGGGATATTTACTGCAGAGGAGTGCTGCTGCTCCATCCCTGCACTGTTCACTCACACTGACAGCGACAGTATACTCACAGAGGGGGATCAAGAAGTCTTATACAACAAAGATGTCTATAGACCACCATTTTGTTTCATTCCTAGTTATTTTCAGTGTGAAAACGTATTGCTTGTGCCCTGTTAGAAAGAGTCTACAATTGTGTAGTCAGTCTGTTGCTGCATTCTTTTTAGCTCTCATTTACCATGTATGTCAATGGTCAGGACAACCACAGAAGCTTGGGGTTTTCCCCTGGTTCTTAAAAAAAAATGCAAGCTGTGAATCATGCCTATCTGATGTCAGCCATTTTGTGGCTCTACCAGGTCTCACATGATTGACCACACCCTTCTTTTTCCTTTGACTCAATTTGTGGCCGGAATATAGATTTTGTTCTTCAGCAAAACAATAACATCCAATTCAGATTATAATGAAATCTCTCTGCTTCTGTTTATGAAGACAAATGTGGCATTGATTGAAAGAAGAATCCATACTTTTAATGGAATTTCTCCACTTTGTATGATTAGTTTCCACCCATCAGCCACCGTATTAAATCCACCTCCTTGTTTCTACACTCACTGTCCTTATAGTCAGTTCCACTGATCATACAGGAGCACTTTATAGTTCTACAATTAGACTGTATTTCATGCGTTGCTCTGCATACTTATTACCTTCCTTTCACCCTGTTCTTCAATTGTAAGGACCCCCACAGGACCAAAACAAAGCAGGTATGATTTTGGTGGTGGCCCATCCTCAACCTGTGAGGTTCTGGTGTTGTGTGTTGTACTGTTATGAGTGGATCAGACACAAAAGTATCGGCGTATGATCCATGACCCAAATTATACCTGCTCTGTAGTGGTCTGGTGTGGCTCCTGACAACTTAAAAAGAGGGTCAAATATAGCTAACAAAGCACGCAGAGCAACAGATGGTCTAAATCGTGTGATTGTAGAACTACACAATGTATCTGTTTTTCTTTAGTCAAATGTATTCATTATTTTTTGTTTTAGATCAAACGCAAATTATGTAGAGAGAAATGTTAATACAATGTTTTCCCTCCCACCAATCCAGCGGCGAGCATCCCACCTCCCAAAGTGCACCTTTAACATGCGACATTAGTTGCCTGAGAAGCGTTTGATGGCGGTGCCAGCGAGTAATTCCTCAGACCTGGGCAGCATTAATTGGGTAAGTCTGTTGCCCAGTTTGAGTGGGTACATAAATATTTGGACAAATTGGCCCAGTGACACTTTGAGCGCCTTAAAACCTGCGAGAATGCTGGATTTATATGGGCTAATGACTCCTGTAGCTGCTTTGGTGCAATCAACAGCAAGAGCTCAGTTCCAAAGCCCAGAAGCTGTAGATCTTCTTAGGTGCTGGACCCCACTTAATGTGTCCAGTGCGTAAATCATAGTAGTTCCTTAAAGCAGATTTAATGACGTTCCCAAAGCTGACCAATGGGTCCCATTCAAATTTACGTTCCTGATCCTTCGGAGAATGAATAGCTGCTTTTTCAGAGCTCAGAGATTTGGCAGGAATTTGGCAATTTGAGTCATAAGCCCTCAGCCTGTTTGATTGTGAGACAGTGGTGGCTGTAGTTTGTATGTCACCCTAGACCAAACCCCCTTTTCAGACACCAGAATAATAAAGGCCTGAAAAGTATGTCTGTATAATGAATACATTTCTGTTTATTTGGTAGCATATAATACTCTGACTGCTGTTACTAATTGCATTATTTACTGGTTGACAGAGGGAGGAGGAGTGGGGAAATCTACACTGTAAAAAAAAAAAAAAAATAAATGCGTAAAATTTACGATAAAAAACTGGCAGCTGTGGTTGCCAGAATTTCACTGTAAAATATGCGGTCACATTTTTGGCAATCATAAATTTTACATTTAAGAACTGTTTTGATTACAGTACTTTTCTGTTAAAAAACATTTATACGCCATAAAAAAAGCCATAATATTTACATAAAAACAACAAAGAAACATTGTTTTGCCATATAATTAACATGTAACAAATAAGAGTATGGAGACTGAGATATAACCATATTTAGATACAGCCAAACCACATCTTATACACTGTAAAAAGAAAATTGCTTCAATTGGTAACAAGTAATTCAATTAAGTTTATCCAACTTAATTTCTTAAGTTTTTTAAGGTTAACCTTAATAAATTAAGTTGGATAAACTTAATTGAATTACTTGTTACCAATTGAAGCAATTCAATTAAGTTGGATCAACTATTTTCTTTTTACAGTGTATTAAGCCCTTAAAAGGAGATATTGCCAAAAGGACTAAAGAAATGTGCAGTATCTGGCTGCCATACTCCAGCACTCTGAACACAGGCTGATGGTGAACTTTCCTGACCAACACACATCTCGTCACAACATGCACAGAAACACAAACGCACACATTAATCACCCCAATGCAACCCACAATAAAAATGTCTCAAAGACAGAAAAAAAATAAAGAAACTAGAGAAATATGGAGAAGCAAGGTATGCTGGGAGCGCCCTAATTAATCTCAGCTCCTCCCAGTACTTGGACCCTTGTACTGCCCCTAATGGTTTGTGTATTTAACAGTGAAATAATGTATTTTTTTTTTTTTTTTTTTTACAGTAAAGAGACATAAAAATTTGTATTTTGGCTGATAAAAGTGTTTATGGTCACTAATGAAGTTCCTATCCACTAGAGCCTTATGCAAATTCTGTTACTTTAGGATTATAGTCAGGGTCTGCATTAGGTTTAAAGGTTGGGTTTATGCAGGGGCACTTCCAGGGATTTTTCAGATCCCTGTCAGTAACAGTCCCTTAGAGTCATCCTAACGCTGTGCCCCTGGATGGCTTAATGGTAACATTTTTTTGGTAAAAGTCTAGGGTTAGAGTTATGGCTAGGCTTAGGGTTAGTGTCAGAGGCAGGTTTAAGGTTGATTTTACACACTGTATAAGCATCAGAAATTAAGATGTGTGTCCATGAGTGGCAAACTATGTTGTACACATTGGTAATGGTCTTTTAATCAGGTAGGAATTTCCTCGCGAGCTAAACTGAGGGCGCTCACTCTGACAAGATTAAATGACTATTTATCTTGCCACCTGTGTGCCCCTTTCTGCCCCCAGCAAGATGCATCCCATATCAAAGCCCATCACCGGTGTATGGTTTTAAAAATGCCATGTAGTAAGTCAACAGAAGCATTTACTTACATTGAACCAACCAGGGGCATGCATAAACTTCTGCACATGACTTTATGAACTCAGATGTGTTTTGTGAACACAAGGCTAAGTGCTCTCTGAGGTCTGTGAATTAGCTTGTCTGCTGTGAGGGGTGGAACATAGCAGGAGGATGGTGATTGGGGGGGGGGGGTGAGAGGGGGGGGGGGGTTCCTGGCTAATGTGGAATTAATGTAGATAATAACCCACTTGCCGTGTGCTGCTGGTTTTTCTGTTTGTAAACAGCTGTGGCCTGGAGGAGTGTAGGGGCTAGGGCTGTGTACGCATCAGAAGCGTCATAATGACCAGGTTTACAGGTTTGTAAAGCTTAATCACGCCCGCCTTGCCCCCTGGCCGTCGCCATGTGAACGAATGGGCACTTTCATATGGCAGGAAGCTAATCTGCAAATGCCTTGTGGGTGCTGTGTTCCAAACAAAGTGAGTGCTGATGGTTGCAGCTTTCACAAACACTTTATATAACACTGGGAGGCCATAATGTGCCATTTGCATGAATCTCAATTTACACACTGCATTTTTATATGCCTTATAATTCATTTATTGCTATTTTTGTTATCACTAAAGCATGGTCAACAGAATGAGAGCTTCTGGAGCAGCAGTAAACTATGCTCAATGCCAACTTTGGGCTAGAGGGGTGTAGAAGGAGCAGGCGGATCATTCGTTTAGGTTGTCAGCTTCATCAGTATGTGCTCAGCTCTGGGACTGACACTACACTTAGGCTATGACTTATACTGAAGTAATGAAATTATTAAGTCCAACAATGAACAAACATATCTCCAATTATTAGTACATATTTTACTTAAAATAAATAAATAATAATATAAATAAAAATGTCAAAGATCTGTACATTGTTCTTCATTATAGTTTGTAGTTATTTTATGTTCAGGAAATGAGCTCCTGTCCACTAGTGGCGCTATTTTACTAAATATGTCAAAAAAAAAAAAAAAAAAAAAAAAAAAATCATATACTTACAACAAGCAATGCTGTTATGTTTGTGATAGAGTTTCACAAACACAACACACTGCCATTTCAAACCTTTTGTAGTTTACACAATTAGGTTGTCAGTTAAGCACTAGTCCCCAACTATTTCTGCAGTGCCCATGAGGTGTAGAATAGAATATGGTGGTCCCCCACCACTAGGTTAGTTAGAGTACGATTTAGGGGTAGGGTTATGGGTTACACTTAGGTGTTACAAATAGCATTTCCCATTGTAAATTTTAATCCATTGGGCCATAGCATTAGAATTAAGATTAGGGTTATGGTTAAGTTTAGGTTCGGGGTTAGGGTAAGATTAAGGTTTAAGATTTAGGTTTAAGATTTAGGGTTAGGTGTTAGGTGTTAAGGATAAGATGTAGATTTAGGTGTTAGCGATAGCATTTCACAAACCTAGAATGGTGCTGCTTTTAATCTTGGCGGCTTATTTTGTTAGGTTAGGGTTATACTTAGGGTTTAGGGTTAGAGCTTAGTCAACAATAGCATGAAACAACATTCTAATTTATTTATTAAAAACAACAACACAAACATTTGTGTTTAGGTTTAAAGTGAAGTTAGCTTAAGAGGAGATTTAATGTTGTTTTAAGGTGATTTAAGTAATTTTTTGCATGCTGGGTTGCCAGAAATTCACACAAATATGCACAAACATTATATGGGACGCATTTTAATAATTTCTGATTATAATTTAGTTTCTTAACTCAAATATGTATGACCTCACTCAGGCCAGTCAGTAACAAAACCTTGTATCTTTTTTTTCTGTAAAGAGCAGTTTTTCAGTTTTTAATTTTGTTTGAGAAACTCAGCTGCCCTTTACACTGTGTCCTAATTTCAGGATGTCCAACTGAATTGACTGAATTATTTCTCCATTTACTTCCATTTAAATTCAAGAATATATTTGGCCTGCCCTCTAAAGCCATTATGTTGGCTACCCTTATCTCAACAAATAGCCTCAGCATAGAACAGGATAACCCTAACCCTTGCACCCTGTGCATGTCTTCTCTGATTGACTACATTCAGTCCAAGGTTGAAAGTGGTGTAAATGAGTTTCTTTCTTTCTTTCTTTCTTTTTGCTGAGCTCTTACTCAAAAAACCTATTTCAGCAGAGCTGCTCATCTCTAAAGCAACTCTGCAGGGGTCTGTCCACTGGAACGGCCCTGGAGTCATTTTGGATTTCAGACTGTAGAGCAGATGTTTATATGTATGGAGATCCTGCTGTGGAACCAGATCCTGAGAGCCCCACAGAGAAGCTCATAATTAATGCATTCCCAATCTTGTTGCTGCATCCCAGCGCTGAAAATAAAAGGGGGCAAAATGGTACGCTGTGGTCGACTCAGAGCTCACGCTAGCCACTGCTGCCCCAGTCCTCCGGGAGTGACCAGAGCGGCTGTTGGACATGACTGAGGTACCAAACATTCCAAAAGCATTTTGACTTCCAAAGAATGGGTACACTGCTGCATTAACAGCTGGCTTGCCCTGCTTCTGCTCTTAGACAAAATTTGGACCATTGCTCTGTAGATTTGATGGCTTCCTGCCATAAGAACATGGATAAGGTCAGTGAAGTTGTATAAACCACTCAAACTCATCCCAAAGGTTCATCACCCCAAAATAAAATAAAAAAATCATAGTTGCCAATTGGCCATGTGTGCTTTAAAGAATGGTAAACTATGGGGATACTACACATAAGCCGAAGGACCCCTTGTGTAATGATAAACACTGGCCAGGGGGGTCTTAATCCCACAGCTCTGGGTTTTAGAGTAGTGGGACCATTTTTTTTTTTTATTTGTGGGGGATGAGTTGGGATGAGTCCAGAAGGAAGTTTGTTTTATTGTTTCTTTCAATGCCTAGTTCTCATTTAGACATTAAACAGACCTCGTTTTTTGTCAGTAGAGAGGATCTCAGAGTGCATGCCAAATAGCGCCATACTACCAAAATAGTGCACTAAAAATACTGCACACAGACACTATTTCAACAAGATGATATAAAACGTATAGCTCACTAAAAATGATTTTTAACATAAAATGTACTACATGAGTACAGAGACCATTATATTAAGACCAACACTGTGCCCTACAGGGGGTGCAAGGAGACATATTGGATTTGGCCTCGGGTTTGTGTATGAATGACTCATTCAGGTTTAGTCACAAGGGCAGAGAAATGCATTGAAGTCTGACCTGCTACAGTTTTAAATTAGAGCCTACAATGAAAATGCTAATATGGCTAATGCTGGATAACAGTCTTTTTCATCACATTATGCAACACTTTACACTGTGACACGGGAGTTAATCCCATTTTAACCACGTGGTCACTCAAAGGGTCACTTGTTTTAAAGGGATTGTATTTGTCAGACTGGCCTGGTGCCTGAAGCCTTGGTTTGAGAAAAAATTACTCTTGGTTTTTTTTAGGCTCCACACTGATGTGAACTTTGAGCTGACATTAATAATGCTTTCTCTCCATCACACAGCTCCACCAGAAATCAATAGTCAGTCTCTCTCTCTCTCTCTCTCTCTCTCATATCCAGTGCCCATGGTGGTTTGTGAAATTATTTTGGATTTGAAAGGAGATGCTTCCATGACCTTTGGCTCAAACTCAAACCACAGCCACTAACTACTGATCCCAGTAATGACCCATTGGCCCCCAGAAGACCCAGGGGCCCTCTCTCTCTCTCTCTCTCGCAGCATCATTGCATTGTATTGTAGCATTTTCTATTGTGATGTACATATGTTGACCCCAGATATTTAAAGACATTAAAGTATTTCTGTGGGTTGCATAACAATTCATGTCTAAGGAAGAAAACATAAGGAAACAAGATCAGTCTTTGACCTCATCGCCATTGACCAGGTATTATTGATGTGACGGGCTGGACTCAGCACAATGGTGGCAACGTCATAGTAATGCCTGATCTGCTGGTTCCCCAGGCCCAAGTCCCCACAGGAGTGAAGATGGTCCATAATGAGCAGGTTTTTGATCAGACACTGACCATTGAAATCACTGTTCACCAGCAAGATCTGCAAACATATGGAGTTGTATGACCATGAATTCCTCTCTGTCTCAGCAGAGTCTGTAGGAACTGCACTGAGAATGTCTCCAAAGCTCTTTCACCTTGAAGAGCAACTTGAAATAAGGCGTCTCATCCCCGTGTGTGGGTCGGATTCAAGGCTTGATTGTGTATGCTTGAAAGTGGTATGTTTCTACATGTTCTAGAGGAAACAGAGGAGATGACACCGCAGGAACTCATGACCTTGCACTGTTTTCAATAGGATCTCTCGAAACCACAATAGATTTTCTTCCTTTGTGAGCATTCTTGTCAACGTCTTGACATCCTCATTGAACTTTGCACACTTGAGATGATCCTTCCTCCTTTATGGAGAAGCTGGCAGTTTCTGGGAAAGGTGTGGTCTATCCCTGCTCACTCGTAATTTCCATCTAACAACAAAGACGAGCTGGGTTTCAACCACATTTTTGTCAAACTAGGATCAAGTTCGGAGAAACTTTTTAAAACTAATTGTGTTCAGGCTACGTTTTCTCAGACTACATCTGAGTGATGTATGAATTTGTACCGAATTCAGACTCACAGATGTAATCAAGTTCAGACAAAATTTGGTGAAAGTACTACCAGATGTGGGCAGATGTTTGATAGGGTACTGATGGATTCTAAATGATTTGACACTGTCTTTTCTCAAGTCTCAGGATAAAGTTAAGGGGAATTGAAGTTTTTCTCTGGACTAGCCAAGTGGAGCACCTATGCTAGAGGTCTTTGTAAACCTGATGGGCATTAACACGAAGAGATGGTATTTGGTTGAATGGATGTCTTGAATCACAAATGACATCCATTCGACCAAATACCAATGTCTGTAGACCTTGATGGCCAGCTGGGTTTAGTAATCAGTGAATTTCATTTCTACATTCAAAGAAAATAATTCTTTCATTTTAAAGCCTGCTCTGGGATTGGCTAGCAGATATAAAGAATGTACTGCTCTCCTCGTTCGGTACCCAGTCAATGAACATGTTTTATTTTGAATTGTTATTCTTGATAGTAATGTATTTTCTCACCTGACAATAGACTTCTGCTGTATTGACCACTGTGAACTTCTCTGCAGAAATTCTCTAAAGGGAAAAAAAAGAAACATTCAGCTCAATGACAGTTCAGCCACATTCCAGTAAAAAGAGACACTGGGAAACATCTAATGAAAGAGCATTTTTTGTTTGTTTTTCCAAAAATATAATTTAAACTATAATATATATTAGTTTCTTTCAAATATAACGAATGTTCAATCATCCATTAGTGAGTTTGAATTTTTATATAACGATAACATGTTAAACTGGCATCTCTCTTGACTGTGTCCTGCTTTGTTTCCTATTCTTAGTTTTGACTTGAAATTGCTTTGTCCCAGTCTTGACTCAGACTCTTTATTCTGGTCTTGACTTTGACTCAGACTCTGTCAAGATCTTGGTCTGATACAGACTCATTGTGAGAATCATCTCAGCTCTAGTTGTCCAGACTACAAGACCAGGTGTAAATGTACATTGATACAAATGGTCACCTCAAGTGGCTTAATTCTAACCCATTTCAGCCTCTTCCTCCTGCTCAGTGTGTAATTTCCTCAGTGTGAAGGGCAGCTGGTGGTTTCAAATTATACCAAAAATTGAAAGATGACAAAAAAAGGGAGATGAAGCCTTTTGTTCTGACGGTGTCAGTAAGATGGTGTCGTGTCACTTGAGAGAGACCTCTGACAAATCAGACTCCTTGTTCGTCCCAATATAGGGCACAGATAAAATGACACACTTTGATACAGTTGTGAAACCCACAGATGCATTCGCTGCTGAAGTAGATTTGATGGTGTCCCTGGCATGATGGGGTGTGCAGTGGCAAATTACATTAAATAACCTGACAAAATGGTGTCTATTATAGTTCTTTGAAGGAAGGAGCAGAGGAGAGGTATAAATAAAAATGTCAGGATATTCCTGTCATTTCCTGTCTCTAATTGTTTACCATTTGGTAATTGATTTGATTGCATTTGTTTAGAGTTGGCGTTTTGGTAAGAGACTGGCTGCAGGAAGCATTTGATGCTGCTTTCTTTTTTAAATAATTATGAAAGTAAGAAAGAGGCAGAGAGAAAGAGAGATTCTGTGTGCACTACATTTCAAAGTCAGTGACAGCTGAACAGAAGTCAGCCAAGCTCAGATCTCCATTTAGACACCAGTGCAGAAAATGAAGTCTGAAGGTGGGAGTTCTGTCTTCACTTATTTTTTTTTTTTCAATGACGAAAAAAGATGTGAAGGAATAGGAATGGAAATGAAATGAAAGAGAAGGAAAGGACATGTCTGCCATCTTTTTACAGAGTTCTTGGAAGTAGTGTGAAAACAGGTCAGAATATTCTTAATCACTATCTATTAAAAGGGTGGATGGTATCATATCTACTTGGAAACCTTTACAAATCCTTGAATATTTCATTAGTTTGCCAATCAAAGCCAACCTCAAGTCTCTCAGCAGACGTCTAAAGATATTCAGTATTTTAAAAAAATGTATTCTATAAATGGTAGGGAAGTAAAAGCTGGTCAAAATCTGTTGGAAAAAGAGATCAGACAGCAGAAGGTCTATTTTTTACTGTGGCATTTGGGATTATCTATAAACTCACTTATGTTTCATTGGTTGCGAATTGAAGGCAAAGTCCCAAATCTCTCTGCAGACAGAGATTTTCAGTTGCTGAGCATTGGGTAATGACTGATAGAACAAAATCACGGACATAAGCAACTGAGTATTCTCAATTGTGTTGCTGGGCACACTCTCTGTGATTATGTGATGAGCCACTGCTCCATTGCATTGACAAAGTGTTGCATGTATCTGATAAGGATGCACCCTAAACCCACATGACGTCTACCAGGAATTGCCAACTGGGAAGAGTTATTGGGGTAGACCCAAAACTCGCTGGAGGAATTTCAGGCCTGGAATACCTTGGGATCCCCCAGGAGGAGCTAGGAAATTCTCCAGGGGATGGACACACCTGGGTTTCTTGGCTTGGAATTCTGCCACTGTAACCCTGAAATGGATTAAGCTGACAAAAAGATGAGAACATA
Organism: Hoplias malabaricus; assembly: GCF_029633855.1. Lineage (NCBI taxonomy): Eukaryota > Metazoa > Chordata > Actinopteri > Characiformes > Erythrinidae > Hoplias > Hoplias malabaricus. The sequence continues at coordinate 10,971,114 of NC_089801.1, read as the reverse complement.
AGAGGGGATGAGCTTTGAATAGTGATCAGCTGACAGTTGGGTTTGGTCATAGCTTTGCAAGGCTATGGGCAAATTTGCACAAGTCATTGGGTCTGGTCAATCTTCTGGGCTATACATTGGTTTATATCAATAATGGGAGTCCTTGGTAATACTATTTGGCCTCAAGGTAAGAAAAAGGAGCATGTTCTTTCCTGTTCTAGTTCCTGGACATAATCGATCATAGCTATTCCAATCCTTAATTTTTCATAAGTTCAATGCCAGCTTTAGGTCTCTTGGCTGCCGGCTAAGAACTTTGTTGGCTTGCGTTTTCAGGTGCTGCTGTTGGAATGGATTTTCTGCAGTAAGCAGATTTTTTAGCCTTTGACAGTAAAAGTCTATTGCTTGTTACAAGATAACCCCCTCATTGTTAATTCCCTTTCCTTACCTCAAGCTAATAGCCCTGGTATTAGCTCTGAAATCATGTTGTTTGGCCAGTCAGAAGTGAAGTAATTCTTGTCCACCCAGTGCATGATATATTCCATATTGGCAACTGCCTAAGGGTCAAACAACTGGATTAAAGCTGGATCAAGAGGGCCGTAGCTGCTGGTGCTCCATCTGGTGCCTTCTTGCTTTAGCAATCTTAGAGAGGACCTTAACCCCAGCTTGCTTCAGGCTGCTTCCACACATGCTTCACTTACTAAGGGTCCAGTCCATCGTTTATCTGTAGGGGAAAAAGCATATCTTCAAACATGCTTAGGGTTTACACTCCCTCAAGGAGATTGACTGTACACACAGGGCCAGGCAGGGGCACTGGAATAGAGCTCAGCATCAAATCACACCCAAACACTCTTTGATCTTAGCTGCTATTTTCAGTTTAAAGATGCAGATGTTTGACTTTGTAAGCCATTTCAATTTAGTGAACTCTCCCAATTCTAGTCACCAGATGCTATTGAATGAGCACCAAATACTACTGGTAAGCACCAGATAGTATTGCATATTAGATAATGTTTGTTGAAGACCGGACACTGTTGATTTAGCACCAGGTAAAACTTGAAAACCAGACAGTGTCATATGAGCCCCAGCTATTATTAAAGGCGGTGTCAACCCAATACACTTTTATATTATTCATGGAAGGTTTCCTGACAATTTGCTGGCTTTCCAGTCTGTTTGCACACTGTAAAATTGTCAAAAATGTGTTTCTACACAGCCCTGGCTCTGTAAATGAAAAAGAAACTTATGGATCAGTCCAAAATGACTTGGTCTTTCTCTCATAGGCACCACTGCCTCAACTACAACTGAGTAATGGAATCTGGAGGCGTTTGGACAGTGGTAAGACTTCCGAACATTGAAAAGCATGACAATGGTTTAGGATGGTGTTCTATTTCTGTTTCATAGGTGGGTAATATTGACTTATTTTTGCATTTTTTAAGTCTCTGACAGTGAATAAAAACTTAAACAATTTAAACTTCAAACATGAACAAGGTGCAGTCAGTTCCTTACTCAAACATACCAGTCCACCTTGAAAGATCATGTACATTCATAACAGCTTCTGATGTATGCTCACTTTGATCATACTCCAGATGATTGCTGCATGGACCAGAAAGCTCAACTTCCCTGAACGAGATTAAACATCTCTCCTGAAGCTTAAATTTTTTCTTGACTTGAAGCCTGCTGTTGATTTTTATAACACACAACCATACAGAAATGGCAGGGGCATGTGTTGGGCTATTTCAATATGACAAGAGAATGCCCAGAAAGGACACAATAATTTGATCTTTCCTGTACATTGTTTTTATATCCAGGACTTTAAGGAGAGAACCATTCATGCCTCACAGCCTCCAGCTTTAATTTGCCTAATAAAGGAGTCACCTGCAGTTCATCCCATTGTGAGACTTTTTGCACGGCCAACTGTTAAAGCCAGAGCTATGCATATTCCATATTTATTGATGCCGAGGGGGAGCGTATTTAATTCCTCAGAAGGCTGGAGGTCAAAAGAGCTCAAAGTGAAGAATACTACAATTAAGTTGGAGTTATCCTTTTGGATGTCCCTTGGTTTACCAGGCTTTTTTTTCTTTGGCATTCATTTTCCTAATGTAAAAAGTGCAGGTTCTTTAATTCATGGCAGGGCCAGAGGTTAGCAGCTGGGCTCCTGCAGTGCTTGGCTGTTAAAATTTGCAATTCCAAAGACCTGCTGAGCTCCTGGCATGCTTTATTGTGATTGTTTCTGACCACCAGCCAGGCACTCCTTAAATTGAACCTGATCTTATAACGGTCGATAAGTGAACTTGCAACTTGGCTGCCCTTAAAATTTAAAATATGGGAACGCTGTTCAGAAATCAGCCTCGGAGCACTCTTCATCCAGGCATGGCTGTTTCCATTTTCTAATTTTGTATTCATAACTTTCTGTGGTTCGTTTTTTTTTTCTCCCCACTGCATGTTTTGACTCAAAAGTTGACTTGCCGGTCCTGGGGGAACATCAGAAAATCCCAAAAATGTTATGCCACCAGAATTGGTGGGATGGAAGAGGAAGGATGTGAGAATGTGTGGAGGGGTTGTGAGGGATAATTGCGAAAAGCAATTTATTTAGCTGATTTAAAGTTTTGCTGAGCATTTAATTATCCCACAACGAATGATTCCCTCAAGTTCACCACTGTTTCCATTGAGCCGGAGATGTAATTTGCCACCAGCTTCCTACTTCCATACGTTGGAGCTAGGGCCTACACTCATTCATTTCTCTCTCTCTCTCTCTCTCTCTCTCTCTCTCTCTCTCTCTCTCTGTCTCTTTCTGTAGCTGGCACCATTCAGGTGGCTCTACATTATTCGTCGTGCTCCGCAACTCATTCTGAAAGGCAGGTAGCCAATTTAACACAGACTTAATCCTGTAGAGAATACTGGTGCGCTTCCGTGATTGACGTCCGGGGAGATCTAATCGGAGCGTGATTGGCACCACCGTCAGGTGCACTGCTCGGGCGGCTTTATTTTCACACGCCCTCGTCAGGAGATTAGAAGAGCTGCTGGATGAATGGGGGGGGGGGGGAACTGAAAAAAGAGAACAGGAAAAGAAGCAGAACGTCAGGAGAATCGCTTCTTGATTACTCTTGAAATCAGCTTGCATATCATGAAATCACTATTTTATTCGCTAACTCTGCCTCTCGCTAACACCCTCTTTGCCTCGCCTTTATCTCGGCCGGCACATCAACACACCAGATGAGGAGTTGGGGGAGGGAGGACTGGAGTCAGCTTCTGAAAGCACTCCAAGCAGGGAATAAGCCATAGAAGCAGGCCTGTGGTTAACCGATAAAGCTCGAACATTCTTTTGCTCTGGCTATTAGCCTTGTTCTGCCCTGCGTTTGCTATAAAAACAGTCACACACACATCACTAACGTCATCACAGACTAATACGGCACGCTCCACAAACACACCTGCTTTTTCTTTGCCATTAAGCCACAATTCCAAGCGTATAAAAGCAGATACTTCCTGCTTTTTTTATGCTTCTTGAGTGGTGCTGCAGCAATTTTTTTAATGGAGTGGCAGCTACAGAGTGTTTCCAGTGTTTTTAACCCAAGTGTGAACCATAGCGCTGGATCAGGTGAGTGTTTCATGACTGAACCTCAAGGACACTGTCGTCTAAAAGTGTTTTGATTATTTCTCTGATGTTTCTCTCACATTTCTGAGCAAATCTTATATGCTTTTTGTAGTAGATTTTATTATTATTATTATTATTATTATTATACAGAAATTACCTGGAATGTGTATCACTGCTTATTTATAGGTTATGGGCATGGTCTAGAACTACTTAAATATTGAAGAAGCTAAAGAAATTACCTGAGCAACTGGTTATTTCTCAAGATTAATTAATTATATAATTGCACATCACACACTCACCCAGTCACTCTGTGCTAAAAAAATACTTGTAATAGTGTTTCCAAGGATGGAGCTAATTCCACATCAGTGGTGCTCAACACGCTTGGAGGAGAACACAAATTACAAGCCTTTCCAGTCATCCATCTGATATCCATGTTGAAGAACATCATGCCAACTGATAGGGAGAAGGTATACTAGGAAGTATTTTTTATCTAAAATTACAACTTTAAAGACATCACAATGCTTTACTCAACTGCAATAGGGACAATAGCATCTCTATTGTTGCTATTGTTGCCAGGATCAGCCCTGCAGAAATTGCACTATGTAAATTTAGGGAGGAGGGAAGGAGACCACACCCCACTCCGACTTGATTTCAGTACAGTGCTGAAAAAGTGAATTGCACTCTTCTCAACTGTAGGGGGAGCCCAAGGACAAAAATACCAACTCTTCATTAGTGAATTAGTGCTGCTTTAAGTATACCCTCTTTAATTTATGACATTAATGAACATACCTTGAACATAAGTTCATTATTAAACAAAAGGTGCTAATAATAGGAATAAGATTAGGCATTGTGTTGCTTTCCATTTGAAGCTTTTATTGCTGTACTTTCCAGATGAACGTAGAGGTGATGCTCTCTTCTCTTTCAGATCTCTGAGCCAGCAGTGCAATAGTTTATTCCTGTTCTTACACTGGTTTAAGACCGTCTACAGTGTCCTGTGGAAAATCGTAAACATTTCAAGATCAGCTTAAAAGTCTGGCTGTAGCTCAGAGTGATAGAGCAGCTGCTATCGACACTACTGAAAGCTACAGCTTTAAATTGGGTCCCTTCCACCATTTTATGTTGTGAAAAAGGTCTATAATCTGCAGCAGTGCTGCTAGGCTAAATGAGGATGGACATAATAAACATTATGGCCAGTGAGAGGACATAAGAGCCAGAGTTGTGGCATCATTCAGGATATGAAACAGGTTTTTGTGCTAATACAAACTCCTGCTAAGTCTAACCACTCTTGATTTCGACACTAATTGTCCATTCTCTCAGTTGCTCTAACCAGATTGAGGCACAAAATAGGTCTAAAATTATAGACTGTAGTCCATCTGTTGCTCAGGATCCCAACAGAGGAGGTATAATTTGAGTTGTGGATCACTCTCAGCGCTGTACTGATGGTGATGTGGTGGTCTGTTAGTGGGTGTTGTGCTGTTATGGGTGGATCAGACACCGCAATGAATACTAAAGTTTTTAATAAGTGTCTACTGACTGCCCACCCATGTACCTAGACATATGTACCTTGGTGGTCCACCTTGTAGATGTAAAGTCAGAGACATCTGACTCATCTGTTGCTGCACAGTTTGTGTGGGTCTAGTCCATTAATGGACACAGGCTGCAGTTGGTTGGATATATTTGCTTGATGGACTATTCTCAGTCCAGGAGTAACAATGAGGGAGGTTAAAAACTCTATCAGTCACTGCTGTGTCTGATCCAATCTTAGCAGCACAAAATACACCAACACACTATCATTGCATCAGCGTCACTATAGCTCTGAGAATGGTCCACCACACATAAACCATACCTGCTCTATCATAGTCCTGCAGGGTCATGAGCTTTTGAAGAACTGGGTGAAAGCAAGTGTATTTACATATTTACATTATGTATCTGGATGCTGTTCTATGATTCCATGCAGATTCCTCTCTGGTTTCTCTCCCTGAAGCAGTTTTATCTCCTGGATGTGACAGGCCTGATGTTGCTATGTTGAGAATGCTGCACTTGTGTTGTGTCTGATGCTGTAGATGTCTAGCAGTTTCACCCACCCCATTTCTTTTGATTGATGAGGTAGTACTCCAGCACAGAATCCCTCTCGCTGTGCTACAGTAGGAAAGAAATAAAGACCATGTAGCAGCTGCTCATCCAAGATTTAAAAAAAAAAAAAAAAAAATCAAGGTTATTTGTAGGGAGTTTGTTCCTATGTTTTCTTGTGGATCATCCAGAGTGCTCAAACTCACCCCAGAGGTCTTGACCAAACCTAAATTACTGATGTAGCATTTACACACATGTAGGTGACATATGGGGTGAATCCTATTTATTATTTTAAGCCCTACCCTTTTTTTTTTCGAGTGTTGTCTTGCCTCTTGGAGTTGGAGGTATAGTGCTTAAAAATTTCCCCTATGAACTGGTATAATCCCTCAGAAGCCTGATACATCCTCAGAACACAAATGATGGTGTTTTGATGGTTTGCAGTTATGTCAGAAAAGTGCTGCTGTAATTTAATGTACGTACATTTTAAAGCATTATTTGCCTTCATGCCTTCACCCACTCCTAACTCTTTGTGATATGCAGCTGAACTCAAGGAACTGTGCTTGTAACCAGAAGGTTGCCGGTTCAATCCCCAGAGCCGGTCAAGACTGAAGTGCTCTTGAGTAAGGCACCAAACCCCCAACTGCTCCCTGGGCACCGGGGCTAATTTAAAATTTCATATACTCTAGTGTTTACAAGTGTGTGTGTGTGTGTGTGTGTGTAAATGCGTGTTTCATTGCATGGATTGGGTTTAATTGCAGAGAACAAACCTCTCTGTGTGCAAACACTGTGGGAAATAAAAGTGATTCTAATTCTGAATTAAGACACACTGCCCCTAGGAAAATTTTGGGGTTGGGTGTGGGGATGCACTGTGTGGCTGCTCCAGAGCATTAGTATTCTGATAGTATTAGTATTAGTATTAGTAAAACTAAAATGAAACCTATAGACCAAGGTTGTTTACAAATTTGTCATGATGCTTGCTTAGATCAATGGCCTTGTAGGTGGTCAACGTAAGGTTCATGTAGCTTTGCAAATGCTGTCCTTCAGTAAGTTACCACCAAGATCATACACACATTCTCGCACTACGTCCTCTACACCAACCTCATTGACACAACATTATTGACGTAAATCTCCCTAATTGGATTTGCATATGGACACCAGGCTTGATTTAGTGTGACACTTCAATGGGCACAAATTCGGATGGAGTCACCTATGGACGCAACATTAACTCTCAATGCTTATTTTAAATCAGCCAACAGCCCGCCGGTGGCCACGGTCAGAATGAGGATGGGGCAATGAAATACGCTAACACCGCTCGGTAACCTTGCACCAGGCGTTAATGACTTGAACGCTCTTGGAAGTCAAAGGTGTACATTGTGGACATTCATGTTCCCGGTTTAGAGCGAATGTGGGTTTTGATGGATTTGAACTTCACAACATCTTTGGAATATGACTTCACATTTATCATTCATTCTTTCATCCATTATCTGTAACCGCTTATCCAATTCAGGGTCACGGTGGGTCCAGAGCCTACCTGGAATCATTGGGCGCAAGGCGGGAATACACCCTGGAGGGGGCGCCAGTCCTTCACAGGGCAAACAAAGACACACACACACACACGGATTCACTCACACACTCACAACTACAGACACTTTTGAGTTGCCAATCCACCTGCAATGTGTCTTTTTGGACTGTGGGAGGAAACCGGAGCACCCGGAGGAAACCCACACAGACACGGGGAGAACACACCAACTCCTCACAGACAGTCACTTGGAGCGGGAATCGAACCCACAACCTCCAGGCCCCTGGAGCTGTGTGACTGCGACAGTACCTGCTGCGCCACCGTGCCGCCCCCTATGGACCCTTTTGAGTCGCCAATCCTCCTACCAACGTGTGTTTTTGGACCCTGGGAAGAAATGGAGCACCCGGAGGAAACCAATGCGGACACGAGGAGAACACAAATTTATCATTATCTTTAATGCTGTTGCTACGGGAGGAGGGCAACCAAATATAGCCTACCAGCTGGTGATACCATAACAGTGACAGCAGTAATATTAACCATTTATTACTCATCTGGTTGTTTGAGCCACACATCATACTGCATTCCCTTTTAAATTTGTATGTCAGATTTTCCCAGTTCCATGTAGGAAATTTCAGTTGGGATACCCACACATGTCAGGGAAGACACCAGCCATGAGTTCAGAATCCAAGATAGTTGCCTGCACATCCACAATGTGTAAAAACAGCAGAGTGATATGGTTTATTAGTGTACATTATCATTGCATACACAGTAAATTCACCAGGGTGGTGAATTTAAAAGTTCCCAATCAACACTACTAGTGTTAAATTAACACTGTTAGTGTAATAATTTAACACTCTCAGTGTAGTGTTGATTTAACCCTGGAGAATTTGCTGTGTAGCATGATGATTGTCTCTGGGCAGTGAGTGCCCTGCAAGGTTTACCGATCCAGAGCATGTATTAAAAAAGTTCCCAGTTCCAGGTTCCAAATTCGCCTAAAGGAAAAGCAAAAAAGCAGAGTATTATCAAGTAGAATAGTGTTGGAAACATGCAGTGGACAACTGACACTAGTATTAGATGTAGTTGCCTTATGCTCATGTGCAACTACTTCATAGTGTGATATTCTATTTGTCTGTGCTTTTTCTACAAGATTGGTGTGAGCAAAAGTGGATGTATTCCCTCATTAGTAGGAACGCCCTTTAGATTTAATGGCCATTTAGGCCTATTATTGCTGTTCAGACAGGTTTGGGATCAGTTCTAAAATATCTGTCAGGTACAGGTCGGCTTCAAATTTCACATTTCACAGTTTTGCATGGATGGAATTTTGTCAGACTGTGGCCTTCTTTGGACAGTTTTATTGGGACTGTACCATCAAGTTCGGACAGAAATTGGTCAGGCTATAGCCAGTTTTAGGCATCATTATTAGCATGGTTTTGGGCTGCAGTTGGCTTCAGTCAAACCAAAGCTAAATATAAACTATTGCTCAAGTTGGAGCTGGAATATTTAGGACTTTTGAGACTTCTTCAACAGCAAGCAGAACTTCTGCACACAAGACTAAGTCGGTAAACATCCGGCTGCTTATGACTTCATGGCGAGTGTAAGAACACAAGCTGACTTTTAATTGGTGCTTTTGATGGAAGCTTTCTGAAGATGTAACTGTCATTAACGTCAACAGCAAAGCACCGGAGGCGATCGCTCATAAAGGCGTCGGCTCATAAAGTTTGATGGAGGAGTCTGAGGGCTTGTCTTTGTGCTGATGGCTTCATTCGCCATCATATCTTGTGCGTGAGTTAGTATAATTAACTCGGATAATTCGCCAATCCCTCAGAGTCTAGAGTGGCCCCTAGGTGGCTCTAAAAGTGTCGGTGAGGAAGGAAAAAACCTCATGCAAATGTCTCAAACTTTCTCTGGAAAAAAAACTCTCAAAGCGATGCAGGTTTTTATACTGAGTTCATGTCCAATTTCTATGGTCAATCTCCCTTAAGCATTTGATGCTGGGAGTATACAACTGTGCTCTTAGGCCTGACACATGCACCATAAATCTGGGCTGGCACTCCTAGAAAGCCTTCAGCTGTTTTCATGCTTTTCATGCTCAGAAATGAATGAGAAGTGAAGGCATCCCTTGTTTATGTAATAGTGTTTTTTAAAAAAAAACCATACAAACACATGGCCATCTTTATAGAGTTTATTTCACACACTATTGTGTTACTGTACTGTATAGAAAGGCAGTTAAATACTTTTCAGTCTTTTTAAAACATATACATACATTGAAACAATTTTCTGAACAGCTGTTTAGAGAGGGGGAGGACACTGCTGTAATGTCTGTTCCTTGTAGTATTTTGACCAAAATATGTAAAACAGGTTTTATTAAGACTCAGAAGAGAACAGTTGTGGGTAATAACTTACTTAAAAATTAATTACTTGTGGGGAATAATAACTTACACATATAGTTTTCCATATGTACATTATATTGCCAAAATTATTCACTCTGAATTCAGGTGTTCCAATCACTTCCATTGCCAAAGTTGTATAAAACCAAGCACCTAATCATGCAGACTGCTTCTACAAACTTTTGTAAGTGAATGGTTTACTCTCAAGGGGCTAAGTGAATTCCAGTGTGGTACCATGATAGGATGCTACTGTACAAGTCCAGTTGTGAAATTTCCTTGCTACTAAATGTTCCACGGTCAACTGTCCGTAAAGCTGTATTATAACAAAGTGGAAGTAATTGGGAACAACAGCAACTCGGCCCCAAAATAGTAAGCCACATAAGACAGAGCAGTGCCAATGAATGCTGAGGCGCATAGTGCACAGACTTTAACCTCCAAATTAAATTACATGTGGCCTTCAGATTAGCTCAAAAACAGTGCATAGAGAGCATCATGGAATGGGTTTCCATGGCCATGCAGCTGCATTAAAAGCCTTACATCACCAAACGCAATGCTGAACCTCAGATGCAGTGGTGTATAGCACACTACCACTGGACTCTAGAGCAGTGGAGATGTGTTCTCTGGAGTGAAAAACCACGCTTCTCTGGCATTCTGATGGTCAAGACTGGATTTGGTGGTAGCTAGGAGAACGGGACTTGCCAGTGCACCAAGTGTAAAGTTTGGTGGAGGGGAATTATGGTGTGGGATTGTTTTTTTTAGCAGTTGGGTTTGGCCCCTTAGTTCCAGTTAAAGGAGCTCTTAGTGCTTCAGCATACCCAGAGATTTTGGACAATTTCATGCTCCCAACACTGTGGGAAGAGTTTGGGGATGGCCCCTTCCTGTTCCGACATGACTGTGCACCAGTGCACAAAGCAAGGTCCAAAAAGACATGAATGAGTTTGGTGTGGAAGAACTTGACTGGCCTGCATAGAGTCCAGACCTCAACCTGATAGAACACCTTTAGGATGAATTAGAGCAGAGACTGAGAGTCAGGCCTTCTCTTCCAACATCAGTGACTGACCTCACAAATGCACTTGATTCCTCTAAACACACTCCTAAACATGGTAAGTCTTCCCAGAAGTGTTGAAGATGTAATAGCTAGAAAGAGTTGGCCAACATCATATTAAACCCTATGTACTAGGTATGAGAAATCACTCAATTTCATATCATCACTGTCCAAATAAAAACATGCATCTCCATTTTTTCGATTTTTAATTTACCACATTATTTGACCACAGCAGCCGTCCTTCAAATTTCATGATGAATGAAACAATACATTTCATGATGAATGAACAAATAGAACTGCATCAAAATGACTTGAAATAAAAAGTTTTTACATTGACCTCCATTGAAATTTAAGAAGGTATTTTCCTCCTGTAAAGTTACAATTTTAGCAGATACATATATTTTAAGAGCAAATACTGTTAACAATATAGGGTAAATATATATTTTTGCAGTTGAAAGCTCTGTTTTAGCTGTCTCCTTCCTGCTCTGAATGGCAAGTGTGGGTCATATTGCAAAATGAGTGGTATCACCATTATAACACCAACCCCAGTGTGTCATTTGTGGAATGCTAATGATACTAAGAACCCATGGGAAACAACTCTGAGTCTAGTCAAGGTTTGGACAGCCCTGCAGAAGATGAGAATAAACGATATGTTGAATATACACGTGCACATAATACTATGCTCTACGTTCTACGCTCCTCCAGTACACCAATTGCTGGCCGGCTGAAATAAACCTGTATGTAATGGAAACTAGCTTCTCATTCATTCATTCATTATCTGTAAGCGCTTATCCAATTCAGGGTCGCGGTGGGTCCAGAGCCTACCTGGAATCATTGGGCACAAGGCAGGAATACACCCTGGAGGGGGCGCCAGTCCTTCACAGGGCAACACACTCACACCTACGGACACTTTTGAGTCGCCAATCCACCTACCAACGTGTGTTTTTGGACTGTGGGAGGGAACCGGAGTACCCGGAGGAAACCCACGCAGACACGGGGAGAACACACACTGACAGACAGAACTCCTCACAGACAGTCACCCAGAGCGGGAATCAAACCCACAACCTCCAGGTCCCTGGAGCTGTGTGACTGTGACACTACCTGCTGCGCCACCATGCCGCCCAAACTAGCTTCTCGTACACCTTAAAAAATGCAGTTACAGAAGTTAAAAATGTGCCCCTTATTTAAAGCACACAACTGGTCCTTAAGAACGTTGTTGTAACTGGGGTTCATTTACATAGTTTGAACAAAAAGTGTACCTGTAGAGTAATTTATTTATTTATTTATTTATTCACACCCACCCACCCCCCACCCCTGAAGACAGTGTAGATTTAAAGGTTGTATACCAAGTCAAAAACCATTAGGGAAAGAGGATGCATAATGAAGTGGGCAAAGATGGAGCGTCTGCAATTTCCCCGAGTACAGCAAAGCAAAGCGAAAAATGGAAAAGTGGAAAAAAAAAGACACTCTTTGGTTTATTTATGAAGGCTGTGCCCAGCGTGATGGAGACAAATTACCTTTTAACAATGTGGAATAGAATTTTGTTTACAAGCCTTCGCGTCCCACCCCCAGCCTTTTACTTCTTTAAATGAGATTTCTCCCGGCTCCCATTTATATTCGCCGGCATTATCATCTCAATCTCTCAGAGTCAGTTGCTGTGAAAGGGAGGAGTGCGAGAGAGGGATGACTGGCCACTCATAATGCTCGCCATTAGAGATATTTACCACAGCCCAGTTGGGATCTGAAAGCATTGCTTATTTAAGACGGCAGTCGTATGGTGCGCTCGGGGTTGTTCTTGAAGGGTCAAGTTCTTGGACATTTTCTTAAGAGTTTGAAGCAGTTTGTGAAGAGGACCACCAAGAGGAACTTGAGTGCAAAAGGCTATGCTTGGACTTACTTGCAATTCAGGGACTTGAATTTGACCCAGAAGCCACTCATAAATCAATGGCGCAAAAAATAAATAAATAAATAAATAAATAAAAAAGAAGGCACACAAAGAAAGCCCAAGAGCTCTCAAGAACTTTAAGAGCAACACAGTAGTTTACCCAGCTACTAAAGGGCCTCCCAACACAAATCTGACACCGATTTGAAGCTGTCTTTATGAGGTGGGACTGAGGGGAATAGCACAAGTCTTGGTGTCATTGCATTCAATGTATTTCCAACGTTTGTCCCACAGCCCTGTAAATTCCCTGTCCCATTATTTGGTGCTCTCGACCATATTTGCTGCATTAAAATGATGGATGTCAGCTTGTAAACCTCAAGGTTCTCTCCCCACACTTCCCCCTTATTTGCTCTCTCGCTGTTTGCTGGGGCCGAAACTCTTGAGTTTCTTTCCTTTGTTTCTGCAAGTTTGATCACATCATGTTTAAAAATCTTGCTGTTTTACAACTGTTTTAACTTTTGTAACTATTGAACTTTTTTTTTATTAATACCTACCCTCCTCCAACCATCGCAATGTTCAGTTTCTGCAGTGCTGAGCTCAGAGTCGCAATGACAGGGGCCCTGTTCTCCCTATTACAGCTCAGTGAAGGATCACAGTGATTCTGCAGTTGTAATTTTAATTCATTGTTGCTTTACGTTTGAACATAATATTATTGATATTTGGACCACATTACTGACATGTTTATAGGGTTTAAAATTGGATGTTGACAGAATTTTTTTTGGCCAAGATCTTGCTCAGACAGAACTGTTCGTTCTGTGATTCTTGGACATATTTTTGGACAGAGTTTTCAGGTTATTTTGGATTTAGAGTTGCTTTCAGGCAGGATGCTGATGGCTTGAGTCTCAGAAAAGAATCCTGTTACATTGCCCTCCATTTTTTTTACCCCCAAGGCTTATCTTTGCTTGTGGAATCAGATGAACACTGGTTTTCTGCTCCAGGCTTTGGCCTGACACATGCTAGCACTCTGCAGTGTTGCCATGGCTGTTCCTCTTCAAAAGTGTAGCTTTGTGCTGTGGCTAGAAACTCTGATTTCATTCTGGTTTAGGTCTGGCCTAGGCTGCCCACATCCCAGCATTTCTAATCTTATCCATTAAGAGATAAACATCCACATTTGTTTTGGATTAGCGTAAGCATCATCCTCCTCGCTGCGTGGAGTGTGCTAACGTAGCGTTACCGTGACTCGCCTGGCCTCTTATCATTACTTAAGTATTTCTTCTAAATGAAAAGCCATTTTGGTCATGGCTTTTTTGTGTGTTTGTGTGTGTGTGTGTGTGAGTGTGAGAGAGAGTGAGAGGGAATGTATCCTTCAGGAATACAGTAGCCAGAGAGATAAGAGGCAATCCTGCCGTAAGCGAAGTGATACCCTTGGAATAAGTAAAGAGAAGCTAAAGATTGTTTCTATGTGATAGAATAGCGAATGTATTCGAGCTGTTTTTTTCCCTTCTCCTTTTTCGTTTCTTTCCAGGTATGTGGAGAGGGTCATCACAGCTCTCTTGGATTTGATTGATTAGACTCTTGGCCCCTTGTGCTCTCTCTTTCCCACCTTTGCATCTTCTTCCTTCTTCAGTAACAACCAGTGAAAACTTGTTGTCGCAGTGGCTGCTATGATCCAGCCACTACTATTCTCATTGTGGGATTTCAGCTGTTGTTTTGCTATTTAAAAAATAAATAAATAAATACCATGATGTATCATAGGCTTCTACACAACTCTGCACTGAAAAGGACTTACCTCAAAAACTGGTGGCAAGTTATTTGCAAAATTGACAGAACTCTCAAACTGTTTTTTTAAAAAAAATAAACATCTTGAAGCAGTCCTTTCTCTTTAAATGGAAAGGAAGTTCCTAACTAATCTGCAGTGAGAAAGCAGCTGGGCAGTAAATCTGTCCATAAAAGTAGGGATATGAAAGAAATAAATGGAAAGTAACACATCTCATCATCTAAAATTGCACTGGTTGGCTTCCAGAGTTAGTTTTACCATCTGTTCACCTGACATTCTGATCTCAGTGTTTATCGGTATATATTTGACTAAAAATAGCTACCTGGATTTGTACTATATGTGCGAAATATCCTCCTTTTGGGAATATACACATGGTTTTCTGAAACTTTTAAAGCCTAATACTAATATAAACAAATTACTAACAACAAACTCCAAAAAAATAACAAGCAGTTGGATTTTCCCCTGTGTAAAATTCTCCCACAACACTTTCTGATTCTTTCTCAGGTACATAACAAATAGTTTGCATGGACTTCACAAAACAGCACCACCAGTTTCTATGAATGAATATCTGGACTGCTGCTTTTATGTTGTGTATCTCATATTGTGTAATTCATTTTTGTGAGCCCTTTTCCCTCTGGTTTCCTCACGCAGTCCGAAATCACATTCCAGCTGACAGGAAAGTTACAGTAGCTTGATCTAAGAGATGAAAAGGCATGTATAAACTTAATTTTCATCAGCATTTATCTAAGAATATTTGAATTGTCTTGATTACTTATCATCTTTATACTTTTATTTACAAACTTCAAATGTATCAAACTTGTTTATTACTATTTTCTGAATGTATGTCCTTCTAGAATTAGTGACTTGTACTTGAAAGACAACATATACAAAATATATAACATCTCTCAAACCTTCCATGTTGGATTTATTTTCATGCTAATACTGCAGTAATGAACAGTACAGTGCAGAAACATGGGCTATAGTGGGGCTTCCTTCTCCTGAAGAAGTCCTAATTGATTACACAGGCTTATAACTGATAGCTGTAACCAGCATCTGGAAGCAGTAAGACGCCACACTTGTTTTCAGTTCTCCTCGGATTAAAATAGCAGTGAAAGTCATTATCCTGCAGGGGAAGTGATGTTTTAGCATGTTGTGACAAAATAAATAAATATGATTAGCTGCAAATCAAGGCTCTTTCTAGCCATCGTACTTGTGCTCACAGCTGTGAACACCTCGCTGGTCCTGAGAAAGATGAACAAATGACGCTCATATCTCATTTTCCCCCGCAACAGGCCATTATTCCGCTATGTTTTTTTCTCTATGGTGGAATCTGTTGTCCCTGAGAAACGTAAGCTGCTATTAGTGGACGCTGCCTGTTGCTATGGAGATGGTGGCCTGTTTTGAAATGTTTTGCAGAACGAGTCCCAGCTACGTTTCAAAGATTTACATATATAGTGTTGTCAAGAGACTGGGCTGATGTGGGTGTAGGGGGTGTATGTGAGAAAGAGATAGAGAGATGTGGTGGACCTTGGAAGTGAAATGCCTTGTGCTTTCTGCAGTCATATTTCTACAGTAGATGTGGTCTCCAATTTCAGAGACATTTTCTTTCCCATGGTGTCCAACATTCTGCAACAACAGTTGTATTCTATATAGTCAGAAGTTCTCGCACACTTTTCTGAAGAATATTACATGTAGTTTGTTGTCCTTTGCTCTGGTATCCTCTACTCTTCTATAAAGGCCTTACATTGGATGTAGGTAAATAAAGGCATTTGGCTACAACATTAATGAGGTGAAACTCCGCAGCCCAGTGTTGAGGGCCTTTATACCCATAGTTGACATTTGGCATTGGACATGGCAAAATTTAATTCCTACAGATCAATGCTTTACTGTGGACATGGGAATGACCTTTATTCTCAGTGGATGACTGGTTACTTCCAGTTGGCATTACTGAAATTCAGATGGAGTTTGGACTGAATTTGTAAGGAAACAGGCTCAGTTCCCAGTGGGCAATTGAGCTCATAGGCTTTCAACCAATGCGGATGAGTGGACCAAGTAGAAAAAAAACAACACTGTAGGTGTATCAGCATGGCATGCAACCATGTGCAAAATTTCTCATGGAAATAGTTTGTAACTTACTCACTCCACAAACATACTCACTCCTGTTTAGCAACTGCTCCACAAGGGGAGCAGTTGCATCATAGCCAGTGTTGTCTTTTGTAATCTGGTTCAGGACATTACACAGAATGTCCATTTTGACAAAATGCAGGCTGAACTGTCAGCCATAATTGGCCAAACCCTCTTCTCATCTGGCTCCCTGCCTTTTCCTACAGACCTAGCACAGTCCAGCTTTATGCTAGTCAAAGCCCCATGAACCGGTTCGTCTTGTTTGCCATCCAACTGGCTAGAGCTCTGAGGTAAATGAGACAACCAGCAGAAGCCTTCTCTCTTTCTTTGTGAGTGTGTGTTGTCTACAGTCAGCAGCTGCTTTACTGGAAACACGTACACATCTACTCATTTGAACACTAATCCAATCAGCCAATCATACGGAAGCAGCTCAGGCCACAACATCACCTCAGTCAAGCTCTAAGAAAAATGTGATCTGACCATGGCATGGTTGGTGGTGTCAAATGGTTTTTGCATGTACTAGCAATTTTACACATTACAATCTACAGAATTTACAATGAGGGATGTGGAAAAACATGCAAATCCTCTGGCACAAATGGTTTGGATGTCAGGGGAAAGGAAGGCATAGTACTGAAACAGGTATTAAACCTGCTTGACAGCTCTAGGATCTTTTGGATCCTGGTTTGAACCTGGTGTCAGGTCTCACTGGTTTGTTCCAGACATTTTGACCTTCAGTGAGATGCAGCAATTTATTGTATATCGTGTTGATGGCCAGGTGTTTTATTTATTTGGTATTGTCATATCATTATGAGAAGGAGTCAAGCTTGTAGAGGCAGTGTGATCCTCTCTTCAAAGTCCTGCAGAGATACCTTGAGTCCTGGCATTCCTGTGGACATACTATCCCCTTAAACATGGTTGCAGGCCAAGTAGACTCTTTCATGGCAACAGCATAATAATGCACACTGTCACGTGACAATGATGCCACAGTAACATGACAAAATGTTCAAGATCATAACTTGGCCTCCAAAATCCCATGAATTCCAGTAGGATCGAGCTACTGGGGAATCTGCTGCACAGACAGTAGATCAGATGGAAAATTTTGCTATAAAGCTTACATATTGTCAGATAGGGGAGGGCTACATGCTGTAAGGCAAAACTAGTGCCAAAAGAAAATTCTTTTTGACAGATTTGCCACCATTTTACCATCACCAACATTACATATAGTTTATAAAAAAAAACAGTGGTTCACTATTGGTTTTGGTTGTTGAATTGCATTGTAAACATTGTGACCCTTGTTTCTAATTAGCACAGTTAATATCAGAGCCTAAAATCCACCTTCTCAAATCAAAGCCCTCAAACTTTGATAATACGTTGCTTTGACAGTAGTGAAGGACTTGTTGTTCAAAGTCATTAGTGATGCCAGTCCTTGGACTGTACATAAAACCCAACCTTGAGATATCTGTAGCTTAGCTGCCATTCTCCTGGGGTGTAAAAATAGTCCTGCCTTGCCAATAGTCTGTCTATTATTAATAGTGGCAGCATTTTTGTAGCTGCAATAAACATTGCTCTTAGTGCTGGTCCAGAAATGAATTCCTATTAGGTTGTTTACAGCAGCGCCAAAGCCTGACCAGCGCAGAGGCTTTGATTTCTTTCAAAAAGACATCAAAAGACTCCAAATCCACTTTTGTCAAACCCCTTTTCACTCCACCGTTCCTCGGCAGTCTCGAAACTGAACCTCGCATTCAACAGAGCGGCTGTTTCCTTCAATTTTTCCTCCTCTTTATTTTTTCCCAGGTGCTGTTTGCTCAGGATGGCTACAGCCATTATAGAAGAAGAAAGAAGGTAAGAAATGAATAGCTCTTGGTTTAGAACCATTTCTGGCCTAGCTTCATGGCTTAAAGGGCCCATGTCCCTTTTCCTTTATGTAGATATATCTAAATAGATGTATTATTGTCAGTACTTCAGGGACAGTACTTATACCTGGACTTGCATTTTTTGGAACAGAACATCTCTAGGAGTAGATCCTACTAGGAGCAGATTCATTAATGAGCAACACAGGCCTTTTTTTCATATTTATATATTGTTTGTACTGTTGACATCATTCCAACTTCTTTGTTTTGGTTGAATTTGAACCACTTCAAAAGGACTGTAGCTTAGATCAGGAGCCTGTGGTCCTCATTGTGTCACAACATGAACTGTGTTTAGAATCAAACCAAATTAGTGCTGGTTATATTATATAGTATGATTGTGCCAACTTTTATTACCTTAGAATGGACATATTACTAATATGAAATGGCAGGGAACATAAATATTTACACACTAGTGCAACCCACACTCACTCGTAAACATACCTGTAGCTTTAGGGAGCCATCCCAGCACTCGAAGAAGGTGATGAGGTGTCTTGATCAAGGGCAAGAAGAGTTCAGACAATGTCTAGAAGTTGTGCTGAAGTTTGGACAATGGAAAAAGTGAGATCATGTACAGTACATTCACAAACAGTGTGTATTCCAAGGACATTTTAACCTTCATTTCATTCCCCTGTAGTAGCTCATGGCAGCTAGCAGCAAATGATCAAAGGTGGATCACTCCGCTAATTGCCCCCGAAGGTGTACAGATAAAAGGGTTTTAGGGTACAGATGGACCAGCTTCCTCACACACACACAAACACAGAGACCCAGACCCAAACACACATACAGCTGATCAGTAATAATAAACTGTGCGTCTCATCCCCTGCTGCATGTTGAAGCTCATTATCTAATGATTTGCTGTAGTCATGTTCCATGATTGAAGGGTCAGTTTTATGCACACTTCACTCTTGCCGAGTCCTCATATTTCATCACTCACTGGACACGAGGATGGCTAAATGATGTGGCTGTTGCTGACGGGTCCATGTGTTTCATGTCTGGTATATTTAGCATGCAAGCCAGCTGCTAACCATGCTGATTCGTACGCTAACATGAACGCTGTAATCCTGAATAATGTTCTTACAGGATTACAAGGCCTGCCACATGCACGTGTTGCATTTCTGGTAAAAAAAAAAAAAAACAATATAAGGTTAAACAGCAGCTTCTATGATACACACAAAATGTTGAGTGTTCCATCTAGGGACAGTGAACATACCCACACACACCTGGAGCAGCAGCTAGTCCCAGTGCCCAGGGAGCAGTCAGAGTTCACAGACAACTCTGTGGATATTCTCAAACAAACACTCCAGATCTGAAAATATTCAATCAGTTTTAGCGACTGTTAAGCTGGAGACAAGCTCCCTCAGTTGATGTTAGTAGCAGAATTAATGGCTGCTAACTGCAGATGGACTCACTCATGCAAAATTAAAAGTAGCTGGCCCCAGTCAACATTTCCTGACATCAGAAGTGGTGAAAGCAGTTAGGCATCTGCCAAAAAAGCAAGCAAGCTCACCAGGCTTTGCCATTAGCCTCTGTGATAGCAGGCTGCTTGTCTCGCATTGGCAGATTCTCTAGGGAGAGTCTGGTACCTATCGCCACTTAATGTGGCCAAGAATCGCCTACTACTGCAGGAAAATAGATTTGACTGTCTTACAAAAGGACCAATCACAAGTCTGCGCCCCGCCAAAAAGCAATGAAGAAACCGGCTCAGGAAACAGCAGCAGAGTGTGGATATATTCATAGACAATAATAGAATAAACAAACAAGTGTTTTCCATATACCCCTGGCCCAGTCTTGGTTCTCTGACCCTTACCACTGTAGCATTAGCATCATTGCATGCACCACATGAAAAGGACATCTGATAAAATTATAATTCTGCATCTTTGCGCTGACTCACTTAAATCAATACTCCTTCAAGCATTGGTTCTCTGCAGCGACGGAGCAGTGGGCCCGGGGGAAGGTGATCAAAATGAGTGACATTTCCCTGTCTTCTCAAGGTCGCCTGCTTCAAGTCCCTCTTGACGGAGGCAGCAGATAAAGACATATCACCCTGATCCACCCTAATGGGGGACATTAAAGAAGGCCGCTCCCCAAAATGCCTCGTCGCTCACTTTCCCGGCAAAATAGATTACCATCCTCATGACATGCCTTCGGTCCACCGGAACAGTTCAGCTGGCATCCCCATATTCTCACATCATTCTCCAATGTCCTAGAAAGACTAATAGGATGTTGGGCTTGTCTGAGACGGGCTTAAATCATTGGCACTAGTGTCTGGGAACGGGAGACTCTTCTTTTATGAGGGTCATTTGGATTAGCTTAGTCACTAGTAGAGATTAGCATCACATTTATAGCCCCTCGTTTTAATCAGAGGTGATTTTTACTTCAAAGGTCTGTTTCTTGACATGTGTAGAACACATTTGAAACAGTTGGAAAAAGGGTTCAACTATCTAGAACCAATTTTACAGAATTTAAAATAGGATTTACATCGTAGACCAAACATTTGGTATTTTTACCCTTGGGCTCCTCCTAGAGTTGCAAAGTGTAACTGACTTTTACAGAACTGTTCTGAAATTAAGGCGGGAATGTTTTTTACGATTTTCAAAACTTGCATTGTGCAGTTTTTGCTGTGCAAGTCCTGAAGTAACAACATCAGAGGCTCTACTCTCCCTTCCTACAGCATCACTTTGATTTTGAAGCTGTGATTTTACATACAATTTCTACCTTTTTCCTCTAATATTATCACATTATTTTCTGAGTGTATGTATAACTCTAAATTTTCTAAAGTACTCTTGAAGAACCAGTAGTTTTCAGGGGCTTGTACAGTTCCAGGTGTTGACTGGATAAGCAAGAATCAAAAATCAAGTTAGCTCTGGTTCTATATGTTTGATTTTCTGATGATCCAAAATACACTGAAATTTCCAATTGGTTCTACACAGCAGCTAGTAATGCCTGTGTGCACTTCTCTTGATCAAATGGTGTTACAGAAACAAACCACTGAATAGCACTTCTTGGGGCATTTTTTGATGTAAAAGATGTTAGTGAGATTAATTACACCACAAGGTCCTTCACATCTAAAAAGCTTTCAGTCAAGACAGTGCCTATGGAATCATTAGTTAATTCATTAATTTTTCATATTCTACAATTGCTGCATGTGCCAGGTAGGTACATGGCAGATCCAAAGCCTACCTGGAGTTATTGGACCCACCCGGGACTGATTGTCAGTCCATCATAGGGGATCACACACTCAGCGGTGGGCACTTTAACACAGCCACACCACCTCCCGACATGTGTTTTGCGATAGTGAGAGGAAACCACAGCATCTTTCATCTAAGCTAGTTCACTAAAGCTCAGTTCCTAATCGTGTTACTTGGCCATGAGCTGTGAGCATCCAGCCAGTCAGGGGGTCAGCTCCCAGACGCTGGTCAACTTTCAACAAACTTCACATGAGTGCTCAGCTGCCACAACTGAAGCAAATGTGTAATTAAGCTCTACGCTTAACAAGGCCACCTGCAGGGCGGGGGGCGGTATGGGGATGTGGATTCATTGAATGAGTGCAGAGATAAGCCACTGCAAATGCCATTAGAGATCAAGAGGCCTGTAGGGAGTAGGAATGAGCTTCTGAGGACCCGACTCACATTTGCATGCGGTGCTGGAGTCCTAGCGCTTAGCCAGATGAGCTTGACCTGAGCAGGAAAAGGCCAGCAAGGTACCCTTAAGTGATGATTTGAATATTCAATGCAGAGCTCTCTCTCTATGGTATTTCTTTTTTTTTTTTTAGCTCACTCTCTATATAAATATGTCATGTTCATGTCACATGTGCCCTTTGCCCACCTGCCATCGCCCCCTTCCACATCCTAAAAAAAAAAAGAAAAGAGCAGGTTGAACTTGTCTGAAGGTGGATTTGTATATATTTTACGAATAGACCTTTCCTATGGTTCATACATGTACTAAATATGTCCATGGACGTTCACATGAACTTTACCTGAACCAATTTTATACCTAACACAAAATCTTTAACTGTATACCTAACCCTAAACATAACTGGAAATAAGTACTTGCAGTTACTAACACCAAATGGATATGGTATGCTAGCTACATCAGTATCATACACTATAGGGCCATATGGTTTTTTTTTGGTCGACCCTTTGTCCAACACTACTTCTAAAATGAAGGCTATTAATAAGTAGGTAGCCATTGTTTGCTGTTGTAACAGTGTCAAGTCTACAGAGAAGGCCTGGCAGTAGACATCGCAATGTCTTTCTGTGAGCATTAGATGGTGTTAAGCCATGTAAACTTTAGTGAGGTCGGGTATTGATATTGAACATTTTGTTTCGAGAACTCGAAAGCCACCCTCAAACATCCCACATATTTGATGGAACACCATCACTCCAGAGAACTTTATAACTCTTGGGTCTATTCTACACATGTCCTATCTCATACAGTACAAACTGTGTATGCAGAACTGATTGTAAGGGGTCTCTACTAGTGTTTGGACATTGTGGCTGCAAAGCTAAAGTCATACCTCATATACAGATACCTTAGATCATCTGTGA
Source organism: Hoplias malabaricus (assembly GCF_029633855.1). Lineage (NCBI taxonomy): Eukaryota > Metazoa > Chordata > Actinopteri > Characiformes > Erythrinidae > Hoplias > Hoplias malabaricus. The sequence goes on along the minus strand of NC_089801.1, from coordinate 10,948,288 downwards.
TCTGGCTGAACATAATGTCATCTGATTTGTCACTACTCTTTCTAGACATTAGGCAGGCATTTTGCAGTGAATTGCCTCGATCCAGCCCAAAGCTGTGAGCCCTGCAGGCCCATTAGCCTTCTCCCAGCTGCTCTGAGGAGCTGGCACTAGATGGAGACATTAATCTAAAGACAGGACGGGGGGGAGCAAGGAGATGAACAGCACATAAATACTGTGACGCAGTGCAAAATCTGCCCCTTTGCCAGGCTCTGAATCCCCATTGTGGTACCCAGGGATTTGTGAAGGATTATATCACATGGTAGACGTAAGCATGTGTCTGCGCGTGTGCCAACTGCATTGGTGTTGGTCTTGGAGAGAGGAGTGTGGAGGTTATAATGTGTGAGCGAAGCCAGTTTTCGCTGCTGCAGGATGAAGTTGCACTGCTTTCTGAGTCCTCATTAACTCGGCGACTGCGCTGTTGCCGCCTAGTTAGTTACAGCCGCCGTTGCTTGGCAACAGTGCACATATTCCACCCCCCCCCCCACCACCTTCCTGACTTTTCTTTTTTTTATCATTCCTTTTCTTCCTCCTTCTTTAGTAGACAATCACAGTAATGGGAACAAAAAGGGCAAACACTTTAAGAGGCCAAACTCCTAAAAATAGCCTGAGGGGGGGGAAGACCTTGAAGAGGCCCATGATATGGAAAACTGGAGATAAAATGGATGAAGCTGATGTAAACACTGTGAAAGTCTGGAAATGTACCAGATTGCATGGTCTATATATGCACCCTATAATGGCTGTTAAGTAAGGATCATGGTTGTGATGTCACTGGCGTGAACCTGTATACATATAAGCAGCAATTTAGCTTCTAGCTGCTTAGCTCCTTATTCAAGTTCAGATTGAAACCCATAAATACCATTATGTCCGACGACAAGCATCAACTATAGAGGATATGTAGCCCAACAGATGTGAATCTAATCATTCAACATTCCTTCCTGATCTTCCTATTGTTCGTGTTCCTGCCATGAAAACCTCACAGCAATGTTCCAATATATTTTATATAGTTTTCCCAGATGTTACTGCTACAGAAGCAAGAAAAGCTCAGCAGAATAAGACAAAACCTCCTGATGAGCAGATCTTCTGATAATAGATTGATCAGATCAGGTGGTGCTTTACCTGGAGCTGCTGATAGAGCACCTGATTGGCAAGGAGTAGCACCTGTGGCAGGAGCCTCTCAACTCCTCATGCCCTCACATCTACCCTGAATATTGATGCTAGCCACCTGCCAGGCCAAGAAAAGAACATCCAGTGCAGCCCAGCAGAAGCTTCCGCTTCATACTCACCCTTGCAGTTTTCATTTCTCTCCAGCTGGACATAGGAGTAGTCTTTCAGCAAATCAAATTTACACCATTTTGCCTGCACTCTGAATGTAAGATGAGGTTGGTGTCTGAGATGTTCTTCTTGAGTTCTCCACTGTAGCTACAGGCTAATGCAATGGGGTCTGGGAAAAGGATGGAAGACAACTTGAGTTTAGTGCAAGGTGAAGTAACATTTAAAGGGCATATTTTACCACTTTTCCATAAGTGAACATGAAAACATTCCAACTTCCAACAAACAATTTTGGTCAAAACATTCTCCCTCTGTTTGAACAGTTCCCTTCATAACAGCCAGTTTCAGCACCTATTCCTAATAAAAGGGAACGAGCCAAAGTTCAGTTCAGCTAGAGGGAGGGCAATCGGAAATTGCAGCACAAGATGAGAACAACTCATTTTTCCCACCATGTTTTCAGATGGACAGCTTGCAAAAACAGATTGGTTGGTCTTGTTTCACAGTTTGTAGGTTGGTAGGATCCAAATCATCAAATTAATACGCACAAGCTCTGAAATAGCGATTTTGTCATAGTACACCCCCTTTAATTAACAGAAACTACACCTGTTACACTGCTGTTAATGAGTAATTATATAGTCATTACATATATATGGTGCTACTTCCTTAGGGATAAACAGCTGTGAATATAAATGCCGTTGTCGTCATCTTCATTACACATGGGAAAATACATAAGTGAACGTTTTAAAAAAAACACTACTCTGTAATCCATGAGTTCAGTGAGTAGTTACATAGTTGTATCTCATATAGTTCATGAGCCCAAATGTAAACACCTGTAACAATAGGTGAATCTAACATTTTTGAGTTAGAGTTAGAATGCTGTTAGATATTTATTAATGTGTAATGACACTAATTAGAAAGACAGTGTGTATGCAAATTGTTTCAACTGATTTATTATTAATTATTAGCCTCATAAGGCTCATAACTCCAGTACAAGATCAAAGAAATAAGCTTTGGGCCCCGCAACAGTCTTGAGCTTGTGTGGGGTGAAGGGGAAAACAGTGTAAAGTTGGTTTCCCACTGAACTACTCCTGAGCCCTGTAGGTGTCAATTCAGGACTAGCGACCGATGCTGGCTTAGTCCACTGCCTGTCGCTTAGGCTGCATTTCCTACGTGTGGGTACAGAGAAGCACCTTATTAACTGGGCCTTAACCGAGGCATGTGTGCACTGTAACCTGGTGGAGTTTAATGAAACAATTTGTAGCCTCAACTTACTTCCCTTCATCTTAATAAGACTCACTTTCCATATGAACCGCCAGCCATTTAAGGTGTTCACTCATTATCCCGAGGAGAATGTGTCATGGTAAGTTTGCGGTAGTGTCGGCTGAGTGAGTCCAATAGGTTGCTACACTTTGTTCTCTCTCTCTCTTTCTCTCTCTCTCTCTCTCTCTCTGTTGCTGCCTGATATGTGACTCTTGCGTGAACGGAAGAAATTATGCTTATAGCTTAATTCAAAAACTCGATTATGCATGATGCTTATTAGATAGGCCCAGGGATGGCTAAAAGGGACAACCGCTAATTGCTCGTCGCAGCCGCAAGCCGCTCTCTTTTACAATGGAAAGAGTGGAAGAGTCGAGGATGAGATTGTCTGAGTCATGACCAGAAGCGATGGCGGGGAATTACACCGACGAGGCTGTGCTTACACCCGTTTTCATTTTGATTTGATTCATTTGGGTTGTGGCAAAGCTCTCCGCAGGCCTTGAGGCTGTGTTTTTTTGCTCTGTCTTCACACGATTCTTAATCACATTCACATGTAAACCCACTACACTCAAGGGTTGTTTGCCCTTGCTGCGGTGAGTGCTAAGGTCAAGCTTCTTTGTGCAGCCAAACAAGTGCCCAGAGGGTCATGCAAAAGTCGGCTAGTATACGCTGATTATTTCTCCCTGTCAATGTTTGCTGCTAAAGAACATCTGAAGCAAAGTAGGGAATAGCTGCACACTTGTTTAAAGTTCAAGAGATGATTTGTTTGAGTGACCATGCAATGCATAGACCACCAAAGTCTAGTTTGGTATAGATTTGGTATAGCCGCTGAGATGCCCATATAAGGATTTGCTGACCTACATAAGCAAACTCTTATAGTTTATAGATCTTATAGATGTCAGAGTCCAAACTATTCCTTTAGTCTTGAAACAGCTTAATGGATCAAGTAGCTATCCATGTATATATACTGAGGCATGTCAAATACATTCCAGCCATTGGCCAGCAGCCACAGGGCTGGACACTGGACAGCAGCCATGGCTCAACAGAGAGCCACTTTGTCAGCAGTATTGACTGCTGTCGTCCAGTGCTGCGACTGCTGCTCCCTCTTAATTTACACTGTAGTCAAAGACACAGGCTCATAAAATGCACCCCCACCCCCAAATTACTTTCACATCAAACACAAAGAGCTGTTTCATGCGTTAGTAGTCGAGATGGTTGAGCCATACTCATTAATGAAGGGTGTACCTTCACACCGCATATAAATAAACCTGTAGCATGCTTGGAATACCATAATTGCCTGAGAAAAGTCACATTCATAAAGAGGCAAGCTTGTAAAAAATACTAGGAATACGTTGAACACATAATGGAGGTAATGGGCGGTAAAGGGCATAAGGACTTTACTCAAATTCAGAGCCATATACTACAGCTAATAACAAATGCTAATGATGTTTCAGCTTTCAGTGGTAATAGGCAAAACCTTGAACTAAATATTATTTCTCTTGAAGAGTGATATGTACTCTTGGCTGTACTACCTCTGTGATTGGCACAAAAAAAAATATTATTTACATTTGAATAATAAGAACAAAATAATTGTGGCTTTATTTTGTTTTTAAATGTGGCATGTGTTTGGTGACATTGTTTAAAAGCTAGCAATGTCACATGTGTAACCACTGGTTACAGATCTAGCCCTCTGTTAGGACTGTTAGGAACATTAAAGCTTAGAAGGGAAGGGTCTATTCTGGCGAGGGAATCTCCAACCAGGAGGACCATGTTGGTTTTGCCCTTAAGCGAGGGAATGTCTCCCACTCTGCAGATTCAATTTGTGGTGTCCTGCTCAGTCTGGATAGTTGATAGCTGACTGATGGATGTCTCAAGATGCACTCCCAGGCTCCAAAGGGTGTAAGGCATCTCCATGCTTAAGGGCAAGGCCTCCCTGGTCCTGCAAGAGCCTGTTTCCCTTCATAGTTTCAGAGCTCCTCCGAGGACAAGGGGCTGTAACTGTGGTAACGTCAGCAGACCAGTGGTCTTCACCATGACAAATAGTTTGACAGTACAAACTAAAACTTGTGTGACTATAACTATGCAATTAACAGTTGAATCTTGAAATTATTACATAGAAACAGTACAGCAAAACAATTATACAATTCATGACAATTTTTCTTGTGTCCAGATTTAAGGGAAAACTTGGTCTAAGGAGTTGAAAAACTGATCCCAAAGCCATGGAAACAATATGTCCTTAGTCCTTTCCTTACAGTTGGATGTATTTACTTCAACAAGAGGATGCAATCAACCCACAGCTGTTAAACACAGTGATAGATCCATAATGGTATGGCCAGGTATCTCATGGGAGTCATTTGGTCTGATGATTGCTTTGCTTTGTCACCGACCATTCCAGGAATATGATGCTAGATAAACCCTATGGTGCAAACACTCTGCCCTCATGATGTTCTCATATTTCAAGACGATGATGTCCGCAAACACATTGCTAAATTGCTATTAGGTGTTTTTTATGAACAGGAGTGTAAAGTCAAATGCCCTCCACGGGCAGTTCATTCACCAGATGCAAGCATCATTACACCTTTATGGTACGTTTGGGAATGCCAAGATGATTTCAAGAAGGTTGCTCACAATCTCTCACCACCCCACCGCATATCTGCCCCTTGCATTTTGGAATGCCATCTAATCTTAAGATGCAGCGTTGGAGTTTTTTGAGCCTACATTTACATTAACAGTATTATAGGGTTAACGGTTAGGTTCTGATATACAACTACTATGCATCACATTCAGAGAAAATGTGTTAATTCATCTTTGAATTTTATCCTAAAATGCGGAATCTTATCTGTATATTCCGTTATGCCTGAAAGAACTTGTTCCAACCAAGCAAGTACTCACATGATGCAACTCAAAAGTGTTTTGAAAATTGAGGCCACCTGATTAACCAAGTGGAATCAGGTGAGCTTTCACTTGATTAGGACAAAAACCTACAGCTACATGGATCTTTTGTGTGAAGAAGAGTGAGCCCCCTGGAAGAGAGAAGGATCTGAGTTGATGACTTGGACTCTAGGAGCAATATGACAGACTCGCAAACCAGTGACAGCTGATTTTAAATTAGTTTGTCTTACTTTTTTGAGCAAATGTGTATTAGGTTTAGTTTCATGTTTTAGATTTATTTTTTATTACTAAATTGTTTAAACAATAGTTTAAAAGTGATGTTACCTGTAAAATAATCCAAAATTATTAAATAAATATAACCACTTTAATTCATTTCAAATACATTTAGCATTTATTTAACATTAACCTTTTAAGTTCAAATTGTGCTGCAAATCGAGACTATGAATCACTGTCTGACAGTTGATAAAATACTCCTTTACACTGGGAGGATCAATTATTTGGCAAATGATTCTGCCTGACAACTCTTGTTGCCCTGACAACAGTAAACAAACAATGCATCTTCCTAACCTTAATATTTTCACAATTTTTTTTAGTTTTTAATTTCCTGATGAAAAGTGCAAATAAATTTTTATCATAGTTCAAATTAATTTCACAAATTCATTAAGTTCTCATCTAGCTTTTGTTGTGTAAAATAGGTCAAACAACAATTTGTTTTTTTGTCAAAGTTTTCATTAACAAAGTTATCAACTTGTGGAATCTCAGGTTTTGTGCAGCTGTAAATACCAAGCTTTTTTGATGGCACACTCTGAAAACTGTAAAATGAATGTTCTGTCCTTAACAAGTTAGATTCTTTGTCCTTTTCTGAAACTGCTTCATCCAGATCAGGTTCACGCTGGGTCCAGAGCTGGGCACAAGGCTCACAGCTCCACTGTCCTGAGGTTATGGGTCCAAACCCTGCCTTGTTGAACTGTCTGTTTGATGCGTTGTCACTGTGGGTTTCCTCTGGTTAGGTCCCATACGTGTATAAGACTTGGGTTCTCCTTCAGTACATCTCTTGCTCGTTCCCTCTCTGGCCTACTGCCTTGTTTTATAGACATGGGTGGGGCTAGACTAAAAAAGTGTGTGTGTGTGTGAGAGAGAGAGAGGGATAGTACTTTGAGGAGACATCTCAAGCCTCTCATTCCAAAGAGACAGGGCAAAAATTAGAAGGGCTTTCTGCGTTGGGGATCGCATAATTTTTTTTCTTTCCTGCCTGCCGCCACGGCAACACTTGCAGGTCTAGTGGGACCCCCGCAGCAATTACTATCAAAAGCACTGTTTTATGTTGCCGCAGTCCACTTCCCTGGAGCCGTGAGCATGCCGCTCCTCATCACCGCCGCAATAAATCAATTTTCATCTCCATGCCACCGCTGCCATTTTACTAGTCCCCTCTCGCTGCCCTCTCTCTCTCTCTCTCTCTCTCTTTCATCCACACTCCCCTATTCCTCTCCACCAACCGCTTTCTCCACAACTGGGACAGTAAGGAGACTGCCACATAAATGACAGTAAGTTTTATGAAAAAACGCCTCAGTGTCAAGCGTAACATCTAATGAAGGGCTCTGTACTGAGCGCACAATCGATAGCTCTGATTGTATTTGAAACAATCAACGCTAACTTGTTATTATGCACCACACACACACACACACACACACTAATCCGTTCTCGCATGGTTTTTGGGCTTAACGCCAATGTTAGGAAGAGAAGAGTGACTGTAGCCAATGTGCTGCATATGTCATTATATGTATTTATATGGAGCCATATGCCTCTGTGCTTCACTGGCCTGGATTAAACAGAACTGACATTGCTTTGTCTTCTTTCCTTATTCCTTCTTTCTGGCTTTTCACTTTCTTTCTTTATTTCTTTTTAAATTCATTTATCTCTCCTTTTTCTTTCTTTTTATTCTTTCTTTGCTTTCACTTCCCCTTTTTCATGTCTTTTTCTTTCTTTCTTTCTTTCTTTCTTTACTTTGTCTTTCTTTCTTCATTTCCCCTTGCTTTTTTCTCTCATTTCTTTCTTTCTTTGCTTTCCCTCCCTCTCTCTACTTTCCTTTTTCATTATTTTTTTCTTTCTTTGTCTTTGTTCCATTTCTTTGTCTTTCTTTTTTCTATTTAACCTTGCTTTCTTCTTTCCTGTTTTTCTCTTTTATTTCTTTATTCTTATATCTTTCATTATTTCTCTTTCTTACTCTTACTTCATTTCTATGTTCTTTCTTTCTTTCTTTCTTTCTTTCTTCCCTCCCTCTGTATTCTCTCTACTTTCCTTTTTTCATTAATTTTTCTTTTTTTTCCTTTCTTTGTCTTTGTTTCATTTCTTTGTCTTTTTCTATTTAACTTTGCTTTCTTCTTTCCTTTCTTTATTCCTTTTTTTCTTTCTTTCTCTTGTCATTTCTCTTTCTTTCTTTTACATCTTCCTTTACTTCCTTTCTTTCTTCCTTGCTTAGATCTCTCTCTCTGCATTTCTTTAATTTTTTTATATCATTCCTTCTACGTGACATTGGTCCTTTAATTTTCTTTCCTCCTCGTCACTTGTGCAGGGAAGCTCTGGAACAGCTGCACATAAACCCAAGGTCACTTGGCCCAATGGTGAGTATTTGGTGAAGGGGTAAGCTAGTGTTGGGATTGTGGACCAGTAGTAACCGTCTGACATCAGAACCTGATGTCTCATACACACTCGTGGAAGAATGCCATCAAATCCTTACATTGATGTCGTATTATCTAGTCTAAAGCCTTTTCAGAACAAATAGTTGCTGTTACTGCAGTGCAGAGGGTCAAAGCAGTATTAATTTAGCCCACACAGGGGTCTCTTTTTTTCATAATTCTCTCCATCACCCCATTCTTTCTTCTTTCCTTTCTTTCTCTGTGACACAGTGGCATATTGGCTCAGTGTCAGGACCAAGGCTGCGTTCTAGATTCTGGAGCCCGCTCCTCTGAGGCACTACCTTTCCACTCGACACACGTAAAGCATGACCACAGCAGTCAACAGCCCACTGCCCACAGCTCATGGCACGCGACATGGTACCACGGTAAATGTCAGGACGTGGCTCCGAAGGCTGAACCGGTCTCCTCCGATCCGTCTCCATCTCTCCCCCTGGGGTCCACTCTGGTATTTCAGCAGGATTCTCAAAAGTTCTGCCAGCTGCCCTTGGCACCCTTGTCCGAATAGTTTCCAAGGCTTTTTTGAGGGACATTTTTATGGACCTGGCTTTTTCCAAACACACCTGAGCAAAGTTCACCACAGCGGTGGTCTTCTGTAAAAGGAGAGCAGGAGGGTTCTGAGGACGTTCGATGCTTTACTCTTGCCCTTGATTTGCTGTTTAGCTGGGTTTGATCTCTGAGCTATAGGCAGAAATCTATAGCTTGATCCAAAAGAAATATTTATGCTGGTCTTTTATATTTCATTACAAAAGAAAAGTCTGAAAGGTTCTTTTGAAAGATTGAGGTGTAGAGGTTAATTTGAAGGCTGTGGTTTTGCTATACTTTTGCAACCTTATACAAGAAGTTTTTTTTTATTGTTATTAAATATGACCATTTTAATTTAATTAAAATAATTAAATAATATAATTCATTCCATATGATAACATCAAAATCTTTACACCATCTTTACATCATCTAGTAATGGATGCAGTGATGGATGAACTCAACTAATTTTAGAATATTTTTTTGTTGAATAAAATGAAGAGCGCCCTGTGAAGGACTGGCGCCCCCTCCAGGGTGTATTCCCGCCTTGCGCCCAATGATTCCAGGTAGGCTCTGGACCCACCGCGACCCTGAATTGGATAAGCAATTACAGATAATGAAATGAAAATGAAGAGCTTATTACTATGCATCAGTTACTACAGTATGACAAAAGCGTTACAATTACATGTTACACAAAATACACTTTAAAATTTCTTTCTACACCTAATACATTAGGAAAGCTCCCATCCACGGGTGGCGCTGTTTCTCTAAACACACTCAAACCAAAGAAGTGCTATAACAAACAGCACCATTTTAGTTATTTACAACACAGTGCCATTTCTATAAAGTTTTAAAGAGTTAGTGCTATGTTGAGTTGGGAGAGGTTACAGTTGATTTTTCACTCTGGGTTGCAAAAATTCACTTCAACATTCATTAAAATACATAAAACAAGTGGTAATTATACACTGTATTGCCTAAAGTATTTGCCTGTCTACTTTCATACTTCCAGCATCCATTCTTAATCCATAGGGTTGTATGATGTCAGCCCACCCTTTGCAGCTATAACAGCTTTACCTCTTCTGGGAAGACTTGCCAAAAGGTTTAGTGTGTTTTTAGGAGTTTTTACCTTTCCTTCAAAAGCACATTTGTGAGATACTGTGAGACACACTGGTCAGATACTGATGTTGGAAGAGAAGGCCTGACTCACAGTCTCCACTCTAATTCACCCCAAAGGTGTTCTGTCAGGTTGAGGCCAGGACAATGTGCAGGTCAGTCAAGTTCTTCCACACCAAACTCTCTTGTCCATGTCTTTATGGACCTTGCTTTGTGCACTGGTGCACAGTCATGCTAGAACTTGAAGGGGCTGTCCCCAAACTGTTCCTGCAAAGTTTGGAGCAAGAAATCACCCAAAATCACATGTGATGAAACATTGAGAGTTCCTTTCACTGGAACTAAGGGGCTGAGCCCAACTCCTGAAAAATAGTCCCACACCATAATCCTCCCTCCACGGAACCTTTCACTTGGCACAGTGCAGTCAGAAAAGTACATTCTCCTGGTGACTACCAAACAAACAGACTGGTTCATTGGATTGCCAGATGGAGAAGCGTGATTCGTCACTCCAGTGAAGTCTCCACTGCTCTGGAATCCAGTTGTGGTGTGCTTTTTACCACTGCATCCAATGCTTTGAATTGCACTTGGTGATGTAAGGCTTGGATGGAGCTGCTTGGCCATGAAAACCCATTCAATGAAGCTCTATATGTACTGTTTTTGAGCTAATCTAAAGACCACATGACATTTTGAGGACCGTAGCAATTGATTCAGCAGAAAGTTTGTGACTCATTTGGTCATTTTTTGTGGCCTACCAATACGTGGCTGAGTTGCTGTCGTTCCCAGTCACTACCACTTTGTTATAATACCACTGACAGTTGACTGTGGAATATTTAATAGTGAGTAAATTTCATGACTGGACTTGCAGATCCTGAGAGTGACCCTTAGTTTTACAAATGTCTCGACTCGGCTTGGGAGTATAGGTGAGTGTATTCATTTGGCAATAAAATGTATTTTATACACAATGGATGAATCCTGGGATCAATCTTTTAGTTGAATATTTACAAATCCATCTTAAAACCACATTGTGTGATCACATAATATAGAACCAAATTACAATTAAAGGTGGCAATGGGTGAAACACTGTTATGTGATTAGTAAATTCTGCCTCCTTCATATTAAAGAAGCAATAATATGCTCTCCCAAAGCTATATTTGGAATGTCATCACAGAAGAATGCCAGCTTGCATTGCAGTGCTGTCTGAGGTTTTGAAGGTCACTCCCAGTTCTGGTTGTTTGCCTTTGGTTCTTTGTTTTATACATATATTTCACTGAGAAATGAATAACGTTTCATAAAGAAAATTGTCAACCATTCATTCAAAACATTGTTAAAAGTATGATCCAACAAATTGAAAGAAGTGACAGGACCACTGGCTGGTTACCCTACTTGCCATGCAGCTTTTTAAGATCCCCTACATTGTTTTCCTATATTGGATATTCTCGCCCACTCTCTCCAGCTGGGGACACCCCTGCGTCCTGCCATGTCCCATCTTTCAAGTGATCTCCAGTGGAACCACTACCAGAAAAACCAACTAATCGACACTGAAATGGAAAACTCCTGCCGAATACAGACCCCCTGCCACTAAACAATGTGAGTGTATCCATGTGTGGAAAATATACAGCTACTCAGATTGGTGGTGGTGTTGAAATTCTATTATTTATCATTGATGGAGAGGTGGGCAGAAGCACTTGGGGAAGAGCAAACTGTGTATTTGTCTCCAGTTTGTGTTTTTATTCCTACCTTTGGGGGATGTAACAACAGAAAATACCCACCCCCCGCCTCGTCCTCTGGGATGAAGCTAATACTACAACCCTCACACTGATTTGAAGTGACATAGTGTGCCTGAATATCGCATTTAGCCCACCCAGCGAGACCCCCGAGTTTATCTCACCTGTTCTCTGAGGTTTATCTCCTTCATCAGACACTCACTCCATGTGTTTTCTTTATTTCTCTTCTTCAACTCTTCACTTCTCGTTGTACTTCAAGCTCACACCCCTCTTACTTTATTTCTTTCTTTCCTTGTCTTTCTTTCTGCCTTTCTATTTTTTATTCCTATCCTTTTCTATTGTTCTACCTGTCTTTTTCTTATATTAATTCTTATTTCATTCTTTCTTTTATCTTTTGTTATTTATTCTTTCCTTTTGCATTCTTATTCTTTTTTTTCTTTTTCATTACTTGTTGCATTTATTAATAATTTTTGTATTTCATTTCATTTTTTTTACATTTCACTTAATTTCTTATTCATTCTTTCTTTCTTTCTTTCTTTCTTTCTTTCTTTAATTTCCTATTCTTTTTTCATTCTTTTTTCACTTATTATAATTATCTGCTTCTTTCTTTCTTTCTTTCTTTCTTTCTTTCTTTATTCATATCTCTCTATTCATCCTTTATCTCTCTCTCTCTGTCTCTTCTCTCTCTCTCTGTCTCTCTGACCGTTAAGCACAGCTGTGTTTTCACCCTCACACTCTGGTCATAAAGCACTGTGTTTTTAAAGCCTTCAGAAAAAAATTCCAGACACAAAGAACACGCTCCTGAGAAGAAATACGGACCTGGGCTTGGAGCGATTGTTTATAGTGGGAGGAGGAGGGCCCATGAAGAGCAATAATAAACAAACTATGATATACAGTCGGCACATGGCTAAAGGAGAGTGTCCAGAAAATCTGTCCTGTTTTGCTGAGTGTGGAGAAGGTTGTGTTGATTTATTTATTTATTTATTTATTTATTTATTTATTTATTTATTCTATCGATCACTGAAACATAGATCACAGGATTGAGCTGCTCCACTAGGTGGGCCTCACACTCTCTGGAGCAGAAGACGAGGCCTCTGTCAACATCTGGCTCCAGATGTTGGATGTGAGGATGGTTGCAAGAAAGTGGAGCCTTAGACCAGCAGATGTTGCCTAGGAACGTGCCCCATGTTGCAGAAGGTTAATGTCCATAATGCAAGTGCTCTAAAGGCTATTAATTAACTTTCAACCATTGCCTGATTGAGATACACTGCATATTCAAGCATCAGTAAATGCTTGTGGACACTATGTAGTTCAGCATTTATACATGGTAATCAATCTGTTGCTTTGCATACAAAGGATTATGCATTATTCTCAGTGCTGCTGGGCTGTTAGGAGTGGATCAGACACAGCAATGACTGCTGGAGTTTCATTGTCCACCTAGCCTCTCAGTCCACATATGTATATATATATATATATAAAGTAACCTGATTGGTACGATAGTTCTAACAGTAATAAGTGATAAGATAAGATTGCCATATATTTTTATTTTTATACAATTATTTAGTCAGTTATTTGGCTCCACCCACATAAATAGTCCAAAGTTGGACTGGGCTGTTGCCAGGCAACATAAACTTTCTCCTTCACACTTGCTTGCTACATTGGGTAGGTGTGTGTTACTGCAGGCCAGCTTTTGCCAACAGAGAAGGAGCAGAGGGGGGTTTAATGGGTGGTGTTTGTGGACTGAAGTTGAAATCTTTTTTTTGCTCATTCTGCAGGAATTTGCAGGAGATAAAGGCACTCTGCAGGGGAATGAGTGGAAGCCACTCTGCTGTCTGAATGAAGCCTAACGACTTAAGCCCACCCGAAGCCCAAGATAGTTGCTGATGCTATAAAGCTTCCCTTTAAATCCAAGCTGGGCTCAAGGTGAATGTGTACATATTTGACTAAAAGAACAGTCCCCCAGGTTCTTCATTCAAAAAATGTGTACTGCCATGGATGTTCACTAGAATGTCTGGCAACCTAGAAACCTAACCTTACCTTTAACCCTAATCCTAATCCTGACATAACCCTAACCCCAAAGCCAAGCTTAAAGCAGTTTCCAGCAACGTTTCTCGAATTCTTCTGCAGGTACTTGACTTCTAACTGCTACATAAATTTTTGATGTAAAAGTATGTAGAATCTTCACTGCTCCTGTCATTGTATATTAGCTAATGCTGATGAGATCTTGTTATGGCAATGGAGAGTTAACTGGGATGGGAGCTACTCAAACATTAACCATTCATTCATTATCTGTAACCGCTTATCCAATTCAGGGTCGCGGTGGGTCCAGAGCCTACCTGGAATCATTGGGCGCAAGGCGGGAATACACCCTGGAGAGGGCGCCAGTCCTTCACAGGGCAGGACAGAGACACACACATTCACTCACACCTACGGACACTTTTGAGTTGCCAATCCACCTACCAACATGTGTTTTTGGACTGTAGGAGGAAACCCACGCGGACAACACACCAACTCCTCACAGACAGTCACCCGGAGCAGGAATCGAACCCATAACCTCCAGGTCCCTGGAGCTGTGTGATTGTGACACTACCTGCTGCGCCACCGTGCCGCCCCAAACATTAACCAGTAAGACCCAAACATTATCCCAGAGCTTTCAGCCCAAAGGATGTGGTCATGTTCTGCGAGGATTGTTCAAATATGCCAATTTCTAAAACAAAGTCTAATCACGCAGTGCTGAGTCTGATACAACGTCCATCAAATGTTTGCGACCCTACTGTTCACTTCAGCCTGGTTGTATTTTGTGCCCATTAATCTTGGGCCTACTGGTTTAACCTACATGACCTAGAAGATACGATGCCTTCAAAATGAGCTGAAAATCTAACAGTCGTCTTACCCTGGAATGCAATGGCATTCAGTAGTGGTAACACGTCTGAAATTAGATTAAGATGAATTGCAGTGGGGATGGACGAGGGTGCAGTTTCCTCATAGACACTCACTCATTCACTCTCACACTCTCTTCACCAGTCTCATTGTTTGACAACATGGTGTCAGAAGGGATATGAAAGTGTTTGAGCTGCATTGTTGTCATGACTCGAATGCCTAATACACAACATACAGCAAGAGAGGGATGGGTTTGGGTGGGAGGGGGTGAGGAGCGTGTGCGTGTGTGTGTGTGTGAGGGGGGGGGGGGTTGGGGGGTGTTGACGGGAGTCTGAAAATGCATCAGTCGCGGCAAATTGAAACGTCAAAGTCTGAGGAATGCAAAAATGTTATTTCATGCAAAACAGCCTGCGGAGATTTCCCCCAGTATAAACACTCAATGGAGAGACAGAGAGAGAGAGAGAGAGAGAGAGAGGGCGAGAGGGGCTATCTCTCTCTCTCGCGCTCTCTCTCTCTCCCTTGATGCATTGTCATTCTCTTGTTTGTTTGCTCATTCAGGCATAGCCCTGACATTACAATACCGACAGACTGAGCTCTCACTCTCTCTCTCTCCCGTGGGGTTGGGTGAGCGTGAGATCAGATACGTTTTAACGTATGGAAAGAGAAATGGAGCGTTTGAACCTGCCACTGTCCCTTTTTTAACGGGAACACAAAAGGGCAGCGGAGATAATGAGAGTGGAAGAGAGGAATGAAAACAAGGACTGACCTAGCAGCATACCATTAACAGGGGGCTACATTTTCAGAGGTGTTTGTTTTGTGTGTGTTTGGGAGGGGGGGGGGGGTCGTTTTTGGTACGCTCACCTCAAAAGACCCCTGTCACGAAGATCCTGCTTTGTTCTTATGGAACAAAAGAGTCTGAATGTTTTTAAACCTGTTTCAAAGTGTTCCAGCCCTCATATTGCTTCAAAGCTCAACTGATTGGGAATCGAGTCATGAGTCATAAGATCTGAAGTCTGAGTCGGTTCATGAGTCTTCAGATCTGAAGTCTGAGTCACAATTCATAAGGTCTGAATCTAATCAGAGTCATGAGTCATAAAATCTGAAGTCAGGAATTTAAAGATTTAAATAGTATCCAAAACCCGCATTTTATGGGGTAAAAGCACACATTGTTTTCTCAGCTTTATAACTGAGAGGAATGCCTTCAAAATGCATGTTTGATTTATTTATTCTGATATTCTAATTTTATTTATTAATTTATTTATTTATTGGATGTCAGTGTTTATTTTCAGTTTCTTTGTGAGTAAACCTGATGTCAACACTGTCGCTGATTTCTGGGTTGAAAGTGAATGGGTTACGGAGCAAAACAACTATTATTCATTTCAAGTGTTTATTAAATATCTGTATGAGGTTTCAGATCAAATAATATTGAATCAGATCACCAAATATAAACAGAAAAGCACAAGAACTTTTTCAACTATTTATTTAATCATTTTGGAAAGATTCTTACAATAATAATAATAATAATAATAATAATAATAATAAAAATAATAATAATAATTGTTACTATTATTAGAAGCAGTAAATATCTAGCGTACCAGACAATGTTTATTTGTTTGGGATATTGGCCCTGAACAAAGTACTCAAAGGCTCTGCCTGCTGTGAGAGCTATCAGAACTTTATCAGTCATGGATCCTAAGTCAGTCTGATGCTACTTATTTATTTTGTCACAGAAATATGCCATGGACTACATTATCATCACAATGCTTATATGTTCACCTCTCAGACACTATGGTCTAGCAATTTCTGAAATTATATCAGTGCTTTCAAAAACAACAAAAAAAGAGCTTGGCAACATGGCAACAAAATATAAAATAATAATAATAATAATAATACATTTTATTTGTAATGCACTTTACATTTCATGGAAATCTCAAAGTGCTAAATAGCAGTTAGCATTTAAACTTCAAGTGATTACATGTTTGATTAGTCAAAGGTGTTTAGAAAAGAAAATGGTTCTCACCAAGTTGCTGTTATATATGCAACAGACAAAGGCACTGAAAAAACGACTGAAATAACCAAATCCAAAATAGCTAGGGTGTGTTGCCTAATTCACTGACTCAGACTTCAGATATTACGACCTGTGACTCGAATCAAACTTGACTCAGATTTCAGATCTTTTCACTCTTTACTCAATTTTACTCAAACTAACTGTAAGACTCCTTACTGGGATTCAAACACCACAGTTGGCTACTGTTTCTTGTCAATCTGCTGCCAACAGGGTACTGCAGCTCAACATGCTTGGAGGAGAGTGCAAAACCCTGTTGTTAGGGTTCAGACAACTTCAGAGAACTTTGCTGGCTGGCATTCTGCTAACTGATGGAGGAGAGTTAGGGCCAACCTACTGATCCAGGGTGAGGCAAAATTACTCTCTGACTTCCAGTCAGGAGTAGGTATCAATACGTATTGTATCCAATTGAAACAGAAATCTCTTATATATCATTTGCGTATCAAAGCATGAAAAAGTCAGGGAAAAGATGAATAAATAATTGTAAGTAGAGGGCACAATGAAATACAAGAAACATGAACAATTTCAAGCCGTTCTTTTATGAACGACAACCAGATCTTGGCACAGAGCAGTGCTGAACAGAGGGGATGATTTCCCAGCACATGGAGGGGGTCTGTAAACCTGCCCGGGCCACCAGAGCACCCCCTGAAACGCAAGCGGCACACCATCAGATAAACCCAAACCCAACCTCCACAGGATTCGGTTTTGAAAAGTCAGCTGGAGCTCTGGGCTCAGCTCGTCAGGCCTGGAGGGCCGAGGCGTCCGTCACGAGTTGGAGTCGCTTAATCTGTTTGGCTCCATGCTCCAGTGAGCCAGTTTTCCTTTTCCAATTTCACAGCTGCTCTCCACCAGCACACTTCCACTGTGACCCACCGGAATGATGGCGTTCCAGAGTGCGGCAGCCATCCCATTATAATCCCACCCACATGCGTGCTAAATAAACTACTCCCACAGTTTTCCATTCACAACTACTGTACCTCGCCACAGCTGCATCAACAGTGTTTGTTCACCATCCTAAAAAGCCATTCCGACCTCAAATTTCTGACCAAACCTTACTTTGCAAATCAACTAGGAATTGGAACATTGCTGTAAGATTATAAAGTGCAATGTATGCTAGTTATCTTGTTATTAATTAATTAATAACACATCAATAATGTAGGGTTCACAAGTAGAGTTATCGAAAAGAGTACACCAGCTCAAACCTGCACACAGAAGCTCTCTGCTGTCCATTTCTAGCCTCACAAGGAGGTGATGTGCCTTTGATGGAGCTGCTAACGTCGCTAACTATCCTTGGCACTACACAAGTACACAAGCTAAAAACATCAACCTGCAACATCTGCTTCAGCAGAACCCCCATCACAACATCTGCCAACAAGCACATGATGCGCAATGCCGAGCACTGATAACTGACATTTTACCATTAATCTTAAGAAGCACGACAGATGGCCATAATCCAGAACACACTGCTTCATGTCCAGCACCAGAGCTGGACACATTTACGAGACTGTGTCCAGATGGGGATGAATGACAGCCGGGAGTTTCGTGGACGCTCCTGTCCTGTCTTATCTGGCCCCGTCCTTACAAACAGTCCCTGTCAAAATGTTAGTGGCTTAAGTGGCAGATATATGGAGGACCACTCCCTGTGTACGTCGGTTAAACCCAGTTTGAGCTGGAGTGGTCATTTTATACGGGACACTAGACATCAATCTTTCTTATACTGGAGCAAACACTCAAGCCGTCAAGACCCACTGCTAACAGTTGCTTGGTATCTTACATGTAGGCAAGTCAAGCCGTATTTGCATTCACTGTAATACTGTAATATTGTACCAATCTGTGCAAAATCAGAGACCATTCTTTGGTTTAGCGAATGTCCAGTTACAATAGTCATTGAGTAGAAGCTGTTCACCCAGTCACACTCAAAATCATTTTGACTACAAAACCTACAACCATGAAATCTCTTGGGTTTTAATTCCATTGAAAAGAGCTCTTCATTTAATCTCAGCACGGTTTCACCTGAAATGATTCATGATGTGTTAACATCACATTAGGGACATGCTAACTATAAAGGCCATGTTGGGGTTGTGAGTTATTGACGGAGCTTTCAGAAGGACAAGGTGTTTATCATGAATTAGTAATAGTGGAGTGCACTGAGGTGGAGGGTAAACTAAAAGGCATTTACAATCAAAGCCCATCCAAAAGGCTTAGAAGTGGTTAGATAGCCTCGGTTTGTATCTCTGTTTATTAAAATCAGACTCCCTCATGTGCGTTCAACATTTCTGGCATCTGAGTTTAACACTCCACCACTGTTTTCCCAGACAGAGATGAAGCCTTGTACTGGACTACACAGCATTTTGAATTGTTATTTTCCATTGAAATGAGGAAACCAGCACTAAATTTTCAGATACTACACACTGACATTGCAGTGTGTTATTAACAACGCTAGAGTGGCCCCATACAAATAATGTGAAGATAACCTTATTTTGGTAAAGTACAGCAGTAACAGTGTAAATGGTAACAACGCTGAATAATCCTCTATGATCAGAGAAATGCTTCATTGCATTACTCACATTTTCAGACACCAACACGTCACTTCTCCCATGATTGACAAGGGCTCCCTGTCAGTCTGTTTCCATGGTTACTACATTAACAGATTATTTGAAGGTAAAATCTAGAGGAAAACAAACTGTTTTTGTTATTCAAGGACAATTATATATTGTTCAAAAATATGAATGTATGGTATAGATTTGTATAAAAATAAATGATGCACTGTATATTACGTTATTATAAAAAAAAAAATTGAGCAGAGACGTGTTAAAAATCTGGGTTAAAATATGGCATAAAATATAAAAATACACAAGGAAATCATATACAATGGCAGTCAAAAGTTTGGACACATCTTGCCATTAATCATTGGTGGAATAGGGCTGTGCACAGTATAGAAATGTGTAACAGCCACGACTGCTTTAAGTTATGCTCTCAAATACACTAAGGCGGTGAGCAGTTCTACAAATTAACTCTTGACTAGGCCACAGTTCACAGAAAACCATTACAGGTGACGTCCTCATGAAACTGATTGAGAGAATGGCAAGAGTGTGCAAAGCCGTCATCAAAGCAAAAGATGGATACTTTGAAGAATCTAAAATATAAAACATATTCTGGCTTGTTTAACCATAGAATGAGAACATACCCAAAATTTTGAAGAGTATTGCACATTCACAATATGTGGAAAATGGCCCAAAACAAAGGAAACCCGTAATGGGTAATGGGGACCGTATATGATCATGGTAATCATATAATAGAATGATTATGGTTACGGTAGGATTATGGCTATGGTCATGGGGGTCAGGATTATGGTTAAATTCAGAGTTAGATTTATGCTTTTGTTCTTGTTTATGATCAGGGTTCGACTCTGGTTTAAGTTGATTTGTCAAACTGAGTAGGCACCACAAACGAACCTGTACATGCACGAAGGGTTAACTATAAATTTTCTATACAGGGTACAAACCCTGTTAATGCTATGCATTAGTCAAATATACCCTTCGTTCATCCTGAGACCAGACTGACCTAGGACCTGTTGACTTGGGTGTATACACACTCTCTAGTGCCCTATATTAAAAATAGGATGCCGTTTGGGATTGAGCCAGCTGGAACGAGTTGGAAGAGTAGCACACTCGCCCATGTGGAATATCTCCTGTATCCTGCATACAGCATCCCAGCATCCATTTCACTAGATCCTTATCCGAACCCAGTGTGTCTCTCCGTCTTCACGCAGCAGTGTGTGTGTATGTGAGAGTGACTGTGTTATATCTCTGCAGTTCCACAGCAGCTCCAGGAGCTGATAGCAGCTCCAGCTTTAATATCCGTGCATGACCATAAGCCTGTTCACTGTGTCTTCATTTAACGCCTGCTAAAGCCTTATCGTCAGCCGGCAGCCTTGTCATGATCTGAGCATCAGTCGTGCTTTTAAGGCATTAGCCTCTTTCTAATGTGCCCTAGCCAGTGCGTGTGTGTGTGAGAGAGTGTGTGCAAGACACAAAACCAACTCATGACGGCCTGGGACGGAATGCTAATGCCTTAGCGCCTCTTTAGCGAGTCAGCTCATGAAGCTAGAAGATCCTGATATGTTTTTTTTTTCCTTTCTTTTTTCTCCATCGGGATGGAAATTATTCAAATGGTACAGCGAGAAAGAAGAGTAACAAAAATCCATTAAGAGAAACGGAGGATGGGAATGAGAATGTTAAAAAGCCCCGCTGTATCATCGTGCCTCCTTTTCTCATTTGCCTCACTCTATATGTACAATCAATTATGGCGGCTGTTAAAAGAATCATGCACCTGTGAGTCCATGGAAAGGAGGGAGTCGTGTCTGATGGGGGTCCGTTCAGTAGTTATCACGGCACAGGCCGACGCAATAGGGAAACGAATTGGAATTTTCCTTCATTCATCTTCTGTAACCACTGCTCTGGGTATTACGCCTCATGGCACTATAGGCATTGACTGAAGGGGTTTGGTCCAGAACTAACCGCATGACATTAGCACGTGACCTCACATATGCGGGAATATTACTGTAAAGGGTGTGACTGCATTTATGGTGCTTTTCCACTGTGTGATACCTGATCTTCTGGACCTGGTAGATGTCTACGTTCCTGCAGGACTCGCGCAGGACTCTCAGGCCCCTTTGCAGTATCTTGTAAGGGACTACATTTCAGTGTCCTGCAGGGGGCGGATGTGTAAATCAATCCAGAGATTGCAGGAGTGGACAACATATACCTATAAATGTATCCTGAAATGAACACAAACTAAAATATAATAGTCAGGCAATAATTACCATGCATAACCACCTTAAAGAGAACGTCTTAGCTTGTGTGGAAGCACAATTCTCCAAGGTTTTTAAGGTGGAATGGTGTGTTTGAGTAAGTGGATGAAATTGAACTTGTCTGTAAATTTTTGTTTACTGTTTGAATAACCACAGAAACTCATTTGTAATGTCAGTGGTTTAGTTTTGTAGCACTTTTAGGAATGTAGTTAGCGGTCTCACAAGTTTGGAGATATTTCTACCTTAAATGATCCAAAAAACAGCAAAAATAAGTCAATACTACACAGCTATGGAGCAGGAAAAGAGCAATGTCCTCATTTCAGATTGTGCCTTTCAATGTTTGGAGCCCTCTCAGTTGTCTAAAGCAACTCCAGATTCCTCTGCCATGAGCAGAGAGAGAGAGAGAGAGAGAGAGAGAGAGAGAGTTGCTGGACTGAGACAGTTTGTTTTTTTACTCATTTACTTACACTGGGGCTTCATAAACACATTAGACCAGTTTTGAGCACCCAAACAGACTGGAGAGCCATAAATGCTGCTCAGAATTTTATATTTTATATATATATATAAAAAAGAATGTTTTTATTGATTACAGATGTCATTCATTCGTTCATTATCTGTAACCTCTTATCCAGTTCAGGGTCGCAGTTGGTCCAGAGGTCCAGGAATACACCCTGGAGGGGGCGCCCGTCCTTCACAGGGCAACACACACATATTCACTCACACTTTTGAGTCGCCAATCTACCTACCATCATGTGTGTTTGGACTGTGGGAGGAAACCGGAGCACCCGGAGGAAACCCACGCGGATACGGGGAGAACACCCCAAACTCCTTACAGACAGTCACCCGGAGTGGGACTTGAACCCACAACCTCCAGGACCCTGGAGCTGTGTGACTGCGACACTACCTGCTGCACCACCATGCCTTCCCTTGATTACAGATGTGAACCAATAAGAATATTATATAATATTACACTCTAAATATTTGTGAAACAACCAACCACGTGACCACTACATGCATTATGCATTACTCTGCTGCAAAAATCTAGCATCTAGACAGTCAGCTGGGATCTTGTGTGTGTGTGTGTGTGTGTATGCCCACTTTTAAAATTTGTGAGGGAATGTGAATCACCCCCCCCCCCCCACCACCCCACAGAGTAACTCTAGTAGGTGGTACCTGGTTGATTTTCGATTAGAACCCTGCACAAAAACATACAACACCATCTTTAACAGGAACCATGGGCTTTGGAAATCAGAACAATGGCAGTGATAACATTAAGCGCTGTTCACTAATGTATTTGTTCTTGTTGTTTTTTGGGACTGAACACATCCACACATCTGTTCAGACAAAGAATGGTGGATTCTTTGATCATCCACCAATCCAAGGAGTGTTTGAATCTCTTCCAAAGACCACAGCGTAAATTAGCTGCCATTGTTGGATAAAAACAAATGTCACCTCTACTGTAGATTAAAGATTTTACAAACCTTTGTGTTGGATGTCTGCATTTCAGCGTGATTGACCAGTCTCTCAGGCAAGGTGTACTCGTTATGTTTAGTCCCAGCACGGCTTGCCGCTTACCAGCTTGTGTGCTAATGCTAACAGCACTTGTTGTCTCTGTATGTACTGTGTGTAAAAGGCAGGCCATTATGGAGCACAAAAAAACGTAGGTATGGAGTATGGCTTCCTGCACTTTTACCTCTTAGCCATTGTGTAGCCTTCAATCCAATTTGCTATAATCCAGTGCCACTGACCATTAGACGCTGACAATGACCCTGACTTGCTTGTCATCTACAAAGGAGACACTTCAGCAGCAAATAGAGCTAAACAGCAGCATGCGGCTTCTGGAGCCATTACATAATCGCTGTTGCATTGAAGCAATCCATCCCTAAGGCCACGTCACTTCCTCTCTGTGCCTTTACAACCAAGTCTTTTCACAGGTAAGTTTCTCAAGCAGAACTTTTGAAATTCCAACCCCCTGGTAGCACACATGAAACGCACTGCTGGCTTTGGCTGCGGCGAGCCCTCCAGCTTGGTGGAGAAAACATATCCAGAAAGGTCCTGGTCTCAAATGAAGTTTTTATGGATTTATGGATTGGTGAATTATCCCTCACTCCCCTGCGTGACAGGCCAAGCACAGGGAAATCTGTTTACCTCCTTTTGTCCAATGCTTTCAGCATCTGCGAATTTACAAAAAAATAAAAACGAACTGCAGAGCATTGATGCTACAGAAGGTGTATGCGAAAAAGAAAACGGAAAACTGAAAACGGAGCACAGACGGTCCCGTCGGTTTGCCTCGGAAAACTAATCTCTCTCCTGAGCATCAGCGAGACCCACTCGTGCTGCTTTCAAAACCTGCCTTTGTTGGTGGGCGCCTTTAAGGAAAAAAAAATCTCAAAGGCTTATGCTCTGCCCTTAATAGAATCTGAAATCGATTGTGGAAATTCAAGCTTTGTACACCTTCAGTTCTCATGGCCACTGCAGGGGTGTGTCAGACGTGGGGAGTGGGATGAATGCAGGAATCTGGAGGAGACTGCTGTGACCTGAACCAGCTGTGGCTCAATATATATAAACCCAAGGAGTGTTATTGGCATCATATGGTGTTCCTACCCAAGCTTTGACTCGAGCCGTATTCTACCACTGCTCTGGAAGACTTGATTTTGGGTGACTTTGGTTTTAAATGATTATTATTAAAGATTAGGGGTTCTGATCTCTACCAGAAGGTTGGCCATTCTAAACTGGCAGATCTTGGTCCAGATGTGGAGTTGACTAAGTTGTATCAAGTGGTATTTTTTAGAGCTGTTGATGAATTAAATAAATAATTGAAGCATTGTGTGATGGATATTTTAATGTAAAATAAAGAACAAATGTAAGATCAACACAGTGGAATTAAATGTATATTAGTGGTGTCTATTGATCAAAACAAAAACGTAATCACATAAAGTGATCAAAAAAAGTTAAAATACTAGTTATTCTTTGTACTGTTTTGCAGGAGATAAATGTGTAGTGTGATGTTCATGTGAAACTAGTGAGAGAAAAACACCGGTTTTTACTTTATTATAATATTTCTATGTAGTTTTGATGCTAAAAGCTCCCAAAAAAGAATCAAAGAGCAGGAGAATGTATGAATTTTAAATTATAATTATATGTTACACTCAAAGTTTTTGCACACCTAAAATAACATTGTGTATGACACTATTTCACATGACTTTCCATCTCTCTCTCTGTCCCCTGTGTTGGGAGTTGGCTGGAGAAGTCACGCCATGCTGTTGTCAGTACAGTACAGAGAGTTTGAAGTTCACTAGCTGTAGCCCACCACTCTGAGGGCGGTAGAGGGGGGTGGGGGTGGAGATTGAGGGGGACAGCCGCAGAGCGCCAGCTGTGATGTCCTCTGAAGCGGCCAGTAATGAACTCTATGCTTTGAGCAAGAAAAAAATTACAGAGGCAGCGCCAGGGCGAAATAACAAACCGTGGCTCTGAGCTGCTGTCGGAACTGCCAAAGGTGGGAAATGCCCAGAAGCCCAGCAGCCCACCCACCAACCCCCTGCCTTCCTCGCTCTGTTCTTCCTACGCTGCTCTATTAAAGCAGGGCAGGGTTTTCCTCCTCCGTATGCTGCACAAATGCATTCAGAGCTGAGATTTACTGTGGGTTTAACGTAGTTTGGCAACAGCTAATGCTAGTTTTTACCAGTCATTTTCTTATTCCCTTACCTGATACTCATTTAAGGTGGCTCAGTTTAGGTCACTCTGTCCACCTCTGCTGGCTGCGTTCTGCTTACATTCCAAAGCTTCCGAAGTGGATATTTTATCAAGAGCATTTTGGGTAGCTGTCTGGTTATTTTTGCAAGATGAAACAACAGCAACACAAAGCCTTTGCTGTCTGAGAAGCCTGAGTTATAGGACGCAGGAGGGTGCTGATTGTGTTAGCCTTTGTTTAAAACTCCCCATATAGCCGGGGCTGGATTTTTCCATCTACAATAGCGTCTAAATCATACGCTGTGGAGAAACCGGAACCGTCAAGTGCGCCCTCGAGGGTACCCGCCATGGAAATAAGTGCTAGTTTCTCTTACCATTCAAAATCTGACCACATTATAGAAACAATATGGGGTTGATTGTGCTAAGTTGGGGGGGGGGGGGGGGGGGGGGGGGGGGGGGTTGTAGTCCCAAGTGAAGTTCTCAACTCCTTCAACAGTAAACAGAGACTTTAACAATCCACTATTGAAGTTTTAAGAGTATCTATCTATCTATCTATCTATCTATCTATCCATTTAATTAACTTAAAGACGATTGTGGTTAATATTACACCTTAAAAATAACCCTTCACTGAGCTGTAATAGGGAGAATAGAGCATCTGTTGTTGCTATTCCAGGCTTAGCACTGCAGAAACTGCATTATAAAGCTTGATCGGCTTCCTTACCCTAACATTTACTCTAACACCTGTTAATTAGCCTTCATGTTAGCTTGTCATGACTGTCCCCCATAAGAAAGACAAATCCCCACAATGTGGAAACAGTTTTTTTTTCATCTCAGTGTACACTCTCTTAGCACTGATTCAAAACTAACACTAAACTAAACTAAAATTTTCTTACGTTGAAATGTTACTCCCCCTCCCCACCCTCCATTGTGTTCCCCATAAAGGCAAGTCCCCATAAGGCATGTAAATTGAAACACACACACACACACACACACACACAAACACTCACACACACACGTGGGTAATTTCAGTTAGAACTAGGAACATGTTTTTTTTTTTTTTGTACTTTGAGAGGAAACCCATGCTGACACAGAGAGAACACACCAAACTCCTTCCAGGCAGTGACCCAAGGCAGGGTTCAACCCACAACCCTAGAACACTGGAGCTGTGTGCTGCCACCTGCCGTTCCATCCTCTCAAACAAAGCACACTTTTCTTCTACACTTGAACACCCCGAGAAGACCACTGGAGTTGCGGCTCACACACTTCTCACTCGCAGACGCAGGTGCCAGGAATCACTGCTCTAATGCACTTCCAATTACCGCAGCAATCACCAGATGTATTTACAAGAGGATTGCACACAAACAGCAGCCCCGTTTGCTCTGAGAGATCAGGGGGAAGAGTCTGATGACAAGTTGTCTTCCCAGGGACAAAAACCCCAAGCACAGATGTTTGTGTCACATGGTCATATGATCACGCTCCATTCACAATGTGCTGTCCACACAATCCATAATCCACTGGAGTAGAGATGCTCATCCTATTTTATACTGTTTCTAATGACTGTGTAATGACAAAGTAACAGCCATGCTGTAAAATTTAATTGTGAGGGAATTGAAAAGATGAATTGGGATATAAATTTGTAATTACATGAAATAATGTGGGGCGGCACGGTGGCGCGGCAGGTAGGTGTCGCAGTCACACAGCTCCAGGGGCCTGGAGGTTGTGGGTTCGATTCCTGCTCCGGGTGACTGTCTGTGAGGTGTTGGTGTGTTCTCCCCGTGTCCGCGTGGGTTTCCTCCGGTGCTCCGGTTTCCTCCCATGGTCCAAAAACACATGTTGGTAGGTGGATTGGTGACTCCAAAGTGTCCGTAGGTGTGTGTGTGTGTGTCTGTGTTGCCCTGTGAAGGACTGGTGCCCCCTCCAGGGTGTATTTCTGCCTTGCGCCCAATGATTCCAGGTAGGCTCTGGACCCACCGCGACCCTGAATTGGATAAGTGCTTACAAATAATGAATGAATAAAATAATGTAACAGCTATCAAAATACACTTGCTAAAGTTAACACTGAAAACGCTAGAGTACAGCTATATTTGTATATTATTTACTAGCACACAGATACTAAAATACAGTTGATTAGTATCTGACACTCACCAAATATTATGAGTTATATCAAATAATTTTATAATACATTGCAATGTTAGTACATAATATAACACACAGTATAATGAGCTATAGAATAAGAAAGGGAGTGTGTTATTTTGAAAAAAAAAAAAAATTTAAATATCACAAATCCTTCCACCAAAATATAGTTCCTCAACAACTTTCTTATTGCTTTGCTGTTGTAATGAATTCCACTCACTCACCACACACATAGCTCAACTCACTAACCCCGTCATTACACTATCACTAACCTGCTGTGTAATTACTCAGTCTGTTAACCTGCTGAATAAACTACCCAGCTCACTAACTACCTCACTAAACTATCACCAACCTGCTGACTAAACTACCCCAGATGCACTTCTGTGACTCTGTCCTGGTCTGTGTGCATGGGCGGGTTGTAACAATCTCATAACTTCTGTATGTTCCCTATGTAGTGCACTGTTTAAGTAGGGAGTTCATATTATACTTCTAATATAACTCTATCCACAGCTGCATGACTCAATGTTAAAAAACAATTTTACAAGTTAAACTTGCTCATGATTTGTATCTGTATTAGAATCAGTGTATGCTCTCAGAGTAAACCAAATACAATTTATAGGTATGAAACATGACCTGAAGGTTATTTACTGGTGAAAAACGTCTTGAGGAGAGCTGTAGCATAAACAGGGTTGTTAGCAACAGCGTTCAGTGGAGTGAAAGAGTGGTTGGGAAAAAACAACAAAGCTGTTATTGTGAAATGGCAGCATGGTTATAATACTTGTACATTAGATTGCATGGCTGGAATGAAGTGTTGTACTATATATTTGATATGAATATGCAATTGTTTGTCATGGTGGCACAGTGGCGCAGCAGGTAGTGTCGCAGTCACACAGCTCCAGGGACCTGGAGGTTGTGGGTTCGATTCCCGCTCCGGGTGACTGTCTGTGAGGAGTGTGGTGCTTTCTCCCTGTGTCCGCGTGGGTTTCCTCCGGGTGAGTGTCTGTGAGGAGTTGATGTGTTCTCCCTGTGTCCGCATGGGTTTCCTCCGGGTGACTGTCTGTGAGGAGTTGGTGTGTTCTCCCTGTGTCTGCGTGGGTTTCCTCCGGGTGACTGTCTGTGAGGAGTTGATGTGTTCTCCCCGTGTCCGCGTGGGTTTCCTCCGTGTGGCTGTCTGTGAGGAGTTGATGTGTTCTCCCCGCGTCCGCGTGGGTTTCCTCCAGGTGCTCCAGTTTCCTCCCACAGTCCAAAAACACATGTTGGTAGGTGGATTGGCGACTCAAAAGTGTCCGTAGGTGTGAGTGTGTGAGTGAATATGTGTGTGTCTGTGTTGCGCTGTGAAGGACTGGCGCCCCCTCCAGGGTGTATTCCCGCCTTGCGCCCAATGATTCCAGGTAGGCTCTGGACCCAACGCGACCCTGAACTGGATAAGCGCTTACAGATAATGAATGAATGAATTGTTTGTCATTGTACAACATACAAAAAAAATGAAGCCGTCATGGGAAATGAACCAACATAATTTCAGTCCTGAGCCCTCTTCTCTAACCTTTAGGCCACAGCTGCCCCAAATGTTAGAAATGCTTGTCTGGAGTTTTCATTTCATGGCATTACCTCTGCAAAAAAGTCTGATTAAAGATGTGGTGGAAATGAGACCTTTCTTTTGCTTGTGTTTTCCCAAACTTTTCATGTCCATACTTTCGTTTTGCTCCTCCTTGACTTCACCGTCACCAACTTCTCCGCTCGTCCTCTTGAAGAAATTGGAGAATGTGATGTTGGAATTGATTGGGGGAAGAAACGATCCTGCTGGAGAATCATGAGGGAAAAGCAGAGCTGATGGAAAATGGAAATAAAAACGGCGAGTCATTATGCTGCACCTGTGTACCGGCTCTCACAACAATACACATCAGGACAATGAGCACTAACATCAACTATCCAGCCGGTTCTGCACCCCCTTTCCTGCAGTAACAGCATCTACACCTCCATTTCAGTCATGAGAACACTACTGAGGTCATGTCCTGGTGTTGCATGATTAGTTTTGGATCACGAACACCAATCCGGCTCACTGATCCACAACACGATACCGGGGGGCTTTGTATCCCGCTTGGTGGAACTGACCATTGGCACTGACCATGGTGACCTTTGCTGCCTATGAATCGTTTTCTATTACAAATACCTCTCTGTGTGTATTATAAGCAATAATCAATCCAGGCTGGATCCCCCATGATGTGGACTTTGAGTGATTTACTTTGCTATAGCGCTGTCCCTGGATGGACAGAAGTCTGTGGACCACCTCTGGGAAATATAGTCACGACCCAATCATCTAGCTCCAATCATAGGTCCAATCAGTGAGCCTTTGGACTGTGAACACTTTGTGATTACTGTAGAAATCAGACGGAGGCGAGGGATGAGTGCAGGAGCCGCGATTAGTGAAAATCTCAGGGTTGTCGCATCAATAGGAGCATTTCAGTAACAGCAGAGAGAGAGCTTTCGCTCAATTACAGGAGTATGTGCTCAATTCACCAAGCTGGAATGGTGGGTAATAACACGGTACTGAAAATGTCCACAGAACTACATTATACCACCTTTCCCTGCTAATCTTATCACTTCAGTTATTTTAGGTGCTAATCTTCATAATACCCATATTCGGGGGGTTTGGATGTCCTGGATTAGCATGTAGCCCACAGTTCTGTCTGTATTTACTAAGCTTGAGCCCTGTGGGATCTTCAAATTGTGAGCCCTAAGAGGTCTAATACAACCTAGGGCTTGCTCGATATATCAGACACGCGATAACATCCACTGATATAGAGGACTTCCAGATTTATTGGTATCGGTATAGGTGGAGGCAAGTATTGAGATCAACCATAGATCAGGACTGGCTGTGAACACACACAAAATGAGCTGTGGATGTCGAGGGAGGATAATACACCGTTCCATCACACTTCCAGCCCAGACCTTTAGAAAAAAACAGCCCCAAGCCAGCTTCTCAATCCTTAAAGCCATGAATGACCCCTGTCATAGTATGGTAAAAAATGTGTAACTATGTAATGACACAT